>NC_136067.1:2400000-3600000 GCF_964261635.1 Lissotriton helveticus | reverse complement strand
AGGAGAGGCATTTAGCATCTAGAATCCAGTATATGATTTACCAACTTAAGTGCCTGCATGTTTTCTTGTCCAGCCCTCAACAAATGTATCACCAACTTGAATTTATTTATTTTGAAGGTTTTATATAGCGCGGACCAGACTCTCGCAAGTATCCGAGCGCTTTACAAGTCAAGCAGAGGGTAGTTGTAGACTATTGTTTCTATGCGTCCTTTCTTAATGTTGCCAAGTGAACCAACTCCTCCCCCCTCCCTCCACCCCCTTCCCCGTCTGCCATCCTGACACCAACTGTCCATCCTAATATATGTAGACTATTGTCTCTATGCGTCTATTGTAGTTGTTGCGCAGCAACGTGAGGAATACAGATACAGTGCCTCTGATTTTGTATCATCTGCTGCTAAGGTATTTCCAAGCAGACATCTGATGTGTGACATGGGGTATACCCAACTCATTAAGTTACAGTGATGACAGTTTAGTGTTTAGAAAGACACAGCATGGAAGCACCCTACTGAAGGCCTGCCGTGCTTTTCAAGATGCAAACCTCACCCTCAAGAAGGAAAACATGAGTATTCAGAATGACCTGCGTGAAATTCTACGGCCACGTACTCTCAGCAGGTGGCATGCTCCCAGAGCCAGAAAGGGTGCCTGCAGTGATGTCTGTGGCTCCTCCAGAAAAAGGCAGCACAGCAATCATTTCAGGGGTGAGCAAGCGATTGCTCCACCCATATCCTTGAGTGTGCATCTGAGAGAGCTTCACTAAGAGATCTCACAAATTAAGGGCCCACATGCAAATGTGGAAAGAAGTGCAAAAAGGTTTTTCAAAGTATTTGCTTGAAAATACCCAGTGCTGAAAACGTGGCCCATTTTGATCTGTCCTGTCACACAGAGCTGGCAGTTGATGGGTGACTTGTGTTTCATGTGCGAAGGGATGCTGCTCCTGAAGCGCTACAAGGAGTAGTTGCTTATGCGAGATGATGACTCACCAAGTCTGTACGGGCCTACTATCCGCTGCGAGTGAACATTTGGTCTGCAAACACTTCCATCCTCTTTTAATGCTGGACATCTTTTACAGTGATGAAGGATTATCAAGCATTGCTCACCGTATTTGGGCAGCCCAAGGCTAAGATGCCCCCCAGGAAACAGAGGTGGGGTTTCCGCCTACAGAATTACGATCTCCAGATACTACACAGGCCTGGCAAGGCCAAGAATCCTGCTGACTACAATGTGGTAGTCCTATTTCCATTTGGCCACGTGGAGAAACTTCAGTTGCCGAGAAAATAGAATAAAATCAGTGTCCAAACAATTAGGAAAAGGACAAGCGGGAAGCCTCCAAAAATGCATGCGAGCACAGAGTGAAGAAAGATGGACTAACTTTGAAGACTGTCTAGAAGGTACTAACCAACCCAAAACCAATGGTCTTAAAAAGTGCGCTATTCCCGCAGAATTGGAAATGTAAAAATGCAGTGTATAAACTCCCCAAAATGGTGTGGGAGAGTTTGTAAATTGAAAATCAAACATCTCTCGTGCAGATGTTAAGACCACGTCCTTCTGAAACAATAAGGCTTTCAGTCCACTTAAAGCATCAAAGTTCACATTCAAAATCTGTATCAAAGGCCAAATTGTTGCATCCCTAACTGTACGGGCAGATGGAAACAGTGCTCGTACACAACAGGTCACGACCCCGGAAACTATCACCAGATTTGGTATTCCCAGCTTCATCCCACAGCAACCTTGACTATTCGGCATCAAACAACTGCAATTCCATCGTCCCTCGAAATCCCCCCCCACCTGGCCCCACCACTGTTACCTGCACGGACCGTGGCTGATGTAGAGTGGGTCTGGCCTATTTATCCTAAACCCTTTCATGTTGTCAAGGCAATGTCCCTGACATCCACTAGTATCTAACACCTACACTAACTATCCCTCCTGACCAGAACATGAGGATGTGTATGTCCCAAGTTCTAAGCATGTTGTCAAACGTGTCTCCTGTTTTATTAGTGAAGTGCTGCCAATTCCTTAAGCATGCAAATGCGGGAATGTTTGGTATACTGAGATCCTTTATCTTGGCCAAGCCAGGACATCGGCTGCACAGTTTTATTCAGGAATATAATTTGGTGTGGTACAATGCATGTTCTAAATAAATCCTAATTCTCCTGAACTTGCCAATATCTAGTTCCCCATTTAGATATTAGATCAGCATTGTCTTTCCAAAAGTCAAATGGTGGCCATAATGGTGAAAACTGGATTTTTAATTAGATGACCCTTCATACAATTGTTAATTTTTTTATAATAACTTCATTTATGGAGTTTGGCCAATAATCACAGTGGTGTGAGATATAACAGACTACATAAATAGAAAAAAAAGCATACAAAGGCATTCTATTATAAAAATGAAAAAAAGAAAATATAAATCATTGTACCGGCCAATACGTCACCGGTGGATATTTGAACAATAAGGATACAAAGCAGCACAAAGAGAGAGCAGGAGGGTGAATGAGGAAACATACAACACAGGTCGGAGCGGTGGGCTCTCCTGTCTTCATGTGTGTGCAGCTGTTTGTACATCAATTCTCAGACCTGTATGTGAGTCAGTCCGTGTCTGTGTCAGCAGTGATAGTGTTGATATGCAAGAGAGAGTCTTGCAGGGGTTACCATATATTCCTGGGTCCAGAGAAGGGCGGTTGCAGCAGGCATAGATTTCACTTATAGTGTCGAAGTATTTCAAATGTCAGATCCAGGTGTCTAGCATCGGAACAGTGGTGGTACACCAGTGCAGGGACACCTGACGTTTAGCCAGTAGTAATGCGAGGGCAGTTTGGTGCTGTACCCCTACTTGTATTGGTTTAACTTAGCCCAGTAAGGTCATGAGAAGGGACGGATCAAGTGCAAGATCTATCATGAGTGAGAGGGTGGAAAACAGCCTCCCAATAAGCTAGAATGGATGAACAGTTGCATGCCAAGTGGGCAAAATTAGCGTGATCAGCTGCACACCTTTGGCAGCAATACGATCTAGTGGGATCGAAGAAATTGAAGTGCAGATATCTCTGGAGTCTGGTCCAGGCCCAATACATCGTGGGTAACGTCTGTGTGTCCGATGGGTTCCTGGCCAAACCAAGTGATATGATAGTGGACGGGCCGGAGTCCATTCCGGTTTTAGATATTGCAAGCGTACGTCAGGGTGTGACCAATAGTACGTGAAGTGTGCCTGGGCTATGCGATAGCATAAATAAAAATCCTGGGCTCCAAACCCACCACAGGTGTAAGGTAGAGTCAGTGTATGCCAGCTAACTATAGAATGTTTGCCCGCCCAAATCAGTTGTATGAGCATGCTTCGCAGGATAGCAAAAAAGCTGCTAGTAAGGACTATAGACATGTTAACAAAGATTAAAAAAACAGGGTAGGGCTACCATTTTTATAATGGTGATTCTGCCGGCAAGGGAGAGGGTGCTCCTGTGCAGATATATGCGCAGGAATTTCGAGGAGTCGGTGCACCATTGTAGTGTGAACTCAAGAGAACAAGGCTCCGTGGCATCAGTCAATGGGAAAATTACTGATTTACCCGTTACTAGTGAGTCCAGAGAAGCCCCCAAATTGGATGATCTCACTGATGACAGGAGAAAGATTAGTTTCGGGATCCCTAATGAATAGCATAATATCATCGGCGTATAAAGAGGACAATAGAGGGCCTTGATGAAACCGTAGTCCTCCAGTCAAGTGAGTTTCCTGAAAATGGCGAACAAGGGGGTCCATTGTGATAATGAAACATAAGAGCGATAGGGAACACCCCTGTCTTATGCCTCGTGTCAATGGAAATTGTTCGGTCAATGTACCATTAATTCTAAGACAGGCCGTTTTTCCCTATAGAGCAGCTGAATAAGATCATAAAGGGGCAGATGTATCAAAATACCTATTTGCGATTCTCAAATAGCGATTTTTTGAGAATCGCTATTTGAGAATTGGTATGTATATAAAAAAAATCGAAATTTTTTAGCGATTTCTTAAAATTCCTTAATTGCGATTAGCAAATTGCTAATCGCAATTAAGGAATAATTTCCCGTTCATTTCTATGGGTCAGGAGGCCTATAGGAATGAATGTGAAGTTATTCTCAATTTGCAATTCGCAATTTGAGCATCGCAAATTGAGATTAATTACAAGGGTGCAAGGGTTTCATAAGGACACCCTGATGCACCCCTGAAATTTACATGTGTGCGCATATGGCCACATGGCACCTTCACAAATGCCAAAAAGTGCGTTTGTGAAAGAAATCGCAATTTAACACCAACTTGAAGATGGTGGTAATTTGCGATTTCTTAAGGTGAATTTGCAAAACTTTAATGTTTCTTACATAGAATTTAAGAAATCGCTTTTTGCGATTCCTTAAATGCTTACGCAAAGTTAAGGAATCGCAAATTTTGCGATTCCTTAATTTTGCACTGCCATTTCCTTCATACAACCCGTTTTCCTGATTTTTAGTCGCAAATGCTGCTGTTTTGCAAATCGCAGCGTTTGCGACTAAAAATCCTGTTGATACATTTGCCCCAAAATCCTTTGTGTATACCCAGCTTGCGCAGCATGGCATGCAGAAACGGCCACTCAAGAAATCTAACGTTTTCTCAGCGTCATGCCATACAGCCGCAGCAGGGAGATAGGGAATGATCTGGTTAATAACAGCAAAGACCATGCGTAGAATCACCGCAGTGGAACAATTCGGGACTAATCCTTATTGTAAAGGAGAAATTAAACTGCCCATGAGTAGGGAGTGATGTGAGGCAAGGACCGTAGCAAGTATCTTATTGTCGTGGTTCAAAAGTGAAAGGGGCCTGTGGGTGCACTTAATTGTGGAGATTTACTGGGCTTAAGAAAGAGAGTTACCACAGCCTCTTGAAGTGTGTGGGGGAGAATACCTTGCTCAAGAGATTCTGCGTATACTGCTAGCAAGCGAGGAACCAGAAGTTGCTTGTAGGCCTTATAAAAGTTGTCTGTGAAACGGTCAAGCTATGGGGCGCGATTGCCACCCAGGTCAATTATAGCTTGCGTAATCTCATCACAAGAAATGGGCAAGGTCAGAAATTGCCGGTGACTCCTGTCCAACCATACCATCGCCACTTCTGCCAGGTAATCAGCAAACGCTTCATCGTTAGCCATAAAGCAGGACATGTATGACTGAGTGTAAAAGGAAAGGAAGGCAGGTGATGCTAGTACTATCTGTATCCAGCGGACAGTCACCATGCTGTAGACAAGATATAGGAGGTCTGATATGCTGGTCAGAAAATATTGGCCAGAGTATGCACTGGCTGCTCACCCACCCTATAGACCCATGCTTTCGAATATTTGCTAAGGTACAGTACTTCACGATGAGCCATGTCTTGGAATTCGTGCAGCAATGTGGCGCGTCTATGTAGTTCTGGTGAAGAGCTGGGCTCAGCGGCCTGCCGATCCAAATCCTTCAGCTTTCGTTCAATAGTCACCAGCTCATTTCTAATGGAGTGAAGCACTCCCACATGTTTAGCAAGGAAAACCCGCATAATACAGGCCTTAAATGCTTCACAAAGCGTTGAGTGGCATTCAACAGTTCCTGTATTCAGCTCGATATACTCTGTAAGTGCGTCACAGACCTCAACTTGAAACACCTCATTGTGTAAGGCGTTAGTCGGTAAGCGGCAGGCCATCATGAGGATGTTGCAGCCTGGAGATGTAGGGTCAGCAGGACCGAGTCAGGGGCGTAACACAGGCCCCCGCATCCCCTGCAGTGTAGGGGGCCCCCAAGCTCAAGGGGGCCCCCTTAGCACTGCACTTCGGCCTGAGAGCTCCTAATAGAGTCCGGAGGGGGCCCCTCCACTTACCTGGCAGGGGGGCCCCCTCAATTATCGTTACGCCACTAGACCGAGTAATGATAAGAGATGGCGCATGATAAATGGTCAACCTCAGTCGTCATAAGGAGCAGGTCGGGTGGGGTACCAATGGTCAATACGGGGCCATGTGCCATGAGGAGCGGAGTAAAAGGTCTATCCCCTGTCTTGGGGATATCTGAAGCGCCAAGCATCAGTAAAATGGAAGGATTTCAGGATCGCGGCGAGTGCCTGAGTCGCACGGGGTTTGGACACCACGCCCGGACCAGTGATATCTTGAGAGGGGGAAAGAGTTAGGTTATAGTCCCCGCCCATGAGTAGACAGTCCCGGTTTAGTCGGGTGATGTTTGTGGAGAGGACATGAAAAAACCCTGGGCGTCCACATTGGGGGCATCGATGTTGACGAGTACAATAGGTTTAGAAGCCAGAATGCCAGATACCAGTAAGTAGCGACCCTCCGGATACGCTATCACCTCATGTGGAGCGAATGGGACCTTCCTGTGAACCAAGGTACAAACGCCCCTAGAGTGAGTGCTATAATTGGCAAAGAAGCGATTGTCCCCCTAGGTGTATCAGTATGAAAGAAGTGTATGGCATGTATCATAGTGAAGCCCTTGTAAAAGAAAGAAAAAACAACATAACAATTGTAGAAAACAAGATCCCCACCCACACCGAACAGCAAACAGGCAGTAGCCGGCGAAGCCCATCAATACCCCAAGAAACAAGGAAAAAACAATCCAGTGGAGATCTCCAAGGGGGGTGGCAACACTATAAGAAGAATGCCAATGGAATATCATTTGAACACAGTGTAAAACAGGCTGCCGATTGAAGGAGCTGTTCGTGACAAGGCCGTGTTCCCAGCAGGAGCAGCTAGTCGTAAAGGAGCCCCAGGACAGAGGTCAGAGTGTTCCAAGCTCGCCATAGTTTTTTTCAGTAACCGAGATAGGACTATGGGTCCTCTGCGGACTGTGTATCGAAGGTGTTCTGCTTTCCGTCCACCTGGGCCCGTAAGCAGGCCGGATATAGCATTGCATAGCGCACGTTTGCCCTCTGAAGTGTGCGCTTAGCATTTGTGGGCCTCATTTATGAGGCCTTGCATTAGTTTTGTGCTGCTGTTGCGTCACTTTTTGTGACGCATCGGCGGCGTAAAACATGCCTCCTGTTGCGCACTATTTACAAAGTGACGCATCCAAGCAGATGCGTCACTTTGTAAACCCCTGCGCTACATTATACCTGCGCCAGGTATAATGTATGCAGAGGGGGGAGTTCCCCCGCAAAAAGCCTTGTAGAAGTGACGCAGTGAAATCTATGAGATTTCACTGCGTCACTTCTAGGACACTGTTGCGTCAAAATCTTGCGGCTGCCTCACAGCAGGCATAAGAATGTCGCAACCCCTTTCACATGTGGCTCGCCCCATGTGAAAGGACGCATTGCTGGAGTTGCGTCACTTTTGCGTTTACAGATACGTCAGAAATACTGACGTATCTGTAACTCCTTGCGACATGATGCGTCATACTGTAAATATGACACATCAGGTATGTCGCAAGTGCGCATTGAGAAGTGACGCATCGCTGCTTTCACGCAGCAATGCGTCATTTCTCATAAATGAGGCCCTGTGTATTTGCGCCAGGCCTCTTGCACTAAGGGAGTGAAGTCAGGAAAAAAGGATATGGCTTTTCCTTGATAGCCATATGTCTGGCAAGTACTGTCTCACGGTCATGGTAGTTAAGCAGCTTCACGATGATGAGGCGGGGCTGCGCACACAGAACCGGTCTAGCCCCCTTGTTTCTGTGGGCCCCCTCTACCGCAAACACATGTAAAAACACTTCCCCACCAAACAGTTCACAAAGTAGATTTGCCACAAACGTTTTCATGCGGCCAGTGTTTTGACTCCCCGACTCCAGCAATGCGGATATTATTTCTTTGAAAGCGCACTTCCGAATCTTCAGTCTTAGCAGCCATTGCCTTAAGGTGCTTTTCCACCTTCTCGAGGTGTTGGAGTGTGGTAGTACTTGCATCTTCAATGTCGGAGATACGCTGCTCCACAGCATCTAGGCGCGTTTTACGGCCATCCATGCGTTCATGCAAACCATCCAGGCGGGCAGCAAGTGCATCAAGTGAGAATCTATAGATTTAAACCTGGCCTTAAATTTAGCCATGAGCGCTGCGTCGCCCTCCAGCATGAGGCCATCAGTTGTAGACGAACCATGTGTGTCATCCGTAGGGTTCTCATAGCCACTGCGTCGGGTGGGTCTAGGGGGGGCTCAAAAGAGAGCTGGGGTCACTGGACTCCATAATATATCTGGTGCATTCTGTCAATACTATGTCCTGTGTCGGAGGAAAGGGTGATCCAAAGTCCAGTCCGTCGATATCTCCTAATAGCACTCTTTGTGGCCGGCTGAAAATGGGAGAGCAGCCGATATGCGCAAGAGTTGGTAAGGCAGAAGGCTAAGTATGTCGATGAGATGTTTGGGTATGTCTCAGCCACTCCAAACTGGGTAAGCAGCATCACAGGTATTACAGTGGTCAGGCAAGAGGCCACAGAATAGAGGCGGTTCACAGCCAGCCGGCGAGGAGCCCCATATCAGCAATCTTGGGGGCAATCCTCATGTGCAGTAGGCATGAGCCCTGTGGTCAGTAGGGCCCGGGTGTTGATTGACCAAAATCAGAGGGTAAATAGAGGCCCAGAGCAAGAATCCAGGTCTCCCCTCGAATCACTCAGGCCAATGCGGCCCGTCTGATGCAAGCGGCAGGAGGCCTTCAGTGCCATGCAGGATCAGCCGCAGAGTATGCAGCGATCAAAGATGCAAGGGCACAACCCGCATGCGGTGCCACACAGGGCATCCACTCACTGCATAACAAGCCCTTCATACGTGGCCTCGGCAAGGCAGGAAAGCCGAGCCCCGAGTTGTGCCCGGCTCCCAGACGCGAACGTGGTCAGGCCCTCAGGCTCACCCGCAACCTCCGTTATTGTGGCACCTCTGGGGACCGCATCAGGACACAGCTGCCAGCAGGTTGGGGTGAGTTTTTGCAATCCCCGGGGCCTGATCTCACCAGACCTGGAAGTGCCATGGTTAGGGTGTCTCCCACATCTCATTGCTGCTCCGGGAGATCGCGTTGGGCTGCAGCAGGCTGGCGAGAGGCAGAAGCTTAGCCAGAGTTTCAGAGCCAAGCGGCCATCTTGGTCATCTGCTCTGCCATGCCCCCATTCAATTCTTCATTAATAAAAAAAAGTGTAATGCAATAAATCATCAAGCATTTCTTGCACTGCGTCCCAATCATCAGAGATAGTTTCAGGAGTGATAATATCATTCACCTGCTTACAGGCCAGGTCACCCCCCTGCTGCCGAACAGCTCCACCAGCTGACTGCCTGCTCCTGTCCTGTATGCGAGTCCACGCCAGCTGTGTCCTGCCTGCCGCAGCTCGCCGCCGTGACCTTTGGGTTTGCTCTGTGTTTGATTTATTGACTTATTGTCCCCTGATTATGTGTGATCTGTTATTTTTTTGTGCTGTTTTTGACAACTGTTGTTCAGCTCGCTCCCCCACTCCCCTCTTTTGTTTACTGTACCCGCTCTTTTTCTACTGCTGCCCCTGCGGCCACGCCCCCTCGCCACCCCGCTCCCGCCTCCCAGCTGATCCTCCCTCCCTCCCCGCCTTAAATAGCAGCTGCTGCGCGGCCGTGCAGCGGGCGCGCCGCTGGCGCACCAAAGGCAAGCCCGTTTGCGCCTGTCCAGGCCTGGACCGCGCCCAGCACCACAACCCCTGGACTCCACACACGCCACAATGCCACACTCCGATACAACGCCAACACCCTCCTCACTCTCAACACCGGACGAGACCACTGCTGCTTCCAGGCCGCCCCGAAATGCACCCGCGGACCCTTCTCCTGCCACACCTGCAACTTCACATGCGACAGAACCACCAAACCCCCACGGACCGGACCCAACCACCTCCACTGCTTACTCCTCAACACCTGCTCCGCACGCAAACACGCCGTCGAGCTCTGGGACCTGCTCGACACCGCCGCCCCAGACCTGGCCTTTCTGACCGAGACCTGGTGGAACGACTCCTCAGCGCCTGACATCGCCATAGCCATCCCCGACGGCTACAAGATCTCCCGCAGAGGCCGCACCAATGGGATGGGAGGAGGAATAGCCATCGTCCACCCTCCAGGTCTACACCCTCGCAGACGATTCCCTGAACTCCGCCAAACACCTTCACTTCCGGATCCACACCGAACCCAACACCACCCTCAGAGGAACACTCATCTACATACCTCCTGGACCCCGGGCCCTCTTCAGCGACTCTATCGCAGACCTCGCCAGCACCCACGCACTCGCCTCCATGGACTACATCCTCCTCGGGGACCTGAACTTCCACCTCGAGAACAACAACGACGCCAACTCCGCCACCCTGATCGAAAACCTCGCCAACCTCGGCCTCCCCGACAATTCGTCACCGAACCCACCCACGCCGCCGGCCACACGCTCGACCCCATCTTCTCCTCAAGCACCCACGTCTCCTTCAACCACACCACCGAACTCCACTGGACCGACCACCGATGCATCCACTTCACCTTCAAGAAACCAACCACACACCACCGCACCCAACAGCTGACCTCCACCCTCGCCCAGAACCCACCCACCGACCCCAACGACACAGACGCCGCCGCCCAAAACTTCAGACAGTGGATCGACGACTGCACCAACACCCTCGCCCCGATCAAGAAACCCTCCATTAACCACCCCAGCAAGAAAGCCGCCTAGTTCGCAGAAGAACTGCAGACCTCCAAACGTACATGCTGGAAGCTGGAGAAGAAATGGCTCCACAACCACACACCAGACAGCCACACAGCCCGCAAGGACACCACCAGCAGACATCACCACCTCATCAGAACAGCCAAGAGAACGTACTTCAAAGCCCGACTGGACATCAACGCACATGACAGCAAAGAACTTTTCAACATAGGGAAGGAACTCTCCAACCCCAGCGCCAACACCAACGGCATCCTGCTCTCGCAATATCTGTGCGACTCACTGGCTACCTTCTTCCATCGTAAGATCGCCGACATCCACGACCGCTTCAACTCCTCATCCACCCCGACCGCAACAGACCCCACCTCGAACACCACCTGCACCAACCAGCTGACCTCCTGGTACCACGTCAACGACGAAGAGACACTCAAGGTCATGAACTCCATCCATTCAGGATCTCCATCAGACCCCTGCCCACACCATATTTTCAACAAAGCTGACGCAACCATCGCACCCCAACTACGGAAGGTCATCAACATCTCCTTCGACACAGCGACATTCCCGGAAAGCTGGAAACATGCCGAAATCAACGCCCTCCTCAAGAAGCCTAAGGCGGACCTCAAAGACCTCAAGAACTTCCGGCCCATCTCCCTGCTCCCCTTCCCGGCGAAGGTCATCGAGAAAATCGCCAACATGCAGCTGACCTGCCACCTCGACTACAACAACATCCTAGACCCATCCCAATCCGGATTCAGACGCAACCACAGCACCGAGACTGCCCTCATCGCCGCCACAGATGACATCAGGCGCCAGCTAGACAACGGCGAAACTTCAGCCCTCATCCTCCTCGACCTGTCAGCCGCTTTCGACACGGTATGCCACCGCACACTAAGAACACGCCTCCAAGAAGCCGGAATCCAGAAGAAGGCCCTGGACTGGACCACGTCCTTCCTCTCTGGCAGAACACAGAGAGCACGCCGCCCGCCCTTCTGATCTGAAGCCACTGACATCATCTGCGGCGTCCCCCAGGGCTCATCCCTCAGCCCGACCCTGTTCAATGTCTACATGGCCCCCCTCGCACAAGTGGCCCGCCAGCACGACCTGAACATCATCTCCTACGCCGACGTCACCCAGCTCATCCTCTCCCTCACCAAAGACCCGCACACATCCAAAACCAACCTCCACGAGGGAATGAAGGCCGTCGCCGAGTGGATGAGGAGCAGCCATCTGAAACTGAACTTGGACAAGACGGAGGTCCTCATCCTAGGCCCCACCCCCTCTGCGTGGGACGCCTCCTGGTGGCGACCACATTGGGTACTGCTTCAACGTCCACGGACCACACACGCAACCTAGGATTCATCCTCGACTCCTCTCCATGTCTAAACAGGTCAATGCCATCTCCTCCTGCTACTACACCCTCCGCATGCGTCGCCGAATCTACAAGTGGATCCCAACCGAAACAAGAAGAACAGTGACCCAAGCCCTCGTCAGCAGCAGGCTGGACTACGGCAACGCACTCTACGCAGGAATCCTGGCCAAACACCTGCGACGACTACAATGCATCTAAAACGCCTCCGCCCGACTGATCCTCAACATCCCCCGCCGCAGCCACATCACCTCCCACCTAAGAGACCTGCACTGGCTCACCGTCAACAAGAGGATCACCTCCAAATTCCTCGCCCACGCACACAAAGCACTCCACAACACCGGACCAGCCTACCTGAACAACAGACTCAACTTTTATACCCCTGCCCGCCAGCTCCGCTCCGCCAGCCTTGCCCTCGCCGTCGTACCACGCATCCAACGAACAACCTCCGGCGGCAGATCCTTCTCCTTCCTCGCTGCCAAGACCTGGAACACCCTCGCCACCAATCTGCGGCAGACCCAAGACCTGCTCACCTTCACAAGGCTCCTCAAGACCTGGGTCTTCGAGCAGGAGCACCACCCCTCAGCGTCTTGAGACCCTCACGGGTAAGTAGCACGCTTTACAAATCCACTGATTGATTGATTGATTGATTCAAAGAAATAGAAAATACATAAGGTATTTGTAAAGTTTCAGTCCGCCCAAATATATCATTGGATACCTTATCCCAAACAATTCCATCAGGAGCTCGAGTAGCTGAAATGTTTACCAGATAAAAGTATCTTCAAACTTTTCATGATGAAGAAGTGGGGTTCAAAACCTTGTTTACCAGTTCAACAACAGGGCATTCTGGGAGATAGTGTCCATTCAGAAGCAAGAAAAAATACACAAAACCATTCCAGATGAAGAGAAGTAACGAAATTCTAAACAAAATATATGTATATCCATCCAAATGTATATCCATGGAGGGATAAAGCATGACTTTTCGAGCCAAATGTAAAATGTATGTAGTCCCCTTTGTGGAGGTGGATCTGAGTCTGATGAATGTGAAGATAAGTCATCAAAGTCGACAAAGTAGGCCAAGGCAGTTTGTGCCAAATTGGGAGGCTCATGTCGCTGTGTAGAACTGGCAAATGACTCTAACGGTGGTACGCTGCAGTAGACACCATCAGTGCCTGTTTGCAAATCAAAATCTGTGTTTCTGTACATGATTATTGTATGGTGTTTGTTGATGTAACAGAATGAAGTGATACTCCAGAGTTAGTGGCCCCTGAAGGAGGAGTAGAAGCTTCATCGTTGGCCAACACTTTCAATGGGAAGCAGATAACTACCCAGAAGCCCTCAAGGCCTACTATGTAGAACCGGCCACATGATGTGGTTTGATGTGATCAGTGGACACAAATCTAGTGTTTGCTGCAGTCAAGAGGCGGTAAAAGTATAGTTCTGGTACCTTCAATGGCCAGGGCAGTCACAGGCCTGAATTCCTTCTGGTCGATTATCTTCTCCTGTACTAGATCCCCGATCTTTGGAATCCACCCAGGAGTTGCCAGTGCTTCCTTCACTTTACCAGTGGTGGAACATTTCTCTTGGACGTTACTCTGAGCTTATCTGAACTTGTTCAGTTCCTGTAAAGCATCCAAATGTTCGCTGGTACCAAAAGGCATTTCTGCCGGCACTGTACTGGTACTGTCAAGGTCTGGAACCCACATGTTAACCCCCAACAGGATCTCATTTGGAGTCCGACCACCCTTGGATTTTCTGAGTAGATTATTTAGGGTTCTCTGGACCCCATAGTAGTGGTGAGCCCAACTGAGACCTGAACCTAGTAGTCTAGCTGTTAATGACTGCTTTAGGTCCCGGTACTGTTAAAAGTTAGGCTGAAAACCGTCAACATTATCGGCGCCCTCTTGCTCTCCTTAAACCTTTTGTGCGCGTAAAACAGCCGCCATTTTGGACACCATGGCTTCCCGGCTCTCGCCGAGAGCCAGCGCGTCTCTCTCTCTCTCTCTCCTAACTTCGCTGGCAACCCCCCTTGCTTGCACCTGCCTTGAGTCATAAACCCCTCTTCGGCGCTGCTCTGCCCCAGGCCTTCCTCCCGCTCCCAGCGCGACACCTCCCTGCTTCCCCGTCATGACCTCCGGCCCTTTTGATGCAAACCCCTTTTCCCCGTGTGCCCGTCTGTCTTCCCCGTTCCCAGGCCGACACCTAGCTCTGCCGATACCATTCTCTTGCCCCTCCCCATACAATAGGAAGCTTCCTTCCTCAAAGGACCCCCGAGATGATCAAAGCCCCCCCCATCCCACGAGATCCGATCGAAACCCGCACACTCCGTGAATCGGCGGAATACCCAGCTGCGCAATGATCATCACCTGTTGTGAACGGGGCGGGGACTTCCACTGTAGCCTTGCATGGGAACGGGCTGGGAAGGGGGGATTCTGAGGATGTCTTTCCGTACATCAAAGTATCAACGAGAATGTGTTACATGTAATAAAGAGATAAACTCGTGTATAAGAGGCCAGGCCTCCGGGATGCAGTTAGAGCACCTCAGAACGATACCTTCTGTCCGTTTTCGTTGTGTTCTCCTCCGGAGCGAATAAAAACCTTGTTTCCTGCCTTCCAGTCTCCAGCGCCTGCCTCTTCAATAGTTTAACTTCTTTGTGGGTTCAAGAGGCGACATCGCTGGGCAATAATTAAGGATCTTATATTCTGGTTGGTAGTGCCCCCCCAGTTTGTATTTTTCCACAATTGGCGCCCAACGTGGGGCGTATCAGCGACCCATGGATCCAGTGGGAGAGGTCCTGACGACAAAGTGAACGACTGCAACGATCGGGAACGCGTCTGTCCGATAGACCCTCGTCTGACAGCCGATCATCCGAACTTCACTGGTTCCGAACAGACCTCTCTCGAGTGATCTACGGTCCTGACTGGGAACCATCAGGAGTGCCGCGAGGATAACGAAGAAGAGAGGACGATCGGGCGCTGGATTCGGAAGTCAGGAAACTGTCCATGCGGTCCGGGTAAGGTCGTGTTACCACGACAAATTGCGAAAAAATTGCTTGATTGTTAAATACTAGTATTGCTCTTTTTTGTTTAATTGGAGATTCACTGTCTGCAAACGGAGAAACAACAGGCTCTCTCTTTGCAAGCAGTGGAGGATAGGTAGGGCAGACAACCGTGCTTATTTTTCTCCCCCACTCAATAGTCACCTGAAACTGAGCTGTTGTTCACAAACTATTGTTTCCTGGAGATTCCCTGTCTGCAAACAGGGAAGAGACCACCCTTTTTGCAGATAGTGAAAAAGGTAGGTAACGCAAATCTTTGCGGACCTACTCACTCTCCCCATTGCTATTTGTCGGTCTTTTGTTATCTTGATCCATGAGGGATTCACTGTCTGCAAACGGAGAAACAAAGGTCTCTCTCTTTGCAAGCAGTGGAGGATAGGTAGGGTAGCAGCCGTGCTTATTTTTTTCTCCCTCACCCTATAATTGCTTGAAACTGAACTGTTGTTCGCAAAATTATTGTTTCCTGGAGATTCCCTGTCTGCAAACAGGGAAGAGACCACCCTTTTTGCAGATAGTGAAAAAGGTAGGTAACGCAGATCTTTGCGGACCTACTCATTCTCCCCATTGTTATTTGTTGGTCTTTGGTTATTGTGATCCATGAGGTATTCACTGCCTGCAAACAACGTAGAATAGAAATATTCTGTCTAGTCTTTGCACCTAGTGATAAGATAGGCAGTGCTGACTTTTTAGTCCCTCGTTACGAGCCGTCATGTCTGTCTTCTCCCCATTGATTGGTAGCCTGTTTAGCCCGGACCGCTTATTAGAGATGGACCATCCAGCCCCACTGGAAGGCACCCCTAATAAGGACATGTTCATGAAGCATGGATTGACCGCTATTGCCTATAGTAAACTATGGCATAAATATACAAAACAAGGTCAAGAAAGTCAATGGCCCCTGATAGGATCCTTCGATGATGACAAAATAAAAACGCTAGAAACTGCCCTAGGTAAAAACAAGACAACACCTACTATGCTTGATAGCTTCGGCATGTGGCGAAAAGAAACTGAACAGCGTAAAAAGAAAACTGAGAGTAGGTTGGAAAAAGAGCTGCAAAAAGCAGCCCACCTAGCTGCTCAGAAGCTAAAAAAGGAGATAGAGGAAAGAGAGAAAGCTAAACAGAAACTAGAAAGGGAAACGCCAAGCCAGTGTCCGGTTAGAACCCCCTCCATGCTCTACCCTGATTTACCCTCGAAACGACAAGCCAATGAGGACCTGCTGTTAGGTCCCCCTATCATCTACATGCCCCCTCCATATGCCCCTTCTCGACCCTTGGCGCAGCACGCGCCACCCCCAGGTACAAGCGAAGGTACCGCCGCAGCGTCGGCCCCAATGGCCTCTGTGCCAGCCGAACCCCTGGTATTAAAACCCGCATCAACGGCAACGTTAGACGAGCATGAGACTCGAGGGGCCGGCCTTGCAAGAACAAACAGACTAGACAAAGATGAGCGAGCGGGGATCGACAAAATAGCAAGGACACTGGTAGAAAGGAAGGATGATGAAGAGTACATCACAGATATGTTCAGCTCGTACACAGGGAGTCACAGACGACATTTTACCGTACGACTGTGTTATCATGTCTTGAATGCATACGAGGACCGATATCGAGACAAAGGTCCCGAGAGCCTAAGGACTCTGTACCGGAAGGTCGATATCGGGGATGAGGGCGAGTGTGATGTGTCGGACCTCCTTACGCGTACGCTTGAGGTTTTCCGCCACCTCACTGAACGAAAGCCGGGAGCTAAATCCACGGCCCCCGTAGTGACCGAACCACCAACCGAGCAATCTAACACCATGATGCCGATACGTGAGGCTGCCCCTTACTGGGTTCCCCCTCGAGGTACAGGGACTCACGATGACGCAAACAACCAAGATGCGAAGGGAAGGGTAGTATACAACTGGGTCTACCAGCCATGGGACCGGCAAGAGATACTGACATTCCGGAAATCTCTACCCGACCTACGTAAAAACCCCACTGCCTTCTATACTGAATTGGGTACAGCCCTGGGTTCAACTATCATGACCCTGGCTGACATCGACTTGTTCTTCGGGTTATGTCTACCAGCTGATGTGTGGAAGCAAATCCGGAAAGTCGACCACCTTGAGCTGTTCGGACATACCTGGCCACAACTCGATGACTTGGATAAACAACGGGGACCAGGACAAAAGCCATTGAAATCCATTCTAGACCTCCCAGATAAAATTGTAGAGAAATTAAAAACCCTGATCCCAGAAAAGAAAGTGGACTGGTCGATAGTAACAGCCTGTCGCCAAAAACCCCAGGAGGATGTATCGGAATACTTCTCCCGGTTTGAAACGGTGTTCTCCGATTACAGCGGCCAGGACATGACCACTGCAACCGGACACCATCTGTTTGTCCAGAATTATGTTAAGGGCCTATCATTGGACATCTCCCAGAAACTACAGGCCAGCGAGAGTAGTTGGGCAGCCTCCAAACCTACCGCGATTCTTCAAATGGCCCAATATTATGAGCATCAGAAAAATGAAAACGATAGGGCGACAGAGAAAAAGAAGAAAGACTTAAAAGAGAGGGTGATGATTGCCAAACTGCAAGGGGTGACTATAGGACGAGACCAATACCGGGGAAACTACCAGACAAACGCCCCTAAGACTGCATTTCCCCAGGACCGCACTCTGACTCCCTACAGTGGACGCACAGACCTTAGAGATGACCAGTGCGCTTTCTGCAAAGGGACTGGCCATTGGAAATCCCAGTGCCCAGTTCTCCTGGAAATGATCAGGAACAGAGACCCCAGGGATGTAGCAAACGGACCGAGACCTAAGGGAACACAACGAGGGCCCCCAAATGACGCGACTAATGACAGATCAAGCAGACCGAATACGTTCGATCGACCCAGACAGAACCAATATCAACAATCTGACTATGACGACACTCACACCTTTGCATAGGACAGCCAAGGGCGAGGGAGGGATCCAGTCGAGCTCTATGTTGACCAGCAGGGCCCTTATGTCACTGCTAAGGTCCTGGGTACCAAGTCTCCATTTCTGGTAGACACTGGCGCAACACGTAGTGCGTTATCTAAACGACTGATTCCAAGGGCACCCTTGTCTGGCTCACTCATAACATCGACAGGTTTCGATGGAACGCCCTCCACCAACCCTTTGTCTGCCCCGATTCTCTTCGACGTAGAAAACAACACCACCGACACCACGTTCTTGCTTTCCTTCAATAGCCCTGACGCCATTATGGGACTTGACTTACTGAAACACTTCCGAGCGACGATTAGGTGTTCTCAAGATGGAGTTCGAGTGTTTCTTTACGACAACCCCGTTCTGCTTAAACATTGTTCCCCCCGACACATGTTTTCCATCACCGACGTCGACGCGTCCCTGCTTGACACCCTACCTCCGTATCTGTGGGCCAAAGCGGATTCGGACGTAGGGCGTATGTTAATTGACCCAGTGCACATTACTGTCCGACCAGACGCAACACTCCCAAAACTCCCCCAATATCGGATATCGCCAGAAGGCGAGAAGGCATTGGTAATGATTATCCAGTCACTGATAGACGCAGGAGTGGTAGAGGAAGTGGTTAGCAACGTTTGCAACAGCCCTATCTTGCCCATTATCAAGAAGCAGGGAGAGGGAGATGAGAAAGCATACCGTTTCATCATCGACCTCCGAGAGATCAACAAAGTGGTAGTACCCCAGTACCCTGTGGTCTCAGACATCACCACCATCCTGACCTTGATTCCATCCACTGCAACCACCTTTTCCGTCATCGACCTCAAGAACGCATTCTTCTCCATCCCCATCCACCCAGACAGCCGATATCTCTTCGGCTTTACCCTAAAATCCCGCTCATATAGGTTTTGCCGAGCCCCTCAAGGCTACACGGAGAGCCCTAGCATCTACAGCCAGGCCCTCAAAAGGCAACTAGACCAAGTCCGGTTACCCGACGGGGTGGTGTTGGTACAATATGTCGATGACATCCTTTTGGCAGCCGACACCACCCCTCTAGCGGTTACCGCCACCATTCAACTCTTGCACTTCCTTGCGGAAAATGGCCACAAGGTCTCCAAGAAGAAGTTGCAATTCTGCCTACCCCAGGTCACTTACCTAGGCCACCTTCTGTCCAAAGATGGAAGGAAACTCACCCCTGATCGAATCCAGACCATTCTAGACACCCCTGTCCCTAAAACCCAGAAGCAGGTTCGCTCCCTATTAGGCCTCACCTCCTTCTGCCGACAATGGTTGCCAAACTTCAGCCTCGTTGTAAAACCACTGCTCTCTCTCCTAAACAAAGACGTCCCTTTCCCACTCCCTTGGACTCCCGAGTGTCAAACCTCCTTCACAGAACTACGAGATGCCCTTTGCTCAGCCCCTGTCCTGGGTACCCCTGATTACAGGAAGCCCTTCTCCCTTTACACTCACGAAAGGGAGGGGTGCGCTTTATCTGTCCTGACCCAGGCCATCGGTCCTAAGCAACGACCGTGCGCTTACTTCTCTGCCACTCTTGACCCTGTCGCCAGAGCCTTGCCTGCCTGCCTTCGAGCTGTAGCTGCTGCTGCCGTCTCTATCCGACAGAGTGAGGGGATTGTACTCTCGAATTCCCTCACGGTACTGGTACCCCATGCAGTCGACACCCTCCTGAACCAAACCAAGACGCAACATCTGACGAGTGCACGACTGACTGGATACGAACTAACCTTGCTTGCCCCCCATATCACCCTGAAAAGATGCACCACACTGAACCCAGCAACTCTGTTACCCCTGCCAGAGAACGACCCCAATGTGCACCCCGTACATGACTGCGTGACTCTTACGGACGAACAGACCAGGAGTAGGGTCGATCTCAGAGACACAGCTTTCCCTGACCCCGACGGGGAGTTGTGGGTGGACGGTTCTTGCATCAAACTCTCCGATGGTACCACTTCCGCTGCCTATGCAGTCACCACGGCTCGAACTGTAGTAGAAACAGCCCGCATCACCCAGCGATCTGCCCAGGCAGCGGAACTGATTGCTTTGACGAGAGCCTGCATCCTGGCAACAGGAACCACGGCGAACGTTTACACCGACAGCCAGTATGCCTTCGGGGTGGTTCACCATTTTGGGCTCCTCTGGAGGGAGAGAGGATACTTGACCTCACACGGCACACCCATTCTGCACGGGGATTTAGTCTCCGCCTTAATCGAAGCTGTCCTCCTCCCCAACAAACTTGCCGTTATCAAATGCCAGGCACACAAGAAGGTGACAGACATTATTGGACAGGGAAATGCACTAGCCGACATCACCGCCCGAACGACAGCAGAAAATAGAACGACAACACGTATGTACGTGACCAGGTCACAAGCAGAAAACTGGACTGACGCCAAGGACACAATTAGAGACATACAAATGGCTAGCACACAACACGAATTGACTGAATGGGCACGGGTGGGATTGAAAGACGATGAAGGCTGCTGGCGGACAAAAGACACGAACAGATGGTTGCTACCTGATTCATACTTGATTCCCATATTAACCATGGCACACTCCCCAGCCCACATAGGATCATCCCCCATGATCGAACTTGTCTCCAGGGTTTGGCACAATGACAAGATCCCAGATTCCGCCAAACGCCTGGTCCAACAATGTTTAATATGCCTGCAACACAACCCCGGGAAGGGAACTGTAGTACCCCGGGGGGGATTTGGGGTCCCAAACCACCCATTTGAAGTCCTGCAGATGGACTACATCCAGCTAGACAGATGCCAAGGCCTGAAATATGTACTTGTCGTGGTATGCGCATTTAGCAAATGGGTGGAAGCATATCCAACCCGCGACAACACCGCTATGGCCACAGCAAAGGTCCTGTTAAAGGAGTTTTTCCCCCGTTATGGCCTCTGTCGTGTTTTATGGAGTGATAATGGCCCCCACTTCGTAGCCAACGTTATCCAGCTCATCCTAAATGGGCTGGGTATCAGACAGAAATTCCACGCAGTCTTCCACCCTCAATCTGCTGGGCTTGTCGAACGACACAACGCCACACTAAAGCTTAAACTGGCCAAAATAGTGGCTACGACGGGCCTGAAATGGCCAGACGCCCTCCCATTGGCATTGCTATCGATGCGCTCTACCCCCACCCGACATCACTTAACCCCGTATGAAGTTGTCTTCGGTCGACCCATGAGCGTCTGGTCTGCCCCGAAACCAACGTCCATTCATGACGTTCCGGATGTCCTAATGTCTGATTATCTGTACAAATTGACTGAAACTTTGTCTGTCCTTCATCAGCAGGTGCGGCAGGCCATCCCCGATGCTTCCAGGGGTCCGGGTCACGCCATCCAGCCGGGGGACTTCGTGCTGATCCGAAACTTTCAGCGATCAAAGAGTTTGGAACCCCGGTGGACGGGCCCCTGGCAAGTGCTGATCACCACTCGGACCGCACTTCGAGTGGAGGGGAAGAAACACTGGCTGCACGCTCATCACTGCAAAAAGGTCTCTCCAGCCCTGGCCACGACAGACACCGTCAACACCCAAGAAGAGCTCCTGAACCGGGACCGACCATCGTTGAGCTGCTACCCTGATACAGAGACACTTGAACTTTCAAAACATCCTGACCCCACTGTGCCATCTCGAGAAGGGTATTTCCTGCGTCGAAAGGAGGGAGCTTCGGCTAAGTAGGCCACGGACTAAGCTTAAGAATCTCAGAACGGTGACCCAAACCACCAAGGGTTACCTGGAGAGAAGCTAAAACTGAGTCTGTGGTCCTGCCCACTACCGAGCACCTTGAAGACGAAGATGATGGAAGCGCCAGATAAGAAGATGATGGAAGCGCCAAACAAGAAGCCGACTGAGACAACTGGAAATACCCACTACAGAAATCCGAGAACAGACAGACTCCATAGCTCAAAGACAATTGCACTCTTCATCGTAATCCTCCTCTGTTTTCTCCTCATGACTACGCTCTGGATTATGGAAGAACACGCACCTGCTCACGAAACATTCCTAACCACTGCTCAGCCTACCACCACGAAGGAACATTATCTAATTTCGCTCTCTCCTCAACTAAGAGAGAGGCGAAAGGAGTTTTGGAACAACTCTTTCGTGCAGCTACTTCACCAGCACAATCTTGCCACCAACGCCACCAACTGCTGGATCTGTGGGTTGCTACCCCATGCCACTGGACATTCAATACCATTCATCCCTTCACCCTTCTCCGTCCACGGCTCCTGCCTTGCCTGGCTGATCCTCCTGCAAGAGAGCTATACGGAAAATGCCACCTCCAGCAGAGCTGCAGCACATTCTTCTCATGGGGCCGGGCGAAACAAGACAAAGACACACTTCTGCCCGCTGACCCCCAGCGACTCAATCCAAATGGACATTCCGGCCAAAGAACGAATCGAAATGCAGGTGTTCCACAATCCAACCAGACCCACCTTCTCCTATCTGCGGAAACGAACGGCTGCCACTCTGACTGTAGCCCTGACGGTCATCAACGTCACAGGCCACATGTGTGTAGAAGGACTTGGGACACAGCTGGTGGGTCACAGCGCTTGCCGCTTTACCAGAACTTTGGACTCCACGGATCCACCTTCCTTTGTGTCATCCCCAAACATGTATTTCATCTGTGGCACTAAGGCCTACACCTGGCTCCCCAAAGGCTGGGGGGGCACTTGCTACATCTCCTTCGTCCTTCCTCCAACTTATGTGGCCCCAGCGAATCACCACAGGCAAAAACGAGCAAAAGACGTTGAGCAAGCCGACTCAACAGGAGCACAGTTCCTCGATGCTATGAAAGGACTCGTCCCCCTCTGGGGCCCGATGGCAAACAGCCGTGCCATCCGACATTTGACTCAGGCAGTCGAGACAACCATGAACATCACAGCGGGCATCTTTGCCAACAACACTGCCGAGCTCCAAGCGGTCCGTTTGGTGGCTCTTCAGAACCGCCTCGTTCTAGATGTAGTTCTGGCGGACCGTGGAGGAGCATGCCGCATTATTGGGGCCAGCTGTTGTACATACATACCGGACAACTCACCCTCAGTGTACAAAGCCATCGAACATCTTCACAGACTCTCTTCGGAAGTCCACCAAGAGCAAGAAGAATGGTCGCTTGGTGGTTGGTTCTGGGACACCGTCAAAAGCTGGGGCTGGAGACTGCTCACCATTATCCTGATTCCCGTAGTTGTAATATGTGGCCTATGCTTAGGAATTCAATGTTTGCCACCTATGTGTTCTTTATGTGCGAGTTGTATTTTTCCCAAAACTGTGGACATTGGAAGCGAACATATGAGGGCATTATATGATACCGAAGTTAGGAATTTGATGAAAATTGACATTGAGTAAGCAAGTTGGCTAGATATGTTGAAAAGGGAGGACTGTTAAAAGTTAGGCTGAAAACCGTCAACATTATCGGCGCCCTCTTGCTCTCCTTAAACCTTTTGTGCGCGTAAAACAGCCGCCATTTTGGACACCATGGCTTCCCGGCTCTCGCCGAGAGCCAGCGCGTCTCTCTCTCTCTCTCTCTCCTAACTTCGCTGGCAACCCCCCTTGCTTGCACCTGCCTTGAGTCATAAACCCCTCTTCGGCGCTGCTCTGCCCCAGGCCTTCCTCCCGCTCCCAGCGCGACACCTCCCTGCTTCCCCGTCATGACCTCCGGCCCTTTTGATGCAAACCCCTTTTCCCCGTGTGCCCGTCTGTCTTCCCCGTTCCCAGGCCGACACCTAGCTCTGCCGATACCATTCTCTTGCCCCTCCCCATACAATAGGAAGCTTCCTTCCTCAAAGGACCCCCGAGATGATCAAAGCCCCCCCCATCCCACGAGATCCGATCGAAACCCGCACACTCCGTGAATCGGCGGAATACCCAGCTGCGCAATGATCATCACCTGTTGTGAACGGGGCGGGGACTTCCACTGTAGCCTTGCATGGGAACGGGCTGGGAAGGGGGGATTCTGAGGATGTCTTTCCGTACATCAAAGTATCAACGAGAATGTGTTACATGTAATAAAGAGATAAACTCGTGTATAAGAGGCCAGGCCTCCGGGATGCAGTTAGAGCACCTCAGAACGATACCTTCTGTCCGTTTTCGTTGTGTTCTCCTCCGGAGCGAATAAAAACCTTGTTTCCTGCCTTCCAGTCTCCAGCGCCTGCCTCTTCAATAGTTTAACTTCTTTGTGGGTTCAAGAGGCGACATCGCCGGGCAATAATTAAGGATCTTATATTCTGGTTGGTAGTGCCCCCCCAGTTTGTATTTTTCCACAGTTCTTCCTCTCCACTACCACGTTTCCCTTGTGATGATAGGGGGAGGAGTACTGTACATTCACATCCAATTTTCCCATGGTGTCTCAGTAAGCCCTGGAGGCGAATTCCAGATATTGGTCCGAATGGAATATGGCCACTACATATGTCCCGCTGAACATTTGCAAGTTTTCTATAGCAGTTTGAGCGTCAGCCAATAGGTGTGGCCAAACCCATAGGAATCAAGAGCAGGAATCCACTGCTACCATGATGTACTTGTAAGACCCGTCAGAGTGTAAGGGTCCGCAGTGTTCCAAACAGACACAAGCAAGAGGCTTGTCAGAGACTAATAGAGATGTCTGTTGCTGGCGGTCTACAGTAGAGACTTTCATCTGCCGAAAGATGTCACATTTAAGGACAAAGTCCTTGGTCTGTTTATATAGACCCGGCTATCAATAGTGTTGCTACAATTGTGAAATTATAGCCGCCACCCCTGCGTGCGCAGATGCTTGATCCTCATGTGCTGCTAGGATCAGTCTTACGTTCAATGAAGGCTATACTGTTCCCATTGGATATAAATTGCATTTGTATACAAATGCTGAAATGCGTTTTGCACTGACTGATTGGAACCTTACCCATGACTGCACTGATGGTCACTGGACTAAATCCAGGACTAAATCCAGGCAGTGCCAATTGTGGTTGTGCAGCCCTTGCGGGATTCATTGTCATTGTTCACATCACATATTGTGTCAAACATCTATATATTCTGACCAGACCTATTACAGTGTACGTAGTTCTGCTGATGTCAGATTTGCTACATCTGGGTAGGGTGTGTATCCAGCTAAGACTGGCCATGTTGCTCCCTCATTGCTGAGGGGACCTAGTCTATCATTGCGGGGCATATTAGCGAGGAGTAGAGATAATTATCACTAAATGCGCCTAGCGCATTTTTTTCCCACTGGATATTATCGCAGAGATAACGTGCTGTTAGCAATGTTGATCTCAAAAGCGATAAAATACCCGGCGATAGCGGCTCAATGTGTGAATATTGCTGGAAATACAGCGATATTCAGGCATTATCGCTAATGGGGACTTAACCTGAATATCCACCTCCCATATGATATACAGGTTAAGTCATGGTCTGAGCAGGCGTTAGGTTCTGGCGATATTCGCGCTTAGCGCGATTTTTTTTATCGCTTCGCCTGCCTTGCTAATAGGTGATAGCGACTTTCAGTCGCTAACAGGTTGGGTACGCCCACTTTGCATGTCATTAGCGATAAATATCACTGACATGCAAAGCGGGCCCCAAACTTGTAGCTATTGCCTACAAGCTGTCGCTAACTGCTGTTAGCGACAGCTTGCTAATAGGGCGATAAAAATATCGCCACTTTAGCGGGAAAAAGTCCCACTAAAGCAGCAATATCACCCTTGTTAATATGCCCCTGCATCTTTTATGTGGTAGGGAGCTTTCAAACCAAATTTGGTGTTTGTGATATGTTAATGTTATTTCTAGTGCTTCATAAGCTGTGTAGCTGTTAGGAACTGCAGCTACGATGTAAGCGTGAAAATGTCTTGACTGTGCATTTACTGCTGGGAATGTAAACCATGAATAGAATACTTCTGTCCGGTGTGCTTCATGGGCCTTTGCCGCGACGGTAACGTCTCCTCCTGTAAGGGGGAGCCCGTGTTGATGTAGCCTTTGCATGACTATATGTCTGCACTACACCGGTATGTTAACTGGTGCTGCATTAGACATTTGAATGTGTGAAATTCAGAGAGGGTACCTCTGTGGGGTTATCCTTTCAAAGGTTCAAGCTTGAACAACCTACAACCAATACATATAGGTTCCCTACTCATCTGAGGAGGATTTTCCCCTTACACCGCAGAGGTCTCTGGTAAGTTAGTGAGTGGGGGTGTTATGGACCCAGGTTAGGCCCAAGTACCGAAGCTGCACATTTTCTTACATTGTCCTTGTTGGAAATGGGATCCCCGGCTGGCCAGGGCTTTCGCCAAAGTCAGTCAGAGACCACCACACCCAAGTCAGGGCAAGGGAGTTACACGCCAAGATAACCCCTACTCACCCTCTAGGTAACGTGGCGCGAGCAGCAAGGCTAAACTTGGAGGCGATGTAAGTTAAGTATTTGCGCACGCACCCCAGCAACAACAACCAAAGGCCCACCACAAAGGAAACTCCACACAAGGTTATATAAAAATAGCCTTTGTATTACACCAAAACACATTAGATAAAACACACACTTTACAATGTGCCAGAGGCACGGGCAGAATTTACAAGGGGATATTTACAAGACAGGGCCACCTGGACCACTGCCAGGAATCAGAAGTAGCACTTTCAGAAATAGCACTTAGTACATAGAATATAGCACAAAATAGCACACAACCAGTAATCACTGGTAACCAGGATCTCACTAGCACCACCTGTACTAGGGAGAAAACAACCACCTATGTATCACAATACCTGTAGGGGTGTAAGAACATACACATGATGCAATGCATGACATTCATTCAGAGGTGTAAAGGTAAAGCCCATGAAGCACAACGTACAATCAGAGGTGCAAGGAACAGCAACACAATAGCGCAAAATCCACATTCGCCACCACCTGTGGCAGTCCCTGTGTCCCAATGTCAGGGCCTAAACGTGGCAGCTGCCCACAAAGTGCTGGGCAGCTGGGAAGCGATGCTGGGGGGGGGACAACGTTGGAGCCTCTCAGGCTCTGCACAAAGCACTCGTTTCCCCTTGAGCCTCGCTGGGCTCTTCACGCTACCAAATGCCTCCTCTGAGCCTCTCTGGGCTCTGAAACACAATGTGGGCACTCAGGAGCCTCTCTGCGCTCGAATTATGCCAAATTGCGCCCGAGCCTCGCAGGCTCTAAAGAACAAGGCAGCCCGTCGTTGGAGTCCCCCCTCTGGGGGCTCGAGATACCCACAATGCCCACAGGTAGGTTCCTGCAACCCGGATGGCACAGGGGGGAGGGGCGGGCACCGGCAATGTGCCCCGACGCCCTCCTCCCTTCGTCTGTACCGACGGAGTCCCCCCAGGCCCGGCTCCACTTACCGGGCGACTTCTTCCTGGAGTGCTGGACTCTTAACCCACACCAGGGAGCTCCACTCTGGTCCCGGTCGTGCTGCGGCGGCTCTTGGGCTGGGAAGGCAGGCGCCGCTCTCCCTCCTCACTCACCGGATCCCGGGGTTGGCTCCCGGCAGCTTCCGGCTTCCTCTGTCCTCTCGGCTGCGGTGGGCGGGACTTCCGGTCGGCCGCGCACCGATTGGCCGGCCGGACAACCACTTCCGGGTCGTCGTGGGCAGCGCGGCGGCCCGGCTCAGGCACTGCAGGCGGGGGATGAATTTACCGAGGGGTGGCCTCCCTCGAGGTAAATTATAATTCAGAAACAGCGGCAATGTCCCGGGCAGGGTGGGCACCTGCCAGGGGACTCTGAAATCAGCAAAAGCGGCGTGGGCAGCCGCGGAAGGGCAATGACAGCGCTCCCAGAGCTTAGCCGATAAGTAAAGCGCTTCTAAGCGCTAGGGCCGCAACTAAAGCGCTCCCCAGCGCTACAAGCCACAAGAAAGCGCACCAAAGCGATATAGCAGAACAACAGCGCTCCCAGGCGCTAGGAGGAATCTGCAAGCGCTTCCAAGCGCTAAGAGGCAATTCCAGCGCTCCCAGCGCTAGAGGACAGCCCAAAGTCCAGCAAAAGTCCTTTCAAGGGGCAAGGGGCAAGGCTGGGCCCAGAGCCAGCACACTGGGTCTCCAGGCAGGGAGACACCCCAAGTGGCGGTCCTCTGGCCCAGCAGCAGCAGCAACAGCCCCCTCAGGATCCTGGAAGAGAACAACTTCAGTGGGGACACAGCCCCATTTTTATACAGTATTTCCCTTTGTCTGAAGGTGCAGAGTGGGGGCGGAACCAGTCGCAGCTGGTTCTTGAGTACTCTGTTTACCTCAACCACCCTCTCTATTCACTGGCAGGGCTTGGGTCATTAGACACACCACAGGGGGGCGGAGCCAGCATTGTGTGGGGAAAACCCAGCCCATCCAGGACACAGGTACACTCCTCCCACACATCACTCATGCTAATCTCCCACTCTCCACCAGGCAGACCCATCCAGACTTCCTGGAGCCTGGCATGCCAGCCAGCTCCAGCCAATCACACGCCAGCACCCTCACAGCACACGTACAGCCATGTCTAGAAATGGCGCTTCCCTACTAGACACATACATGCTGCATACACCATCTCGCAGCATTCACTCTCACGAGTTCACACATACCAGACTCAAGCCTGTACACCCCACGCATCAGGAACTACCAGGGACACATACATTCCCCATGCATTCCTATGGGCGGGCAGGCCTAGCTCAGCACATGCACTCAGAGTGCGCACGCACTTTCCACTGGGACACAGTGAAAGTGCGCAGAATCCAAAAATCACCACCCAGGTCACCATTTCCCGCAAAAAGTCTAGGGGTGAACCTGCCCTAAGGGCCCAAGTCCAACACAACCCCCTTCCAGCCAAAACGCAGGGTAGACCAATCACCACCGTGATGGACTTCCCTGCTTGGGGCGATAGAACACGGACGCGGGCCCGCAACTACAGGGATACCCTCCTGTTCTACGCCACGGTGAACCCATGGGATTCCTTCTCAACACACTGTCTGGACCAACTGGGCTACCCCACTGGTACTCCCAAGTTGTCCGCGGCCAGGACCAGGCCCTGGGCCACCCAGTTGCCACTGGTCCTTGCCGATTCGCAGAGCGGGGGGTAGTAACCCCTGGCACATAGCGGCCATTTTCCACTCTTCCTGTCTGCAAGACAGGACTAGACTGCCACTGGTTCTCCAGCCTAGGGTCTACACCCTCAGGCGGACCAGGAGTCTCAGGGAAGGCTCTCCTCCCCCTACCTCTTCTTCTAGGGTTCCTCCTCCTCCGACGAGGGGTACACCTAGAACGCCATTCCAACCCAGGGCTTATCCACTCAGGTTGCACCGGGGTCAGAGGTGGGCTCTCCCACCCTCTGCAGCCCCTTCCAGAGGTCTGCCCTCTCCCACCTGGAGAAGTTCCTCTGGAAGAAGAACCGGTCAGGACACTGGTTACAGTCGTCCTACCCTTCAGGTCAGGCCGATCCTGAACCTGGCCTTCCAACCTCTGGTCTAAAACCTTCGGTGGAACAGTTGCCTGGCACTCCAGGACTTCTGGGGACTCACACACAATCCCCCTGAGGCTAACAAATGAGACATATGTTGTGTGACTGTCTGTCTGGCGCAGATCTCCCGCCCTCTGTCCACCTGACAGTGCGTGACGATCCCCCAGACCAGAAGTGGCGCCACCCGGGTCACTACACGGGAACCTAGCCCAACTGGGTAGTCCCTGACCCACTGGTCCTTCCACTGGGGAACTCCCCCAATCACTCCTCACTCTGGACTCCTGTACCCTCCCTACCGGAGCGGTACTGCCAGACTCTAGAACCACAGGAGCTCTGTTTACAGACACTCCAGGTCCTCTACTCACTAGGAGATCTTCCTCAAGTGGACTAACAGGACAGCCTAGGTCCCCAACCTGGTGTTCCCTCAAGAAACCATCCAAGTCCTGAGGCAGGGCTTCGGGCGTCTGGGGAACCTCGGTCTCCCCCTCACTCCTGCTCCACTGAGCCAGGCAGTGAGCCCCTACACCCTCCTCGCTATCCTGGGACCTAGCTGGGCTACACTGAGCCTCTTCCACCACGCTGGGCTGGAAGATACTTGAACCACTACTTTTGGAGTCACTCCCTAATGACTCTAGAGAACCTTTAGCACTCTCCCAGCGGTCTGCTTTATCTGCAAGCTCACTTGGACTAAGGGATTCAGACTTCAACAGGTGCTGGCGCAACTCTGGACAAACAACACTGAGCAACTGCTCTTTGAGAAACATATTCAGTACTCCGTCTCTCTCATCATCCGAGCTAGCCTCCAGCCAATCCCACATTGCATCAGAACAGTCATCCATAAAAAAAAACCAACTCTGGTGAGGCAGTTTCCTACTGCCCCTGAACTTCAACCTTAACTCCTCCTCTTGGGAACAAGGGACCATACGTTGGGCACGGGGTAGGGGACTTTCTGCACTGAAGTCTAAATAGCTGCCACCACTGGACTCAGCCCTCCCTGGGGAATCCAGAAAATTAAAACTGCGCGCAGGGGATAGTCTATCCTCCAGAGCTACTTTGCCTCTGGTGGAGGCCCTCTCAGCCTCCTCTATCCTTTCCTGCGCTAAGACCCTCTCAGTCTCTAGCTGTTGCTTCTTAAGCTCCAGCTGCGCCATAGCCTGGGCATGCTCCAACCTGAGCTTTTCTAAAGCCAGCTGGTGCTCCCTTTCTCTCCTCCTATCTTCCAGCTCCTCTGGGGACAGGGAAAGGGATGAGGCGCTGCCTCCTACGCTGGACCCAGCAAGGGACTCCCTATCTATGGGGTCCTCACTCTCTACTGGCATCCAGGTGCTGTCATCTTCTTCCTCCTCTTCTGAATCTTCAGGGCTCCCCACAGACCCACCACCCTCCTGGTGTGAAGCCCGGGCCCTTTCCTCACTGCGCTCAAGATCCCATTGATCCTCTTCCCATTTGACCATGCATCTCCTAAGTGCATACCAGCCTGACTGATCCGCCCCTATGCCTCTCTCTTCACAGAACTTTCTCAACTCCCACACACCGTATGTGGCTAGATCATTGAAATCAAAAACCAGCTCCATTCTGGCAGACGTTCTGGAGACAAGATCACACAGGGAACCTAGGGGTCTGAGCTAACACAGGAGTACACAATTCACAAGGTATCAGCAAGCTCTCTACCCCAGAGAACTCACACTCACTTGCCTAGTGCCACACACCATTCATCCACACACAACCCTCCCCTCGGACTGGTAAGGCAGTTTCTACCACCCCTGATTCCTCAACCTGACCACAAGTGACACAGGTACCGACTCTGGGCGCAGGGCGGGGGACAAATGTACTGACACAATTACACAATGGATACCTTCAGGAGAAGAAAATATGAAACTTCCAAAATAAACAATCCCCTAAAATGTGGTCATCTAAAAATGCAGAGTTTTGTGGTATGGCCAGTTGCCACTAAGGTACAAGGCAAACACAAATCCTTATCCCACCGCTTGCCGCCAATGTTGGAAATGGGATCCCCGGCTGGCCAGGGCTTTCGCCAAAGTCAGTCAGAGACCACCACACCCAAGTCAGGGCAAGGGAGTTACACGCCAAGATAACCCCTACTCACCCTCTAGGTAACGTGGCGCGAGCAGCAAGGCTAAACTTGGAGGCGATGTAAGTTAAGTATTTGCGCACGCACCCCAGCAACAACAACCAAAGGCCCACCACAAAGGAAACTCCACACAAGGTTATATAAAAATAGCCTTTGTATTACACCAAAACACATTAGATAAAACACACACTTTACAATGTGCCAGAGGCACGGGCAGAATTTACAAGGGGATATTTACAAGACAGGGCCACCTGGACTACTGTCAGGAATCAGAAGTAGCACTTTCAGAAATAGCACTTAGTACATAGAATATAGCACAAAAAATAGCACACAACCAGTAATCACTGGTAACCAGGATCTCACTAGCACCACCTGTACTAGGGAGAAAACAACCACCTATGTATCACAATACCTGTAGGGGTGTAAGAACATACACATGATGCAATGCATGACATTCATTCAGAGGTGTAAAGGTAAAGCCCATGAAGCACAACGTACAATCAGAGGTGCAAGGAACAGCAACACAATAGCGCAAAATCCACATTCGCCACCACCTGTGGCAGTCCCTGTGTCCCAATGTCAGGGCCTAAACGTGGCAGCTGCCCACAAAGTGCTGGGCAGCTGGGAAGCGATGCTGGGGGGGGGGACAACGTTGGAGCCTCTCAGGCTCTGCACAAAGCACTTGTTTCCCCTTGAGCCTCGCTGGGCTCTTCACGCTACCAAATGCCTCCTCTGAGCCTCTCTGGGCTCTGAAACACAATGTGGGCACTCAGGAGCCTCTCTGCGCTCGAATTATGCCAAATTGCGCCCGAGCCTCGCAGGCTCTAAAGAACAAGGCAGCCCGTCGTTGGAGTCCCCCCTCTGGGGGCTCGAGATACCCACAATGCCCCCAGGTAGGTTCCTGCAACCCGGATGGCACAGGGGGGAGGGGCAGGCACCGGCAATGTGCCCCGACGCCCTCCTCCCTTCGTCTGTACCGACGGAGTCCCCCCAGGCCCGGCTCCACTTACCGGGCGACTTCTTCCTGGAGTGCTGGACTCTTAACCCACACCAGGGAGCTCCACTCTGGTCCCGGTCGTGCTGCGGCGGCTCTTGGGCTGGGAAGGCAGGCGCCGCTCTCCCTCCTCACTCACCGGATCCCGGGGTCGGCTCCCGGCAGCTTCCGGCTTCCTCTGTCCTCTCGGCTGCGGTGGGCGGGACTTCCGGTCGGCCGCGCACCGATTGGCCGGCCGGACAACCACTTCCGGGTCGTCGCGGGCAGCGCGGCGGCCCGGCTCAGGCACTGCAGGCGGGGGATGAATTTACCGAGGGGTGGCCTCCTTCGAGGTAAATTATAAGGATCACTGAAAGAATATCGACTACCAAAATATCGACTACCCAAAATATCGAGGAAAAAATATCTACAGCAAAAATATCGAGTTTGTATGTACAAACAGGTAAGTACAAAAATATCGAGTACAAAATATCGTTTACAAAAATATAGTTGTAAAAAATATCGTATTTACTAAAAACAGTGTTAAATTAAATTAATATTAATAATTAATTACTAAAATATACTTAAAATTACTTAAATTAACTTATAATAATTAAATAATTAATGAAAGTTAAATAAATATTTTTTTATTTCATATTTATTAAACATATATATATAGTAATAAAATATAATAAAATAATACCCAAAAACTGAAAACTGACCCTGAACCCTAAAAATACCCCTTTACCCAAAAACTGAAAACTGACTCTGAACCCTAAAAATACCCCTTTACCCAAAAACTGAAAACTGACCCTGAACCCTAAAAATACCCCTTTACCCAAAAACTGAAAACTGACCCTGAACCCTAAAAATACCCCTTTACCCAAAAACTGAAAACTGACCCTGAACCCTAAAAATACCCCTTTACCCAAAAACTGAAAACTGACCCTGAACCCTAAAAATACCCCTTTACCCAAAAACTGAAAACTGACCCTGAACCCTAAAAATACCCCTTTACCCAAAAACCCAAAACTGACTCTGAACCCTAAAAATACCCCTTTACCCAAAAACCCAAAACTGACCCTGAACCCTAAAAATAAAAACAATTTATTTTACTATCTATAGTATATACTTACATATTTTCACTTTCTATATTATTTACAGTCGATATTACTGCACTTACCTTAAAAACGATATTTTGGCTGTCGATATTCTGTCCAGTCGATATTTTGTCCAAACGATATTTTTTCCTCGATATTCTGTCCAAACGATATTTTGGAGTCGATATTATGTCTGTGCACCAAATTATAATTCAGAAACAGCGGCAATGTCTCGGGCAGGGTGGGCACATGCCAGGGGACTCTGAAATCAGCAAAAGCGGCGTGGGCAGCCGCGGAAGGGCAATGACAGCGCTCCCAGAGCTTAGCCGATAAGTAAAGCGCTTCTAAGCGCTAGGGCCGCAACTAAAGCGCTCCCCAGCGCTACAAGCCACAAGAAAGCGCTCCAAAGCGATATAGCAGAACAACAGCGCTCCCAGGCGCTAGGAGGAATCTGCAAGCGCTTCCAAGCGCTAAGAGGCAATTCCAGCGCTCCCAGCGCTAGAGGACAGCCCAAAGTCCAGCAAAAGTCCTTTCAAGGGGCAAGGGGCAAGGCTGGGCCCAGAGACAGCACACTGGGTCTCCAGGCAGGGAGACACCCCAAGTGGCGGTCCTCTGGCCCAGCAGCAGCAGCAACAGCCCCCTCAGGATCCTGGAAGAGAACAACATCTGTGGGGACACAGCCCCATTTTTATACAGTATTTCCCTTTGTCTGAAGGTGCAGAGTGGGGGCAGAACCAGTCGCAGCTGGTTCTTGAGTACTCTGTTTACCTCAACCACCCTCTCTATTCACTGGCAGGGCTTGGGTCATTAGACACACCACAGGGGGGCGGAGCCAGCATTGTGTGGGGAAAACCCAGCCCATCCAGGACACAGGTACACTCCTCCCACACATCACTCATGCTAATCTCCCACTCACCACCGGGCAGACCCATCCAGACTTCCTGGAGCCTGGCATGCCAGCCAGCTCCAGCCAATCACACGCCAGCACCCTCACAGCACACGTACAGCCATGTCTAGAAATGGCGCTTCCCTACTAGACACATACATGCTGCATACACCATCTCGCAGCATTCACTCTCACGAGTTCACACATACCAGACTCAAGCCTGTACACCCCACGCATCAGGAACTACCAGGGACACATACATTCCCCATGCATTCCTATGGGCGGGCAGGCCTAGCTCAGCACATGCACTCAGAGTGCGCACGCACTTTCCCCTGGGACACAGTGAAAGTGCGCAGAATCCAAAAATCACCACCCAGGTCACCATTTCACGCAAAAAGTCTAGGGGTGAACCTGCCCTAAGGGCCAAAGTCCAACAGTCCTAATTTTGCACTATAATCTTTCTGCAGTGAATTTTTGCACATATTTGCGTGTGCATGAAAATGTGGGATTCGTTTCTCTGAAACTACTTCTTTTTACACATCTAGCTTCGCATGACATTATCACGATGTATCAATCACCATATACAAGGCCTTGTTACGCACAATGTACAACTGCCATCCTATCTTCATCCACGGGGTGAAGGGCTATCTACATATCTATAAGGTTGCTAATCTATACGTACATCACAAGGCTGCTTCCTATTATAAGTAATGAGCATCCCCCAAAAAATTGGCAGAGGAGGCACTTCATCTGACACTAATGGTCCCTGCATGCTGAGACTTTACCACACAAGTGGTCTGACATCTTTGTGAGAGGGTGTCCAGTTTGTGACCAAGAAGGGCTCCTACATTCTCTCCCGCCAGGTAATGGGGTTGGATCGTCCCTCGGGGTATTCTTGGCTTCACACCTACACACATACTAGGTACACTCAAAGTAGGGTTCGCATAGTAGGAGTACACCTGATTACTGCCTTGTTTTTATGCCTGCATATATACACAGTTTTAGCACCATGGTAGAACTATATCTACTATTTTGGTGCTAGTAATCACTTTTATCTGCTTCTGTCTACTGCTGCAAAGGCAGAACAACAACCGCCCGCCCAGCTCAAGGAAATGTCAGCAAAGTTCCTCAGTGCAGAAAGACAAAGTTGTAATGAAAACATTTGGACAACACTTTCTGTTAATCTATACCATTAAAATATATAAAATACATCCATATACATTGCTCTCACAGATCCATTATGGGAGTGACTTATAGGTAGGCTTTTCTGTTTTCAGTTTCTATTTTGAGTAAATTCTGGTGGTGTTTTGTCAGTGTTTTCCAGTGATTTCAATACCTGAAAGAAACAGTGCTTTTCAGTGATTTCTAATTTTCACGCCATAAAAAAACAACTGAAACTGTGTTTTTCCGGTGTTTATGGAATGCTTTGCTTTTAATATTGCTGACTTTCTTCATTGATGCATGGCATATAGACAGTGCACGTACGTGTATATGAAGTCCAAATACATTTTCACAAGTCAAATTTATTGTAGTAGACCATACAATATTTCTTCAGAGATTCTTTAGTCATTCGTGCTCTCTCTTTCCTTCCCATGTACACTTTTATTTGTGAAAATGCCCTCTCAACATTGGCACTTGAGACTGGCAATGCCAAAACAGCCAGTACACAACTTGCCAACTCTGGCCACTGACGTAGCTTCCCATGCCAGTACTGGTGCACCTCAAGGTTGACATTCTCTGGGACAGGTTCTGCAACATACGTGTTGAACTGGGTGCACATGCCCTCAGAGGTATTAAAGTGGTCAAAAATGAAGCTGTACTTTGAAAAGTCCGGAGAAAATTCCCCTTTACGGAATGGATCTAACACTTGTGCAGCGTACCAAAGTGAGGCTTCATTGACTTCAAACGCCATGGTTGGTGAAGGGACATTTCTATGCATCATAGCTAGCCATTTCTCATGCATGGTAAAATAAAATTTCCTGAATTGGTCTTCAACACTTCTTTGCTTCCCAAGTGGCAAGCATTCTAACAGGGAACATGTTGCCGTGTCAAAGACACTAAAAGTGTCGTCTAGCCTACTCTCGAGGAGATGTTTGACATCTACACCAATTATACTGAACACTTGGTAGACAAGGGTGTTTTCTGACTCTAGTTTTTTTATTATGTCCACTACAGCAGTCATGTTTTCCAGTCATGTTTTCCTGTAAAAATCTAAGGATGCAGTACAGTGTACTTTTCTTGACATCACTATCAATATGCACCAGAAGATCCTCACATTTCTTGCCTTTTGCATCATCACTAAGCAAAAATTCAGTAAGTGGTCGCCACATAGATAATATTGCATTCACGGCCTCTAGTACTGAGAACCACCGACTAAATGACACAGTTGGGATGACTCTTTCTTTGCTGCCACACAAAACACAAAATGAGAAATATTTGCATTTGAGTTCCCGCGCATAACGAAACAGCGCCTGAATGGACTACAAAATCAATAGCATTCTTCAACAGCTCAGAAGATTGTAATGCTGCTTTCAGCATACCATCTAGCAAGTGGCAAGGATCTCTCACAGGGAAACACTTCAGCTCAGGTATTGCTTTTGACAGGTCATCACATAACTTTTTCATATACGTAGCTGAATCGCTGCAAATACAAACAATATCTCCCCAATCTTTGCTAAACTTGGTAAGAACTCTCTGCAGCAGCATTCCAAGTGACACTGCATTGCATGTTTCCAGTACATCCAGATCTGCCATGATGGTACGTCTGTGCCATCCACTGTCGAAGACTCACGGTGGGAGGAGACCTTCTGCACCCCACAGTTGGATAAGAGACCTGTTGGAGCGCGAGGGTGGGGGAGGGGGGCTGCGGGCAGTGGGAGCAAGGCTGCCATGGACCCCAATGCGAGTAGAGGAAATAGAAGTCCAGAGTGCCCAGTTGGATATCAAAAGACTGTTCTGAGCAAATCTTTTTTTTTACTGCAAGGACATGGCACTGAAATAAAAATAACAATGACGCCTCTACATATAGTTGCCAAGTCCCTGCAACAAACACTCGCTGGTGTGGCGCTGGTGACTGCTGCATCGGTGCGTGGGTTGTTATGCTCAGCACGGGGTGAGAGGGGCGGCAGGGCCCTGCGGAACCCATCAAATAACACATTTAAAATAAGGAGGTGAGCCTGCAGAGGCGCTGTAATTTACACCGAGGCACGTTTTAACTGTGCAAAATTGACTGTCTGATGGCGCTAAGCTCCCCATTCTAAGAAGGGGTGAAAAACAAGAAAGCCTCAACAAGTAAAATGGTCTTGTACAGACCCGTGAAGTACTCGGGTGCGGCTGCAGTTAAACAGACGCCAAAACACATTAGCTCCTCTCCCCCCCACGTGAGTCAGGCAGGGGGCCTGGTGTTTCTCTGGCCCTTTGGCCTTTCACACCTCGGCTCCCCATTCTCTTGTCTGCCTTCGCCCCCTGCACTCTGGCGCTCATGTAAAGCGCTCTGATACCTCTGCGTTTTTGTGTCCCCGCATGCCAGCAATCATACCCCTAAATGCGAGTGCAAATGCACTAAGAAAGTGCGAACATCAGCAAAATATGAAATACAAGGCAAACAATACAGAATAGATTGGTCAGAGCGCACTGCACACAATCACCACCACTGCTTCAACCAAGGTACACAACTCTCATGAGTTGGGGGAGATCCGTTTTAAAAATGTAAAACTCAATGGAATTGGACATTCGCTATAATGTGTTTTACCTAGCGCTTGAGACCGTACTTTGCTATCGCAGCGCTGTGTCTGGCAGATGCTCTTTCTGTATGTGTTCCAGTCCTTAAACAGAAGGGGGAACGGAGACCATGCAGGGGATCGATCATGTGCATTGGTGCACGCTTCCCCCCGAAGGTGTCCCCTGGCTGAAACACAAAAGTCTATTGATGGCCAACTTAATGGTGGTCCTCATTTATCGACCTCAGAAGGATGTCAGAATGGGTGGACCTGCCGGGATTTACCTGAGCCATAGGGTCAAACACAGTCCTCATACAGTGGATGCAATAGTCTGCTAGTAACTACACCCGTATCTTCATTCTACAAGGGGAGTTTGCTTTTCCCCCTCTTTTTTTATTAAACAAGGAATGCCACGCATGCAGCGCTCCCTCACTACCGAATAATAATGACCTGCACTGGCAAGATGAGGGGAACACAGGTGTATATCGCCTGCAACATTCTCTTACACTGTGTGAGACTAATCTCAGGATGCCATGGAGTGCTCTATTCTTTGATTTTCCATACCCACTCCTGTCTCTGCCCCAGCCTGTGCAATTGCACAGTGTGGGAGGGGCCCTCTAATGCATTTGAAGATGCAGCTGTGAAATAGGCAAACATATCAAGCATGTGAATGTGACTGTTTTATACTAACTTCTCGAAGCAACATATAGAAAACCTGTGCGCTCTCTTATGCTAGGAAATGTTTTCGCATTACTGGACCCAGCTTGCGTATCTGAAAATAATAACCCTGAGTCCCAGCGGCTAATTAATACCACCAAGACGATGAACGAGTGGGGACACTTTGGGGCTTCAGCAAGGACATGCGTGCAGTCGCTGCATCTGTTGGCCTCGCGACATTCATTTACACCGAAGCACATTTTAACTGTGCAAAATTGACTGTCTGATGGCGCTAAGCTCCCCATTCTAAGAAGGGGTGAAAAACAAGAAAGCCTCAACAAGTAAAATGGTCTTGTACAGACCCGTGAAGTACTCGGGTGCGGCTGCAGTTAAACAGACGCCAAAACACATTAGCTCCTCTCCCCCCCACGTGAGTCAGGCAGGGGGCCTGGTGTTTCTCTGGCCCTTTGGCCTTTCACACCTCGGCTCCCCATTCTCTTGTCTGCCTTCGCCCCCTGCACTCTGGCGCTCATGTAAAGCGCTCTGATACCTCTGCGTTTTGTGTCCCCGCATGCCAGCAATCATACCCCTTAATGCGAGTGCAAATGCACAAAGAAATAAAAATAACAATGACGCCTCTAGCCCTCTACACATGCCAAGTCCCTGCAACAAACACTCGCTGGTGTGGCGCTGGTGACTGCTGCATCGGCGCGTGGGTTGTTATGCTCAGCACGGGGTGGGAGGGGCGGCAGGGCCCTGCTGAACCCATCAAATAAAACATTTAAAATGAGGAGGTGAGCCTGCAGAGGCGGCGCTGTAATTTACACCGAGGCACGTTTTAACAAAAGGCCAGCCCTGTCCTCCCTCCGCTATTCTGCCCCTGCTTGTAAGGTACAGGGGGCATCAAAGCTGACGATTCTGTAGCAATTTTAAAGTGCGACAAAACACACACTTTCACTTACCAGCTGGGCCTTAGAGCACTTGCAGTACTGGCGGTCGTCTTCTTGTCGTCGTGCGGGACTGGAATGTGCTGCGGTGTGCTTCGGTGTGTGGGGCCAGACAAAGTGCGGACAGCATTTTCAATGGGACCTGGCCCCACCCACCAACCTTGCCAACCAATGTGTCTCCCCGAATTTAATGGGGGTGACACACATGCCAAACTGCTTTGTTCTCGGCCTAAATTGGAGCTTTTCTTCGAATGCTTTGGCTCCATCAAGTGGCCAAGTGCTGCAATAACAATGAAAATCGGTGACACTCGGGTTAAACCTTGGCAGCTGATTGTCACACCGGTAGTGTATTGTCGGGCAGATTCGGTTTTAACCGAATTCCGGACTGCCTACTTATAGGATGGTGTTCACGCTGCTTGAAGCGGAGCAGCAACCAAAGATGCCAACAGAACATTTGTAATAACGTTCAGGATTTTAACATTCAAATAAACATTTGGTTTAGTCATATCATGCTATATGTGGCTATTCCAAGAGAATTGTGGTGCAGAATTGCAGTCTTGCACAACATGAAATCATTTTGTACCCACGCAAACTCTTTGAGTCAAGTCAAGGAAAGCTTTATTCGGCTGCTGTATAAAACAGTCATAAAAGCACAACTCTTTGAGTCACTGTCCTATGGCTTGACACTTCACCAGTCTTGTAGTGTCCTGCATAGTGTTCTCTCTGTAAATCCCACAAGGAATCAGTTTTCCTTCCTGCTCACGTCTGTCCTGCTTTCTCTCTTAATCTCAGTCTTCTTCCTTCAGTTTGTTTACTCCTGACTCAGAGTTTTTATTTATTTTATTTATTTATAAATGTTTATATAGATCGAACCTGACCCAAGAGGGTATCGGAGCGCTTTACATTTAGGATCGTTGCGTTACAAGATACATCAGATACAAGAGCTTAGAAAGGTACAGTACACATAAACAATGTTGCAAGATTCGTAGGAGGGAGGGGAGGAAGGAGTAGTAACGGGGAGACGAGGAGGAACTGTGCCCTTTTCTTCCCCTTCCAAATGTTCTTGAAATGGATGTCAGTGTGCCATTTCATTGAGACGACCCTTTGGGACGAGATGTTTTCTGGTGTTCTGCTCGGGCCTGATCAGAATAACGTAACACTTGGGCAAGAATATGCAGCAAAGAAGCCCGGCGCTGGAGCAGAGGATGGCGAAGACTTCCACGGCCAGCATGTACTTCCCCCGTGTGCTCAGGTATGCTGGGATGAAGGAGATCCACACACTGACGAACACCAGGAGGCTGAAGGTGATCAGCTTGGCCTCGTTATATCGGCCGGGCAAATTGCGTGAGACGAAGGCTACCACGAAGCTGACCATGGCAAGTAGGCCCATGTATCCCATCATGCAGTAGAAGAAGAGGCCCTCCCCTTCGTTGCACTCAAGGATGATGTTCGCTTGACCGGATGTCAGGTTCAGTTCTGGGTATGGCGGGGAGGTCAGGAGCCACAATGCACAGATTAAAACTTGCACCAAGGTGCACGAGAGGACGATCCACGCCGGAGTCCTGTTTCCGAGCCATCTCTTGGTGCCTGGAGCTGTGCTTTTAAAGGCGCTGACCACGATGACCGTCTTAGCAAGGACCGAGGAGATGCTGATGGAGAAGACAGCCCCGAAGAGAGTCTGCCGCAGCAGGCAGGTGAGCCTCCCAGGGCGGCCGATGAACACCAAGGGGCACAAGAAGCAGAGCATGAGGGCGAGGAGGAGAACAAAGCTCAGATCGCGGTTGTTGGCTTTCACGATTGGAGTGTTCCTGTGCTTGATGAAGACACAGACGACAGAGGTAGTGAGGAGGGTAAAGAATGTGGCGAATGCAGTCAGCGTCAAGCCCAGCGGATCCCCGTAGGAGAGAAACTCTATCTCCTTAGGGTTGCAGGCGTCTCGCTTCTCATTGGGCCAGTGAGTATCAGGGCACTTGAAGCAGGCAGAGGCATCTGAAAAAGAAACGGCTGTAAGTTATCTGAATGCAACAGCAGCTGGAAACAGATTGCAAAGGGGGGATGTACGTCGTTACAACGCATGCTGTTACAACGCATGCCTTTACGACGCAAGTTTTACAATGCAAGTTGTTACAACAAATTGCGTTGGGGGGCGCTGGATAGTGAATAGTTTAATTTACTATTCCAACTCCAGTCCCCGTGGATAGTAGAGGTGGTGTTGGATAGTAAATTAAAACTATTCCCTATCCTAGAGCGCCCCCCTAGCACAAGTCGTTGTAAAAGTTGCGTTGTAAGGGTTGCGTCGTAAGGGTTGCGTCGTAAGGGTACTTCGTTGTAAAAGTTGCATTGTAAACGCTGTTATTTCAAGCTAGTGGGAGCAGATCTTCCCAACATGGAGGGGCTTATCTACAAGCCCAGTGCACAACCATACCATCACTTTTTGACGTTCTCGCAGCGCACAGTGCAGACCCATATCTATGAGGCCACAGAGAGCTACCCTGATTGGCTTTTCATGGCCTCGTGGATATGGTTTAAGGCAACGCATCGCGAGTCGCTGCGTTGCCTCACACTGCATCGGGGATGTGAATTTTGGGCATTGCGGTGGCTGTCCCCACTCAACGACTATGATTTTTAACATGCGTCAAAATCGTGTGCTTTCCCAGGGCAGGCGAGACAGTCGTTTTTGTGAAGCAAGGTGTACGTTACTGCACAAAAACTACCCAATTTCAATGCAGGCTCTTGCGCCATGGCGCAAGGGTGTCTGTATTGGCGCAAAGTTGCCTAACTGGCACCAGTGCAAAGGAAAGGACAGGGATTCGCCGTATTGTTGTAAATACGATGCTTCTCTGCACTTTCCTTATGGTGCATGGCTCTGAGCTGGCAAGCGACCCCACCTAGGATTATTTTCTTTTCAATGAGCCCTGGAGTGTCCTTCAAAATGTACTTGGTCTTCGGCACACTAGATCTATCTCTCTTGAAAGGTGTCAGTCCTGAGGTTGAGTGCAGGGTTCCTGATCTCTGTCTCCTGGACATCTCACACAAAGAAAAGCCAGAGCGAACCCCGGAAACAGCAACAATTTACTATTGTGTTTGCTTTTCTCTGGAGCTGGAATACTTAGGGGCTGATTAGGATGACGGTCAGACTTTTGTCCATCTGTCATTCTTTCGTAAAAGGGACCGCCAGACAGACTGTCTGTGATCCCGCAGCAGGTATTCGGATGCGACAGCCACCACGGAGGTTGCAATGTGTATGTTTTGCATTGTGGCGGGCGCTGCTGGCTGCAGCACACGCCGTAGTGCAAAATGGGTACACTGCACATGTCCATGCACTACGTGCCAGGCACCATTCGGTGGCTGCCACATGGTGCAGGGATATATATGGGGGCATCATATATGCCCCCAAAACCTACAGTTGAGGGCCATGGGAGAAGAGGGGCCCACTACGGGCTCCCAAAGTTCCTTTCCGCCTGCCTTTTCATGGCGGGTTAACCGCTATGAAACAGCGGGCGGAAAGGGACATTGTGATCCATATGGCAGTCCCTGGCAGGCACCGCCACCATTGAAGGGAATACAACTCCCTCCGACGCACCCGCGGGCTCAAGGAGCCCGTCGGATGCGTGGCAGCCGTTCTTTCTGACCGCCAACCAACCGCCCACCATTGTGATATGGCAGGGGGAAAACATGGTTACGAATGGCGGTGGCACCGACACCGACGGGCTGTCGGCGGCAGTCCCACTGTCCCCGTAATCAGGCCCTAAGTTCTGGCACCACATCTGCCAACCATTTCCCTCTGAAAGGTATGGATGTACGTTGTTACAACGCATGCTTTTACCACGCATGCTTTTACAACGCAGGTTTTTCAATGCAAGTCATTACAACGACTTGCGTTGGGGGGTGCTGGATAGTGAATAGTTTAATTTACTATTCCAACTCCAGTCCCCGTGGATAGTAGGGAAGGTGTTGGATAGTAAATTAAACTATTACCTATCCTAGAGCGCCACCCAGCGCAATTCGTTGTAATGACTTGCGTTGAAAAACCTGCATTGTAAAGGCGCTGCGTGGTCAAAGTTGCGTCGTAAAGGATGTTTCCCGAAAGGTATCAGGAACATTCCCAGATGTATCATGCAGGGAAACTAACCAGTCTCATTGCTGAACTCTCCACTGGAACAGGCAACACAGTCAAAGCAGCAGGCAGGCTCCCCCTCCTTAGAGGCCTTTCTGTATCCAGGGCGACAACCGTCGTTGCAGACTGAACGCAGCACCTGCAACGGAAGGGACGGAGGGCACTTAGGGGAGAGGTCATCAGACAGGACGGACCACAGACATATGAAGATTCGGAGGTACAATCTCACCATCACAGCTGTTAGAAAGAATTTATATCGAAATCAGAAAGAAACTGGACAAATCGCTAAGTGAGGGACAAAGGCACCAGGTGTAAGTGAGATGATGGGAGTCCTTCATAGGCCTGTACCTGCGAGTATCCGCTACTCCACAAGATGGCGCTCTTGTTGATCGTGACCTCCTGACCCCTGGGAGCCCAGGGGTCAAACTTCCCCACTTTCACTAGTTCAGTGGAGTCGTCTTGAAATATCTGGACATTGATGATGTCGTAGGCGGCGTCGACATCTCCATTCTCATCGAAAACGATGTTCTCACCGGTTTTCAGCTTCACCTGGGCACCTTTCACATAATGGAGGACCTGGAAATGAAAAGAAAAGAAACAGAACAAGCACAGTGAGGACAGGAATGCAGCATCTGAGAGTGAAACAAGCACAGTGAGGACAGGAGTGCAGCATCTGTGAGTAGAACAAGCACAGTGAGGACAGGAGTGCATCATCTGAGAGTGAAACAAGCACAGTGAGGACAGGAGTGCAGCATCTGAGAGTGAAACAAGCACAGTGAGGACAGGAGTGCAGCATCTGAGAGTGGAACAAGCACAGTGAGGACAGGAGTGCAGCATCTGTGAGTAGAACAAGCACAGTGAGGACAGGAGTGCATCATCTGAGAGCGGAACAAGCACAGTGAGGACAGGAGTGCAGCATCTGAGAGCGGAACAAGCACAGTGAGGACAGGAGTGCAGCATCTGAGAGTGGAACAAGCACAGTGAGGACAGGAGTGCAGCATCTGTGAGTGGAACAAGCACAGTGAGGACAGGAGTGCAGCATCTGAGAGTGGAACAAGCACAGTGAGGACAGGAGTGCAGCATCTGTGAGCGGAACAAGCACAGTGAGGACAGGAGTGCAGCATCTGAGAGCGGAACAAGCACAGTGAGGACAGGAGTGCAGCATCTGAGAGTGGAACAAGCACAGTGAGGACAGGAGTGCAGCATCTGTGAGTAGAACAAGCACAGTGAGGACAGGAGTGCAGCATCTGAGAGCGGAACAAGCACAGTGAGGACAGGAGTGCAGCATCTGTGAGCAGAACAAGCACAGTGAGGACAGGAGTGCAGCATCTGAGAGCGGAACAAGCACAGTGAGGACAGGAGTGCAGCATCTGTGAGCGGAACAAGCACAGTGAGGACAGGAGTGAAGCATCTGAGAGCGGAACAAGCACAGTGAGGACAGGAGTGCAGCATCTGTGAGCAGAACAAGCACAGTGAGGACAGGAGTGCAGCATCTGTGAGCAGAACAAACACAGTGAGGACAGGAGTGCAGCATCTGTGAGTAGAACAAGCACAGTGAGGACAGGAGTGCAGCATCTGAGAGCGGAACAAGCACAGTGAGGACAGGAGTGCAGCATCTGTGAGCAGAACAAGCACAGTGAGGACAGGAGTGCAGCATCTGTGAGCGGAACAAGCACAGTGAGGACAGGAGTGCAGCATCTGAGAGTGAAACAAGCACAGTGAGGACAGGAGTGCAGCATCTGAGAGTGGAACAAGCACAGTGAGGACAGGAGTGCAGCATCTGTGAGTAGAACAAGCACAGTGAGGACAGGAGTGCAGCATCTGAGAGCGGAACAAGCACAGTGAGGACAGGAGTGCAGCATCTGAGAGTGGAACAAGCACAGTGAGGACAGGAGTGCAGCATCTGAGAGTGGAACAAGCACAGTGAGGACAGGAGTGCAGCGCCTGAGAGCGGAACAAGCACAGTGAGGACAGGAGTGCAGCATCTGAGAGTAGAACAAGCACAGTGAGGACAGGAGTGAAGCATCTGAGAGCGGAACAAGCACAGTGAGGACAGGAGTGCAGCATCTGTGAGCAGAACAAGCACAGTGAGGACAGGAGTGCAGCATCTGTGAGCAGAACAAGCACAGTGAGGACAGGAGTGCAGCATCTGAGAGCGGAACAAGCACAGTGAGGACAGGAGTGCAGCATCTGTGAGCAGAACAAGCACAGTGAGGACAGGAGTGCAGCATCTGTGAGCGGAACAAGCACAGTGAGGACAGGAGTGCAGCGTCTGAGAGTGGAACAAGCACAGTGAGGACAGGAGTGCAGCATCTGTGAGTAGAACAAGCACAGTGAGGACAGGAGTGCAGCATCTGAGAGCGGAACAAGCACAGTGAGGACAGGAGTGCAGCATCTGTGAGCAGAACAAGCACAGTGAGGACAGGAGTGCAGCATCTGAGAGCGGAACAAGCACAGTGAGGACAGGAGTGCAGCATCTGAGAGTGGAACAAGCACAGTGAGGACAGGAGTGCAGCATCTGTGAGTAGAACAAGCACAGTGAGGACAGGAGTGCAGCATCTGAGAGCGGAACAAGCACAGTGAGGACAGGAGTGCAGCATCTGAGAGTGGAACAAGCACAGTGAGGACAGGAGTGCAGCATCTGTGAGCGGAACAAGCACAGTGAGGACAGGAGTGAAGCATCTGAGAGCGGAACAAGCACAGTGAGGACAGGAGTGCAGCATCTGTGAGCAGAACAAGCACAGTGAGGACAGGAGTGCAGCATCTGAGAGCGGAACAAGCACAGTGAGGACAGGAGTGCAGCATCTGTGAGCAGAACAAGCACAGTGAGGACAGGAGTGCAGCATCTGTGAGCGGAACAAGCACAGTGAGGACAGGAGTGCAGCATCTGTGAGCAGAACAAGCACAGTGAGGACAGGAGTGCAGCATCTGAGAGCGGAACAAGCACAGTGAGGACAGGAGTGCAGCATCTGAGAGCGGAACAAGCACAGTGAAGACAGGAGTGCAGCATCTGAGAGCGGAACAAGCACAGCGCGGACAGGAGTGCAGCATCCGTGAGCGGAACAAGCACAGTGAGGGCAGGAGTGCAGCATCTGAGAGTGGAACAAGCACAGTGAGGACAGGAGTGCAGCATCTGAGAGCGGAACAAGCACAGTGAGGACAGGAGTGCAGCATCTGAGAGTGGAACAAGCACAGTGAGGACAGGAGTGCAGCATCTGAGAGCGGAACAAGCACAGTGAGGACAGGAGTGCAGCATCTGAGAGTGGAACAAGCACAGTGAGGACAGGAGTGCAGCATCTGTGAGTAGAACAAGCACAGTGAGGACAGGAGTGCAGCATCTGAGAGCGGAACAAGCACAGTGAGGACAGGAGTGCAGCATCTGAGAGTGGAACAAGCACAGTGAGGACAGGAGTGAAGCATCTGAGAGCGGAACAAGCACAGTGAGGACAGGAGTGCAGCATCTGTGAGCAGAACAAGCACAGTGAGGACAGGAGTGCAGCATCTGAGAGTGGAACAAGCACAGTGAGGACAGGAGTGCAGCATCTGTGAGCAGAACAAGCACAGTGAGGACAGGAGTGCAGCATCTGAGAGCGGAACAAGCACAGTGAGGACAGGAGTGCAGCATCTGAGAGCGGAACAAGCACAGTGAAGACAGGAGTGCAGCATCTGAGAGTGGAACAAGCACAGTGAGGACAGGAGTGCAGCATCTGTGAGCGGAACAAGCACAGTGAGGACAGGAGTGAAGCATCTGAGAGCGGAACAAGCACAGTGAGGACAGGAGTGCAGCATCTGTGAGCAGAACAAACACAGTGAGGACAGGAGTGCAGCATCTGAGAGCGGAACAAGCACAGTGAGGACAGGAGTGCAGCATCTGTGAGCAGAACAAGCACAGTGAGGACAGGAGTGCAGCATCTGTGAGCGGAACAAGCACAGTGAGGACAGGAGTGCAGCATCTGTGAGCAGAACAAGCACAGTGAGGACAGGAGTGCAGCATCTGAGAGCGGAACAAGCACAGTGAGGACAGGAGTGCAGCATCTGAGAGTGGAACAAGCACAGTGAGGACAGGAGTGCAGCATCTGTGAGTAGAACAAGCACAGTGAGGACAGGAGTGCAGCATCTGAGAGCGGAACAAGCACAGTGAGGACAGGAGTGCAGCATCTGAGAGTGGAACAAGCACAGTGAGGACAGGAGTGCAGCATCTGTGAGCGGAACAAGCACAGTGAGGACAGGAGTGAAGCATCTGAGAGCGGAACAAGCACAGTGAGGACAGGAGTGCAGCATCTGTGAGCAGAACAAGCACAGTGAGGACAGGAGTGCAGCATCTGAGAGCGGAACAAGCACAGTGAAGACAGGAGTGCAGCATCTGAGAGCGGAACAAGCACAGCGCGGACAGGAGTGCAGCATCCGTGAGCGGAACAAGCACAGTGAGGGCAGGAGTGCAGCATCTGAGAGTGGAACAAGCACAGTGAGGACAGGAGTGCAGCATCTGAGAGCGGAACAAGCACAGTGAGGACAGGAGTGCAGCATCTGAGAGTGGAACAAGCACAGTGAGGACAGGAGTGCAGCATCTGAGAGCGGAACAAGCACAGTGAGGACAGGAGTGCAGCATCTGAGAGTGGAACAAGCACAGTGAGGACAGGAGTGCAGCATCTGTGAGTAGAACAAGCACAGTGAGGACAGGAGTGCAGCATCTGAGAGCGGAACAAGCACAGTGAGGACAGGAGTGCAGCATCTGAGAGTGGAACAAGCACAGTGAGGACAGGAGTGAAGCATCTGAGAGCGGAACAAGCACAGTGAGGACAGGAGTGCAGCATCTGTGAGCAGAACAAGCACAGTGAGGACAGGAGTGCAGCATCTGAGAGTGGAACAAGCACAGTGAGGACAGGAGTGCAGCATCTGTGAGCAGAACAAGCACAGTGAGGACAGGAGTGCAGCATCTGAGAGCGGAACAAGCACAGTGAGGACAGGAGTGCAGCATCTGAGAGCGGAACAAGCACAGTGAAGACAGGAGTGCAGCATCTGAGAGCGGAACAAGCACAGCGCGGACAGGAGTGCAGCATCCGTGAGCGGAACAAGCACAGTGAGGGCAGGAGTGCAGCATCTGAGAGTGGAACAAGCACAGTGAGGACAGGAGTGCAGCATCTGAGAGTGGAACAAGCACAGTGAGGACAGGAGTGCAGCATCTGTGAGTGGAACAAGCACAGTGAGGACAGGAGTGCAGCATCCGTGAGCGGAACAAGCACAGTGAGGGCAGGAGTGCAGCATCTGAGAGTGGAACAAGCACAGTGAGGACAGGAGTGCAGCGTCTGAGAGTGGAACAAGCACAGTGAGGACAGGAGTGCAGCATCTGTGAGCAGAACAAGCACAGTGAGGACAGGAGTGCAGCATCTGAGAGCGGAACAAGCACAGTGAGGACAGGAGTGCAGCATCTGAGAGCGGAACAAGCACAGTGAAGACAGGAGTGCAGCATCTGAGAGCGGAACAAGCACAGCGCGGACAGGAGTGCAGCATCCGTGAGCGGAACAAGCACAGTGAGGGCAGGAGTGCAGCATCTGAGAGTGGAACAAGCACAGTGAGGACAGGAGTGCAGCATCTGAGAGTGGAACAAGCACAGTGAGGACAGGAGTGCAGCATCTGTGAGTGGAACAAGCACAGTGAGGACAGGAGTGCAGCATCCGTGAGCGGAACAAGCACAGTGAGGGCAGGAGTGCAGCATCTGAGAGTGGAACAAGCACAGTGAGGACAGGAGTGCAGCGTCTGAGAGTGGAACAAGCACAGTGAGGACAGGAGTGCAGCATCTGAGAGTGGAACAAGCACAGTGAGGACAGGAGTGCAGCATCTGTGAGTGGAACAAGCACAGTGAGGACAGGAGTGCAGCATCTGAGAGTGGAACAAGCACAGTGAGGACAGGAGTGCAGCATCTGTGAGTGGAACAAGCACAGCGCGGACAGGAGTGCAGCGTCTGTGAGTGGAACAAGCACAGTGAGGACAGGAGTGCAGCATCTGTGAGCGGAACAAGCACAGCGCGGACAGGAGTGCAGCATCCGTGAGCGGAACAAGCACAGTGAGGGCAGGAGTGCAGCATCTGAGAGTGGAACAAGCACAGTGAGGACAGGAGTGCAGCGTCTGAGAGTGGAACAAGCACAGTGAGGACAGGAGTGCAGCATCTGAGAGTAGAGAAAGAGTCTTTGGTAGTCGGTGAGGCCCCTGCCTCCAGCTGAGGTGCTGTAAAGGGTTGTGAGTGGATTTTAATAAACAACGAGACACCAATTGTCTACCTCTTTCATTCACTTCACTCACCTTGTCATGTGTCCCGTTTAGGCCTAGAAGAATAACTTTCCCTTTTTACATGTACTCCGGGCTTTCCTAAACGTTGCCGTCACGTGTAACATTGACTTCTAACACACATTTGCATTCGTGACACTTTGGGTCAGTTTCCTAGAAACCCCGACCTTGCTTACACGAGTCAACGTCGCAAGAACACTATTGTATTGCCTTGGCACTATGTACAAGGCGAAGCGTACATTGTGCAAATGAGTTTGTTATTTTCGTTCATATGGCAAGACAGCGATTTGCAGAAAACAAAAAATGGCAGCCTGATCACAATCTCAGCACAAGGCAAGGATGCTATGTCTGTAAATAAACATCTGTTTCTGGGTGTAGGTAGAGGAGACACTACTGCTGACATCCAAAGGTCTCTCTCGGCTGATGCTTTTGCCCGCAGCTGACTAACATCTCCGTGAGGGGTGTTCAGCTCGTGACCAAGACGGGGTCCGACACACTTACCCACCAGGTAATGGGGCTGGATCGTCCAGCAGAACATACACCCTTAGACTAGGGTCCACATAGTCGGAGTTCGCCGTGTTGTTATATTATTTCTTATTCTTGCATATACACATTGTTTCAGCGCTTTGGTGGAACTGTTTGTATGTTTCACTCTCTTGATACTTCTTATCAGTTTCATCTGCTTTTGTCTACTGATCGTTGCAGCTCATATATTCTATGCAAGAATCACGTTGGTTCAATAAACATTGAAAATGTCCCTCTGTGTATTCTTTGTATATTTTTTTGAGCACAAGAGAGAACGAGTGTGTGAGCGGAAGGTTCTAGATCTGTCTCCACGGTTCCTGAGGGAACAGGATTCTCAGGTTCAGGGGTTGTCAGAAGTGTTTCCTCCCTGTCTAGGTTTAGGGGGGCTTATGGTGGCACTGTGAGCTCGCTGGTCGAAGGAAAAACATATCCTGCGGGGGGCACGGAATCAGTCTGCCATCATCCCTAAGTTTATGTCGTCCACAAACACACATCGCAGTATTAATAATGTCTGCCATTCAGATGTGGGGGTTATACAATAATCTAGTAAACAATATACAGATGCCTTACACAGAACATTGTCACTTGCTCCTGCGCGGTCCGTTCAAGCTGCCCCGACACAATTGGTTACACCGGGCCTCAGCCGACAAACAGTAAATGCAGTTATGGGTAAGGTTCCCACCAAGAGGGAAGAAATTCGATTTTGGATTGCGCAAAAAATAAATCAGCTTGAAGCAGTTTTTCCCAAACAGACCATAGGAAAAACATAATCACGTCTATGTAATTACAGTCCTTCACCCCTAGAGGGTGTTTGCAGCACAAACACTTTTATCAGACATAAAAATACTGCACTTTAAATATCGTCCCTAAAGGAGATCTCCTTGGTAACTACACATAGGTGTAAATACCACCTTTCACCCCTAGAGGATGTCCTTCAACATGAAAAACTCATATTGTACACTTTCAGGCCACAACTGGGTGCAGCCATAATTATCACCCACAGAGGGCGCAGCCTTCCCAACTCTAAATCAAAAGTTACACCAAAGAGAGGCTTAATAGCCACTTAAAACCCTTGAGGGGTTATCTTTCATAGAGTCCCACCAAACTTAGGGGGTCATTAGGATGGCGGGTGGACTTAGTCCGCCCGCCATGTCATCGGTGTTTGAGACCGCCCGCGGGGGTCCCTGGGGGATATTAGGATGCATCCCGCATGTTTAGCATTGTGGCAGGTGGTGCTCTCAGCACCGCCCGCCACAATGCTAAAATTGCACATATACTTTTGCATTAACAAAGCGGCAGGCACCGCGCGGTGCCTGCCGCTTTGTTAATGCAAATGCAGGGGGGTACCACAGGTACCCCCGTGTGCACCCCCACCTGTCCTTCACTCCGGGGGCCCGCAGGGGCCCCCCCGAAGTGAAGGCCGCATGCCTTTCCGTGGCGGCATCGCCGTCACGGAAAGGCATCTGTTTTGGGCAATGCTAATATGGCTGGCGGTGTCTAATAGACACCACTACCATATTAAACCTTTTCCGACCCGGCCGCATGGCGACCGGGGCGGAAAAGTGGCGGACGGTCTTTCCTTCCGCCGTGGTCCCCCCCGCCATCCTAATATGGCGGGGGGAATTTAGGTGCGGATGGCGGGCGGTTTAATCCGCCCGCCATCCTAATGGGCCCCATGGCGTGGAGACTCTGGTACTTTCTTTGGGGGGGGGCGGCTGTGCTGCTCCTACAGCCCCCCTACACTTTGGTAACATTCTGGGGGGGAAATGGATGAACCCCAGAGGGCATTATGGGGTGCTCCTTCTGAGCGAGATGAATTTTTAAACAGTGGCTGCATCGCGTAGAGTCGCATCAGTTTCGCTGATTTCCTTTTGGCGCCTCTGTGCTGTGCTTTACTTTTGCTCGGGGTGCACGGTCTCAACCCCGGCACTACACGGCCTTTAACAACTTTGGAGAGCAGCTCGGGGAGCCCACCCTTACGTGCCACTGTGGGAGCCAACACTTCTTTCTGGTCTGCCTTCTCCCGCGGGCAGATGCATGCTGGGCGGCCGGGTGAGCGGGCCACATGGGGGCGTGCGACAGAGCTTCCCCTCCTCCTTGGTGTCACCGGGGCCCAGCGATGGGGTCCTGGGCCCATGGTAGCTTCCCGGGGGCATGATGGTGCTCCTCACCTCCATCCTTTTCACCAGGGCCCAGGGATGAGGTCCTTGGCTTACGATTTATGGAGGCCTGACAGAGCTCCAAGTCTTCACCTTCTTCGTAGGGGCTCAGGGTTGGGGTCCACGAGGGGGCAAAAGTGCGATGGAGCTCCCCGCATTTCTTGTGCTTGGGGTAGCCTCTGGGCCCTGGCCCACCCCGGAGGCAGAAATCAAATATGGCAGCAGAGCCTCACGCATTTCGCCACTGAAGAGAGGTCAACGGTCACCAAAATTTCTCTCTCGGACCCCGGTGGGCTGTTTTTTTGACTATTCTGATCTTCTTTTGCTCCTGGTGGCCAGTCCTTGCCACCTGGAGCCCTTTCTTTAGACCTCCAGGCCTGAAATATTCCCAGCTTGGAAGTGGGCAAGTCTCACTGGCTCCCTGTGCCAGCCTTTCACTTGGTTATCTCTCTGGGCAGTGTTCCCTCTTTTTGCAGAAGTCCAGTCTGTCCCTGGACTAGTCCTCAGAGGGTATAAGGGGACCAGCTTCCATCATCCTGGGGTGTGCCCCACTGGTCCTGGCGTTCATCAGAGGCAGAGTCCTTGATCCAGTCGGCAGCCAGGGGGTTCTTCCTTCCAATTGTCCCTGGTGCCTGCCTCCTGTCCCAGTGTTCGGCAGAGAGGCACAACCAACAGAGAGCTCTCTCCCTTGTGCAAGACCTTTTAAGTGTGGGCGGAGGGTACCTGCAGGGCTGCGCCCCCGGCCTAGCCTGATCAACCACATCATCTCTCCTACCCGGTTCCACTCTCCCTGCACAGTTCTCTGCGATAGCTCAAAATGGCGTCACGCAGGAGTCACTTGCCACATGTGCTCTTAGGGTGTGTACTCTAACCCTTGCTGACATCACTGCCAGGGCCCGCCTCAGCAAATCTTCAAAGGTGCCCCCCTCTGGTTTGGCTCCAAAGGTCTGGACTCCATCCTTTATTGAGTGGCCTGGGCAGGCCCTCTTCCTGGCACAGGTTGACAGCCGGCTGATTGATGCAGAGTAGTGAACCGAATCCACCCTCCCACAGGGCTGACTTAAGCACTGTTAATAGGTTCCTTTGATGGGCCTTTGTTCCTGTAGTTAGAGAGAAAAGTAATTAACCCAGCCCAGCAGGGCGACAAAAAGGCCTGGGCTCTGATCCTGAGCTGAGTCAGAGAAATATGACATTCCTGGATGACCCATAAGCTGTACAGATATGCTTTTGGACTTCACAGAATTGCTCTTTGCACACAGGTAACAGTGTACATTGGTGCGGCTCTGGAGTTTCTAGTCCCAAGAGAACTGGAGCTGAGCCCTAGGGCAGCCTTTCCCATAGAAATATAATCTGGGCTCCCAGTTTTATGGGGTTTATCTTTTTAGCATTTCCATCTACATTTAACTATATTTACCAAAATAAGCAGCACGATATAACAAAACACTCCACCCACAGGTACATATTAGCGTTATACCACAAATATATGCTTAAATATACCTATATTTAAGGAAATCTCATCCTGATTTTTTAATACCCCATGCTGCCTATTTGCTTTGCGTTTGCCTAGATTTCATGAAAGACAGCATGAAGAGTCTCTCAGAAGAAGCACAATTTCAATATTTTTCAGGTTTTAAAAAATGTATACAGATAGGAAATACATTCTTTTCTGTCTGTATTTGTCTGTAAAAATCGGTAAAAACAGAAAACTGGAAGACTTAAATTTAATGGAGCGTCACTACAGTCGAATTATTGGGCCTATTCCAGGTCACTACCCAAATCTGCATAGTTCCTTTTGTGCCAGGCTACGCGTGCGCAGTTCTCGGGCTGCGCACTAAAGGAGTCTCCCGCACACAGCCCTCTCACGCGTGCACATTTGTAACCATCCAAGTGCCCCTTATCCTTGCTGCGCCACAGCGGTCTTATCTGAAAAGGCGGACACAGGCGGTAAACACTTGCAGCCCATTTTACCATGAGTTTACCGTGGATGAGACCCAGGTTATGAAGCTATCTCACAATAAAATGGTAAAAACAAGGGGCATATTAGCAACAAATAGCGATATTTATCGCTAATTGAGCTTAGCGCCGCACATCACCGGATATTATCGCTGAGATAATGGGCTATTAGCAACGTTTATCTCAAAAGCGATAAAATATCCGGCGATAGCGGCTCAATGCGTGAATATCGCTGGAAATCCAGCGATATTCAGGCATTAATGCTAATAGGGACTTAACCTGAATATCCACCTCCCATTGGATACACAGGTTAAGAAGTGGTCTGAGCAGGCGTTAGGTTTTGGCAATATTCGCGCTTAACGCACATTTTTTTATCGATTCGCCTGCCTTGCTAATAGGCGATAGCTGCATTAGCGACTGCTTACAGGTTGGGTACGCCCACTTTGCATGTCATTAGCGATAAATATCGCTGACATGCAAAGCGGGCCCCAAACCGGTCGCTATTGCCTAAACGCTGTCGCTAACTGCTGTTAGCGACAGCTTGCTAATATGGCGATACAATTATCGCCGCTTTAGAGGGAAAAAGTCCAGCTAAAGCGGCGGTAATGCCCTTGCTAATATGCCCCTAGGTGATCAAAAAGTGAAAAATGTGAGCGAATAAGATGGCCAGAACCACCCTATCACAGCGTTGTTTGAACCTACTCATGGCACGGGTCCATTACATCGATGTGCCCTTCCATATTACCACCATGGCTCACTCAGAGATACTCCTCGTCAGGAATTTAGAGTCGAGGGGGTTGCAGCCACAGCCAACCACAGTGCGCTGGTGGATAACCGCAGTATGGTGGTTGTGGTGGTGACGCGCAACATAGGGCAGTACAAGGGTACAGAAGCGACTTCCGCTTCAAGAACAGGATACAAGGAGCGGCGGGCATACGTGGATGCCAGGCACTGTCAGTTGGTTGTAAAGCTATGTGTAGTTTGCACCCCACTTGCATCCACGCATGTTTTGTTCTTTCCTTGAGGGAGGGTGGGCTACATGTGTCGGGACTGTTAGGATTGAGGACGCGCGTCTTTGGGCCTGTTCACTTTGGGCATTGTGGATATTAAGTGCCAAAGGTCACCCCTTACTCCTCCTGCAGAGTATTCTGGGCTCCTTCCACGACTGAGGTCTGTCCCCACCAGTCCTTGCTCTCATTAGAGCTCTACACGTCAAGCCTTCTCCTGGTGTGCTGCCTCTGTTTTCCTTTCAGGAGAATTCCTGTGCATCAACTACCCTACCCTTGACCCATTAAGGAAATTCCTTGTTATGAAGTACACTTTCACTTCCTGGTCTTTGTGACTTTGTGAAGCCTGTTCTTGGTTGCTAGTCATTGGGCGTGCCCATATCTGTGATTCTTTCATACCTATGCTCCTCTTGACAATGGCAGCCATGTTTTCAGAAGTAATATTTCATGTTGTGACTTGCATCAAGATGGTGTCTTTCTTGTTGGTGTTCAGACGACTAATGTTGTGGTGTTACACTCTACTCTCCTCCTGGTCAGGGTTTTGCCATCCTCTTTTGACTGAAGATCACTTAACTCCTGTTGCGCCTTCACAGAGTGAATACGCTAATCTTAATTTTTAAACAAAAGATGTTCTTTAACTTGAGTCGATTGTTTTTTTATCCTCCAAATAACGTACTCTGCCTTTTGAACATACAGTCTCGGCCTATTTTGCTGATCTCCTTGGCACTATCATCAACTCTTACAACATTATAGGTTTTGCCCATATTTAAAAAAAAACTAGGCTCAGCATTGCTGACTGCCGCTAAACCTGTGCTTATTGATTTTCCGACATTTTTGGGAAAACTTCCAATTTATTTACTGGATTTTTACCTGGTCTTGTCATTTTCAGATGCTGACATATTAGCCAACATTTAAAGGCACTGAGCTTTCTTCACCCATCATAGCCCCATTGTATACATCCTATCTCTTTTTTCCAAAAACTAGTGATCCAGTGGAATCCAGGGTAGTGTGGTTTGTGTGAATCCCAGCATGTTTTGTACACAGAATGCCCTGTGAACGTCAAAGCATTTGTCACAAAATACTACTTTCCCATATTAATGTGACAGAAATCGAAGGCATTTCCATGGCTAAAGTTTCACCATCCTGCTTTCCCACACTTCTGATAGAAACGCGACCCTCCATTTGTAGGTGCACCGACCGCACAACTTAGTAACAGACCAAAATGTAACCATGTGAAGAGCACATTGCCTTCACATACTCCAAGATTTGACCAGTTCCTGTCGCAGTGGACTACTTGTTTTTATCTTGAGAAGAGTCGGTATACTATTTGGTACGACATACGTCAATCTCCATATGGATCACTGACATAATATCGATTGTACCAATATCAAAATACACAAAAAAATAAAATATGGACTCCGTTGGCCCGATTCACAGAACTAACTTATGACAAAATCCTAAACGTACTACTTTTGGTATTCACAGAAGGAATTTAGTAGTTTTAAATTAGGATTTTGTCTTAAATTAGGACTTTGGTTTAAATTTAACTCAAGTTTGTCTTAAATTTAATTTAAGACAAAATCCTAACTTAGGACAAAATACTAATTTAAGACAAAATCCTCATTTAGGACAAAATCCTAATTTAGAAGAAAATCCTAATTTAAGACAAAATCATAATTTAGGACAAAATCCTAGTTTAGGACAAAATCCTAATTTAAGACAAAAGCCTAATTTAAGACTACTAAATGCCTTCTGTGAATACCTAAAGTAGTAAGTTTAGGATTTTGTTGTAAGTTAGTTCTGTGAATCGGGCCCGTATACTTAAGTATAAAAATCTAAATTATCGAGCATGCAAATATCGTTGACAAACCCTCCCAGATTTCACATATATTGATAACAAAAATATCAGAAACAAAACATAACTAATAAATCCTTAAAAAAACACCAAAAAGACAAGTTTAATATAAAACAATTATTGCAAATGAACCTAAAACTTGTAATAAACATCTACCAAACAATAAATATTCACTCCAAAAAATCATACACCTAAAACAGATACAATAAAAACACCAAAAGCATCCATATTAACTATAAACATTTAAACACAAATATAAATTAATATATATAAACAAATACATTCATATATAAATAAAACAAGCTATATATTATCATACAAAAAGAAAACATAAGTTAGCGGTTACCAAACAAGGAATCAACTTATTAAAAATAATATTACAAATAATTCAGTCTATACTAAACCAACCAATAAAATAACACTATAAACAACTGAAACCAATCAAATCAAACAAACAATTAACAATATAAAAGACACACTAATTAAAGCAACTAAATACTCACAAAATGACAAACGCTGCAAGATGAGGAAATTATGCCAGTCTCACAACAAGCAATTACAAAAGAAATAATTCATTTCAACAACTTCATAATCAAGTAATACTTATATTTAAACTGACAAATAACTGTTATTTGACTAAGAAATATAATTGAACAAATAAATAGAAACACACTCTGTAACATTTATATTTTTACATTGGCTTCCTAAAAAAACCAAAAAACTTCTAATCCATCAAACTGCCAGAAAATATTAACTTGTTACAACCCTGGTCAAAAGTCCAAAGGTACAATTCACATTTAGGAATACCCCAACCCCCGCCCTCTGTGTGCCTGCGTGTGAATGTGCAGGCGAGTGTGTGATTACTGAATTAGTGCCATATGGCACCTGAAAAATGGTTGACAGTTAAGAGATCAAAGCTTTTGTCACCCTGGTATAGCTCTGAGCTGAAGGGCCTAGAGGTAAACTGCAGGAGAGCAGAACATCTTTGGCGACAAGACTATAGCAAAGTTAAGAAAAGAAACTATAATCTTGCTCTCCAACAGTATGAAGAGGCAATTATTGCCGCTAAAAGACGTTTTTATACCACTAAGATTGAGGATGCTGGTAATTCCTCCAAAAAACTCTTTAAAACGGCTACCCTGCTCTCCAAATCGCAGCAAGCAAACATGTTCCAACCAGACCTAGGCATGTGCAATAAATTGGCTACTCGTGCCCTTATCGTGACGATATCCCAAGGTTGTTTGCTGTGTGTGAGGAATGTGAGTATGTCCTGTCAAATCGGCACATACTGACACACTGAGCTCAAAGGCACTCTGTTTATACATCTGTTTGTTTTGTCTTACTGCAGAACACATTTGCCAAGTTACCTGTCCCAGGGAGAATAGGTCTGTGTCTGCCTTACCTCAGGGGACGACACTGTCAACTCCTTCACAGCTGTTTCTTTCTTTGTTATTTCATCACTTTTCCCCATGTGGTGTCTTTTGAACAAGCTGTGCATCCTTCACTCCCAGGAGGCACCATCAGGGGTCAAAGGTTATCTCGCATCGTACATCGCCCCTGCTGGTTGCTTGCTTCAGGTTAGTGGTTATCGATCTGACTTCCTGACACCACAAAAAAAAACAAAGAACCAAGAACATATAATATAGTAAGTACGTAAAAATAATAAATGATAAACTCTTTCAATCAGTGATCCAAAATAAACCTATCTCCCTAAACATTGACAAACTAGCAACAACATACCATTTTTAATTAATCTAATTTTTTTTCTCTTTTGACAAACAGGTAAGCACCTGCTCCATGTTAAAGACAAGACAAGAAAAGCCCAAAACATCTCAACAAAAATACAAGTAAATAAACAAATAACAAGTAACTGCATTTTTAGCATATTAATGACAAACATGGTAAAATGTAATTATAATATATATTTCTACTAATAAACTACTTACAGATACAATGAAAGAAGCTTCACTTCACAGAAAGGAAAGTAATTATTAAATTACAATGGCTACACCTATAGCCAAGAATCTGCATTAACAGAAACTGTAAACTGTAAATGTACTAAATATTATTTGAATGCAAGCTTTGAAAGGGCAAGTACAAAAGACAATGTTGTAATTAACGTGATGGAGCACATTTTTTGTTTTTTTAATCAATAATATAAATGTTTATTACATCGGTGAAACAACTATATCAAATAACAAAGTTAATACACACTGATATAATACAAATATATATTAATTATATTTTTTTAAAGTTACAATAACCAACCAACCAAAAAACAAATTCAGTACATCATATCAAATAAATACAACACATAATACAAATAATTCCACATATTAACATACATATATAGGAAACAATATAATATCACATTTCCCACCCACAAAAAGTAAGAAGTAAAACTTACTGTTTTATAGCTGAAGATCTTTCTCCATTTTAAAGTAAAAGTGTTCTAAACAACAGAACCACTCCAGGAAACATGAAAAAAGAAAATCTAACTAAAAACCATCAGTTTATAATAAACCAAAACTAATTTCCTTTACAAAAAAATCATAAACTCTAAATTCCCTATAGAAATCATTTATGGACAAAACCCTGTTTAAGAAACAAAGACCCACACTCATAATACATTACAGTCCCAAATATAAACATGGGGCCCGATTCACAGAATGAACTTAAGACTCAATCCTAAACTTACTACTATTTTGGTATTCACAGAATGAATTTACTACTTTTGGTATTCACAGAAGTTAGGATTTTGTCTTAAGTTTGTCTTAAGACAGACTTAAGACAGACTTAAGACAAAATCCTAACTTCTGTGAATACCAAAAGTAGTAAGTTCATTCGATGAATGCCAAAAGTGGTAAGTGCATTTTGTGAGTAACAAAATAGTAGTAAGTTTAGGATTAAGTCTTAAGTTCATTCTGTGAATCGGGCCGATACATTTAATCATCAAAACATAATAATATCACATAATTTAACAGAAAACATTCATATGACAATTTTTGTGTGAAATGCACGGTGACAAAATAGTGCAAAACACTACCAAAGATACTTTAAATATAACAAAAAATCACAAACAACACTATACCCAAGTTTTAAACATGCACCCTGAATCCCTCTACTCTCAAAACCATTCCGACGAACAGCAGCTCCTATCTGTGACTTACTTCCTGGAAAAATGACTCAAAATAACACCAATGGACTACAAAATAAAAGGTAGTGATAAAAAAAATGTCCGCCAAATGAAACTAAAAAAAGACTATCTCCCCAAAGAAATGAATGTGAAATATAGTAAAAATTATTACAAATGTTAAAAAAATTGAAAAAATTATTAGAAATGTTAAACATGTCTAACGTAAAAACTAAAATATTTTGAAAAAATTGTAATGTATAAATTAAATAAAAGTGTAAAAAAAAAATTATTTAATTTATACTAATAAAGAATATATTAAAATAATGTTAAAAAAGTAATTAATAGAAGGCAAAAAAATTGTAATTAATCAAAATAACATTTGAAAATGTACATTATACAAATATATATAAAAACGAATTTACTTTTTGTTTTTTTAGTTAAAATTAACAAAAAATATTTTAGTTACTTCTCTTTATAATTGCTTTTATTTTTAATTAAAATAATTGCTTTTATTTTTAATTAAAAAATATATTTGTTATAATGTAAAACTGTACAATAAATAAAAAAATTGTTCAAACAAAATGTATGATATCTTTTTACTATACTAAATTTGGAGAAAATCTTGGACACTAAAAGGGTGATATTTACCGTTCCCACTCCAATCCAAACCAACTTGGAGAAGGTGTTGGACACTAAAGAAGTGACTGATTAAGGAAGGCTGTTGTGACAGCCGAAATGCATCTCTCTTGTGTGCCAGGTCGGAGGAGGCCCTAAGGAACAACAAATGCCTCGACACCCAGCTCTCTTCGTGTGCGCGCTCTCTTCTATGTGATGTAGGGGCTTATTTGGACAAAAGAAGTGACATTTACTATTCCCACTCCAACATAAACAAACTTGAGGAAGGTGTTGGACACTAAAGGGGTGACAGGCACTAATTCCACTCCAATCTATACCAACTCGGGGAAGGAGCTGTACACTAAATGGGTGACATTTACTATCCCCAATCCAATCTAAACCATTTTGAGGAAGGTTTTGGACACTAATGGGATGACATTTACTATGCCCAGTCCAAATTAAACCAACTTGAGGAAGGTGTTAAACACTAAGGGGCTGATTACGAGTTTTGCGGTGCAGTGGCTGGAGGGCCCTGCTGCTGCACCGCCAAACCCGCGTGAGGTCCGCCTGAAGTATTATGACTTTTTAACTCATTGGCAGACTATTCTTTGCTGTTCCCACAGCGGTGCCTATAAAATAGGCACATATCGTGCCCCACTGTGTGCATCCACATCGAGCAAGGCACAAGGGGGCCTATAGGGCTCCCTTTCATTCCTCACCGCTACTGTTTTCATGGAAGAAAGACCTCCATGAAATCAGTGGCGGTGAGGAAAGTTGCAATATGCTTGGCGGGACAGCGGCTGTCCTGCCAAATATATTACTGCCTCAAGACAGCCAAGCCACTGCTAAGGAATAGCGGTTGCCTGGCGACGTTGGCGGTTCTAGGCTTGCACGACTGCCAGTGTCGAAATGTGGCTGTCCGAAGACCGCCATTGCCACCCCACCACTAGTCTGGCGGTCTGAGAACTACCAAACTCATAATTAGGCCAAGAATGGGTGACATTTACTATTTCCACTCCAACCTAAACCAACTTGGGGAAGTTCATGTTGCAAACAGAAGCATGTGGTGGGACAAAAAATTCACTCTGGCTACCCCTCTATGGAACTCGGAATGACTGGGTACAATGGGCACCACAAAAGGGTTTGACAAGTGGGACCTGATCAGAATCTCCACTATTGGAGACCTTTGGAAAAATGGTCCGATGATACAGTTCTCCGCTCTACAGCAGAGCCACAAGCTCATGGATTCGGAGCTCTTCGGATATTTGAAAATCAGACATGCATTACAGTCAAACCTACCCAAAGATGCCACACTACCTGACGCTTCGCCTTTAAAGGACAGACTCTTAGACGGTTACCTGACAGATGGGGTTATATCATTGACGTACAAAAAGCTGATAAACAACACTCCAAATCCTCTGATGCTCTTGAGGTGCAGCTGAGAGGGAGATGGATTGGAGATAGATGATGAGGAGTGGCAAGAGGCCCTGGCCTACCCGAGGGAGGTTGCAATCTCATCTAGACTGCGCCTGGTCCAGCTAAAGATCCTGCACAGGGTCTATGTCTCTGGCCCAACCCTGGTTAAAAAGGGAAATGTAGGATGTGGGCAGCTCGGCTCATTTATGCACATTCTATGGGAATGCCCCCTTATCCAGTCCTACTGGTCACGAGTGCACAAGTGTAAGAGTCATGTATCGGGAGTGATCATACGGCCAGAGGCTAAAAGATGTCTATTGAATATTTGGGAGCCCACTGACCTCAATAGCAGGGATAAACTCTGGGCTACGCTGGGACAGATGATAGCCAAACTAAATATTGCACAGCTGTGGGGAGCGGGGGACCCGCCCAGAGTGGACTCCTGGAAAAATGACATGGGCTGGTGTATCTTCAGGGAAAAGACGGTGTATGTCTCCCGAGGATGTAACAAAAAGTGGTCCTCAGTATGGAACAAATAGAATATCTACCGTGGGAGTATCTGTGCTCCTCCCCTTGATCCTATGTCGGACGACCAACCTACACCATAGTCATTGTTGTTAGCTACAATTACCTGTATATATGTGCTTATAAATGCTCTAGATTCGAACCATGCACACATTTTCAATGCTCTGTAAAGTCGACTCTGATGGTTAATAAAAAGAAACATTAAAAAAAAACTTGGGGAAGTTGCTGGAAACTAAAGGGGTGATATTTACTATTCCCACTCCAATCTATACTAATTTAAGGGAAGGCGTTGGACACTAAAGACTTCAAACTTTATAAATCCAGATCAAAATATAACTTTTTACCTAGAACATTATAAAACTAAATTCTAAAATACAAAATTAATACTACAGATTCTCGCATTTAGTATATTACAAAATTAACGAAAATATTATATTAAAACACACTCATTTAAATTACTAACCTTTATTTAAAAAATGTAACCTAAAAATAAAAAATTTATATTTTATTTTTTTATATAGTCTGATAGCCAACTGTAGTGGGCAAGACCAGCCATCAGAGGCCCGCTCCAGTGTTAATGGCCCAAGCTGAAGACGAGGGCCTTTAACAAGGGAGCAGGCCTTTAACTGCTGGTATAGCTCCACTATGGTGGGCTATAAGGCTATTAGAACATTCTGCCCCTGTGGGCCACTTATAAAAATGAAGGCATTGGAGCTTCAGAGGGATAAAAAATACCTGAAGTACCGACGCCTTGTAGTCACAGCTGTTGATGTGATTGTTCAACATCTAACAGTCAAGCGCCGGGCCACAGCTGTTAGCTGTTGAACATTCACAGCAAGAGCTGTGAAAGGAGGCTGAAGTCATTCCCAGTTTTATTCAACTTGGCTAAACTGCTTTTGTTTTGTTCAGCTGAGCCAGGGATCCCCAGGAGCTGACCAGTGTTAGCCCTGCCTCCCTACGAGGCTCCATTGACTCTGAGCTAAGGGGAGGGAGGGGGAGGCTCCGTCGTGCCCTGCAGCACAGCCTCAGCCTTTCGCTTTCCCTTGCCCACTCCATGTCTTTTGAAAAGGCAGGGAAAGAGAAAGGCTGTTTAATAATACATTTTAATGTTGAGAGCAGCAGGCGTAAGCCAGCTTATGCAGGGTGCTGCTGCATCATTGTCTTCAATGGAGCTCTCAACATTCTAATGTACTAATAAAAATTATAATATTGTAAAAAAAAAATGCCTACCATTCATAAACTTTAGAAAATTACATAGAATTCAGATAACAAAATTATCAATTTGTTCATTGTAAAAGTTTTGTAAATAAATGTTTTTTAATTTTCAAAATTATTTTTTATATACATTTTTTTACAATTTTAATAATTTCATAAAAAGAATGTGATACTTTTAATTCAATTAAAACAAACCCAAATAAACTACTTAATGAAAATAAAAACTAAAACTATTTTAAAATATTAAAAAATTTCTTTGAAAGAATCCATAAAAATATATCTTATTTAAAATGAAAATTCAAAATATATGAAAAACATAAGACACATTTTAAAATTCAAAATAATTAATTTACACATCTTTAGAATTATAAAAATACAATCTATTACAGACTGACAATAACAAAATCTATATTATATGCAACAATATTTATTACATTGATATTTTTTAGAATGATATTAAAAACAACACTAAAAACTATATTTTTACCTTTGATATTCCTGTCCACGATAAATTTGAAGTCCCGATATTCTTGACAAGGTTTTTCTGTAGCACAATATTTTTTATCCGATGTTTTGCCCAAACAACTCCCCACATATTCCAGAACATTCCCCTCCAAAATCTGTAATATTATCCACAGTTTGTTGTCTGTATGGCATTCTGGATAACAAAAAGAGGTGGGGTCTGCATACACCATACCAACCCGTTCTACCTCGCGTGTCTAGTTTTCAGAACTATCTGGGGTTGGTAGGTTTCCCTGTGTTCCGGCATTCCCTGACCCCAAATACCGCAGCTACACACAACGCCAGAAGGACTGAAGTTCAAAAGCAAAATCTTGAAGTTTCCACGTTACATTTTAGGGCCTTTCCTGTCAATGGTGAAAGTCCTATCCATAAAAGTGGTGCATCGTTTTTATCGAAAGAACAGGGGAAATCTGCGCTAGCCACCCTGCCTGTTTTTAAGTAACTCCTCTGCAGTTGATGCAATATTCAAGGAAATAATTACTGGAGCTAAATCCTAGAGGTAAGCAGGCTTCGGTTTGCCCAGTCATGGGGTGGGAAGGGAAGAAACAGAACTGTTTATGTCTGGTATGTAAGGCCATCATACCCACATTCATTGGACAAGGCGTGAAGCAGTTAGGGGGACCTAAAGTTAAAACAGCTATGAACAGGTCAGATACTAAAACCCTGTACTGTGCCCTTTTTAATGCTAGATTATTAGTCAAACATAGCAGCAAAAGCACTGAATTTATCGAGAATCAAGGACGTGACATGGGGGCATATTATCAACAACTAGCGATATTTATCACTAAGTAAGCTTAGCGAATTTTTTTTATCGTTTATCTCCAATGCGAAAAAATTTCCGGTGATAGCGGCGAAATGCGCGAATATCGCTGGAAATACACCGATATTCAGGCATTATCGCTAATAGGGTCTTAACCTGAATATCCACCTCCCATTGGATATACAGGCTAAGAAGTAGTCTGAGCAGGCGTTGATAATAGGCGATAGCGATGTTAGCGACTGCTTTCAGTCCCTACCAGTTTGGGTACGCCCACTTTGCATGTCATTAGCGATAAATATCGCTAACATGCAAAGCGGGCCCCAAACCGCTCGCTATCGCCTACAAGCTGTCGCTAACTGTTGTTAGCGACAGCTTGCTAATAGGGCGATAAAATTATCGCCGCTTTGCAGCCGAAAGCAGCCGCTAAAGTGGCGATAATCTCATATCGCCCGCCTTGATAATATGCCCCATAATTTTCATCACAGAGATTTGGGCTGACGCTCTGTCTGGTCCCTGCCTGGTAGAAGCTACGCCACGAGGTTGCGGGATATTTATGTTGGACAGGAAAGACAGGAAAGGCGGAGGCCTGGCCATTCTCTACCGGGAGTCGCTTATTGGTAATTTCTCTTCCTTACAACAGAATTCAGAGTACACTACATAGGAAAGAGACAGCAGTGAATCACATCTTACACTACAGGAGTGCACATCCACCTTCCACCCAGGAAGCTATCCCTTATGGAGAGCTGCTACGCATCCGTAGAAGCTGCAGTGAGGAGGCCAACTTTGTGTCTCAAGCCAAACTAGCTACTGACAGACTCAAGAGGAAGGGGTACGACCAGCAAACCTTACATGCAGCGGAACATCGAGCTATTAATACCAGTAGGAAAGTCACTTTAGTCAACAAAAAGAAAAGTGTCCAGGAGGAGGGTAAGCAACGACAGCCCTTCATTACCATGCGTTCAGCTGGGAGCTGTCACTCAGCTGTCACTAAGGAGGCACCAGGACGGTGACCGTCCTGGTGCCTCCAGAAGCGGTCGCTCCCCACGCTCCCTGCTCAGTGGTATCGTTGGCTGCACTAATTTGATTTGCTCCGCTTGCTGCTGCTTGCCATAGCGCTATCGAGTGTTTTGCAACTATTAATAGCGATCTCCATACTTAAGAATTGCTTGACTCATATGCGCAGGCTCACTGTTCTAAATCAGCGCTTTGACCCTAATTAGCAATGCTCGTTTCTGTGACTTTATCTTTGTAGCGCTTATTGTTTGCATTGTTTGCTGATCTCGTATTGCTCTGTGTGCCCCATCCTGTTCCCGGTTTTCACTCCACTGCCATCTTGTTGTTATTGTGCCTCTGAGACCGTCCTCTCCGACCCGATCCCGCCTCCCAGCTGATCCTCCCTCGCCCCTCCCCCCCTCCACTACCCACTTATGTCAGATGCGTTACCGCGCAGCGGTCACGCCCCATGCGCGCCGAAGGTGCCCCAAAGGTAAGCCCGTCTACGCCCGTCCGGGCCTGGCCCGCGCCCAGCGCCAGACCCCCTGGCCCCCGTCCCACCCACCCCACCCGCATTACATACGACGCCTCCGCCCTCTTAGCCCTAAACCCCGGTCGACTCCCCAACTGCGCCCAAGCCGTTCCTGGACACACCCATGGACCCTTCACATGCAACTCCTGCAAGTATGACGGCACCAAGACCTACTCCTCATCCACTAACACCAAACAGAGATCTGACACCAACCACCTAAAATGCATCCTGATCAACACCCGCTCGGTCCACAGGCACGCCATCGACCTTTGGAATCTACTAAACACCATCTCTCCGGACGTCGCCTTCCTAACAGAAACATGGATGAACGCCTCCTCAGCCCCAGACATCACCATTGCCATCCCGGAAGGCTACAAGATCATCCGAAAAGACCGCACCCACCAAACAGGAGGAGGCATCGCTATCGTCCATAAGAATTCCATCCGCATCTCAACCAGCTCAGACGTCAACCTCACTAGCGCCGAACACCTTCACTGCCAGATCTACACCGACCCCAAGACCACACTCAGAGGCACCCTCCTCTACAGACCACCAGGACCCCGGGAACAATTCAGTGAAGACATCACTGACTTTATCACCCCACACGCCCTCCCCTCCGAGGACTACATTCTATTGGGAGACCTCAATTTCCACCTGGAAAAGAGCAATGACAGCAACGCCACCACCCTTCTGGACAATCTCGCCAACCTCGGACTCAAACAACTTGTTAATACCCCCACTCACTACGCAGGTCACACACTCGACCCTATCTTCACCTCCAGCAAGCATATCTCCTTCAGTCACACCACAGTTCTCCATTGGACGGACCACAGCTGCGTTCACTTTGTCTACAAAAAGACCACAACCCACTACCATCCTCAACCTACTCTGCGAAGAAACTGGAACAAACTCACCATCGACCAGATCTCCTCATCGCTTCTTCAAAACCCCCCTGCCCACTCTTCGAACCCCAACCAAGCAGCCATTAACCTCACTCAATGGCTAACCAACAGCGCCGACAACCTAGCACCTCTGAAAAAACGTCAAATCAAACTAGGCAGCAAAAACGCCCCCTGGTTCAACGATGATCTTAAGAAATCCAAGAAACTCTGTCGCTCCCTTGAGAAGGCCTGGAAAAAAGACCCAAACACCAGCACCAGGGACGCCTTCAAAAACGCCACCCGCATACCCCACCAACTGATCCGGACTGCCAAGAAAGCCACATTCAAAGACCGACTAGACAACAACGCCCACAACAGCAAGGGATTATTCAACATCGTCAAGGAGTTTACCAACCCTACTGCCAACTCCAACGACATCACCCCCTCTCAAACCCTTTGCGACTCCCTAGCTTCGTTCTTCCATGACAAAATCGCAGACATCCACAACAGCTTCGACAACCAACCCGGAGACCAACCCGCCCAACCTTCTGCCGTACCTTCACCCCCCTTGAACATCCTTAATGACTGGAACCCAATCTCCACTGAGGACACCATCCGCCTGATGAACTCCATCCACTCAGGATCCCCCACAGACCCATGCCCTCACCACATCTTCAACAAAGCAGACTCCATCATAGCACCACACCTCCGAGACGTCATCAACTGCTCCCTCAACTCCGCCACCTTCCCGGAAAGCTGGAAACACGCCGAACTCAGCGCCCTTCTGAAAAAACCCACAGCTGACCCCACCGAACTCAAAAACTACTGCCCCATCTCGCTCCTTCCATTCCCGGCCAAAGTCATCGAGAAAGCTGTCAACAACCAGCTCGCCGCCTTCCTCGAAACCAACAAATCCCTCAACTCCTCGCAGTCCGGCTTCCGAGCCAAACACAGCACTGAGACCGCCCTCATCGCAGCAACAGACGACATTCGAACTCTACTGGACAATGGAGACACAGTCGCCCTCATCCTCCTCGACCTCTCCGCAGCCTTCGACACAGTCTGTCATAGCACCCTGTTACAACGCCTCAGAAACATCGGAATCCAAGGAAAAGCACTGGAATGGATCACCTCGTTCCTTGCCGGAAGAACTCAGAGAGTCCGCCTTCCACCATTCAAGTCAGAGGCCACTGAAGTCATTTGCGGCGTGCCACAAGGATCTTCACTCAGCCCCACCCTCTTCAACGTATACATGAGCCCCCTCGCGGCCATCGCACGCCAACACAACCTCAACATCGTCTCCTACGCTGATGACACTCAACTGATCCTCTCACTCACCAAAGACCCTAACACCGCCAAAACCAACCTACATGAAGGGATGAAAGAAGTAGCCGATGAAGCACAGCCGTCTGAAACTTAATTCAGACAAAACAGAAGTCCTTATCTTAGGTATCTCTCCCTCCGCCTGGGACGACTCTTGGTGGCCAGAGGCCCTTGGAAAAGCACCCATCCCGACGGACCACGCACGGAACCTGGGCGTCATCCTGGACTCCTCACTCTCGATGACCAGACAAGTCAACGCCGTTTCATCATCTTGCTTCAACATTCTTCGCATGCTCAAAAAACATTTTGCTGGATCCCCACCGAAACTAGGAAAACGGTCACCCACGCACTGGTCACGAGCCGCCTGGACTACGGAAACACCCTTTACGCCGGTACCACCGCAAAACTTCAGAAAAAACTCCAACGCATCCAGAACGCATCAGCCAGACTCATACTAGACATCCCGCGTAAAGACCACATTTCTGGTCACCTGAAAAACCTGCACTGGCTCCCCGTCAATAAGAGGATTACTTTCCGCCTCCTAACCCACGCACACAAAGCACTTTACGAACTCGGACCCGAATGCCTCAACACACGACTGTCCTTCTACACCCCCTCCCGTCAGCTGCGCTCTTCCAACCAAGCCTTCGCTGCCATACCCCGCATCAACAAAACCACCATGGGGGGAAGATCCTTCTCCTACCTGGCAGCTAAAACCTGGAACTCACTCCCCATTCACCTTCGCCTCACTCAGAACCACCTAGCATTCAGAAAGCAACTAAAAACCTGGATATTCGACATGTAATTCCCCACCCTTCTTCAAGCGCCTTGAGACCCTCTGGGTATGTAGCCGCTATATAAATTAATTGACTTGACTTGACTTGACTCAGGCAGCTGGAAGCTAGATGGATCTGTAATTTACGAACCACCACACAGGGTCTTAATGCGGACAATGAGATGCATCATTTTGTCTGAGATCAACCTATAAAATCCATAGTTCTCACCGTATCCAATGTATCTAATGTTAATAATATGCGGACGGTTAATTCCTTAGCCTACCATAACCTTGTGAGAATGTTTTGGTGTTCTAACGTCTGCTATGGGCACTGTAACCATATTGCCCTTATCATGTTTCTTGTTACCCCCATGCGGGCGGAGGGTTTTCTATCCTGCCTCAACTGCTTCTGAAATTATATGGCCTTACATGGTTACTGCTCACTGACTTGTCATTGTGGTTCTGATTAGAACATGTCAATCAGGACAAATTGAGAGCGGAACATTATGACCCCGACATTGCATGTCTACTTAGAACAGGAACGGAATTAGAGGAACTGCTTTTAAAATATTGTCACCACTTTGTTTATAAACTTCAAAATTGCGCTGTGCACACTCACCCCCTGAGGCTGCTCTGACTATTAGAACGCCTAGCATCTTCCTGATCACGTGACCTCTAGGAGGGCCGAGGCAACCGGCAGCCACAAATGCCAGCTACAAAGCGGGTGCGCCGAAGGCGCGCCAAAGGCAAGCCCGTCCACGCCCTGCCGGGTCCAGGGCCCATGCATTCTGCCCAAATACTTAAATACTTCTCCCAGGAACTGAGAGCAATGCACTCTGAATCGTCTGTAGCTGCAAGCACTTTGTTAACTAGACTACTAAACAATAACATTAGAGACAGTAAGCTGCTTGGTAGTTACACGCTGCTGTTAGCGCGAGGGATCCTCTGTTCTTTATTTTAACAAGCAGGCTGATCACTCTATTTTTAGGGTCTACGCTTTTCTTCCTATTGTGACTCTGCATCTTTCGTTTGTCTCAGCGCTGGGACACTCTTTTGAGTAGCTGTGCGCTTTAAAAATCCCCCCTTAACATAACATAACATAACATAACATAACATAACATAACATAACATCTATAATAAAAGAACAGCCTTCCCTGAGATCCAGCCGCCCCACAAGCCTCGCCAACAACTAAAACATGTAAACACAGAACATGAGGTACTATCATTATGTTATTTCAGTACTCACTCCTTAGTAAAGCACCAACTAGAAATCTTTGACCTCCTCGACACAGTTAGACCGGATATTCTTTTTCTTACGGAAACTTGGTTAACCACAGAATCTACACCCGACATTATAGCTGCACTACCTAATGAATATTACATCTTGCAAACTAACCGCTCTACAGGTAAGCCTGGCAGCGGAGTTGCAGCAATCATTCACAAAAAAACTGAACTTCTCTGCCCTTACTCCACTCATCCTACCGACCATAGGAAACACCGTGCCCCAACCCGAATCAAAGTTAGCCCCTATTATCTGTATACTTATTTACACCCCCCCCCCCAACATATGCCCTTGTTCCCCCACCTCCCGAGAGAACAATTAGCACCCCTAGTCACCGACCACACATGTATTCTGCTGACGGGGGATTTCAACAATTGGGCTAGGGACCCCCAAGGAGGACCACACTCAAGTGAACTGACCGAATCACTCGAATTTCTGAACTTCACCCAACAAATTTCCTGCCCCATTCACATCAAAGGTTACACCCTCAACCAACTATGGATCTCCAAATTATCAGTCTCAGCTCTATCTATACAGCCCTGTGCCTGGTCAGACCACATTCTTATAAAATTCAGTCTAAAACTCCCAAGCACCAGCAAACTACCACCCTTAAAGGGCGGCACAGCTAGAAAATGGAACACCATAGACAACGTTGAATTTATCAATTCCCTCAGAAACACTGCACCCACCCCTAATCAAGATATTCACCACCATGAGGAGTCCTTCTCTAACTGGCTCTTAGCAGCCAGCAATACCCACGCCCCCCCAAACAAATCATACTCACCCGCCAACACGATGCTCAGAGGTGGTTTTCACCCGATCTAAAATCTCAAAAACGCTCTCTGCGCCAAATAGAGAGGAAATGGAGGTAGAACTATTCATTAGAAAGAAAGCACAACTATGTCAAAGCCACAAACGAATACAAAAATCCATTATCACTGCAAAAGCAACCTATTTCTCATCTTGCATCCTTAATGCCAGTAACCAATCTAAAGAAATATTCTCAATTGTAGATGAGCTATCAAACCCAGAGAGAGTATTAAACACACCAAAACCCTCTCAAGCCTTTTGCGACTCCTAAAACACATATTTCATTGATAAAATAAATATTATCAAAGCAAGCATCACTCCCACATTAATAAACAATAATGGCTCACCTACCATTAGAAACCCCCAAACTATCGACCAATTCCCCCCTATTGACACTGAGACTTTATGCCAATTATTGGCCAAAATTAAAACAGGCTCTCCTCGGGATCACTGCCCCCCCCCCATGTCCTGAGAACAGCCTTCTCAGCTTTTCCAGACCCAGCTCTCGCCTTCCTTAATGTGGCTAGTTGCCTATCTAATTTTCTGGAACAGACAGGATTTCTCGATCCCTGTCAAGCTGGCTTCCGCCCAGCACACTCAACCAAAACTGTGATGTTAGCTGTACTTGATTCCCTATGTGAAAAAGCAGATACAGGTACACCACAGGCCTTGGAATTGCTCGATCTCTTGGCGGCCTTTGATACGGTCGCCACGGGATCAAAGAGGCCGGTATCAGAGGCCCAGCTATCCACTGGATTAAATCCTTTTCGAACAACCGCTCCCAGGCAGTCCGTTCTGCCCGTTCACCGCCCCCAAACTAACAACTACTTGTGGGGTCCCACAGGGCTCATCCCTTTCCCACCACTTGTTTAACATCTACCTTCACCCACTAATAAGTGTCCTCAAGAAGAGAGGAATCACCACGTTCAATTATGCGGACGATGTCCAACTCCTATTCCAGATCGACAATCCCCCCCAGTCAATCTCTGACTTCAAAGACACTATGATCTTCATCCGCTCATGGATGGATCACAACCATTTAAAGATGAACCCCAGTAAAACTGAACTCATTTTGATAGGTGCGGCACAAACCCTCTGGGGCCCAAGCAAGTGGCCAAACAATCTAGGTCCTCCCCCCCACTCCCGCTACTTCAGTAAAAAGCCTTGGGGTCACCATAAGCAATGATCTGTCCCTGAAAGCACACATAGGCACCGTGATTTCTACCTGCTTCCTTCAATTACACAAGATCAGAAAAATCAGCAGGCTGCTATCCCAAACTGCACTGATCCAGGTCGTAATTGCCCTGGTCTTATCCCGGCTTGATTACACTAACGCTATCTTTCTGGGACTTCCAATTGGACTTACCAAACGACTACAACTAGTGCAAAATCAAGCGGCCAGACTTATCTACCAACAACCCAGACGGCAAAACGCCTCCCCCCTCTTAAAAAAACTGCACTGGCCACTGATCCCCCAGCGGTGTGCCTTCAAAATCGCCTGTCTGGTGTTTAAATCCTTAAATAATCACAGTCCCAAATTCATCACTGACCGCATCTCCTGCTACACACCCTCACGCGACCTACGTTCAGCCCACCTTCACCTCCTCACAGTACCCACCTTCAAACTGAAGCATCAAGGGGGCTGTAGGTCCGCAACCCTTGCCCCTAGACTATGGAATTCCATCCCACTGGAAATCAGACTGAGTACTAACCTTATTAAATTCAGAAAGTCTCTCAAAACTTGGCTTCTCTTGCGCATATAAATAAGCTGTTCAGTCTAGCGATCCCTCTGCCTCATTAGCGCCAAGAAACCAACCGGTGAACGAGCGCTCTACAAGTCCCTTATAACATAACATTATAACATAACAAGCATTGGCATAGGCAATAGGTCTAGTCTTTGGGACCTTATGTGTTTAGCCAGAACTTTTGGCTATGTTGTAGAGCATTGTGGATGCTGTGCATTATGTTGAAAACTTATAATAAAAAGTGTTAAGCATTTTATACAAACAAAGGCAACATTATATGCAACTGAAAAACCTGATTAAAAAAAGATTTTAACATAAAAATTGTCTTCTACTTTTTTTGTGCTTTTACTGCTGGCAACTACTTCCTGCCTGTTCTCATGCTTGTTTGTTATAATTTTTTTGTTATGGGGGAGCGGGACATGAATAACGGGGGAGTGGATGTTTGAAAACAGTAATTTAATTAGAACACGAGCAGCGGACAGACACTAGGGGAGAATCAACAGATGCCAGATTCCAAAGGCAGACTGACGTGATGCTTAGGTGGTGCGCGGATGCAAAATGGTGGTGGTGAATGATGCTTGGTGCTCAGGTGGTGACACTATATGGTGCGTATTGGAGGTACGTTGTGGATTGTGGAGTTTTGGAGTTGCAATATGTTGTTTGGGGTGTAATTATGTGGTGTGTATTGGAAATGTGTGGAGTTGAATTGTGAGGCCTGGAACGGTGGTGTTCTGTGAAATTACGCTTAGTGAAATTGTGTCATGGTGTGGAGTGCATTTTGCATTAAGTGCAGTGTAATTGTGTAGCATATAATTATGTGGCACGGAGTGGTATTGTGTGGAGTGTATGTTGCATTCAGTAGAGTGTAATTATGGGGTGTGTAATTATGTGGCACTGAGTGGTATTTGGAGTGTATGTTGCATTGAGTGCAGTGTAAATATGTAGCATAAGATATAATTATGTGGCACTGAGTGGTATTGTGTGGAGTGTGTGTTGTATTCAGTAGAGTGTAATTATGTGGTGTGTAATTATGTGGCACTGAGTGGTATTTGGAGTGTATGTTGCATTGAGTGCAGTATAATTATGTGGCGTGTAATTATGTGTCACTGAGTGGTATTTGGAGTGTATGTTGCATTGAGTGTAGTATAATTATGTGGTGTGTAATTATGTGTCACTGAGTGGTATTTGGAGTGTATGTTGCATTGAGTGCAGTGTAATTATGTGGCGTGCAACTGGTGCACAGACATAATATCGACTCAAAAATATCGTTTGGACATAATATCGACTCCAAAATATCGTTTGGACAAAATATCGACAGGACAGAATATCGACAGCCAAAATATCGTTTTTAAGGTAAGTGAAGTAATATCGTTTTTATTTTTAGGGTTCAGGGTCAGTTTTGGGTTTTTGGGTAAAGGGGTATTTTTAGGGTTCAGGGTCAGTTTTGGGTTTTTGGGTAAAGGGGTATTTTTAGGGTTCAGGGTCAGTTTTCAGTTTTTTGGGCAAAGGGGTATTTTTAGGGTTCAGGGTCAGTTTTCAGTTTTTGGGTACAGGGGTATTTTTAGGGTTCAGGGTCAGTTTTCAGTTTTTGGGTATTATTTTATTATATTTTATTACTATATATATATGTTTAATAAATATGAAATTAAAAAAATATTTATTTAACTTTCATTAATTATTTAATTATTATAAGTTAATTTAAGTAATTTTAAGTATATTTTAGTAATTAATTATTAATATTAATTTAATTTAACACTGTTTTTAGTAAATACAATATTTTTTACAACTATATTTTTGTAAACGATATTTTTAACTCGATATTTTTGTACTTACCTGTTTGTAGATAGAAACTCGATATTTTGACTGTCGATATTTTCTCAACGATATTTTTGATGGTCGATATTCTGTCCGTCGATATTATTTCAGTGATCCGTGCAACTATGTGGCACATAATTACACTGAGTCTTTTTTGGAAGACAGGACACAATTTGTAGCCATGGATCCGTTCAAGTCTAATTTTTTTCAGCTTCCTTGTGGAGTTCCTCAGGGCTCATCTATAAGCCCTACTCTTTTTAATATTTACATCACTGCTTTCGCCCAAGTCGTAAAATCCTTCAGCTTTGCCTTAACTTCTTATGCTGATGACACGCAGATTGTCGTGGCAGTCATGAAACAACCTCATACCATCAGTAAGCAATTTAACGATTGCATGACAGCAGTTAGATCCTGGGTGAGCTTTAACTGTTTAAAGCTGAACTCCAATAAAACTGAGGTCATGCTCTTTGGAAACATCTGGTCCCCCAGTTGGTGGCCAGAAAATCTGGGTGACCTGCCTGAACCAGCTGAAAAAGTGAAAAATCTGGGGATAATTATAGACTGTAAGCTCTCCTTTGACAAAAAGATTAATGCCTTGACATCCTCCACATTCTTCATTTTAAGAAAAATCAAAAAGATTTTGCCATTCATCCCAGAAATCTCTCAAAAGTTGGTTATATCGGCCCTGGTGCTGGCCAGATTAGGATAGTGTAATGGTCTATACCTGAATCTTTGGGCCCAACATCTAAGAAAACTTAGGTACTGCAGAACACAGCAGCGAGAGTTCTCACAGGCACCCCCAAACATGTCTCAGTGAGGAAAACCATCAAGCAGCTGCACTGGGTGCCAGAAATGGAAAGGATTCAATTCAAGGCCCTGTTCTTTGCGTACAAAGCTTTACATAAACAAGAACCACAATATCTATGCCAGAAATTCAGATGGTACTCACCTAATCGACCGCTTAGATCTTCCAACTCTAGGACCATGGTGGCGCCAAAATTCAATAGAATGAATTGAGGCGGTAGAAGTTTCTATCTTGTAACCACAACCCTCTGAAACAAGCTGCCATTATCCATTCGATCAGCCACTTCCTTGCTCAATTTTAGACAGTTGCTGAAAACATTGCATTTCAGCAACTCCCATTTCTGGTAATGATATCGGCCTTCTGTACCGGTCAGCTAACTAGCGCCAAGACACCGTATGGTAACAGAGTGCTTTACAAATCTCCTACATTGACAATGACAAGACGTACCATCCATAACTTCAACAAAGTTTCTCTGGCGATCCAAACAAGCTGAAAGGTTTTTGGACTCCTTGACTATCTTCTCCACCTTCTGTCCAGCTCAATTTACTCTGGATAGAGCCATGGTGGGACATCGGATCAGCGCTCTGTCTGGCCCAGCATTAGCTTGGTAAAAACCTCTGGTAGCCACAGAAGACCTGTGCCTTACTAGCTATGCATCCTTTACTACAGCCTTCAGACAGATGTTTGAATGGCCAGGTTTGGAAACTTTAGTGAAAGAAGCTCTGTGTGACATCAGTTGGGTAATCAATATTTTCTGCAATGCATAACCCGCTTTTGCCAGTTAGAAGCTGACATCAAGTGGGATGAGCGGACACTGGTTACTCTCTTTCGCCGGGGGTCTTCACAAGAAAATAAAGGATGAATTGATACATTTGCCTCGCATAGATACTAGGGCAGCATTAATGGATCTTGCCCTGCCCGCAGAACACGACTCAACGAATGCAGATTTGAAAGACGCAAGCTCAGCATAATCCAGGAATGACTCGTCTCAATATCTGTAAGGCTGATACATCAATCTTTGAGAATTCTTGCTCTTCAGGAGAAGGACCTATGCAGATCGGGCTAGCTAGGGGAGCCTTTTCAGAGGTGGAATGAGAACATAGAAGAAAGCAGGATTATGTTTGTACTGTGGTTCCTGTTTCCATCTAATTCATAGTTGTCCTATACCCTGCAGAAGTCTTCGGGAAATACCAAATCCCATCTTCTGTGAGAGGGCAGGGACGGGATGGTCTGGAAAACCTTCCATTTGTTCATCAAAGGAACGGACGACTTCTCTATTTCTCTTGCCCTTGCATCTGGAATTACCTAATGGAAAAAAAGAGAAGGTGTTGGCCTTATTAGATTGTGGGGCAAGTGGGATCTACCTGGCTGAAAGGTGGGCTCAAGAGAAACAACTACTACGAGTTCCCAAGGAATCCCCTGAACAGGTTCACACAGATGACAGAACTCCATTGGTCTCTGGTCCGGTTTTGGTTATCTTTCGGAAAATATCAAGAGTGCCTATCATTTGACCTTTGCTGCTCCAAAACATGTTATGATAATGGGAATTCCTTGGCTGGTCAGACACAATCCGTACATCAATTGGGAGACAAGAATCATATCCTTATTGTCGCACTTTTGTCCGCATTTTCGTTATTTTACAGAATACTACTGGGCGCCGTAGTAAACGTCCATAGCCAAGGAAACTGAGTGTGATGCCATTCATTTCATACAGGGGTTTCCGGATCATTACCAGATGTATGCAGATATATTTCAGAAGCCTAAAGAAGTAACTTTGCCCCCTCACAGAGAATTTGAATTGTCCAATTGTTCTTGAAGCCACGGTTCCATTTGGCAGAGTATATTCACTTTCTGAAACCAAAAAAGAAACCCTAAGGCAGTATCTTGAGGAAAATATTCAAAATGGTCTGATCACATGGTCCTCATCTCTTGCTGGGGCCTCTCTCTTTATGGTACTCAAGAAGACTAATGATTTATGGCCATGTATAGACTTCAGAGGATTGAACAAAGTGACCATAAAAGATCAGTATCCCCTTCATCTGATGAAGCACATTTTAGAGTCAGTTAGATGAGCACAAATATACACCAAGCTAGCCCTTCGGGAAGCCTACCATCTCCTACGCATCGAAGGAGATGAGTGGAAGACCACCTTCAGAAACCCCTTAAGACACTTTGAATATCCTGTTATGCCCATTGGGTTAAGTAGTGCTCCATCCATTTTTTCAGAGATTCATGGATAACATGTTTGCAGACCTATTAAACAAGACTGTTGAGGTATATTTAGACAACATTTTTATTTAATCTTCGAATCCTACTTCCCATCACAATCATGTCAATAAAGTTCTTGACAGATTACGTTGAAAAAGTCTGTTCTGTAAGCCTAAAACATGTGAATATGATCAGCCTGAAGTGAAATATTTGGGATACTGTCTAAATAAAACTGGTATCGCCATGGAGCCACAGCAGGTATCAGCCATTTTTGATTTGCCTTCTCCTTCTTCTATTAAGGAAACCCAATGTTTTCTCGGGTTTGTGAATTTCTACCGAAGATTCATTGAAATTTTTGTCTGCCAGATTAGCCTCATATCTCAAACTCTCGAGAATGTTTTTGATATGGATTCAAGTGGACGGAAGCTTCCGAAATGACTTTTCAAAACTTATAGGCAGCCTTTACTCAGAGTCCCATTCTATGGCATTCCGATACCTCCAGAAAATTCATAGTTGAAACAGATGCCTCTGATAAGAGCAGTGGGAGCTGTCTTGCTTCAGCAACCAGAGGTTGATGGGTTAGAGCACCCTATTTTTTATCTGTCACACGTCCTATCTGACGCTGAGAGGAACTACTCCGTTCTTGAGCGTGAACTTTTCGCTATGAAGTTAGTCTGCAGTGAATGGAGACAGTTCCTCATGGGAACCAAGGAACCTCTCGAACTACAAAATGACTATTGGAGTCTACAGTGCCTTCATAACATCCAATGCTGGAATACTTGTCACACATGATGGGCCTACCTTTTGATCAATATGATTTCACCATCACCTATATTCCAGGGGCCTCATTTATGAGAAATGACGCATCGCTGCGTGAAAGCAGCGATGCTTCACTTCTCAGTGCGCCCTCCTTGCGTCATGATAGATGCGTCATATTTATAATATGACGCATCATGTCGCAAGGAGTTACAGATACGTCAGTATTTCTGACGTATCTGTAGGTGCAAAAGTGACGCATTGCTGGAGTGTGTCACAAAAGTGACACAACTCCAGCAATGGGTCCTTTCACATGGGGCAAGTCCCATGTTGTTAGTGCCTGCGTCAGTCTTACGCCCGCCATGAAGCAGGCGTAAGATTTTGACGCATTAGCGGCCAAGAAATGGCACAGTGAAATCTTATAGATTTCACTGCGTCACTTCCATGACCCTTTCTTGCGTCAATACGCCTCCCCTTGCATACATTATACCTGGCGCAGGTATAATGTGGCGCAGGGGTTTACAAAGTGACGCATCTACCTAGATGCGTCACTTTGTCAATATGGCGCCACAAGGCGCATTTTTTACACCACTGGTGCGTCACAAAAAGTGACGCACCGGCGGCGTAAAAGTGACGCACAGCCTTATAAATGAGGCCCCAGGTTTCCAGAACATTCTGGCAGATGCCCTTTCCCGACAATATCCTGAGAGTCCAACTCCTCTTCAGCAGAATATCCTAGACACAAAAGTATAATAATAACAACTCAGGGGCTGATTATGAGTCTGGCGGTCCATGGCCTCGCGGTGGCTGTGGTCCGGCCGCCGGAATATGACTTTCTGCATCGTTCCAGGATGTGGAACGCTGGCTGCGCCATGGGACTGCTGTTCCCTGATGGTGGCGTGGGGAGGGGCAATACAATATGCCGAGCAGGACTGGCACAGTCCAGCCGAGCATATTTCGAGTTCCTCCACGGACAGCCTTTTTATGGTGGTGAGCCCACCACAAAAAGGCTGGCAGTGGGGAAACAAAGGGGGCCCTACAGGGCCCCCATGCCCCCCTCGCCATGGGTATGAATTCAGGGGGAACAGCATTTGCGACCCTGTCTGCTTGCACCCCCAGTTCCAGCACGGCATGGACTTCACAGTCCATGCCGTGCTTGTACATATTTGCCATTCCCATTGCAGTGCCCTTTTTCTAGGCGATGCCGTAGGAACGGCAAAAGGACTGTTCTCTTGCACGAGTTCAACTCGTAACCAGGCGGGCGGTCTTTGCGCGGCTTTGGCAGTGCTGTGCCGGCACAGCACCGCCAAAGTGGAGTGGTGTGGCTCACTGGTTAGAGGCGGCAGACCCGTAAGCAGAGGACGGCCCGGGACCAGGGTTCGATTCCCGACGCGGCAGGGTCGTGGACCAGGGTCAGCGGGCTCGATAATTCTCGCCTCGGTGCCTACTCCAGTCAGGGACCACACTCGGCAACTCTGGGCATTAGCTTGCCTCATCTTCACAACGGCCCCCCAGACCGCCGGGGATGCTTGGTCGCACCTTAGAGATACCCATTAGGGACCATCTCTCAGGGTGAGCCAGGACGGGTTCCCCAGCGGTCGAAGCGCGGAGATACTCCTCCGGGAGTTGATTCTAGCGCTATATAAACCCACAATCAATCAATCACAATCAAAGTCATAATCAGGCCCTCAGTCTTTTCTAGATAGAGTCCAGTCAGTATTTGGACAAAATATTGATTAAAAAATATCATGTTACACAAATATCATGTAAAGTATATTGTGACACAAAAACATTGTTGAATTTAATACCATTGTCAAAAATATTTTTTTAGCTGTTGTTTAAAATATTGATGTATTGAATATCAATGTAGTTTATATTTTTGGTAATAATATCATTTTTGGTGGTAACTAGTGTGTTTTATTTTGTATTTTTGATCTATATTTTTTTATATTATTGTTGTTTAACATTTGAATAATATGTGTTTATAAGAAAGTTGCTTTTCTAATTGAAATTGCTTAAATATAGTATTTTTTATGTGTATAAATATATTTTAGGATCAGGATGTTGGTTTTTTGGGGGATAAGGGTGGGGAGGTTTTAAAGTGTTATAAAAATTAATTTATAAAAAGAATACTGTAATTTTGTCCACAAAATATTGTTATTGTTACTTGAAAAATCAAAATTTATCATGACTTTTTTAAAATTTAAAACACATTTTCTGAAAAATGTAAAGAATTTTAGAAATATGAAGAAATATAAATAAATGTATAAAAATTTGAATAGTAATTTTCTAGTGTTGGAAAATTATTTTTTTTTACAAATATTAAAACATAAAATTCCAGTAAAGTAGTAAATAGAAATTATACTATGTTTTCAATATTTCTAATAGTTGCTAAATATTTTTTTTATTATAATTAATATAAAAATATTTTCATTTTAAAATATATTATTTCTAAATCTTATTAAGATATTTATGGGCTGATTACGAGTACAGCAGTCTTCAGATCGGCGTATGGTTGGTGGTGGTCCGACCTCCACCTCCTCAGTAGTCCAACTTCCCGTTTACGAGACGGGGTTAGACCGCCACAAGACACAAAACAGCCAGGATCTTGGATCCCGTGGCGGTGGGGAAAGTGGCGCTCTATTGCAGTGGTGCCTATGCCAGCACCGCCGTGCTGATCATGACTTGCCTTTCCACTGACCTTTTCATGGGGGGCCCCAAGGTGATTTTGCCCATTGGGAATTGGTGCTGGGTTGTGCCACCATTGTCATGCACGCATTGTGTGCCATGCACAACATGGTGCATGGCAACCGTGCACTAGAATTGCACTAGAAGTGCAAGTGGCTCTGCACTGCAGCGGCATGTGCTTCAGGCTCTCTTTATGAACCGAAGTATGCCGTTGCCGGGCCACAGTTACCGACACACAGCGGTAATGTCCTAATACGGCAATTGGGATGCCGCTGGTTTGGCACTGTTCTTCCGACCGCTGCATCAGTGGAGAAGTGTGGCTCAATGGTTAGAGCAGGCAGACCTCGATGCAGAGCTCTGGCCAGGGACCAGGGTTCGATTCCCGCCTCGGCGGGTCTCGGGCTCAATAATTCCCCTGACCGGATATTCTCGCCTCAGTGCCTTTTCTGATCATGGGTCCCACGCTGCAACTCTGGGCAATAGCTTGCTTAGTCTCCACAACGGCCCCCACAACGCGAGGGATGCCTGGTCTGCACCTTGGGGGTTCCCAGGAGTGGACACTTCACAGGGAAAGCCAGGAAGGGTTCCCTTGCGGTATTCGTACAAGCGCCGGGAAACCCACTGCGGGTAGCTGTGCGCTATACAAGTACAAAAACATTTACATTTACATCAGCAGTCCGGCGTTCGGACCACGGAACTCATAATCAGGGCTTTATTACTTAATTAACATAATTTGTGTCAATATTGAAGTGTTGTTAAAAAACTGAAAATATTTTATTGTATAAAATATATTTTATCACTTTGTTTAGATCGAATTTATTGTAGTTAAGGATGTTTGTTTAAATTTCAAATGTTTATGTGTTTTTGGAAATTATTGGTAATAATAAATATTATTTTTTGTAGTGTGCAATATTTTTGGTTCGTAATTTTGAGTAGTTTTGGATTTGTAATTGTTATCTGTGTCATCACCTTCCTTGAGTTAGTTTATATGGGAGTGGGGGATAGTAAATGTTGCCGCTTTAGTGTCCAACACCTTTCCTAAATTAGGGGCTGGTCATGGTGGTGGACGGAACAACTGTCCCACCGCTATGGCCAGGGTCCGATTCTGACCGGAAGGCAGCCCTTTTCACCCAATCCCATCATACATACACTCCACATGCGTTTATTGCACTATTTTAATCATTCCTTGTTGTAAAGCCACTCTCCGTTTTCTTCACAGTCACTCACTTTATTTAATTAACATGTCACCTGCAAAAAATCCACATTTCGCTGACACCGAGTTCTCAGTGATGGTGGATGAAATCATTAGAGTGGAGCCACAATTGTTTGGAGCACAACTCCAAGAAACTCCTCGCAGTAGGAAGAATGAAATGTGGGGCAGGATAGTCAACAAAGTGAATGCTGTAGGTACCACCCTGCGCACATAGCAGGACATCAGGAACAGGTGGCACGACCTGAGGACGAGGGTGAAGAACCTGGAATCCAGGCACCACCTGGTGGCCCAGAAGACTGGCGGCGGTCCTCCCGATCCACCATAGAACTCACACCCTGGGCAAAGGTGCACGCCACCCTGCACTCTGAGGGCTTGATAGGAATATCTGGGGGAATGGAAACTGGTAAGTAACACCTCACCAATTGTCTTGCTATGGTGTTTCTCATCTTCTTTTTTTATATGCAGTAGACAAAGTATCAGAGATGTGTAATTGCAGTTACAATCAGAAGCTCTGCACATAAGATCACATGTATCATTCTCCATTACACTGCACTTGTGGTAATGCTGTCTGTAAGTGCATTGCCATCAAATCATCATCCCAGGACCCATAATATGTGCAAATGTCTAATAGTATGGCACAGCACAACTACATTTTGCAAACAGGCATGTAAAACAAACCAGGGGGCATATTATCAAGAACAGTATTAACATTATCGCCGCTTTAGCGGCAGGTAACGGCCTCTAAAGCGGCAATAAGGGGCTTCATAATATGCCCTTGTGAATTCCCATAGAAGCCCAGGTTCACAGAACATGGACTTCTATGGCAATCCTCCACGGGCGTATTATCAAGCACGTTATCGCCGCTTTAGAAGGGGCGATAATTTTAACGCCTTTCTTGATAATATGCCCCCATGTTTGCTAGTGTTGGCAAGTGGAAATTGAAACAGCTACCATGAGACCCTGTTGCTTGAACACTTAATAGGAGGGACTTGTTTGTTTGTACTCACTTGTCAGCTATGTGACTACAGAGGTTCACCACACATACATTTAGGCATTGGACAAGTATGGGGTATGAGAGAATTAAATTACTACAACTACCATAAGGCCCTGTACCTCTGTTATTCGTCCGTACTCACTTGTCTAGGAGGATTCACAGGTACTTGTATTCCTTGCTATGTGCAAGACCTTCACCGTTCAGGTACCATCGATTTCTCAAGCTGGGAATTGGGCTGAATGCTACCGTTTTAGTTTTGGCTTGGTTGATATCAAGCATGAAAACACAAGATAAAAGGTCAAGGCACCCTAGACCTGCACTGGTATACTTGGTTGTACTAGGTAGTGTAAATAGACAATGGTAGTGCGTGAGCCGGGGGCCAGACCTTCCTAGCTCCCTTAATATTTTGGAAAACCAAAATTAATACCAGATTCAAGAAAGCTCAGCACATACCCATATATTTAGAATATGAAGAATGATATAAATACAATCCGTAATTTTGAAATGGGAAACAGTATCAATCACACTCACAGCGAATAAACTCCCAAAGAAAAATCAATTTGTTGGAGACTTTCTTCTTCTTTCATTTTGATAGGTGATATTTTCATTCAATTGTTAAAAACATGATACATAATCATAGCCGATGCGGCGCGTTTCGTTTCCACGAGACTTCTTCAAGGCTTTATTTGCAGTCTTTTATTCGTACTTTCAATTGAATCCTGCTTCAGGGAGCACCCAAATTTGAATTGCATATTCATATCACTGCTTAGATCGTGCTTGCCAAAAAACGAAATGTTCTCCCAAAGTGGTGTAATTCTGCCTCAATTACTGTATCGGTGTCGAAGAAGGCTGGGCACTAAGTGGACTCCTGTAGATCAGGAGCAGGGATCAGGAGAGGCAGCAGGTCTACACAGGGAAGGGAGACTGTGAGGGAGGACACCCTCCGATGTGTCGAACAGTCCTTTAAGCTCCTGCAAAGCAGGCCAGGCGCCACGAGGCGCTCCAGCAGAGTGCTAGGATGATGTAGGCCCAAGCCTGGCACGGCCCGAGCCTGGCGGTCTCCTCTGCCCTGCATCTCTCACCTGGATTGTTGAGCGTGGGATCGGCTAGGCTCCTGGATCATCTCAGCGTGGATCTGCACGTTGGGGGGAATTTGGAACCCCGTGAACACCTGGCGTCTTGCATTCTCCATCATGCGCAGCGCCCCTGCCACAGGAGTGCCCAAGATCAGTCTCCGTCCAAGGCCACTGGGACGGGACGACCACCTGGTCAACGACTGCTTTCCCCAATCATAGACCATTGCTATTCGATAGAGACCTAGTCAACCTCAGTCCTACGTCAAATCTATAGGATATATTATTCTACTGCGCAGAGTCTATTGGGACTATAGGAACTACACTACAGGCTCCTGGATCATCTCAGTGTGGATCTGCACGTTGGGGGGAATTTGGTACCCCGTGAACACCTGGCGTCTTGCATTCTCCTTCATACTCAGCGCCCCGGCCACAGGAGTGCCCGAGATCAGACTCCGTCCAAGGCCACTTGGACGGGTCGACCGCCTGGTCAACGACTGCTTTCCCCACAGCGACACAGCCCAGGCACGGTCCGTGCAAGTTGGTCAGCTCAGCACACAGCCAAATCAGGGTTGTCGGGAGCAGCTGCGCCCCGGAGGCAGTGCGGCTTCGAACATTATTGCAAACCGTTCATCAGAGGTCCCTCTGCTGCAGGGTTGACGCCTCAGTAGGAGCAGCAGCGCCCCGGCCCCGTGTCTCCTGTGTGGTAGGCCGCCAGACTTATTTTGTTGTCCTCTGGCGCTGTGACTCGGCCTGTTCACAGCCCCGGGTGCTCCACGCCAATCAGCCGCGTCCTGAACCTTAATTGGGGCACAAGATGGCAGCGTGAGCAAAGGAATGTCGTCGTATAATGGGGCCAGGAGGGGGAGCTCTCTCAAGACGCGCTTGTTAGCAAGTTGGCCACGCCCATCCCCCATCATTACCCTTCTTGCTTACAAAATACCACGGGCCTCATTTATGAGAAGTGACGCATCGCTGCTTTCATGCAGCGATGCGTCATTTCTCAGTGCGCACTCCTTGCGACATACCTGATGCGTCATATTTAATGTATGACGCATCATGTCGCAAGGAGTTACAGATACGTCAGTATTTCTGACGTATCTGTAAGCGCAAAAGTGACGCATTGCTGGAGTGTGTCACAAAAGTGACGCAACTCCAGCAATGCTTCCTTTCACATGGGGCAAGCCCCATGTGAAAGGGTCTGCGCCAGTCTTACGCCTGCTGTGAGGCAGGCATAAGAAATTGACGCATTTGATCCCTAGAAGTGGCGCAGTGAAATCTCATAGATTTCACTGCGCCACTTCTATTACCCTTTCTTGCATCAGAACGCCCCCCCTGCATACATTATACCTGACGCAGGTATAATGTAGCGCAGGGGTTTACAAAGTGACGCATCTGCTTAGATTCATCACTTTGTAAATAGAGCGCACCAGGAGGCATGTTTTACGCTGCCGATGCGTCACAAAAAGTGACGCATCAGACGCGCAAAACTGATGCAAGGCCTCATAAATGAGGCCCCACGTGTGAGCAAGCCTCCCAATACCGAGACCAGCCCTCCCACAGAACAACTAATGCTTCCCAATACAGACCCATCCATCCCAATACAGAGCCCGGCCCTCCTAAGGACAAGCCCAGCCCACCTGAGTAACATCACTGAGTTGCCCGAACGGCCCACTGGATGCCCCTTCCTGGGGAGGTTTCCCTGGCAGTGTTCTCGAAGCACGTTTGGTGGCACAGCAGCGTGCTGGATCAGACGCTATTACTTGGACTGGCAATTATTGGCCTTTGTTTTGAGAGACTAATTTCTTGTTTCTAATAAAAACTTTCTTGGTTTTGAAGACCTTTGTCCTGCCATTGCCTCCGATGCTACTTGTTGTTATTGGCTCATTTGGAATGTGTGACACAGTTGTGTTTGTTTGACCATGATAGCTGATCCGTTTGCAGCGGTACGTATAATCAGACCTTGGGACAAGTTAACCCCTTCGCGCGGGGGTAATTCCGTCATGAGCACACCCGTTTCCGTGGAACGTTCAGCACAGCAGGGGAATTATCCCTTCGTGTGAGAGTTCCACGGCTCATGACGAGCTCAGCTCGTCATGAGCACCTGAGCACCGTGCGTCATGACGAGCTGAGTTCGTCATGAGCACTTAAGGTGTTAAGGAGTTACAGAGGCCGAGGGTCAGTGTTCAATGGATGTATACGTGGGAGGAGTTCCAATGGGGGCTGACTCTGCATTGGGTAGTAGCTGCTATGGTAAGTGTTGCAGCTTGCCTTGGCCAATGCCAACGTCTTTCGGCTAGCAGAGATGTAGGGTGGATATGTGTTTCATGTGTGCAAAGTAGGTATGTGTTTCTACACTCATGGGGGTGTTGTATTGTCATACCTAATTGGTACTTGGAATGTATATGTAAGCTTTTTCCACATACTTTAATAGACGTCTGACAACTGCTGTCGTTGCCTTCCAGGAGTCCCCCTAGTTTGGGTATTCCAAATCCGCAGGGAGGCTTCACATTGTGGCCTTTCATCATGCAGATGTGATGGGAACATACACTCAGTCATGTTGCGTACACGGGCCGACAAAATATGTTTGGACCAGGAATACAACGCCCCTAGGATTATCCATGGTGTCGTGGCTCCCGGGGGATGTATAAGTGTCACTAGTCGATGATTGATGCATTCTGTAGAACATAGTTGGCTAGAGGGGCTTGCAGTCAGGTGATGCGAAGTGTCTGTAGATTTTAAGCTGGGGTGTTTTGCCTGCCCACACTATTCTATTCTGTTCTATGCTGCACCTATATAGCGCATTGCTACCCTTAGGAATTCCAGTGCTAGTCGTGTGGCACAATCGGGTTAGAGGGATCTGGTCTGGAAGAGCCGTGGGGCATATCATCAACGGCCAGCGAAAATTATCGCTGCCGGCCTGTAGCGTGTGAAATCGTAACGCCGCCTATCGCCGGATTCTATCGCCCTGTGAGCGCACTATCAGCAACGCGCATCGCCGAGGCGATAGAAATCCAGGCAATATCGGCAATAAGGGACAATAACGGAGGAATACCTACGATAAATAAAAGAGTGAGAAATAAACGTTACTGATAGGGAGATGTGGACTCAGCATAATGATCCACCTCCCATTATGAACATAGCCAAGTCGGGAAAATAGCAGGCGTAAGAAACCTGCGATACAGCGGGTTAGCGCTAGTTTCAATGTCGCTAAGCCGGTTAGCGATTGCCTTGCTGATAGGGAGAACCTCTGTTAGCGATGAGAATAGCTGTATTTTACCTTGCATCTCATTAGCGATGCGAGGCGATAAGTTTATGTGCTCTAAGGCATGGATTCACGTGTTAGCGTGTCCATGCTGATAGGGCGTTAAAATTATCGACACTTTTCGTCTGAAAACGAACGCCAAAGCAATGATAATTTTAACTCAGGCCCTTGATGATATGCCCCCAAGTCTTTAAAACATTTTCGAAGGAAGGTCCAAAGTTTAGCCACTTTGCAGGCAGAAGAGCATGCTCCAAATGTTAATCTGATCCTAGGAACTATGGCTAAATGGGCCATGGATGAGCAAAATTCTAATGGGAAGGTAGGAGCCTACTAAAGTATAGGAGATCATGGGCCCTTTATCGAGGAGCGTCCTGTGTGCAATGCAAAGGAAGGAAGCCAATGAAGGGAAGCCAAGGCTTGTCGGGCGGATTGGTGGCTAGGTAGGGCAGTGGAGTTCTGGATCACCTGCAGTTTTCTTATTTTGGACTTCAAGGCACCCAGGTATAACGAGTTGCCGTAGTCCAGGCAAGAAAAGAATAATAGCCTGGACCACCAGCCTCTTTGCGATGGGAGGTACGAGGGAAGAATTTTCGAAGCATCCTTAGTAGGCCAAAACAGATGGCTGGCAGCTTTACTGCTTGGATGTTAAATTTCAGGCATTTGGCCAGCCACATTCCAAGGCTATTAATAGCAGTTTTTGGGGTGGGGCTAGACAACTCAGGCAGTTCAAATTAAGGGCCATATTACCAAGGTGAAGTATCACCGCTTTTTCGGCGAATTGTGCCGAGAAAGCGGAAATACTTCTAGCACCCGATTAACAAGGGCATGCTAACGCCTGCCTCAAGCCCATTTTGCATGTCAGCGAGGAACATCGCGAATGACATGCAAAGTGGGCGTTCCCATGTCCAACCACATGTAAAATGTGGTTGGAGGTGGTAACACCCTATTACCAAGGCAGGCGTTGGGAGAAGAAGACCTGCGATAAACTCGTTTATTGCAGGTCCCCCAACTCCTGCTCTGATCAGGCGTTAGGCATTGATAACATGGGGGTGTGGATCATAAAGCTGAATCCACCCCCCCATATTAACAAGGCACACATTAGCGCATGACAACAACGCTTGTTTTCATGCGCTAATGTTCCCTATTGCCGGATTTAATATCGCCTACGTGTTGCGCGTTGATAATGACACACTAACACGGCGATAAAATCCGGCGATAGCCAGTGATAGGGAAATGTGCGATGTGCGTTTTTTAACGCACATCTTGGTAATATGGCCCAAAATGAAGGCGGCAAGTTGCTGCCTTGCAACATGTTAAAATACAGTAAAGTCCCTAGCGGTGTTGACCCAGGTTGGGTTGAAAAATGACAAAGAGAATAGCTTCCACTGCGCAGTGACGCTGTACAACTATCAAGTATTAGACCACATAAAGAAAAACCATTACTGTGTATGATAAATCTTACTATGCTATAACAAAAGAAGGGGGCTCCTCACAAAACTGTTCAAAAGACATATTGAATGAAAAAATCACATATTTTTATTACATATAATTATTTTTAAAATACTTTGTATTTCACAGTTTCACAAATAAACAGAATTCAATCAAGGTCAGTGTGCAATATACAGAATAATAGATCCACAAATTCCATCAAATTTGAAAAGTTTTTACATCAAACTAATAAATGAACATACAATATTAAAAAACACATAAGAAATTTAAATAAAAAAGGTTGACGCGGCGTTTCGGTTTAAAAAAACCTTCTTCAGGACAGTGTTCTACAAAAAAACACAAAATTAATAAAAAACATAACAATATTCACATAATTTATCTTTAAGACTGACCATACATTTGTTTGAGGAGTTTTGTTCGTAAGAAAATCTATTACCCCATTGTCGAGATTATCACAACAATGGGTGCAGCATCACATCTTACACTTTTGGTTCAGTGGTCCCTATCTAATAAAATATAACAAAAAACACTTATGGCTATATATAATTTGTTGTTGGTAGTTGTACACAATGGCACGTGGAAACTATAACCTCCCTGGAATTCCTATTTAGGCAAAACATACATCGTACCAGAGTTGGATGCATACTAGTACAGAGCATTATTCATCCCAGTACCGATGTATGAGAATAAACTCTGCTTTAGATTAGTGAATTTATTTATCAAATTCGTTTACCTATTAGTAAAAAGGAGTAGCGTCCCTTTAGTTCAATGCTCAAAAAGACAGTGAATAACCAATTGCAAACATGAACTGATACCTTTGTCACATGTGCTTAATTTTAATAATGACAATGTGATAAAGTATCTAATTTGAGAAAATACGAATACGCCATACTTCAATTTTTGTGTGCCAATCCCTGAAGAAAAGGACAATGGTAATCTATAAGAAACTCTCACCTTAATGTATTAATAACGTTTGAAACTCAGTTGATAATTTCTGAGCTTGATTTAGTATGGGTCCACACTGGAAGTGTTCGATGACCGGAATAATATGATCAAGACTAGAAAAGTTTTAGCCGTATCTGTGGAATCACAAGAAACGTGCGAGAGGGATGATTTATTAAGAATGTCCCCCAAATATGGTTTAATAGATACTTGCTTGGAGTACATTTAGATATATATATATACCTGATAGCCAAACTTAAGGGGTCCCTGCTGTGTAGGAGTAGCCACCGTTTATAACTTAGCGTTCATATTGGGTAATCTAGAAGATAAATGTAGAAAAGGGCTTAATGCCATCCTTGTTGCCATCCTTTGTTAATGAATCTAAATTTATAGGATAATTATGAGTCCTCTGTTACTCACCTATGTATTAGACTTTTTTGACCCTGCTGCCTCTGCTTGCGGTATAGGCCTCAACAGCTATGTGTTTGTCAATTTCAGAATAGCGTCGCAATACGAAGTGAGTTCTGTGGGAATATTAGGAATTAGATTCTTGTATGTATACATAAGTCGATTAAAACATGCATCTGTGTATTCATAATTAATTAATTCATTATTCTTTAAGATCTTCACTTATATGCTCAATAAGCATCCCAACACGCATGATTTCGCTGACCTACGTGCCGCTGCAATACTACTCAATTCATTGCGTTTCAGAACAAAACATTGCACTTGTTGTCTTTGTTATTCATTAATCAAAGAGAACGGATTATGTTTCCAAAAAAGAGAGGCCGTTGTGGTATTATCAAAATAGACCTCGTTGGCCGAAATGGTCTACTAAATGAAGCGCTAAGTTTTAACGTAAGGGAAGCAAACACATAGACTACACTCGCTATCTTGGAATTGCCTATGGTTGTTTTAATCCCAATGCGACATATACAATTCCTGTTCTCTAACTTATTGATTCACAAGCGCGCTTGTATTTCTTCAAAATAGACCTCGTTAGCCGAGATGGTCTAGTAAATGAAGCGCTAAATTTTAACATAAGGGGAGCAAACATGTGGTCTACACTCGCTATGTTAGAATTGCCTCTGGTTGTTTTAATCCTTATCCGACATATACAATTCCTATTCTCTCACTTATTAATTCCAAATCGCGCTCGGATAATGACCCACTACGTCTGCTTGTGCTTACCGGAATTAAATGAATCGGCCTCCCTGCTCCTCCTGACACAGCTACGGGGATTCTTCTGTTTACGATTGGAAACAGACGAAAGGACTCGGGGAGGGTTTTAAATACAAGGGACTCACGTATTGGTAACCGTCATAAGTGACGCGATTGGATATTAAACTGTCACGTGATCGCGAAGGGCTTAGAAAACATACTCGTGTGTCTTTCTTTTATGCCAATGTACTGCATAAACATGCACAATTGCGCAATAGATTTAAGTGGATAAAATACGATTGTATATTTAAATAGTGGCTTCGTGCGTACATACACATTAAGACACCATATAAAGGATATTACACTGTCACACAATCGTAAAGGGTTTAGAGAACATGCTCGTGTGTGTTTCTTTTATGTCAATGTGCAGCAAAAAACGTGCACACTTGAACAATAGAATTAAATGGATAAAGTGCAATTGTATGTATACATAGTGCCTCATTGTGTACATGCACATCAAGACACCATGTAAGGGATAATTTTTTTCTGATTAACTAAAAACTCATAACGAATTTTTCTGAAAGAAAAATATGTCCATGAATCTTGTATCATTATTTAAACGTTATGGGTAGGGAATTATAAAAAATGTATGTTTCCCAAGATGTGTATAGTATCAGGTCATGCCGGATTTATGAATATAAAAGGTCATTACGACCCACAGCTTGCTGACTTCACTCCATAAAACCATGCTTGACGGGGTCGCTGATCTGTATTTAGCTAATGACACGTTCCCAATCTTCTCGACTGTTCAGGTCCAGTCTAACGCTGTTTAGCTTAGACATAAAAAACTGTTCAAGTTTTCTTCTTTTTTGATCTATATTGCCTCCTCTAGTGCTTATGGTGACAGTTTCCAGACAACACCACTGAAAACCACTGAGATGGTGTCCCATTGTTTGCCAGTGGTCTGTGAGAGGTGCACCTTTTTTGTGTGTCCTTATCGCAGATCTATGTTCGTTCATGCGGATACGAACCTCGCGTGACGTTTCTCCTACATAGATTTGATCACAAGGGCAACGAATCATGTATGTGACGTTTTTAGACCTGCAGTTCATGAAACTTTTTACTGAAACCGAATTATTGTTATGTTTAATGATGTTTCCTTTGATGATATCCTTGCAATTCGAGCACCCAGCGCAAGGAAAAGTGCCGGTTGGTAGAGGTGCTTTGTCAATACTTTGTTGCGCATGGTGGCTGATGTCTCTGTACGTATGCACCAGGCTGTTACGTATGGTACAGTTTCTCCAGTATGAAAACATTGGCTTTGGAAGGTTGTTGTGTTGTTTATTGTTAATCAAGTGCCAATTCCTGTTAATAATGTTTTTGATTTTTACACTTACTGAGCTATAGTTAGTCACAAAGATAAGTGGTTGATTACCAGAGTCCTTTATTTGTTTGGTAGTAAGTAGGCTGTCCCTATCATAATATTTTGCCCGTTTGTAGGCATGTCTCACTGTACGTTTTGGGTAACCTCTATCGATAAATTTTTGTTTGAGAGTTGTGGCATCTTTATCAAAGTCTTGAATCGTGGTACAGTTGTGTTTAAGACGCAAGAATTGACCAAAAGGTATATTATTAACCTGACAGGGAGGATGGTTGCTAGAGAAATGGAGCATCGTATTTTTGTCTGTTGGTTTTGTAAATAGCTCTACATTTATATATCCATCTACATGTTTAATGATTAGATCCAGGAATTCGCATTTGTTAGTATCAAAATGAGAAGTGAATTTAAGATTTATGTCACCTAGGTTTAACCAAACAATAAATTCCTCAAGAATCTCTTGAGGTCCAGTCCAAATGAAAAAAACATCGTCGATGTAACGGGACCAGTAAGAGATGTTTTCAAAGAAAGGGGCAAGGTTGTTGAAAATGTGATGCTCCTCGAATCTAGAGACGTACAAGCATGCCAGGCTGGGAGCACAGGTCGCTCCCATGCTGGTGCCTTTGGTTTGCTTATATAGGTTGTTGTTAAATAAAAAGATGTTGTTTTTTAGTACTAGGGAAATGCAATCGATGATAAAAATTTCTTGAGCATTAAGGTCTCTTTCTTCAGTGCTCAGCATAGATTTGATCATTTCTATAGTGGCATCCTGCGGTATATTAGTATACAACGCCTCAATATCAAGAGTAAACAAGAATTGGGTCCCTGGATTGAAATCAAGACCTTCTAAGATTTGGATAATCGAGGTGGTATCTTTAATATATGCTTTTTGAGCAACAACCAACGGCTGTAAAAATATGTCTACATATTTGTTTAATGGCTCAGTGAGGGAACCAATACAGGAAACTATGGGGCGCATAGGGGGGTTATTAAGATCTTTGTGGACCTGAGGAAGTCCATATAACGCTGGAGTAGTGGGATTGGTATTATTCAAGAAGTTATACTCTTCATCACATATAACTCCGTCCTCTTTTGCGTGTTGTAACAAAGTCTGAATGGTTGTTTTGAGGAGAGTCACTTCTCAGTGGTTTTCAGTGGTGTTGTCTGGAAACTGTCACCATAAGCACTAGAGGAGGCAATATAGATCAAAAAAGAAGAAAACGTGAACAGTTTTTTATGTCTAAGCTAAACAGCGTTAGACTGGGCCTGAACAGTCGAGAAGATTGGGAACGTGTCATTAGCTAAATACTGATCAGCGACCCCGTCAAGCATGGTTTTATGGAGTGAAGTCAGCAAGCTGTGGGTCGTAATGACCTTTTATATTCATAAATCCGGCATGACCTGATACTATACACATCTTGGGAAATATACATTTTTTATAATTCCCTACCCATAACGTTTAAATAATGATACAAGATTCATGGACATATTTTTCTTTCAGAAAAATTCGTTATGAGTTTTTAGTTAATCAGAAAAAAATTATCCCTTACATGGTGTCTTGATGTGCATGTACACAATGAGGCACTATGTATACATACAATTGCACTTTATCCATTTAATTCTATTGTTCAAGTGTGCACGTTTTTTGCTGCACATTGACATAAAAGAAAAACACACGAGCATGTTCTCTAAACCCTTTACGATTGTGTGACAGTGTAATATCCTTTATATGGTGTCTTAATGTGTATGTACGCACGAAGGCACTATTTAAATATACAATCGTATTTTATCCACTTAAATCTATTGCGCAATTGTGCATGTTTATGCAGTACATTGGCATAAAAGAAAGACACACGAGCTGGCGGTGACACTCAGCGGGGACCCTGAGGTAAATGCTCCCAGATTCCGGGCAGGACTCATAGCTGTAGCTAAGTGGATGCGTTGCAACTGCTTACAGCTTAACGCAAAAAAAAACAAGGTCCTGATTTTAGGGAGGCAGACGGAACTTTGGGGAGACCAGTGGTGGCCTCCCGAATTGGGCACTTCTCCTACTCCAGCGGCCGAAGTTAAAAATCTGGGGGTCTGGCTGGATTCCCATCTCTCTTTTGCCAGTCATACAAAGAAGACAGCAGCTACCTGTTTTGGTATCCTGCGAGGACTGCGACCCGTCCTGAAGTTCTTCGACCCCCCCACGCGGCAACTGGTGGTCCAGGCCTCCATCTTGTCGCGATTGGACTACGGGAGTGCTCTGCTACTTGGAGTGAACCAGGCTGAGGCCTCAAGGCTTCAGATTGTGCAGAACGCTGCGGCACGTGCTATCGTGGGCCTTCCGAGACGATGTTCTGTCTCCTCGGTCCTGACCTCCCTTCACTGGCTTCCGGTCAGACAGAGAATCAAATTTAAGGCTCTCTGTCTGACATTTAAGATTCTGAAGCTTTCCTCCCCTCCTGCCCTTGTGGGCCTTATTTCTCCGTATCTTCCTACACGGTCCCTCAGGTCTGAATCTCTCCATCTGGCGATTAAGCCCAGGTTCAGACTGAGTAGGATGGGTGGGCGCTCTTTTCATGTCCTGGCGGCTGATTTATGGAACTCCCTTCCGGTACACATCCGTGCCCTGGACAGCCTTACTCTTTTCAGACGCGCCATTAAAACCCACCTGTTTAGTTTCGGTTAATTGATCCTTTTCTTCTCAGCTCTGACCTGTTGTGTTGTGGTATCTGATCAGGCGCCAGGACGCCCCTTCGCTGGGGCAGCTGTGCGCCTAATAAAAGTTATTAACATAACATAACATAACATGTTTTCTAAGCCCTTCGCGATCACGTGACAGTTTAATATCCAATCGCGTCACTTATGACGGTTACTAATACGTGAGTCCCTTGTATTTAAAACCCTCCCCGAGTCCTTTCGTCTGTTTCCAATCGTAAACAGAAGAATCCCCGTAGCTGTGTCAGGAGGAGTAGGGAGGCCGATTCATTTAATTCCGGTAAGCACAAGCAGACGTAGTGGGTCATTATCCGAGCGCGCTTTGGAATTAATAAGTGAGAGAATAGGAATTGTATATGTCGGATAAGGATTAAAATAACCAGAGGCAATTCTAACATAGCGAGTGTAGACCACGTGTTTGCTCCCCTTATGTTAAAATTTAGCGCTTCATTTACTAGACCATCTCGGCTAACGAGGTCTATTTTGAAGAAATACAATCGCGCTTGTGAATCAATAAGTTAGAGAACAGGAATTGTATATGTCGCATTGGGATTAAAACAACCATAGGCAATTCCAACATAGCGAGTGTAGTCTATGTGTTTGCTTCCCTTACGTTAAAACTTAGCGCTTCATTTACTAGACCATTTCGGCCAACGAGGTCTATTTTGATAATACCACAAAAGGGCTCTCTTTTTTGGAAACATAATCCGTTCTCTTTGATTAATGAATAACAAAGACAACAAGTGCAATGTTTTGTTCTGAAACGCAATGAATTGAGTAGTATTGCAGCGGCACGTAGGTCAGCGAAATCATGCGTGTTGGGATGCTTATTGAGCATATAAGTGAAGATCTTAAAGAATAATGAATGAATTAATTATGAATACACAGATGCATGTTTTAATCGATTTATGTATACATACAAGAATCTAATTCCTAATATTCCCACAGAACTCACTTCGTATTGCGACGCTATTCTGAAATTGACAAACAGATAGCTGTTGAGGCCTATACCGCAAGCAGAGGCAGCAGGGTCAAAAAAGTCTAATACATAGGTGAGTAACAGAGGACTCATAATTATCCTATAAATTTAGATTCATTAACAAAGAATGGCATTAAGCCCTTTTCTACATTTATCTTCTAGATTACCCAATATGAACGCTAAGTTATAAACGGTGGCTACTCCTACACAGCAGGGACCCCTTAAGTTTGGCTATCAGGTATATATATATATCTAAATGTACTCCAAGCAAGTATCTATTAAACCATATTTGGGGGACATTCTTAATAAATCATCCCTCTCGCACGTTTCTTGTGATTCCACAGATACGGCTAAAACTTTTCTAGTCTTGATCATATTATTCCGGTCATCGAACACTTCCAGTGTGGACCCATACTAGGACACCGTTTCATAAATCAAGCTCAGAAATTATCAACTGAGTTTCAAACGTTATTAGTAAGCATGGGCGGATCTAGCGGATCTCGCGTACGCGAATTTGCGTATTTACGGATTCGCAATCCGCAAAAATACGCGAACTCTCGCGGATTTGCGGATTTTTACGTTTTTTGTGTTGGCGCGCGTTCGCGAGGATTTGTGGACCATTTCGCAATTGCGAACTTACTTTTCGGCTCGCAACGGCCGCAACTATGTTGTTTCTACGTCTGGTTTATCATCACAGGTTCACAGCACCCTCTGTTTCACCACTGCCACCCTCTGGTACACCCATGCCACCCTCTGGTACATCCTCACTGCCACCCATTAGGTTTGTTTATCACTGTATATTATGAGGGTGAAAAAAAGCAACCACACCTGCCCTGCTTCAACTGCCATGAATTAATTTGGTGTTGATTAATGTGTCAGTAATTTTGAAACTTCCAGTCTGGCTGGCACCTGCTTCCTTCCTTATCTGTAATTTGCTTTCTGTTGCAGTGAAAGCAAGCACACCTGCCCTTCTTCAACTGCCATGAATTAATTTGGGGGTGATTAATGTGTCAGTAATTTTGAAACTTTCAGTCTGGCTGGCACCTGCTTCCTTCCTTATCTGTAATTTGCTTTCTGTTGCAGTGCTATTTTTTTTCACAGGACCTTTATGGTCTACTTGTAGCTATTCTATGAGCCTGCTGTTTGGGTCATAGCAGGGTCATACAATAGTTGCAAATAGGCAACTGAACTCTGGAGGGGCCCCTCAGGAAGCACTAGAGTGAATGGTTACTAATGTTAAGTTTGAACTTTTGCACCTGGTGATTGCTTTCAGTTTAGCAAAAATCGTTTTTCTGCAATTTCGCGCTATTCGCGGGGCGGGGCGCGAATCCGTGCGAGATCGATTTCGGAAGCAGCGAATGCGTGCGAATACATTAATTTTTTGTTTGCGGCGTGTATGTTCGCGTGATTTTTTGCATGTTCGCAAGGCGCTTGTAGTGATACGTTTGCGAACTTACCCACGCGGTCGTACACGGGCGCGGCCATCTTGTTTGCGTGACGTAATTCCGTTTCCGGCCGCTATGTGTAATCTCGCAAAGTGTGCTGCTCGCTAGTACAATTTCGCACGTGATCGCGAGGAAAATCTCGCGCGAACTTACCCACGCGGTCGTGAATGGGCGCGGCCATCTTGTTTCTCATTCATTGCTATGGTTCTGGGCATGCTTTCTGTATCCTCTCTGAATCTCTGCCATCCTTTGCTTGTTTGAAGTTTATTTGATCTATTTTACTTATTATCTATCCCTCTATTTTTCTAGCTCTATATTTTTGTGTTTTCTGCTACTTTTAGTTAATTTTAAACTACTTTTTTAAACTCTTTTCTTTTCTTCTTCACTATTCTATTTCTTCTTTATCATTTAACTTTATTTCTGCCCAGACCATGGTAAAGGGAGCCGGGAAGCACCCTGAGAAGGGGAAGGGTCCCGCACCCCGTGCCCGGCTCCCGTGCGGGCGTTTAAGGGGGGAGCAAGTGGTCCCGAGGGAGATCTTTAGCGCGGAGGAGGTGGCCGCACTAATCTTCCACGTCCAGCGCCGCCTCCCCAAGACGATCCTGGGAGGCGGCAAGATCGCAACCGGCTATGGCATCCGGGAGCGCCGGAAGCGGTGGGAGAAGGTGTGCCGGGCCATGTTTAAGCTCTCTGGGGTCCGGCGCACATATAACCAGGCCACCCACCGCTGGACAGATGTCATGGACCGGGAGCGGGACTTGCTGGACGCGCTCGGCGTAGAGGTCCCCGGGCTTGGTGAGTAGTAGTAGCTATTCATCACTACTCTGTTTTATCCGGCTCTGTTATTTGCAAATCTTTGTTCTTTACCAAGAGCAATAATGCTGCCGATTACATTGTAGGTAAATTATATTTCAAAATCTTCTATGCATTTCAGGTGCACTGCTCTCCTTCTCAGTAGCCTTGCTTGCTACTATGCTTATTTGTTTTGTATTTTGTGTTCATTTCATTGGCCTGAGAAATTATGTATGAGTGTAGTGTAAAGATAAGAACTGCGTAATGCTAGACACTAAGGGTCATATTTTCAATTACCGGCGCATCCCTGCAAAGTAGCAGGGATGCAGCAGTAATTGTGCGCCATGCCACCACCACCCATTGGCCCACAACGTCACAGAAGCCTTACGCATCTGTGCCGTAAAGGCGGCGCATTGCTGGAGTTGCGTGCCAACGATGGCGCAGCTCCAGCAATGCTCTGGGGTGCCCTATCTCCCCAATGCTGCATCAAGCCGTACGTCGGCTTCAAGCAGGCGCAGGGTTTGAGTCACGCATCATTGTCCTAAAAGTGACTGATTGACATCTTGTAGATTTCCCTCACCCACTTTTAGGATTCGTTCCTGCGCAGGAACGCTCTCCCTTGCGCCGGAACGCCCCCTGATGGCGCAGGGCTTTACAACGTGATGCATCTCCCATATGCGTTTTTTTTAATATATACGTCGCACCATGGCAACTCTTTTGTTCTGCCGCTGCGTCACAAAAGTCACGCAACAATGGAGGAAAATGAGCCACAAGGGACTTCTAAATCAGCCCCAACAGACTGAAGTCCAGTCCTTCCTTTAGACACATGGCTATAAGAAGAAATAGTGGTGGTGGTCGGTGGATTGATAGTTTGAGTATTCACTGATCTGCAAGAAGGATGGACTTTGTCTGTCACTTTGCGTGCTGCGGACTGCTGCCTGCCAGGCCTAGGCAAACCTTTTTAGTAGTCTGTTTATTGAGTTACATAGGAACTTTGAAAGTCAACGGTCCGCAAATCAGGCAATACGAATAACGTAGTATACCACATGAGATAGGTCAATATATCCCGTGGAATAGTTGTCTATCTATTTGCTATTTCTCAAAAATATTTTGTTATAGTTCTTTTGAAATGTTTGATTTGGTTGACAAATCTCATCCATGTTTTCTGGTCTTTCTTTCTTTCATGCTGTACATCAGCTCCCCCCAAGGGCAAGAGGACACAGGAGGAGGGTGCTGTTCAGGAGGATGCAGGCCAGGATCGGGCAGGCGAGGGCTCCTTTGCTGGCCCCAGTAAGTTTTCATTTTAATAAAGAGTACCTATTTTTTCCTAGCGTTCCTCATTCGATTTTTTCTAAATCGTCTTTGATCTTCTTGTAGACTGGATCTAAATTCTTATCCTGCCTCGACTATGACTCCCTGTGGTATTACTAGATTATTCTTATTAGTCTGTCTGTGTAGCTAACTAAGATTGCACATTTGGCAATTCCATTGGACTCCCATTCTAGTCAGCAATAGCTCTATGCACTGAGTGCAGTCCTCTGGGATTGTCCATAATGTCTTTTCAAGTCTTCTAAATGTTTATGCTTTGACAATTGCCAACAATAAAAAGGTGAATGACCACCAAGAAAGAATAAGATACTACTTTACTTTTGTTTTGGATAGAAGGACAATCCATTCTACCACTGTTGCAGGGACAAATCTGCACAAACCGAACTATGAACACTAAATAGTGCATTGTTTATCAATTATAATAGGCGCAGGTAGACTTTCTTTCCACATACCTCAGTGATATCAGACTTTGAAGAACCCCCAATCTCCTTACTGACTAGATAGTGTGGCAGAGTCATTTAGCTCCCTAAGTCACCGATAATTGATCCCCAATGATCATTAGATTATCCTACGCAGGGCAAGAGTACGGAGTCACAGTCAAGAAGTGTCAGAGGCACTCATGCTTGCAAAAATTCCAAAACCTTTAGCTCATCCACTCTAGTCTGGAGGACCAAAAACCACAGAGTCTATTTAAGTTTAAAAGCTTTATTAAAACTAAACACATTTATTAAAATCAACTTTGTCATAAAAGTAAACGTTTAACTGAAAATGGAAAAGTGCTTAGTGCTAACGATTAATTGGACACATTTCTTGTGGTCGAGCTGAGCTCTCACCTGGTTTGAACTTGAGCTTGACCCTGATCGTGTTCTTAGAAGTCAAGCTTCTGTTAGGAGAAAAAGTGTTGTGTGTTAAAAATAAAAAGCAAGCATTCATCAGTCGTGACAAAAAGTGCAGCAAGACAACAGCCTTCCCTGAAAAAAGGGACATTTTTACTGTAGAGTATACAGTTACAAATTATTACATTGTATTTCGTTTTTTTTAACTTTCTTTATTCCTCCTCTACCAAATATTATACAGTAGTGAGTGGTGTATTCTAACATTCTAAAAATGTACTTTGTAGGTGGAACATCTGGTGGCGGGGCCAGCGCGGAGGTGGTGGATGAGGAGGACAACTCTTCTGGGGAGGAGGCGGTGCGAGTGCTGGACAACACCAATGTGCCTGTGAGGGTTGACACGGTGGTGGCGGGCACAGGTAAGCTATATATTCGAAAAGCGAAAGAAGGGTGTAAGTAAGTGTGGAAGGACGAGAAATTTTATGATGGCTGGCAAAGAAGAATGATATGTGTTTGCTTGGCCCCCGAGGTGGCTGGGAAGGAAAGAATATGGTATGGTGCATGGCTGGGTCAATGATGAAGCAAGGATGGGTGGAAGGACAACAGCCTGGGTGGGTGAAACATAAACTGTATGTGTGCATATACTTTGAATGGATGGATGCCTGGAGCATGGTATTATCTGACTCTTAGATAGCACATGTGTATCTAGAGAGAGTAGATGGTCACTGGATGAACTAAGTGTTAGCTTGAAGAGCATGTACCACCGCACCCGCACGTCCGTTCCAGTGTAGGGAAGGCAAGGAAAAGAAATTGTAAATTTGTCCAATACTACCATGAATAGTAGCAATAGTTTGTATTGCAACTGCAAGCACAGCATATATCCGGTTATTACGGTGGACACTCCGTACCTCTCTTAATAACTTTAGTTTAGTAGTAGTACGTCATTCATGTGTGGGTGTATCACTGTTCACTCAATAATAAGCAAAGCACCTAAAGTCATCCCATATGTCATCAAATACATCCCATGTGAAGTGATAGATAATCTAATTATTTAGCTTCTTCATTTTCCTTTTCTAGTACTTATTTGCACTGTAGGGTGAAAGGTAAATTAATTAAGCAGTAGCCCTTGTAACAGAGTATTCTCAGTGCCACCCGTAATAGAAAAGTAATAGCTTCACCACCTGCATGTACTGGACCGGTACAGTAACGCAAGTCTGTCTCACTCATCATGGTGTGCGTCTGTTTTTCTCGGGTGCAAGTTCACTGCGCTGGCATTCTGCCGGCTTGCATAAGATAACGTACCAATTTTCCGAAACAAGAGAGAAGAAGAAGAATAAAACTGGTGTACTGTCATAGTCGACTGTAATGGAAGTCCATAGTGGTCGTAGAATTTGTTCATTAAACTACCACTAATGTTAGAGCAAGGATGCAGAAGTGGGAGGTTAGATAGATACTGTCCTCAATAGTTATGTACTGTGCTTTCAATTTGCTACTTGTACTGTGACACAACTTTCGGCTCAATCACTTTGTGTTATTAATGTTAAGGAGCAATGGTTACAGACTATGTCTTTCTTTCTTCATATAGTTGCTCCTTCCAAATCGACATCACGGAGGGAGCAGGCTCGAATGGCCCGGCAACGGAGGCTGGATGCCACTGTCGCGGAATATCGGCGGCTGGTGGCCCTGGAGGAGTCGGAGGACACGCAGTCGACCGGTGCAACCACAACATCCTCGACTGGGACAGCTGCATCCTCCTCCGTGAACCCACGGGCTGCCAGCCAGCGCAGTGCTCCAGCGGTACGGAGCCGGGCTAACAAAGCCAACCGCCACCGCCAAGCAGCAAAAAGACCAGCTGCCCCCCACAGGAGCTGCAAGGCACGCCAGCGCCACCTAGGAGTGAGAATGTCCTACCTGGAGCAGGAGGTCCATAGGTACAAGAACTTGGTGGAGGGCCTCTGCTTCGAGCATGCCACCCTCCGCAAGGAGTATGATGCCCTGGCCGCAAAATTCACCAGCACCCTCCAGTAGTGGAGTGTCCCTTGCCCTTTTTTTAGAGACTTTTGGGGGGTGGGATTTGGGAGTTGGGTGCTTTTTGGGACTTTTCAAAGACAATCGTTGGGGTTAGGGAGGGTCTTGAGGGAGATTATTTTGTTAGGGCTACATACATATACTTTTTTAAACTTTATCTGACCATACCTGTTTTTTACTGCTTTTCAGTCTGGTGGGTGGGGGTGTAACAGTAAGTTTGTTTTCCTGAAGAGTCCTAGGACTTTAGTAGTACTACCGTCAATCTCTCGTCTAGTCCTAATACTCCATTATACTACCTCCCACCAAACGCTTATCTTACCTGTAATTTGTGTTAGAAATTAGGGCTAGGCCCAGGGCTGGCTCCACGTGAAATGGGGATTAAGGTTGGCAATCCTGGGCGGATGAAATTTCCTCATTGCGGTGGTACTAGTGGTGTGACACAGTGGCAGTTGCATGCCTATGGAAAAAAATAAAACGAAACCTGGTTTGTCCTTACTGTAGCATTACAACGGTTACGGCACGATCGAGAATATAGCAGGTGACAGTACACTAGAACAGTGCCACAATGTAGCCTAACAAATGGTAAAGTATTGCAAGTATAACTAGTACTTGCGTTGAATTTATTTGACATTGGCTCCTACTACTACAAGAAATAGTACTGAAGCTGAGTGATGCACAATCTTTTCTAACTGACATGTCTCTTCTAGGATTAAAGCAATGTAACCATGGACCTACACATCAGGCAGGACACACCCTGGACCTGATTATATCCAACTTCCCTGGTATTAAATGTTGTGCACCCAAACAATATCCTTGGACAGACCACTTTGTACTTGAGTTCTCTATGCCGATAAATGACTACCGACCTATTTCCCACATACAAATTCCTCCTAAACGCAGACAGTGGCACAAAATAACTAACACTGATTTTGCGCAGAAATATCTCTCTCCCCCTATTCTCTGTACAGATGACATTAATACTGCCCTCTCTACTTGGGATTCTGCAGTCACTGCCGTGGTACAACAAATTGCCCCGATGAAGACTTTTAAAATTAGTCTAGCCAGGAAGCAAGAGGTCTGGTACTCAGAGGAACTGCGTAATCTCAAACGCTTAGTTAGAAAGGCGGAGAAAACTTGGAGAAAAACCTCCTTGGAGGAAGACAAAATCAAATACAAAACTAATCTTAGTACCTATCATAAAGCCATAAGATCTGCACGGAAAAACCATGTCACTGCCCAGTTAGAAGCAGCCGGCAATGACTCAAAAACTCTCTATCAGATTGTTACAACATTTCTGAAACCCAAAGCGTGTGAAAGTGCAGACATGGCCTCACAACAGCTTTGCGACAGCATCTCCTGCTTCTTCACAGACAAAATCGATGCCATCTACAATAAAATAGAGGCATATAGTTCTGGCATAAGTAGCCAGGATAACCCTACTCTGGTACAGACTGCATCTACTAACATCTATTCTTTCAATGATTTCCCTGAGATATCGTTAGCAGAGGTTGAGAGACTGTTTACGGACATCAAAAGTGGAAGTCCCGCGGACTTGCTTCCAGCCAGACTTATGGGCCCTCTAGGGAGTACACTAGGCCCTGATGTTCAGAAACTGGTGAACCTCTCACTTACATCTGGAGTTGTCCCACAGTGCTGGAAAAAAGCCCTAGTTAGACCCATCAGGAAGAATTCATCTGTTCCTTGGACCAACATGTCTAACCTGAGGCCTATCTCCCTCCTACCATTCTTAGGGAAAATTATTGAAAAACACACCAATAAGCACCTATCCACCTACTTGGAACAGTCTGGTAGCCTCGACCGATCTCAGTCAGGCTTTAGGCCAAAATTCAGTACAGAAACGGCCTTGCTGTCGGTAACGGACGATCTGCGGCTGTACCAGGACAGGGGCTACTCTGTTGTCCTGGTGCTGCTAGATTTATCGGCAGCGTTCGATACGATTTCCCACACCATTCTGATCGAACGACTGTCCAGGAGTGGAATCGGCGGCAGGGCACTGGACTGGATCAAGAGCTTCCTCTCCAACCGCACCCAATCTGTCAGCATGGGTGAGTTTAGGTCGGAAGAGGTTAACATCACCAAGGGAGTACCACAGGGCTCTTGCTTGAGCCCGACTTTATTTAATACCTATGTGGCTCCCCTGGCAGATGTTACCAGAGCTTTTGGGTTCTATCCAGTGTCCTACGCTGACGACACGCAGCTGCTCTTCCCTTTTAAACACCTTTCCCCGGAAATAATACAATCTTTTTCCGATGGGATGAAGGCAGTTGCTAGGTGGATGTCCTCCAACCTCCTTCAATGTAACGTTGGAAAGACGGAGGTGATGCTCTTCGGGGAAGCTAGGATTCAATGGTCCCCCGACTGGTGGCCTTCAGACTTGGGCCCAGTTCCTGAGCCCAAAACAGTAATCAAGAATTTGGGAGTCACATTGGAGCCGGAGCTGACCATGAAGCATAATGTTAACATCACTGTGGGATCCTGTTTCCATGCGATTGGTCTGCTCCGTAGGATTTTTCCTTTTCTACCGGACTCCCATAGGAAAACCTTAGTTCAAGCTCTGGTCATAAGCAGACTTGATTATTGTAACGGTCTTCTGGCAGGTGCAAATGAGGAGGTTCTAGACCGTCTACAGGTGGTACAAAATACCGCAGCTAGGTTGGTGTTAAATGTACCTCCTAGATCCCCCTCCAAACCATTACTTCAAAAACTACATTGGCTACCAATACGCCAACGTGTGAAGTTCAAGACCTGCTGCGTTATACATAAGGGACTTAATCAATTGGGACCAGAGTATCTAGCCAGCAAGTTTGTTCCTTATGCCCCTATTCGATCCCTCAGATCCAGTGACCAGCTGTTACTGAATGTTCCTAGGATAACCAAATCCAGACTAGGTGGTAGGGCCTTGTCTGTAGTAGGCCCTAATCTTTGGAACTCCCTCCCACTTTCACTAAGACAGTGTCATAACCACCTCCAATTCAGAAAATGTCTGAAAACCTTTCTGTTTGGCTCAGTTTAGTTGTTTATTTTCTGGACTCGAAACCTCACAATACTCTCTTTTTAATTGAAATGCTCCTTTGTCAGTTGCGTTACTGGTTGCCAACAGCGCGGAGATACTCCTTCGGGAGTCTATTCACAGCGCTATAAAAACTCGCAAATAAATAAATAAAGGCTAGAATATATCCTCGTATTCCTTCACCAGCCTGTTGCTATGACCTTATCCTCCCCAGCAAGTGTGTGGAATTATTGATGTCATTTAGTCAGTCATCAAGCAAAACCACACAGCCCGGGGGAAGAGGGTTAGGGTTTGGAAAATGGATGGGAATGGGGGTTTCTTTTTGGGTAGGTTTTGTTGAGAGAAGAAAAAAAAAGCACAGCATGGACAAACAATAATTGAAGATAAAGAAATCTTTGGGTACAAACTAAAGCTAACCACATGCAGTCACACTCATAGAAGAAAACAATGGATACTGTATCTGTATTCTGTATGTTGTTGGAGTTGTCCTGTTGAATTTGGTAAGTAAGTTGCATGCAGCAAACAATTCCTCTTATTAGCGGCACTCCTCCATTCCAGCTGATGCTTCGTCCATCAATGTTGGTGACCACTGACAGAAGACACCCTGTCCACTGCCTGCCTGGCGGATGTTGACTGAAACCCGGCCTGTAATTATTGAACGTAAAACAGGAAGTGCTATTACAATACCACTGATAAATAAATATAAGGTATGTACGCTGTGTGGTGCAAAAAGTCACACTTTGATTTCCCTAAGACAGTACAATATTGTTGAAATTGCGTACTCTGTCTGAGTCACCTTTTTAAGGATAAATAAGTATGGCCAAAATAATAGTTAGCTAACCCTAACGAACCCTAAGTTACAAAAAGTGCCAAAAGGTTTTTCCTTATGGATTTTGTCCTAAACACTTCTATCCGTTATTAGACCTTCACAGGAATGCCCCAAGAGACCCGCCAACCCACCCGCCAAAAAGCACACGACAACACCCCCAAACAGCCAAAAAGCAAAATCTCATACTTACAATATCTCTCGGCCTTCGGTCCAAACACGCTGTGCAGCTAGGTCATCATCATAACTCCTGTTTTCCACCACGGATTTCCTGAAAAGCAAATGCAATCAAGTTTAGACTGTCGCAGCAGTGCTCCGACAGAGACACCAAAACCCACCAACAAACACCAGGAAGCCCCTCAAACAGGTCCCCGGAAACGCTACATTGAGCAAGATGTCAGAAGAAATAGCAAAAAAAAAATCTGCATGGATTTTGTCCTAGACACTTCTATCCGTTATTAGACCTTCACAGGAATGCCCCAAGAGACCCGCCAACCCACCCACCAAAAAGCACACGACAACACCCCCAAACAGCCAAAAAGCAAAATCTCATACTTACAATATCTCTCGGCCTTCGGTCCAAACGCGCTGTGCAGCTAGGTCATCATCATAACTCCTGTTTTCCACCACGGATTTCCTGAAAAGCAAATGCAATCAAGATTAGACTGTCGCAGCAGTGCTCCCAGACCCCAAAACTCACCCACAAACACCCGGTACCCCGCCAAAGAGCACCTCAAAGGCAAGCAAGTCAGCAAAAACGGCAAGAAATTTCCGCGTCATATTTGGTCCAAAACACTTTTATCCGTTATTAGAGCTTCACAGCAATGGGCCCAGAGCCGTCAACTCACCCGCAAAGAAGTAGAACACCTCCAAAAGTGCTGAGTCTTTCTTCATTGGGCGTAATCCAGCCCTCTGCTTTGAGGGAAATAGGAGTCTGGAGGAGGAGGATAGAGGAGCATGTTCTTCAGAACTTGTGAACCTGAGGAATGTAGACTGCGGCACCTTCAAATCAATAAGCAAACAAGTGAAGACAGTTCTGCTGATGGGCTTGTTTTTGGGATTAGGTGATTAAAGTTTGAATTAAATTAACTGTGCAAAACAAAGAAAGACAGACACACAGGAATAAAAGTGAATAAGGACGAAAAAGAAAGTTATTGATTCATTGTCTCATTTTCAGGGCTCGGTGTCAGGGAATAAGAAGAAGATTTCGTCATCATACTCTGCGAATTCAGGCAGGATGAGGTCAGTGTGACCGAACAGAGAACAAATCCCCTCATCTACGTTGCCGTCCTCCTGGTCTTCATGCGGCGTGCTTTCTCGTACTTTGTAATCTGGTGGTATGAGGTGCTGATTCATCTTGATCATTGTCAGCCGCTCCACATTTTTGGGCGAGAGGCGGCTCCGTTTGGGAGTTACAATGCCACCAGCAGCACTGAAAACCCGTTCAGAAGACACACTTGCGAGTGGGCAAGACAAATAGTTTATAGCCAGGTTGGAGAGCTGTGGCCACAATTGTTTTTTCCCATGCCAATACTGCAATGGCTCATCATTAAGAAAGACCTCTGTTGAGTCATTCAGATAGTCCTGCACCATCGACTCAAGGTCCTCAGCGGTTCCTCCACTTTGCTTACTTTTTGCTGTGCCTGTGACATTTTTTCGAGAACCATACCCAAGCAAAGTTAGCCAATCCTCTACAGCAGCCACTGTTACTGTTGTGTCTGGTGCAGATGATCCGATTGCCGGTGTCTTTAACGGCTGAGAGGTCACTTGTGTCACAGCCACAGGTGCAGAAGTGGATTTTTTTGACTGGGGATGGCCTGCTGATGCTGATGCTGATGTACTGCCTTCTTCTCCTTCAATATCCTGCCGTTCTTTTTCAAACCTCTTGGCTGACCAGGCTAGCCAACGTTTGTACTTTTTAACATCTTCATCAGCAAAAGGAAAGAATGCTTGGCCTGCCAGCGCCTTTTTGTAGCGTGGATCCAGAATAGTAGCACAAATGTAATGCTGTTCTGAGTTGATCTTTTTAAGACGTTCATCACCACGTAGGCGCTCTAATAATTTCTCCGACAAAATAAAAGGGTCTTTTTTTTGGCATCTTTTTCAAACTCAGAAGACACCGCCTTCAGTTGGTGCTCCAGCATGCACAACAATGGGATAGCTTTTCCCAAATTACAGTCCTCCTGGCTGACTGCACGCGTGAAGAACTCAAAAGGACGAAGCATGTCTGTCAGGCTTTTAACTATGTCCCATTGCGCCGCACCCATCCGCAGGTCCATCTGAGCTGTACCCTCTGTTAAGAAATAGTGATCGAGTACCGTATACTGCTCATACAGACGCTCAAGCATGTAGAAGGTTGAGTTCCAACGTGTTGCCACCTCCTGGATGAGTGCTTTCACTGGCATTCGACGTTCAAGTAGCAGCCTCCTCAGATGCTTCCGGGCCTTAAAAGAATGGCTGAAAGGGTTGCACATTTTGCGGCAGGTGGCCATTACCTCGAACGCTGTACTGTCTCTATCACTCAAGAATTTTTGAACTACCAGGTTGATACAGTGCGCCAAACACGGCACTCTGAAATAGTCACCCAGCGCCATGGCCTTAACTACATTGGCGCCATTATCCGTGGAAACATAACCAATCCGGCGTTTTTTTGGGGACAGCCAGTGAAAGACCTTTTTGTTAAACTCTTCCAAAATGTTTTGTGCTGTGTGACTTTTCTCCAAGCCAAACATGGCTAGTGTTGCATGTTTCCGAGCAGCTTTAAAAACTTGGTCCGGGTCAACACCTGCGTTTAGCTTTGCTTTAACACCTGAAAAAGAGACCCAGTGTGCAGTGATGCACATGTAATCAGCGCCTGCGCCACTGGTCCACATGTCTGTTGTCAGATGTATAGTGTGAACAGCACTCTTCTGCAAAGCTGCCCCAATCGCCTCCAGCACATCTTCATGTAGTGCTGGAACCGCAACTCTGGCAAAATAGAACCGGCTAGGAACCTTCCATTTAGGGCAGAGCGTTGCCACTAATTCTAGAAAACCTACCGCTTCTACAAAAGAAAAAGGGAGAAGGTCCACAGCTAGCATTTTAGCCAGCTTAGTGTTATACAGACGCGTCAGTGGGTGGTTGCGTTCATATGGCGCGTCTGAAGAAAACATGGTTCTAATGTTGCCCTGGACCAAGCATTTACGGGATGATAATGACTTCGTTGACGCAATTATGCTCGCTGGTGAACTTTTGCGCGTTGGTGTCTCACTCGCTCCAACACTCTTAGTGTGCCTCTCATGGGGTGTGCTGCTGACAGGGGTACTGGGTGTAAGTGAAGTGTTTGACACGTCTTCTTCCTCCTCGTCATCATCAGATGAAACATCAACGTTTTCTTGACTTCCAATTCGGGCTTCCTTGATCGCCTTTAGGTGCGCAAACCATTGGACAGTGTGCTGTCTCTTAAGATGACCTCTCTGGCCTCCGGTACCATAGTTGGTACCTGACTTACCACGACTAACTGCAACCTTACAAAGGGTACCAATGGCGAACTTTTCCCTTTTTGGGCAAACAGTAAAGAAGTCCCAAACTGGTGACTTGAAGTGTCTGTGGGGCCTGGAGGAGGTGGCGATACTGGTGGTGGTGGTCATGCTGCTAATGCCAGATGAAGTGGAGGATCTGGATTGCCCAACTTTTGTACGTTGTGCACTTTCACCGCAACTAATTAAGGTCGAGGTGGATGGAGGTCCCTTCTTGCCAGAAAGAAATATGGAAGCGGTACGAGTTGGTGTACTACTTAACTCCAATGATTGTGGTGGTGTTTCCACTGCCTCCTCGTCGACACATCATCATCATCACGCTCAGCAGCTTTTCGGGCTAGGGTCAAAATGTCTGTTTGCTGCATGCCCGCTGGGGCTGCAGTTACCTTTATGATGACTGGGTCATCGTTGTCAGAGTCTTCATCAGCAGCAGTATCCGCCACTTCTTGCTGAGCCTCATCATCACACTCCATAACTCTGAGACTTTGGACGAGCTTCCTTTTACGCTTAACTACCTTTGTCAAATCATGGTGTGCCTCACTCTCAGACGGCAGTGGTGCTGGTTCCCAATTTTGATCCGTATCATCAGAAGGAGGTGTGCTTGAAGAAGATGTAGACACCACCCTTGATCTCTTCCTTGCTAGGGGTGTGGAAGACAATGAATGATCATCAGGAGGAGTGTCTTCCTCAAATGATACCTCGCCTTGATTGTCGATTTCCTGATGTGCCCCTACTTCGGGAGGAACAACTATTGTGGGCACTTGTCACCCTCCATGCACCTCTGCTTGCGCATCTCCTTGCGCTGCCTCTCCTTCCACATGTACTTGGGCTTGTACTTGCACATGTGATAGTTGTTGCGGCTGTGGTTGTTCAACACTCGTCAGATGAGCTACAACAACCTGTGTTGATTGAGGGACATTGCTGCTGCTTTCTTGCGATGAGCCAACATCACTGGTCGATGGTGATTGAACAACTATACTGGCTGCCTCTGCAGCACTCAAGGGCTTGGACTTAAGTTGGCGTGGTGGTGGTGGTGGCACTGAGCCCAATGGAGCGGGGGTGCGGCTCCCAGCTTGGTCCCCAGCAGATCCCGCTGCTGCTGCAGGCATACTTTTTTTTTTACTCCCAAAAAAAGGGGCGGCCGGCACACCAGTCTCCTTGGTAACTTGCTTCTTCTGCTCCTTACTGGCACCTTTCTTGCTAGAGGAGCTACGGGTAACTTTTTTTGGGGCCATCTTCTTCAGAGCAGGTCAGAACAGCAGGCAGCAGTTGCACGAGTTGCAGAGTTGTCTGTGTCCAGACGTGACGTCGCGTGACGTTATGCTGCACACACACACCGCTGCAGGACTTCTTCCTGGCACTGGTGGTTCTCTTGAGTCTTGTGCACCTAAAAGCAATGGAAGACAGAGGAACATCAGTTCAGTTATACACCCCAAAAAATCGACAAAACACAGAAAAATCAGCACAATCCCATGCCATCCATGATGTTCACATTGAAGACACCCCACAGAAAGACTAGGGCCATGCAAGTATGCAACACTCACTACCCCTGGGCATAATGGATGAAAAGTAGGCAAAATAAGTGCAGGCCTCAGACACTGCCTCTCTTCAAAATGGCCCCTTACACCCCAAGCCAGTCCACATCAACAGTACACCCCAAAAAAACAGAAAAACAGCCAAAAATCACCACAATCCAATGCCATCCAGGATGTTTACATTAAAGAGAGTGAGACCACACCACAGGCACACTCAGTCCATGCATTACTACCCCTTGGCAAAAGGCCACACCAGCAGCCCCAAAAAAACGACAAAAAACACAAAAAACAGCACAATCCCAGCCCATCCATGGCCTCAATGGTGTTTAACTTCAAGAGGACACCCCACAGAAAGACTAGGCCCATGCAACACTCACCACCCCTGGTCAAAGGGCCCCACCAGCAGCCCCAAAAAACGACAAAAACGACAAAATTCAGCACAATCCCAGCCCATCCATGGCCTCAATGGTGTTTAAATTCAAGAAGACACCCCACAGAAAGACTAGGCCCATGCAACACTCACTACCCCTGGGCATAATGGATGAAAAGTAGGCAAAATAAGTGCAGGCCTCAGACACTGCCTCTCTTCAAAATGGCCCCTTACACCCCAAGCCAGTCCACATCAACAGTACACCCCAAAAAAACAGAAAAACAGCCAAAAATCACCACAATCCAATGCCATCCAGGATGTTTGCATTAAAGAGAGTGAGACCCCACAGGCACACTCAGTCCATGCATCACTAGTACCCCTTGGCAAAAGGCCACACCAGCAGCCCCAAAAAAACGACAAAAAACACAAAAAACAGCACAATCCCAGCCCATCCATGGCCTCAATGGTGTTTAACTTCAAGAGGACACCCCACAGAAAGACTAGGCCCATGCAACACTCACCACCCCTGGTCAAAGGGCCCCACCAGCAGCCCCAAAAAAACGACAAAAACGACAAAATTCAGCACAATCCCAGCCCATCCATGGCCTCAATGGTGTTTAAATTCAAGAAGACACCCCACAGAAAGACTAGGCCCATTCAACACTCACTACCCCTGGGCATAATGGATGAAAAGTAGGCAAAATAAGTGCAGGCCTCAGACACTGCCTCTCTTCAAAATGGCCCCTTACACCCCAAGCCAGTCCACATCAACAGTACACCCCAAAAAAACAGAAAAACAGCCCAAAATCACCACAATCCAATGCCATCCAGGATGTTTACATTAAAGAGAGTGAGACCACACTACAGGCACACTCAGTCCATGCACCACTACCCCTAGGCAAAAGGCCACACCAGCAGCCCCCAAAAAAAGACAAAAACAACAAAAAACAGCATAATCCCAGCCCATCCATGGCCTCAATGGTGTTTAAATTCAAGAGGACACCCCACAGAAAGACTAGGCCCATGCAACACTCACCACCCCTGGGCAAAGGGCCCCACCAGCAGCCCCAAAAAAACGACAAAAAACAATAAAATCAGCACAATCCCAGCCCATCCATGGCCTCAATGGTGTTTAAATTCAAGAAGACACCCCTCAGAAACACTAGGCCCATGCAACACTCACTACCCCTGGGCATAATGGATGAAAAGTAGGCAAAATAAGTGCAGGCCTCAGACACTGCCTCTCTTCAAAATGGCCCCTTGCACCCCAAGCACATGTTGCTTGTACCAGCCAGCACTCAAGATGGCCACCACCACCACCCACATGGCCAGTCCACATCAACAGTACACCCCCAAAAAACAGAAAAACAGCCAGAAATCACCACAATCCTGTGGTAAATAAATAAATAATACCCTATTTTTGACTAGACTTATAGCATAACAGATAGCTCAATAAATAAGAGTCAAGATTCGAGGTAGTAGGAGTTTCTGCAGGTTTATTACAGCATAAGGACAGGATCAGGACAACCTGCATAGGAACAGAGTGACAGGGCCCAGCAGGACAACTGGGGCCCAGCAGGGGAAAAGAGGCCCAGCAGCTGCTGGGGCTTGGTCTGGGATGAGCGCGCTAACATTCAATAACAAAAACACAGGCATATATACATAGCGCAAACACATAGCATTACATTGCAGTAGGCGTAGCAGTGGGTGGAGCAGAAAGCGTGACGCGTAGCAGTCGCGAGAGATAACAGTAAAAGTAGGTGTAACTGGGCGTATACATAAACATGTGGTGCAAACGTAACAGAATATGTCATGAATGGGCGGAAACCTTGGAGGGGGCTACCTAAGGAGCCGGGACCTCTAACCTAATGGTGCGCGAAAACTGGCAATGACGTGTTACTAGGAGAAGCTGGGGGCTACGAACTCTGTGCTAGGAGCAGAGACTAGAGTCTGAAGGGTCGGAGCGACATGTACCTAAACCCTATCTGGTATCTGATGTTTAGGGAACATGTTGATATAAACTAGAAGTCATGAGGGGAGAAGCTAACTTGACTCTAAGACTGGACCATGCATTATTCTACATGTAGTGCGTGATGAAGAATACTAAATGACCATTAAATACAGTATTTCTCTAACGTGGAGACGAGTAGGCTAGACAATGACGGAAACTATTGATGCAGTTCAGTAGCTTAGGAATGCAGAAGAGGAGGACTGAACTGATAACTGGAACTATAACATACTTTTGGCAGACTCAGAGGCAGAACCAAGCTGCACCGGGCACTGCGAGGCAGGAAGTAAGTGAAGGGTCGAGGATACAGGTGGGGGCTGTATCGCTCCTCAGCGAGGCTTTCAGGAGACAGGAGCTGAATCTGTGGTCCGGGCCCTTTTGAGGCCTGGAAACGGGGACTTTATAATGGAATAACGTGCACACTGGGAAACGTGGCAACATTACTTTACATAGGCCTGATATTCGTAGTATTCACGAGGACTGGAAACTAACATACTAGAGGTGGACACAACTGGAATTGCGTCATTAATCAGGCATGGGGAATAACATATGCATATTGGTCATGCACACATAACATATGATGGATGAAGCGTAGGGACACAGAACATGGCAAAATTTACTTTTCCACATTCCCTCCTTGTCACTACGTTTCCATCAGGAAACATCAATTTTCATGATACCATCTATCATTTCATACAGTACCATTTGCTCGTCTCGAATTGTCTGGGAACGGGATTTAGAACGGGGCTTGGGACTAGGAATACAAGAGGTAGCACACATGCTGCAAATCGCAGGGCCACATTGTATACAGAGGCAGCAGCTAAATATGATCGCTACTGCAATACCTAGAAAGGACAGGACTTTCCATCCCCATGCGGAAATTATATTCCAGAACCAACCGGACCATGTCCAGGTGCCTGGATCTTGATGTAACAGATGGGCAATTTTATGGAGTCTGGTTATAGCTGAATAAACAGACGGCGCGTTATTTGGAATGAAAATGCAGCAACTAGATCCGATGACTCTACAGGCCCCGCCCCTATCGGCCAGTATGACGTCAAGGACGAGACGATTTTGCAAAACGACAAATCTCATAGCAGATTGTTCTTCGGTTAAGTTACCTAGAGCAGAGGCAGTCTCATTAACTACAGCTTCAAGGGTTCTTGTTAACCTACGGATCAATTTACTATTCTGGACAGGTCCTACAAAGAAGAAGAAACCTTTATTGAAATCTGTATACTGTTCTAGAGTAGTTTCAGTATAATCGACAATTGGGGACTCCCTTCTATGTCTAATGTGTACTAGATGTGTGTTTCTGTGATAATCAGATGGCGCTAGGAAAACAGGTGGCAGTAGGAAGGCAATGTAACAGGTTCCCTCCCAATCGAGGGGCAGACGGACATATGCAGTTTGACCACAAATAAAATAAGAATGACGTGAAGCTTTGAAAATAGATTTCCCACTGTCACTATACTTGATAACAGTAGTACATTCACTATGACCTATGTGTACAGAACCATAACTACGGACACATAATTCGCCTTTGACTGGTAGTACTGAAATAGCAGGTAAGTCTGGAGTAGTATCAGACTGAACATTCAGGACCATGAAATTCGACGAATAATTACCTAAATTATATACTTCGTTTTCTAGATCTAAACCTGTTCTGTGGGGGAAACCTTGCTTGTCTGGAAAACATGTACTGTTAAGGAAAGACATATCTGTTGAGGATGACGTTAACGTGGACCATGCTCCACACTAACCATTGTGTGAGAATGGATAAGGAAAAAGTGGCAGAACTCCCTTCGGTGTCTGAAAAGGGGGGAGTCGACCACACACCCAACAATTTGTGGCATTGCTGGTCTGGTGTGAGTAATGTAACATACGGATAAATGTGTTGTTGCGCATAGCGAGGCGGTATGAATATTCGTGAGGAGGCAGATCACTAAACGTGTGCTCTACCGTAGCATTAGCAGACATATTAGCATGAGGAACTGGAAAACACAGGAAAAGTGCGTAACTAGTGCAGGAAATCATTATGCTGAGAAATAATATGAAACTCAGAAAAACGATACATTGAAGTGAACTTCGACTGACTCTCTCACTATGGGGGTCTATTTTATACATGTCAGAAACAGTCTAACCGTTTCACCTAGGGGAGGACTTATACAATCAAACTGACTGACTTATTTTACTAGACCTTAATTTGAGCTTATACTCCTGCTGCGGAGTTTTCTCTAACAAGGGAGGGGTTGTAATAACGTCTTGTGCGGGACAGTCCTTTAAAACAATGTTTTGGCAGTCCTTCGAATCCTGGAAATCCTTGGAAATGTTTTTGGAGACTGATTTCAATCCTTTGAAAAGTTTTACATGAGAAAGGTGGACCCACCCCTTCCTGCCTTCCAACTTGACGGCAGTACGGGTGGTCAAGAGGACCTGGCGTGGCTCCTTCCAACGTGGTTCCAGCGGACTTGATCTGTCAAAATTTCTGATCATCACAAGGGAGCCTGGAACGATCTCGTGCGGTGCCACCTCGGTATTGTCTGGAAATGCGGCGGCAACCTGTGAACGACATGAGTTGAGGGCAGACATCAAGGAAGCTAGGTAATCTGTCAGCATATTACATGAAACATCGGTAATACTTCGGGGTCTAGGAGTACCCCACATGTTAGGGGGGCGGCCAAATACGACCTCATACGGGGACAGACCTGATCTGGAATGTGCGACCATGCGCATATAAAATAAAGCGACTGGCAGAGCTATTAACCAGTCCACACCTTTGTCCTTACAGACTTTTGCAATGCGGATTTTCAGAGTCTGATTATGTCTCTCTACGAGACCGGCTGCTTCAGGATGGCGTACACAATGGAACTTCCACTGGTACCCTAACAAAAGGGAAACGTGTTTCATGAGTTCAGATGAGAATGGCTGGCCGTTATCAGAATATACGACTCTAGGGAGTCCGTATCTAGGGAAAAATTCACGAACCAACTGCTTGGCAGTGGTCGCGGCTGTGTAATCTGGGACTGGATATGCTTCTGTCCACCTGGACAAAGCGCATACAACTACAAGGACATACTTGAAACCTCGACATCGCTCCATCTGAATATAATCCATCTGGAGGACCTCAAAAGGGTGGTCAGGGGGCTGGAAACCACCTTGTTCCACCGGGACACTTTTACCTGGATTAAACTGACAACATATCATACAGGTACGGACTTTCTGCTTGGCTGCAGCTCGTAAATGCTTGTTGAACCAAATGTTCTGGATACTGTCTAACATAGCTTTTTCTCCTAAATGTGCTGGACTATGTGCGGTATTGATAATGACTTGAACCATAGAATCGGGGAGAAACCATGTGGCTCTACCCTTTGTTAACCATCCTTGATCTGTCTGGACCCCTCCTTGTTCGGACCATTTCTTGATTTCATCGGGGGTAGCATGTAACTGTATATCTATGACATCTTGTGTAGGGTCCTTAACTGTCATGCATGTAATCGGATCTGGAGTATGTGTCAGATTAACTGGAATGTCTGGAGTCTGTGCTGTAAGCTTGGCTGTACGGTCTGCTAGATCATTACCTTGGGAAATAATGTCTGTAACTTTCGTATGTGCTTTGCATTTCATGATAGCAATAGATGTCGGTAAATGTATGGCATCTAACAGGGCTTGAATAAGGAGACCATGCTGAATCTTGGTTCCATGAGAAGTCATGAAACCTCTCTCCTGCCAGAGCACTCCGAAGTCGTGTACAACTCCGAATGCGTAACGTGAATCTGTGTAAACATTAACTTTCAGGTTCTTGGCATGTATACAGGCTTGTGTCAGAGCGACTAGCTCTGCTGCTTGAGCGGACAGGGTGTCAATACGGTGTGTCTTGATAACTTCAGTGTCAGTAGTCACTGCATACGCGGCGACTAGTTCTCCTGTACTAGTTCTCATACATGAACCATCCACATAAAGTGTCAGGTCGGGATCTGGTAACGGAATATCTGTCAGGTCTTGTCTTGGCTTTGTCGTAATGTTAACTACTTCCACACAGTCATGTGGGTCTGGATTTAAACTAACTGATGGTAACAGTGTAGCAGGATTCAGAACGTTGCAGCGTCTGATTTCTATGTGTGGCTGGAACAGTGGCAATTCATAACCTGTTAAACGTGCAATTGTCAAGTGCTGAGTTTGTGTTCGGTTTAAAAGAACTTCTACTGAATGCGGCACTTGTACTGTCAGGGAGTGTCCTAAAACTATGGAATCACTTTGTCTGATAGCTAGTGCTGTAGCTGCAACTGACTTGAGGCACGCAGGCAACGCCTGGGCGACTGGATCTAATGTGCTCGAAAAATAAGCACAGGGCTTATATTGTCCTGCTTGATCTTGTGTGAGAACAGATAATGCTGTACCTTCGCGTTCAGTAACGAAAAGTGTAAAAGGCTTACTGTAGTTCGGTGTAGCTAGAACTGGAGCTTGACATAGGGCTTTCTTTAACTCGTTAAAACTAAGTGTATGTTCAGATGTCCAAGGGAGGACAGTCGATACGGCTGCCTCCTGTGTCGTTAACTGTATCAGTGGCTTGGCTAGAAATGCATACTGGGGAATCCATTGTCTACAATAAGAAGTAAGGCCGATAAAGGCACGTACCTCCTTCTGGGTTCTGGGCTGGGGAAGACTCGCTATTAACTGGATACGGTCGGGTGTCAACTGCCTACCCCTCTTGGACAGCAAGTGTCCTAAGTATACCACTTGCTGGACACAGAATTGAAGCTTCGAAGGTGACACCTTGTGCCCCATCTCTGCAAGAAAATACAAGACTGTAAGGGATGCTCGCTCGCAGTCACGTTCAGAACGGGCAGTGATCAGTAGATCATCGACATACTGGAGCAGGGCAGTGTCAGTTGGCATGTGAATGTTGTCTAGTTGTCTCTTGAGTGCCTGACTGTAAATACTAGGACTTTCTGTGAAACCTTGAGGAGCGCGTGTGAACATATAGCTCCTTCCATTTAAACAAAATCCGAAAAGAAACTGGCTGTCTGGATGAATTGGAACACTAAAAAATGCATTCTTGAGGTCTATGACAGTGAAAAACATGGCTTCGGAATCAATGGCTGTTAACAGGGAAGAAATATCTGGAACAACTGGGTACTGAGGAATAATACATTTATTAAGCTCTCGTAAATCAATCACTAATCGATATACTGGGGGTGCATTCGGATCAGTACGTTTCATGACTGGAATGATCGGAGAATTGCATACATTGGAGTCAGTTTCTACAACTACTCCTTGAGCCATGAGCTCGTCAATAATTTTGGATAAGGCTGCTACAGCCTCAGGTGGCAATCTGTACTGTCTGATTCGGGGTAACACTACACCTGGTTTGAGAGTCACACGATGGGGTGTGATTTGCATGTAACCTACATCAGTTGGACCTTGCGCCCATAAGTGCTGCGGAACATTAGACAATCTTGAATCAAAATCTCGTAATACATAGTGACCCTTAAAGTCACGTAGGAACAGACGTATTCCCTCTGGGGAACAGCATATAACTGCACCTAACTCTTTCAGTGTCTTAATACCTAATAGATTTTCTGGACATGACTTAGTAAGTAACAGATCAGTAGTACGGGACAATGGACCTACTTCTAGAGTAACTGGCTTAGATATCTCATTAACTATTGGCTTTCCTGAAAATCCAAGGGAAACATTTCTTGAGCCTGAGAGCGGAGCCCCTGGAACTTCGGCATGACTAATTGTGGTCCTACTTGCCCCTGTATCGATCAAAAACTTTCTGTCTTTCCCTAATACTTGACTGTGAACATAGGGACCTTCTTGATCTACAGGTATCTCGATGAGAGGCAAGCCTACCTCCCTCTCTAGGCTGTTTCATGAATATGACTGGTACTCTGGATACTCAGACTGTGCATACTGGTACATCTGTGATGTGACATGCTGTGTTGCAGCAATAGGCTGCGGTACTGTAACTGTCTGTTGTGCATTCTGTAGCTGAGGAATCTGTGAAACTTGTTCTTGTCTAGGCGGACGTGGTCTTTCTTTAGTCTTACCAGTAGCTATGTTGTGTTTCAGAACTGCACACTCGTTTATAAAATGACCTGGCTGTTTACAATAATTGCAGTTCCCTTTAACGGGAGCTGCAGGATGACTGGCTTGATTCGGACCCCTCTTCTGACTGTCTTGAGGAACAGATTGTGCAACTAGCACTTTCATTTTCGTGTCTTTCATACGTTTTCTCTCGTGTTCTTGCTCTTCCCTGATTCTATTCTGGTGGTACTGGAGCATCTGGAGCATCTGGGACGGAGTATTTGCTTGCCAGGTGCTTTCGACTTTCAAAACTCTATTTTTAATTTGTGGACTTGAATTCTCGACTAATTTAGTAACGAAAAGGTGAGGGTATGACTCACTACTTGTCTTGAGACCACTGTTGATACTGAAACATTTCTCAAATCTAGAATAAAAATCACTAATATCCTCATCTTGTTTCTGTTTACAGGCTGAGATTGCATCCCAGTCTTCTTTCCTTGTTGTCAATAATCTGGGTAAAACTTGAATCAGTAATTCTGGTAATTCTTTACATTTATCTCCAAGACCGGTACCTGGTACTCGTGCCTTGTCTTCAGCTTCTAGAGCTGTCCAATCGATCTTTTTCTCTCCCACCTCCCATTCTTTTTCCTTTAACTTTTCATACACCCCTGCGGGTAACAGGACCTTTAACATTTTAATGATGTCTGGGTAAGTGTATTCTCCCATACGGAGCATGTCTTTTAATTCTCTATGGAACCCTGCTGGATCTTTGTCATGACAGGGAATTAATTTCTTCATTTCAAGAAGTTCCATCTTTGAAATCGGAGTGTATACAAACACTCGTTGCATTACGCCACCCGCCCCCTGGACTGGGTGGACTTCTCGTAACGGATTCTGTCTGTCTATGTAGAATGGCTTATTTTCTGGGGGTGAGACATGAACAAAATGCGGGTTCAAAAACGTTCTATATTTGTGGCGCTGTTCTAGAATGACACTAATTAAATCGGTACCTAGACCTCTCCATCTATACTGGAGTAACTCGTTCAGGACATCATGCAACGGGCCTGGATCAGAATGTTGACCCTCATACAGAGTAATGAGGTGCTGGATCATATACATACCCACCAGTCGTTGCTCGGCTGGGGGCAGTTTTAGAAACATTTGTGCCACTATTTCGTCTGGAAAAGTGGTAGAATCAGTAATCCATCGGACTGCTGATCGGGCTAGTTCTTGTTCATGCATGGTAATTAATTCACTGTAACCGATTCGTGATTTCAGAATGTGATCGGTAACTTGAAATACTTGTTCTAGAGAACCTTGTTCTGGCGCTGTATGATGAAAAATAGACTTGTGTTCTAGGCGTAAATGGCGATCTGGAAATCTAGATTTTCCTACATATGCTATTCTGGCGGGATTCTCGTCTTCCTCTTCAGGATCAGAGATACTTTCTTTCTCGCTTACTTGTGCTGCTTTACGCTGGTCGTGTAACCTTATTATTTCTTTACGAATTTTCTTGTACATACTCTCCATGGCACTGACGGTCTTGTGCTTACCCTCGGCTATATTATCACTCCACCTTGTCAGGATTCTCATTTCGGCGGGATCTTTAGACGGGTAATCTTGTTCTCTTATTAGACAATTGATCAGGAACTTTAATATCATGAGCTGAATCTCGGCTTTCCTTTGAGACATAATCTCGCCAATACTTTCTGGATCATCCCCTGTACGGATGAAACGATATATTCTGTCTAGATCTTCTTTCATATTCGGCAAGGTGACTAGATACTCGGTCACTCTCCTTACACGTAAGGAATATAAAACCATAGTATATTCGCCTGGGACTGGATCATAGACACATTCGTTAAGGGCTTGTCTGATTTCTGTGACAGACTTATTACTTTTAGGAGTACGCTGTGATGCTTGAGCATGCAATTCGAGTGCCGATAAACGCTTGTGTGGCGGCGGGGTTTGAGGAAGACCTCCCCCTGCGGCCCCTAAACTGGAGTCGTCTACTGAGGCTCTTCGTCCTGGCAGGGTCGGTAATTGTACTTGTATGGCGGACTGGGCCGGGGGAGCTGTTAAGGGCACCCCGGTGTCTGGAGGAGCATGAATTACCTGGTTTACAGGGACTGGCGGAGCGCGGACAGGATTTGCATATTCGGGGACTGTGTCGTCCAGATAGGACGAAATAAAAATATCAGCTGCGGTCGGTTTGTGACGTAGCTTGGTCGGAACTAATGGTGGCGGGAAATTACTGGATGCCTCTGGGGTCGCTTTTGGCACTCCTTCGGCAAGAAGAGGATACATACCCTTAATAAGGGCATGCCTCTGCCTGTCTGACTGTTCTGCTTTGACTTGTTCACCTATCTCGATTAATTCTCTTTCTTGGGCTCGTTCTTGGGATTCTCTACTTAACTCTGACTTTCTGACTTCTTTCTCAGTTCTTCTATGAGCTTCCTTACGCCATAACTCGATGGCATCTTTCTGTGACTGTCTGGCTTTCTTTTTCCATAATGCTTCTTCTACTCGCATGATACATTCGGCATCCCATGTACCCGATACGGGCCATCTATACTTTTCTTCTAACTGTTTGGTATACTCTACCCATAAATCTAGATACATTATGGCGCTTATGCCATGTTTCTGATACATAAAATGACCTGGACTGTCCCTAGGTGGGACAGGAACCGCTTCCTCTAACAGACCCTTTCTAGTTTTTAACTGACGTAACTTGGAAAATATAGGCATGACTGAACTGTAATCTGGACAAAATACAATACACAATAAGAACACGAAATCACATCGCACTCATACCACAACAGTAAATTACATGAAGAACATTATAAATAACAGTTCGAACAGAATATTACCTGGAATACTGAGAACAGAAATACAAGAATTTTCTCGAGAACGGAACAGACTAGAGTTACTGGATGCACTGCTGTAACAGTACGGAACATACCGGTCCCATAAAGGAACGCATCAAGACCCGTATCCACCTAGGTGAACACTTCGTTTGTGAGTCTGGGCACCACCAACCCACGGACCAGGAGTCAATTTAGATTGGTCCTGTCTAGATACTACCCCAGCAATGGTACTCACCGGGCAGCACGGAACGGAAGGCCTCGGACGGGACTGGACTGCTACGACGACGGACTTCGGACTTCAGTTACGGGTGGGCCTCCGGATACCTCGGACCTTGGACTCTCGGCTTGGGCTCTGGTCGGGACTCGCCGCGTTCCTCCACCGTCTCGTCTGGATGCTGGACCGCCTCCTCCGTCTCCTCCGTGGGCCTGAGGGATACTTGAGCAGAAATATCTGCCACTGCGCAGAAGAGTTCCGTCACGACTGCAGAGGGTCAGGGGGTCGGCGTGGCTTCACCGACGCGTGGGGAAAGGGCAAGTCCCTATTCGGGCGCCATTATGTGGTAAATAAATAAATAATACCCTATTTTTGACTAGACTTATAGCATAACAGATAGCTCAATAAATAAGAGTCAAGATTCGAGGTAGTAGGAGTTTCTGCAGGTTTATTACAGCATAAGGACAGGATCAGGACAACCTGCATAGGAACAGAGTGACAGGGCCCAGCAGGACAACTGGGGCCCAGCAGGGGAAAAGAGGCCCAGCAGCTGCTGGGGCTTGGTCTGGGATGAGCGCGCTAACATTCAATAACAAAAACACAGGCATATATACATAGCGCAAACACATAGCATTACATTGCAGTAGGCGTAGCAGTGGGTGGAGCAGAAAGCGTGACGCGTAGCAGTCGCGAGAGATAACAGTAAAAGTAGGTGTAACTGGGCGTATACATAAACATGTGGTGCAAACGTAACAGAATATGTCATGAATGGGCGGAAACCTTGGAGGGGGCTACCTAAGGAGCCGGGACCTCTAACCTAATGGTGCGCGAAAACTGGCAATGACGTGTTACTAGGAGAAGCTGGGGGCTACGAACTCTGTGCTAGGAGCAGAGACTAGAGTCTGAAGGGTCGGAGCGACATGTACCTAAACCCTATCTGGTATCTGATGTTTAGGGAACATGTTGATATAAACTAGAAGTCATGAGGGGAGAAGCTAACTTGACTCTAAGACTGGACCATGCATTATTCTACATGTAGTGCGTGATGAAGAATACTAAATGACCATTAAATACAGTATTTCTCTAACGTGGAGACGAGTAGGCTAGACAATGACGGAAACTATTGATGCAGTTCAGTAGCTTAGGAATGCAGAAGAGGAGGACTGAACTGATAACTGGAACTATAACATACTTTTGGCAGACTCAGAGGCAGAACCAAGCTGCACCGGGCACTGCGAGGCAGGAAGTAAGTGAAGGGTCGAGGATACAGGTGGGGGCTGTATCGCTCCTCAGCGAGGCTTTCAGGAGACAGGAGCTGAATCTGTGGTCCGGGCCCTTTTGAGGCCTGGAAACGGGGACTTTATAATGGAATAACGTGCACACTGGGAAACGTGGCAACATTACTTTACATAGGCCTGATATTCGTAGTATTCACGAGGACTGGAAACTAACATACTAGAGGTGGACACAACTGGAATTGCGTCATTAATCAGGCATGGGGAATAACATATGCATATTGGTCATGCACACATAACATATGATGGATGAAGCGTAGGGACACAGAACATGGCAAAATTTACTTTTCCACAATCCAATGCCATCCATGATGTTTACATTAAAGAGAGTGAGACCACACCACAGGCACACTCAGTCCATGCACCACCACCCCTGGGCAAAAGGCCACACCAGCAGCCCCCAAAAAACGACAAAAAACAATAAAATAAGCACAATCCCAGCCCATCCATGGCCTCAATGATGTTTAAATTCAAGAAGACACCCCACAGAAAGACTAGGCCCATGCAACACTCACCACCCCTGGGCAAAGGGCCCCACCAGCAGCCCCAAAAAAACAACAAAAACAACAAAAATCAGCACAATCCCAGCCCATCCATGGCCTCAATGGTGTTTAAATTCAACAAAACAGTTGTATCATGCACCCATAACCAACCCTGGTCCTACTGGATACTGTGGCTACCCACAATATAATTTATTTAATGTTCTGAAAAAGTTCAAAAATTGTAGTTGCAGCAACTGTAATGCCCCAAACAAACTTACTTGTGAAAGTTGATTTCTAATTCAAAAGTGATCCAAAGAAAGTCAAAAAGGCCTCAAATCCAAATATCCAGCAGCACCCACAAAAAGTAATCCTTCCAGCTCCAGATCCAAATGAAAGTGACCAGGAGATGGACAAAGCACTGGGAGGAGCCTGCTGGACAGGAACAGGAAGTTGGAGACTGTGGGGCACTTCCTTCCCTCCCCCCCAAAAAAAATGGACTCCTTGCAAAAAAAAAGGCCATGCAAATGTCAACCTGAGGAGTGATTCTGATAAAAATCATAATTTTCTGAAGGTTTATCCTGTTTGCTGGTGGATTTCTTGTGCAGAATTGCAAAATCTCTATTTCGCGAGTGCGAGATTGTTCCTTTCCGCCGCAACTACGTGTTCGCAATTGCGAACTCTCGCGAGGTGTGCTGTGCAAGGTGGCAAGCCGCGATTACGTATTCGCGGGCGCCAAACTCCCGCGGGATCACTCAGCAAGATCCAAAATGGCGCGGCACTCGCAAAATATGATCGAGAAAAACAACTCGGCAAACGCTTAATGACGGAAAGTGAACGCCGTGCACCACGCCGCGCGCCGCAACCAAGCAAAAAATCCGCCGCGAGCGGATTCACGGATTTTTGACAAATTCGCGAGAGTTCGCGGATTGCGAATTTGCCGAAAATCCGAAAAATCCGCGAGCGGAGCGGATTTTACGCCCATGCTTATACGTTAAGGTGAGAGTTTTTTATAGATTACCATTGTCCTTTTCTTCAGGGATTGGCACACAAATATTGAAGTATGGCGTATTCGTATTTTCTCAAATTAGATACTTTATCACATTGCCATTATTAAAATTAAGCACATGGGACAAAGGTATCAGTTCATGTTTGCAATTGGTTATTCACTGTCTTTTTGAGCATTGAACTAAAGGGACGCTACTCCTTTTTACTAATAGGTAAACGAATTTGATAAATAAATTCACTAATCTAAAGCAGAGTTTATTCTCATACATCGGTACTGGGATGAATAATGCTCTGTACTAGTATGCATCCAACTCTGGTACGATGTCTGTTTTGCCTAAATAGGAATTCCAGGGAGGTTATAGTTTCCACGTGCCATTGTGTACAACTACCAACAACAAATTATATATAGCCATAAGTGTTTATTGTTATATTTTATTAGATAGGGACCACTGAACCAAAAGTGTAAGATGTGATGCTGCACCCATTGTTGTGATAATCTCGACAATGGAGTAATAGATTTTCTTACGAACAAAACTCCTCAAACAAATGTATGGTCAGTCTTAAAGATAAATTATGTGAATATTGTTATGTTTTTTTATTTGATTTTGTGTTTTTTTGTAGAACACTGTCCTGAAGAAGGCTTTTTTAAACCGAAACGCCGCGTTGACCTTTTTTAATTAAATTTCTTATGTGTTTTTTAATATTGTATGTTCATTGATTAGTTTGATGTAAAAACTTTTTAAATTTGATGGAATTTGTGGATCTATTATTCTGTATATTGCACACTGACCTTGATTGAATTCTGTTTATTTGTGAAACTGTGAAATACAAAGTATTTTAAAAATAATTATATGTAATAAAAATATGTGATTTTTTCATTCAATATGTCTTTTGAACAGTTTTGTGACGAGCCCCTTTCTTTTGTTATAGCATAGTAAGATTTATCATACACAGTAATGGTTTTTCTTTATGTGGTCTAATACTTGATAGTTGTACAGCGTCACTGAGCAGTGAAAGCTATTCTCTTTGTCATTTTTCAACCCAACCTGGGTCAACACCGCTAGGGACTTTACTGTATTTTAAGATTTCATTCCCCTGGTCCCTGTACCTTTCTACAAGGGGTCCTCCTATAATTTTTGCCTTGCAACATGAGCACCGGTTTTCCTCCATTCAATTTAAGGTAGGAGCTGTTCATCTAACCTGCAACTTTCTCTAGGTTGACACTGACACATACACACGCTCTCTTTCTTCTATGTTGTTGTGGACCTGAACAGTGTTCTGAATTTTGATTTTCATAGGGTTTTTCAGATACTCCACAAAAGGAATTTGAGTGGGATGACTGCACTGGGCAGGGCGGGGGGAGTCTCTTACAGGGGCGTGGCTGATGTACAAGAAGGCCATGGCTTACAAGCATGCAAGCTGTACATCTGTGATTGGCATAGGTTCTTGCACAAATTATATATTCCTACTTCTGTCATTGCACAACATCCAGGTATCTGATACAACGAGTTACATTGCACCTACAAGAAGTCAGAAATATTGGATTTGCCAATGGTTGCATTAGATTTGGAGCAACAACTGTGGCTTCATTGCATAGGATTATGATAACGCTTCAGTTGTGACTTCACAAACTGTGAATGGACTATTACGAGTCTCTTTGCAGTTACCTCTGCGGCAGTGGAAGATGCTACTGCCGCAGAGCTGAAATTATTTCACCCCCTGAGGGTGGGGGCGAATATGGAGAGTCCAATGGCAGCCGTCTCTGCATCTGATTTTTTGACCGGACCGTGCCAACCAACCACCAGACCAATCACCAGACCCCGGACCACTTCAAGCCCCGCTACACAACTCACACTACTCGCTCTCTGCACTGTCCCCTCAGGCCCCCTCATGTCCTGCTTCTCATGAAGTATTTATTGGCAAGATGTTCCAGTATGATTACATGGAAACATGTTGCTCACACAATCATGGTTACTGGCCAAGCTACTTCCCTGCTTTTCCATGGTGGTGGATCGATTTTCAGAGGACTCCAGGTACACAGGTAGGTATGAGACTTACCAGCGGTTGTGTCAACAGTATCGATTTTGGGCTTCATCAAGCAGGTAGAAGAGCGGCAGGATGTGTGCAACAGGCTCCATGTCAGCACAGGACGTGAGGAGCTGTGTACAGGGAAGTTTTGGCCTGATATCGCTCCCTTTCCGCCAGCTCACATGAGGTGGTTGGACCATGTAGTATGTTAATTATTTATATTGTAAGTACATCCTTAGATAATCGTTATATTTAGTGTTATCACTTTAAAAGATAAGTATCCATTTGAATATGACATGTAGCAAAGTTCTACATTCTAGTTATGCTGTATTAGAATGTTCTATGTATTACTGGTGGTCAGTTCCTGTTGGTTTTGGACCTATCCAGACGTGCTTTTATTCTTAGAATAAATCTTCATTTAACAACCAGAATTGGATTGATTCATCTATTCAAATTACTACAAAATATTGGCGACGATTGGGATACGACGAATACGACGAATTTCCTTCTTCCTATATATAAAAAAAACGGACTTACTCAGATTTTTTTCTTTAATTCGAGTTGACTTTGAGACTTCTTTACTAAACAAGTGGCGGATCTGTGCGAGATTTCTCGAGAACTGTAAGTAACTAGTCATTTACTGGAATTTTTCTCACACTTTGACATTGCGCACTTCAGGCGTTTACTTTCAAAAGTTTCCTTCGTTGCTGTCCGTACATGCTTGCTCGCGCTTCAGCACTCCATTGCGCTAGCGCATAGCAACGCTTCAGGAATACGTTTTACACGCGCATTTGTCACTTCAGAGGTCAATCAACGTGACCCTACGCAACGTGTACGTGCCGCCATATTGAATTTCTTCAACCAAGCACGTCTGGCTTCATTTCTTCTCCGGACTATTTCGCAAGTTTAATTTTTCTCAAGTAAGTCACCTTGATTCATTTTCTTGATACGATTTTTATCGTTTTAAGTGCAACACATCCTCAAGACTTTCCTTTAAAAAAAAAAAATAATAATAATTTTGTTCTATATTTTTACTTTAACCATGAGTGTTACAAACAAGCAAACAACTTCTAACAGTGCCTTCACTTCTTCATCGTCATGCATAAATATCAACATCAGTACACCTAAAGAATTTTTAACCTCACCTGGTGATCCTGTAATTAAATGGACTGAGTGGAAAAATTATTTTTTGAACTACATTGATACCTTGGAGGATAATGTTGGTACTTTGTCATCAGATAGGAAAATGAGAATGCTGTTACACAGTCTCAGGCCTGAAGGTCTAAGAGTATATGATCAAATTCAAAAGCCTGAGAGGTCAGGAGATTTTGATATCTTTAAAGCAGCTATTTCTGACCTGACCGAGCATTACTCACCTACTGTATGTATTGGCGTCACTAGACGCGCTTTCTTCAAACGTAAACAACTTCAGAATGAAACAGTAGAAGAATATGTTTCTCAACTGAAAATTCTGGCTGCACATTGCAAATTCGGAGTTTTACATGACAAATTGATCAGAGATCAAGTTGTTGTTTGTACTAGAACCAAAAGTATTCAAGATAGACTTTGGATTGAAGGAGAATCTAGTCTTAAAGATGTCATTACTTTGTTAAAAAAAGCTGAACTGTCCGATAGGAGTTCTAAAACATTGTCTGATCAGTCAGAGTCTTCTTCTACACCCATTGTCAATACAATTTCTGATAATAAGAAGAAAAATGACTATTCCAAAAAGAATTTCAACAAGAAATCACAAGTCAACAAGAATTTTCCTGCAAAATCATCAAACAACAAGTCATTCAATAAGTCAAAATCCAACCAGAGTAGTGCATTTTCTTTTGCTTGTTACCGTTGTGGTGACAAAAGCCATAACGCAGGCTCTGAGAATTGTCCTGCTAGATCCGCAAAGTGTTCTAATTGTGGTGTAATTGGTCATTATGCTAAAGTGTGTAACAAGAAGTCTTACCAACATCCTAAAGTGACTTGTGTTACAGACACTTCTTCTGACTATGACTCTGATATAAGCATTTATTCACCCAATCCTACTACGAATTTACAATGTAATATTGTTTTGGTTGTCGGGGAGAATGAGAGAAGCAAACCTTTATGTATTGTGAAATTTGGAGGTATTCCTTTGCAGGTTGCTGCTGATTCTGGTTCCCCATTTACTGTTGTCAACAAGAAAGTTTGGGAGAAGGAATTGGTAAATGAATTAGGTCCTCATCTGGAACCTACTGATATTCTTCCAGAAAGCTTTACTGGTAACACTATCGAAATGTTAGGCTTTCGCCCATTAGTTTTTGAATTTAAAAATCGCACTGCATTTTGTAAATTATACATTGCCATTGATGGTCCTTCTGTATTGGGTTGGAAGGATCAAAGATCCTTACATATTATTCTTGATCCCAACAGCCCCGAACAAGTCCTAGTTACTGGTGTAAGTGAAGATACCAAGAATTGGGTTCTTAAAGAATTTCCTAACGTGTTCTCAGGTAAGATTGGTAAATTCAAAGGTTTCTCCCACTGCATAAGATTAAAAAGCAATGCTGTACCTATAATTCATAAAGTACGTAATATACCAATTATAGTTAGGGATGATTTGAAGAGTGAATTATTAAAGTTACAGGATAATGGTATTATAGAACCAATTGAATCGGCAGAGTGGATTTCACCATTGGTCGTTGCCAGACGAGCCAATGGAAAGATGCGCTTATGTGTTGATTTAAGAAACCTTAACAACAATATAATTGTGGATCAATATCCTTTGCCTAGGATTGATGAAATGTTATCCTTAACTCGTGGGGCTAAATACTTTTCCACGCTTGATTTATCTTCAGCGTATCACCAGATCCCTTTAACCATTCCAGCAGAGATCTAACAGCATTTTGCACTCCTTTTGGTTGTTTTCGTTTTCGCCGTATGCCATTTGGATTAGCGTCCGCGGCTGCGGTATTTCAACGACTTATGTCACAACTTTTTGGTGACATGTCCGGAGTCATCTTCTTCCAGGATGATATTCTCATTTTGGGGAAAGATGCATCTCAACATGATTCTAGATTGAGAAAAGTTATGAATGTCCTTAACGACAGATGTCTTACTGCTGAAATTTCAAAGTGTAAATTTTCTGAAGATAAAGTTGTGTATTTAGGTCACGAAATTGGTGTTCAGGGAATAAGACCTAAGACCAAACTTGTTAGAGCTATTTTAGATGCTCCATCTCCTAAATCCAAAGATGACTTAAGGTCGTTTTTGGGTTTAGCAGAATTTTCCTCAAAATTTGTTTCTAATTTTAGCGAGAAAACTTATACCATGAGATGTCTTTTAAAGAACAAGGTTTCGTTCACTTGGTCTCAAGAGTGTCAACAAGCCTTTGAAACTGTAAAAAAAGCTATCTGCTGTGCGCCCAACCTGCAAGGGTTTGATCCCACCGCTTCTACATTTGTCAACTGGATGGAGCGATTTTTGTAAAAAAGATCTCAATGATTCTTTGAGAGGTTTTTGGGAAGTAAGAGATGAACTTTCTGTCTCTGACTCGTTTCTACTTAGAAGTGATGAAATAATTCCGCCTATGTCTGTTAGAGTTCAGATTATGCAGTTATCCCATGAAGGTCATCCTGGCATTTCTCGAACTAAATCCAGGGTAAGAAACCAGTATTGGTGGCCTGGAATGGATAACGATATTGAGAAGCTTGTTAGATCATGTATAAATTGTGAAATTTCAAACAAATCTAAGTAGACCTTTAATCCACCTTTAGGGAATGTCATTGCTCCAAATTTCCCTTGGGAAGAATTAGCAATGGATATTATGGGTCCAATCAATTGGTTTAATGACAATACAAAGTATGTTATTGTAATTGTTGATCTATTTTCTAAATGGTTTGAAATGAAAGTTGTCGACAAAGCTAACACTTTTATTATTATTGAATTTTTAGAGCACATGTTTATTCAGGAAGGTTGTCCTTCATCTGTTTTAACAGACAATGGTTCCCAATTTAAATCCAAGGAAATGCAGTTGTTCTTCGAATGGAATTAATCATAAATTAACTCCATTATACCATCCTTCTTGCAATGGTGTTGTGGAGAGACTCAATAGGGTCATCAAAAACACCATACAGTTATGTGTTAAATCTGGACTTGTGTGGGAAAGTGAATTTAAGAAAATGTTATGGGCATATAGAGTAACTCCTCATCCTTCTTCTGGGAAATGCCCATTCACTTTAATGAGATGTCGTATTCCTTTTTCAAAAACTAATCCTAGTTGGATGAAAAGAAATGATATGTTTTTCTATAATGCTGGAGAGATCAAATCTAAATTATCCTTGTCTCAATATAAGAACAGAGTGTATCATGACAATAAGCATGGTTCTAAACCTGTCAAATTACAAATTGGAGATTTTGTCTGTGTTAAAAGTGCTAGAAAAATTCCTAAAGGTCAAAGCAAGTTTAGTTCTCCAAAGAAAGTTGTGAAAGTTCATGAAAATTCCGTTACTTTAGAGAATGGTGAAAAATGGCATTTAAGTCGTTTAGCGTTAGCTCAACATCCACACGAACAAATTTTCAATGACAATGATTGTGTTCCTGCAATGAAATCTCGTGGTCATTTTTAGTGTTTTGACTCTGATCACCCTGATTCTCAAATGCACAAGTCATCATCTATTCATGATGGTATTAATTCCAGTCTATATGATGATTGTGTTCATGATGATCAAGAGGCGACATCTGCCCATGATGACGATCATGATGACCAGGAACCTGCATCTGTCCAGAAATCTTCTTTTGGTAGGTCAGTTAAAAAACCTATAAGATACAATGAATTTCTTGTTTATAAATACATTTTTTTGCTTTTGTTTTATTTTATGTAAAAAATAAAATTAAAAAAAAGAGGAGAAGATATGTAGTATGTTAATTATTTATATTGTAAGTACATCCTTAGATAATCGCTATATTTAGTGTTATCACTTTAAGACATAAGTATCCATTTGAATATGACATGTAGCAAAGTTCTACATTTATGCTGTATTAGAATGTTCTATGTATTACTAGTGGTCAGTTCCTGTTGGTATTGGACCTATCCAGACGTGCTTTTATTCTTAGAATAAATCTTCATTTAACAACCAGAATTGGATTTATTCATCTATTCAAATTACTACAGACCACCACCTTCGGCTCGTTGGAAAGGCACATCGCAATTCGACAGGCAGTTTGTAAGGCGGTCCGCTCACCGACGAACTCCATTGGTCCTTTTCGACACCACCGCCGTCTAACTTTCTGTAGTAGGTTGCATCCACTCATTATTGCTGATGCTCTGTAGAATGTTGTAGTTGCTAAGTGACTGCTGTTGCTTAGTGAGATGGAATGTATTTGTTCAGAGAGACACTTCCACCTGCTGAGCCTAGTGGAGCATCCTGTGTGCTCCACGACCTTGTAATCTGAATAAACCTGTTCACGTACCTCTGCCTCCGGTCAAATTACTACACTTTCCAGGTGGTCGGAGGGACTGCGGCGGTTGAAATTCGATGTATATGTGTGCATCATAATCCAGCAGTTGGAGCAACCACTTCGGACGACAGTGCGGCAGTCTGACTGCCTCCGACAGGACCACAGAAGGCTGGTCCAACTGGCATCATAATGAGGACCTAAGTTTATATTGGGGTTGGAATAGTAAATGTTGCCCCTTTAGCACCCAGCACTTTCCCTGGCTTAGTTTGTATTGGAGTGTGAATAGTAAATGTTGCCCCTTTAATGTCCAACACCTTTCCTTACTTAGTTTATATTGTAGTGGGTATAGTAAATGTTGCCCCTCTAGTGTACAACACCTTCCCTGAGTTAAGTTATAATGAAGTAGAAATAGTAAATGTTGTCACTTTAGTGACCAACCCCATGTCATTTTATATTACAGTGGGAATACTTTATATCACAGATTAAGTGTATAATGCTTTCAATATAAGTAAACTTATATTGAAGTGTGTATAGTTAGTTTTAACGATTAAATGTCAAAAATATGTGTTTAGTTTGTTTGATGTGAAGTGGGAAAAGTAAGTTTTATTTTGATATTGTGAAATAGTTTGTGATAATTTTGTTTTCTATTGGCCTGGTAACATAAAGCTTTATTTTTAAAATATTTGTATTTATACATTAATAAGTTTAATAAAAACAAAACACACATATATATTAAACAATTTTTTATTTCAAGAAAATTAATATTTATTGCAATTTTTAGAAGTTTTAAAATATATTTATTAATTAAAAAAGCAGACGGTGCAATGTGACGTCTGCTCTAGGACCGCCAAAGACATTGTGCTGCCGCCGGCTAGAATAGGACTCCAAACCTGGTCTGGCAGGCGGTCCTGCAGCAGTCGGACAGCGGCGGTCTGTGAGACTTACAGAAGAGCCTCACATGCAGACTGCCTCTGCCAGAGTGCCGACTGCACCTTCCTGCACGGTGTGACATACATGCCCCACCGTGCAGGAAATGGGATGCAAATACAGGATGGCACTACCTATGCCCCCCCCACATTCACCTCCTGGGCCCAGAGTCTGCTTTGTTGTCTCACTGTCACCCTTTTCATGGCAGGCTCATGGTGGTGCCGCTGCGTCACTACCAGCATATTCCTGCCTCAGACCGCCACGCCGCAGGATCCTGGATTCCGGCAGAAACGGCGGCCCTGTGGCAGTTTGACCGTCACATTCAGAATGCAGCACTCGGTGCTGCAGCGTGGCCGTGTTTGGACTGCCAGCACGTGTTCAGCGGTCCTATGGAAAGCCAAACTCGTAATAAGGACCTAAATTTTAATGTACATATATAATAACGTTTTTTAATAGTTATAAAACAAATACAGAAACTAATAGTTGTTATTTTTTACGTTATATAAATATTTTGGGAACATTGTATTTTTTTTGTATAGTGTTTGCAACATTTTCACATACAAAATGTAAGTTTTAATTGACAAATATTATTATATATTGAATAATTTTATATATGGTATATGGCAGGTCCGTCCGCCGCTGATCCGCGGGGTGTTGGACGCAATTTGGTGGCGGTGTCTGCAAGACACCGCCAGCCAAATTACGATGGGTTTGTAAAAACCGCCGTGGAAAAGCATGTGGACAATAGCTTCTGGGGGGTCGGGGTGCACATGGGGGGTACCTCCCTGCATTTGCATGCACAAAGCGGCAGGCACCGCGCGATGCCTGCCACTTTGTGCATGCAAATGCAAAGCATGCATTTTTAACCTTCCGGCGGGTGCTGCTTCACGCCGCAAGGTTAAAGATATGGGAAGTGACCGCCAGGGTGGCGGTCACATCCTAATTGGAATGGAGGGACCGCCGCTGTCCCTGCGGACGGTCCCTCCACCTCGGGGGTGGCGGACGGACGCAGGTCCGTCCGCCATCCTAATAGGCCTCTTAGTGCAGATTTCTGTAGGTGACGCCAAATACTTTAATTAAAATGGTAATAACATCCTGGTATGGCTGTGTGGGGGTATATTTTTAGGATAGATTGAATCATAGCTTACTCAAAGTCAATTATAATGTTTAGGGAGTTATATTTGTTTGCTCTTTGTTTTATTTTGTTGAGCAGTTCCATGTAGGTACTGCCTTGTTGATCAGGAAGTAGAGAATAAACAAAAGGAATATTGGTGCGTTGAAATTCACCATGACTGGTGTGAAGTTGAAGTAATGGTGGGACACATTTAAATGCGCCATCCATCATGCATGCCTGACATTGGGACAGGTTTAGCAAGTTGTTAGAGGTAGAGAAGATTAGAATTTGTTTGTCATTATTTTTATTATCATACAGTAGGAAGGGTTCCTCTCCATGGATTCATGTTGGCATGTCTATCTCGCTGCATGTTTTAGGAGTAGGTGGGGTGTCACTGGTGGCCCTTTTAGTGTGTGTTATAGGGCGCTTTAAGGTGGGTATTGAAGGTTATTGGCCTGTTGCATGTTCGGGTACTTGGGGTAGTATATTCTTCAGTATTTGTGTGGTGGATTCTTCAGTATTCGTGCTTGCTTCTCTGATATTTTATAAAACTTCTCTGACTTCTATTTCTGTTACATTTGGGGGGTGATTGTGGATCACTGACATAATATCGAATACACAAATATAGAATTACCAAAATATCGAAGAAAAAATATAGAATGCAAAAATATCGAATTCCTATCTAAAAACAGGTAAGTACAAAAATATCGAATCAAAAATATTGTTTTAAAAAATATAGTTAGTCAAAATATCGAATTTTTTAAAATGTCTTAAAAATAATTTAAAATTAATGAAATAATAAATATAAAATTTACTAATACCACTCCAGTGAGTGCAACAGTAGGGAAAGCGCTGCATAGAATAGGGGTAAAAATTACTATTCCCACTACAGAGAGGGCAACAGCAGGGAAAGCATTGGTTAGCGTAGGGGTAAAAATTACTATTCCCACTCCAGTGAGTGCAACAGTAGGGAAAGCATTGGATAGCGTAGGTGTAAAAATTACTATTTCCACTCCAGAGAGTGCAACAGTAGGGAAAGCGTTGGATAGCATAGGGGAAAAAATTACTGTTCCAACTACAGAGAGTGTAACAGTAGGGAAAGCGTTGGATAGCGTAGGGGTAAAAATTACTATTCCCACTCGAGAGAGTGCAACAGTAGGGAAAGCGTTGGAGAGCGGGAGGGTAAAAATTACTAGTCCCACTCCAGTGAGTGCAACAGTAGGGAAAGCGCTGGATAGCGTAGGGGTAAAAATTACTATTCCCACTCGAGAGAGTGCAACAGTAGGGAAAGCGCTGGATAGCGTAGGGGTAAAAATTACTATTCCCACTCGAGAGAGTGCAACAGTAGGGAAAGCATTGGATAGCGTAGGGGTAAAAATTACTATTCGATATTAAATTACTTACCTTCAATTCGATATTTTTCACTACTATATTCTGTCCATTCGATATTTTGTCCATTCTATATTTTGACTTCGATATTTTGGTAATTCTATATTTTGAATTCGATATTTTGTCTTGTTACCCTTTGTACATTTCCAATTAATATGTTCAGTAGAAGCATTTTCTTGGCTGACGGTATATCCCATGTAACACAATAACAGTTTTCCCTTCTGTGATGTTTTACATTTTGAGCCTTCTGTGATTATTACTTTGATTACTGTAATAATATAAAAAATAGATATTTAATATATGTTTTTCATTAATATAGATATTTAATATATATATTTTTTACTATACAGTTCAATATACATTTCCTATTTCTACTTTAAACTTACTTGTATGATCTTTATTGAAGTTTTGTTTAGGAGCAGCCTTTTGTTTCAGGAAGTTTCTTCCTGTAACAGGTATGTCTTTTTTTCTGTTGGGAGAGAATAAGCAGTTTAATTTGTTGCATGTTATTTTGGTTTACTGTTTGACAACACTTGGGTGATTAGCACGATTTGGCATTACTATTGCAGTACATTTGAAATTGTTATTTAAATATACTTACTTTAGCTTGTGGTGTAAGATGTGTAGTTTTTGTTGTTATATATAATAGAAAGTTGGGAAATCTGTTTAAAAAGTGAAAAGTTAAACAGAAATTGTTTCTTAAACTGTATTTTTGCAAGTTACAATTATTTTGCTCTTTATTTTAAACAGAATTAATACTTACTTGGAGACATAGGGGATGATTACGATGTTGTCGTAAAAGGCTTCAACCTTTCGTCAGAGACTTTCTGACAGCGTCGTAATATGCCGGTCGGAAAGGAATCCGACGGGTCATTCTGACTGGCTTCTAATGGGCTCGGAGAGCCGGTCTGCCAGTCAGAATGCTGTCAGTAACACCAAGGGCAGCTCTTTCCGCCAATGGGATTACAATGCTGGGTTTTGACAGCCTTTCGGTGCCGACCTTTCTGACACAGAAAGGCTGTCGGAACTCGACTTTTTTGCCCCCAGCAGGACCCACATAGGTGCTCAAGGGGGCACCTATCTTGCCCCCCTATTGAACCCTGCACCTTGAGGTGCCTGCCACGGGGTGCAGGGATGAACTTCACATTCTATTTTACAATGGGAGCATGCATTCCAGCCAGAATACATGATCCCATTGTAAAGTATAGGAATGTGACCGAACAGTGTTCATTAGTCGGTCGGGACCACCGTTGCGTGTCAGTCGGTCCCATGACTAAGACGATGTCTGGCAGAGGAAACTCCACCCGACATCATATTAGGGACCATAGTTGTATATGTTGTAGTGTTGAGATTTGCAGGGAACATCCAGCAGTTTCCTCCTCTTGAAATGTTTGGCGTTTTGTGAGATATTTTTTGATTTCATTTGTTTGCTATTATTGTTTGTTTAATTGGTTAAGCTATTTTATTGGTTATATTTGTGTATAGTTTAATATTATTAGTTGCTTTAGGCTTATTTTTTTTTAAAATGGCAGTTATATCTGCATTTGTGAAACACATTACTTTTTTTTAATTTATGTTGTTTGTGTAAGTTTATTTATGTAATATTATATTTATTTGTATTGAGTTTAGAATTGATATTGTTTATTTTGTTTAAATGTGTTCTAAATATGTGTAATATCAATTTTAGAGGTGTTTTACAATAATATTGTTTAAGGTTACAATGTTGGTGAATTAAAATGTATTATTTATTTATATAGTTTAGTTATAATTTTAGGATATAGTAATTGTTGTTTGTTTAAATAATTTGTTTTTAGTAATTTGTTATCTGATTATTTGTTGTTTTAATGATATTTATGTAGTTGATATGGTTTTCGATATTTTTGAACATAGTATATGTTTATTTATGTCACAATATTTTTCTATCGATATTTTTTTATATATGGAGATTTATATATTTTTGCAAAACAATATTTATGTGTTCAATATAAGTGACTCTTATAGTAATGTATAGAGAGCTGATATTTTTGGTCACGATATTAACGTTTTGATATTTCTGTGAGTCGATATTTGTTGTATCGATATTATGTCACTGATTCATCCAGTCAGGATACGCGTCCCTAATAAATGAAGACTCGAACTATTTGAACAGTAAGATCTGTGAGGAAGAAAAACATTGTTATAGGGATAAAGCCCTATTCCTTCCATATACACAAGTACATCTGGAGGCTCTTCAGATGTGCCATGATTCACCCATTGTTGGTCATCGAGGCATCAAAACTACACTAGAACTAGTCCTTCGTTCTTTTTGGTGGCTATCATTGCATAAGGATGCTGAAGTATGTGTGACCTCTTCTCCAACCTGTACTTAACCCCTTGCCTGCGGCGCTGATAACCCTGCTGTGCTGGGGGAAGGGGGAGCGCGCACAGCACCCCCATGCTCATGACGAGCTCAGCTCGTCATGAGCCACGGTGGCCGTGTGCTCATGTCGAGCTGAGCTCGTCACGGCCACACCCGTTTCTTTAGAACGTTCAGCACAGCGGGGGAATTAGCCCAGCGTGCGAGCGTTCTGATCGTTATGACGAGCTCAGCTCATCATGAGCACACGGCCACCGTCTCAGGCAACTGAGTCAGAATGGACTGTAGACTCGTTCTCCAATATGGTACATTTTATAGCTTTAAGGAGATTGCTTGACCGCGCATTTCTCTGTTAGGTAGATGGGACTTGAAGTCCAGAAGCAAACTTGAACCCTAGAACCACTGTGCTCACACCAACTTAACAGGTAGTCTCTCAAATGCCACCGAAGAGATGCCGCAGACCCAGCACTCTCACACCCTCCAGCTAGCCCTACACACCTGCCCCATCTCGCAAATACATGGCTCCTACACCCTTCGATGGAGCCTGCACTCTGGCACCTTCCCACAAGCCCTACACTCCAAGATCTTCACACAGGAGCATGGTTATTTCACTCGCCTGGTCAAGAGCATAGGAGAATTGCCAGAGCAGCCATTTAGGCAAAGCAGTGTAGGGCGTTAGGTTTCTACATCTAGTAGTCCAGCATAGGCGCTCCTTCATTAAGGGTGTTCCACAGCATGGTTTTCACCCTGAGACACCCTGTTTTTTATTCACCTAAGTTTCTTTGCTCCCCAAGGTATGAAACACTTTGTAGGGAACCAAGTAAGCCTCTACAACAGGTTTGGCAGCTACCAATAGCATTGGAGCACAAAAGAGTGAACAGTAAGTCAGGACACTTTAGAAAACTCTGCTAGAGGTGGAAAGGGTAGGTTTTGAATTGTCTCCTGTAGCTAAATGGGCTGGGTTCAGATCTGATTTTGAACCGCCTTCTAGCAAAAGTATTGATCAGCTGATCACAGCTACGGAAGAAATCAGGCAGACAGTAGATACCGGAGGCAATGCGGCTCTGATCCGTTTGGATCTTTCGGCCCCATTTGATACAGTCAACAACCCTCTCCTAATCGAACACCATGAATCAATTGGGATCAAAGGCAACGTACTTAAGTTTATTTCCTCTTTCATGGCAGACCGCATCCAGACGGTCTCTCTTGGTGATTTCACTTCACCAGCCTTTTCATTGCCCTGTGGGGTCCCCCAGGGCTCATCCCTGAGCCCCACTTTGTTCAACCTTTATGTCCACCCACTTGCAGCCCTAATTAGATCATTTGGCTTCTCTTTAGTCTCTTACACGGATGATACGCAAATTGTTATATCTATCACTGGCAACCCCGGAACCATGGCAGCTCAGTTTCGGACGGCAAAGGTGGGCAGTGGCAGTGTCCCCCTGAGCTGTTGGTGACAAGACTGGGCATTAGCGCTTACACCTCTACCAGGCTCTCGTGATAATTTTAAAAATCGGCAATTTGTTTTATTTGCATGGGAATATCTTTTAAATAATAAAGGCAACACTGTGAGGGTACTGGGTGGCAGATAACACTTACTTGGAGGCCTGAACTCAGCGTTCCTTCCTCCTCGCTGGTCCGACGCGGTAGCCAGTACCGTTGCGCGGAGGGCAGGCAGGTAGAGCCAGGCACTTCCGGTGGTTGAGATTAGCGCTCTAGTTGTTGGGAGCACTTTTAGGTTAAAAGAGCCATGCCCCAGCGAACCCGCAGCGGACGAGTGCAGCGGGAGCGCCGTCTTCGCACCGAAGACGCGCCAAAGACAAGCCCGTCCGCGGCCGACCAGGGCTAGGGGCCGGACCCCTGGTCGATACCCCTGTCACAATGACATACAGTGCCAAACAACTCATGTCATTAAGGCAGGAAGCTGAGGAGGACTGCAGACATAATATTACATTGGGCTCTAAGCAAGATCGATGTAACTACTGTCCCTTCACTCTGGTTCAGCAGCGCGAGGTGGCGAATGCTGGGGAGAGATTGAAACTGTCCCTTATTAACTGTCGGTCCCTGGGGAAGCACAAAATGGAGGTCCATGATCTACTAATAGATGGACAGTTGGATGCCTTGTTTTTAACAGAAACTTGGCTGAATGAAGATTCTGCACCTGACATAATAGATGCACTACCACCTTGGTATGAGATTAAGAGGATTGATAGACCCATAGGGCGTGGAGGCGGACTAGCTATAATCGCTAAACTAGAAATATGTTGCACCTTGGAACCAATGGATATCATAGAAAGTGAAGCAGGCTTTTTCTCTATTTCAGATCAAGATAGTCAGATCCTGAAAGGGTTTCTGATCTATAGGCCCCCAGGTCCAGGGACCAGATTTACGGAAAGCCTGATAGAACAATTGATACAACCCGCCCTAAAATATGAGAGGTTGCTTCTTTTAGGGGATCTTAATTTTCATTTTAATGAGCCCACTAATAAAGAAGCCCGGGAGTTTCGCAATGAGCTTGCAGCTATGCAAATGACGCTTAAATCCGAACTTCCCACCCATGATCATGGTCATTTATTGGATCCCATTTTCTCCAACTGGGAATCGTTGAGGATAGATACACCGGTGCCTGTGGTATGGTCGGACCATTACCAGATCCCCTTTCAGATTGTGGTACGAAAGGGAAAAGCACACAAGGCCGACGAGATAACTAAACGTAGGAAATGGGTAGGCTTCTCCAGTGCTAAATTTAATGACCTTATGGAACAGGGTGGACCCCCAGCAGGTCAAGAGATAGGGGCTGCCTGTAAAATGCTGGATAACCGCATCTTGCAAGCTCTTGATCATACAGCCCCTTGGACAAATAACAGACCATGGAGGAAATCTAAATCAGCACCCTGGTTTGGCCCTGAGCTTACTAAGGAAAAGGCGGCTTGCAAACAGCTCGACAGACGCTGGAGGAAAGGCTATTCGGTGGTAGACAGGCTGGCCTATAAAACTAAGCTTAAGGGCTATCATGCTTCGATTAGGAAGCACCAGACGGCATATTACAAATATAGGATAGAGAGTGCGGAGAATTTAATTAAAGAACTGTTTGCGGTGTTCAAGGAAGTGGGCTCCCTTTCAAGCAGCGCGGGCCCATTGGAATGCTCCGCGGAATCATGCGACCGAGTGGCCCAATATTTCGCTGATAAAGTGGGGAAAATGTATTCCTCATTTCCAGTGGAAGCTAGAACAAAGCTTGTGACAGAAGATACCACCAGTTACTGTGAAGGAACTGAGTTACTAGTATCCTTCAGTACTCCTCAAGAAGACACCCTAATTGATATAGCCTCCAAAATTAAATCAGGCTCCCCTAAGGACCCAGCACCTGCAAAAATACTTAGAGAAAGTACTAACATACTGGAACCTCACATACGCCATCTGCTGGATCTGTCCTTTGGTTCAGGGAGTGTTCCGCCAGTATGGAAAGAGGCAGTGGTAATTCCGCTAAAAAAGAAACCCAATATCAGTGCGGAGCAATTAGACAATCTACGACCTATCTCCCTTCTTCCTTATTTCTCTAAGATCGCTGAGAAAGTTGTCAATAAACAACTGACAGAGCACATTGAAACCTGTAAACTCCTACATCCCACCCAATCTGGTTTTAGGGCATCTTACTCGACCGAATCTGCCCTACTCCTGTCCACTGAAACCATACGTAAGTTGGTGGACGAAGGTCATACCACAGCGCTGATTCTGTTAGACCTGAGCGCGGCTTTTGACACTGTAGCACATCACATCTTGCTGCAGTGTCTGAAAAAAGGAGGAGTGAGGGGCAGAGCTTTGGAGTGGCTAGAATCGTTCCTACGGGACCGGAGCTTTCAAGTCACCCAAGGCCCTCATCAGTCTAAGAGTATTATGCTTAATCAGGGAGTGCCCCAAGGGTCTAGCTTGAGCCCCACCCTCTTCAATCTCTATGTAACACCTATAGCAGAGATTACGGAGAGGTTTGGGGTTCAAGTAGTTACCTATGCAGATGACACCCAATTGGTGGTGTCTCTTGCACAGTCAGACGGGGCAGCAGCGAACAACTTTTCAATGTGCCTTCAAGCCATAGCAGTTTGGATGGCTAATAACTGCCTGAAATTAAACGGCAGTAAGACAGAGGTGCTGGTGGTGGGACATGCACCATCGGTGTGGACTTCGGCATGGTGGCCGCAGGTGCTGGGGCCTCTACCCTCACCTAGTGAACAAGTGAAGAACTTGGGTATCTGGATAGATAGCAAGATCTCCGTTGAGCAGCATACCACTCGGGTGGCTGGCCAATGTTTCGGCATTTTGAGAACTATGCGGAAAACATTGGACCTACTCTCCACGACAGCCAGGAAGACCATAGTCCATGCTCTGGTTACCTCGAGATTGGACTATGGGAACGTCCTGTACTTAGGAGCCAATAACAGATGTATCACTAGGCTTCAGCGGATACAGAATATGGCGGCCTGCATGATCCTGAAATTACCCAGAAGAGCATCATCTAAGAAAGCCCTGGAATCTTTCCACTGGCTTCCGATTAAAGAACGGGTGCTCTATAAAACCTTACTGCTCAGCCACCGTATCATGCAGGGAAAGGGGCCATTATATGTGCTGGATCTATTGAACCCTTACATCCCGGGCCGGGTCCTGAGATTTGCCGGGAAAGGGCTGGTGAAGGTTCCTAGGTTCAGAAGAGCTCGGATGGATGGACGCTCCTTCCGAGTACAAGCTGCTCAACATTGGAATAAACTCCCATATGAAATGCGATCTGAAGTTTCGGAACGTATCTTCCGGAAACAACTTAAAATCTACCTCTTTCCTCTGACTAGAAACTGAGGAGGTTAATAGGGGAGAACCTGGTGGGGCTGACCCATCTGCTGTTTAGGCCAGTCACACTTAGTGCGGGGACACACTGCTCCCAGTGTAACCAGGCGCTTTATAAAATGTATTATTATTATTATTATTATTATTATTCACGACTGCATGCTTCATATCAGGAAGCGGATGAGCAGCAATTATCTGAAAGTAAACTCCTCAAAGACTGAGGTTCTGCTGTTTGGCAATAATCACTCTTTCTGGTCCAACAACTGGGGGCCTCAGGAACTAGGGATTCTGCCTACCCCCAGTGACAAAGCAAACAAGGTATAGAAGCCACATGACAACCATACTAGTAGGCAGTATAGTTTAATAGCTCACTGTTCTACGTTAGGATTTTAACTTATAAACTGCAAGTAACCAAAGGATCTCTCTGACACAAGCAGTAACCTACTAACTTAGTTAACATTATGTGCACTTTGTTATCTGCATGGTACATGTTCTTTGCAGCAGGCACATTAACCCTCTGTGCCACCTTTCCAGGAGTCAACCCTTTCACTAGACAAAACGCCGATCTCTCTCTAGAAAGAACATTAATCACTGGAGTTATCATGACATTTTTATTGTTGCTGGAAGTTGCTGGAGGCCAGGAAGGAGGCAGCAAGTTTTTTAAAAACCATAATATACTTGCAAACACTATGCACCCAACCGAAATAGGTACCCAGTGCGGTCACACCGTTCGCACCGCCCTAACCTGCTCATGGTTCATGTGACCTCAGTGACAGAGTCACAGTGACTGGATCACTGTTGCTCTAGAGGGTGTTGCTTCGTAGGCCTGCCCGCAAGACTGGACATGAACTTCAGTATGGATTGTGGTGAACAGGCCTTCAAGGTTATCCCACACTTCCGCAATGCTCTACCTGCTGGTGCTAAGACACCTGGGCTTCTAAGGTCTAGCATGGGAATGTGCTCCCTCAGGAGAGTGGTCTGGGGGACTGGTCATGAAGGCTGAACCCGGCTCCACGGTTTCAAATTTGAAAGTTCTGGCCATAGTGACACATCCTCTCCCCCACTGATAACCATACTGCCCCACTGAGAAAAACTCACACTGCCTTCAGCTACAACCCAATTGTGCCCCGCTATAAACACCAGGATGCGACTTAATTCAAATTATACATTTGATAAGAGTAATATGCTGCCTGAAAAAAAAAAGTAAAAGCAAGCACTCATAGGGCGTGCAAGATTAAGTAAAACATGTGAAATGTAAGCAGAAACAACATGGTTACCTTAACGATCTCTCACTCGCTATTCAGAAGTCAGCGAGTGGTTTTACCTGAAAAGTTAAGGACATGACTACAGGGCCCTGAAGGGAACAGTTTCAATGTCCATTGCTTATATCCTTACAAAACGTAAGCAGTATGGTTTAAAAAGACCACGTCCATAAACACAGAGCCGTGGTACACATTTTCTTTTCCGATCCACCCTTCAACCAGGTACTGCGATACATCCAGGAATGGTCACTTCCCCACCTGGGGGCAACAATGCTGTTCAAAGAAAGACGAGAAAACAAAAGTAGCGCTTCACTGCAAAGTCTGTAAAGCGAGGCTGATGTGTCTGGATGTGAATAAAACCAATCTGGCCAATTTGCAACCACTCTGTCTTGCTTTATTTAGTTATGTATTTATTTTCATATTTAAAACCTTTTATTTCTCTCCAACCCGAGGCTGCACTTTGGAATAGAAAAATGTCAAAATAAGGCCATTTCCTGCAAGTGTTTTTCTTTTTTTGATCCATTTCCCAGGGAAGCAACTAAATGTAAGAAGGAAAGAGAGGTTGTGAACCGTTTCTTCAAGTCACAGTTTTCAGTAAGTGAGGAGCAAGACAGAAAGAGAGTGAATAATAGGAAGGGGGGGGTCAGCTGCCAGCACAGAAAAGAAGAGGACATTGCCTGTGTCTTTTCTGGGCAGTAAGGAAGAGACAGAGGAGCAGATTTACAATAAGTGGCGCATCCCTGCATATCAGCAGGCATGCGCCACTTATTGTGCGCCATGCCTCCGCCACCATTGATGCGCCGCCATGGGACAAAAATGGCACAGATGCGTGATGCATCTGTGCTGTAAAGTCGGTGCATTGCCGAAGTTGCGTCGCAAGCGTGATGCAGCTCCAGCAATGCTCGGTGGTGCCCTATCTAGTTAATGCTGTGTCAATCCTTACGCCTGCTTCAAGCCGGCGCAGGGTTTTGACGCAGCATGGGCCCCAAGGTGACTGAGTGAAATCTTGTAGATTTCCCTCAGCCACTTTTAGGAGGCGTTCCTGCGCTAGAACGCCCCCTCCCCTGCCCCGGAACGCCTCCTTCTGGCGCAGAGCTTTACATCGTGGCACATCTCCCAGATGCGCCACGTTGTAAATACCCCGCAGCATGGCACATCTTTTGCGCCGCCGCTGCGTCACAAAAGTAACGCAACGGCAGCGTAAAAGAGGCGCAAGGGGCTTGTAAATCTGCCCCAGAGTCCTTTTCCTTCTCTGTCCGTCCCCGATCGTCCACTAAAGCAACCACGCTCCCACATGTTGCCTGCCCCTCTCAGAAGTATTCTCGAGCCTCATTGCGTTACAGCCTTAAGAAAAGAGGAAGAAGGAGAGGCATGGCGAGCATTGGAGAGGCGGAGCGAGGCGCGCGAGCGCTTGTGCGCGTAACCGCAAGCTCTAGGCCGCCACAAGCAAAAGCGTGTGGTAGCATTTTCCAGAGACACACACTAAATGTCTCACAGAGCAGCGCATGTGCTGGCTCAGCGAGACCTAAAAACCTTGGGATGATTTTTGACACCAATTTGTCCTTTGAAGGACAAATAAATCACATCACCTCCTCATGTTTCTTTCTTTTGGAAACCCTAAGGAAAGTGTTTTCTTTTATCCCATCGAGCCTGTAGAAGAGGGTAGTTACAACTCTTATTTCTTCCAAAGTAGACTACGGCAATTCCCTCTTCATCAATATCCAAAAGCGGTTTCTTCAAACGCTACAAAATGCCGCAGCGCGGCTACTACTGGGCATTCTGAAACATAAATCAGCCTCCCAAGCATTGACCCAACTACACTGGCTCTCCATAGATAAAAACATTCAGTTTAAGGCACTCTGGGGCATACTACCAAAAACTAGCGATAATTATCGCTATGTTGGCTTAGCGGCAATAATTTTATCGCCGTGTAGCGACGATTTTATCACTTAGGAGCCTTGATATTATCAAGGTTTATCTCCTAAGCGATAAAAATCGGCCGAAATGCATGAATAAAAACAGCGATATTCATGCATTACCGAGCAAATGCTCTTAGCCATGTTATCCACCTCCCATTGGATAACATGGCTAAGAACTGCTCAGGGCAGGTGTTAGCTTTTGGAGATATTCGCGCTTAGCGCGAATATCTCTAAAAGTTGGTAATAGGAGATAGCGATGTTAGCGACTGTTTCCAGTCGCTAACATCTTGGCACGCACATTATGCATGTCATTAGCGATAATTATCGCTGACATGCATAGTGGGCCCCTAAATGCCCGCTATCGCCTATTAGCTGTTGCTAACTGGTTTTAGCGACAGCTAGGTAACAGGGCGATTAAATTATCGCCGCTTTAGCAGGAAACATTCCCGCTAAGGCGGCGATAAGGCCCTTGGTAATATGCCCCTCTGTACTGCCGTCAGGGCTCAACAAGCTGTCGGCCCTGACTATTTGATTCAGCGCTTTCAACGCTACATCCGAGCATGCCCCCTACGCTCATCCACAAGTGGTAATCTGGTAGTCCCCAGATTTAAAAAAGCCAACTGGGGTGGGAGAGGCACATCGAGGCTGTGGAACTCTCTTCCGACAGAACTTAAACTTAAGACAAATCTGTTGGATTTTTAGGAAACATCCAAAAACCTGTCTCTTCCGCAAATAACTCTGTCATCTTCTGGATCTTCCTAGCTGTAGTGTCCGCTTAGCACCTAGATACTCCCGGGTAATTGTCATGCTCTATAAATCTTATTTCCATTTCATCAGGAAGGGGCTCCTTTTGAGGTCTGGCCATGCATGAGTGCATGCATTATCAATGCTGGAGGTTGTGGCATTCTCTTGCTGCCCTGGCATCCATGTGTCCCTTACCCCTTTCTCTCTCTCTGGCTATCTCTCTCTTTCTCTCTCTCTGTCTTTCTTTTTCTTTCTCTAGAGGCACCTTCTTTCCCATCCTCCTTAAGAAAGTCTTTCGCCAAAGCAGAGCCAACATAAAAGACCAATAAAGAGAGAGCTGTAAATATATTTTAAAAAAGATAAAACATGTGCCACCACCTGGTATGACATCATCAGTGTCATTAAGGACATTATTTGTGCACCTGAAAAAGAATGGATAAATCCTTGAAAGCGTGGTATGAGGTAGAGGCAAGAGATATGCAATTACTCTTCTCCACAAGAGGCTCCTTGCGTGCCGTGTACCACGGCCAGTGACGTTAGCCTCACCTGCCAAGGCTGGACGGCCTCTGCGCTGGTGCATGATCCATTCACGAAAGGTCCTTCTCCAGGTTGGCAAGACAGAAGTTTGTTCAACGCGGAGGCGAAGGTGTAGACCGCTGCGTATGTGTGGTAAGTGGAGGTCAGGTCATACAGCTCAAAGAGTGACATGTGACCCTCCGACAGAACCTCTCGCCCCGAGCAGACCGCCTGAGGGCCCTGGGCAGGCGGGAGTTCTGTCTCGTTCCTCATCCGGCACTGGAAGGCCTTCTCCCAGAAGAGTCTGGCCATGTTGTCACTGGGAGCCCTGGAGGGGTCCAGGCGACGGAGGAAGTCTTTAAAGCCAGGCATGTTGCCGGTGCTGGCGGCTATGCCAATGGTGCCGTTCAGCATCCTCCAGGCTGCGCTAGAGAAGAGTCCGGGCGTGATGATGAAGATGACCGAGAAGATGAAGACCTTCCCTGTCACATTCTGCTCAAGCAGCACCTCCATCAGTACAGCCACGTGGACCTCCGTGCTCTGCACCACAATCACGTTGACGGTCGAGGCCCGGATGACCTCCGCCACGAGCAGGAGCTTATCACGGGGGTAGAGTAGGTGGATCTTTTGGGTGAAAACGACACAGCCACCTTGCTCCTTGATGCCAGCCTCGAGGTCTCGCCTTCCTTGCTCACCCACGTCATCGTCCGAGATGATCATGCCCACCCACGTCCAGCCAAAAAGCCCGATCAGGCGTGGCAGGGCCACGTTCTGGAAAGCGTTGCTTGGGATGGTCCGCAGGAAGGAGGGAAACTGGCGCTTGTCACTCAGCGTTGCAATCATGGCTCCGTAGCTGATCTGTAAGACGAAGCATTTCTTACTACAGGTCAAGTCAAGTCAAGTCAAACCACTTTATTCGGTTGGTTAAAACCATACAAGTAAAATTCTGATACCCAATACATCATAAAAACATATAAAATCCAAATTACCACAAATGAGCAATTCAAAAAGAATCAATATTACAAAGTCAATTTCATAGACACATAAAAACCCCGAAAACCATTAGCAAATATATAGACAAAAGGAATACTACATTGATTTGGCGGTCCAAGGAAGGCCACCAATACACAGAACGAATCCTTTTTTTTTGTGTTCGTCTGACCAGGATGACCTTTGTGACCAAAATCAATGATGCGGCTTCTGAGCAATTCTGGAGGAACAAACTTATCACCTTGCATTATCATCTCTCCCCCTCCAAAGTAAGTTCATCAGCAACTTTTGCCAAAGGATGTAGGTCACTGTCTAAGTGCTTCTCCTTTGGCCAACCAGATCAATGAAACGTTTCACCCTAAGTACAAGATCAGATTCCATTCCAGAGAACCAGTCATGTTCTGTGAAAGACCCCACACCACAAGCATCAACTGCAGCAATCAGACACTCCTCATCTGCATCACCATCACAATCATGTTTGTTTAGAGGAAGAGGAGACCATGACAGGTAATCAGCTCGAGTGTTGCACCCACCGGGGATATGTGCGACACCGAAGTTATACTGCAGCAACTTAGAATTCAGCCTGGCAATTCTGGGGGTATGGTCTTTTATAATCCGACCCTCATGAGTAGGAATGAGGGGCTTATGATCTGTGAGGAGTGTAAACGTCTTTCCTCACAAAAAGCACTTACAACTTTCAACAGCCCAGCAACACGCCAGCAATTCTCGTTCAATAACCGAGTAGTTCTTTTCACTCGGGCGTAACACTCGGGAGACGAACCCTACTGTGTACTTTCCCCTTCTTGACTTGTGAAATCGTTCCTCCTAGACCATCTACACTAGCATCCACAGACACTGTGCATGGGAAGAGGGGGTCAAAAGGGGTGAGAATGTTGCATGACCCTAGTTCTTTTTTAATCTGCACAAACTCCTCTTGACAGGAATCATCCCAAAGAAATGTAGATTTTTTCTTGAGAAGATCTCTTATGTGAGCAGCCTTGGCAGAAAAATTGGATATAAACTTAGTATAAAATTCACACAAACCTAAGAATGAGCAGGCTTGTTCCTTTGTTGTGGGACACGGCGCGTTGGAAATGGCCTCAATTAGATTCTCTCTTGGAATGATACCATCACCAGAAATGTGATGTCCAAGGTATTCAATGGACTCAACACAAAACATACATTTGAGTTGGCTCGCCACTATCTCCTTGCCTTCTAATCTCCAAAACTTTCGCAAGATTTTTGTCATGTGACTCCTTGTTCTTCCCAGGCACCAAAATGTCGTCTTGAAAAACAACAGTATCTGTGACACCCTCCAAGACCTTCTCATTGACCCGTTGGAAAACTGAGGCTGCCGGGGCTAACCCGAACGACATCCTCCTAAACTGAAATGTGCCAACAGGTGAGACAAAAGCAGTCAAATGCTTGCAACCCGGGTCCAACTCAACTTGATGGTATGTCGATGCAAGATCGATCTTAGAGAAGTACATTGCACCAGCAAACCTTGAAAGAATGTCATCAATACGGGGAAGAGGATGTGAGTCTATCCAGATCTCTTAATATAGGCTGCGCAAGTCAATGCATACCCTAAGAGTACCATTCTTGTTGCATGCCACCACCAAGGGAGATAACCAAAGTGAGGATTCAATAGGTTCTATGACTCCTGACTCACACATTCTCTTGAGTTTCAATGACAAATCATCCCTGATACTGAATGGCAAATTGTGCAATTTATGTTTAACTGGGAGAGCCCCTTCATTGACCTTGATGGAGTGCTTGAAACCTTTAATACAGCCCAGCTTGTCTCCAAAGACCTTAGAGAATTTGCCTGACCAGTAAACAAGATTCTCACCTTCGGATTGTTCACCCACAACAGAGACTTGTTCAGACGTGCCAGGCTTAAGAGTCATCCTAAACTGTCCCTGGTGATACCAACCGAGAATATTAAGCCATTTTTTTGCCACATAAACCTTTCCTTGGATGTGCCTATCTTTAAAAACAAGGGAGGTAACAAAAAAACAGTTAAATCAATTCTCCTCACTTCATATAAAACAGGGCTTCTATCAGGGGGATTAAGCGGTCTGTCTCCCCATGTACTCTCAAATAACTCCTCTGTGATCATGGTGCTTCGCGCTCCCGAATCCACCAACAGTTGCAAACACTTATCATCAACCAACACATCCACAATAGGATCAACACAATCCTCAGAGTCTTCCCTGACAACCACAACAAAATCGGTAAGAGAGCTTACAACTTCGCACACAGGATCACACTCAGAGTACACAACATTAACACTTCCCCTGAAACTGCACATTTTTGCAAAATGTCCTTGTTTCCCATATTTACGACAATAAGCATTCCTTGCCGGACACACCTTGGAATTGGGAAAATACGAGGGGAACCCGTACTTGGTACAACGATTTCTAGAGTAAGTAGTTTTTTTTCCCGTTCTGGTATATGTAGACCTGTTCCCCTTTTGTTCAGATTGCAATTTAGTTTTGTCTCTCTGTATCTTCTCATTCACATCTTTATGATCCTTAACCACACTCACAACACTATTATCAGGTTTGAGCTCTTTTGAGGCTTTTTGGGAGAGCTCTATACTCTTTACAATAGTAACCGTCTCGTCTAGAGGGAATAGTGCAAAGTGATGACACGCCAGGATCACGTCATCGGTTGTCCCTAAAAACTGCTGAGTACCAGGCGTTGGTCACGGATGCTGCAAAGAAGATGGCTGTCACCCGTGAGGTCAGGATCTACGACCAGGGAGATAAGGCGGGCAAACTCCTGGCTTGGCTCGATAAGAATCAACAAGCTAGTAGGGTGGTGGCTGAGATTCACACGTCCGATGGCACGGTGCTTACAGAACCCCACGACATTGTCGCTGAATTTGCCCGTCACTATGAGACAGTGTATAAAAGGGGGTCGGATCGCCCGGAGGAGGACTCGGTGGCACTCTTGACAGACATCAGGATGCCTGCACTCTCTGACGTGGAGCGTAACCTTTTAGAAGCGCCGCTCACCACAACAGAGGTGGAGCAAGCGATAGGAGATCTTCGTCCCGGGAAGGCGCTTGGACCTAACAGTCTTCCGATCGAGCTCTTCAAGCTCAAACCGGACGGTGTCAGCCCCTACCTCAAAAGGATGTTTGAGGAAAGCAAGTCATTGGGGGTACTGCCTCACGACCAAAGACTGGCTACTATTGTGGCTATTCCTAAAGAGGGTAAGCCCAGGGAGCTGTGTTCGTCATATAGACCTATCTCCCTGCTTAATGCCGAACCAAAGATATTAGCTAAAATCCTGGTGTCACGGGTGTACTCGGGGGGGGGAACAAGCCGTAGAGCAAAAGGAGGGTCACCCAGAGAGAGTTCAGGTGGGACAAACGTTTATTCACAGAGTTGCACTTCAAGGGTTAGGAACACAACACGAGTCCCGTAATAGCAAACTGTCTGGTAAGTTCTGGAGGCCCGTTATGTCTGGCCAACTGTAGGTCCTCCAATGTAGACTCCCTAGGGATACTCCAAAAGAAAGGCTTCAGGCTTTGAAGGCACTCGAAGGAAAGAAAAACAATAGCCAAGGTTACTGGCGTGACTGATACTCTGGATGGAACAGGAGGGGGGCGGGGAGTGAAGAGGATCACCAGGGGTCGTAACCCTTTGTGCAGTGCAGCGTTTTTTTTTCGTACTTGTGGATGTGACAAGGCCGAGACATACAGGTCCCGTGACCACCCTCAACCCCCCCTACTCGTTCCCTCCCTGTGTCAAGAACATTCCCCTCAGCCTCGCCCGTACCTTGTGGAGCCACACTTCTCCTCCTGAAGTGTGGCGGGGCGGAGCATGGTCCCGTTGGCCTCCCGGCTCTTTCTTTTCCTGTGGCGACGCAGCTTCTGTGTCCTCTCTCCTCTCCTGGGGCGGCGACTTGGCTCCCTCGTTCTTCTGCGGGACGCTGAAGTCCTCCCACGGCTCGTTGGACGCTTCCTCCTCTCCGAGTCCGGTCGCGCCGTTCTCCTCGTGACGTTGCCTTAACAGTGCCTCCGTCGTTCCGGATTGGAGAAACAAGGATGACGTCGCAGACGGAGTTCCCTCCTCCGGGTAAGCCCAGGCTGCCTTAAAGGGAGCGTATCCATCCTGTGTGTGCCGGGGTGGAAAGGAATAGGGGTTAATGTCGGTACCCAACTCGTGGCCGGCAGGGACCCCCTGACACCTGGCTAACAGACTCAAACCGGTCCTCACCACACTGGTCCACCCAGACCAATCTGGTTTCATGCCCCACCGCAACACGTCTCTGAATCTCCGCCGACTAAACGGAGTGGTGGGGAGGACCCATACGTTGACTGAGGACTCGGTGGTTGTGTCTCTTGATGCAGCCATGGCCTTAGACACCCTTGAATGGCCATACTTGATGGCAGTTCTTCACAAGCTGGGGTTTGGCCCCAGTTTTATCTCTTGGGTGCGACTTCTCTAAGCGGATCCACTCGCCCAAGTAGTAGTGAACAACAAGGTTTCGGAGGCTTTTCCTTTTGAGAGGGGGACACGCCAGGGGTGCCCTCTTTCGCCTCTCCTATTTGCTCTTGCTCTTGAGCCACTTGCCGCCTGGATCAGGCAAGATATCTTCCTGAAAGGAATTCGCTGGGTGGACGGTTGGGAGGATAAGATTTCGTTATATGCTGACGATATCCTAATTTATCTCACCCGGCCCCGGAGGTCCCTCATCGGAGAGCTGGATATCTTCACTAACTTTGGGAAGAACTCCGGATACAGCATTAACTGGAGCAAGTCCCTCCTCTATGTCTTGCATGACTGCCCCCCTGTGCTTCCCCGCGGTTGCTCCATCAAGGTGGTCACTGAAGACTTCACATATCTTGGCCTCTTTATATCCAAAGACAAAACACTGATGTATAATAGAAACCTGACCCCGCCCCTACAAAGACTTAAGTGGGACGCCGGCACCTGGAAAAAGCTCCCGGTCTCCCTGCTGGGCCGGGTGGCTCTATTTAAAATTATGGCACTACCCCGGTTCCTTTATGCATTACAAAACTACCCTGATCTGGTGCCGTCTTCCTACTTCGCGGCTATCGAGGCGGCACAGAGGGACCTTCTTTGGTCCGGTACGCCCCGCATTGCATTGCAGAAATTGACGCTAGGATGGTATGATGGGGGGATAGCCCTACCAGATATCCGCAGATACTACTGGGCTGCACATCTCTCGGCCATAAATCAAGGCACCTACTGTGACGGCAACAATCCGGGTTACGGCATGGACAGGTGGCTCCTGCCAGGAGGGAATTACGAGGCGGCACTCTATTCTAGGGCTGCCGGGCACTCGCTCACAGGGACGACCCTCCACTCGGTACAACTATGGCATGCAGTCCAACGCAGTATGGGCTGGCATAATACCCTCACCATGGCTACCCCTCTCTGGGTCTCTGAGCACCTTGGCCAGCTGGGCCGTACCAAGGGGTTCCACAAATGGGACCTTACTGGTATTTCTCAGGTGAAGGATCTATGGGATACCAAGGGTGTGAAAACCTTTGAATACCTCCAAAACACATTTGAGCTCGCTACCACGGAATACTTTAGGTATTTGCGAGTCCGTCACTTGCTCCAAAAGAACATTCCGCATGGTACAGTGCCCCCCTCCGGCCTCCCCCCTGGAGGACAGACTTCTAGACGGCCACATACCGGAACACGCGATCTCACTTACATATAAGAAGCTCATCAATAACCTACCTGACTTACTTCTGGGCTAGAAAGGGCGGTGGGAGGCTGATGGCCTGGAAATTGACGAGGAGGAGTGGAGATGTGCACTTGCTTCCCCAAAAGAAGTAGCTATCTCGTCCAGACTGAGACTCATCCAACTTAAAATTCTCCACAGGGCATACATTTCTAGCACCAGGCTTAAGAGGATGGGTAGGTGCGAGGATGATAGTTGCCGGAAGGGATGTGGTATGGCTGGCTCCTTCTTCCACATGATATGGGAATGCCCGATAGTACAGTCGTACTGGGTGAAAGTGGTTCGGTGTATGAAAGAGGTTTGGGGAAAGGAACTGCGACCAGAGGCTAAACGGTGCATGCTCAACGTATGGAAGCCAACAGACCTTTCAGAGAGAGGGAAGATCTGGGTGACGCTTGGGCAGATGGTGGCGAAGCGCAACATCGCTAGGTGCTGGGGAACTGTGACGCCTCCAAACATTACTGAATAGAAGCGAGACATGGACTGGTGCATGGTTCGAGAAAAGACCGTGTACACTTCCCGGGGATGCCCCAAAAAATGGGGGGAGATATGGGACAAATGGAATGAGTACAGAGGACCCCTCTGTGAATCACCCCTTGTTCACAGTTCACAGCTAAAGGCGTAACCCGAGAGAGACTCTAAACGTAATGCAATGCCAAGCAACTGCTGTAATACTGTACTTCCTGTGTGACCCTTGTGCGCCAGATAATTTCTGTCTGAATATGTAGACCACTTTCTATGGCTTTTTCTTGTTTCAATAAAAAGATTTACAAAAAAAAAAAAAGTGAGTCATTTTTCTTGAACCATCTTGTCTCTACAATGTACCACAATTTGATCACAAATCAGTTGAGAAGTGAAATGTTCAAATTTGCACTCTGAAGCCAGAATGCGCAATGCAGCCACATAGGACACAATGCTCTCATCACTCTCCTGCTCTCTGGTAAAAAACTTGGGGGCACATTAGCAAGAACCTTGTTAAAATTATTGCCGTTTTAGCGGCAGGAAACTGCCGCAAAAACGGCGATAATGGGCTTGCTAATATGCGTTATAGAATTCCAATAGAAACCCAGGTTAGATGTGCCCCTACATACCATTTCTTCAATACCGGTCAGTAACGGCCGAAAATACCGATTTTCGGCCGTTACCGACCGACCTACATCGGGCCCCTAAGACTTCTGTTCCATTTTGTTTTCCCTTCATTTGTAGCACAATCTCTTCCCAACGCCTACACTACCCTTGCCTTGAGTGCACCCGGTGTTCCCTACCACCTTGGTGATGGTACTCTTTTGCCAAATCTACAAACCGTGACAGATATACTTACCGCCTCTGTCTCTTCTCTTTGCACGCTACCCGGGGGAACGTCGACGCCACCCACCTGGAGAGGAGGACAACCGGCAGAGGAAGCTCAGCACCAACCTGAAACCAACACCCGCCCACCTGTGCTTATTTTGCTGTTTGTGCACCAAGATTTAAATAAATACGCCAAAATAGATCCACGCATAAGACCTGCTAGCTTCTTTTTCCGCCCGTTCCTCTCACAGTAATACAACCACAGTACTAGGTCTGGGACTGGTGAAAGGTGTCAGTTACATTGTGGGTGTACAACAGCAGCCCTCCCTGACCCCCGGTAACACGTTAGGGTGCATGAGATGCAACATCTTCCCTGCCTGACCGGGCCACTGGCCCAAGTACTGCTGGACAATGACCACCCGCACCAGATCGTCAGCATGCCCAGACCCAGCAGTGACCTAGCAGTGACCTAGCAGTGACCTAGCAGTGACCTGCAGGCAGAGAGAGAAGGTGTCTCTGCAGATGTATCTCACTCCTTTACCTCTCACCTGTTATGTGCATGCCACCTCCTAGGGGACCATCGCCTTCACCAGGGGCCCCAGGCTGAGACTACTAGTGGGGGATGAGCCCAGAGGTAAGCCTCTGCATACGGAGCGCACCTAACTGCGTATAAACTTGCTTCTTATTCTGATGACCGAACCCTTTCTCTTTCCCTAGGGGTAATGAATAAAAGAGAGCTTGAACTTAGTGAGCCCTGTGACTCACTAGGAACAGAGCCTTGGCCTCACCCGCAGAGGGGATAGCACCTTGGAAGCTGCACAACAGCCTCCTGGCATAGAGCTGCAGCAGAGGCTGTGAAATATCAAGCCGTAGTAGAAGGTAATGCCAGACCAGCTTATGGGATACCACCATGGGACCCGTAGATATGTGTACTCCCGCTCTGTGGGTACCGTGCAGTGACACAACCTTCCCCCAGACCAGCTCAGGGGATACCACCATGGGACCGGTAGAAGTGTGCACTGCAGCTCTGTGGGTAATGTGGAATGACGCCACCTACCCCCAGACCAGCTCATGGGATACCATGGTGGGACCTGTAGGCGTGTGCACTGCAGCTCTGTGGGTACAGTGCAACGACGCAAACCCCAGACCAGCTCATGGGATACCACGGTGGGACCTGTAGGCGTGTGCACTGCAGCTCTGTGGGTAACGTGCAACGACGCAACCCCCAAACCAGCTCATGAGATACCACGGTGGGACCTGCACACGTGTGCACAGCAGGTCTGTGGATACCGTGCTATGACGCGACCTACCCCCAGACCAGCTCATGGGATACCACGGTGGGACCTGTAGACGTGTGCACTGCAGCTCTGTGGATACCGTGCAACGACGCAACCCCCAGACCAGCTCATGGGATACCACAGTGGGACCTGTAGAAGTGTGCACTGCACCTCTGTGGGTACCATGCAATGACGGCACCTACCCCCAGACCAGCTCATGGGGCACTGATGGAGCTCAGATTTCCTCCGGAGTCAGGCCTTTCTTTATTTTGTGCTTCAGACAGACTTGCATTTAAATTGACACGCACATTTTGGTGCAGGTGAAAACCCACGGCACATGAGACATGAAATGAGGCCTAGTCAGTCTGAAATGCTTGTGCTGAATTAACATGTGTTTTAGCCGTGTAGAGAAAACTCGTGATTTCAGTGGCCTTTTTTAGCTTTGAAGATAATCATGGAATGTGTTCTCTCTCCCCAGCTCATTTCCCTTGTAATCTACACTCCCTGTTCCTGTTTTAAGAGACTTTGGCTGTGTTGCATATTTATACAATTGTATTCAGTACATAACACATCTTATAATGTGTGTTAATTAACCATGCACCATCACTACACGAGGGGCAAAGACATTTTGCGTGAAAAGCTATCTAAAACATTAAAGCATTTTTCTATGAGTATGTATTAACAGTGTGCGCTTTGAAAATTTACACTAGTGCATGTTTTATGCTATGTTGCACATTACACATTTTTGCATGTTGTGCACAAATAATAAGAAAAGCTGCTTTAAACGAATAGCTTTTGCTAGGTAATCATTTATACAGGGTACTAGTATGGGGAGGTAAAACATAATCAGCCTTATTCATCAACAGGCCGTTTTGCGAGCCCCTAATAGCGATTCATAGCGAATCGCTATTCAGGACTCGCAAAACGGTATTCATGTAGGAATTGCTAAATAAATAGCGATTCCTACACATTCCTTATTTGCGAGTAGCAAATTGCTACTCGCAAATAAGGAAAAACTCCCCATTCATTCCTATGGGCCAAAAGGCCCATAGGAATGAATGGGGAGTTATTCCTAATTTGCGATTAGCAATTAGCTAATCGCAAATAAGATAGCGATTTAAAGGGTGTCAGGGGTGTCCAAAGGACACCCTGTAGCACCCCTTAAATGCAAATTGAAACAGGTGTTGCGCACACACATGTCCAAAGGACATGTGTGTGTGCAACATGCAACTTAGAAAAATGCTTTTAAAAGTATTTTTCTAAGTTTTTGCTATTTACCGAGAGGTCTGACCTCTCGGTAAATAGCGGCCCAAAATTGCATTTTCGGGCAATTTAAAAATGGTTGATGAATTGCATTTAAGGAATCTCAAATAGAGATTCCTTAAATGTAATTCCTCGCAATTTAGCGAATTAGCAATTACCGATTTTTGCATTTGGGATGATGAATCCCAAATGCAAACATTGCGCTCGCAAAGGGCCAGATTCTGGCCCTTTGCGAGCGCAATTCGGCATGACGAATCAGGCTGAATGGGTTTTATTTAGTAAATTAATACTATTTTTGTGTTTGTTTTGTTTATGGGCCCACCATTAAATGGCTGCCTAAGAATCCAGCATGGCTGAGAATCGTGCTGAAAAAGGCATGCGCAGATTATACCAGCTGGCCTCAAGTGGAGGAAGAAGGCAAGGCAACCATGAACTCTACATTCTTGTTACCCTGCCAATGTATCAGTGTTTGTGGAATGTGTCCTTCCTGCATGCGATGTGACAGGAAGGAGGAAATAGACTGAAACATTTTTCCTAGTAAATGTTGCTGAAACATATAATTGTATTAATCGTTAACGCTTCTTTTGTTAAAAATGGTTTGGAATTTCCAATCAGAACAGAATGGTGAGACCCTCATGCCATCTATGCTAACCAATCAGGTACAAGCTTTACTGAAAACTTGCAACATTATTAGTATAGTCAGCCAGGAATTAGAGCTGTTGAGCGGGAGCAGATTAGACCAGACATCATATGGTTTAGGTACGTGATCGTCGCGGGTGTAACCTGGGAGATTGCGTCCGAGGAGAGACAGAGGGCCTCATTTATGAGACCCCGCGTCAGTTTTGCGCCGCCGGTGCGTCATTTTTGTGACGCACCATCAGCGTAAAAAATGTGCCTTGTTGCACCATATTTACAAAGTGACGCATCTAGGTAGATGCGTCACTTTGTAAACCCCTGCGCCCGGTATAATGTATGCAAAGGGGGCGTATTGACGCAAGAAAGGTCGTAGAAGTGACGCAGTGAAATATCTATGAGATTTCACTGCCTCACTTCTAGGACGCCGTTGCTTCAAAATCTTGCGCCTGCCTCACAGCAGGCGTAAGACTGACGCAGGTCCTTTCACATGGGGCTTGCCCCATGTGAAAGGACGCATTGCTGGAGTTGCGTCACTTTTGTGACACACTCCAGCAATGCGTCACTTTTGCGCTTACAGATACGCCAGAAATACTGACGTATCTGTAACTCCTTGCGACATGATGCGTCATACTGTAAATATGACGCATCATTGTTCTCGCAAGGAGGGCGCAATGAAAAGTGACGCATCGCTGTTTTCACTCAGCGATGCGTCACTTTTCATAAATGAGGCCCAGAGAGAGGTGGGGGTTTCTTGCTCATATTTTTTTCAGAGAGTCCTCGCACGTCATATTTTTGGCAAGGCAGATCACATTCCTCTGTGGACTTGTGAAGGGCGGGCTGTATTACTCCTAAGCACAGACAGGCAGATTGATCAGACCGGGGCAGAGAGCGCAACACATAGAAAGGGTTTTTAGATTTAGATGCTAAACTCTAAATTTATGCTTTCACTAATTAATTAGTTTTGAAAAGATATATTTGACTTATGCATTTATTTCTCTATATGGGAGATTTTTGCCAATTATTAATTATTGATTAGCCTTGCAAGACCTTTTGTGCCACATTTTCTTTTCTACATGTGATGCTTTATATGCAGACTGTAATATGCTCTGTATTAATGCTATTTTTCCCAATTTTGAATTCTGTAACCTGATTGATATTTGACTAATGAATAAAGAGTCAGAGAACCTTAACTTTTAACTAAGAAATTAAAACCCTTTAAAAAACTCACCAACTCTCTTCATTGGCTTAAATAATAATTGTATTTTGATTTTTCATGTTTATGTAAAGTCTCCTGAAGGTAATACTTTGGGGGCCCATTAGGATGGCGGGTGGATTGCCCCCGCCAGTGGAGGAGAGGTGGGGGGACACATGGGGGGTACCTGTGGTATCCCCTACATTTGCATAGACAAAGCGGCAGGCACCACGCGGTGCCTGCCGCTTTGTCTATGCAAATGCATTAATGCATTTTTAGCCCTGTGGTGGGCGGTGCTGAGAGCACCGCCCTCCCGCACCGCCCGCCACAATGCTAAAAATGCAGGATGTGCCCGCCACTGTGGCGGGCACATCCTAATACCCCCCACGGGACCCCCGCCGTTATGGCGGGCGGTCCCAATCCCCGTGAGGACGGCGGGCAGGCAAAGTCCGCCCGTCATCCTAATGACCCCCATAGTGTCAAGGGCCCAACACCCTTTCAGCTGTAAAATAGAGGTAGATGAGGTTTAGCATTGAGAAATTACCATGAAATTACCCCTGTATCAGTACCACGGTGGGACCTGCAGGCGTGTGCACTGCACCTCTATGGGTAACGGACATTGACAGAACTAACTCTAGACCAGCTGATGGGATACCAGCTTGGGACCTGTGGAAGTGTGCACTGCAGCTCTGTGGGTACCGTGCAATGTTGCAACCGACCCCAGACCAGCTCATGGGATACCACGGTAGGACCTGCAGAAGTGTGCACTGCAGCTCTGTGGATACCGTGCAATGACGCAACCTACCCCAGACCAGCTCATGGGATACCACGGTGGGACCTGTAGACGTGTGCACTGCAGCTCTGTGGATACCGTGCAATGATGCAACCTATCCCCAGACCAGCTCATGGGATTCCACGGTGGGACCTGTAGAAGTGTGCACTGCAGCTCTGTGGATAGCGTGCAATGACGCAACCTACCCAAGACCAGCTCATGGGATACCAACGATGGGACCTGTAGACATGTGCACTGCAGCTCTGTGGGAACCGTGCAATGACACAACCTACCCTCAGACCAGCTCATGGGATACCACGGTGGGACCTGTATATGTGTGCACTGCAGCTCTGTGGGAACCGTGCAATGACACAACCTAACCCCAAACCAGCTCATGGGATACTGTAGTAAGGCTTATAGGTCCATTGTCGACAATTGCTAAATTAGCATGAGCTTCGCTGCCCTGAGGCTGCTTTTGCGCACGACACTGCAAGCATCTATTTCGCAAAACTTTATTTATGCCCCTTTATACATGAGAATTGGCTGCCTTGCAGGTTCTTTACTGTGCTCTGCGGTTTAGTCGGCACACGATTTTCATGGTTAAACAACAATGCCCCTTGTTGCTCTGTTCTGATCTGTTCCTCACACCTAGACATATCAGGCTACATACAGCTGCATCTTTGGAAATCGTGTACTTTAATATTGCAAACACAACTGCCCGTGTTTGTCCTGCGATGTGAACACTGCATCTAGGCCTTGAGGTATGGGGTCTGCTGACAAAGCCCAGAGGTCTTCTGTTTTATAATAAACTATCTCTTGTCACAGGGAGGGTGGTTAGGTTGTTTCGTCCTATTCCATTGTATTTTATAACATGACATCCCCGTTAGTATTCTATGGAATTGTAACAATGCTGACAATATTGTGTTTATGCATTCTGCTGCTAGTATTGGCTCGGGTACTGCAACATAGAGCGCGTTAGTTGAAATAAACATTTTAAACTATACTGCGTCTCTGATTACTCGCATTGTGGACAAGTATGAGTGGCTATGCGAAAGAGTGTATGGCTCCCGCGATTCCCAAGATAGAGTGCGTGTTCTGGGTTGTCTAATCATTGGTAGCTTCGCTGTAGACGGAGAACGAATTAGACACAATAGCTAGTTGGTAAGGGATTTTTGGTACGGATGTGGTGGGTTGGTACACCACCTATTTACTGAGGTCCTGTTTTCCTGTGCTTAGTTCTGTGTATGTGCAGAATCCCCGCAACATGGTGCGACCAACGTGGTCTGGTTCTTATTTGCAAGATGCTTGAGTAGTGCTTGTGCTTGTCCACGATACCCTCACATCCGCCTCCGTAGGCGGTTGTGACGGGAATACCTCCTATATTGAAGTTTTTATAGGTTCTTTCAAACTTGAAGATAAATAAAAAAGGTTACTCTCTCTTATTATCCCTTGCTGTGCTGCCTCTCGTTAAGTTGTACATCCTACTTTTGTGATGGGGCATGAAATTGCTGCACACAGTCATGTCCCACTCAGGGACTACTTAAGGAACTTTGAGGTCCCTAATGCAGGGGTTGATCTAATTTTTGTAGTTGAAACAGATCCTACGTATCCGTTCAAAGTCTTTTATTCTTGGGTCACCTTTCTGGCAGTTGAAGCGGATGATAATCTGTTTCATGAGTATACCGCCTCGGCGGTTCCGGTCGCGTATCGTCCATATCAGACCCTAGAGGTTCCTCTATAGGCTTGGCAACACCAAATTTTTGTTTAATGGTGCCCTTCCTCACACATTTACACCTGTCCGTTTAGGTCCTTTATCAATTGAGGGAGCCTCACGGCCGATGTTAGCTGGGTATGCACCGCATCCCCATGGGTTAACAAACGCTAATCTCGATGAGCAGCGGGTGTTGCATACTTCCTTAATTTGTGTTCATAGAGCTGTTATACAGTTCATTTACCGTGCTTTTCAGGCAGCTCCACCTGGGGTTGTCATAAACATCCTCCGGGGACTGGTGGTGTGACTATCAGTCCAGTTATGGTTAATTCGGTAATGGGCAAGCGTCTGACAAATAAGGATGAACTACCTTATTGGCTTGCCGATAAATTTGGACAGCTCGAGGCTGTTTTTCCTAATAACTCTCCGGTAGAGAAACATCGAATTTTAACTATTAGTTTGCCTAAGGATTTCGCTGATTGTAACACCTGGGGAAAGGTTTTTGCAGCTGTATACTCGAAGTGTTTCGGCACGCCGTCCATGACTTTCCTCCCCTACGTGATAAAGCGCATTCAAGATGAACATGGCGCTGAAGCAGCTGTGGAACTAGGGATGAGTCTGGTGGGGTATTCAACGTGGTGGCTGATTTGATTCTTGCCATTGTCAAGGGCGATGCTGTAAGCTTCCAAGTCGCTAACGGCTTGGCGGCAGTCCCTGAACTGGACAAACCATGTGAATTACCAAGAATTGTTTCACAGGATTATAAAACCATTGGCCGCAATAGTTTGGGGAACAAACCTTTTAATCAAGTGCAAACACAGGCTCAGCCTAAGGTTCCATCTGATACAGATGGACGCCCTGTCTTTTCTAAAAACAGCAAGATATACCTGAGACAGTGAGAACACGACTAATGGATTGGACTTGGGCGTTAACCCTGCTAGACAGCGCAGTGGAAGTTACCATAGTGCGGGAGGCACTGCGTCTTTGTCTGGAGGTGACAGCAACTGAAAGATTCATTATTTTTGAGACAGCTGACAATCGGGTGGCTCCCCAGGATCGGCTGTACGACATAGTTTTTCGTAAAGAGGATGACATTGAGCGTGTAAAAACTGGGATTTTTTGGGAGAATCTGACCGCTTCCTATGATATTTTGCTAGCTGAGGTGACTGGCCCCCACCTTTTGTTCTGGCCGCGGCTCGTGGTGAGGATGTGATATTTCCTAGTTCTTCACGTTGCGTTCCCCAAGAGCATGCAGACACCTTTGCAGCTGAGTGGGCTTTGGCCTTTGCTCCGGCTGTGTACTGCAATCAGGTTGGCTGGGATACAGATTCACCACCACAGGATAATCCATTACAGTCGATACCTCAACCGCAACCCCAATATCCTATTAGACGGGAAGCTAAAGGTCCTGTCGCCTACATTCCCACTCAGATGGATTATCAAGGAGTGATTGAGACATGTATATCGCCAATGAATAATCCACTCTTTACTGTATCCAAACCGGATGGGTCATACAGCATAGTTTTTGATTACCGGCATTTGAACTCCCATTGCCGGACCTTTGCGGTACAGAATAGCCATAGTTCTGGCTTGGTGGACAGCATAGTTCGTAAAAAATACAAAACAACACTTGATATTTCAACTGGTTTTTACAGCCATAATCTGTCCCCTGAATGCAGCCAATGGACCGCATTCACAACAGGTGGTATACAATAAAAATACCTGCGTTTGCCAACGGGCTGCAAAAACAGCCATGGAGTATTCGCTGCACGTGTTGTCTCTTTATTAGACAGCATTGACCCAGATGCATATTTGTATGTTGATGATAGCTACCTCACAGACGACGGATTATGGCCGCATCTCTGCCGAGTTGACCGCATAATTCTGCATTTTGCAATTTACGGTTACAAGTTTTATTTTGCCAAGTCTGACATCATCTGTTATGCGGTGCTCTTCTTGGGATATGAGCTCAACAATGAAGGTCAAGACCTGGATCCTCATTTTTGGGAGAAATGCGCATGGTTGCAATCTCCAACCACACTGAAAAAACTTCAGTCCTTGCTGGGATTTTAGAATTTCGGGCGTTCTTATATTCCCGAATATGCCCAGCGTATCAAGCCACTTTATGCCTTGATACATCCTACTTTCTCAAAAGCCAGTTGGTTACCGGAACATTCTGCTATATTAATTTCTTTGCAATCTGATTTGCTTGAATCTAAATATTTGATGACGCGGGATAACCACACTAACTTGGTGATACGAATCGTACCAGGCGCAGTGGGTTCCACTTATTTAATGTACAATGAAGGAGACACAGTGCCAATCGCATACAAATCACATTTGTACACTTCGGCCGAAATGAGGTTTTCAACTGTCAAGAAAGTTTTAACAGCTGTGCAAATGGCGGTCCTAAAGGAACCCACCCTGGCACAGGGAAAACGCATTTTGGTGGTTTCACCTTACCCATCCTTAGAGGCAGTGTAGGAAGGTGGCTACCTGACTATGGTTACCCCAGATTTTTTGCCTGTGTTTAGCTGGTTTTTTGACTTAGTTGACCTGGTTCCCTGCTAATCAGGGCCCCAGGCCATCTGCTCTCTCTGTAAAATGGATTCCATGTACCCTAGGTACATACCACAATTGGAAATGGACCCCTTGTCAGCCCCTGTATAATGCACTATAGGTGCTCAGGGCATAGGGGCCACTAAGGCCTACCAGGGGCTGCAGCATATCTTTTGCCACCCCTGGCTGGTTCTTAAATTGACACAACTGGCTGATCACTCAGCTGGGGTAAGGTGGTGTACACACCCCTTGCTTAGATATAGTATACCTATGTCTAAACCTATATCTGGACACATGTAAACCTGTGAGCCACTCCTATAGTCAGGCCTCATCAATCCTGGAGGCTGAGTGCGTGGTTTTATGTGAGATGGAGCTCTAGCATGAGCTGAGCCTGTCTGCAGCCATCGGGAACAAATCCCTAAGCTGTTTCAGGATAATGCCATACCATATACTATTAAGTGCCTTATAATCCTCGCGGTTATTTAGCAACTCTGGTTTGGCTTTATCAAAACATGTCGTGTAAGGTGTCATACGCTTTGGAATACCATCCCCTCGCCAGTTCTGGCGACGGGGATGGCATTCCACCCCTCTAGAGGGGTAAGACATGTTACTTTACTTTAATACGGTTGATTTCTCCAAAGGCCTTAAGATCCACAAAATGGATGCCTCTGCCACAGACAAATGTCTGGACCCCTGCAGTTGACCGAAACTCGACCAAATGGGTCCTGGACAAAGGGTTTCCTGTCACAGGAGGGTGTCACCGCCCTCCAGACAGGAGATAGTGTATTGTAGCAGGGAGGTTTGAAAGAAACCAGACACTGCTTGGGGCGCACAAGGCTGCCCCTTGCATAATCCGGCCAAACCGGTTCTGGGGCACTCCAGCCCTCGTGCCAGGGCGGCCTGGATCAAAGGAAGGGGGTGTATCCACCCACTTCCTGGGTCCCACCCATAGGAGGGGACCTAGCAGGTAATCACGCCCACCAGATTCGAATAAGAGTGGGAGCAGTGCCAATGCACATCAGATTTCCTGGAAGAAACATTTGAAACGAAATTCTGGACCCTTCGCCCTCCATCTCAACGTGGAAGCCCGAAGAATCTCCCTTGTGGTCAAGGAGTGACCACCCTGCAGCAGCAGGCACCATCCAGCCCTCGACATCTACTTAGTTGCAGTTCCCGCCGGAACTCGAGCGACTGAGATCGACGAGATCAAGCTTGCCTGCCTTCCAACAGCCCGATCCACATTCCCTGCAGAGCTGAGACCCGTGGAGGCGACCGGAAGCGTGGGGCACGCCATCTTGAATTGACCACGAGACGCTGACCGTGCAGCCCACGAGTGACCCTCGAAGCTGTGCACCGGGGTTTGAGAAGCCCCCACCCTGAGCTACTCCTGAGCCGAAGTTCAGCCCTCCACACTCGACGAGTGCTGCGTGGGGCCCTTTGGCACTATTTGGCTCAACGCGTTGGCCCGGTCACTTGCCAGCTGGCTAGTGGTCCCTGTGCCGACGAACTACCTAAGAAGACTCGTGAATCTGGTTGCTCCAGATCCACACCAGCTCCCCTGAAAAGGAGCCCCGACTCTGACCTTCCTGGTCCGAGTGAGAAGCAATCTTCCGATCCTGCGTGGATTGCTCTTACCAAGGCTTGTTTGCTCCAAACTTAAAGCCGACTGCACCGACGGTGAGAGCCTGCGTGGGACAGATCGTGACCTGCTCCTGGACGTCGCAGATGCCCCAGAGCCCACGTGACAGCGGAGAGAAGCTCCTCGACGACCACCTGATTGCGCCCGACATTGCCTGGTTCCGTCCTGGTTCCACCCTGGTCACTGCTGAGTGACCCAGACTCTGTCCCCTCTGCTTTCAGGTACTCTACAACTTGAGTCCACCCTTGGACTCCACCGGACACTTCATCTTCAACCTGCCTGCAGCCCTTTCAGCTCCAAGCACCAAGAGCCTGCGTGTCAAAACCCGACGCCACTTCGACCCTGTGCACCCACTTCCTGTGGGTGAGGTAACTTTGCTCCGCCGGTGTTCCCACACTGGTGCACACCTCTAGGGTCTGTGTGTTAAGTTTTGTTCCTCTAGGTTCAGTGGAAGTGTCCTTAAACTTTAACTCTTTGACTTTTACGCACCATTGGTTAACATTGGTGCATGCGTGCGCTTTCCGCACATCTCCCGAATCCCGAGGGCCATTCCCGACTTCAGCATTGCTTGTCCTGACTGCTCCCAGCGATTCCCTAGGCCCTAGGCCTAACCACTGTTCGAGTGGCCTCTCTTATACCACTTGTTTAGTATATGGTTTGAGTGGCCACCCGCCCTCATCCATAATTGTGCAACTTGTATGTTTAAACAGTGCTTTTGATTTAACGCTTGTGCCCCTTTATTCATAAAGAATACTGGGGATTGTTTTTAGTAATAAACACATATATTTTTATAATATATACTTGTGTGGTGTCCTTTCATTTGGTATTACAGGATTGTATGTGGTAAAACAGCTCGCTTAACACGACCTCTTAAGTTAAGCCTTTAGGCTGCTTAGTCCATGCTACCCCTAGGATAGCTTGTCTAATAAGGTTGACTTACAACCAGACACCATAAGGGATTGTTTGGTCAGGTAGTAGGTGGTTCCAGAATTGGAAACATCCCCTACCAGGCCAACTTCTCACATTGGTGAGCAGCGGTGCGGATTTGAGCTTGCTGTTGTTTTACCATTGCAATCTTTATATCAAATTGAAAGATCACATCAAGTACCTCTAGGTACATATAAATCAAAAGCTTAGCATATTAAGTTCTACTGAACTTAGTAGTTGTAGATTAAAGGGATTAGCACACCCTGACTACAACTCACTAGCAAGGTACAGTAGGAAAACACTTAGTGTAGGTAAGTGCACCACTTACACCTCACTAGTAACCATGTCTGACACAGGAAAAGCCTCAGGGTCTACTCCTGTGACAGTTGACCTTACCCAGGCAACTTTTGGATATGACAAGTTAACCCGCAGAGACTTGATTGCCTTGTGCAAAGCAAGAGGGTTAAAAAGGGGCAGAAGCCCCACCTGCCTAATCCTGGTAGAAATCCTAGAACAGGATGACTTAGACAAAGCGAAGCAAGCTTCCCTAGAAACAGGAAATGGAGGGAACCCCCCTGTAACTGATCCCCCTGAAGAGGAGGATGATGATGACTTAGATGAGGACTCAGATGTTGAGGACTTATAAGTTCAGGAACAGGGTAGCCAGGTTCCAGTTGGCAGGCTTAGCCAGGCCAACTTGGACCTACTGGGGAATGGAGAGGGCCAGCACCTCCCCAGAACCCAACATGTGATTCTCCCAGGCAACAGAAGAGTGAGATCTCCCTCAGGGGACTCTCATATTTCTAGTGCCTCCAGAGAATCAGAGAGAGGCATGACTGCTTCTCAGAAAGCTGAGCATAGGGCTAGGATGAGGGCTGTCAGACTCCAGATAGAGAGAGAGGAGGTAGCCCTGAGTCAAGCTAAACTTACCATGGCCCAAGCTAAACTTGCCTTGGCAAGAGAGCAGAAATTGTGTGGCTTAGATGCCACTGGTGGCAGCAATATTCCTAAAGAGAAACCCAGGTCCTAGGATAGTAGAAACCTGACAAAGATTGTGCCCCCCTTCAAAGAAGGGGATGACATCCACAAATGGATGACTGCTCTTGAGAGAGCCTGCATGGTACAGCAGGTTCCTGAGGAACAGTGGGCAGCAATCTTATGGTACTCCTTTTCAGAGAAAGGGAGAGATAAGCTCCTCACTGTCAGACATGAGGATGCAAACAATTACAAAGTCCTGAAGAGTGTTCTGATAGATGGGTTTGGCTTAACCACTGAACAGTACAGGTTGAAGTTCAGAGACACCCAGAAGACACAGACTCAGGACTGGACTGATTTTGTTGATTGTGCAACTAAGGCTCTGGAGGGTTGGCTACATGGCAGCAAAGTACATGACTTTACAGGATTGTATAATTTGATTATGAGGGAGCAGATCCTAAGTAATTGTCAGAACCAGCTCTTACACCAGCACCTGGTGGACTCTGATCTGACCTCTCCCCAAGAATTGGGAAAGAAGGCAGACAAGTGGGTCAGAACCAGGATTAGGCCTAAGAATCAGGACAGTAACCAGAAGAAGGAGTCTACCAAGCCTCAAGATAAGGGTGGGGATAAAAATAAAGAAAAGACTTCCCCAGGGCCCCAAAACTCCAAGAATGGGGGTGGGTCCCAAGACACTTCTTCAACTGAGAAAAAGCCTTATTGTTATCCCTGTAAACAGGTGGGGCATTACAAAACAGACAACTGTTGTCCCAAGAATAACAATAAAGAAAATATACCTCCCAAGCCAGCTTCCCCCCTCCTGTTACTGTCAGCAGTAATCCCCCAGGAAGTGGAAGCACACCCAGGAATCTGGGTGGGTTTACTTTTGGAGCTCAGGTGGACCCTGGCCTATCCAGGTCCCCATCACCCAATGATCTTGTTTATGAAACTGGCATGGGGTTTGCCAACTTCTCTGCTTGCCCAAATACTTTGAGCAAGTATAGACAAGAACCCATCATCAATGGTTTGAAAGTTGAGGCTTTTAGAGACACAGGGGCTAGCATCACCATGGTGGCTGATGGCATAGTCCCCTCTAAGCAACTTTTACCTGGTGCCACATACCAGGTTACAAACATTGATGGAATCCAAACAAATCATCCCATGGCAGTAGTAAGTCTCAGCTGGGGAGGTGTCATTGGCCCAAAGAGAGTGGCAGTGTCACCAAACTTGCCTGTAGACTGCCTACTTGGTAATGATTTGGAGATCTCAGCCTGGGCTGAGGTTGAACAGGAAACCCATTCTAGAATGGTGAATTCCAATGGAAAGGTTAGTGGGGCTGTAATGGCTACAGCCCCAATTCAAGATGTCCTTCCTGAAAAGGTTGGTAGGGCTGAGAAACTCTCTGCCCCATCTTTAGCAAAAGCTCTTCCTGAACAGAATAGCAAAGCTGTTATGATAACAGCAGAAACCCAAACTGAGTCTCCTCCTGAAAAGGTTGGTGGGGCTGTGATGGCCACAGCCCAAACTCAAACTGACACGTGTGTTGTGAAACCTGAAATGATGGATAACTCCACACAAACTGAGAGCATGGAGGAGGAAGAGAAATCTCCCCCTCACCAGACTTTAGGACAGGATCAGCCTCCTCAGGGAACTGATCTTACCCCTGATGAAGGAACTGCCCCAGAGGTGGTTGGGCCTAGCCTGACAGAACCTCTGATGTCAGTGGACCCTTCTCAGGTGGGACCCAGTCTGGAGCAGGTAACCTGCCCCTCTCTACCTTGCCTTAGCCAGCCCAGGGCTGCAGAGGACAAGAAGGACAGTGAGACCCAGAGGGCCCCCTGTCAAATAAAGCACCCCCATCAAAAGATTAGGTGCACCAAAACTAGTAGCCCTAGTAAGGTGAAAACTTTAAAAACTCCTAAGGGAGCCCCCTTGAAAACAGTTAGGGACCTCCCACAGGTGGATTCTGTTGGGCACAGCCAAACCTGGGACCCAAAGGGCCCAAACCTGAACTGTCCCTCCAGCAAGCCAAACAGAGGGACCCAGCCTCCAGCTTTAGGTAGCCAGAGGTTGACCCTGAGAGCACAGTGCAACTCAGTTAAAGAAAGAAAGGCACACATGGTGGAAGATAATTGGAGGAAGCCAAGCCCTGACTTAGTAGAGCCTCACTTCAATACTCCATATCCAAACCAGCCTTTAACTTTGCATAAACACACCCAAGGTAGTGATTCCCTATGGTGGAGACCCTCTAATACCCAAAGGGTGAGGGACTGCTTAGTGGACCATGAGACAGGGGGTACCCATGCTAGTGCAGGTACTTCCTTATATGGCCACTCAGGCAATATAGGCTTACCTGGCCAAGGATAGCCTTATCTCCTTTCGTTTGGGGGGGGGGGGTTATGTAGGAAGGTGGCTACCTGACTATGGTTACCCCAGATTTTTTGCCTGTGTTTAGCTGGTTTTTTGACTTAGTTGACCTGGTTCCCTGCTAATCAGGGCCCCAGGCCATCTGCTCTCTCTGTAAAATGGATTCCATGTACCCTAGGTACATACCACAATTGGAAATGGACCCCTTGTCAGCCCCTGTATAATGCACTATAGGTGCTCAGGGCATAGGGGCCACTAAGGCCTACCAGGGGCTGCAGCATATCTTTTGCCACCCCTGGCTGGTTCTTAAATTGACACAACTGGCTGATCACTCAGCTGGGGTAAGGTGGTGTACACACCCCTTGCTTAGATATAGTATACCTATGTCTAAACCTATATCTGGACACATGTAAACCTGTGAGCCACTCCTATAGTCAGGCCTCATCAATCCTGGAGGCTGAGTGCGTGGTTTTATGTGAGATGGAGCTCTAGCATGAGCTGAGCCTGTCTGCAGCCGTCGGGAACAAATCCCTAAGCTGTTTCAGGATAATGCCATACCATATACTATTAAGTGCCTTATAATCCTCGCGGTTATTTAGCAACTCTGGTTTGGCTTTATCAAAACATGTCGTGTAAGGTGTCATACGCTTTGGAATACCATCCCCTCGCCAGGTCTGGCGACGGGGATGGCATTCCACCCCTCTAGAGGGGTAAGACATGTTACTTTACTTTAATACGGTTGATTTCTCCAAAGGCCTTAAGATCCACAAAATGGATGCCTCTGCCACAGACAAATGTCTGGACCCCTGCAGTTGACCGAAACTCGACCAAATGGGTCCTGGACAAAGGGTTTCCTGTCACAGGAGGGTGTCACCGCCCTCCAGACAGGAGATAGTGTATTGTAGCAGGGAGGTTTGAAAGAAACCAGACACTGCTTGGGGCGCACAAGGCTGCCCCTTGCATAATCCGGCCAAACCGGTTCTGGGGCACTCCAGCCCTCGTGCCAGGGCGGCCTGGATCAAAGGAAGGGGGTGTATCCACCCACTTCCTGGGTCCCACCCATAGGAGGGGACCTAGCAGGTAATCACGCCCACCAGATTCGAATAAGAGTGGGAGCAGTGCCAATGCACATCAGATTTCCTGGAAGAAACATTTGAAACGAAATTCTGGACCCTTCGCCCTCCATCTCAACGTGGAAGCCCGAAGAATCTCCCTTGTGGTCAAGGAGTGACCACCCTGCAGCAGCAGGCACCATCCAGCCCTCGACGTCTACTTAGTTGCAGTTCCCGCCGGAACTCGAGCGACTGAGATCGACGAGATCAAGCTTGCCTGCCTTCCAACAGCCCGATCCACAGTCCCTGCAGAGCTGAGACCCGTGGAGGCGACCGGAAGCGTGGGGCACGCCATCTTGAATTGACCACGAGACGCTGACCGTGCAGCCCACGAGTGACCCTCGAAGCTGTGCACCGGGGTTTGAGAAGCTGTGGTAAATAAATAAATAATACCCTATTTTTGACTAGGCATATATCATAACAGATAGCTCAATAAATAAGAGTCAAGATTCGAGGTAGTAGGAGTTTCTGCAGGTTTATTACAGCATAAGGACAGGATCAGGACAACCTGCATAGGAACAGAATGGCAGGGCTAGAGTGGCCCGGCAGCTGCCGGGGCTGGGTCTGGGATGAGCGCGCTAACTTCTAATAACAATGCATGAACTTATATACATAACGCAAACACATAGCATTACATTGCAGTAGGCGTAGCAGTGGGTGGAGCAGAAGGCGTGACGCGTAGCAGTCGCGAAAGATAAGAGATAAAGTAGGTGTTACTGGGCGTTTACATAGACATGTGATGCAAACGTAACAGAATATGTCATAAATGGGGCGGAAACATGGAGGGGGCTACCTAAGGAGCCGGGACCTCTAACCTGGTGGTGCGCGTAAACTGGCAATGACGTATCACTAGGAGAAGCTGGGGGCTATTAACTCTGTGCTAGGAGCAGAGACTAAAGTCTGGAGGGTCGGAGCGACATGTACCTAAACCCTATCTAGTATCTGATGTTTAGGGAACATGTTGATATAAACTAGGAGTCATGAGGGGAAAAGCTAACTTGACTCTAAGACTGGACCATGCATTATTCTACATGTAGTGCGTGATGAAGAATATTAAATGACCAGTAAATACAGTATTTCTCTAACATGGAGACGTGAAGGCTAGACAATGACGGAAACTATTGATGCAGTTCAGTAGCTTAGGAATGCAGAGAAGGAGGACTGAACTGATAGCTGGAATCATAACATAGTCTTGGCAGACTCAGAGGCAGAGCCAAGCTGCACCGGGCACTGCGAGGCAGGAAGCAAGTGAAAGGTCGAGGATACAGGTGGGGGCTGTATCGCTCCTCAGCGAGGCTTCAGGAGACAGGAGCTGAATCTAGTGTCCGGGCCCTTTTGAGGCCTAGAAACGGGGACTTTATAATGGAATAACGTGCACACTGGGAAACGTGGCAACGTAGCTTTACATAGGCCTGATATTCGTAGTATTCACGAGGACTGGAAACTGGCATACTAGAGGTGGACACAACTGTAATTGCGTCCTGAATTAGACATGGGGAATAACATATGCATATTGGTCATGCACACATAACATATGATGGATGAGGCGTGGGGACACAGAACATGGCAAAATTTACTTTTCCACATTCCCTCCTTGTCACTACGTTTCCATCAGGAAACATCAATATTCATGATACCATCTATCATTTCATACAGTACCATTTGTTCATCTCGAATTGTCTTGGAACGGGATTTAGAACGGGGCTTGGGACTAGGAATACAAGAGGTAGCACAAATGCCGCAAATCGCAGGGCCACATTGTATACAGAGGCAGCAGCTTAATATGATCGCTACTGCAATACCTAGAAAGGACAGGACTTTCCATCCCCATGCGGAAATTATATTCCAGAACCAACCGGACCATGTCCAGGTGCCTGGATTTTGGTGTAACAGATGGGCAATTTTATGAAGTCTGGTTATAGCTGAATAAACAGACGGCGCGTTATTAGGAATGATAATGCAGCAACTAGATCTGAGAACTCTACAGGCCCCGCCCCTATCGGCCAATATGACGTCAAGGACGAGACGATTCTGGAGCACAACAATTCTCATAAAGGATTGCTCTTCGGTTAAGTTACCTAGAGCGGAGGCAGTCTCATCTACTACTGCTTCAAGGGTTCTTGTTAACCTACGGATTAGCTTACTGTTTACAACTGTACCTAAATAAGGGAACACACCTTTATCTATATCAATGAATTGCTCTGCGGCAGTTTCAGTATAATCGACAATCGGGAGGTTTCTCTTGTGTCTAGTATGTACTAGATGTGTGTTTCTATGATAGTCAGGTGGGGCTAGAAAAACAGGTGGCAGTAGGAAGGCAATGTAACAGGTTCCCTCCCAATCGAGGGGCAGATGAACATATGCAGTTTGACCACAAACAAAATAAGAATGACGTGAAGCTTTAAAATTAGATTTCCTACTGTCACTATACTGGATAATAGTAGTACAATCACTATGTCCTACGTGTACAGAACCATGACTACGGACACATAATTCGCCTTTGACTGGTAGTACTGAAATAGCAGGTGAGTCTGGAGTAGTATCAGACTGGACATTCAGGACCATGAAATTCGACGAATAATTACCTAAATTATACACTTCATTTTCTAGATCTAAACCTGTTCTGTGGGGGAAACCTTGCTTGTCTGGGAAACATGTACTGTTAAGAAAAGACATATCTGTTGAGGATGACGTTAACGTGGACCATGCTCCACACGAACCATTATGTGAGAAAGGATAAGGAAAGAGTGGCAGAACTCCCTTCGGGGTCTGGAAAGGGGGGAGTCGACCACACACCCAACAATTAGTGGCATTGCTGGTCTGGTGCGAGTAATGTAACATACGGATAAATGAATTGTTACGCATAGCGAGGCGGTAAGCATATTCGTGAGGAGGCAGATCACTAAACGTGTGCTCTACTGTAACATTAGCAGACTTATTTACATGAGGAACTGAAAAATACAGGAAAAATGCATAGCTGATGCAAGAAATCATAATGCTGATGAATAATATGAAGCTTAGAAAAATGATACATTGAATTGAGCTTTGACTGACTCTCTCACTATGGGGGTCTATTTTATACATGTCAGAAACAGCCTAACCGTTTCACCTAGGGGAGGACTTATACAATCAAACTGACTGACTTACTAGACCGTAGTTTTTGCTTATACTCCTGCTGCGGAGTTTTCTCTAACAGGGAAGGGGTTGTGTCAATGTCTTTTGCGGGACAGTCCTTAGGAACAATATTTCGGCAGTCCTTAAAATCCTGGGAATCCTTGGAAATGTTTTTAGAAACGGGTTTTAATCCATTGAAAAGTTTTACATGAGAAAGATGTATCCATCCTTTCCGGCCTTCCAACTTCACGGCTGTACGGGTGGTGAGGAGGACCTGACGGGGCTCCTTCCAACGAGGTTCCAGCGGACTTGATCTGTCAAAGTTTCGGATCATCACCAGCGAACCTGGAACGATTTCATGCGGTGCCACCTCGGTATTGTCTGGAAATGCGGCGGCAACCTGTGAACGACATGAGTTGAGGGCAGACATCAAGGAAGCTAGGTAATCTGTCAGCATATTACATGAAACATCGGTAATACTTCGGGGTCTAGGAGTACCCCACATGTTAGGGGGGCGGCCGAAAACGACCTCATACGGGGACAGACCTGATCTGGAATGTGAGACCATGCGCATATAAAATAAAGCGACTGGCAGAGCTACTAGCCAGTCCACACCCTTTTCTTTACAAACTTTGGCGATACGGATTTTCAGAGTTTGATTATGTCTCTCGACTAGACCGGCTGCTTCGGGATGGCGTACACAATGGAACTTCCACTGGTACCCTAACAAAAGGGAAACGTGCTTCATGAGTTCAGATGAGAATGGCTGGCCGTTATCAGAATATACGACTCTAGGGAGTCCGTATCGAGGGAAGAATTCACGAACCAACTGCTTGGCAGTGGTCGCGGCTGTGTAATCTGGGACTGGATATGCTTCTGTCCATCTGGACAAAGCGCATACAACTACAAGGACATACTTGAAACCTCGACATCGCTCCATCTGAATATAATCCATCTGGAGGACCTCAAAAGGGTGGTCAGGAGGCTGGAAACCACCTTGCTCCACCGGGACACTTTTACCTGGATTAAACTGACAACATATCATACAGGTACGGACTTTCTGCTTGGCTGCAGCTCGTAAATGCTTGTTGAACCAAATGTTCTGGATACTGTCTAACATAGCTTTTTCTCCTAAATGTGCTGGACTATGTGCGGTATTAATAATGACTTGAACCATAGAGTCGGGGAGAAACCATGTGGCTCTACCCTTCGTTAACCATCCTTGATCTGTCTGGACCCCTCCTTGTTTGGACCATTTCTTGATTTCATCGGGAGTAGCATGTAACTGGATATCTATGACATCCTGTGTAGGGTCCTTAATTGTCATACATGTAGTCGGATCTGGAGTATGTGTCATGTTAACTGGACTGTCTGGAGTCTGTGCTGTAAGCTTGGCTGTGCGATCTGCTAGATCATTACCTTGGGAAATAATGTCAGTAACTTTCGTATGTGCTTTGCACTTCATAATAGCGATAGATGTCGGTAAATGTATTGCATCTAACAGAGCTTGGATAAGGAAACCATGCTGAATCTTGGTTCCATGAGAAGTCATGAAACCTCTCTCTTGCCAGAGCACTCCGAAGTCGTGTACAACTCCGAATGCGTAACGTGAATCTGTGTAAACATTAACTTTCAGGTTCTTGGCGTGTATGCAGGCTTGTGTCAGAGCAACTAGCTCTGCTGCTTGAGCGGACAGAGGGTCAATGCGGTGTGTTTCAATAACTTCAGTGTCAGTAGTCACTGCATATGCGGCGACTAGTTCTCCTGTACTAGTTCTCATACATGAACCATCCACATAAAGTGTCAGGTCGGGATCTGGTAATGGAATATCTGTCAGGTCTTGTCTTGGCTTTGTCGTAATGTTGACTACTTCCACACAATCATGTGGGTCAGGATTTGAACTAACTGATGGTAACAGTGTAGCAGGATTCAGGACGTTGCAGCGTCTAATTTCTATGTGTGGCTGAAACAGTGTCAATTCATAACCTGTTAAACGTGCAATTGTCAAGTGCTGAGTTTGTGTTCGGTTTAAAAGAACTTCTACGGAGTGTGGAACTTGTACTGTCAGGGAGTGTCCTAAAACTATGGAATCACTTTGTCTGATAGCTAGTGCTGTGGCTGCAACTGACTTGAGGCACGCAGGCAACGCCTGGGCGACTGGATCTAATGTGCTCGAAAAATAAGCACAGGGCTTGTATTGACCTGCTTGATCTTGTGTGAGAACAGATAATGCTGTACCTTCACGTTCTGTGACGAAAAGTGTAAAAGGCTTACTGTAGTTCGGTGTAGCTAGAACTGGAGCTTGGCATAAAGCTGTCTTTAACTCATTGAAACTAAGTGTATGTTCAGATGTCCAAGGGAGGACAGTCGATACGGCTGCCTCCTGTGTCGTTAACTGTATCAGTGGCTTGGCTAGAAATGCATACTGGGGAATCCATTGTCTGCAATAAGAAGTAAGGCCGATAAAGGCACGCACCTCCTTCTGGGTTCTGGGCTGGGGAAGACTCGCTATCAACTGGATACGGTCGGGTGTCAACTGCCTACCCCTCTTGGACAGCAAGTGTCCTAAGTAGACCACTTGCTGGACACAGAATTGAAGCTTCGAAGGGGACACCTTGTGCCCCATCTCGGCTAGGAAATACAGAACTGTCAGTGATGCCCGCTCGCAGTCACGTTCAGAACGGGCTGTGATCAGTAGATCATCGACATACTGGAGCAGGGCAGTGTCAGTTGGCATGTGAATATTGTCTAGTTGTCTCTTGAGTGCTTGACTGTAAATACTAGGGCTTTCTGTGAAACCTTGAGGAGCGCGTGTGAACATATAGCTCCTTCCATTTAAACAAAATCCAAAAAGAAACTGGCTGTCTGGATGAATAGGAACACTAAAAAATGCGTTCTTGAGGTCTATGACAGTAAAGAACGTGGCTTCGGAATCAATAGCAGTTAACAGGGAGGAAATATCTGGGACAACTGGGTACTGAGGAATAATACATTTGTTAAGTTCTCGTAAATCAATCACTAATCGATATACTGGGGGTGCATTAGGATCAGTACGTTTCATGACTGGAATGATCGGAGAATTACATACCTTGGAGTCAGTTTCTACAACTACTCCTTGAGCCATGAGCTCGTCAATAATTTTGGATAAGGCTGCTACAGCCTCAGGTGGCAATCTATACTGTCTGATTCGTGGTAACACTACACCTGGTTTGAGAGTCACACGATGGGGTGTGATTTGCATATAACCTACATCAGTTGGACCTTGCGCCCATAAATGCTGCGGAACATTAGACAGTCTTGAATCAAAATCTCGTAATACATAGTGACCCTTAAAGTCACGTAGGAACAATCGTATTCCCTCTGGGGAACAGCAAATAACTGCACCTAACTCTTTCAGTGTCTTAATGCCTAACAGATTTTCTGGACATGACTTAGTAAGTAACAGATCAGTAGTGCGGGACAATGGACCTACTTCTAGAGTGACTGGCTTAGATATCTCGTTAACGATAGGTTTTCCTGAAAATCCAAGGGAAACATTTCTTGAGCCTGAGAGCGGAGCCCCTGGAACTTCGGCATGACTAATTGTGGTCCTACTTGCCCCTGTATCAATCAAAAACTTTCTGTCTTTCCCTAATACTTGACTGTGAACATAGGGACCTTCTTGATCTACAGGTATCTCGATGAGAGGCAAGCCTACCTCCCTCTCTAGGCTGTTTCATGAATATGGCTGGTACTCTGGATACTCAGACTGCGCATACTGGTACATCTGTGATGTGACATGCTGCGTTGCAGCAATAGGCTGCGGTGCTGTAACTGTCTGTTGTGCATTCTGTGGCTGAGGGATCTGTGAAACTTGTTCTTGTCTAGGCGGACGTGGTCTTTCTTTAGTCTTACCAGTAGCTATGTTGTGTTTCAGAACTGCACACTCATTTATAAAATGACCTGGCTGTTTACAATAATTGCAGTTCCCTTTAACGGGAGCTGCAGGATGGCTGGCTTGATTCGGACCCCTCTTCTGACTGTCTTGAGGAACAGATTGTGCAACTAGCACTTTCATTTTCGTATCTTTCATACGTTTTCTCTCGTGTTCTTGCTCTTCCCTGATTCTATTCTGGTGATACTGGAGCATCTGGAGCATCTGGGACGGAGTATTAGCTTGCCAGGTGCTTTCGACTTTCAAAACTCGATTTTTAATTGATGGACTTGAATTCTCGACTAATTTAGTAACGAAAAGGTGAGGGTATGACTCACTACTTGTCTTGAGGCCACTGTTAATACTGAAACACTTTTCAAACCTAGAATAAAAATCACTAATATCTTCATCTTGTTTCTGTTTACAGGCTGAGATTGCATCCCAGTCTTCTTTTCTCGTTGTCAATAATCTGGGTAAAACTTGTATTAATAATTCTGGTAACTCTTTACATTTATCTCCAAGACCGGTACCTGGTACTCGTGCCTTGTCTTCAGCTTCTAGAACTGCCCAATCTATCTTTTTCTCTCCCACCTCCCATTCTTTTTCCTTTAGCTTTTCATACACCCCTGCGGGTAGCAGAACCTTTAACATTTTAATGATATCTGGGTAAGTGTATTCTCCCATACGGAGCATGTCTTTTAATTCTCTATGGAACCCTGCTGGATCTTTGTCATGACAAGGAATTAATTTCTTCATCTCGAGAAGTTCCATCTTTGTAATCGGAGTGTATACAAACACTCGTTGCATTTCGCCACCCGTTCCTTTGACTGGGTGGACTTCTCGTAACGGATTCTGTCTGTCTATGTAAAACGGTTTACTTTCTGGGGGTGAGACATGAACAAAATGCGGGTTCAAGAACGTTCTATATTTGTGACGCTGTTCTAGAATGACACTAATTAAATCGGTACCTAGACCTCTCCATTTGTACTGGAGTAACTCGTTCAGGACATCATGTAACGGGCCTGGATCAGAGTGCTGACCCTCATACAGAGTAATGAGGTGCTGGATCATATACATACCCACCAGTCGCTGCTCGGCTGGGGGCAATTTCAGAAACATTTGTGCCACTATTTCGTCTGGAAAAGTGGTAGAATCAGTAATCCATCGGACTGCTGATCGAACTAGTTCTTGTTCATGCATAGTACTTAACTCACTATAACCGATTCGTGATTTCAGAATGTGATCGGTAGCTTGGAACACTTGTTCTAGAGAACCTTGTTCTGGTACTGAATGACGGAAAATAGACTTGGGTTCTAGACGTAAATGGCGATCCGGAAATCTAGGTTTTCCTACATACGCTATTCTGGCGGAATTCTCGTCGTCTTCCTCTTCAGGATCAGAGGTACTTTCTTTCTCACTTACTTGTGCTGCTTTACGCTGTTCGTGTATCTTTATTATTTCTTTACGGATTTTCTTGTACATACTTTCCATGGCACCGACGGTCTTGTGCTTACCCTCGGCTATATTATCACTCCACCTTGTCAGGATTCTCATTTCGGCAGAATCTTTAGACGGGTAATCTTGTTCTCTTATTAGACAATTAATCAGAAACTTTAATATCATGAGCTGGATCTCGGCTTTCCTTTGAGACATGGCTTCGTGAATACTTTCTGGATCATCCCCTGTACGGATGAAACGATATATTCTGTCTAGATCTTCTTTCATATTCGGTAAGGTGACTAGATACTCGGCCACCTTTCTTACGCGGAACGAATATAAAACCATATTATCCTCGCCTGGAACTGGATCATAGACACATTCGGCAAGGGATTTTCTTATTTCTGCTACAGTCTGATGTCTAGGCGTACGCTGTGACGCTTGTGCATGTAATTCGGCTAACGTTAAACGCTTGTGTGGCGGCGGGGTTTGAGGAGGACCTCCTCCTGCGGCCCCTAAACTAGAATCATCGACGGACATTCTTCGTGGCGGAGCGGGAAGTTGAAATGCTGGCTGGACCGGGGGTACCGTAGCAGGTACTCCGGTGTCTGGAAGAGCGGGAAGTGCCTGATTTACAGGGACTGGCGGAGCGCGAACAGGATTTGCATATTCTGGGACTGTGTCGTCCAAATAGGACGAAATAAAAATATCAGCTGCGGTCTGTTTGTGACGTAGCTTGGTCGGAACTAATGGTGGCGGGAAATTACTGGATGCCTCTGGGGTCGCTTTTGGCAAGCCCTCGGCAAGAAGAGGATACATACCCTTAATAAGGGCATGCCTCTGTCTGTCTGACTGTTCGGCTTTGACTTGTTCACCTATCTCGATTAATTCTCTTTCTTGGGCTCGTTCTTGGGATTCTCTACTTAACTCTGACTTTCTGACTTCCTTTTCGGTTCTTCTATGCGCTTCTTTACGCCATAACTCGATGGCATCTTTCTGTGACTGTCTGGCTTTCTTTTTCCATAATGCTTCTTCTACTCGCATGATACATTCGGCATCCCATGTACCCGATACGGGCCATCTATACTTTTCTTCTAACTGTTTGGTATACTCTACCCATAAATCTAGATACAATATGGCACTTATGCCATGTTTCTGATACATAAAATGACCTGGACTGTCCCTCGGTGGAACAGGAACTGCTTCTTCTAATAAACCCTTTCTAGTTTTTAACTGACGTAACTTGGAAAAGAGCGGCATTGTAAACTTGAATCGGAACACAATACAATACACAAAGAACAATAACAATTGGGAAAACAATTCAGGCATACCACGACATTGAAAATACATTAAACAATATCATAACATAACAGTTCGAACAGAATATTACCTGGAATACTGAGAACAGAAATACAAGAATTTTCTCGAGAACGGAACAGACTAGAGTTACTGGATGCACTGCTGTAACAGTACGGAACATACCGGTCCCATAAAGGAACGCATCAAGACCCGTATCCACCTAGGTGAACACTTCGTTTGTGAGTCTGGGTACCACCAACCCACGGACCAGGAGTCAATTTAGATTGGTCCTGTCTAGATACTACCCCAGCAATGGTACTCACCGGGCAGCACGGAACGGAAAGCCTCGGACTGGACTGGACTGATGACGACGAACTTCGGACTTCGGACTTCAGTTACGGGTGGGCCTCCGGATACCTCGGACCTTGGACTCTCGGCTTGGGCTCTGGTCGGGACTCGCCGCGTTCCTCCACCGTCTCGTTTGGATGCTGGACCGCCTCCTCCGTCTCCTCCGTGGGCCTGAGGGATACTTGAAGCAGAAATATCTGCACTTGGCCAGTATGGTTCCGTCACGACTGCAGAGGGTCAGGGGGTCGGCGTGGCTTCACCGACGCGTGGGGAAAGGGCAGGTCCCTATTCGGGCGCCATTATGTGGTAAATAAATAAATAATACCCTATTTTTGACTAGGCATATATCATAACAGATAGCTCAATAAATAAGAGTCAAGATTCGAGGTAGTAGGAGTTTCTGCAGGTTTATTACAGCATAAGGACAGGATCAGGACAACCTGCATAGGAACAGAATGGCAGGGCTAGAGTGGCCCGGCAGCTGCCGGGGCTGGGTCTGGGATGAGCGCGCTAACTTCTAATAACAATGCATGAACTTATATACATAACGCAAACACATAGCATTACATTGCAGTAGGCGTAGCAGTGGGTGGAGCAGAAGGCGTGACGCGTAGCAGTCGCGAAAGATAAGAGATAAAGTAGGTGTTACTGGGCGTTTACATAGACATGTGATGCAAACGTAACAGAATATGTCATGAATAGGACGGAAACATAGGAGGGGGCTACCTAAGGAGCCGGGACCTCTAACCTGGTGGTGCGCGTAAACTGGCAATGACGTATCACTAGGAGAAGCTGGGGGCTATTAACTCTGTGCTAGGAGCAGAGACTAAAGTCTGGAGGGTCGGAGCGACATGTACCTAAACCCTATCTAGTATCTGATGTTTAGGGAACATGTTGATATAAACTAGAAGTCATGAGGGGAAAAGCTAACTTGACTCTAAGACTGGACCATGCATTATTCTACATGTAGTGCGTGATGAAGAATATTAAATGACCAGTAAATACAGTATTTCTCTAACATGGAGACGTGAAGGCTAGACAATGACGGAAACTATTGATGCAGTTCAGTAGCTTAGGAATGCAGAGAAGGAGGACTGAACTGATAGCTGGAATCATAACATAGTCTTGGCAGACTCAGAGGCAGAGCCAAGCTGCACCGGGCACTGCGAGGCAGGAAGCAAGTGAAAGGTCGAGGATACAGGTGGGGGCTGTATCGCTCCTCAGCGAGGCTTCAGGAGACAGGAGCTGAATCTAGTGTCCGGGCCCTTTTGAGGCCTAGAAACGGGGGCTTTATAATGGAATAACGTGCACACTGGGAAACGTGGCAACGTAGCTTTACATAGGCCTGATATTCGTAGTATTCACGAGGACTGGAAACTGGCATACTAGAGGTGGACACAACTGTAATTGCGTCCTGAATTAGACATGGGGAATAACATATGCATATTGGTCATGCACACATAACATATGATGGATGAATCGTGGGGACACAGAACATGGCAAAATTTACTTTTCCACAAAGCCCCCACCCTGAGCTACTCCTGAGCCGAAGTTCAGCCCTCCACACTCGACGAGTGCTGCGTGGGGCCCTTTGGCACTATTTGGCTCAACGCGTTGGCCCGGTCACTTGCCAGCTGGCTAGTGGTCCCTGTGCCGACGAACTACCTAAGAAGACTCGTGAATCTGGTTGCTCCAGATCCACACCAGCTCCCCTGAAAAGGAGCCCCGACTCTGACCTTCCTGGTCCGAGTGAGAAGCAATCTTCCGATCCTGCGTGGATTGCTCTTACCAAGGCTTGTTTGCTCCAAACTTGAAGCCGACTGCACCGACGGTGAGAGCCTGCGTGGGACAGATCGTGACCTGCTCCTGGACGTCGCAGATGCCCCAGAGCCCACGTGACAGCGGAGAGAAGCTCCTCGACGACCACCTGATTGCGCCCGACATTGCCTGGTTCCGTCCTGGTTCCACCCTGGTCACTGCTGAGTGACCCAGACTCTGTCCCCTCTGCTTTCAGGTACTCTACAACTTGAGTCCACCCTTGGACTCCACCGGACACTTCATCTTCAACCTGCCTGCAGCCCTTTCAGCTCCAAGCACCAAGAGCCTGCGTGTCAAAACCCGACGCCACTTCGACCCTGTGCACCCACTTCCTGTGGGTGAGGTAACTTTGCTCCGCCGGTGTTCCCACACTGGTGCACACCTCTAGGGTCTGTGTGTTAAGTTTTGTTCCTCTAGGTTCAGTGGAAGTGTCCTTAAACTTTAACTCTTTGACTTTTACGCACCATTGGTTAACATTGGTGCATGCGTGCGCTTTCCGCACATCTCCCGAATCCCGAGGGCCATTCCCGACTTCAGCATTGCTTGTCCTGACTGCTCCCAGCGATTCCCTAGGCCCTAGGCCTAACCACTGTTCGAGTGGCCTCTCTTATACCACTTGTTTAGTATATGGTTTGAGTGGCCACCCGCCCTCATCCATAATTGTGCAACTTGTATGTTTAAACAGTGCTTTTGATTTAACGCTTGTGCCCCTTTATTCATAAAGAATACTGGGGATTGTTTTTAGTAATAAACACATATATTTTTATAATATATACTTGTGTGGTGTCCTTTCATTTGGTATTACAGGATTGTATGTGGTAAAACAGCTCGCTTAACACGACCTCTTAAGTTAAGCCTTTAGGCTGCTTAGTCCATGCTACCCCTAGGATAGCTTGTCTAATAAGGTTGACTTACAACCAGACACCATAAGGGATTGTTTGGTCAGGTAGTAGGTGGTTCCAGAATTGGAAACATCCCCTACCAGGCCAACTTCTCACAGGCAGTAACTAAGGCAAGTGTGCCAAACTCAAAAGCTTTGCATCCCCGTTGGATTCAATGGGCTACTTCTTAGATGTCCCTGGATGTCACTTTTATCTTTGACGCTTCTCTTCAGACACAGGAATTCTTTCAGTATGAACATGTTCATCCACCTCCTTTGTCTACACTTCCTTTGGAAGACTATGCGTGTAATAATTACCCGCAAGGTTTCCCTTCGAAATATTCTTATCAGTTAACTCCCGAAGAAGTTCGTTTTGCTAGAATACCAGATGTTGGAGATCGGCTGATTCCCAACGCAGACCGCAGACACACTTTAATCAAAACCGCACACAAAGGCATGGCTTCAGCACCTGGTGGAGTGTATGCTATTGTCTCTATTTTGCAGCCGCGGTACAGGTGGCGTGGTTTATAGAAACAGTCCTGCAATTATACTTTCTTGTGACATTTGTCAGCAGATTAAGCCATCTGTGGTAACACGTCCTCCACAAAGACCGCTTAGCATTGCTAATCAGCCTTTTGCTTGTGTGTACCTTGATCACTGAGGTCCTTTCTCTTCAGATACTGCATATAAATATATTTTAGTTGCAGTGGATTCGTGCACCAGATTCCTTTGGGTGTGGCCACAACACAGTGCTGACGCTCGAACTGTCATCAGGGATTTGCCTGTCTTTGTAGGGATTTTTGCCTACGGCACCTTTCATTCCGACCAGGGTCCAGCATTCGCCTCTAAGGCGTACAAGGATGCTATGAGGTCTTTGGGGGTGCTGGTGCAATTTTCGTCTCCATATAGGCCTGAGGGCAACTCAATTGTAGAGTGAATGAACCATGACTGAAAGCAATCCTTGACAGCTAGAGTCTTAGGTACTGACAGTAACTGGTTAGCCCATTTGTATGATGATCACTGTTAATGAGCCTCCTACTCCCTGCTGTATCAACAGATATGACAGATGCTGAATACACAAATCCCACAAGTGACTCTGAGCATGATTTGGCCTTAAAAAGTTTCTTCCACTTTTGCCTAGAATGGCTAAAGAAATGGTGACCTAGGCTCTCCTTCTCTCACGCCTGGACTATGCTAATGCCTTATATATAGACCTACCGGCATATCAATTAAGAAAGCTACAGATTGTCCAGAATGCGGCAGCTAGAGCTTAACTGGGTATGCCGGGAAGGTCCAGTGCGAGGTCGCTTCTTCGGGATCTGCACTGGCATCCAGTCGACCAACGCATACTATTTAAGGCTCTCATGTTGGTCCATGGAGCACTTTACAAGTCTGGCCCTCAGTATCTTAGAAGTCGGTTCACGCTCTACGTGCCGCCCTGACAGCTACGCTCTTCTGGCCAATGCCTGGCTCTGGTACCCAGGTATCGATTGGCTAGAATGGGAGGCTAGAATGGGGGGCAGCTCCCTCTCTGTCAGAGCAGCTGTGGCCTGGAATGCCCTGCCATTTGAACTGCCGAACAACGGTGACCTCAGACTGTTAAAAAAACACCTGAAAACGATGCTGTTTAAGTAAGCTCCCAGTCTGACCTGGCCATCGCTCCTTCTCCCATTTGGCTTTCGTGCCGGGACACTTCCGAGTAGCCGTGCGCGCTATAAATGGAGGATAACATAACATACTTCTTTACACCGTGGCAGATTGTCGCTTGGCGCATCCTCTACATCATCAGGTGACCCTACAAAATTGTCAGTTTTTGTATCTTGGTTTAAAAGACTTATTTGGTTCCTCCATGGACATACATTTGGTTGACGCTAGTTTTAATTTTTCTTTTTATGTTCATTGGGTTTTTAACTGTATTTTTTCAACTCATCAATGGTCTCTACTTGCCTGAACGCTCTGCTGCGAACGTTGTTGATTGAATTTTGGCCCCACATTCATTTTCACACATCATGAAGCGTGACCAGACTCTTGTTAACATTTGAGCCTTCCCTGTTTCGGATGGTATCATTTGGGATAAAGTGGGTTTCCAAATTTACAGTCCGACAGCTCTGATTAGCGTACCGTACATCTTTAGGGTCTCTATGGGTGATGTGGTTACACAAGACATTCGTTCTGATGATTGGGATGTGCATGCGATTCAAGCTGTGTTTTTAGTTTTGAAATATTATGCTGCTTTTAATGCTGAAGACTTGTATATGAATTATGCTAATTATGCTGACCTCTTCTATTATCAACATTATGGGCATCATTTCATACACAAGACTAGTACATTACGTCCTGTTGTAAATTACACTCAGTGGGAGCATTGCCCTACCCCAGTAAAAGGGAGCTCGAAAACATTGAAGAAAAAGTTTACCCACGTTACAGAATTTGGTTCATCCAATCATGAATCTTTCTATTTCAAAATGAATAGCCTCTCCTATCAGAAACTCATGTTGACACATAGTAAAGGTATATATTCTCCTTCTTTTCATCATAATCTGGCAATAAAGGGTTATGACATTTGGAAGGAAACCATTGATTTAAAATCTATGTGGGGTTCTAAAGACTGGCAGGTGCGAGGATCCGAGGCCCTACATCATGCGCGCCTCATCCCCACTCAAGTGCTATTTTTGAATAATACTATTTACCAAACCACATGTTTTGGTTTTGCGACTCCTAAACAAATGAACGCCCCACCCATTCCGACTTTAGCTGAATATAATAATTGGCGCTCTCACACAAATTATACCATTGAAGATTTACAGAGTTTATTGAAAAATAATTCATTTAATGAATCTGCCATGGATCCCCCAGGTTGGTTAATCCGGCCTAATAGTTCGAATGCCTGTCAACTCTGTTTCCTTAACTCTAGTTTAGGTTATGAACAAGACAGGCCAGACCCTAGATTCTCTGATTCACATACTGTCACGACCTACTCTGTTGGTAAACGGTGTCAACAATGGTTACAGCATTCGACACTGTTGTCTGTTAAACAACATTTATCCTTACTGTCCAATAATATTAATTTGGCCGACTTTGTCTTAGGACCGAGAGCTCCTAGAACAAAGAGTTGGATATATGCTGCTTACAATGAAATTTGGAAATTGTCACAAATAGAAGCAGCATCCTGTTTACGGGAAATAGACCAGGCAAACTTGGAAAAAGTTTTAGCTGTTGTCGACAACAGCATTAACACACTGTCTTCCAGTATTTATACATTAGATAATATTGTTTCCTCTGTTATTGACATTGTGCAGGAAGATGTTTCTCTGTTATATCGTGGTCAAAATCAATTGCGTTCAGTGATGCAATTTGATTGGACTTTGAAATCATTGAAAATGGGAAAAGTGCCAAGGGATTTTTTTGAACGCTTCCGCTTTATTGTCTCCATTTAATTTGACAGACAAAGAACAATTTATGTCCATAAAGAATGCAACTTATACTCTTTTGCACATTGAAAAAATAGACCCTTTACACTTTTCTGTAGCGGAATCAGATTCTGCGGTTTGGTTAATCCATGGGGTTATAAATTTACCGTTCTCACTGTTTCAATTTACTTCCTGCATTAAACATTACCCTGTGGGCCTGTTTAAACCTCTTGGAGGTGCATTTTTACATTAACTGTGGTTTCTGCCTTTCACTTATTGATGTTTGAGAGACAACACCGACGTTTACCTAACCGGGGAAGATTGTGATTCCACTGTGGGACACTCCTTGGTGTGTAAAAATCTAAAGTTGCACCGTGCTTGTAATCTTTCAGCTCCGAATCTTGCATGTGTTTTAAAAGGTAGACCAACTCCAGACATAATTCCCACGTTCACACTGCTTACTAACGGTAGCTATCTTATTTTAAATAACCAAAAATGCTGCGGCTTGCAGGCTGGCATTCCTTACATTGTAATGGTTTCCCAGCGCGTAATTTGTTGCACCCCCGCGTGGGCCGCTGGATAGTCCAGTGCGGTCTTCAATTCCAATTTTGAAGGCAGATTTCAGCAAGCTGAGTAGATTAAAGGTGCTGTTAACGCAACAAGAAGTTGCATTGACTTCCGCACGTGAAACCTTCACGCTCCAGGTGGCTAGTGCGGCGACTGAAATTCACAACACTTTTAAACACATACCTCCCACTACATTTTGGGGAGTTCATTCATCGCATTTTCAATCCGTCTCATACTCAAGACCTGGCAAATTTTTTTAAACATGTGTGTTCTGGCATTGTTACTTCTTTTCAGACTATATTTGGTGTGATACTTGCATTCATTCATTCTATCTTTTCCAGCGTCTTTTGCGGTTTATTGTTACTATTGGCATTGGCAGCGGGTGTCCTGCTTCTGTTGTGCCTCCTACGCAATGGCTGCTCCTCTTGTGGTGCTGCGCAGACCAGGCCGGCTGCAACTGCTCCTTGGCCGGAGTTCAAGTTCAAGTTCAGAAATTTGTATAGCGCACTACTCACCCAGAGGGTCTCAAGGCGCTTGAGGGAGGGAGGTGAATTTACTTATCGAATATCCAGGTTTTAGTTGCTTTCTGAAAGAGAGGTGGTTCTGTGTAAGGCGGAGGTGGGTGGGGAGAGAGTTCCAGGTTTTAGCCGCTAAGTAGGTGAAGGATCTTCCCCCCATGGTGGATCTGTGGATGCGCGGGATTGCGGCGAGGGCTTGATTGGACGATCGTAGTTGGCAGGAGGGGGTGTAGAAGGATAGACGCGTGTTGAGGCATTCGGGTCCCAGGTCGTAGAGGGCTTTGTGTGCGTGGGTGAGGCGACGGAACGTTATTCTCTTGTTGACAGGGAGCCAGTGGAGGTCTTTCAGGTGGTCGGAAATGTGAGCTTGCCGAGGGATGTCCAAAATGAGCCTGGCTGAGGCGTTTTGGATGCGTTGGAGTTTTTTCTGTAGTTTGGCTGTGGTTCCGGCGTAAAGGGTGTTTCCGTAATCCAATCGGCTTGTGACCAGTGCGTGGGTGACTGTCTTTCTTGCTTCGGTGGGGATCCAACGGAAGATTTTTTTGAGCATTCGTAGGATGTTGAAGCAAGATGATGAGACGGCGTTATCTTGTCTGGTCATCGAGAGGGAGGAGTCTAGGATGAAGCCCAGGTTACGTGCGTGGTCCGTAGGTATGGGTGCGGTTCAGAGGACTGGTGGCCACCATGAGTTGTCCCAGGCAAAGGGGGATGGTCCTAAGATGAGGATTTCTGTTTTGTCCGAGTTTAGTTTTAAACGGCTGTTCTTCATCCATTCGGCTACTTCTTTCATTCCTTCGTGTAGGTTGGTTTTGGCGGTGTTTGGGTCTTTTGTGAGGGAGAGGGTCAGCTGGGTGTCGTCTGCGTAGGAGATGATGTTGAGGTTGTGTTGGCGCGCGATGGATGCAAGGGGACTCATGTATACGTTGAAGAGGGTGGGGGCTGAGTGACGATCCTTGTGGTACGCCGCAGATGACTTCGGTGGCCTCTGATTTGAAAGGGGGGAGGCGGACTCTCTGGGTTCTTCCGGTGAGGAACGATGTGATCCAGTCCAATGCCTTTCCTTGTACTCTGATGCTGCTGAGGCGTTGTATGAGGGTGCTATGACAGACTGTGTTGAAGGCTGCGGAGAGGTCAAGTAAGATGAGAGCAACTGTTTCTCCGTTGTCCAGTAGTGTACGGATGTCATCTGTTGCTGCGATGAGGGCGGTTTCGGTGCTGTGTTTGGCTCGGAAGCCTGATTGAGAGGAGTCGAGGGATTTGTTGGATTCTAGGAAGGCGGCGAGATGACTGTTGATGGCTTTCTCGATGACTTTGGCGGGGAATGGGAGGAGCGAGATGCATGAATGCTTCGATACACTGCCTCTTGTGACACTCAGTGTGTCTTATGGATTATCGTTTCGTGCAACCTGTTTTTTCGTGCCTCCGCTGTGACTTTACGTGGGCATTGGAGTTATGTCTCACCAACACATCATGTCCAGTCCTGGATTTCGATCGGCTATTGGGCCCCTTAGTTGCTCACGAGAAGGAGTGTACTGTGATTGGCTTGATGGCGCTTTCTGCTGTACTTGCCATTTTGGCACAATGGGATATCTGTGAGGTTTTTCAGAATCTCCTACTGCAGAGCTACATTGAATATCCCGCAAGTTATCCGTCAATGTTAATGGAAGCACCCGACTATGACGAACATTCTTGTTCCTTCAACTTGCTAAATTGGATGGCATCTCACTTTTCCAGCAACCAAAATGATGCCCTTCTGGAGGATATTGCATTCTTTTGCACTTACACCTTGATGGATGGGGAGCGATCCTTGACCCTGTTACCAGGCAGGTCTCTCCCCACGCCGCGCAGCTCCACCTGACTGTGCCCATGTTCTGGTCCCAGCCGCTGCTGTAAGGTCAAGGCTTGCTGTCTGCTCTACTGTGTTGTTTTTTTTGCAACTGTATTATTGTGCTTGTTTTTCCCCCTCGGTTTTGTATGTTTTGTGCTTGCTTCCCCTGTGTTCTTATCTCCCCCTGCCTGTTGTGCTCATTTTGCCCCCTGTTCCTCGCCAGTCCCACTTTCCCGCCGCTGCGTCCCCTGCTTCCCCGCCCCCTGCTCGCTCATTGGTCATTACCCCCTCCCAGCTGCTCCTTCCTCCCACCTCCCCTTCTTATGGTGGCCGCTATGCGGCTGTGCTGCTGGCGCGCCGAAGGCACACCTAAGGCAAGCCCTTCTACGCCTGCGTGCGCCCAGCACCAGAACCCTTGGCCCCCATCAACACCAACGCCTGACTCCGCTACGATGCCAGCACCCTCCACGCACTCAACTCCGGACGAGAACACACCTGCTACCGGGTCTCCCCGAAGCGCACCCAAGGACCCTTCACCTGCCGGACCTGCAGATTCACCAGCACCACCCCGCCAAACCAACACCCAGAAAAGAACCAAACTACCTCAGATGCATCCTCCTCAACACCCGCTCTGCCCGCAAACAAGCTGTTTAACTCTGGGACCTACGTGACTCTACCTCCCCAGACGTCGCCTTCCTGACGGAGACCTGGCGGAACCCCGCCTCAGCACTTGACATCGCCATAGCCATCCCCGAAGGCTACAAGATCACCCGTTTGGATCGCACCAAAGGAGTAGGAGGAGGAATCGCCATCATCTACAAGAACACCCTCAAAGTCTCGACCAACACTGACGACACCCTCAGCACCGCCAAACCCCTGCACTTCCAGATCAACACCGACCCCAACACCACCCTCAGAGGAACCCTCATCTATAGACCCCCTGGATTCCGACCAAAGTTCAGCGACTCCATCGCCGACTTCATCAGCACACATGCCCTCGCCTCCACGGACTACATCCTCCTCGGGTACCTGAACTTCCACCTCGAGAAAAACAACGACACCAACTCCACCACCCTGATCAACAACCTCGCCAACCTTGAACTCAGACAGCTTGTGACAACACCCACCCACGCCGCAGGACACACGCTTGACCCCATCTTGTCCACAAGCACCCATGTCTCCTTCAACAACACCACAGAACTCCACTGGACCGACCATCGCTGCATCCACTTCACCTTCAGGAAGCCCACCACCGCACCCAACAAATGCCTCACCGATGCTGGAGCAAAGTCACTGAAGACCAGCTAACCACTACCCTCGACCAGAGCTCACCCACCGACCCCACCAACCCCGATACCTCTGCCTGCAACATCAGACAGTGGCTCGATGACTGCGCCAACACCCTCACCCCGCTGAAGAAACCCTCCAACAGCCACACCAGCAAGAAAGCCACCTGGTTCACCAAAGACCTCCAGGCCTCCAAACAAACATGCCGAAAACTGGAGTAGAACTGGCTCCACGAACGAACAACGGACAGCCACGTAGCCCACAAGAACGCCACCTGCAGACACCATGACCTCTTCAGATCCGCCACAAGGGTCTCATTCAAAGACCGCCTAGATAACAATGCACACAACAGCAAAGAGTTCTTCAACATCGTGAAGGAACTCTCCAACCCGAGCTCCAACACCAACGACATCCCACCTTCGCACGACCTGTGCGTCTCGTTGGCCACCTTCTTCCACCACAAGATCGCTGACATCCACGACAGCTTCAACGTCACGACTGCACCAATAACTACTGAGACCACCCCCCGCACCAACCGCCTCCTCTCCTGGACCACCATCAACAACGAAGACACCAGCAAAATCATGAACACCTTCCACTCCGGATCACCGTTAGACCTATGTCCACACCACATCTTCAACAAAGCCATCACAGCCATCGCATCCCATCTCCAGAAAGTCATCAACATCTCCTTTGAGACAGCACTCTTCTCAGAGCTGGAAGCATGTCGAGATCAACGCCATACTCAAGAAACCCAAGGCGGACCCCAAGGACCTTAAGAACTTCCGGCCCATCTCCCTGCTCCCGTTCCCGGCGAAGGTCATCGAGAAAACCGTCAACAAACAACTAACCCGCTACCTCCAGGAGGACAGCATCCTGAACCCGTCCCAGTCCGGGTTCCACAGCAACCACAGCACCAAAACAGCCCTCATCGCTGCCACCGATGACATCAGGACCCTGCTAGACAACGGAGAAACAGCGGCCCTCATCCACCTGGACCTGTCATACACCTTCGACACGGTTTGTCACTGCACCCTACGAGCACGCCTACACAATGCTGGGATCCAAGAGAAGGCCCTGGACTGGACCACATCCTTCCTCTCCGGCAGAACACGGAGCGTCCGCCTACCCCCCTTCCGCTCCAACACCACCGAGATCATCTGTGGCGTACCCCAGGGCTCATCCCTTAGCCCAACGCTGTTCAACATCTACATGGCAACTCTCGCCCATGTCGCCCAACAACACAACCTCAACATCATCTCCTGCTCCGATGACACCCAGCAGATCCTCTCCCTCACCAAAGACCCTCACACCGCCAAAACCAACCTCCATGAAGGAATAAAGGCCGTCGCCGAATGGATGAGGAACAGCCGACTAAAGCTGAACTCGGACAAGACGGAGGTCCTCATCCTCGGATCCACCCCTTTGGCCTGGGACGATACCTGGTGGCCGACCACTCTGGAAACAGCCCCTACACCCACCGACCACGCATGCATCCTAGGGCTCATCCTCAACTCCACCCTCTCCATGACTAAGCAGGTCAACCCTGTCTCCTCCTCCTGCTTCAACACCCTCCGCATGCTCCGCAGGATCTACAAGTGGATCCCCACTGAACCAAGAAGAACAGTCACCCAGGCCCTCGTCAGCAGCAGGTTGGACTACGGAAAAGCCCTCTATGCAGGAACTTCGGCCCAACTCCTGAGAAGGCTGCAACGCATCCAGAACGCCTCTGCACGTCTGATCCTCGGCATCCCTAGCCGCAATCACATCACACCCCACCTGAGAGACTTGCACTCGCTCCCCATCAACAAGAGGATAACCTTCAAGCTCCTCGCCCACGCACACAAAGCACTTCACAACACCGGACCAGCGTACCTCAGTAGATGACTCAGCTTCCACACCCCCACCCGCCAGCTCCGCTCCGAAGGCCTTGCCCTTGGCCCAGTCCCCCGCATCCATAGACGACTTCCGGCGGCAAATCTTTCTCCGTCAAGACCTAGAACACCCTCCCCACCCACCTACGGCAGACCAAAGACCCACTGACCTTCAAAAGACTCCTCAAGACCTGGCTCTTCAAGCAGTGGCAGCATTCCCCCACCCCCAGCTCCTTGAGACCCTTGCGGGTAAGTAGAGCGCTTTACAAGTGTTATGATTGAATGATTGATGGATTATTCAGGTACATTTTGCCAGTAGACATCGGCTGGATTTCTGGATGCCTTGCTTTCAACAATTTTTTACCATCACTTACTCTTCTCTTTCTTGACTTTTGACTTCTTCCAGGACTTGGGTTTTTATTTTATTTTTTATTTGCATGAACTTTCATTTTTTGCTTTTTCCAAATTGTATGGACACGCCGATTGATATCTGCTCAGGCTTATTGAACTTTGCTTTCTTGTTTGATCAACAAACGATGGCCATATCAGGAGGAGGGTGTTTTAAGGCTTATAGATCCATTGTCGACAATTGCTAAATAAGCATGAGCTTTGCTGCCATGAGGCTGCTTTTGCACACGACACTGCAAGCATCTATTTCGCAAGACTTTATTTGTGCCCCTTTACACATGAGAACTGTCTGCTTTGCAGGTTCTTTGCTGTGCTCTGAGGTTTAGTCTGCACACAATGTTCAAGGTTAAACAACAATGCCCCTTGGTATTCGGTTTTGCTCTGTCCCTTGCACCTAGACATAACAGGCTACACACAGATGCATCCCTGGAAATCGTGTACTTTAATATTGCAAACACAACTTGTTTTCACACACACACAGAGACACCTTTCCAGAGAGATGACCTGTGTTTGTCCTGGGATGGGAAAAGTGCATCTAGGCCGTCTGCTGACAAAGCCCAGAGGTCTTCTATTTTATAATAAACGATCTCTTGTCACAGGGAGGGTGGTTAGGTCGTTTCATCCTATTCCATTATTTTCTATAACATGACATCCCCGTTTGTATTCTATGGAATTGTAACAATGCTGACACTATTGTGTTTATGCATTCTACTGCTAGTATTGGCTCGGGTACTGCACCATAGAGCGCGTTAGTTGAAATAAACATTTTAAACTATACTGCGTCTCTGATTACTAGCATTGTGGACAAGTATGAGTGGTTAAGTGAAAGAGTGTCTGGCTTCTGCGATTCCCAAGATGGAGTGTGTGTTCTGGGTTCTCTAATCATTGGTAGCTTCGCTGTAGACAGAGAACGAATATCTACCGATATCTAATCGGTAAGGGATTTTGGGTACAGATGTGGTAGGTTGGTACACCACCTATTCACTGAGGACCTGTTTTCCTGTGCATAGTTCTGTGTATGTGCAGATTCCCCGCAACAATACGACCGTAGGACCTGTAGAAGTGTGCACTGCAGCTCTGTGGGCACCGTGCAATGACGCCACCTACCACCAGACCAGCTCATGGGATACCATTATGGGACCTGAAGAAGTGTGCACTGCAGCTCTCTGGCCACCAGACAATGACAGAACGTAACTCTGGACCAGCTCATGGGATACCAACATGGGACCTGTAGAAGTGCATACTGCAGCTCTTTGGATACCGTGGAATGATAGCGCCTGACCCCAGACAAGCTGATGGGATACCAGCTTGGGACCATGTAAAGTTGTGCATTGTGCTCTGTGCACATCATGCAGTGTCCCCCTGGTCTTTTTGTTGTATGAGCAAAGTGTTTCATACCTGAACCACACATGATGTGCTCACCTGGGGGAATTTATAGATACCCAGAATCCTGGCCATGGGCAGCGACAGAGATGACATCAGCTCTCCAACAACACCGGCCACAAATGGCTCCCTCTGGCAACTGTAACCAGGAGTTGGATCCCTCGTCCCGGACAGCAGCGTCAGCACTCCATGGATCGCCTTCACCTCCGACATGCAGGAATCGAAGATGCGGAAGCCAAGGGTGATGTTTGGTAGCAGGTCTGGGGTGTTGTTGATTTCTTCAATTGCATAAACCATTGCCAGAACATCCCGGTAATACCGAATGTGGAAGCTGAGCAGAAAAGAAAAATAGCAAAGGCATTAGAACATGTATGGATGTCAGTATCACAACCATCACTGATACCCAAATAGTAAAACAGCTAACCTATCATGCATATCCAGAGGTAACCCACAACTAGTATCAAAGTCTAACAACAAGTAATCAACTACCAATACCATTTGTAAACTGGATATAATCTATGACGTATAACCCACTCAATACAGGGGTAACCTATTACTGACACCAAACTCAAACAAACCGTTTACTATACTAAGATGAAACTAGAAATGGCTACCAAACATACCACGCTAAACATATAGATAACCTATTGCTCATAGCAACCATATGCTAATATAAAACTCAAATAATAACTAATGATGCAGTTGAACATATCAGGTGTGATGTAATATGTGAGGTCACACTCCATGCATAGCGGGGCACAAGATATACTTGGCTCAAACTATTGATTTTCAAAGACAGCTGAGGCAATCATTATCACACGAAACACACTAGTGAATGCAAAAATGATTAGAAAATACAGGTTGGTGCACAAGTGTAGGAAAGTAGGGTCTGCTTCCATGGTTACCCCCACTTTCTGCTGGTGTTCAACTGTTTTCTGACTAGTCTGACTGGCATCCTGCTAACCAGAACCCCAGTCACTGTGCGTTCACCCTAACACGGTTATGGTGAGTACCTTGGTACATTCCTATTTGGCTACTTGGGCACCCTGGTAAGTCCCTAGTATATGGTACTATGTTACTTAGAGCATGAGTACCCCAGAGGTCCCCTATTGGCTGCAGCATGTATTACGCCACCCAGGGGCACCCTTCAAACTATCATTACAGGCCTGCCATTGCAGCCATTGCAGCCTGCGTGAGTTGGTGCAAGCGCCACTCACGAGGGATATAAGTTCCTTATATCTCTCCCTCACTGCACTTGAGACCCATAAGTCACCCCTCTCGCAGGCCGTCCAGTCCTGAAGGCAGGGTGCTTCGTTCCAAGTGTGAGGGCGCCCCTCCATGAGCAGGACAACCCTACAGCCTACAGTGTCCATTCTCCCGGGTTGTAAGTACATCAGCCACATAACATATAGAGGAGCTTTGCGTCATTACGCAATGGCCATCTCTAAACTGACTGGAACGAGCCTGAGCATGTTTGGTACCAAACATGTTGGAACCATACCCCAACACCGTAACTGGTGTTGGATGCATGATTCCATCCATGGTAGGGCCCCACTGGGAGGCCCTCCATGCTCCCGGGACCGATCTAACAGAGCCTGTCAGCAACCTAGGGCCGCTGCTGTCCACAGACACGATTCTGCCCTCCTGCTGCTGGGTCATGCCCTAGCAGGGGAAGGTAGGACAATAGGTTTCTTGTCGCAGGGAGGTGTGACCACCTCCCAGACAAGACTTAGTGTATTGGGGCGGAAGTACTTGCCAGCGCCACATAGTCTGCTGGAAGGGCACATTTGGTGCCCTCCTTGCATAATCCAGTTCATACCAGATCAGGGAGCCCTTGGCTCCCGCTCTGGTGTGCAGCTGGACAAAGGACATGGGAGTTTCCTCTCCACTGTCCAACCCCTCCTCTGAGAGGGACCCCTGAATCGTCCCAACCCTCCCCTTAGGGTACTTAAGGCCTTACCTGTGGGTGGGTCCCTAGATTCATCGTGGGATTCGATTCAGATCCAACTTCACTTGTTAGTTGATCGTCTGGACATCTTAGCCGAGTCGTGCTGACCGTGCCGAACAGGATGCATCGTCGTTTTGCTCCCTGACTAAGACTGCAATGGAGAAGACTTGGTTGTCTCCTCACCTCATCGTCCTGCAAGCTCGCTGCAACATCAGTGTACGTGCTCCGTACAGGTTCCGTCCTGAGCCTGTGGCCAACTAAAGACATCCAAAGGAATTTCCTTTGGAGTGAAGGAGTCCCTCCCCTGCATCAGCAGGCACCGCAACAAGACCGACTGGTTTGCGAACCTGGGCTCCCACAGGCTGTGCAACACAGCCTGAGCTGTCCTCTCGTCGAGTTGAGGCCAGCATCCTTTGTAGAATGCCCTGGAACCAAACCCCTGTGCACAATGCCGCTGCATTGCTTCAATCACCCGAGACCGCAGCGGTTACCCTGACTGACTCATGCCAACAGAGTCATATGTATCGAGAGATTCTGTCGACAAGTCTGTCCCCGCTATAACGGACCCGTGCCGACGCAGTTGGTTGGACGGACCGATTCTGTTGTCCTTAGCGTCCCGGTGGCTCAGGCAGAGCTACCCCTTCAGTGTACCCAAGCTTGAAACCTCTTCACTTAACTTGATTTTTTCAACTCGAGTGGCCTTCGCCCTCCGTGCCTCCTGGACGTCCCGGTGTTGCATAGACTCTGTCCCCTCTGCTTTCAGGCACTCTTCGACTCAAACTCACCTCTGAGTTCCAACAGACACTGTCGTCCTTCTGTGGTAAGCCTGCAACTGTGATGTACCCGCTGATCAGTATTGAGTATATGGTTGAGTATTCCCTCACACCCGACCGTTGTGGGGTTCCTCGACCCTCAACTTGGGTGGTTCCTTGGGTCCATGACTCTTCTACGTATTCTAGGTCTAGTCTCGACTTAGGTCGTGGTTCACTTCCCATTACTTTGATATATTGTTTGTATCCCCTCTGGGGACCACTGGGTATTGGTGCTAACGGCTGTGCTATGTCCAAAGTATTGTGGGCATTGTGAATATCTCCGGGTAGGAGATACCGTAAAGAGTTAGTGAGTGATAAATATCTATTTTTATAAGTACACTGTGTGGTTCTTTTTCACTTAGCCTATACTAAGGATTAGACACTGGTGAACCGAGCTGCTTTACATTCTAACTAAGCCTGAAGGCTGCTCTCCACAGCTATCACTTAGAGAGCTTTCTATGGTTATCTAAACCCCTAAAATCACCATAAGGGTCCCGCAGGTTCATGCAGGGTGCTACACTCACATAAGTGAGCACCATATACTGACCAGGCTTCTCACAACAAGCCTGGGAGATCAGGCACTATATATTCCCACAAAGGACAAAGCCCACAATAATGTTTACAGCACCAATGAAACCCGCACTCAAATGATCAAAAAAAAATTAAACTATAAATCTTATTACATATGGAGGATATTAATGTACACATTGCCACAGGAGGAAACTGGGCTTTTGAATTTGAATTTAAACATATTTGTATAGCGCGTGTATACCGGGCGGTTTCATGGCGCTGTGGGATAGCTCAATTCAAATTACATACTCCAAGCTGGCTCAGGCTGGAAATGCCTGCAAAAAAAGAAAAGTTTTGAGTCTCCCTCGGAACTCCATGTAGGAAGCTGAGGAACGAATAGGTAGGGGTAGGGAGTTCCACAAGGACGGGGCAAGGACAGCGAACTTGCATCCTCCCGACCTCTTCCTCCTAAAGCGGGGGACCACCAGAAGAGAGAGGGCGGAGGATCGCAGTTGTCTGCTGGGAACATAAGGGCGAATAAGAGATGTCATAAAGGCCGGGGCTGTTCCAGCCAGAGCTTGAAAGGCAAGACAACCAAGTTTGAACAGAGCTCTCTCTTTGATTGGGAGCCAATGGAGGGAGCACAGAGCGGGGGTGATGTGCTGAGATCTAGGTAAACCAAAGACTAGGCGGGCCGCTTGGTTTTGCACAAGCTGGAGTCGGCGCAAAGCATAATTGGGGATACCATTGTAAAGTGCATTGCCGTAATCTAAACGTGAAAGGACCATCGCCATGAGGATAAGTTTAAGGGCTGAAAATGAAAAAAAACGTGAGATTTTACGAATGGTGCGTAAAACAAAAAAACAGGCCGAAACCACCGTGCTCACATGTGAATGGAGAGTGAGGTGTTGATTCAGAGTGATCCTCAAGGTTTTAACAGAAAAAGAAGGGAGAGGGGGGGGAACCGAGCAAGGGGGGCCAGAAAACAGAGGACCAAGGGTTAAGTTTCCCACCAGTCAGGACAAGCTCGGTCTTATCAGGGTTGAGTTTTAGATGATTGGTATTCATCCAATCCCTGATGAATACCATCACTGACTGGAAGTTAAAGATAGAAAAGGAAGAATCAGATAAGTTAAAGATGAGCTGGAGGTCATCAGCGTAATTAAACACTGTGACCTCCATCTGCTGTAACGCAAAAATAAGAGGAAAAATATAAAGATTAAAAAGGAGAGGGGAAAGAGAAGAGCCCTGAGGGACACCACATTGTACCTTGTGAGCTGTGGAAGAAAAGTCCGCTAAGTGAACGGCCTGGGTACGGTCGTTGAGAAACGATCTAACCCAAGACAGGGCGGAACCCCCAACGCCTGCCGCCTCGACACGGGAAAGAAGGATGGTATGGTCAACCGTGTCGAAGGCGGCAGAAAGATCAAGAAGGATCAGCGCCTGTGGAAGATTGGAGTCCAGCCCCTCTCTGAGTGTGTCCATCACGGATACCACCACCTTCTCGGTGGAGTGCAGGGGGCGGAAACCAGCTTGAGAAGGGGCTAAGAACTTACTGGTCTCAACAAAGGTACTCAAGGTTTTGGTGATATGCCGCTCCAGGACCTTGGCCAAGTAGGGAAGGAGGGAGATAGGGCGATAATTGGATAAAACTGTGAGGTCTGCCCCAGGCTTTTTTAAGATGGGGACAATCGTGGCTGACTTATGCAAAAATTCCCCTTCTTAAAGAGTCGTTAGGAAAGGTCAGGGGAGGGAGAGGGCAAGTTTGAAAAATTTTACACATAATGTGGGCAGGACAGACATCCACTGGGGATCCAGATTTCACAGTAGGGAGGATGGAAAGAAAAGTCTCTTCAGATAATAGTGTGAATTGGTCAAAATGATAGGGGTTGGACGGTGGGAAGATGTCAACAAAAGCAGAGGAGTTGCAGTTGTCCCCCGAGTTTGTGCCCCCTTTTGTAGTTACTGGATGCTGATTTTCGACTCTGACAGTGCATTGAGTCCGGGTAACCAGACCTTTTCCCTAAAACAAGGTGACGTCTATTGTTTTACTATTGGACAAGGACTTTAGCACCCCTGTAAGTGCCTAGTAAATGATACCCCAGATACCTAGGGCACGGGTACTAAAGAGGGTCCCTAAGGGCTGCGGCGTATCTTATGCTCCCCTAAAGGACCCACATACAAATTCCACACAGACTGCCATTGCAGGCTAAGTGACAAGGTGCAAACCAATGAGTGAAAACATAGCAAGACACTCCCGTGTGTCATGCCAAAGTCACTGCACCTAACATATGTAAGTCACCCCTACAGCAGGCCTTTGAGCCCTAAGGCAGGGTGCATTATATTTTATGTGAGCATATAAAAAATATATATATATAAAAAATATTTTAAAAAAAATTAAAAAGCAGATATGCCCCTGTGATATCCAGGCTTCCAATAACTTTGGCGCCTTTTGATGAATCTTCACGAATATATATATATATTCACTGAAAAAAACAAAGGTTTCAGGCATGATATAGTTAGGAATTAGCATTTAAAAAACCTTTGAAATTCACTGAAAAAAACGTAGGTTTTAGTGGTGTTATAGTTAGCTGGACATTTCACTCGTACAAAACCATTGAAAGTCCTCCGATATAGTTAGTTGTACTAACTTTATCTCGCGCGCCCGCAATCCACTGCTGATGATGTTACATATTACATTATTCATGACATGGTCAGTGACATCACTGATGACATCACTGATGACATCATCCAGAGAATGTGGTTTGCTTTGTTATTTAAATATGCATTATATATATAGCAATTTACATTGAAGAATTAGTGGATATATAAATATAAATATCTCGATGGAGGATTTAGTAGCAGTGTAATTGACTGTTTACTTGACCAATTTATAATGTCTCACTAAATATATTAGATAGTGACTAAACTGTGTGAATATCTGTATCACTTTGTCAGTTGTTGTGTAAACTGATTCTACAGTTGGTTACTAGCTATGTGAAAGTCTATATTAGTTATTGATTAGTTAACTGAGTATTTGTATGGGAGTGTGAAAGTGTGTGTGGTTCGGTGGGGGGGGTGTGACTGTCCAAAGATGTGTGAATAGTTGATTCAGTAGATATATGAAGTTAAAACTACATGTTCTAACAGTTGTTTGGGTGAGTGAATATCTTTATGGGTGTGGTGATGAGCAAATATATTTCTCAATGGTACAGGTCCAACAAACTAGAAAAATAATAGGCAGTGTATGTGTCAGTTGTTGTATATAAATAAGTATACATAAGACACAATGATTGTGTGAGTGACTGTATGGATAACTGTATACTTTTAATAATGATTTTATAACACACTAAGTATAAGTTACTATCTATATGAATACATGAAGTGGTGTTTGTATAAGTGTATAGCTAAGTAAATGTAAGTATGATCCATTGTTTTCATAAGTGAGTAGGATGACTTCATAAGTGAATAGGATGTGTGCTGGTGTGTAATGTCGATATAGGTGTATAAGTATTTTTGATAGTATTCTATTGATCATTGACAGCATGTATGAGTGAATCTGTAGGTAAGTGATTAGATGTGTGTATAGATCTAGGAATCACTGAGTGGGTTTTTAGAAACTTGTGTTGGTGTGTCAATGGATTCAAATATGGTACTCTGGTGACTTCCTTTCGTGAAGGTGTCTGGGGTGCTCTGCAATGCGCCAACGGCTGCGTTGCAGAGAGGTGTAATGAGGCCATCCCCATTTTTGCAGAGGGTGAATTAATTCCCCTTGAATACTGGGGGTCCTTGGGAGCCAACTAGCCCACCACGAACCTCCAGTATGCGCCAGGGGGCTGCGTTGCAGAGAGGTGTAAAAAGGGGCGTGGCCTCTTTACAAGTCTCTGCAAGGGAGCCCCCTGGTGCATACTGGAGGTTCCTGGTGGGCTACTTGGCCCCCAGGGACCCCCAGTATTCAAGGGGAATTATTTCCCTCTCTGCAAATGCGCCAGGGTGGGCGTTTGCAGAGTGGTGCCTTTTTTTGGGGGGGGAATCGGCAGGGTACGCGTAAACCTACGCATATCCCGCGATTTTAAAACAAAAATTTGTTTTTGGGCCTTGGGGGTCCTTGTGGGACCCCCTGAGCAGGCCTAGGGGGACAGGAACCTCAAGTATGCGCCAGGGGGCTGTGTTGCAGAGAGGTGTCAAAAGGGGCGTGGCCTCATTACACCTCTCTGCAAGGCAGCCCCCTGGCGCGTTTGCAGAGGGGGAACTAATTCCCCTTGAATACTGGGGCTCCCTGGGGGCCAACAAACCCACCAGGAACCTCCACTGTGCACCAGGGGGCTGCGTTGCAGAGAGATGTAAAAAGGGGCGTGGCCTCTTCACACGTCTCTGCAAGGCAGCCCCTGGTGCATACTGGAGGTTCCAGGTGGGATACTTGGCCCCCCAGGGACCCCCAGTATTCAAGGTGAATTATTTCCCCCTCTGCAAACGCGCCAGGGGGCGTGTTTGCAGAGTGGTGCCTTCATTTTTTGGGGGGGATCGGCAGGGTACGCGTATCCCGCGATTTTTTCTAAAAAAAAAAATTGGGGGGGGGGGCCTTGGGGGTTCTTGTGGAACCCCCTGAGCAGGCCTAGGGGGTCAGGGTCTTTCTAACCTGCCCCCTTTGCGTCTTTTGCGCACTTGTTTATCACTTTTCTTGTGCCTCAGTTTTACCAAGACAGAAGATGGCTGCCAACACTTTCTGGTTTGGAGTGTTGACAGACAGTTTTCAGCCAATTAGCATGCAGCTCGTGCTCGTAATGGTATGCGTACTGTCCTCTGACGGTACGCGTACGGTACTTCGTCTATAGAGATATCTATGAATTTACTTTTGATTTTCTAAGGAACTACTGAACGGATTTACACCATTTAACAAAAAGCGTAATCTGCGAACCGAACTCTACCTTTTTGCCAAATTTGGTGTAATTCCGTTCAGCAGTTCGGGCTGTAGCCTCACTTAAAGGTCCCTATGGAAAATTGCATGGGGAAAACACGTTTTGGGACCCCCCTTTTTTTCTCAGCCCCCACTTGACGAATCACCCCCAAACTTTCAGGGAAGGAGCGGAGAGGAGCAGGCCATTTTCTTGGAGAATTTCGCGTGTATTCGTCGACCGGCGCCAAAAGTTATTCCAAAAAGAATGTTGCAGATTTTCTATGTCCTAATTATATCTACCTACTGGCGACCGCCAGTAGGTAATATATATATATATTTATACAAAAATAAAACAATCTATTTGAACATATGTCAGCCGCAAGCCTGAACTAAATGAATTAATCATTTCTTTGTGCAAAATTATTATGCATGCAATATTTTGGGCATTAATACAAATTTATTGTTTTAATTACTCAACGGGAAAATATTTTCTCCTTTGACAAATTCCTTCCTCTACTCTCCCACAAAGTGTGAAGGGGTTGTGTGGGCTTTGTGCTGATTTGGATTTCGGACTCATTCTAAGGGAAACCGCTCTGCATGGTTGGCATCGGTGGTTGCAGTGGGTAGCACTTGAAGTGTCTGCAGTGGGTGGAACCGGTGGTTGCAGTGGGCAGTGTAGGAGAGTAGGGTCTGATTCCTATGGTCACCCCCACTTTTTGCTGTGCTTCACTGGTTTTTCGACTTTAGTGTGGCTGTGGGCCTGCTAATCAGACCCAGAGCCTGCTGTTCTCTCTCTAAATTGATACCATGTACTTTAGGTACATGCCAGATTAGGTATTGGATCACCTCTGTGAGCCCCTGTATAATGTACCATAGGTACCCAGGGCATAGGTGCATCCAAGGCCTACCAGGGGCTGCAGCATGTATTGTGCCACCCCTGGCTGGCCATCTAACCTGACACCACAGGCTGATCACACAGCCTGGGTAAGGTGCTTAGATACAGTATACCTATATTTACCTTATATATAGACACATATGCACCTATAAGTCACTCCTATGGTAGGCCTCGACAATCCTGGAGGCAGAGTGGTTGGTTTTACGTGAGAGGGTACCCTAGCATGAGCTGAGCCAGTCTGTAGCTTTCGGAACCATCTCCTTATAGCTGTTCTATGTTATAGCCATACCATATACTCTTAAGTGCATTATAATCCTCGCGGTTAATGCTAACTTTGGATTGGCTTTATCAAAACATGTCGTGTAAGGTGTGAAACACTTTTGAATACTAACCCCCCCCGCCAGTTCTGGCGGCGGGGGTAGCATTCCACCCTTCTAGAGGGAGAAGACATGTAGTTACTGCTTTACCCGGTTAAAGTTAAACAGAGCCTCAGCATCACAAAATGGATGCTGCTGCCACAGACACAAGTCTGCCCTCCTGCTGCTGGACGAAACTCCAGCAGGGGAGGCCTGGACAATAGGTTTCCTGTCGAAGGAGGTGCCAGCACCACCCCAGACAGGGTTTTGTGTATTGGGGGAGGGAGGGCTGCATCAGCGGATGCTTTTTCAGACACTGCCTGGGGCACACAAGGTGCTCCATGCATAGCCCAGTTCAAACCAGTTGCTGGGGCACTCCAGCCCCGCTCTGGCACGAAACTGGACAAAGGGAAAGGGGTGTAACCACCCCCTTCTCAGGTCCATCCATAGGAGGGACCTAGGCAGGTAATCCAGCCCCCATCCTTAGTATAAGTATAGGAGCTGTGTCTCCAGACTTTAGATTACCCTGGAACGTAACTTTGATACAGAACTCTTGGACCTTCAACATTCTATTCTGACTAAAAGACGGAAGACATCTCCCTTGTGGTCAAGGAGTGACCACCCTGTGCAAACAGGCACCAGCAGTAACTTGCCGGTCTGCTTTGTCGATGCTCCCCCCGAAACCCGAAGGCTCAGCGACTAAGGAACTGGACTCTCAGACTTCTCTGACTCCGACCCACATCCACAGCAAAGCTGAGACCCGTGGCGGACAAGAGAGACGTGGGACTGGACACCCTGGACATCCTGCTAACTGCATCGACTCCTGAGGTAACTCGCAGTTGTGCATTGGGGTACGAGAAGCCCCAGACCCGAGCACCATTTGCACCACCCTCCACACTCCACGAGTGCCGCGTGGGGCCTGCTCTTGCATTTCAGCTCGACGCGTCTTCCCGGTTCCTTGCCCATTGGCTAGTGAGCCCCCTGAAGACTTTTCTTTGTAACTAAACTGCTTTCCTGGTTGCTCCAGGCTTTCTCCAGCTTCCCTCCAAAGGAGAAGCACCACAGACCTTGCTGGTCTGCAACAGAGCCAATCTCGACATCCTGTGTGGGTTGCGTTTGCCAAGGCTTGTTGGATCCAATCCGGATACTGACACCGCAGTCAACTAGATCCGTCATGGAACAGCTCGAATCCAGCTCCTGGTCATCGTCGATGCCTCCTGGACCTCGTGGCTTAAGAGACAAACTCACCTTCTTCACCTGAGATCATCGCAACATCGCCTGGTTCCTTCCTGGTTCCTTCCTGGTCACTGGCTAGTGACCCATTCTCTGTCCCCTCTGCTTTCAGGTTCTTCAGATCTTCGATCCACCCTTGGATCCACCCGGACACTTTTCCTCTGGTCGCCTGCAGCACTTCTTTGCAGATCTCCATAGAAAACGACGACGAAACCCGACACCAAAAGCCACCTATGCGCCCAGCTTCCCTGGGTGAGGTAACACGAGTACATCAGTGCTTCCCATGGGTCTTGACTCTCGAAGTGTCCTAGTCTAAAGGGGTTTTGTCGTAGTCCATCCGGAAGTGCCCTTAAGCAGTAACTTTGTAACTTCTTCGTTCACCATTATAAGTCAATGGTAACTCGCGTCTGTGTTTAGACACTGCACGCGTTTCCCGTGGGCCTCCTACTTCCAATCCTTTGGTTGTCCAGCGTAGCCCCAGTGATTCCCTAGGCTCTGGGCCTACTCACTATTTCTGAAGTGGTCCTTATACCACTATTTTAGTATATGGTTTGTGAGGCCCCTAGGGCAAAACTGTATTTGTGCAACTTATCGTATGCTAATTGAGTAACTTGTAATGTACTTCGATCTCTGACTTCATAAAGAGTGCAGAGGGGTTGTGTTAGAAATAAATACATATATATTTGATATATACCTTGTGTGGTGTCCTTTCATTTGGTATTCAATTATAATTGGTAAAACAAACAGCTTCACATGCTCTCTGGAGTTTAGCCTAAGACTGCTGGTCCATGCTACCACTAGGATATCTTTCTTTAAGGTTGACTTTACAACCACCATCAATAAGGGTTGATTAGACGGGTGCAAGGTGCCACTAGAACTAGTGGACATCATATGCAAGCTAACTTCTCAGAGGCAGCACCTGCAGTGGGTGGCACTGGTGGTTGCAGAGGGCAGCGCCTGCAGTTGGTGGCACTGGTAGTTGCAGAGGGCAGCACCTGCAGTGGGTGGCACTGGTGGTTGCAGTGGGCAGCACCTGCAGTGGGTGGCACCGGTGGTTGCAGTGGGTGGCACCTGCATTGTCTGCAGTGGGTGGCACTAGTGGTTGCAGTGGGCAGCACCTGCAGTGGGTGGCACCGGTGGTTGCAGTGGGTGGCACCTGCATTGTCTGCAGTGGGTGGCACTAGTGGTTGCAGTGGGTAGCACCGGTGGTTGCAGTGGGTGGCACCTGTAGTGGGTGGCACAAGTGGTTGCAGTGGGTGGCACCTGTAGTGGGTGGCACAAGTGGTTGCAGTGGGTGGCACCTGCAGTGTCTGCAGTGGATGGCACTAGTGGTTGCAGTGGGTGGCACCTGCAGTGTCTGCAGTGGATGGCACTAGTGGTTGCAGTGGGTGGCACCTGCAGTGTCTGCAGTGGATGGCACTAGTGGTTGCAGTGGGCAGCACCTGCAGTGGGTGGCACCGGTGGTTGCAGTGAGTGGCACCTGCAGGGGGTGGCACCGGGGGTTGCTGAGGGCAGCACCTGCAGTGGGTGGCACCGGTGGTTGCTGTGGGTGGCACCTGTGGTTGCAGTGAGTGGCACCGGTGGTTGCAGTGAGTGGCACCGGTGGTTACAGTGGGTTGCACCGGTGGTTGCAGTGAGTGGCACCAGTGGTTGCAGTGAGTGGCACCGGTGGTTGCAGTGAGTGGCACCAGTGGTTGCAGTGAGTGGCACCGGTGGTTGCAGTGAGTGGCACCGGTGGTTGCAGTGGACGGCACCTGCAGTCGGTGGCACAAGTGGTTGCAGTGAGTGCAGTGAGTGGCACCGGTGGTTGCGGTGAATGGCACCAGTGGTTGCAGTGAGTGGCACCGGTTGTTGCAGTGAGTGGCACCGGTGGTTACAGTGAGTGCCACCGGTAGTTGCAGTGAGTGGCACCTGCAGTGGGTGGCACCAGTGGTTGCAGTGGGCGGCACCTGCAGTGGGTGTCACCAGTGGTTGCAGTGGGTGGCACCAGTGGTTGCAGTGGGTGGCACCAGTGGTTGCAGTGGGTGGCACCAGTGGTTGCAGTGGGTGGCACCGGTGGTTGCAGAGGGCAGCCCTGCTGGTTGTAGCAGACAGCGCTAGCAGTGAAGAGTGACATTCTAGGATAATATTAGAGCCCTGGTACTGTAGGGTAATGCTATGGGGCACCTCCATGCCATGTGGCTGTCGCAGCACTCAGCTACGAAGGATGCTGTGACGGGTGCACTGGACCGCACACAGAGTGATGATGGAAGGGAATCTCAGCCAATGACCACCGCTCTGGGCTGCCTTCCAGCCAAGGGTTTTTAGCTCATCTCTGTCACTACAGAGAGAGACCAACCGTATTCAAATCAGTCCTAAAGAGCCAGTCTGACCCGAAGTCCCGGGCCACGCCCCCTCTACACAGGAACAGATGCACCCCAAGCCCCACCCCTTGTGAGATCTCATTAGTGAGGCTCAGTTTGACGCCTCAGGCCCAGCAGGCTCTGTACTCATACCCGTGCATACCACAAACGCCCCCCTCCCTAGGGACCCTCTCCTGGACAACAGGAAGTGAGGACTGGGGCGGGTGAATTCACCTCAGCCCCCCCAGACCAGTTTCAGCCATGTTCTACTTTATCAGTGAGGTGCAGATGAATTCCTACGGCTTGAGAAAAACAATGGACTGGGATGCGGTCCAAGTAATTATCAGAGGTTGAGATTAATTCACGCATTTCACCCATCAATGTTAAGTTGCTTTTTTTTTGTTTGTTTTTTGCTGTTCAGCTATCACTAACCTCAAAAATCTACAAAGAGGTCTTTTGTAAATCCATCCGAAGTTAAATGGTGCAAACTCCTCTATAGGAAACCACCCTCTTGCAAACTTGTTTTAAAAACTCTAAGAATACAGCTTAGTCTTGTGCCAAGTTGTTGATTTGTATATGCTCATTCCATAGCTAAGCAATCACCGCCGCCATCTTTCCACAAATACCAACCTTAGCACAAGGCGGTCCTACCATACCACCAAGTTGAACCTGTAGCTGAGAACCAATTCTATTCAAAGAAGCTCTTATGAACCTGCCACTGGTATTGTTTCAGATAACAACAGGGCAGGGATCCAGTTAGGATTATAAAATATAAGTATTATAAATTACAAACAATTTCTAGCATGGCCCCCAAGCTTCACTCTGTTGACCAGTTAAGACTTTGTCCTCGTGTACTTTTAAAGTAGGCTGAACCGCTCTCCTCCGTATCTTAGAATCAAAATTATTTTCAAACCCTATGAGATAAGGAAGGAGTAATGCCCCCCACAAGGCAGCTGGGATGAAGACCCCAAGAAAGTAAAGAAGCAAAACTGGAAGGAGAAATGAAGAGATTAAAAGTAGAGAACGCAAACTGACCTTGTCTAGAAAGTTACCCAAAACCATTGACACCAAGCACAGGGTCAAGGGACACCCCAAATGATGGATGTCTTAGTCTCTCCATTATCATTCGTTCAAACCACTTTATTCGATTAATTAAAATCATAAAAGTACACATATAAATCACACATCATAAAATACATTTAAGACAAAAGGTAATATTAAAATCACATAAAAAACCTAATGTAATACCATTTCATATCCCCTTAAAAGTTTCTCCATTACAGATAATGCTGGTGGCCGCCCTTATACAACACAAACTGCTTTAAACCTGCACAATCGTTGCAAACACCAGACAAACAAATCCAACTGGAGGGGGTACATCGCGGAAGAGTTAAACTAATCAAACTGGAGGGGGTACATCCCGCCTGAGATAAACTAATCCAACTGGAGGGGGTACATCCCGCCAGAGATAAACTAATCCAACTGGAGGGGGTACATCCCGCCAGAGATAAACTAATCCAACTGGAGGGGGTACATCCCGCCAGAGCTAAACTAATCCAACTGGAGGGGGTACATCACACCAGAGATAAACTAATCCAACTGGATGGGGTACATCCCGCCAGAGATAAACTAATCCAACTGGAGGGGGTACATCCCGCCAGAGATAAACTAATCCAACTGGAGGGGGTACATCGTGGAAGAGTTAAACTAATCAAACTGGAGGGGGTACATCCCGCCAGAGATAAACTAATCCAACTGGAGGGGGTACATCCTGCCAGAGATAAACTAATCCAACTGGAGGGGGTACATCCCGCCAGAGATAAACTAATCCAACTGGAGGGGGTACATCCCGGCAGAGATAAACTAATCCAACTGGAGGGGGGACATCTCGCCCGAGATAAACTAATCCAACTGGAGGGGGTACATCCCGCCAGAGATAAACTAATCCAACTGGAGGGGGCACATCCCACCAGAGATAAACTAATCCAACTGGAGGGGGTACATCCCACCAGAGATAAACTAATTCAACTGGAGGGGGTACATCCCACCAGAGATAAACTAATCCAACTGGAGGGGGTACATCCCCCCAGAGATAAACTAATCCAACTGGAGGGGGTACATCCCGCCAGAGATAAACTAATCCAACTGAGGGGTTACATCCGGCCAGAGAAACAACTAATCCAACTGGAGGGGGTACATCCCGACAGAGATAAACTAATCCAACTGGAGGGGGTACATCCGGCCAGAGATAAACTAATCCAACTGGAGGGGGGTACATCCCGCCAGAGATAAACTAATCCAACTGGAGGGGGTACATCCCGACAGAGATAAACTAATCCAACTGGAGGGGTACATACCGACAGAGATAAACTAATCCAACTGGAGGAGGTACATCCGGCCAGAGATAAACTAATCCAACTGGAGGGGGCACATCCGGCCAGAGATAAACTAATCCAACTGGAGGGGGTACATCCTACCAGAGATAAACTATTCCAACTGGAGGGGGTACATGCGGCCAGAGATAAACTAATCCAACTGGAGGGGGTACATCCCGACAGAGATAAACTAATCCAACTGGAGGGGGTACATCCCGACAGAGATAAACTAATCCAACTGGAGGGGGTACATCCCGACAGAGATAAACTAATCCAACTGGAGGGGGTACATCCCGACAAAGATAAACTAATCCAACTAAAGGGGGGTACATCCCGCCAGAGATAAACTAATCCGACTGGAGGGGGTACATCCCGACAGAGATAAACTAATCCAACTGGAGGGGAACATCCCGACAGAGATAAACTAATCCAACTGGAGGAGGTACATCCGGCCAGAGATAAACTAATCCAACTGGAGGGGGTACATCCCGCCAGAGATAAACTAATCCAACTGGAGGGGGCACATCCGGCCAGAGATAAACTAATCCAACTGGAGGGGGTACATCCTACCAGAGATAAACTATTCCAACTGGAGGGGGTACATGCGGCCAGAGATAAACTAATCCAACTGGAGGGGGTACATCCCGCCAGAGATAAACTAATCCAACTGGAGGGGGTACATCCCGACAGAGATAAACTAATCCAACTTGAGGAGGTACATCTCACCAGAGATAAACTAATCCAACTGGAGGGGGTACATCCCGCCAGAGATAAACTAATCCAACTGGAGGGGGTACATCCCGACAGAGATAAACTAATCCAACTGGAGGGGGTACATCCAGCCAGAGATAAACTAATCCAACTGGAGGGGGTACATCCGGCCAGTGATGAACTAATCCAACTGGAGGGGGTACATCCCGCCAGAGATAAACTAATCCAACTGGAGGGGTTATATCTCACCAGAGATAAACTAATCCAACAGGAGGGGGTACATCTCACCAGAGATTAACTAATCCAACTGGAGGGGGTACATCCTGGCAGAGATAAACTAATCCAACTGGAGGGGGTACATCCCGCCAGAGATAAACTAATCCAACTGGAGGGGGTACATCCCGCCAGAGATAAACTAATCCAACTGGAGGGGGTACATCCCGCCAGAGATAAACTAATCCAACTGGAGGGGGTACATCGTGCCAGAGATAAACTAATCCAACTGGAGGGGGTACATCCCGCCGGAGATAAACTAATCCAACTGGAGGGGGTACATCCCGCCAGAGATAAACTAATCCAAGTGGAGGGGGTACATCTCGCCAGAGATGAACTAATCCAACTGGAGGGGGTACATCCCGCCAGAGATAAACTAATCCAACTGGAGGGGTTACATCTCGCCAGAGATAAACTAATCCAACTGGAGGGGGTACATCTCGCCAGAGATAAACTAATCCAACTGGAGGGGGTACATCCCGCCAGAGATAAACTAATCCAACTGGAGGGGGTACATCCCGCCAGAGATAAACTAATCCAACTGGAGGGGGTACATCCCGACAGAGATAAACTAATCCAACTGGAGGGGGTACATCCAGCCAGAGATAAACTAATCCAACTGGAGGGGGTACATCCGGCCAGAGATGAACTAATCCAACTGGAGGGGGTACATCCCGCCAGAGATAAACTAATCCAACTGGAGGGGGTACATCTCACCAGAGATAAACTAATCCAACAGGAGGGGGTACATCTCACCAGAGATTAACTAATCCAACTGGAGGGGGTACATCCCGGCAGAGATAAACTAATCCAACTGGAGGGGGTACATCCCGCCAGAGATAAACTAATCCAACTGGAGGGGGTACATCCCGCCAGAGATAAACTAATCCAACTGGAGGGGGTACATCCCGCCAGAGATAAACTAATCCAACTGGAGGGGGTACATCGTGCCAGAGATAAACTAATCCAACTGGAGGGGGTACATCCCGTCGGAGATAAACTAATCCAACTGGAGGGGGTACATCCCGCCAGAGATAAACTAATCCAAGTGGAGGGGGTACATCTCGCCAGAGATAAACTAATCCAACTGGAGGGGGTACATCCCGCCAGAGATAAACTAATCCAACTGGAGGGGGTACATCTCGCCAGAGATAAACTAATCCAACTGGAGGGGGTACATCCCGCCCGAGATAAACTAATCCAACTGGAGGGGGTACATCTCACCAGAGATAAACAAATCCAACTGGAGGGGGTACATCCCGCCAGAGATAAACTAATCCAACTGGAGGGGGTACATCCCGCCAGAGATAAACTAATCCAACTGGAGGGGGTACATCTCACCAGAGATAAACAAATCCAACTGGAGGGGTTACATCCCGCCAAAGATAAACAAATCCAACTGGAGGGGGTACATCCCGCCCGAGATAAACTAATCCAACTGGAGGGGGTACATCCCGCCCGAGATAAACTAATCCAACTGGAGGGGGTACATCTCACCAGAGATAAACAAATCCAACTGGAGGGGGTACATCCCGCCAGAGATAAACTAATCCAACTGGAGGGGGTACATCCCGCCCGAGATAAACTAATCCAACTGGAGGGGGTACATCTCACCAGAGATAAACAAATCCAACTGGAGGGGGTACATCCCGCCAGAGATAAACTAATCCAACTGGAGGGGGTACATCCCGCCAGAGATAAACTAATCCAACTGGAGGGGGTACATCCCGCCAGAGATAAACTAATCCAACTGGAGGGGGTACATCTCACCAGAGATAAACTAATCCAACTGGAGGGGGTACATCCCGCAAGAGATACACTAATCCAACTGGAGGGGGTACATCCCGCCAGAGATAAACTAATCCAACTGGAGGGGGTACATCCCGCCAAAGATAAACAAATCCAACTGGAGGGGGTACATCCCGCCAAAGATAAACAAATCCAACTGGAGGGGGTACATCCCGCCCGAGCTAAACTAATCCAACTGGAGGGGGTAAATCCCACCCGAGATAAACTAATCCAACTGGAGGGGGTACATCTCAGCAGAGATAAACTAATCCAACAGGAGGGGGTACATCTCGCCAGAGATAAACTAATCCAACTGGAGGGGGTACATCCCGCCAGAGATAAACTAATCCAACTGGAGGGGGTACATCCCGCCAGAGATAAACTAATCCAACTGGAGGGGTTACATCCCGCCAGAGATAAACTAATCCAACTGGAGGGGGTACATCCCGCCAGAGATAAACTAATCCAACTGGAGGGGGTACATCCCGACAGAGATAAACTAATCCAACTGGAGGGGGAACATCCCGACAGAGATAAACTAATCCAACTGGAGGGGGTACATCCCGACAGAGATAAACTAATCCAACTGGAGGGGATACATCTCGCAAGAGATAAACTAATCCATCTGGAGGAGGTACATCTCACCAGAGATAATTTCTTTCTTTATACACTCATTGATTTCCAGCATATTTGAAGGGATACCTTTTTGTACTTTTCCCAATTGTTGGAATCCTGGCCCTATTTTAGCTGCTACGCAATAGAGGTACCACCTCAGGGGCACACGTGCTGTTGTGTCTCGAATGCATGATGCAATATTTTGGCGCGTCTGTGCTTCAGGAACTTAAAATGTCAACTGGTCTTTGTCCTTTCGACCTGTACGGTTGCATTGCGTACAGCATGTGTTCCGCTGTCTAGTGTGCACTTTTGAGTGTGCTTTGTTTGTAGGCCTTGGAATGCAGCGGGTTCAATCTATGGATACGGATCTGCAAATATTTCCTTTTAGGATTCATCATCAGTTCTGTCCTATGCGATTGAATACAGAATGCATATCATGAGCCCTTGATGGATTGTGCGTCGAGAAACAGAATTGGGGAACCCTACTCACAGAGGAACCAGGGTAAGTATTTGATTAAAAAAGAACTGTGGTTCCTGTGGAATAATACTATCAATATTGATAGTAGGATGCGCAATCGCAATGGAGGGCTGAAGTGATATCAGAGGGAGAAGAAGCCACACACACCGATGGTTCAGTATAGCATAGTATTGTTATATACTTCAAATGAGCATTTGTACAATAAGAGAAAAAATAAAAGACATCTGTGCGTACTGTCCCAAGTGAAAAAAGAAACCTTGCAGAAGTAGGGAAAGTTGTGACAATTTTACAAGGTTTCCATAGTTGCAAACAAGTCGACCATTAACACATAGATACGCAATGAACAGCAACTTTATTAAATAATATGTGCTGAATAAAGGTTCGCTTTTTCGTTTGTGTACGGCTCCTGGATTGCCAACTGCTGACTCTTCCTCTGCGGCTACAGTACTGTCTGTCACGCCATCAGCGGCTGCCGATGGGGTTGGAATTTACCATCTTAGGGCCATATGTAGGTGGGGTAATACCAGTCGGTAATGGTGAAATTCGGTACATTTCACCGTTACCGACCGTTATTTAGGGATTTGAGATGTAGGAGGACGCAAATAAGGAATCGGTAATTTACCGATTCGTTATTTTAAAGAATCGCTAAATTACTGATTCCTAAAGCCTATGTAGGTGGCCCTCAAGTGAGTGCATTTGAGCCTTAAGGATTTGTTATTTACTACCAACTATAAGTTGGTGGTAAATACTGAATACCTTTGAAAAAGCAATTTTTTGCTTTTATACCATTGCCATGTGGCAGACATACATGCCCTTAGGGCATGTATGTGAGTCACATGTGCACCCATGCACGATTCAGGGGTGCAACAGGGTGTCAATGTGACACCCTGCAACCCTTGAATATGTTCCCCCATTACCGATTTGGTATTTGCCGAATCGGTAATAGTGAATGGCTTCCCATTCATTCCTATGGGCCTTCAGGCCCATAGGAATGAATGGGAATTTCCGAATCGGTAAATACCGATTCGGTAATATCGAATATTACCGAATCTGTAAAATTTACCGAATTATTACCTACATACTATTTACCGATTCTGAAATACCGAATCGGTAAAATTCGGTATTTCAGAATCGGTAAATAGAGATTACCTACATATGGCCCTTTGTGCTTTAGAGCTTGTGGTCCGGGCCCCACAGGGAATGCCGTCTCAGGATGGTGGTTCCATTATGGTTCCAAATGACACACAGAACATATAGATCAATCCTGGAGTTTTCAGATTTTATATACAATTTATTTTAAATTTGTTATTTTTTACTTGCAATTTGGCTTTTATTTTGCTTGGTTATTAAAGTGCATTATTAAACGTTTTAGTTTTAGGGTTACAAAAATATTAAGTTTACATTTTAAGGTGTGCTTTTATATATACATATAGGTTGAAGCTCCTAGTCTCCTTCGGCCAACGGGTGGTCTATTATGGTTGAAGAGAGCCCGTGCACATTAGCGTCCATTTTGGGTAATACATTTTAATTTTACAACTTTTTAGACAGTGGCTTCTGACATGCTTTTACACGTACATGATAACATATTCAGAATGCGTCCTGCTTGCATTTTTATTTTATTTTATTTAATGCATTTTTATTAAGCGCGGACTTTACCCGAAGGTGTCAGAGCACTGTACAATAGAACCAGTTACGTTACACAAGAGAACTGTTGCAGGAATAGAGCAAACAAAAATAGCCTGAACAGAGTGTACAAGCAAAAGTAAGAATAAATATGACACATTTTACAATGACTAAAGAACTTCCTGGCAGGGTCTGAGAAGGAAGGAATTAGTTCTGAAAGTGTCTTTGGAATAAAAGAGATTTGAGGTCCGCTTTGAAGATCTGGATGGAGGTGATGGCGCGGAGCGAAGGAGGAAGCGAGTTTCAGGTTCTCACCGTATTACCTGAGAACGATTGTGCCAACAGTGTTTCTCTTTTGAAGGAGGGGGGTTCAAGAAGGAACTTTTATCACAACACCGTACATTTTGTTCTATAGTAAAAGTATACTGCGCACATTGCCCTACATTTTGTTGCCCCTTCGGAGACAGGTTTGAGTCGGAAAGTCAAAATATGCCATACGCAGTGCAAAATCAGGCACGATGCAAATAGAACCGGTTTTGAGTATGAAACCTGCTCCTGAACTTTGGTTCAGCAGAGGAACACTTCCATGGATTATCCTGGACATTCGCACGTGACTGTTTTCCAGCTGTTCTGACTCACCACTATTCGGAAAAGGACGTAGGCCTTGCCACACCCGAGTGGCTTCCAGATACATCATGCACACAGGTAAATGGTGAGTCCAGCTCTCCAATCTGGCTGACCGCATTCAGCCTGTGCTCTCTAGATAGTAGCTAAGAGCACCACCACGATATATATTCATATAATCACTGCAACATTATAATGGATGAATTATTCATCTTTTTTGCCATTCTTGTGATGCTTGTAACAATGCTGTGCTTCCGTATACTAAAAAGTGCAGCTCATGTCTTTTACACAATAATCCAATTGCTTCAATAAATGTTTGAAATGCCAATTTGTGTGTTTCTTGTGTCAGCCTTTGAGCATGCCTGAGGAAACAACGAAAGGGAAGATCTGTTTCCACTGTTTCCTTGGTTGAATTAGAGTGCTCATTTTTCTCGAAGTTTTATATAGCGCAAACTTGACCCGAAGGTATTGGGTATCAGAGCACTTTACATGAGCACCAGTTGCGTTGCATAAGGACACATCCATTAGGCATGGGGAGATTAAGGGCCCGATGTAGGTAGCTAAATACCGCTCGGTAATACCGAAAATCAGTAGATTTTAGCGTTACCGACCGGTACTTAACAATCCCCAATGTAGGAAAGGAATCTGTAATAAGGAATCGGTAAATACCGATTCCTTAATACTGATTCCTTATTGCTCTTGCATTTAAGGAATCGGTAATACCAATTCCTTAAATGCAATGTAGGAAGCACTTTAAAGAGTGCTTTTGGGCCTTAAGAATTCGGTAATTACCACCAACTTCAAGTTGGTGGTAATTACCGAATTCCTTTAAAAAAGCACTTTTTTGCTTTTTTGAAAGTGCACTGTGGCACACATACATGCCCTTAGGGCATGTTTGTGTGCCACATGTGCACACATGCGCATTTCAGGGGTGCAACAGGGTGTCCTTTGGACACCCTGGCACCCTTGAAGTACCTCCCGGTATTACCGATTCGATAATACCGAATTGGTTATACTGAATGACTTCACATTCATTCCTATGGGCCTCCAAGCCCATAGGAATGAATAGGTAGGTATTCCTTATTACTGAATCTCAAGTACCGATTCGGTAATAAGGAATATTACCGATTCAGTATTTTTTACCGAATATTTACCTACATCACAAATACCAATTTCTTAATACCGAACCAGTAAAATTTGGTATTAAGAAATCAGTATTTTGCAATTACCTACATCTGGCCCTAAGTGATTTGCCCAGATTCACAGGATGATGAGCGTCGTTGCCGAGTCTCGAACCTGGTACCCCAGATTTGAAGTCGACCGCCCTAGCTGTATTCTGAGGATGCAGATACCATCATGATTAGGGGTCCCGATGGCGCACCGTGAGCTACCCAGGTATCGGGCTGATTGTCTGCGTAGACTCAGTCACCATACAGAATATATTGTTCAAAAGCACAGTCCGACTTCTTTGGCAAACCATACACCTTTCAATCTTGCACACAGCCCTCTTTTCTGCTCGCCTGACTCTCTCGATCCACTCTCCAAGTTTATGCACTGTGGTCTTGATTGATCAAACTGTCACTCAACACAACAAGACACCTGCTGTGCTGCGTGAGCAGGAGAGGGCAGGGTGTGCGCCCCATTTTACACTGATATGGCACATTCCTGTCCTTTCCTTGCGTTTCTGCACGATGTGCTGCCTTGCGCCAGCACAGGGCCCCTTGCGTCGTGTAACAAGGGCGCCCGTGTTGCAGACAGGATTGTTAGTGTGCAAGAAGAGTCACCGTACAGGACAAAAACAATACTCTGCTGCTTTTTTCTCTTTCTACCTGTGCTGCAGAATGTAAATATATTGAACACCTGCCCTGGGAAGGCGTAGGATGGTGACGCATTCCAAGGTCTACGACTCATGATTAATCTGGGATTGCACCAAAATCCATGGCTGGATGCGAGGGAACATCCACGCTCCATCCGTGGAACATGTCCCTGGGGCAGGGAAATGCGATGCCTTGAGCTACTCCAGATCGACCAAGCACCGAAGAACCACGCCGCGCGGCTGTGCATTGCTTGGTAAATACGACTTTAGCGTTGCGCTGTCCTTGCATTACCATGCGTGACGCAAGGGCAACGCATCACTGTGATATATCTGTCCCAAGTGTTTTTAGTGACCCCCTAATAGCTCTCTATAAGAATTTAAGGGCCATATGTATCATAGTTTCGTTTTGCGAATTCTAAATAGCGATTTTTAAGGAATCGCTATTTAGAATTCGCAAAACGGTATGTATGTAAAAAATCGCATTTTTTTGCGATTGCTTAATCTTCTTTATTTGGGAATTCGCAAGTTGCAAATTCACAAATAAGGAATAATTTCCCATTCATTCCTATGGGCCAGGAGGCCCATAGGAATGATTGTGAAATGCATTTCATTTTGCGATTTGCAATTTGCTAATCGCAAAATGAGAATAATTTCAAGGGTGCAGGGGTGTCTCAAGGACACCCTGCTGCACCCCTGAAATCAGCATGTGTGTGCATATGGCGCACATACATGCCCTATGGGCATGTATGTGCGTCACATGCCACATTCAAAAATGCCAATTTGTGCATTTTTTAAAGAAATCGCAAATTACCACCAATTGAAAGTTGGTGGCTAATTGCGATTTCTTAAGCTTAGTTCGCTATGGTAAAATGCTTCATACATAGCATTTAAGGAATCGCAAACATGCGATTCCTTAAATGCTATAGCAAAATAAGGAATCGCAAATTTATGCGATTCCTTATGATGCTATTTTTTGATACATATCAGTAAATGCAAAACGGCCTTTTGCGATTCGCAAAGGCCGGAATTTGCCGAATTCCGGCCTTTGCGAATCGAAAAAGCCTTGATACATATGGCCCATTGCTCCTAAAATGTATGGAGATGAACTGGATAAAAGAGCAGAAGTCGAAGGTAGGTTCAATAAAATAAAATCAGAAAATGCTTCGAACAAACACAACATCTTTGGGCTGGACTTGGGTCTGGATTCAAGGAGATCTCGAGATGCAGGACTTTCCAACCCTGAAGTAAATAGTTACGGTGTGGAGTGCAAGGGAGTCCAAACCAGCCATAAAAGGACAGAGGTGGATGATATTTTGCTGATGGAAGTAGCTGCTCTATTTTAGGAATTCCAAATTTGAGACTAGGTTGAGTAACTAGGAATCAAGGACAGCAGTAATAAGTCAATAAAATGAACTCACGCCCGACTATTTAAAACTTGTCATTAAGTACAGCAGGTAACCGATGAATGCCGGTGATTTGTCAAAAGTGCTTGAGATACAAGATCTCTGACAAAAAGAGGATTACTTTCCGTCTGCTTACCCACGCACACAAATCACTCTACGACATCGGACCAGATTGCCTCAACTCTCGACTGTCCTTCTACACCCCCTCCCGCCAACTTCGCTCTTCCAGCCAAGCCTTCGCCACTGTACCTCGCATCAACAAGACCACCATGGGAGGCAGATCCTTCTCATACCTGGCTGCCAAAACATGGAACTCACTCCCCGCTTACCTTCGCCTCACCCAGAATCACCTAGCGTTCAGAAAGCAGCTTAAAACGTGGATATTTGACAAATAATCCTCCTCCCCCTCCTAAGCGCCTTGAAACCCTCTGGGTATGTAGTGCGCTATATAAATTTTATGACTTGACTTGACTGTCTTCGAACAGCGGAAACGTTGACCAAAGAAACGCATCGAAGCTACAAGTAATCCTCAATCGAGTAGAGTCCCTCACACTCTGGTACTCGCATCTTTAGCCTACACCATCCCTGGCCCCTCCCACCCCCAAGGAAGATCCCTCACCCTCAGCTACTCACATCCCCACCCTACCCCTTCCCTGCCACCAGCCCCCCAAGGAAGATCCCTCACCCTCTGGTACTCACATCCCCAACCTACCCCTTCCCTGCCGCCTGCCCCCCAAGGAAGATCCCTCACCCTCTGGTACTCACATCCCCAGTCTAACCCATCCATGGCCCCTCCCACTTCCAAGGAAGATCCCTCACCCACTGGTACTCACATCCCCAACCTACCCCTTCCCTAACTCCCCAAGGTGTTGTGTGTGGATTTAGATACTGTATATAGGTTTCCCGATTTATGCCCTTATATAGGCAAAATTTGCATTGCCCGTATTTAGGCTTAGAAATCCAACCATTATTTAGGCATAATCCATGCTAACCAAATGCAGGCATGGCCACCTACATCCGTCCATCCACGTCACAACGAGTTCTTGGAAAACCAGACTTTTAAGCCTTTAGGACTATCTTTTGCTTGAATTATTGATTTCTCCAAGAACTCATTTATTATGCATGTACATCTATTCCCTAGGGGTTCATTCATGACGTTCCTCTGCCCGAATTTTATGTCAATACCGGCATTCCTAAACACCTTCTAGGTATAAATATACCTTCACTTGCCATGGCAAGGCACAGCTACATATGGACTGCTTGACCGCATACTTGCACGGCTCGGCTGCGGCTCGCCACGGCAAGTTCGGAAGGAATTCGCGTCCCCGCCTGATGCACTGACCAGACGCTGTCATCCTCCATCGCAGAGAATCCAGCTCCAGTGTTTCTGACTCCCCTTGCGGGATGTTAGAGATCGAGACCCGGAAAGAGATTCCAACCTCTCTCATTCTGAGGTATGGAGCAGATTAGAACCTAGAGGGACTCATGGCAACTCTGGCAAAACTAAACTATAGCTAGCTATACTCTAGAAAAACAGCACCGACTTCTTACCTCATACTACACTTCGGTACACTGGGGTAGAATTAGATAGAAGCACCAGATGAGTATTCACATTTTATCCTGTGTTATTTATGTATGTATTTTTATGAATATATGTCATAGCTACAAACCATGCTATTGCAGTATTATCTAATGCTACTGCTAACTCTGTACGTATTATACTTCACATCCTGTCTTACGATTGTAGCAGTTCATATCTCTTGTACAAGAAATACGACTGTTGAATTAACCTTTTTATTGAAACACCCGTCTACATGTTTTTGTAGAAACTCTGTAGAAACGAAGCATGTACGATTGACCGAGTGAAACTGTTATCTTTTGTTTCCACCATTCTGAGACTGTTCCAATTCTAAGGGAAACAAAGTTGTCATGTTTATGCGGTTGTCAGAAACTAATCCCTTCTTGTTTATTCGAGAAGTTTCTAGTGACCTCTGAGTTAGCTGGCCCCCACAAGTAATTAAGTTTAATGTGCTCGATAGAGGTAAACTGACCTCAGTCCTAAGCCACAACTATAGTGCATATTATTCCAATGCGCAGAGCCTATCAGTTATATAGGAACTACACTACAAAGGAAGATCCGTCACCCTCTGGTACTCACATCTCCAGTCTACCCCATCGCAGACCCACCAGGAACCCTGGTGTGATCTCCACTTACCCTTCACACTCGGCCGGTCGCGGCACATCAGTGAACATGGGCTCTGGGAAAGTGAACTTGGAGTGAACCACGAACACTCCACCAATGATGATGTCTCCATCCTGGGAAAAGGACATCATGCTCCTGCCCTGGAGCTGGCAGCGGGGATCGGAAGACCCCCAGGAGACGGCTGAGGGGAGCAGGAGCAGTAGGACAGTCGCCCAGGGCTTCATTCTAGGACGTCAGGTGTGGTCACCGTTCTCCGTTCCTCTCTCGATGCTAGATATGACGGCTCTTCGTGTTTGGTATCAATCTTCATCCCGAAATGAAATGCTGGACCAGCCCTGAGCCAAGGGCACCATCCTTCCGCACAGACCCGCTTAGTGGCACGAAACGCGAACACTGCCTATCGGTGACAGCGACATCCTGCCACCCTCTGTACAAACGCCAGAGCGCGTATTTGGGGCGTTACCAAGCCCAGTGAAGCACAAGTAAGAGCACATTTGACTCAAGGTTGAGCTGCTCTGGGTGCAGGAAGTAAAAGCAGTCATTGACCGGTCCACCCCTGACCAGGGGAGACGGCTCTCTGCTGCGAGCCTGGATCCCCTCTCCACCCAGGGGCGTGCCGGAGCACTGACCACCTGCACGGAGAGCTTGAAGGTCACATCATGGATCCCTGTCCGCGTTTTATGGATTTATTAACCAGGCTCTTCCAGCAGCTGCGCACCTCTGGGATCCACGCGCAGTCAAGGGCTGGTAGCGTGTCGCGCACCTCTGGGATCCACGCGCAGTCAAGGGTGGTAGCGTGTCGTGCACCTCTGGGATCCACGCGCAGTCGAGGGCTGGAAGCGTGTCGCGCACCCTTTCAGCTGCAGACCCATCATCTTCCACAACATGTCAATTACCAGCACATCTGGCAGGAGGTGGCAACAGCCTAATGACTAGGATGGGGTATCCTGCACCCCAGGGAGGAAGCTCAGGAGTCCAGGGGGGTGGAGGGAGGGACAGCTGGGGCCATGATGGAGCGCATGAAGCAGGTGGCCCACGCGAGACGTCAAGGTGATTTGGGTTCATCCAAACCTCGAAGGCAGGGACTGAATGACTCAAAATGTAGACTCCTTGCCTTGGATCGGAAAAGAGCTAAGAGACAAGAGCAAGAGACCTGGGCAGCCCAGAGAATGGACCTGTCTCAGGCCGAAGTAGTCAGAAGTTTGTTATTGGACCACTGTACAGTCCTCAGTGGAAGGCAGGATGCAAGGGGCAAAGTGAAAGTGGCTCCCACCCTAGGGCCCGATTCACAAAGGGAAACTTAGAGCAAAAGTCAAAATTTACTACTTTTCAGTATTCACAAAGGTAAGCTTAGACCAAAAGTCTAACTTTACTAGTAGTAACTTACCATTGTGAATACAGAAAAGTAGTACATTTTGACTTTTGCTCTAAGTTTACCTTTGTGAATCGGGACCCAAGAGTTCGAGGGATGAGTTTTCCTTTTATACCATGAAATATTCTGTAGCTGCTGTCCTGGTTTATGTTGAGGCCAAGTTTTCTAAATCCAGTGGTTTGTGACAGGGCAGGTGAATGAATGAATACATGCTTATATAGCGCATGGCTACCCGGAGGCATCCCAGCGCTTTAGACCAAAACAAGTAATCACCGCTCCGCGAAACATAAAGGTCTTCAGCCGTTTCCTGAAGGCGAGAGGATTCGATTCCATCCGAATACATTCGGGGAGCTGATTCCAAAATTTCGCTGCATGAAATGAAAAACGCCGGCCACCCATGCGTGTCCGTTTGACCCTAGGGACTATCAGCAGGTTTTTGTGGTTAGATCTGAGAAATCGGGAAATCTGATGGTGACGAAACATAGGACGTAAAAGGGCCGGGCCATTATCAGTAGTTGACTTATGGGCCATACACATGGCCTTGAACCAGACCCTTTCCTGCACCGGCAGCCAATGAAGTAGTCGCAGAGCCGCCTTAGCAGAGCTACGTCTAGGGACATCCATAAGCAGACGGGCCGCACAGTTCTGCACAGACTGTAAGATTTTGATGGTGCCTAACGGTGCACCCAGATAGACCGCGTTGGCATAGTCCAGGCAGGATAGAATAAGTGACTGGACAAGGAGGCGTCTGGCCTCAGGAGGAAGAAGGGCTAGAACCTTCCTTAGAAGTCTGAGCAGACCATAGCATGTAGCAGCAGCCTTGCGCGCCGGCACTCGAAAACCCAGACTAGGATCTAACCAAACACCCAGACTCTTTATTTGGTTTTTCAGGGTGGGAGCGGGGCCAAGACACTCCGGCCACCAAGGATCTAGATTGATGGGGGCCTTGTATCCTAACAACATGATTTCGGTTTTTGAACCATTGAGCTTTAGGAAGGAGCAGTCCATCCATGCAAGAATCTTAGTGAGACAGGGGGACAGGTTGTTTACCCCTGTATCGGCTGCATCCGCACGTGAGAGAGAGACAACCAGCTGCGTGTCGTCGGCGTGGGGTGACCAACTGAACTCCCCAGGGAAGAACCACATCGGCCAAAGGCCTTATGCAGATATTAAACATGGTGGGGCTGGATGTATGACATTACAACGCATGCTTTTACCACGCATGCCTTTACAACGCGGTTTTTACAACGCATAGTGCTTTAGGGCGCTGGTTAGTGAATAGTTTAATTTACTATTCCAACTCCAGTCCCCGTGGATAGTAGGGAAGGTGTTGGATAGTAAATTAAACCTATTCCCTATCCTAGAGCGCCCCCCAGCGCAATGCGTTGTAATGGTTTGCATTGTAAAAGTTGCGTCGTAAAGGCACTGCGTGGTAAAAGTTGCGTTGTAAAGGATGTTTCCCAGTGGAGCTCAATGAAGATCCCTGGGGAACGCCGTATTGCAGGGGAAGCTGTTTAGAGGTTGCTTCTTCTTCAAACACTGCGAAGGTTCTGTCAGCAAGAAAGGACTGCAGCCATTTGAGGGCGGTCCCAGTGACTCCTACCTCCCTCAAGCGGTGAATCATGAGCAGGTGATGAACCGCGTCGAAGGCTGCGCTGAGGTCCAACAGGACCACAGCAGCGCAGCCTCCTGCATCGACAATTTTCCTGGCTTCCTCGACCACTGCAACCAAGGCAGTCTCTGTGCCCTGCCTACTTCTAAAACCCGTCTGGGTGGGATGCAAGGCTTCGTTGTTCTCAATGAACGATGATAGTGCGGAATTCGCATGTTTCTCAGCGATTTTACCAAGCCCAGGCAACAAGGATATGAGACGATAATTTGACCAGTCTTCAGGATCTAGACTGGGTTTTTTTTAGAAGTGCCTTGACTCTAGCCTGCTTCCAGAGTGGCGGAACCAAACCCGCGGCAAGGGAAGAGTTGATAACGTCCCTAATGACTGGGGAGACAGTCGCAGAAGCCAGTTTAAGGACAGATGGAGGCACAACATCTGAGGGGGGAGCCAGATTTAAGATTCCCAAGGAGTCTTTCTACGGTGGCTAAGTCAAGCACCGGAAAAGACTCCAGCACTGCAGGCAATACGGGGGTTATCGGGGGAGAAGCAGTGTCCATGGGGTGAAAAGCTGAGTAAATATCCACCACCTTAGAGGCAAAGAAATTAGCCAGCTCATCACAGCGTTTCTGGGCGTCCGATGATTCATTGGGGGAATTGGGAGGGATGACCAATGATTTAAACATTTAAAAAATTTCCCTAGGGGAGTTGGTGGCGGCAGCAATCTTATCTTGGTAGTAAGAAGATTGTGCAATTTTTATTTGGTTTGTGTATGTCCGTACTGCCAATCTGTATTGGTTTTTGTTATCGCCAGAAATTTTTTTTCTCCAATTTCTTTCAGACCGCTTACAACTTTGTTTAAGCAGTTTTAATTCGAAGGAGTACCACAGCATTTTATTGGAGCCAATGCGATGGAAGACATCTGTTTTGGGGAGAGTAAGATCTAAAGAAGCCTCTACCCAACTGTTAAAAGATGTGTTGGCCATAACGGGATTATCACAGAAGGGGGGGGGGTTTATTCAGGTTGGCTTCCCAATCAACCAGAGAAAGTCTAGACCAGATCCAACTCAGATTCCTAGTTAATCTAACCGGGTGATTTTGGTCAGGGGGCGACCACGTAAATGATAACAAGGCATGGTCTGACCAAGGGACAAAGAGTGACTCTTCCCAACAGATATTATCCACTTTGGTAAAAAAAGTGGTCAACCAGGTGGCCTGCTAAGTGCGTAGGTCCGGATACAATTTGTTTAAGCTGTATTATCCCAAACCCTTCCATAAGATCTTGCGAGGGGGGCGCCTCCGGTTCATTAAGGTGGATGTTAAAATCACTCGAAATGGAAAAATTGGGGGCAGTACTTGTGATATAAATGAACTTATCTTGGAGATTGTTGCAAAAGTTATTGTGTGCTCCTGGGGGCCGGTATACCAATATCCCCGAGAAGGCACAGGTAGGAGAAAAAGAGATGGCAAACGCCATACTCTCACATTCTAATAGAGGGTCCGACAACCAAATGTGTTTCTATAAATAATTGCGACCCCTCCCCCCCGCCCACTCACCCGGTCAAGCCTACTCATAACATAGTTAGGTGGCAAGGCTCGGACTACACCAGGGTCCGAGGCCTCAGTCATCCAAGTTTCAGTTAGGAAGAGGATGTCGGGGTCTCGATCTTCCAGCAACATGCGGATTTCGTTCGCATGTTTGGGAAGAGAGCGACAGTTAAGAAGCACTAGGGAGTATGACTTAACTTTCCCATTTTTAGAAGGAGGGGTTTCTGATGGCCCGATGACATACTTGCAGTAGGGGCAGGGGGTCAGTGACGCCTCCGGTGATATAGAATGGGGACATAAAGCTGTTAGGTCTCCTCTCAGTTTCCAGAGCTGCTCCCCACTATATATCAATTTACCTGCTCTGCTGTGTCCCAGAATATCGGCCCCTGCCGCGGACAGGTGCAGACGGGCTCTTCTTTGGCGCTCCTTTGGTGCGAGGGAGGCGCGCCCGCTAATCGCGTCCGCTGCGCGGAGACATGACCGTTTTGATTTATGCCAGGGTTCTCCAAACCGGTCCTGGAGGGCCGGATCCATGCCAGATTTTTAAAATGACTACATGTATCTAAATGGGGATATGCACAAAATCTGGCATGGATACGGCCCTCCAGGACCGGTTTGGAGACCCCTGATTATGCGGTCCCAGCGCGTATCCCAGAGCTTAGTCCCAGAGCCTAGACCGCCAACCTGCCTGCCTCCCCAAGATGGCCGCTGTATGATACCGGCCGCCACCATGGGCAAAAACGACTCAGCGCCTACTCGGCTGAGTGGGGGCAGTAAGGTGGCGAAATGCGGCGCAATTAAAAGCAAGTATCAACTTGCTGAGTACTAGCACTTAATTAAAATTACAATGGGGCATATTACCAAGCAATAGCGATAATTATCGCTATTGCTTGGTTAGAGACAATAATTTACCGCTGAGCTGCGGCGATTTTTATCGCAGATAAACCTTGGTATTACCAAGGTTTATCGCAAATGTGATAAAAAACGTCCGCAATGCATGTATATCGCTGAAAAGTCTCTTAGCCATGTTATCCACCTCCCATTGGATAACATGGCTAAGAACTGCTCAGGGCAGGTGTTAGCTTTTGGAGATATTCACGCTTAGCGCGAATATCTCCAAAAGTTGGTAATAGGAGATAGCGATGTTAGCGACTGTTTCCAGTCGCTAACATCTTGGCACGCCCACTTTGCATGTCATTAGTGATAAATATCACTGACATGCAAAGTGGGGCCCAAGATGGTCGCTATCTCCTACTAGCTGTCGCTAACTGGTGTTAGCAACAGCTAGGTAATAGGGAGATAATTTTATCTCCGCTTTCTTGGCTTTTAAAGCCAAAAAAGCGGAGATAAACCCCCTTGATAATATGCCCCAATGTTTTTTAAAAGGTCATGCAAAGAAATCCCAGCTCCCGGCTTCCGCCTCAGGAGTGGTACGAAGTAATACTGGGTCTGGGCAGGTAGGCCTGGAAGCAGAGCACTCCAGCGACAACTAAAGCAGCCGTGCTCCGTAGAGTCGCTCCTCGATGCAGCTGTTGGTAGCATGCAGGATCAGCGGCCGCCTTCCATCTCACGGCAAGGTGAAGCCAGAAAATGGCGGCGTTGCTCTCTGTGAGCCTCAAGACTTGGGGCCGTCTCGTTGCCTGTGATCTGTCGCCGAGTGCAGAATTGAACTGCCTTTCTAGTCGCTACTGTTCCAGAGGGATTGTCAAAGACGTAATTGCTGGGAACCCTGGCCTGAAACACACTTCCACCCTCTGACAGCCCGTGCCCTGAACCCCACTTCCAGCCTCTAATGAGAGCCCCTGCCCTGAACCCCACTTCCAGCCTCTGATGAGAGCCCCTGCCCTGTACCCCACTTCCACCCCCTGAGAGCTTATGCCCTGTACCCCACTTACAGCCTCTGAGAGCCCCTGCCCTGTACCCCAATTACAGCCTCTGAGAGCCCTGCCCTGTAGCCCACTTCCACCCCCTGAGAGCTTATGCCCTGTACCCCACTTCCAGCCTCTGAGAGCTTATGCCCTGTACCCCACTTCCAGCCTCTGAGAGTCCCTGCCCTGTACCCCACTTCCAGCCTCTGAGAGCTTATGCCCTGTAACCCACTTCCAGCCTCTGAGAGTCCCTGCCCTGTACCCCACTTCCACCCCCTGAGAGCTTATGCCCTGTACCCCACTTCCAGCCTCTGAGAGCTTATGCCCTGTACCCCACTTCCAGCCTCTGAGAGTCCCTGCCCTGTACCCCACTTCCACCCCCTGAGAGCTTATGCCCTGTACCCCACTTCCAGCCTCTGAGCCCCTGTCCTGTACCCCACTTCCAGCCTCTGAGAGCCCCTGCCCTGTACCCCACTTCCAGCCTCTGAGAGCCCCTGCCCTGTACCCCACTTCAAGCCTCTAATGTTAGCCCCTGCCCTGTACCTCACTTCCAGCCTCTAATGAGAGCCCCTGCCCTGTACCCCACTTACAGCCTCTGAGCTCCTGCCCTGTACCCCACTTTCAGCCTCTGAGAGCCCCTGCCCTGTACCCCACTTACAGCCTCTGAGAGCCCCTGCCCTGTACCCCACTTCCACCCTCTGAGAGCCCCTGCCCTGTACCTCACTTCCAGCCTCTGAGAGCCCCTGCCCTGTACCCCACTTCCAGCCTCTGAGAGCCCCTGCCCTGTACCCCACTTCAAGCCTCTAATGTTAGCCCCTGCCCTGTACCTCACTTCCAGCCTCTAATGAGAGCCCCTGCCCTGTACCCCACTTACAGCATCTGAGCTCCTGCCCTGTACCCCACTTCCAGCCTCTGAGAGCCCCTGCCCTGTACCCCACTTACAGCCTCTGAGAGCCCCTGCCCTGTACCCCACTTCCACCCTCTGACAGCCCCTGCCCTGTACCCCACTTCCAGCCTCTGAGAGCCCCTGCCCTGTACCCCACTTCCAGCCTTTAATGAGAGCCCCTGCCCTGTACCCCACTTCCACCCTCTGAGAGCTCCTGCCCTGTACCCCACTTCCAGCCTCTAATGAGAGCCCCTGCCCTGTACCCCACTTCCAGCCTCTGAGAGCCCCTGCCCTGTACCCCACTTCCACCCTCTGAGAGCCCCTGCCCTGTACCCCACTTCTACCCTCTGAGAGCTCCTGCCCTGTACCCCACTTCCAGCCTCTGAGCCCCTGTCCTGTACCCCACTTCCACCCTCTGAGAGCCCCTGCCCTGTACCCCACTTCCACCCTCTGAGAGCCCCTGCCCTGTACCCCACTTCCACCCTCTATTGAGAGCCCCTGCCCTGTACCACACTTACAGCCTCTGAGCCCCTGCCCTGTACCCCACTTCCAGCCTCTAATGAGAGCCCCTGCCCTGTACCCCACTTCCACCCTCTGAGAGCCCCTGCTGCAGAGTAGCGCTCGAGTGTTCCAGTCACGTGACGACTGGGAACACTGGGAGCGCGAGGGGCCATTTTGAGAGCGCACTGTGGCCCAGCCGCGAGACTAGCTGGTGCTGTTCCCGGCGCTCCCATTTAGATAATAAATACTCCTACTCTAGCCCGGTGTGCCTCGGTATTACCCCAATGCCTCAATACAAATTGGTGACAAGGCTGGGGAGGTGGACACACAGCGTCAGTACCGCTACGCGGCATGATCTAGCGCCAGCGACCCGGGACCAAGAAGGGAGCACAGCAGAGGAAACGCCATTCATCGGTTTGAAGGCACGGGGTGCCCAGCAGCGGAGAGGCGAGAGACGGAAGACTAACGAGAAGCGGCGCACTCGGCCAGCCTACTCCAGGACCTGAGAGAGGGCGGCGGACCAGTGAGTACAACGGTGCTCCCACGTGGCAGAGGCTGTGCAGACGGGCTCACAGCGAGGCGCGGACCAGCCCCCATACCTAGAGAGCGTGCAACAAACCCTGAGGAGCAAGGCCTCAAGCAGCCACATCCTGTGCCCCTCCCCCCATAAGAGAGGCGATAAAGGTGCGCACTGGCCTTCAGGAGGGTGGCCCACTCTAGAAGCACCAAGAGAGAGCAGAAGGGCACGCCCCCAGGCAGCCACGTGCCAGGACCGTACTACCCTGCCACAACGCACCTAGCAGCCACGAAGGGAGGCCAGTACAGACACACACAGACCCAGGTCCCACAAGCGACCTAAGAAGCAACTCCAGTAACACCGCGGTCCTAACTGCGACAAAGTCAGACACCTGCAACCAGCATACAAATCACGTCAAGCAGCTGCAGGATACCTGACCCTGACGCACCAAGGTCAAGGCAGCGTGAGCGAGGAACTCACGCCCCAAGCAGGGGCAACCAGCCAGGACGAGCAAAGCGCACCGGGGAGCCCCCCACATAGGACAGACGAGGCACAACCAAGGAGGCAAGTCACCATGTGCGTCCAAACCTTCCCCTCACGAACCTGGTTCCATTTCTGCCGAAACTGGGGGAACCAGCCCTGAAATGGGAAGACTGGAAGGAGGACTTCCTGAACTATCTGTCGGCGCTGGAGGACGAAGGGGGCACAGTCTTTCTGAGTAAGCGGAAAAAGAAGATCCTACTGCCCAATTTAGGTCCAGAAGGCATCAGGGTATATGCGAACTTGGTAAAAAAGACCAGGCCTCAAGACGACGACGACGTGTTCCAACACGCCATAGAGGACCTGGATTGCCATTACCAGCCAGTGGTATGCACCGCGATAGACCGCTTCAATTTCTTTCAAAGGAAACATATCGCCGGGGAGTCAGTGGAGGACTATGTGGCAGCACTGAAGAGACTAGCAGTTACCTGCATATTCGGAGGACTCCATGATGACTTCATACGGGACCAAATCATCATGCACAAGGTGAACACGTCTATAGAAGAGACGCTATGGGTCAGTGGCGAAGCCCCCCTCAAAGAGATAGTGGCCATGGTCAAAAAGGCGGAACTCTTGAAGCGGTGCGCAGAAGCTTCCAAAAAAGGACAATGCCAGTAAAGCCACGGTGAGCAAGGTGACGGAGACCACCCCCCAGGAGCGAAAGCCGTCGTTCGTATAGAGCTCTAGGCAGCCCAAGAAGTTCGCACTCAAAGCGACCACAAACCTCAGGCACCAAGGAGAGGACAGGAACAATTGCTACAGATGCGGCAGTACGGCACCCGCAGCCCATGACAAACGTTGCCCAGCCTTCAGAGCCAAGTGCCTATACTGCGGGATCATGGGACACTTCGAGAAGGTCTGCAGACGCAAACCCAGGAAGTAGTCAGTAAAGTATGTGAAGCTGGACTCCGAAACAGAAGAAGGAGGGGGTGAAGAAGACGAGGACAGTGTACTGTGCATAGATGACCAAATCTTGGGCATAGACTGCTCACGGACACGCAAACCGTTGTGCGACCTTTCCATAGGAGGGATTCAAGTATCCATGGTGGCCGAGTCAGGGTCCCCATATGCCATCATACAATGCAGAATTTGGGACAGAGACTTCGCACAGATCATAGGCACACACCTCCTTCCCCCAGACATCCATCCTGTCACCTTCACAGGGGAACCTATTCCCATGGTGGGATTTCGCCACCTACAAATTGAATTCAAAGGCCGCACGGCAGATGGAAAACTTTACGTGGCAGAGAAGGGACCCTCCGTGTTAGGATGGGTGGATCTAGGAGAATTGGAGATTCAAAATAATCCAAGCGGCATGACCAAGTACTGATGACAGCTCCCGCACACACATATGAAGACAACAAGTGGAAGTCAGAATTCCTGACGGTTTTTGGAGGCACCATCAGCAAGTTGACATAATTTACCCACAAGATATGCCTCAAGGAAGGAGCTAAACCAGTAAGCCATAAAGTAAGGAACATTCCTTTTAACTGCAGAGAGGCAGTGCAACAAGAACTGCAACGCTTGGAAGACAACAGAATAATTGAGCCCATTGAGAGCGCAGAATCGCTGGCTCCCCTGGTCGTAGCCAGGATGACCAACGGAAATGTGCGCTGTTGGACTTCGCCCTTTCTGTAGGGTCATCCCTGAACTTTTTGCCACCCACAGAAGCAGCCTTGTAAAAAGTGTCTACGGTCTGCCATTGCAGAACCTGCGTGCAGTCTGGTACTGTTATGCCGACTGGGCAAGTGCACCCACTTGCCAGTCCCTAAACCTTCCCTTAACTTCATATTAGTCACCCCTATAGTAGGCCCAAGGGCAGGGTGCATCGTAAGTATAAGGTAGGACAAGCCCTGATGTGTGTGGCATGTCCTAATAGTGAATTACAGCCATTTTCGTTTTTCACTATTGCAAGGCTACCTGTTCTCATAGGCCAGAATGGGCTGTTTGAATTGTTACACTCTATGATCCCAACAGACTCAGGGAACATGGTAGCAATTCGAGTTTAGTATGCCTGAACTCAGAATAATAAAATAAATCTTTTAGTAAAGTTTATTTTAATGGTCTGTGTTTGCAAATACCACTTTTAGAACCCGCCGCCACGCACTGAAGAGTACGGCTCGTACGCTCGAGGAGTACCGGCCGCCCCGTACTGTGCCGCTGGGTTCGGATTGGCATCCCCGCTCCAAGGCACGACGCGCATCCCGCACCGCATTGTGAAGCCGCTACGACCCGGACCGTCCGCTTCACCCTGCAGCCCCGCTCAGACGCCCCGAACCGAGGCATCTAACCAAGCCAGGCCCGTACCGGAGAAGAGCCCACGCACGCTTCTGGGACACCTTCACCTGCCGCATCATCCGCGTCGACGCCTACGAACTTCAAGGTACTGTGAGAGTCGCCCCTGACTGTGTGCGCATCGGACCAGCGAGTATACAATGTTTTTTTACTCTTTTAAGACACGAGAGAACCGCGCAGTCAGCGCGACACACAGAGACCATTAAGACATGAATTTGTGAAGTAAAACTTTACCTTTCTAATAGTATTGTGGCCTAATTTTAAAACATAATTGGTTCTTGTGCTAAGCCTTATATAAAGTAATTATTTTTGATACAAAACCTCGTGTGGTATCCCTTTTGTGGTGTTATCATTGAATTACTGTATGCACTTACAAATGCTTAACCCATAAGGCTCTGAAGTTTAGCCTTGTCTGCTCGCACCACGCAACCTAGAGGGTGAGCAGGGGTTATTTTAAAGAGTAATGGCCAGATGTAGGTCACCAAATACCGTTTGGTGATTGAGATGTAGGGGGCCTAAATTTTACAGAATCGGTAAATTTACAGATTCGGTAAATTTACCGATTCTTTGAAATACGATTCGGGAAATTTACCGAATCGGTAAATCTATATGTAGGTGGCACTGCAAACAGTGCCACAGGCCCCTAAGAATTTGTTATTTACCATGTAATACTATTGCATGGTAAATAACTAATTCCTGTATACATGCACATCTGTGCATGTACACCTGTGCCATGTGGCACACAGACATGCCCTAAAGGCATGTATGTGTCTCACATGGCACACAAGCCTGAATCAGGGGTGCAACAGGGTGTCAAAGTGACACCCTGTCCCCCTTGTCAATTCGGTAATTTTACCGAATTGGTATTTACCGATTCAGTAATTGCCATTGGTTCCTATGGGCCTCAAGGCCCATAGGAATCAATGGCAATTACCGAATCGGTAAATACCGATTCGGTAATTACCGAATTCTACAGATTCGGTAAATTAATCAGTAAAAATACCTATATAGCATATACCGATTTGTAAATACCGAATTGGTAAAATTCGGTATTTACGAATCGGTAAATGCCATTTACCTACATCTGGCCCCTAGTCCCTGGCCCTGACTAGAGGAGAGGGTCCCTGCTTGTCACAAGTCCTTACCTGTGCCAACCAGAGACCCCCAATTCTAACATTGGAGGCAGCGGTGAGGATTTTGAATTTGCATTTGTAATTAATATACAGTGATTGGTGAACACCACGTAGTGAGTTCAGACCAATAACGCAGCCACAAACTTGTGATTTTTGTTTTGCCTAGAGATCTCCATTTTTAAAGAAAAGTCATGCCTGGTTCAGTGAGAAGGGAAAAGACAGCACCCATTTCATCTATTGACTGTGATTGGGAGAAACTAGAAAACTACACCAACAAACATCTCAGGAGCTTCCGCAACGTTTTTAAAATTCCCATGACCGGACTCTCCAGAAGGGAGCAGTTCCAAAAGGCGCTGAGGGCCTGGGTCGAGGCAAGGAATGCCCCTGGAAAGGATATTGTATTTGAGGATGCAGAGCAGCAGCTAGAGGGACCACTGGGTCCAGAAGGGAGGGGTGCAACCTCCCCGTTGGGTAGCAGTGTTTCTGCCCGAGGTCTGTCGCCAGAGGAGTTGGCAGACAGAAGGGAGACCAGGATACATGAAATGGAGATGGCAAAACTGAATGTCCAAATGGAGCTAGAAGCTAGGAAGTTATCCCTGGAAGAAAGGAAAAGGCAGCTTGCGCACGACTTGAGAATGAGGAAACTTGGTTTGGAGCTCGAAGAGCTTGAAGCCAGGAGGGCTTCAGCCCAGCAACAAGGAATGTGTGTAGCTCAGAGATTGAGCTTTGCTGAGTTGGGGGTGGAGTCCAGCTCAGATGGTGGCAGCAACATTCAGTTATCTAGTGCTGGGAGAGTAGTATACGTACCCAGAGATGTGGCACCTGACTTGGAGGGGGTTAACATACACCAGGAGGTTCAAGGACATGAGGTAGCTCCAGTAGTGCACAGCGTCCCTGAAGGGAATAGGGTAACTGGCGTAGGGGTTCATGGTGCTAGTAGTGGGAGGGACACTCTACTGACTCTAGATGAGAGGTACAGGGAGAGGGGATCCGCCAAAGTTGAAGTCTTGGAATGCGAGTGTGGAGACTGCCCAGAAGAGTGTGGGTTGTGGGACAGAGACAGTCAGATACTGTCTTGCCAATCTCAGGAGAGTGGTGTGGATTATGTGTGTGAGGCACTGGATGGTGAGCTGAAGGATAGTTTGGTTAACCCTGCTAGGGGGCTGTGTGATCCAATTGTGGGAGAGCATATTTTAAGTCCCTGTTTTCCAGAGCTATGCCAACACCTATTTGAGAGTGAGTTCTCTGACCCCAGGGAGCTCACATTGGAGGCTGACCCTTTGGTGGATTCCAGAGGGTCTGAAGCAGCGTTGGGGAGTGATTCCAACAAGAGTGGGTCAGGTAACTTCCAGTCCTATGTGATGGAAGAGGTTCAGTGTAGCCCAGCTAGGTCTCTGTGTAGTGGGTGGGGTGTAGGGGCTCGCATCCTGTCTCAGAGGAGGAGTGAGTGTGGGTTCTGTCCCAAGGTACCCGAAACCCAGTCTCAGGGCCGGGATGATTTCTTAAGGGAACATCAGGTCGGGGGCCTAGGCTGTACTTGTAGGCCATTTGAGGAGAATCTCCCAGTATCTAGAGAACGTGGATACTCTGTAAGCAGAGCTCCAGTAGTCCTGGTATCTGGCAGTACCGCTCCAGTTGGGAGGGTGCAGAAGTCCAGATGTTGGGGTGAGAGGGGGAAAGAGTCCCCAGTGGAAGAACCAGTTGGTCAGAGGCCAGCCAGAAGGGCTGCGTCCCCAGGGAATGACCATAGTGACCCCACTCCTGTCCTGGGGGATCTTCGCGCACTGTCAGATGAACAGGGGACGGGAGATCTGCGCCAGGCAGACTGTCACACAACACAGGAGTTATGTGTTACCCTTGGGGGGCATGCGTGCTCCCAATGAAGTCCTGGTGCGCCAGGCAAGTGTTCAACTGCAGGGTTGGGTCCCTGAGTTGGGAAGCCAGGTACAGGGGTTACCTGACCTGGAGGGGGAGACATCTGTAATCAGTGTCCCTACCAGTCGGTCTTCCTGGCATACCACTCTGGGTGGGAGGGGACAGCCGTCTGGAAGGGGGTGCAGAGGGAGGGAGTCCTCGCCTCTGGCCCCGGTGCAGCTTGATGGTTTAGACCCTAGGTTGGAGAGACAGGTTCAGGTGTTGTCTGACCTGGAGGAAGGGGCAACTGTTATCAGTGTCCTGACCAAAGTGGCTTATTGGTGTACCACTCCAGGTGGGAGGGTACAGCCGTCTGGAAGAGGGTGCAGAGGGAGGGAGTCCTCGCCTCTGACCCTGGTGCAGCTTGAGGGTTTAGACCCTAGGTTAGAGGGCCAGGTGCAGGGTGTCCCCCCTAACCTGGTACCCCAGTTGCAGGATAGCACCCCTGAACTGGAGGGCGAATTGTGCAGGTCACCTGCCACAGGTGCCCTGACAATTCTGGAAGGGGGTACCACTCCAGGTGGGAGGGTACAAAGCCCCAAGGAGGAGGTCCGGGTGTGCGAGAGCCCACCCCAGTCTTTGGTCCAGCCACCGGGTACAGGTCTGGGGCTGGTGGGTCAGTGCCAGGATGACATACCTGACCTGACAGGCGGGAGAGTGGACCAAGGGTGATAAGCACCTGGGTCTACCGCCCCCCGCTCTCTAACGCCACAGAGGTTTGAGAGCCCTGAGAGGCATAAGGCCTGGGCCTCATCCCTGACTACTGTCAGTGGCCACTGTGACTTGCTGTCTGTCTGTTGGGACACACCTGTGAGCAAGTTAAGGTTAGATGCTACCCAGGTGGTGTCCACAGGTGAAGAGAAGAGTTCCCCAAGGATTAGCTTGGTGGACCCTGAGAGTGTGGACAGAGGATTTGAAATGGGTTCAGATTGGCGTAGAACTGGAATATGCCCCTGCTGTTGCGGGCCAGGTCCATGTTCTATCGCCCCAATCCATCTTGGTAGTGATTGGTCTACCCTGCGTTTTGGCTGGAAGGGGGTTGTGTTGGACTTGGCCCTTTCTGCAGGGTCATCCCTGAACTTTTTGCCTTCCTCCTATATTCTCTCTGACCTGTTTTTGTTGGTTTAATGACTCTGGGCACTTTACCACTGCTGGTCAGTGCTAAAGTGCATATGCATTCCCTACTATAAATTAATGCTATATTGATTGGATTCCATCATTGGCTTATCTGGTTTACTGTCAGACCCCAGTAAAGTGCACCAGGAGTGCCAGGGCTTGTAAATACAAATGCTGCTAGTGGGCCTGCAGCACTGGTTTTGCCATCCACAGAAGCGGCTATGTAAAAAGTGTCTAAGGTCTGCCATTGCAGAACCTGCGTGCAGTCTGGTACTGTCATGCCGACTGGGCAAGTGCACCCACTTACCAGTCCCTAAACCTTCCCTTAACTTCATATTAGTCACCCCTATGGTAGGCCCAAGGGCAGGGTGCATTGCAAGTATAAGGTAGGACAAACACTGATGTGTGTGGCATGTCCTAATAGTGAATTACAGCCATTTTCGTTTTTCACTATTGTAAGGCTACCTGTACTCATAGGCCAGAATGGGCTGTTGGAATTTTTACACTCTATGATCCCAACAGACTCAGGGAACATGGTAGCAATTCGAGTTTAGTATGCATGAACTCAGAATAATAAAATAAATATTTTAGTAAAGTTTATTTTAATGGTCTGTGTTTGCAAATACCACTTTTAGAAAGTTGGTATTTGCTTGCCTAACCATTTCAGCCCGCCTCTGCTAGGATGTGTATCTGCTGTCTGGTTTCTCTGTGTGACAGGGCTGGGGAATTCCAGGAGACAGGCTGGGCAGCCAGGTGATGAATAGAAAGATTATACCAGGATGGGTGGGAGGAGTGCCCCTTGACTCTGAATAGGGCTGTGCTCTGCCACCACAATGCTGGCTCCACCTCCTGCGGAGCGTCTGATGTCTCTGCCCTGCACCCTGAAAGCAGAAGCCTGCATCATGTCAACAAAGTGCTCAGAACCTGGACTGAACAAGGCAAAGTCCCCCTGGCCTGAAAGAACAAAAGAAATGGAGTGTAAATATAGGAGCCCTGCTCCTAAGAAATCAGATCCTGCTTGAACCACGAAGAACCTCTGCCCGACAAGAAGGACCTGGAAAAGCTGAAGGAGGAGTACTGTCCCTGACCTGGGGGATTGGCCTGCAGTGGGTGCCTTGCTGAGAAAGGAGAGGAAAAGACTGAGAGAGACTTTGCAGAACTTGTGCTTCAACCAAATCTCCAAGGGCTTGTGGGTGAGCTTGCCCCCCTGAACGGAGTCCCAGGAATATTGGACTCCTCCTGCCTCAAGAGCCGCTGGACATTGCCCAAAACTTGCCCTGCCGCTGGAGCCGTGATCGAAGTGCGACTCGAAACCCTGTTTACTCTGCAGCCATGTCCGGGGCCGCCCGCACAGTGTGGCTCTGCTCTGTACGAGCCGTAACCCGCACTGTCCTCTGCCGGGCCGCCTACGCCCCGCTGCACCCTCCCCCCATGAGCGGCACTGCTCGCCTCGCTGCACCTGCCGCTGGCAGTTAAAGACCGGAGCGCCCCGCAAGGAGAATCCGCCCAGTATTTCAAAGCGTACCGGCTCCCCTGGCGCCGCACTACAGAAACCGAAGTCGCAGCCGCGCACTGAAGAGTACGGCTCGTACGCTCGAGGCGTACCGGCCGCACCGTACTGTGAAGCTGGGTTCGGATTGGCATCCCCGCTCCTAGGCACGATGCGCATCCCATGCCGCATTGTGAAGCCGCTACGACCCGGACCGTCCGCTTCGCCCTGCAGCCCCGCTCAGATGCCCCGAACCGCGCCGGGACACCTCCATGTGAGGTAGCTGTTCGCGCTTTTATAAATGCCAGTATTATTATTATTATTATCTAACCAAGCCAAGCCCGCACCGGAGAAGAGCCCACACACGCTCCTGGGACACCTTCACCTTCATCATCAGCCTCGACCCCTATGAACTTCAAGGTGCTGTGAGAGTCGCCCCTGACTGTTGGCGCTTCGGACCAGCGAGTCCGCAACGTTTTTTTACTCTTTTATGACACGAGAGAACCGCACAGTCAGCACGACATGCAGAGACCATTAAGACACGCATTTGTGAAGTAAATTTTTGCCTTTCTAATAGTATTGTGGCCTAATTTTAAAACGTAATTGGTTCTTGTGCTAAGCCTTATATAAAGTAATTATTTTTGATACAAAACCTCGTGTGGTATCCCTTTTGTGGTGTTATCATTGAATTACTGTATGCACTTACAAATGCTTAACCCATAACGCTCTGAAGTTTAGCCTTGTCTGCTCACGCCACTCAACCTAGATGGTGAGCAGGGGTTATTTTAAAGAGTAAGTCCCTTGCCCTGACTAGAGGAGAGAGTCCTTGCTTGTCACAAGTCCTTACCTGTGCCAACCAGAGACCCCCAATTCTAACATGCGCCTATGCATAGACTTGAGGGAGCTCAACAAAAACATTATAATAGAGAAGGATCAACGAGATGGCCCAGACGAAGGGCATTAAATGGTTCTCCACCATCGACCTAACTTTCGCATACCACTAGATAGCGCCACACCCCACGTGCAAGAAGCTAACCTCGTGTATCACACCATTCGGGTGCTACCAGTTCCGGCGGATTGGCGTTGGCCGCAGCAGTGTTCCAGAAGTTGATGCACAAACTTTTCAGTGACACAGAAGGGGTGCAGTATTTTCAGGACATCCTGATCATGGGGAGAACCAAAGCAGACCATGCCGCCAAGCTAACAGCAGTGCTGCGCATCCTGACGCACAATGGCCTCACTGCAGAATGGGACAAGTGAAAGTTTGGAGTAATCTCGGTTACATACCTGGGCCACGATATATGCGACAAGGGCATTGCACCGAAACAGGCGAATGCGAGGGCAATAAAGGGTGCACCCACACCCAGAAACAAGGACGACGTCCGTTCTTTCCTAGGAATGGCTGAATTCTACAGCAAGTTCGTCCCCCAGTTCGCCACCAAAACGCACAATTTGCGTCAACTACTGAAAGAGACCGCATTCGCGTGGTCGGAGGCTGCCCAAGAAGAATTTCAACAAATCAAAGAAGACATCTGCGATGCGGTACCTCTACATGGATTCGACCAGAGTGCGTCGTCTATCCTCACCACAGATGAGAGTGACAGAGGGCTGGGAGCAGTCCTAATGCAGAGATCCGAAGAGGGTGAAATGACAACAGTAAGCTTTGCGTCGCGATCCCTGGCCCCAAATGAAGCAAAGTTCAGTGTGGTGGAGAAAGAGATGCTAGCAGCAATCTGGGCAATGGAGAGATTTCGCCAATTCCTTTGGGGTGCTCGATTCCTGCTCAGAACAGACCACAAGCCGCTGGTTAAGGTGCTCACATCCAGTGGACACGCAAATGCCACACCTCGCATAGCTAAAATGACGCTGAAGCTACTGGACTATGTGTATGATGTCGAATACATCCTGGGCGCCAAGAACAAAGTCGCCGACTACCTCATCAGGGAGGCAGCGATGGAGGAGGCATCCAAGCCCACGGAGGAAGATGACTACACCATAGCATTCGCGGAGGACCAAGAGACAGTCATAAGTGCACAAGAGTGGGAGACGGCATATGACAATGACGCAAGCCTCACAGCAGTTAAACGGTTCACAGTCACAGGGTGGCCGCAAAAGAAGAAGTTGGATGCAGAACGGAAATTCTATGAAGTCCGGAAAGAGCTGTCCGTAGGGGACAAAGAGGTATTCCTGCTGCGGGGAGACAAAGTAGTCCCTCCGGGTCAACTGGTAAAGCGATTACTCACGATACTGCATGAAGGACATCTAGGCATATTGAAAATTAAGCAGAGAGTCAAACAAGCATACTGGTGGCCTGCACTGGACAACCAAGGGGATGTCAGAGAATGTGCACAGTGCAGCAATGCAGACAAGACGCAGGCCACACTGCGACCACCATTAGGGAAGTTCACCAATCCAGTCAATCCATGGGACGAATTCGCAGTAGACATCCTGGGCCCAATATTAGACATGCAGAGAGTACCCAAATATGTCATCGTGCTCATAGACTGGTATTCCAAGTGGCCGCAAATCGAGATATGTGAAACAGTGAGCACCGACACCGTACTTGCCTTCCTCACTTCCACATTTCTGAGAAAAGGTATTCCAAGAGTCTTAACATGCGACAATGGACCCCAATTCACGCCGACAAGTGGAATGCTTTCAAGGAACGGAACGGCATACAGCCAAAACGCACCCCGGTATATCACCTGGCCGGGAACAGCCTAGCTGAAAGATTCAATAGGGTCGTCATGGGGTCAGTACAAGCAGCTATCAATGCAGGAAAGAATTGGGAGGCAGAACTCCGATGTACAGTATGGGCTCATCACATCACTCCCACCAAAACAGAATATAGCCCATTCAAAATTTTGAGAGGCTGTGACCCATTCACCTGAGACAATGTGGCGTGGAAACAATGCACAGTACAGAGCAAATGGTCACCGGCGGTGGTGCGTAGCAACTTAGAAAAAGCACAACAGATCTCCACGGACCACTACAACAAGCGGCACAAGGTCAAAGAAACATCGCTGGAAAGAGGGGAATGGGTCAGAGTGAAGCTTGCTCAGTTGAGGAGAAAGGGAGACAGCAAGTTTAGTACGCCCCTGCAAGTATGAGAAGTGTACACCAGATCTGCCTTATTAAGCGACGGAAAGATATGGTCCCAAGACAGAATGTCCAAGTGCAACAAAGTGTTGAAGTGGGCCACGATGGGAGCAACGCAACAGGTAAAAGATGACAACTGGAACTTGGAGGAGGAAGAATATACAGCGGACACAGAAGCACCTCGCAGTAGCACAAGGGACACCAACGCAGAAGAGACGAACACCACCAGAACACAAAAGAGTCCAGAAGACACAGGTCGACACGAACAGCAGTAGAATCAAGGAGCGTGCGGGGTGGACACTGGGTGTCACGAAGTGGAGACACCAAACGAGGCCCCACCCAGTGACAGCAGAGACATGAGAACATGCACCCCGTTGAGAAACACCCGCACAGGCAGAGCCGTGGTATTGCCAAAAAGGTATCGGGAGTGACATTAATATAACCACCTATCGACATGAACTATCTTGAGCCACATTACTTGGTTGTTATAGTTTGTATTGCAGCATTGCTAAAGGGGGGAGATATGTAGAGTAGCGCTCTAGAGTTCCAGTCACGTGATGACTGGGAACACTGGGAGCGCGAGGGGCCATTTTGAGAGCGCACTGTAGCCAGCCGCGAGACTAGCTGGTGCTGTTCCCGGTGCTCCCATTTAGATAATAAATACTCCTACTCTAGCCCGGTGTGTGCCTCGTTATTACTCCAATGCCTCACTACACCTGCCCTGTACCCCACACCCAAAAACAACAGTTGATGGACAGAATGCGGAACAATGTCATACATTCACCCCAGTACAGAGATCTGGGCCTAAATCCATCGTTTTTTTGCACTCCACACCACCCCAGTTCAGACATGGCTATATGCAAATCAGTCTGACCCTGTGCCTCATGGGAACAGTCCAGCCCGAACTGCCAAGCCACGCCCTCCCTGGACCGGAATCAAGCTTCCCAGGACCGGTTTCTGGCTATCAGCCGTCTTCAGCCGGATAGCTTGACTCCAGTGGCGTGGAGAGCACAGGACTCACGTCTGTACCCCACACCCAGCCTCTGAGAGCCCCTGCAGAGGCTGCCCGGGGGGCCACATAGGGGAGCCTCCAACAGGGTGGCCACTTTAGTGCCACAGGAAGGCATGCTAGCCAGCACACTAGAGCCCCCCGGTCTAGGGACCAGGGGGTCAGTCGGCTGTGACACTTCCGGCCGTGGTGGGGGAGGACAAGGATACAAATACCCTCCCCCGCCTACGGTGCAGCCTCTTGTCTGCTGCCCACTCGCTGTTTTTATGCTGCCCCCGGGATCTCAGGAGCTGACTGCGGTGAGTCCCCCCCACCCCCTTCCCCTTAGGCAGGGCTGCTGGGCCCGTCCATCGCCTTGGCTGCAGTCCGTCTGGGGGATGGGTAAGTCAGCTCCCGGGGCATATGGAGCAGTGGCCCCTGCCAGGCTCATGGGCAGATCAACCAGGATCCCCTCGGGCCTGCTCGAGCCGAATATTGCGTGGGTTGGGGAGGGCAAGGATCCCACCCCCCTCTCCACTAGTACTGCCACAGGATTGCCCTGTCAGGTCTTAGCCAGTGTAGCCCCATGTCGTGCTGGAGAGAGAGCTGCAGGCGCCGCGAGGCTCCCCCTCACCTGGGACTGCAACTAATCACAGGCCCGGGGGGTGGAGGGGGTGGGCCTCATCCCCGGCTTGCTAATCCCTTGGGTGGCAGCGGGACTTTAGTTTTCGCCCCCGCGTTGCTCCTTACCCGCAGAGTATGCCCAACTTGCAGCCTCCTGATCTGGTTTCTCATCTGGTTTCAAAATCGAAAAGGAGCGTAGGGTTCCAGGTTTCTGGTGCACATTGCTCCTGCCATGCACCCCGGGATGTCCACAGGTTGCACGGCTCGGGAATGGTGGGATGCAGGTTTTTCTTGGGGGGGGGCCTTGTGTGCCAACTTTGGAGGAGAGGTCGGCCACGTGCCCAGATGCTGCATGGTTTGGTGTGACCTGCGAGCCTGCCCTCGAGGCACTAGGTGCCGGTGGGCTCGGCAGCGTCGGAGGCGCCTCTGTTCTGCTGTCATAGGCATGGGTGGCCCCTGCTCAAGTCTTGCCACGGGCCGCGGGTGTCGTGGTGATCTGAAGTTCCTGGGGCCGGTTGTCCCTTTAAGAACTAGGTAAACTGGGCATGTGGTTTTTAGGCAGGCAGTTGTTTTGACCCGTGTTTGAACGGGGATGACTGGTCGTATGGGTGCCCATGCGTTACAGTGGCTTGGGGGTATACAACCTTTACACCGCGGTCAAAACACCGCGGTGCCATTACGACGCGGCTTTTACAACGCAAGTTGTTACCACGACTTGCGCTGGAGGGCGCTCTAGACTAAGGAATAGTAGATTTACTATTCCAACACCTTCCCTACTGTACGTAGGCTGGAGTTGGAATACTAAATCTAACTATTCCTAAGTCCAGCGCCCTACAGCGCAAGTCGTAGTAACGACTTGCGTTGTAAAACATGCGTTGTGATGTACCGCGATTATTTTTATCGCGTTGTAACATCGTACAACCGGCTTGGGCAAGCCCAGTCACCCAATACAGGCCGTTTCCGTGACTGAGGGCCGCGATGGTAACTGTTTTCAGGTTGCGAGCTGGGGGTGGCACAAAGAGTAACAGAGGTTCAGGGATCGCGTCCTGGTTGCGCCGGGGCCCGTTGGGTCTGTAGGACGCCCGTCGGCACGGGCTGGCCCCAGCTCGTATGGGGAGCAGTATAGTTGAACTGCCTAGACACTTTGTATTAGGGAGAATCCGCTGTGTAACTGCGTGGGTGAGTCGCATCCCCAGCAGGTGCCTGGGCTCCCACTGTGTTCTATGTGCATTGTGTCGCATAGGGCAGTGAACGAGCACGACCGCATAATGGCCGAGCGTGCAGTGGTGGGGGGGCATCTGTTTTGTAGGCCCCTCCTCTTTGTGGCCTTTTAGTGCGGCAGGTCATTAGTGGGTTTTGGAGTGCAGTTAAGCAAGCGGTCTGAGCATAAGTAGGTCGGGGTGAGCACGTCCGTTCCCGGCGTAGTGGCTGTGACTCCTGATGTGACTCTTGGAGTCCATAGTCCTGCTTGCTGTAGGCGACTGCAGCACGACAAAGGTCTTTTAGGCACTGGTAGAATGGTGCATGCTAAGTAGTCCTGAAGGCCCACGCCCTTGCAAGGACAGCAAGCAGGGGGCACCAGTGATGGTTACTTTCAGGGTAAGGTTCGAATTCTTGGTTGCGTTTGGATACTTTGACAGGTTGCCCTTACTCATGCAACACGGCGATAAAGTGGTAATTTTGTGGGTGTCGAACTAGGTGTACCTTACAAGAAACTCATTCGATCTTGCAGTCCCTCCATCGCAGAACATAAGAAGTGTCAACATTCTTCAAGGAAAGCATTATTAGCAGGAAGGTATTGAACCATGGAGAGCCAATGGTTTGGGTTCTGGCACAACAGTAGTAAGGGAATTACATCGAGTTTCAACAGGCTATTGGTACAATCATTAGCACCAGCAGCGGCTCACAGGGGTAGCAGTAAAGCTTCCTTCTATGTCGCCCGGGTTGGGGCGGGCAATGTCGTCAAACTTTGCAGCCAGACATAGAATAGGCAAAGACGTACCAGTGATGGTGCAACACGCACTCAGCAGTAGAGCTAGCTGAGTTTCAACGTACCCTGGGTATACCATTGGTGTTATACGTAAGGTTATGGGCTACACACGAATAGGCACTTTCTGTCAGCTGGGGCGGGAGTGTACCAGTACCAAGAGGGTGCGGGTTGCCTGGTTAGTGCTGATATGGAGGGGCTGAAGCACTAATACGGAAAACTACCAGAGCACATTTTGCAGTCATAGAAGGTTAAATTGATTATATCGTTGTCATGTTACCAGCTGCTTCAGTTAAGCGAATTTTCGTTGGCAGTTGTCAGCGAACATTCGGACTTCAAGGTTGGTGGTTAGCCGGTTGGCAGGCCGTTTAGATGTGTGTCTCTAGCTCAGGCAGGCCCAAGTATGGGTTATAATGCCTGAAGTCTGTCCTGGGATACAAGTTCACAGGCAGGTGGAGCTGAAAGGGGCTTGGGTTTGAGCGCTGGTCACAGGTTCAGATCCGGGTAGGTCCACTAAGCAGTTCATCCTCTGAGGTCAATGAAACGAGTACCATTGAGTTGAGTAACAATATCGTGTGCATATTCTCCCGCCCTATGGCCTTGGCTGGGAGTCATGCAGGTTGTGGAAGTTGTCCTCCAACGAGTGTGCCCTGGGTTAAACACAAATTGGCTACATAGTATTAAAGAACACTTGGCGTTCCTATTATTCAAGAAAGGGCAGATATTTAAACTTGGTTCCCCTCTGGTTCACACTGTCCTGTTGGCTCCCTGGTATACTAGCAGACGTTTGGGAGGGCAAGGTGTCACCTAGGGTGGTGACTGACCGAATGCGATGGACATACTTTGACAAGTGCTATATACAGATAACTGGGTGAAAGAGGAAGGGAAACAACCTTTACAACGCAACTCTTACATCGCACTACCATTACAACACAGTCATTACATCACAACATCCCTTACATCGCATGCCATAACAACGCAACCATTATATTGCATGACACTACAACACATACCATTACAACGCATGTCATTACAACGCAGTCATTACAACGCATACCATTACAACGCATGTCATTACAACGCAGTCATTACAACGCATACCATTTCAATGCATACCATTACAACGCATAGTACCCTTACACTATCCAACACTTACCCTACTGTTGCACCCCGTGGAGTTAGAATAGTAATTTGTACCCCTACACTATCCAACACTTACCATAAATGCAATGTAATGGTATGCTTTGTAAAGGTAGTTTCTTAAAATGCGATGCCGTGTCATGCAATGTATTGGAATGTGTTGTAAGGGATGTTGCGATGTGAAAAATGCATTGTAAAGGCATGCGTTATAAAAGTATGCGTTGTATCGTCATACAATCAAGAGGAAGTAAGGCGGGCTTGTTAACTCTTACTTCCACCCGTATTGCCACTTCTTGTCAGGAGTGGCTTGTCAACGGTATTGCTCTTCAGCCAGACAATGTTAACATCGAACCAACACCAATCTATTGGTCTTAAGTCATCCTGGGCGAATATACATGAAGGGCTGGGCGAGGCGGGTACCACGGATACTGGGTCCCCTTCCCAGTTGCACACTCAGCAGGACAGGCTAACAGGTGCGGTGATGGGAATCCCAAGGCAGTTAAGGGGACAGCCGGCCGTAAGCCACCCCGGGAGGGGTGGTGTAATTGTGCAGGCTCTGGAACAGCTTCTGTAGAAGCAGCGGACCAGGCGGGGGTGCGGGGGTGTCTCCCTTCTCACCACTGGGGTCTGACAGCTGGGAGGCAATATTTTGACTTTCCAGGGTAGGAGGGTCCTGCTGCCAGAATTTAATCCCCCTGGTGTAATTTGTGCATCCATCCCTGAACAGAGGGGTTTTGGTTATCAGTCTAAAGTCCACGGGGAGTTTAGAAAGGATGGGGGCACCTGTCCAGAAGCGGCATGCTGGCCTCCGGTCCGGTATGGGCTTGGACTTGTTTTGGCTGGACCTGGGAGAGGCCCAGGGATCAGCAGGATGTAGGTAAAGATGCCTACCTCGGTGGGGGGCCCTGGTTGTGACGGTGGCCACCCCCAGAGCTGTGGAGAAGTTACAGGGTGATCCAGGGTCTGAAAGGTACAGAAGGCTACTACATGTAGCAGCACAACAAGGGTGCTAAGCCAAGGATACCCAGGGATGTCTTAGCGTCCCCTGGAAGAACGATGGCGCCCCGTTAGTCCCACGGGCAGTTGTGGGCCTGAGCAACCGGGGGCTGCCTGGAACGCTCCCCCCTTTTGGGGGGCATGAGTAAGTGCATGGACTGGCAGTGCATGGACTGGCAGTCCACTGTTAGGAGGGGTGGCCCCTCCCAAAATTGGTAACCAACGATTGGCGACAGCCACGGTGCAATTGGGCTCATCCGGCAGCATAGGGGCGGGCCTGCCCTTGTATCGCCCGTAAGATAACCCACCATGTTGGCATAGTTGTTATGCAAATAAACCTGCAGCAATTTTCTCCACTAACAAGGTGTCTTGTGGTTTATTTATGTATGTTGCTGTATGAGAACTGAGGAGTGTTGCCGATATTGGCACTATGTCCTGTACGCCACTTCCAACCTCTAATGAGAGCCCCTGCCTTGCACCCCACTTCCACCCGCTGAGAGCCCCTGCCCTGTACCAGAGAGTGTTGCCCCGCAGGTGTAAATGTGCAGCACCCCAACAGCTCAATGCATGTGAGCCCGGAAGTGACGTCATGTGTGTGCGTAATATGAGAAGGCCCGTGCTGCAATTGAAGGGGTTCACAGGCGGGTCCCCCGGGGCCACGGCCTGGCACGTGGTGACACTTTAGTGAGTTGATTCAGTGGCACATTTACATTGGCAAGAACTGGTGCACACTCACTTACAGAACAAGCACTGGCAAAGCCAACAAGTCTCACCTTTTGACTTTGTTAATGCAAGCAGACGTCTTGACTTTGGCAATGCTTTTATGTGATGTTGTTCCGTAACAGCAAAATATGAATATGGCTACTGTTAATGCTGAACAGCATTGGCAAATGAAAGTGTGATAAGAGTCAGACAAGCTACTGCGGCATGGTTTACAATAGGTGACATGCAGCAAAAGGCTGGTGGTAGGCGAGACCTAAAGACAGAAACAACACTGTGCACACCAGCACAACAGTCAAATTAGAAGACAACCACAATAAAACACACAAACAACACAATAGAAATAGAAAATATAGCACAATAACGCAAAAGCCAAAAAACAAATGAAAACAAACAGTAGAACAATAAATATATCCAAACCTCCTGGAAGTTTACTTCCATTTGGGGGTACATTTCCCACCTTTCTGAATTCTCCTGAGCTGCAGGACGGCGCATGAAAACCTGCACAAGTCGTACAGGTCTAAAACGTCTAGAAGTATTCACAAGGCGCCTGGAAACCCCCTCGGGTAGGGAGTGCGTTATACAAACCAATATACCATCTGATATGCAAAATATCTGCATGTAAAGTTGCCCCCAGCCCTTCAAGTCGGCATGTTCAAATAAAACGCATTTAAAGACGGACTCAGGGGCATATTATCAAGGCGGGCGATAAGAGATTATCACCGCTTTAGCGGCCTTTTTTGGCCGCTAAGCGGCGATAATTCTATCACCCTATTAGCAAGCTGTCGCTATTATTATTATATACAATGGGAGGTGGATATTCAGGCTAAGTCCCCATTGGCGATAATGCGTGAATATCGTTGGATTACCAGCGATATTCGCGCATTTCGCCGCTAACGCCGGAAATGTCATCGCATTTGAGATAAACGTTGCTAATAGCACGTTATCTCTGCGATAAAATCCGGCGATGCTTGGTGATAAAAAAATTTGCCACGCCCAATTAGCGATAAATATCACTAGTTGTTGATAATATGCCCCTCAATGTTTTAGCGCCCCCCCCCCCACACAGGCAACCTCAAAATGCAGACTCACTGACAGTGACTGGTCTCAGTGTGTCTGGGGTGGGAGAGAATCCACACCACACAGTTTCCACAGGTTGTGGAAACCACTTTGAGCTGATTCCGTTTTCTAGGGCCCTGAACGCCGACACCCCCTGGTTTCAAACTGGCGAATACAGCAGCGCTGCCCATCGCACGTCACCTGTGGTTGACGTCAACTTTCAGAGGAGCTCGAGGGCATATTAGCAAGGGCCATATCGCCGCTTTAGCAGCACTTTTTGCCGCTAAATTGGCGATATTATTATCGCCCTATCAGCAAGCTGTCGCTAACAGCTGTTAGCGACAGCGTTTAGGCGATAGCCACCGGTTTGGGGGCCGCTTTGCATGTCAGTGATATTTATCGCTAATGACATGCAAAGTAAGCGTTCCCGACCAACAGATCTGGTAAACAGCCACTAACAGATCTAACGCCTATCAGCTTGAGGCCCAGGGCCCGGTTAACGATGTAAAAAGTTGCCCTAACCGGCGTTATCGCAGGAATTTTTACACCTGCCAAAATCCTGACTTAGCCATTATTTTCAATGGGAGGGATACTAAGGCTGAATCCACCCCTTCCTATTAGCAAGGTTTACGTTAGCGATAAAAGTTTTATCGCTGTTTTACTTGCGTTTTTGGTGGATTTCGCCGCTATCGCTGGATCTTATATCACATTGGAGTACAACGTTGGTAAAAACGTGCTATCTCCACGATAAGATCCAGCGATAGACAGCAATAAAAAAATATGCGCTAAGCGCGATTTGCGATATTTATCGCACACCCTTGCTAATATGCCCCCAAGTCTTCACCCTCATTCCTCCACATGCCACAGAACTCATTGGTGGCACGGAGTATCCTCGTAATGTACCCCGGGGGTACTCTGGGGCATATTACCAACATTAAGCGATATTTATCACTAACGATGCTTAGCAACAAATTTTTTAACGCTAAGCATCGTCAGAAATTATCGCAGATAAACCTTGCTATTATCAAGGTTTATCGCAAATGCGATAAAAAACGGCCGCAATGCATGAATATCGCTGAAAAGTCAGCGATATTCCTGCATTACCGAGCTAATGCTCTTAGCTATGTTATCCACCTCCCATTGGATAACATGGCTAAGAACTGCTCAGGGCAGGTGTTAGCTTTTGGAGATATTCGCGCTTAGCGCGAATATCTCCAAAAGTTGGTAATAGGAGATAGCGGTGTTAGCGACTGTTTCCAGTCGCTAACATCTTGGCACGCCCACTTTGCATGTCATTAGTGATAAATATCTCTGACATGCAAAGCGGGGCCCAAGATGGTCGCTATCTCCTAGTAGCTGTCGGTAACTGGTGTTAGCGACAGCTAGGTAATAGGGAGATAATTTTATCTCCGCTTTCTTGGCTTTTAAAGCCAAAAAAGCGGAGATAAACCCCCTTGATAATATGCCCCTCTATCCTATATACTGAATTATATCGAGGCCGATTCGAATTACTCTCTCATCTTGCTAGACTTCCTCCATTTCCTGATTTAGGAATGTCATGTTTCTAGTCAGGAGGCTATGAAAAGACTCATGAATGGGTCAAGTTTTGCTTCTGCCGCTGGGCGCAAGAAGCAGGTGTTTAATGTGGAATGTAGATGGAGATTTTTCAGTTGTAAATTATGTTATGCTCATCCCACAAGCAATTTTGGTTGCACTTGTTGTGCTGTTGTCCCAAATTGGCCGAAGTTTGCCCCTGCTCGCTCCACATCATCTTCAGGGCCAAGGGTGCGAGGACTTGCAAGGAGGCCTTGGATTTGTGCTTTGAGGAAACCAAGGTCTGCAGCCTCGCAAGAGTGGCGAAGTTTACACATTTAATTAGATTAATTACCGAATTTCGGCCGTTACCGACCGGTATTAGGCTTTTGACGCAGCATTGGCCTGAAAGTGACTGAGTGAAATCTTATAGATTTCACTCAGCCACTTTTGCGAGGCGCACCTGCCCCGGAACGCCCACCCTGCGCCGGAACGCCCACAAGCGGCGCAGGGCTTTACAACGTGACGCATCTGCCTAGATGCGTCACGTTGTAAATCGTTCGCAGGGATGCGCCACGTTTACGCCGCCTTGCGTGACGCAACAGCGGCGTAAACGTGGCGCAAGGGCCTCATAAATCTGCCCCTAAGCGCCTAGGAAGCAGGCTCCTGACCCAGGCAGGGGGGCAGTACCACTATCAGTAACTATAAATGAATCTATTTCCAGTCTTTCTTATTTTATTAAATCAGGTTTGTTAAGAAAATATAAAACGAGGTATTTTAATGACATAGAATATAAACCATCCAGATGCTGTTTTTCTTGTAAGTGCAAATTAACAATGAGTCGAGAAGATATGTGACCTGTGGGACTAAGCTGCTTGGAGACTTGGGGTGATGGGGGAGGGGGGAGATAACTAATACCTATGTTACTGAAATGATTTTAATTAATCGTACGGTTAAATGTACTTACTTACAACTGGTGCTTATGTAAAGCGCTCCAATACCTTTGGGGCAGGTTCAAGCTATATAAAACTGCAAAACAATATAAGGCGTGAAGGAGGAGGGGCGCTAAAATTGGTTTCTCTGTGCCTGAGTGCACCCACACAGAAAGGAGATTTCTTCTGTGCATTAATATGGTAATGCCTGCTTATTGCTTTTAGCCATTTTTTTGTTAAGAATGGTAAGTGCCTGGCAGCTTTCACAATAATAAAATTTTGCATAAAAACATAACAGAACAAAATAAGAATAGCCATAGCCAAAAGGCCTGGAGGCCAGCGCCAGACCTATTGGCTTTGCCAGTGCTTGTTTACTTGATGATAATGTAAAAAGTCATATCGGCTAACTGTTCTGAATCATTAGAACTTGAAACTACTATGGGCCTGATTACGATTTTGACAGTCTGGGAGCGGGCCGCCACGCCACCGTCAAAGCTGATCGCCGCCAGCTTAGTTACGTTTTTTTGTCGTCTGGCGGGCCGGCGGCAAGGTGGTTCCATGGTGGTGCTTATAAGAAAGGCACTGCAATGGGAGCGTCAAAGGCCGTTCCAGTACGGGATGTACTGTGCAGTCCTTGTTGTGCAGGACAGGGGGTGCATGTGCACAGGGGGGCACAACATGTGCCCCCTTGCATGCATCCCCATGCCCAGGGGCAATGGGGCCCCTTCTGTTTCCCACCGCCATCATTTTCATGGCAGGCTCACCACCTTGAAAAGGCTGGCTGTGGGGAAACTCATAATATGTTTGGTAAGGCCGCAGTAACACTGCCAAGCAAATTGCTGCCTCAAGACGGCGGTTCTCTGGAGGCCCGACCGGTGCACTCGTAATATGGCAGTCAGACTGCTGCCGCTGCGGTCCCCGACCACCACCGCACCTCCACCACGTGTTTGACAGTACCACGGACCGCCAAACTCGTATTCAGCCCCTAATATTTTTGATTGTTGCTGAACTATGCATCAGGAAAATGCAGCTATTGCATTTGTTTACGATGTCTCGCGATACGAATCATGAAAACTGAAAATAAGCCTTGAACAAGTGACAATCTGTTCCCAAAATGTGTTCGCTGGCACTACAACATTTTGTATTTTGACTAGGTCTGGATACCGTTTTTATTTGATATTATTCTTAAAGCTTGGGATCAACTGATTTAGCAAAGACACAGAGACGGACAGTTGGAGCTCGGAGGTCTTTTTCAATGCCATCACCTGTCTACACTCCACCACGTGCCAATATACCCCGCGGGGTGATTCGAGCATGTTAGAAATGGCATTATCATTGACATTAACCACCCCCTGTTCGCTTTGCTGGTTTTTCCAGTTTCCGGCTTGGAGCCTAGTGGGTGTGGCGAGGATCGTCGAGTGGAGCAGGGCAGCGAGGCAGCACAAGGACGCGAGGACAGGGGCGATGCACTAGGACATGGGAGAGCAGCCGCCACCTCATGGAGTCTCGCTAAATCTTTTGGAAGTGCCTGACAAGCTTGTTAAAAACAGTGCAACTCCTGGTGGAGGCCCTTCAATACCAATCTAATAAACCCGCACCGTGTCCCTGTGTTCTGCGGTTGCAAGAGGTGGGCCAGCGGTTCAGAGTTTTGGAGCGGGTCTGCGGCATGGGTGATTTAGCGAGACTCCTTTGCGAGTGCAGCCGCCATTAGTTGGTGGCCGCGAAGTGCGCGCCCGTGGCAATATTGTGGGGGTGGCCCAACTAGGTGTGGGTGCAGCCTGCAGCACTGCCAGGAGGCCCCGCTCACCTACCGTGGGGGGGCTGGGGGGCCAACGCCAATCAACAGGCTAGGTGTCAAGCAGCAAGGGGTTGAGGGGGGTAAAGTGGGTGAAAGCTGTAGTGCGGCAAGAGACTTTTTCTTCCATTGCCACAAAGGCAGTAGCAGTGAGGGGGGAGGCGAGGAGCCTGACTTACTCCGCCTCAGCTCTCCAACCTCCAACTCTTCCAGCTGCCCCGCCTACAACAATACAACAGCATATAGCGACGCAACTGGCCATTCATCATCCCTCACAGCCCCTCACAGGTGTCTTGTCTGCTCATCGCCCCATCAAGTAAGCGTTTAATCAACCAAGCAAGCAGTAGCAGTTATAGCTGTCTAGGACCAATTAAGGATATACCAAACTCCAACTATATAAGACCGCCACAGCACACCATGAGATCAGGCCGCATACGAGGAGGTCCAACTCTCAAGAGCAACTTAAACAAGCGTAAAAAAAAGCCCCAGACATCAGAAGGTTCTGCGGACAAACCACAGCCGAAATCCAGGCCAGACCTACAGCGAGACTGCTCTTTAAATGAAATAGACATGACAGTCCTGACTCAAGCGGCGCCTCTCCGAGAACGGGAAAAGACAAAATCCTAAAACATTGTCCGACTCTCCTTCAGCCAAAGACCCACACAAAATTTCACTTTTTAAAAAAATGCGGGCGATACTCTCCTCTCAAGCACCACAGCGGGGAACAGCGTTTACAACGCAACTTTTACAACGAGGTGCCTTTACGACGCAACCATTACAATGCAACTTTTACAACGAATTGCGCTGGGGGGCGCTCTATGATAGGGAATAGTTTTAATTTACTATCCAACACCTTCCCTACTATCCACGGGGACTGGAGTTGGAATAGTAAATTAAACTATTCACTATCCAGCGCCCCCCAACGCAAGTCGTTGTAACGACTTGCGTTGTAAAACTTGCGTCGTAAAGGCATGCGTTGTAATAGCATGCGTTGAAATGACATACATCCCACCACAGAAGTCCAGGAGCTCCAGACACCTCTCCAGCTGCTTCAACTATCCCGTTCACAGGGTAGCAGCAGCAATAGGGAAAGCCCAGACACTGGGGCTGACAAATCCACGTCAGCAGTCTCAGGACAGACCCCACAGTGCCAAACTACACTCTGGCCCCAGAATCCTCAAATTCCGGTCAAGCTGGTGATGGCTGACGTAACAGCAAACCGAGACCACGGACCGACGAAAGTGAGGCATCCTCCCCTGAAAGGTTGGCAGATTGTGTATCAGAGACACCCACCTCTGGAATCGCATTTTAAAGTAAAAACAAAGGAGGCAACAGCACTAGAACAGAGGTACTAACCATATGCAAGCTGGAAAGCTCGCAGTCGGACAGTACGCTGCATAAAGTCGCTAAAGATACGAAACTCAAATCTGCACCACCAACGAACGGCTCGGACATAGAACATAAAACACCATCACCATTTTCACCATCATTACTAACCAAATTAGAGAAGACACGAGAATTTGAGCCCGAGGATCCAGAACAACTCTCATACCTTGGCACGGAAGAGTGGGAGGGTTTCCTGGCAACCTATATTCGGGGCTCCCCAGCTCAGCATGAGAACGACTCTCCTGCAAAATCGACAGCTAAGGGGAACCAGGAAGTTGGGGAGATCCAAGCGGCGGGCAACCCAATCACAGACACAGGATCAGGAGGACCACCAGGAGAGGCACAAAAACCTGACCGTGGAAGTGCCTGACAAGCTTGTTAAAAACAGTGCAACTCCTGGTGGAGGCCCTCCAATACCAATCTGATAAAATGGACACACAGCTAACCTTACTGAACACCCTGGCAGGTTTCGTGGTTGACATTGACATGAAGGTAGGTGCGTTAAACACTTTTCTACAAAACATATAGGACCACACACAAACTAACAATTTAAGCTGTGGATGTGCCCTGGTTGTTGATCAACTAGCTTCCCTTCCATCCATGCTGACTAACTTGTGCACATAACTCAAAAGGGCATCCCAACGCTCGAATACACTGGGCCCGATTCACAGAACTAACTTAAGACAAAATCCTAAACTTACTACTTTTGGTATTCACAGAAGTTAGGATTTTGTCTTAAGTTTGTCTTAAATCTGTCTTAAGTCTGTCTTAAGTTTGTCTTAATTCTGTCTTAAGTCTGTCTTAAGTTTGATCTTAAGTCTGTCTTAAGTTTGTCTTAAGTCTGTCTTAAGTCTGTCTTAAGTTTGTCTTAATTCTGTCTTAAGTCTGTCTTAAGTTTGATCTTAAGTCTGTCTTAAGTTTGTCTTAAGTCTGTCTTAAGTTTGTCTTAAGACAAACTTAAGACAAAATCCTAAACTTACTGCTTTTGGTATTCACTGAAGTTAGGATTTTGTCTTAAGACAAACTTAAGACAGACTTAAGACAAACTTAAGACAGACTTAAGATCAAACTTAAGACAGACTTAAGACAGAATTAAGACAAACTTAAGACAGACTTAAGACAGACTTAAGACAGACTTAAGACAGACTTAAGACAAACTTAAGACAGACTTAAGACAGACTTAAGTTAGGATTTTGTCTTAAGTCTGTCTTAAGTCTGTCTTAAGTCTGTCTTAAGTTTGTCTTAAGACAAACTTAAGACAAAATCCTAACTTCTGTGAATACCAAAAGTAGTAAGTTTAGGATTTTGTCTTAAGTTAGCTCTGTGAATCGGCCCCTTTGACATTTTTACCATATCTAACTATAACGTCACTTGACAAATGATGACAGATGACAAATCCACTATTGCGACCCAAGAATGCACGGCAACACACCAGACCACAACCCTGAAAGAAGAGATTCTTTCCATCGAGACAATATCAAAACATAACATTATAATAAACGAGGGATGCAAAATTGAAACAACACCAAGCCAACCTGCTGGCTCTCTCCCAAAAGACCAACTGGACAATAAAATGAATGCAAGGCAAAGACGCGCACCAAGACGGAAAGGCTGAAACCAAAAACCGGGCTCAAATCAGGAAGGCTTCCTGCGCCTCTTCAGGTCAACATCAGCTCAAAACGAGACAAATCAAGAAGCCCAACCACATCGGAAGGGAGTCATAAACATAACACAGATGTTGAAATGGGACAAAATCAAATCTAGACCATAGAAACGCAAGGTGTAAACACCACTCAGCCATTTATGAAGGCTGCGAAAGAAGATACAAAACTCTTTCATCCAAACAACAACATTGCCAACCTTCGAAGCAACAAAGAGGAGGAGTCAGCGGGAACTACAACGAGCAGCTCACTGATTGGATCAAATCCAACACACTCGCAAACCAGCAACCCATCAACAACACTCACCGATTACCGCGCCGATAAGGGCGTTCAGGCAACCATGGTAAGCCTGAAAAATTACAATGACCAACACTCAGACTCCAGGGAGCCAAATGGCACAATGACAAGTAAAATCCATCATAAAAGCATAAGTAAAATACAAACTGACTCCACCGCTCAACCAAGCTTTCAAGGGAGGCCGGAAGTTCAGGTACCCCAAAAGCATAATCAGGACAGCTTGGAAATTCTCCGTCAGGGAAACATAGGACAACAGCATGGAACTGTACACAATCTAAAAAGTCAAAATAGTGAGGGAAGCACGGCGGCGGTCCCCAGGCACTCAGCCTCACCAGGAGCATTAGGTACCGAGACCATCACCCAGCCCCCCAAAAATCACAAAACCTCTCCACCTGAGATCTACGGCAGGGAAATCAACACCCTCTGGTTCACACCTGAATATAGATCAAAAGGTAGACATGACATCTTGAATCGAGGGAACATACTGCGCCTGTTGTCCCCTATACCAACTCTTACAGAGGTGACGACGTCTGACTTGGTCTCAATAGAATTCATTCGACGCAAGGACTCCTTGGAAGGAGAAGATACAAAGACGACATGGGGATTGTCATGAACTGTACAAAAAATACTTTCAGAAAGCTGCACCTTTAGAACCTGGGGGAGAATCATCACTCCGTACACCGGGCCCGGAGAGCCTGATCTTTTTTTTTTTTTAATATACTTGTAAAGCGCACTGTTACTCTATCACGCAGTGTCCTGGCGCTGCATACCGCTGGGGAACCCGTCCTGGCTTTCCCTGTGAGATGGTCCCTCCTGGGCACCCCCCCAAGGTGAAGCCAGGCATCCCCGGCGCTGATAGGGCCGTTGTGGAGATTAAGCAAGCTATTGCCCAGAGTTGCAGAGTGGGACCCATGGTTAGCGTAGGCACCGAGGCGAGAATTATCGAGTCCGCGGACATTGACCAAAGACCCTGCCGCGACGGGAATTGAACCCTGGTCCCGGGCCGACCTTTGCTTCAGGGTCTGCTGCTTCTAACCAGTGAGCCACACTTCTCTGCTAATTCCAGAAAACACAACTGCTGCACAAGCAATTCTTTAAAGAACTGAAATATCAGCGCTCCGAAGAGCAGTGGGGCACTGTCGAACAAACAAAGAGATTCCTTAAGAAAATTGCAGCAGCCGTCAGGATCCCGTAACGCCACCAACCTGGTAAACAGATCTGAGACGGATCTCAAGGACAATACACAATCCAAAAAACTGACAACACACCAGTACACCACGAACAACCAGCGCAAACGGACTCTTACGAATATGCTCATGGAATGTAAACAGTCTAGCCAATAAAATGACAAACCCAGATCTTGTCACCTACCTAAGGTCATTTGTCATCGTAGCACTACAAGAAACTTGGCTGATGGATCGTCCGCTACTTCCGGGAAATCTGTGTTTTTTCACCCCAGCCCCCAAGGGGGCAAAATATGTTCACCTTCAGGGTGGACTTGAAACTTATGTATCCAACACAAGTATACCTACAGCCCGTGCAATCGGTCCAGAGTCTTCAGGAACTACGGCAATAAACCTTCTGACTCCATTGGCAACACCAGAAAAAGGGGTACCAACATCATGATAATCAATGCTTATGTCCACCGACAATGGAAAACTACGGACGGAAAGGAATCGTGCGATTTTCTGGAGGCATACATAAGCGAAGGGGCAACAACAGACCTTATTCTCACCGGGGATCTAAACCTCAACCTAATGGGTGCCTCAATAGATGACGAAGTGTCCCTTCAAAATTTAATCTGGAACATTCCACCGCGAGAGAAGCCACCACCAGGCCAATCAACCAAAACCAGAAAGCGGCTACTTGAGGACCTTATCACCTTAACCTCTGAGCAATCAACAGCAGATCTGCCGGTAACAACCCTCCTGCAATCACTCATTACTCGTCATTAGTAGACGCAATACTAGACTACACTTTTATCTCTCTAACTCTATTTCCTCAAATCTCTTCATTTCAGCTGGGTGACAAAGCTGATAGCGACCATCGCCCTCAAGAAATCATGCTTAGAACAAACATGCCTATGTTCGATCAGTCTCTGACCCTTCAAGGATCAGAGCTTACAATTAACTTTCGAAGAATTAAGTTCACACAAGCAGTGGACGGCAGCCTGCTGGAAAATGCAATACTTCATTTTGAGTCACGGGTTGGATCAAGCAAAACTGGAAAATGGGAGAATTTTACCACAACAATGGCAGCGTACGCCACTTCGATCAGACCAATTATCCCTTAAGGACACAGCAGTATGATGCACATGTAAAAAACTGACGAAAAGATGATTAAGCTTATTGAAAACTCAATTTATCATACGTTGAGACACCTTGTAGAACCCATCTTTCAAAACATAACTACCACTGCTACGAAAGCAAAAGGTGCTGCTGAGGAGACAAAATTTGAAAGCTAACAGATCCGCAGAGGAAGAGCTCTGGGCGAAATTACATGCCGACACCAAACAGAGTGACAGCGCAAGATTTCTGGGGAAAAATAAACTGCTTTATTCATCCTTCAAATGAGGGAATCTCTTCCAATAGCTCAGAAGACGTTTGCGTACATTACCTGTGTGGTGTCCCTTTGTAGTGTCATCACTGCGTTATTGTGTATGGTCGTCAATGCTTCACACGCTGCCTCTGAGATAGGCCTGTCTGCCCGTGCTACGTTACCACAGGGTTGAGCAGGGATTATCAAGGGGTGTAGCCCCCTTACTGTGACTTAGGAAGAAGGATCCCTATTTGGACCTAGGCTCCAGCCGCTGCCAACTAGAGACCTCCATTTCTAACACTGTTCCACTCTGTAAATTATATCAACATTGGTATCTGTCCGCGACTCTTCTTGGCTGAGTAACTTCTGGTCCACTTCTGTTGGAGTGCCTTTTTATTTGCACTTCAGGATCTATGTTGCTTTTCCTAGTTCTTCCTTTCAAATTGGCAGAAATTGATCTGGGCAGGCTAGGCATCCATTAAAGAGGCATGGGAGATCAATATTGGCCTCAGAGTGATCAAAATTCAGACTAGACCGCACAAATACGAGCACGGATGAAGGTACCGAGGGTGGTAAGGGCACCAGATTTAGGAGAGGAATGTGGTAGGTCTTGCAGAGAGCTGAGGGCATAAGGGCAGCGCCTTTACTTTTAAACCCGCTCTCCCCTTCTCCTCCTCAAGTTCAATACTTAGCTGTCAGACCACTGTCAGGCCGCTTTATTTGACCTCAGTCAGGCCCACACCTTCTCTCCCGGGGCCACCACAAGGGAGGAAAGTGCAGGTTGAAGGCCTTCTGGGTGTTGAATGGGGGCAGGCAAGCCCCTCTCCTCACCATCTGCCTCTGCTGCAGGCGCTGGATCTGGTGCCGACCCCCCAACCGCAAGCCGCACCCAGTCTCCGCCACACCGGGCCACCTCCATGGACAGGGGAACTGAGAATAAGAGGCAGGGAGCATGACTGTTCAACAGCAGCAGATTCATGCAGACCCCCCCCATCACCACTTCACCCCAACAGGATGCCTCCGCAGGAGGGGCTACGATTTGATAGCAACAGGGAGTACTGCAACAACTTCGGCAATGACTTCCGCTTCACAACGGCAGCACCTAGGTTCACTTGCCTGCTGCAAAAGCAGAAAATGTCAAAACCCGGAATCGGAAGATGTGGAATGAAACTACGGTGCCAGGGTATTCAAAGTCATACCATGTGGCTGTGGTTGACTCAGTGGGGAGGGGTTACTGGCCCAAAGAAGGTAGCTGGGACCCCTGCCATCCCACTGGGGTGTCTGCTGTGCAATGAATTAAACACTTCTGCATGGACAGCAATATTTGATCTCCCTGAATGGGTGTGGGTTATTACCAGAGAACGGAAGGCCCTGAGAGAGAGTCAAGGGATCCTGGAGCTGTGGACCAGATCGCTAATTCCAAGAGGAGGGGCAGGGAGGCTGGCAGCCCAGCCTTGAATGCCCCACGGGCCCAGAAAGCACCCAACCGCCAGGGAGAAGGCCTGGTGCCTGAAGAGGAACTGAGTCCTGGAAACCGGCCAAAGGTGGCAGAACTTTAAGGAGCAGGGGGTCTCTCTAGGGGGGGGCGGCTGAGCAATGGACAAAGGACCTATCTCACTCTGAAAGACCTGCGATAGTTAGCTATCAAACAGGTACAAGGGGATGCCGGTGTTACCCATAAGCTATACTGGGAAGAGGGACTTCTGTACTATGAGCCAAAACACCCCAAACCAAAGGCATCCAGAAAACCGGTGGTCCCTCAATAGTACAAAGAGGTTCTCCTTAACTTGGCCCACAATATACTTTTGGCTGGGCACATGGGACAGATCAAGACCTATGAAAGGCTAGACAACCACTTCTACTGTCCCCAGATGTCTGAGAAGGTCAAGGAGTTTTACTTTTGTCACTCCTGGGTGACCTGCCAAGCCAGTGGCAAGGCAGGACACAAGCCAACGGCTACCCTGATGGAACTATGAGTGGCAGGGACACCCTTCGAGAGGGTGGTGATAGACATTGTTAGTTGGTCCCCTAGACCCATCCACAGCTTCAGGGAACAGTTTTATCCTAGTGGACCATACCACTAGGTACCCTGAGGCAATGGCCCTAGGGACTGTCTCTGTCCCAGCAGTGGCTAGGGATCTCCTTGGAATCTTCACCAGGGTTGGGTTTCCTATGAAGGTAATCTCAGATAGGGGCACGGATTTCATGTCATCCTATCTGAAGGTAATGTGAGAAGAATTTGCTGTGACTTACAAGTTCACCACCCCATATCATCCCCAAGGTAATGGTTTATTTGGAAGATTCAACAACACCTTAAAAGGCATGATCAAGGGTTTGCCTAAGAAACTCAGGAGGGATGTGACATTCTCCTCCCTTGCCTGTTGATTGCCTACAGGGAGGTCCCTCAAAAAGTAGTTGGCTTCAATTCCTTTAAACTACTCTTTGAACGCCGTGTGAGATGTCCACTCACCTTGGTTAAGGAAAGGTGGGAGAGACCCCTCGAAGAATCCAAGCAGGACATATAGCACTGTATGCTTGGCTTTCAATTCAGAATGGTTGAATGCTGAAGAAGGCAAATAGGAATTTGGTGGCCAGCTAGGAGCTTGTCAAACACTGGTACGACCAAATGTCCTCCATGATGGAATACCAGGGCAATTGGTGTAAGTCTTAGGGCCTGTATCACCCACTGCCGAACAGAACAAATGGGCTGGGACCTACCCCATCTTAAAGAAAAAGGGGGAAGTCACCTATGTGGTGGACTTAGGTGCTCCAGGGAACCCTTTACAGGGAAATTCAAGTAAAGAGGCTCAAGCCATTCCATGAAAGGGCAGACATCACAGTGTTGATGGAAACAGATGGAGGCCGAAAGTGATCCTGTCCCCAACCTCCTATCTACTAATGCAAAAAGATGGAACGGTGGTGGGAGTAGCTTCCTCCCACACGGACAAACCAGAAAGAAAGTGTCATGGCACTCAGTTTACAGAACCAGGAGTTTCACAGAACATCCCAGGGTCCTGGTCTTTTTAGGTACTTGTGTGGAGATGCAAAAAAAGTGGTTGCCAAAGCTTTGAAAGTAGGGAAGAAACACAACTGTTACACTGGCTGCCTGTATCTCAAAGAATCATGTTTAAGTCCGGCTGTATCATATACAAGAGTCTACAAAACATAGGGCCTCAGTTCATCAATCAGTTGGTCTCCAAATACAAGCCCACTCGCAATCTTAGATCCATCAATAAAGACTTGCTGGTTGTTCCCTCTTACAGGAGTAAGCGTCAGGGCGGCAGCTGTTTCCATTACTTAGCTGCTGTCCTATGGAACTCCCTACCACTTTCCCTTCGGCTCAGCCCAGACTTTCTAACTTTTAGACGTTCTTATAAAACTTGGCTGTTCAGACAGGCTTATTTTCAGTAAGTTGTTGTGTTAGGTTCCTACTTCAACAGCGCCATGAAGCCCACGGGCGTACGTGCGCTTTACAAAAAAACCCTAACATAACATAACATAACTGTTAAAATGTAATAGATCTGTAATGAGCAAACATAATTTAAGACTGTCGGTAAAAGGAAACAAGGTTGTCAAGGAATCGCTTTAGCTTATAAATAGACTTTGAAAGCACATTGTAATCTATCTAGAACAATCTAAAAGGTTGTGGAAACAGCCATGTGATGGTGGCAGCAATCTTTCATTTCAGGAGGGTATGAGTACCATTCCCTTGGACTAAACCCTCTGCTAGGCAATCAGAGTTCCAGTGAAGACATCGTCCATGTTTTTCCTTTCAATCCACCTCACCTGCGCATCCAGGAAGTCTGCCACGGTGAAACTTGCGCTTCCTGGAGAGAGTTCTTAACGATCTGCAAGAGATGAAAGGGAAAAGAGAAATCTAAGTTCATTTAATGTTTACCTCCTTCATGCTTGTATACAAGTCAGGAATTTGAGACAAAGGAATCACGATTGAGCATCAGTAAAAGAACATGGTGGACAAAAATGCAAAATACGCAATTATTCACTAACAGCCACATGCATCATTGTAGGAATTTGCGATTCCTAAATTGCAAAAATTAAGGAATCGCAATTTAGGTTTCGCAAATTCCTATGCATCAAGAATTCGCAAAAGTTTTTGCGATTTCTTAATTTTCGTTATTTGCGATTCCTTAATTGCGAATCGCAAATAAGGAATCGCTTTACATTGATTCCTATGGGCCTAGAGGCCCATAGGAATCAATGGGAAGGCATTCTCATTTTGCGAATTCGCAATTAAGGAATCGCAAACTGAGCATGCAATTTCAAGGGTGCAGGGGGGATCCAAAGGACCCCCCCTGCACCCCTGAAATGTCACATAAGTACATTTTACTCACACACATGTCCCAAGGGCATGTGTGTGTGTAAAATATAAGTTTCAAAAATGCACTTTTGTGCATTTTTTAAACTTTTCGCAAATTACCACGAAGGTTTACTTCGTGGTAATTTTCCCCTTCCTAATTGCGATTTCGCAAATTTAAAAAAATTCATGCACAGCATTTGAGAAATTGCAAAATTTGCGATTTCTTAAATGCTATCGCAATTTCAGAAATCGCAAACAAATTGCGTTTTCTTAAATTGCGAAAAATGAAAAAAAAATGATGCATCCCAAAAAAGGTTTTTGCATTCGCAAACGGCCGAATTTTGCGATTCGCACCGTTTGCGAATGCAAAAACGCTTGATGCATGTGGCTGAAGGTACTTAATTATTATTCAGTGAATCGTGCTACCTGCGCTAACCAGAGAGAAACATTAAGGAAATCACGAAGCGTGTGCCCAATCCAGAGACAAGTTTAATTCCAGTGAGGAAAGAACTAGAAGAGAAAGGAGAGAAAGAACTAATGTTTATAAGGATTTTCATGAGAATTAACAGGTATCTTGACAGGTATCTTGGGTCTAGATTGAGAGATGCAATGTAAATTATTGAAACTGTAAATCAAAAACTGTAAAGGTTTTTTTTTTAAACTAAATATTTGTTCTTCTTGCTGTTCAGACACTCGAGCACTGAGAGGCAGATGACAGACGAGCCTGGGGTGATACAAGGAAGCTGTCATACAGTCAGCAATTGGCTATTTTCATGTTGTGTCCCATTCCTCTTGGTGTAACGCCAGAATGAGTGCTTTGTTCAACTCGCTTGGTTGAGCATCGGGGGTGTGGATGGACAAGCATCGTGATTCGCTCCTGCTGGGCCGGTTATCACAGGTTAGTCACTCTCTGTTCAGTAATATTGGTATCTGACACAAAAGGACTGCTATCACTTGCTGAAGCAGTTTGGCGGACTGTTTTCTCTGATCCCAGGTCTCACAACATGGTGTAGTCATGATGTGGACACCGGTGACAGCTTGCCGTCAACAGGCCAAAATGTGTAGATTGTTTGACCAGGTCAAGGCCAGCATCAAGGTTGGTGCTTCCAAGAATTTGGGGCTGGCGTGACTGAGCCCCCCAGTAGTCCATGGGCCAGCCCAGTGGTACTGGTGCTCAATCCCAACCCCAAAGGGGGGGGGAACCTGAGATGAGGTTTTGTGTTGACTACAGGGGCCTCAATACAGGCACTAAGGCTGATGCCCACCCCATTCCAAGAGCTGATGAGATCATTGATAAGTTGGGGGAAGCTAAGTATTTGAGCACCTTTGACCTGACATCAGGTTTTTGGCAGATTGCCCTCACTCCAGGAGCCAAGGAGAGGTCTGCTCTCTCCTGAGGGCCTCTTATAATTCAAAGTAATGCCCTTTGGGTTGAAGAATGCCCCACCACTTTCCAGAGGTTGATGAATCACGTACTGTCAGGATTTGAGAGTTTCAGTGTAGCTTATCTTGATGATATAGCAGTTTGTTTTTAGCTCCACCAAGGAAGATCTTCTGGTCAGGCCCAGACTGGCCGTAGTGGGCACTGGGCAATCCCCTGGTGCGCCGCACGGGTGGGGGCCGGTTTTGGGCCCCTGGGGGGCGATTTTGTTACAGGGCCGTTTTTGCAAAATCGGCCCTGTAACAAAATCGGACGAAACCGGCCCTGGCAAAGAGCTCGGCGGTGCCCCCAAACCCTGGGGGGGGGGAGGGGCAACCGAGCACTTTGCCACGGCCGGTTTTGGTTCCCAGTCTGGCCCTGCCTCTGGACCAACTCAAGAAAGTGCCTCAAGGCCTTGCAGCAGGCAGACCTGACTATCAAGGGAGGGCTCTGTTGTGTACCTGCGCCACCAGGCTGGTGAAGGCCATGTACAACCTCTCCAGCCCAAGATCCAGACCATCCTGGCTTGAGAGCCTCCTAAGACCCAGATCCAGGTCAGAGCCTTCTTAGGCCTGACAACTGGATACTATAGGAGATTTGTGAAGGGTTATGGTACCACAGTCACACTGACTTGACCTCCAAAAAGCAGCCAAGAAACGTTACCTGGAGTGAGCAGTGTCAAAAGGCGTTTTGCACTCTCAAGAAAGCACTGTGCTCAGCACCTGTCTTGAAGGCCCGCGGCTTCAGCAAAGAGTTTATTGTCCAGACAGATGCCTCTGAACATGGGACAGGTGCAGTGTTGTCACAATTGAATGATTTGGGTCAGGATCGACCAGTCGCTTTCAACGGGTGGCTCCTTCGTAGAGAGCAGAATTAGAGTGCCATTGAAAGGGAAGCCTTTGCTGTGGTTTGGTCCCTGAAGAAGATAGGACAATACTTGTTTGGGTCTCACTTCAAGTTCCAACCAACAGCATACGCCTCAAATGGGGAATGCAGATAAGAAGAGAGAACCCCAAGTTGTTACTGTGGTCCATGTCCCTACAGGGGATGGACTTCACAGTGGAGCACAGACCTAGGAGTGCCCATGCCAATATAGATGGCCTCTCCAGGTTCTCCCACTTAGATGATGAGAAAGGTTAGCTGCTCATCGCCTTTCGTCGGGGAGGAGGCCACGTAATGAAATGCCTCTTTTTTACTGTCACTCCCAAGTCTTTAGACTGATGCAGCTGGTTTTACGACTCTAAGAGTGCACTGAGATCTGCTAACCAGACCTCAGTGCCCTGACCCTAAATGTATGTTGTATTGGCTGTACCCGATTGGAAATGGCTAACTTACCTGTGAGTCCTAGGTATATGGTGCTCTGGTATCCAGGGCATGTAAGTTAGAGGGGTACTTTTAGGGAGTGAGGGGTAAAAAGGTCCCAATCCCTTACTAGCCAGAAATTGAGCGTGGATTCTTCTTTTTCTGGCTCTTGCCCTTGACAGGGGGAGTGACCCCTAGCCCCCCAAAGTAAGCAAGATTTAAACAGGTTTGTCTGGGCAAGATTAGTTTCATCTGAATTTTTCTGGAAGAAATTCCAATTACGCACTGGTTTTTCATGCGGTGATTGTAAATTTATTTGTACTCTATTCGTAAGAGTAGGTGAAAGGAGAAACAGCCAACACGTGTTTCGCCCCCTTACATGGCCTTCCAGCCTGGGGCTTCCTCAGGGCTGTACAAACATAATTTAGTGAAGGGAACATAGTCGGTTAGTGTTGTGAACACGTAAAGGGGGTGGTGGGGAGGGCAAATAGGTCGGGGTTTAGGAAAGAGAAGAGGAAAAAGAAAAATGAAAAAAGGTTAGGAGGGGAGGGAACACAAAAGACAAGGGTGTGTTAGTATTGGGAAGGTTAGTGTATGGTAGATGAGGATTAGATGAGAGAGGTATGGGTACTGGCACGGGGAGTAGAGAAGAGAAACCAGTTGTCAAACTGGTTTCACCAGAAGCGTATAGCCCTGAGGTAGCCACATCATTGGGATGGGCTTGTGAGGTCTGAACACTGAGAGAGGGGTCTAAAGGAAGTGGCCACCAGCAGAGATGGAACCTGGTAGCCCTTTGGCTACCAATCGCATCCTGCTCTGAGGCACTTTCTGAGCATAAAAGAGGCACCCCTGGCACCCAGACCTCAAATCTTGACTGACTTGGAAGAAGGACTGCTCTGCTGCACTGAGGAACCAGCAAAAAGAGGCTGTACTGATGAGGACTGCACCTGCTGCACCTGGTGGCCAGTGAAGAGAGGGACTGTGACTGCTGTGTCCTATTCAAGAAGGGCCAGTTGAATGGTAAGAAAGGTAAGAAAGCCTGCTGGGGGGGGGCGGCAGGGATGGTAGCCCAAAACCTTCAAGTGTCTACTACCTCTGCCGTGCAGTACTGAGGACGAACACCCAATATACAGAGTTGCACCCAAGTTTTCTGAACCCGGGAGTGCTGTCGGAGAGTTGTTGGGACCCTAGGAGGACAAGTTATCGACCCAGGAAAGATTGGCCTGTGACTGGGACAATAGGCGACTAGTAGTCGATTGGCAACTGGACTTTGGCCAGACCGGAGAGGACTTTGTGGGACCTCGACCCTACAAACGGGACCCCCTTAACATCTTTGTAAACCGAGCAGTCCCTGTGAGAAGACTCCGTCAACCACCTTGCATCTACAGCATCCTTTGAGCATCTTCAGAATCCTTTAACCCTTGCATCAGGACCACTCCATAGGAATCATTTGCAACGAGAATAAAGTGCCTGGAACTGCTTCTTCTGTGGAGGTAACTGTTTCTAAGGACGTTGCCAGTTCCCCTGACTAGCTCCCTGCTGGAGTTTGTCGCCTCAAGTATTTCCACCGACTGCATTGACACTCACCTATGTTTTCTTTGAAAAAGCTTCTAAGTGCCCAATTCATTGAATTTGCCAAGGTTTGTTCGCTATTGAGTGAAAATGCTGTGATTTATTATTTTTTGTAAAATCCATATCTCCAGAACCTTCCGTGGATCTTTTTTGTTCTAGTGTCCAGTGGGGAACAGGGTCAAGACTGATTTGCATGTGGCTGGATGTGAACTGGGGTGGCGACGTGAGCTAAAGAATGATGATGGATTTAACCCAGATCTGCGACTGGAGGTGAGTGTCTGAAAAGTCTCAGAGCTCCAGCCATCATCTCCTTGTTTTTACTTTGTTCGCCCTAAGTTGGCAGGGTATTCCCAGACGTGGGTCCCTTGCTCACTGATCTTCTTGGCTGAGGAACTGGGTGCAAAAATTATAGCCTACGCGGATGACACCCAGCTACTATTTACTTGGCCGGGATCGGATCTGGATACTTCATCTGTCCAGACCTGCCTGTCATCAGTCTTCCGCTGGCTTGCACTTGCCCAACTGAAGTGCAATGAAGACAAATCGGAAATCCTCCTCTATGGACAGTTCCCTGCCAATTTCAGAGAATCGTTGTGGCCTTCCGATGTGCCCCGCCCTAATTCTGTGGGAAATCCGGCGAAAAAATTTGGGGTGTGATTCGGGAAAAACCTAAAATTTGATGAACACATTAAGAAATTAACCAGTGTATGCTTTGGTAACCTCAAAGCCCTCCGAAGATTTTTCCCCCTGCTCCCGAGGGAGGCCAAAGAAATGGTGGCGCGTGCCCTCATACGCCAATGCCTTGTTTATTGGTATTCCGGCCTATTTGATCAATCGCCTCCAGATTATACAGAATGCTGTGGCTAGACGTCTCTTTAACATCTCAAGGAGGTCTAGTGTCCGGCAGCATCTGCGTAGTCTACATTGGCTCCCAGTGGCTCAATGGGTATTGTTTAAGACCCTTATCTTTTCTTACAGAGCCATCCACTCTGTACTTGAGGAGGCGCTTCACTTTGTATACGCCTAACCGCCCCCTCCGGTTGGCCACTCCACGATTTCGACGCGCGCACTGAGGCGGGCAATCTATCTCTTTGAAAGCAGCCACTGCATGGAACGCCCTCTCCGTGAAGCTTCGGGCCACTCAGGACTTCAAGTTTTTAAAAAATCACTCAAAACTCATCTTTTTAAAATGACTGAGTAACTCTCCCATTTCTCTGCCTACCGTCCTTCTGCATGTGCACGCGCCAGGACACTCTTGAGTATTTGAGCGCGCTATAAAACTACATATAACGTAACATAACTTTGCCACTGGATTCAGCGAGCCTGGCCAATAAAGGGTATTACCCAGAAACCGATCCCAGGATTCTTGTTTCCGGTTCAGGGAAGACCTGGCTTGGCAGTTTGAGCTGGACTGTTCCCCTGAAGCACATGGTCAAGACTGATTTGAATATGACTGGGTCTGAACTGAGATGGTGAAGTGAGTTAAAGAATGATGATGGATTCAACCCAGATCTGTGACGGGTGAGTGTCTGAAAAGTTTCAGCGCTCCGTTCATCATCTCCTTGTGTTTGCTTTGTTCGCCCTAAATTGGCAGGGTCTGCCCAGGCGTGGGTCCCTTGCTCACTTTGCCACTGGATTCAAGCTAGCCCGGCTGATGAGGGCTGTTAGCCCAAAACCGGTCCCAGGATGCTTGTTTCCAGTCCAGGGAAGACCTGGCTTGGCAGTTCCGGCTGGACTGTTCCCATGAGGCACAGGGTCAAGTTTCAGTGCTCCGTCCAGCATCGCCTTGTGTGAACAATAGCAATGACATCATGAAACTACAACTAAGGAAACAGACATTAACACCTGTAGGTGCTACTAATGATGCAACACATTGCACCCACTCTTTCTCAGATAGGGTTGCCCTCGTCTTTTGTAGGTTTTTTACGTGCACTACACTGTGGGTAGTTGGGGATGGTACTGAAGGAGAGTGTACTGATCTTTCTGGGCTATTTCAAGGTGTGAGACAGGGCAGTGTCCTGGCCGCCATTTTGTTACTCACATTTGTAAATGGTTTGATTTCCTTCTTCACATTACAGGGGAAAGATCCACCGGAGGTAAAATCAACTTTTGTCCGAGCTCTGCTCCGTGCCGATGTCCCTGCCCTGCTTTGACGGAGACCGAATAGCCCCCTCTATGTAATTATGCACTTTATATTGAATGCATAGTATGTCATTTGTTAGTATGCTTTGTAATTAAAGTCGCTGTATGAGTGGGATTTTATGTCGCGGTTTCAACTTGGTGGGTATTTTATGCAAATAACTGTATTTTTATGAATTTTGTATTTTATTGTTCTTTCATTATTATTTTTATATAATCGAATAAAGATTATCAATCAATCAAATACATCCACCTGGATTTATGGGTTTGTGTGAGTATAAGGCAGAGGTCTTCAAACTGTGGGGCGCGCCCCCCTGGGGGGGCGTGGACATGCTCCCAGGGGGGCGCAAATAGGTCTGCAATTACAAGTAAATGAAGATAGCCTGGAAGCGCGAAAGATGCTGTTCTAGGCCATCTTCATTTACATGCAGTAGTTAAACGCCACAAAAAAGTGAAAGGACGTATTAGTAAGTGGCACTGGGGAGGCCAGTGAGTGTGAAGGTACGGTGAAAGACCAGGCTAAAAAGAAGGAAAAAATGCATTCCAAGGTTTTCTGTTCACCTTGGAATAACTACAAATAGAAACACGCACACAACTCGAGGACAAATAATCAATTATCGATCAATTAGGCCTATAGAGCGTGGTGTAGTGCCGGGTCATTAGGCAACAGTTTGGGTGTAGCCTGAAGGCTGGTTTGACTGCAGTTAGCGGTCCAGCTGCTCGGGGGTGCACGCCATAAAGCGGCAGCATTCACAGGGCTCGCTGTGGGTTTTGCAGGTGGTGGCAGCTCCTGTACCTCACTGGGGGCATTGTGACAGCGAGAGGCTGCAGTGATTATTACTGTTCTTTTTAACCGATGACAAGCGGCGCTCCTGCATGATTTAGATGCAGGCGCCGAACTTTCTTTTAATGTGTGCTATTTTCTTTATGTAAGCTGCGTTTTTAAAATACATCATAATCTGTGTTCTCTTACCTCTTGTGTGGCCTCCCCAGCCCCGGTCCACCACGGCTGCTCGTGCCGATTGAGTGGAGGGCGGGTGCCATTTTGGGTGTAGCCTGAAGGCTGGTTTGACCGCAGTTAGCGGTCCAGCTGCTCTGGGGTGCACGCCATTAAAACGCGATGTGCCCTCGTGCGCGCAGCGGACGAGCGCAGCGGGCGCGACGTCTGCGTCTGCGCTCGTCCGCGCCTCGGCAGTGCCCAGGGCCAGGAGCCCTGATCCCTTTGCGGTCAAGGATGTGGCAGTAAGGATTTCTTATAACCGGGATACATTGCTTAAACTAGGTAGTGTCTCCTGTGGCTCCAGAGACTGGGACGTCCTGAAGGATAGGACGAGGGTCTGCCCTTTCTGTCAGTTCCACTTCAACTTGAGTCAACCTGTTCCCGCCCTTCTCTCAGGCCACAAAACTAATATCCGAGCGGCACTCATCAATGCAAGGTCTATGGTAAAACATGCCGCTGACGTCCACGAATTGATTGTTGACGAACAACTAGATCTCCTATTTGACACCGAGACCTGGCTGAATGACTCCTGCTCGCCAGTGGTGGAACTAGCTATCCCTAGGGGGTATAAGATAGTGAGGGTGGACCGTCAATCTGGCAGAGGGGGTGGTGTTGCCATAGTGTTCAGAGATATATGGTCGATTAAGAAGGAATGTACAAGGGTGATCCCGGAGGCCGAGGTATTAGAATTCTCACTGGCCCTGTCTCCACAATTTACTCTAGGTGGGGTACTGGTCTATCGGTCCCCGGGTTCACCAGGCACTTTCCTTAAATTTCTTGATGAGATCATTGCCTCCCGGGCTCTCCAGTTCTCCAGGTTTCTACTTCTAGGTGACCTGAACATACATTTGGAGAACCAGCAGGCCCCTGGGTCGAGGGACCTGTTGGATCTATGTAATGTAACTCAAATGACCCAGCAGGTCTCGGCAGCCACCCATATTTGTGGGCATGTATTAGATCCAATATGCTCTAACTTTGAGCTCAGGGTATTAGCCCCTAGGCCTGTCACCTGGTCTGATCATTTTTTGGTCTGCTTCAATTGGAACATAGGCTGCTCTACTTTGTTACCTGGTAAGGCTGTCAGTCAGTATCCTAAAAAGATCAATATCCCAGCTTTAGCTAGAGCTCTGGCCCTTACATCTCCGGTCAAAGTCGCCGACTTGGATGGTGCAGTGGAAATGTTTTCCAACTGGATCTGCCAGGCAGCTAATTCACTTCCTCAGTCCACTACGAAGGGCTCCCCCCGGGGCTCCCCCTCTCAGCCTTGGTTTAACAACTCCCTCAAAGCTTTGAAAATAGTATGTAAAAAACTGGAGCGGGGCTGGCGCCGTGGGTATTGTCCTTGTGCGAAGACGGCACTTCGTGCAGCTCAGAGGGAGTACTACGCTGCTATTAAAGAAGCTAAAGGCAACTTTTTTGCAGACAGAATTTCTAAAGCTAACAACAACAGCAAGGAGATTTTTGCTATCGTCCGCAGTTTTCTAACCCCTAGTGCGGAACTTCCCCCCTCTCTGAACTCATTCCAAAGGTGTGAGGACCTATCTAATTTTTTCACCGCCAAGATACAAAAGATTCAAGACAGCCTACGGACTATCCCATTAGGACAGTCCCCTCTATCTATTCAGCCTGCCCTATGTCCCATTGTTCCCAGCCAATTTTGTTCACATTTTTCCACTGCCGAGGAGAAAGACGTCCTAGCCATACTCAAATCACTCAAATCTAGCTCGCCTGCAGACCCCTGCCATGCTAGGGTCCTGAGTGGGGTGGCAGAGACAGTAGTGCCGGAGGTAGTGAAGCTGGTGAATGACTCACTTCAATCAGGCAGGGTGCCTATGCAATGGAAACATGCAAAACTCCTCCCCCTCCTTAAGAAACCTTCTGCTGACCCCTGACTTCTCTCCAATTATCGCCCCATTTCCCTCCTTCCAGCCCTGGCTAAGGTGTGCGAGAAGGTGGCTTTTAAACAACTGGAGAGATTTGTGGAGTCCACAGGAGCCTTACATCCAGCTCAATCCGGATTCAGAACAGCATTTAGCACTGAAACGGCCCTTGTGGAAATTTCGGAGGCTATTAGGGAGTGTCTGGATGCAGGCGGCAGGGCGGCTCTGATCTTACTCGACCTCTCTGCCGCCTTCGATACGGTACCCCACCTCCAGCTCCTCTCCCGCCTGTCTGACATCGGGATTAATGGTACGGCTTGGGAATGGGTTAGATCCTTTTTGGATAACCGCTCCCAACAGGTGTGGATGCCCCCTTTCTCTTCATCAGATACCATGGTAGCAACAGGTGTTCCTCAAAGGTCCACCTTGAGCCCCCTTTTGTTCAATGTTTACCTCACCCCCCTGATCGGTCTTGCGGAGAGGCTGGGTGCCAAAGTTATGGTTAATGCCGACGACAAGATGAACAGTGTAGGCACGGCGCACAGCTTCAAGTTTGAAAGAAGTTATGTACTGTGAAGATAGGTGAAAATTTAAAAAGAGATCAAGGTGCTTCAGCAGGTGACGCAACTGTCCTAATGCGTCAAGACTGTTGAGGGGTTGAGTGCACTACTGGAGTGTAGGCGCATCCCTGCTTGAGGGCACACTTATGTGGTTCGTTGTTGTGACACAACTGACTCCAAAAAGATTCAAGGAAAGTTCAAATTATTGCAGTTTATTTCGAATGTTCATTTTCAAATTCTTGGGTTTTCCATAAATAACATTTAGAAGTTCATGATATCCACTTAGTTGAACTTTTGATCAGAAATGCTCCAATGCATTTCGGACCCGGAGGGTCCTTTATCAAGGAGCGCTGAAAAGAAACAGGATATAGCTCCAATCAATGGTTGTAAACATTTGCCAAACAACAATTCATTTGCGAACGTGATCAATGTTTCAACGTGAAAGATTTACATAACGTGGTCAAGCCACCTGCACCAGTGTGTGTCCAAACGCATTGTGGTGGTTTGTCGAATTTCGGTGTTGGGAAAGGTGGGAGCGTGGTCGTGCGCAAATCATTAAAAACATTAAGGCGAGTTCATGCTGGGATGGCTATTTCGTAGGTGCGTTTAACAGGGAAAGTAACGGGGATGATAAAACGGTAAAAAATATATGGTGAAAAATATGGTATAGATAACCAAGCCGCTCGTTAAAAAACGAGACTTACGTGATGCGCTTTACCGGTTCCTCATAGAATCTGGGGAAACATAAGGGAATGGGTACATAAGTTTCGGCTCGCTGGTGATTGCAACCTCGGCACATAACTGGCCTCGGATTTAAACTTACTGAGAATACTGGGTCGTGCGTGGCTTCACGGGGTATCTGCACCGGAGTCCAATGACTTCGCGAAGTGAACGCGGAGTCTCTAACCCAGGTCTAAACAAATGTAAAATCTAATGAGGGGTTCACGTGAACGTGTGGTGCGGCCATCTTGGAGTGGGGTAAAACAAAGGAAGTGGTAGAGCCGAATCGGTTTGTAAAGTGAATCAAACATTAAACAATGCAGAATAATCACAACAAGCAAAACTCGGTCACAGTGTATCGTTAGTGTACCATAGGGGTACTATAAATAGCAACTTAATTCAGTTCGATCATTTAAGCCATATGGCTTCAGTGATTGCAGTCTATAAATCCATGCTGTTTCCTTCTGCAAAAGTACCTTATTGATATCTCTTCCTTCAATTTTAGGAACAGTTTCCAGGATTAGGAATTTCAGTTGAGCCACGTTATGGTTCGCTTCGTTGAAATGAGTGGCCACGCTGGATTTGATATTTTTTGTGCGAATGTTAGACTTATGTTCGTTAAGACGGATTTTTATCTTTCTACTTGTTTTTCCGACATATATCATGCCACAGGGGCATTTGAGGAGATAAATCAAGTTAGATGTGTCACATGTGGCGTCTACGTTCAGTTTTATTTTGAAGCCTCTCATGGGGTGATTGAAACTGTTTCCTTTAATTACGTTGTTGCAGTTATTGCAGTGGTGGCAGGGGCGTGTGCCCGTGTGGTTCATTGGTTCCTTGCTAGTTTTTGACAAAATCTCTATGAGGTTTTGTGAGCGGGTGTAGGCAAAGATCGGTGGTTCCTTGAAGAGTTCCCCAAAATCTGGTTCAGAGGATAAAATTCGCCAATGTTTCATGATTATACTTTTGAAGGTTTTACTGGATGTTGAATAGCTTGAAACCAGAGCTATTTTCTTGTTGTCAACCTTGATGGTATCCTTTAGAGCTTCTGAACGAGGGATCCTAGATGCTCTTGTGACAGCTTCATTGATCACTTCATTAGGGTATCCTCTGTTGAGAAATCTTGTTGCCATGGTTTGCATTTGAGAAGTTGTAGTTTCGGGGTCAGACACAATGCGTTTGATCCTCAGCATTTGGCTGAATGGTAGATGTTTCTTCAAAGAGTTTTGGTGAAAACTGCTGTGTAATAAGGTGTTGTTGCGGTCCGTGGGTTTGCGGAAAAGGTCTGTTTGTAAGCCGTTGGCAGTGATTTTTATGAGTACATCTAAAAATGTTATTTCCTCATCACTGATGTTCCATGTGAATTCAATGCGATCATCTTTAGAATTCAAGTCCGTGAGGGCTTGTTCTAAGTTTTCTCGGGAATCCTTCCAAATGAAAAATAAGTCGTCAATGTAACGCACATACATTTTTAGATTGTCTGTCCATGTTTTGTTCATGTAAATGTTGTTGAGTTCAAATCAAACTGCAGTGCCCCTGCACTATACACAAATTGTATGATATGATAATACTATGTAGTAACATGCAATAGTCAAGCTAAATCCAAACACATAGTGAATATTCAAAATTCAGTGATCAAGAGCACAAGTGGAGGCTGTAATAAGATCTATAGTCCGTTCTTATAGTGTTCATTTCCTGTTTAATGTTCCAAAATCATAAGCCAACACGTGTTTCATCGCAGGGAACAACTGCGAATCTTCAGGGCTAGATAAATACAAAATGGGATTGTATAAGATCATATTCCGTTTGTGCCACAATTGTAGTAAATGACTGTATGGTGTACACCAAAGTCCGTGAGGGCTTGTTCTAAGTTTTCTCGGGAATCCTTCCAAATGAAAAATAAGTCGTCAATGTAACGCACATAAATTTTTAGATTGTCTGTCCATGTTTTGTTCATGTAAATGTTGTTGAGTTCAAAGTTCCCCATGTAGATATTTGCATAAGTTGGTGCGGCGCAATTGCCCATGGCCATGGCCATGCCGGACATCTGGAGGTACCATTTTTGGTCAAACGAAAAATAACTATGATATAAGGTAAATATCATAAGTTCCAGGATGAATGTTTTGAGAGAGTCAGAAATGTCACTGGAAAGTAAGGCTTGTTCGACTGCGTCATTCCCACCATCATGGGGAATGGAGGTGTATAAACTTTTTAAGTCTGCTGTGCATAAGATCAAATGTTCTTCCTCGTTGATCTTTACTAGCGAGAGTTTATTGAGAAATCCCGTGGTGTCCTTTATGTGACTTTCAAGGTTGGTGACAATGGACTGCAAATAGCGGTCAATGAATTTGCCGATCGGTTCGTGTATGGATCCTCTGGTGGACACGATGGGACGAAAAGGAGGGTTCATGAGGTCTTTGTGTATTTTCGGTAGCATAGTGATGGTGGGGCTTCTCGGATGTTCGACTGTCAAGTACCTTTTGGTTCTCTCGTCAATGATTTCGTTATCAAATGCTTTGCAAATGAGTTCTGATAATTCAGTTTTGTATTCACTGGTGGGGTTCCCACTTAGTGGCATGTACTTGTTTGAATCCGTTACGTGTTCCGTTATCCGTTGATTGTATAGACTGGTGTTGAGGATGACGAGGGCGCCACCCTTGTCTGCTTTGAGGCATTTGATAGAAGTATTATTGGCGATTTTCCTTAAGGCGTCCATGTCCTTATTAGTGATGTTATTGCGAACTTTCCTTCTGAAATTAATTTTTGAAATATCTTGTCTTACCAGGGTCTCAAAAGTGTCAATGGTTTTGTGACTGCTGGGGGGTATGTAGGTGCTTGATGGTCTCAGGCCCAAAAGTAAGTCCGGCTTAGTATCTTTGGGAGGTTCCAGGACCTTCTCAAAAAAGTGTCTTAGACGTAGTTTACGGGTAAATTTAAAGGTGCTCACTTCCAGCTCTAGGAGATTGGTGTTATTGGTGGGGATAAATGACATTCCTTTTTGAAGTGTTTTCAATTGGTGTTCCGTAAGGGCGGTATCCGAGATATTAATCACTAACGATTCTTCCTGGTTTTCCTGGACGACACCCAGCTTCTCTTTACCTGGAAGGGGGATGACTTGCAAACGGAGGTGGCCCATCGCTGCTTATCAGCAGTTTTTTCATGGATGGCCCAGGCTAGCCTGAAATGCAATGAAGAGAAGTCTCAGGTGCTCCTCTATGGTCATTTTCCACCTGCCTTTAGAGAGTCTCTCTGGCCTCCTGGATTTCCTTGCCCCTCAGGAGACTGCGGTGTTGCAAAAAAACTGGGAATCTGGTTTGGGGGCGATTTAGGCTTTCATGAACAAATTATACGGCTGTCAGGGGTGTGCTTTGGCACACTAAAAGCCCTGAGAAGATTCTTTCCCTTGCTTCCCCGCGCTGCCAGGGAGACGGTGGTCAGGGCCCTAATACTGGCACGCCTGGATTATGCCAATGCCCTCTACCCTGGCATTCCAGGATACCGTCTGGGAAAATTACAGGTCATCCAGAATGCGGCGGTCAGGCTTGTATTTAACATCCCTAGATGCCTAAGCGTGCGCAAGCAGCTGAGTAATCTGCACTGGCTACCTGTTGCCCAGCGAGTGCATTATAAAGCACTTACTATGACCCATAAGGCACTTCATGGTCAGGGACCTGCCTATATTGGTGCCAGGCTCTCCCTCTATACTCCCAACCGTCCTTTGCGGTCTGCAATGCAAAGACGGCTGGTGATCCCTATATTCCGGAGAGCGCGTTTGGGGGGGATGTCCTTTTCAGTTAAGGCCTCCACGCTTTGGAATGCGCTCCCTGAGGATCTTCGGCACATCGAGGAATTGGCTTAATTAAAAAAAAGGCTAAAAACTTATCTGTTTAAACAGTTCATTTAGTCCCTCCTGCCTCCCATGTTTACTTTTCTCCCACGCGCCAAGACACTCTCGAGTAGCAGTGCGCGATGTATAAATTCCTTTATAATAATAATATAATAACAGCGTAATCTGTGGGGGAATGGAATGAAATGTCTGCAGAGAAACTAAAACCCTATCTCGTTTAAGCTGTGAAAGTGTTCATCAACTACCAGTGGTCATCGAAAGGCATCAACGAGAAAAGTACTAAGAACTACATGTTGGGAGGCACAACAAACAACAGATTTTTCTTTTTTGTGAAAACAAACTTTGCACAAGTACAACCTCACCGGACATACTGCTGCATTTTATGGTATTTTGGAGCTGGTGAGAATAAAGTGCTCACAATGTTTCCGATTTTGCTTTCAAGTGTGGAGATTGCAGGCAGGAGAGTGATAAATGGATGGCATTTCTCACCTAACATTCTCGTTGGGGCATTGACATACATGATGGTGACTTGTCCTGCACTCAATTACTGCATCACACTGACAATTGGTAAAGCACTTTGAGGTTTTGCAGTTAGACATCTTGTTTTGTCACAGAAACTACATCTTAGTGTCTGCGAGACTACATTACATTTTGTAAAATGCAATATCTAATTTATGTTCTATTTTTGAAGATGTAATTATATTTGTAATAAAGAGGCACACACCTTAGTTGAAAAATAAATGCAAGTTAAACTAACCAGAAGGAATTATACTCTTTTACCTTATGGAACCTCATTTAGCTAATGTGATCACTGTAGATGTCTTCGTGTTTGACCACTGAGTTACAGAATTAACTCCTCCTCGGTGTATTGAGTAATAGTGCTACAATGTCCCAGTCTGTGACAGAAAGCACTGTGAATGTCATTGTTTTAAAATTGTATTACAATGTATAAAACAGACTGAAGCAAAATATGTTTTAATATAAAAAGAAGTGCTTTAAAAATATTCATTTTAGTGATAAGAATCCAGACTATACCTAACGTAAATATTTTTATATACGCCCATTAAAAGGGCGCACTCCTTTTAATGGACATATATTTCCTCTCAGAAAGAATAAATATTTGTCACCATGAAACTGAGTGACTATTAATTAAAGCCTACACTGGCTCCAACCATTGCACACATTTGCATTTCTTTCAGGTATCGGGCACCTTGGTGAGAAGGCATGTTCCTTCTTTAGTTCTCAATCTGTTTTGCCGCACAAGAGCCCTCCCCTCCACAGACACTCTGTGAGTGGGGACTAGATCTCAGTTATGACAGTCTAGCTATGAAAAAGAACATGGGGTGCATTTTCCTTGCTAGCATTAGGGCCCAGGACACCATTGTTCCTCACAGAACAGGGCCCAAGCAGTGGAAGGAGGCGAGCTAAATGTGCTATTCACGTGGTTATGTTTTTGAGAAAGCCTTCTTTGGGCATCTGACCTACAAGTATTAGCCCAGCTGAGTGGGCTGAGTAGACAGCCTGCTTTGCAGCGCTGTAGGCATCTTTGATGCTGCAGCTGCCTGAGAGGACACCGGCACACTTCCTGTGCCAGTGTTTTTCTTTGAGACTTGGAGCAATGACCCAAGGGAGGGGGAAATTAAACCGAGGCGACACCTTGATTTGGGCATCAGAGAGATGAGAGGGTGAAGAGTGATGGGAGGGAGAGGGTTGGTGTGAGATGGGATCCCATGTTGGGAACGGTCAGAAGCGACAGCAAGGCAGCAGCTATTATTAGTGAAGCTAGACACTTTTGCCAATGGGCCCACTGCATCACAATTATGAATGTTTTACAATAGAATTTGGGCATGGGGGCTCATTTTCCTTGCTAGCATTAGGACAGATGACGCCATTGGCGCAAAACAATTGAGGAAGCATGCAGTAGCTAATTTTCTTTCAGACAGAGGCTAGACTTGTTTTGAGATTGAAGTGATGGTCAGACATGGTGGAGAAGGAATGAAAGAAGAGGAAATAGCTTGTTTCTCAGGGCTGCAGCCATCATTAGTGCAGCAGGTGGAGTGCATTGGGGCCCACGGCACCCCAATTATGGGCAGTAGTGTTTGTGGTCAATTCTGTTCTTGCTTGGTACTGCACATTTAGGGGCCCATTAGGATCACAGGCGGATCGCCACTGCCCGCATGGCGGTGGCGATCCGCTCGTCATCCGACCCCACCCGCCACCCATTTCCTCCCTGCCATATTACTATGGCGGAGGGGATCGTGGCGGACGGAAAGACCGTCGGCCGCTTTCCCCCCGGGTCAGCGAGTTGACCCGGCGGAAAAGGGTTTAATATGGTGGCGGTGTCTGTTAGACACCGCCAGCCATATTAACATGGGTGTGGAACGATGCCTTTCTGTGGCGGCATTGCCGCCATGGAAAGGTATGCGGGAATCGACTGCGGGGGCCCGTTTGCGGGTCCCCAGGTACTCTGGGGGTGCACATGGTGGGTACCTATGGTACCCCCCATCAGTTCCATGCGCGGTGCCTGCCATGTTGTGCATGGAAGTGCACATCATGCCTTCCTGGCATTGTGGCGGCCGGTGCTGAGTGCACTGCTCACCACAATGCCAGGAATGCAGGATATGCCTGCCACTGTGGCCAGCGCATCCTAATTGCCCCCACGGGACCCCCGCCCTTATGGCGGGCGGTCCCTTTTACCGTGAGGAGCCATCCTAATGATATTCAGAACAAGAAGCCAGCGGTGCTCAGTGCTCTGACACACACAGGGGGGGTGTGCTCTATTCAGACACCGCAGGTACAATACGCCAGCAGCTGGATAACTCTCTGGTTGTTGAGCTCACGCCCAACACCTGCCCATCTCGTGGATGTACAGGTGCATTCTGGGTTTAGTTAAGTATTTATGGTCTTAGAACTACTGGCACCAGAATGCACTGTGCCGAGCAGCCATGCCTGCTATGAGGCATCCGGAGGCCTACTCAAGCCATAGCCTAGACAACAGTGGAACATGGCCCAACACGAGCCAGGGCTATAGAGCCGAAGACCTTATTACTTCCTTCATCCTGCGTTCTTAATGCTTTGAATTCTGGGAATTGCAGTTGTATTTCCCATTTTAATACTGTAGCCACATGGAAAGAAAATTACTTTCTTGGCACGGCTAAACATACAAGTATTTCCCAAGCTCAATTGAATGCAGTGTTCCTTTCACGTACTTGTGTCTGCATTGCGATGTCAGTGTTGTAAAAGTTAAAAGTAAATAAACAGCATCTCTTGGTGTTTCATTTTCACCGCTCTGTGGTCAGATATGAGTGGAGCACTCAGTTGAGGGGCTGTTGCTTATGTACTAGGGGTTAGTTGCACAAACATTTACATTAAGTGACTTAACTGCTGTCCTCCCTTTCCCCCCACCCCTCCATCCTCATGCACTATTCAGAAGACATGGCAATTGACTTCTACACCTACACGCTCCCCTACAGGACTAGTCTGGTTAACCTCTTCCTCGGCCAAGGCTCCCTTCCTGTTGCCCTCAAAACAGGTCAGGTTACCCCACTCCTGAAGAAACCCTCTACTGATGTGAACGACCTTAACAACTTCCGCCCTATCATCAACCTACCTTTCCTTGCTAAAATCATTGAAAGATGCATAGCAGAGCAACTCTCCCAACATATCAAGGACAACAACTTTTTTGATGAACTTCAATCCGGCCTCAATCAAGGCTGAAGCACTGAAACAGCCCTGCTACAAGTTATCGACGATGCCCTGCGAGTACTCGACTCAGGCAAGACCTGTTTCCTGATCCTTCTGGACCCATCTGCAGCCATTGGCACTGTTAATCACAACACTCTTCTGAACACATTAAATCGAAGAATGGGAATTGAAGGCACAGTGCTCAAATGGTTTGAATCATACCTCTCGGGCAGATCTCAGAGAATTAAAAATAGCAAACTGTCTCTCTGCATCAAAGGCTGAGGATGAAGCCATCCCTCAAGGCTCGAGCCTCACGCCCACCCTTTTCCATCTTTACATGGAACCCCTGGGAAATCTTCTAAAAAAGTTCAAAATCCGTTAACACATTTATGCTGATGATACACAACTCTACCTAAAGTTGTCCTCCGCACACAACATTTCTCTCCTTGACACCACCCTCAACTCCATCCAAGATTGGATGACATCTCTACATCTAATTCCCAATCTCTCTAAAACTGAATTCCTTCTTCTCTCTACCTCGAACTCTCCTCCTCCTGTTCAATCATGGTTGGATAATCTGAACATTCTTAACAACAAACCTTTCATCATTGACAGTGCAAAATCCCTAGGTGTCACCCTGGACAAAAGACTTAACTTACATTCCCAAATCAACACCATGGCCAAGAACGCTCGCTACCAACTGCACTTCTCTGGGAGACTCGGTGTTTCATTCCTGAGCAAGACCAGAAAGCTCTGGTCCAATCGTTGGTTCTCTCCAGACTGGACTACTGTAACGTTCTACTTGCTGGCCGCCCCCAAACCCACCTATCCTCTCTCAAATCCATCCTCCATTCAGCAGCACATTTCATCTATGGGGCCAAAAGAAATGATCATTTTACATTTTGATTTCTCTTCGCTGGCTTCCCATTGAAGCTAGGTCAATCTACAAGACTGCCTGCATCACCCATAAAGCAATTCACACTTCCACCCCTCGCTACCTGCCCAACGAACTCAAAATATCAGGAAGCTAGAGACCTTCACGCAATGCTGAAAATGTCCTACTCGAATCTCCAACTTTCAAAAGGGAAAGATGTATGGTCCAAACCTTCTTAGGTAATGCAACTAGAATTTGGAACTTGCTATCTCCAATCCTTCGGACCACTTCCTCTTTCTGGATTTTCAAAACAGATCTGAAAAGTCTTGTCTTCCAAAGATACTTCTATGAATAACTCTCCTCACCACAGGTCAGGACCCTGATTGCCTCTTGTCACTCATGAGAGCTTAATTTTGTAAATATGTATTCTATATTTATATAATGCTAGTTGCGCCACTTTTCGTTTTTTGTCATTTTAAATGAATCTGTAACTTGTCAATTTGTAACTTTCACCAGAAGTACCTATAAGTAGTGTTACATACTTCCATGCTACTCTCATTCATTATGTGATTTACTTAGTTCTATTGTAAAGCACTCTGACACCTTTGGGTAAAGTCTGTGCCATATAAAAATGCATAAATAAATAAATAGGTCAATGCTACTGTCGTGTCTCGCTAGTGGGCGCAGGACAAATGCCGAACTCTGCACACAGGTTAGTTATTCAATGATTCTTTATTGCGTTCTCTCTGATGCAGATTACATACAGGTCCATCCCCTCAGTCTGTCCTGGTCGATCTAACGTCCTTCCTGTCCCCTGACCGGATGTGGTGTCCGGTGACCTGGTCACCTCCCTCATGACCCACAGGGTCCTAGTGTCCTCCAGTCCTTATCTGTCAGGTCATGACATCTCCCCCCTTGTTGCAAACAAATGTCCATGGTACTGTTCCTTGTCGGTGAGTAAGAAGAGAGAGAGAGAGAGAGAGAGAGAGAGAGAGAGAGAGAGAGAGAGAGTCCATAGGTCTGGTCGACCCTTCTCCCCAGTCTCTGCCTCCTACGTTTCATCACTTAGTCTCTTTGTTCCCTTGCATTCCCCTCTTGTTCTCTGCCATCAGCTTTGCTTCTGTTTTTCAGTTGTTCTCTGTCTTCTCTCCACTTGCCAGCCTCTCTTCGTCTGCTTCTGGCTCCTCTCTTTCTCCGGCCGCCCTTTGTTGTATTTGTTCCCTCCGGGATTCTTTTTCGTTCTCTTCCTCTTTCTCTGGTCCCTGCGTCTTCTCTTCGCTTGCCTTCAGCTTGTCTTTTATTTTTTTCATATGTCATGGTCATAAAACCCATTGTTTGGGCGGTGCTGTTGCTCATCAGGCATGGTCCTGGGACATCGCCCTTTAGAACATGGATGTCCTCTTTGTTCTTTTTGTCTTTAAATCTCAGTTCTTCTGTGAACTTTCCCAGGTTTGTCACCTGTTTCTTTGACCCCCTGGTGAAAATCTTCACATTGGACGCTCTCAGTGTTGGCTTTACTTCCATCTTCTCGTACTCTGATACACACATGACATTGCACGTTGCACCACTGTCGAGTACAAAGTCCGCTTCATGCGCTCCTACTCCTATCTTTGCCGAGTCTGTCTTTCCTAGGGTGCTTCTGTCTGTTAGCTGTGGTGTTTCTCCTTTTCCGTCTTCCCCACTCAGTTCTGTGTGAACCTCCGACATGTGGTATAGTCTCTCCACTTTCTCTTCTTCCTCTTCTTCGCCTGATCCTCGTGATGAACTTCTCCTTTCTCTGTCGACATACCTGACATACCTTGTTGTCGACTCTTGTTATCTTCCTGTTCTTCCTCTGTCATCTCTGACTTGTACGCCTTGGCACACACTGGCATAGTGGTTTCTTCCATTGCATCTTTTGCACGTTTGCCCAAATGCTGGGCACGGGCCTCTGTGTGGAAATTCCATTCCGCACCTGTAGCATGTTCCTTCAGGCTGTCTCCTCTCTGTTTGCTCCCTCCAGTCATTCCTCCACCGACCTGTGCGATATTTGCTTGTCGTGAAGTGTGCGTTTTCGATTTCAACGTTCCTCCCTCTTTCTATTTCCTTAGCATGCGCTGTTGCTCTCGCCTCTGCTCTTGCCAGTGACAGGATGTTCTCAAATGAGGTCGGTTCCTTCAGTATTCTTGTCCTGAATCCTGTGTCATGACAGCCTTCAATGATCCGTAGCCTTATTGCTTGTTCGTTATCGAATTTGTCGAATTCACAATGTGTCACCAGTTTTCTCAGTCTTGTCGCAAAGTCATCTAGCGTTTCGTCAACTTGTTGACATGCAATGGTAAAGGTATATCGTTCAAAGTCAATATTTCGCTGTGGGTCAAACTTGGCCGTTAGGCATTTTTTTTTTATTTCTCATATGTCTTTGTTTCTTCGGTAGGCAGTGTCACCAGAAGTTCTTCGACGTCATCCCCTGCTAAGTTCAGCAGTAACCCTAGTCTCTTTCCGTCTTTTACATCTGTCGCTTCCATATATCTTTCAAACGGTCTGATCCACTTCTCCCATCGAATTCCTGTTTGTGGCTCCGATAAGTTGAACGGCAGTGGTCTCCTGTATTGTGCGCTGGGCATTGGGTCTGCCATTCTTGCCTTTTTGCCTTTATCTGCTCTTTCCTCCTCTTGTTCTTTCGCTCCTTTGTGCGTTCTTTATATGTTTCTTTTGCTCTTTGCCTTTTTCTTCTTCTTTTTTTTTTGTCTGTTTCCTCCTTTTCTTTTTGTCTGCCTTTTTCTTCTTTTCTCTTTTGTTTGTCTCTTTCTCCTTCCTTTTTTTTTTGTTTAGCCTTTTCTGGGCTTTCCTAGTCCTTTTTGCCTTTATTCTTGTCTTTTTTGTATCTTTTTCTGCTTCTTTTCTTCTTTGCCTGACCTTAAAATGGCCGCCCTGTTGATTTCTATGGACCCTCTTCGTGTTGTCCTTTTCCAAAATGGCCGCTGCTCTTCTCGCGAGATTTCGCGATCGAAATCTCGCTCGCCTGACTTAGAAATGGCCGCTTCCCAGATCTCGCCTCTGATTGGCCTAGCCGCCTGATCTCAAAATGGCCGCCGAGACTCTCGCGAGAGCTCGCGCCTCTATTTTGAGATCACATGTTCCTTCGCTCTTACCGCGGTTTGCAGGCAATTCCTCAGAAGCGATCGGGTGGGCTCCGATGTCGCTCCTTTTCTCCTCTTTTTCTTGGCACATCCAGGGTGGGCACCTGGTTCTTCTTGATACTCCGATGTCGCCGTCAATCGATGTGCGACGATCTGCGCGTTGGCTCGTTTCACCCTTCGTCGCCAGTTGTCGTGTCTCGCTAGTGGGCGCAGGACAAATGCCGAACTCTGCACACAGGTTAGTTATTCACTGATTCTTTATTGCGTTCTCTCTGCTGCAGATTACATACACGTCATCCCCTCAGTCCGTCCTGGTCGATCTAACGTCCTTCCTGTCCCCTGACCGGATGTGGTGTCCGGTGACCTGGTCACCTCCCTCATGACCCACAGGGTCCTAGTGTCCTCCAGTCCTTATCTGTCAGGTCATGACAGCTACTGTCTGAGAAGCATCAACTGGAGGGGTCCACCTCCCCGTACCTTGATGACCCTGACTAGCAGAGCATGGTGGGGGGTGAGGGTGGGTTGTGGGGGACACAGGATATGTAAACAGACTGACAGACGGGGGTCGCTATGGGGTCAGGATTGCCATGGCTGGTCCCAGCTTGGAATCCCATCTTCTCTGGCAACAGGATGGGTTGTACAGGAAGTAGGACCATAGGCCATCTGCTGACATCCAGTGGTCGGCCAATGAAGTGAATAGTCACCCAGTCGGGTTGGGGGGAAACGATGACCCGGAAGGAAATGTGTGGACACCAGAAATGAAAGGTCACACGGCCGGTTCGGAAACTGATGGTTACCCGGGAGTGTGTGGCAACCAGAATTAAAAGGTTACCTGGTCAGGTTGGAAGCGGAAGCTTGCCCGGAGTGAAAGTGAAGGGTTCGGCCCCAAGGTGATAGGTCAACAAGGCAATGGGACCAGCACTGAATGGAAGGCACAGAGCGGAGGTTATGGCTCAAGGACACAGGCTCGCCTAATAAATTATTGGTGTATTAAAGGATCGCTTGTAAGTTGTAAAATGCCTAATAAATTGCGGCCTCAATTCTTCCATAAAAATTTAAATTTGGTGTGGTCTGAATTTATTGGAATCCGGGTGGGGTGACTAGGTGGGGGGTGCCTCTGCTTTGCAAGTGGGGACATGCGTTGTGTGGTGGCAGGGCAGGCAGCCGTCTCATAGCTGCCAAGGTTTTAGATTGCCATAAGTGACATTTTTATAATTATTGTGAAATTATGAGTGACATTTCAACGACTATGAGTGACACTTTCTCGCGAGCAAAAATCATGCAATGAAGATGAGGGAAAGATATAAATATCAGAAAATTCAGCCATTTGCGCAACAAGAAACTCCAAGAACTTCTTGAAACTGCTGCAGAGCACCAGAAATGGAAGGAAACTAACCCTGGTGTGCCCTCCTGTAACCTGACTGTACTGTAAGTCAATAACACAGGTCTGTGTGTGTGACGTCAGTGTGTGTTGCGGGGCAGGCCGGCACAAATGGAAAAAACCCACTGTGAACATTGAACACTGCAGAGAGAGCCATGTTAACAGTCATGCACTGACCCGACTTGAAGATAATTGTACCTAACTACTGTACTCTCTCAGTGTCCTAGATGAGACTCAGACAGAGCAGCCTGCGGCCCGCGCCTGCATATAACTGTGATAATCAGGTGAGACTGGCTGCAGAGAGATAACTAAACCAGGACTGAGGCTCACTGACTCCAGAAGGATGATCAGACAGAGCAGTCCTGCAGATCGATGCCTGTGTGAAATTCTTTTTTCAGATGCAGTAGGTATAACCTCTCGTCAAAACCCAGGTATCTGCAAAAAAGTACCCAGTCTAGATTTCAGAGAGACCATTGGCTAAGCATGTGCTCCTGGGTGCACGTTCCATGTTTACTTGCACAGGATTCTCTTTTCTTTGTCTGTAAGGTTTCCGACAGAATGAATTCAAAAGCAGACTGGAGATTTTTTACTACTGACAATAAAGCTGCTATGGTCGTAACAATAAAAGTGGGTTGAGACATAACAAGGGGTTTCAAGTGCGCCATCTAGTTTGTCCCTTTCTCCACAGAAATACGGTCCTTTGTAGTTTAGTCATTTTCAATATGCAGCCAAACCTACTATCTAAATTCAGAGCCAAAAATTACTGATGATCCCATCGAATCAAACGTGACTCTTAGGCATACCACTAACATAGAAATGTCACACATAAATAAGCACAATGAAACCCTGGCAGTAGTGCAAAACGTAACTTGTAAGAAGTATCTACAATACCTAAGAGACAACTCCAAGCACTACGAGACACAAAAATGAAAAGCATCAAAACAACACACCAAACTCCTGCAAACTGCATCACTTCCCCTCACATATGACATCACACTCCAGCTCTGTAACGTCATCGTAAATGCTCTTCCCCATAACAGACAGTTTCTGCCTACGTCGCTTCCCGCAACTAAGCTCACCTGCGATGTCATCAGCATGACTCATCATGTACTAGTTAGTAGTAATAAATCACGTGAGGCTGCAGAGAGAGGTGTTCCGCATCACCGCACTGAAATGTATTGTCATGCATTTAGACAGGCTTAGACAGAGCTCTTGAGGCGGAAAGCCGAGAGCTAGGAAATATCTTGAAAGATTGATTTTTAAGATTGTATTGTGTTTAAATACTGTGTTTTTAAAACGTTTTTACTCCTTGCTTACCTGGTGACTGCCTCGCCGCGCAGCCGAGTCAGGCGCTGTAGCGGGCTGCAGGGCAACCACCGTGACCCCCCGGGCTCCGCCCACTGAAATTGGCCACGCCCCTTTCATTGATACAAAAGAATGTGCAGCTTCCGGAAGCGCAGCGGACGGGCGCAGCGGGCGCGCCGGCGGTGCGCCGAAGGCGCGCCAAAGGCAAGCCCGTCTGCGCCCGTCCGCGACCAGACGGGACCAGGGGCCACAACCCCTGCCCCTAACTTCCTCCAGGCTAAGACCTACAGCTCGGCGGCCATTCAAAATCTTAGGAATACCACAGCTGCACTATGCCCACACTCCTATTCCCCAGTCGATCTCCCCACCCGCTGCCCCGGCTGTAACCACTCTTTCGACAATACTGTATTGTCAGTCACGACGCAGGAATATCGTATGTATATGCTTAATTGCCGATCCCTACCGCGGCATAGCACTCAAATGGCCTTACTACTAGAGGAGTACAACCCAGACGCCATATTCCTGACGGAGACATGGCTCACGCCTCATTCAGAGCCAGATATAGTCTCTGCCCTTCCCCCCGGGTTCCAAATTCATAGACTAGACCGGATTAAGGGGAGAGGTGGAGGCCTGGCTATCATCTTAAAAAACATATACTGCTGCCGCACCACTACTGAAGCTATTCCTGAGTGCGAAAGCCTAGCATTCAGCATAGACTTCACTGCGAACATCTCCTTCTCTGGTACTCTGATCTACCGGCCCCCAGAACCAGCTAAGCTGTTTCACAAATCCCTACCAGATATCATAGCCAACCGAATTGTAACTTCTGCCAACCACACGGTTTTAGGAGATCTCAATTTCCATTTTAACTCCCCCACAGATCTCACCGCCAGAGAATTAACAGACGATCTTGCAGCCCTACAGTTGATCCAGCTGGTCACAGCCCCCACCCATGAAAAGGGTAATCTTCTAGACCCAATATTTAGCAACTGCACTAAGCTCATAGTGGGGCAACCCACCCATCTCCCCTGGTCGGACCATTTCCTTGTCCCATTCACCTGGCTCACCGACAAGTCCTCCTTACCCACCCCCCAACCCGTAACCAAGCGTAATTGGAAAAAACTCCCTATAGAGCCGTGGGTAACGAACCTAGAGCGCTCCTGCCCACCATCCTGCACAGACCCCAACCAAGCAAATAAAAACTACGAGAGTTGGATCAGGGATTCACTAGATACTATCCTCCCTCTACGGAAATCTATACCAAAGAGGTCACACAAAACTGCACCCTGGTTTTCAGATACCTTGAGAGACCAAAAACGCCTTTGCAGGAAAAAAGAGAGAGCCTGGCGACTTGATTTTCATCCGGACAAAAAATCCCAATATAAAGAGGCAATCAAAACCTATAGAAATGGGATCAGGACGGCGCAGGCCTCTTACTTCGCAGATAAGATCATGGCAGCTAACTCAAAACCTAAGGAGATCTTCCACTTAGTAAAAAACTGCATTAAAGTGAATACTGCCCCCCCCCCCCGACAAAAACGCCGGAACAATGCAACGAGTTAGCAGACTTTTTTTATAACAAAGTCTCTCAAATATATTCCTCTTTCCCGATAGCAGCCAACAATTCAGGAACACTCAATTATACTCCCCTGAGAACTCCCCCCCCCCCCAGATCAGCCTACCCTGGAATGCTTCCCTCCACTAGACCTGGACACCCTTCACAAACTGGCACGGCAAGTTAAATCGGGCTCCCCCCGCGACCCTGTTCCTCCGGAGATACTACTCCAGGCAAGCCAAGCCACACTCCCCGTGGTGCTGGACTTACTCAACTCTTCCATCTCCTCCTGTACAGTACCCACTGGGTGGAAGAGAGCCATGGTTCGGGCACTGTTAAAAAAACCCTCTCTCAACCCAGAAGACCACTCCAGCTACCGCCCAATCTCATTACTTCCCTGGGTAAGTAAGGTGCTGGAGAAGTACATAAATAACCAGCTAGTACAATTCCTGGAAAATAACTTGCTCCTGGACCCAACCCAGACAGGATTTAGGCCCAAGCACGGCACGGAAACTGCCCTACTTGCGATCACCGAAGAGTCACGAAAGATACTAGATCAGGGAGGATCAGTGGCAGTGATCCTCCTTGATCTTAGTGCGGCCTTTGACACGGTCAGCTATGCCACCTTGCTGAACCGTTTATGCAACATCGGAGTCACAGGCGATGCTCTAAGGTGGTTTGACTCATTCCTTAACAACAGATCCTTCCAGATCTTTGACGGGGACACAGTATCAGCCAGTAAATCCCTGAACTGCGGAGTACCGCAGGGCTCCTCACTGAGCCCTGCGTTGTTTAACGTATATATGAGACCACTGGCCGGGATCGTCGAACCATACGGCATAAAAATTGTATCGTATGCCGACGATACCCAGCTAGTGGTCTCATTGGCTCAGGAGGGTACCAGGCACACTTCAGCAGGCCTGATGAAATGTTTGGAGGATGTTAAGGAGTGGATGACACGCTCCTCCTTAAAACTTAACGGAGACAAAACTGAGCTCATGCTCCTGGGCTCAGTATCCCCAGTGTCTCTCACCCCCCTTTGGCCTCCGTGCCTGGGTACCCTGCCAACTCCCAAGGACAGCGTAAAAAGTTTAGGAGTTTGGCTTGACAAAAACCTCTCCTTCTCCACTCAGGCCACCAAACTATCCGCCACATGTTTCGGCTTACTAAGAACACTAAGAAAAGTTCTCCCCCTTCTACCAATGGAAGCAAAACAAGTGGCAATACAGGGTTTGATTCAGTCTCGGCTAGACTCAAACAACGCCCTGTATGTTGGAGCTCCAGAGATGACCCTGCGAAAGCTACAGGTGGTGCAGAACTGTGCAGCCCGCACCCTGTTACAGATCCCGCGGACTCAGTCGGCTAAACCCGCATTGAACAGTCTACATTGGCTTCCAGTGAGACAGAGAGTGGCATTCAAGGCACTATGTATTGCCCACCGGGCTTTCTGGAAGTCGGGTCCAGCCATCTTTGAAAAACTAGTCACGCAATACCACCCTAAGAGAAACCTCAGATCTACGGAGGCCTTCCTGGCCGTAGTACCCAGAGTAAGGAGAGCTAGATCAGGGGGTAGGATGTTCTCCTTAAACGCCTCTAAGATGTGGAACTCACTCCCCTTACAGCTCCGGACTAACTCAAACCTACTCTCCTTCCGCAAACAATTGAAAACCTACTTGTTTGCGAGGTCCACCGAATTCTAACCCTCCTGTCTTCTTCAGTTCTGTCTTGTGCTTCAGCGCTTGGACGCCCATTGGGCAGCAACCGCGCTATATAAATGACAATACAATACAATACAATACAATTTTGCCACCTCAGTGCGCGCCACCAGCGGCACCTCTGCACCGGGCTCTCCCCTCACCTCAACAACTCTTGCATCTGCAGGGTCCTCGCTGCTGCGACCAGCAGTGTGTAGTGGGTACTGCGCCCTGGCTCGCTGGCCAGGTTGTGGCGACATGTTGGGGGGCTTCCCCAAGGATCTATGCCGTTAGTCAATCCCTAGCCCAGGAGCTCCTCGGCAGGAGCTCCTACGTGGTGGCCATGTTTAAAGCAGGACCCCCAGCAATGGTGAGATCATGCTGTGTAAATATGTAATATATATTTGTCCAACCGTAACCGCTTCAACTTTTCTTAAAATGTCATCTTGAGTGATTTGCAACTTGCACATATGTAAGTCTAACCACCAGTATCTGTAGCAGACGTGTGTGCTTACTACTATTCTTAAGTGAGTTTAGAGTTAATCTGTTTGTATTTTTTGTGTCCTTCATGTCCTCTGAGGTCCTTTTGTAATGTGCTTGGTTCTACTCTACTCTATAAACCAACACGAGCACCAATATTGCCTAGCTATTTCCACAATGGGTCAAAAAATGATCGCTCGAATTACCGATACCAAACAGTAACTCTCAGGGGTAGTATTTCTCCAGATTTAATCCAATACTTTTTATTATTTTTGCATCAAAAGAACCATGTAAATGAGCAATTTTTCATTTTAAACATACAAACTGTTTAAACTCCACATCACATAAATATAGACAATTTTTTACAATCAACCAACTTTCATACAAACACTCATACCCGACAAAACATTAATATATATACACACAAAAAGTTTCTGGAACTATACACAATTATTTACAATTTCCTGATTTTGAAAACATAGCATTGGATAAAGGCAAATGAAATTTTTCAGTATTTCAGTATTCAAATGGGGTATTCCTAATGCTGGATGGGGGGGTCTACGCGTTTCGATAACCCCTTAGTGTGGGGAAATCTCACCAGGACCAGGTCGGTTCCCGACTAGTTGGTGAGATCCTCGGCATAGAATGACGGATGCCGAATAGTGTGGACCCCAGATCAATCCAGCGCGAGCAATCACCTAAGTGATTCCAAGCACCAAGCAGGCTTACCAGACCCGGAACCGAAGCCCGGCTGCCACACTCGCCTTAACTAAATTCTCCACTCCTGCCAATCTGCAATATGGGTTAACTTATTTTCATCCAAAGAAAACCGAGCACTTACGAGGCTCCTGGTCCTGATGAGATTTCCCCACACTAAGGGGTTATCGAAACGCGTAGACCCCCCCATCCAGCATTAGGAATACCCCATTTGATTACTGAAATACTGAAAAATTTCATTTGCCTTTATCCAATGCTATGTTTTCAAAATCAGGAAATTGTAAATAATTGTGTATAGTTCCAGAAACTTTTTGTGTGTATATATATTAATGTTTTGTCGGGTATGAGTGTTTGTATGAAAGTTGGTTGATTGTAAAAAATGGTCTATATTTATGTGATGTGGAGTTTAAACAGTTTGTATGTTTAAAATGAAAAATTGCTCATTTACATGGTTCTTTTGATGCAAAAATAATAAAAAGTATTGGATTAAATCCGGAGAAATACTACCCCTGAGAGTTACTGTTTGGTATCGGTAATTCGAGCGATCATTTTTTGATCCATTGTGGAAATAGCTAGGCAATATTGGTGCTTGTGTTGGTTTATAGATATTGATTGTGAGGCTTGTCCTTATTGCCAGTGATCCCAGACCCAGTCTTGGTAATGGTTCTACTCTACAGCGCTCTGACGCCTGCGGGCACAGTTGGCGCTCTACACAAAAGTATCAATTCTTATGTGAATTTAGAGTTTTTCTCTTCGTATCTTTTCCTTGAGTGAATTTTCAACTTGCACATATGTAACTCTAACCACCAGTATCTGTAGTGGTCATATATACCTATTCTGTTGTGAATTTAGAGTTTGTCTGTTTGTATCTTTTATGTCACTCTTGTCCTCTAAAGTCCTTATATCATGTAACTGGTCCTTTTGTAAAGCGCTCCTGCTGTTAAAGTTTGCGCGAGATAAAATGGCATTAAATGAAAATGAATAAAAAGAAATGAAAACAAAAATAAAAATAAATAAAAATAAATCAAATAAATCAATCAAATAAATAAATCAAATAAATAAATCAATCAAATAAATAAATACATGAACCAAGCCAGAGGGCCAGGCTCTGGGCTGTGCAGCAGGCAGGCCCGGGCCCCGCCCCCACCGGAAGCGCGCGGCTCCACTTCCGGGTCGGCGCTCCACTTCCGGTTTGGCGGCGGCAGCGGCAGCACCGGCGCGGGCGGCGGAGGCGAGGAGCCGCGGCGGGGAGGGCGGTGCTGAGGGGCCCCCGGGGGCCAGAGGCCGAGGCTGCGCCAGGGAGAGAGAGAGGGCCCCGGGACACGCAGCGCCCCCTCGAGGGCCCCGCCCGGAGCGAGGAGGGGGGGCTCCAGACACACCCAGAGGTAACGTTCACTCAGCGCCGCTTCGACGCTCCCCGCTGCCGCCGCGGGGCCCCCGGGCTCAGGCTCTCTCGGGGCGGCCGCCCAGGGCGGGGGGTCATGGGTCACACCGGGCGTGGGTCTCAGGGGAGCCTGGCCGTAGAGCCAGAGGCTGGGCGGAAGTGACGCAGATCTAGAGAGGGGCCCCAGGTGAAGCTGCCCTCCAGAGGCATGCACAGGCAGCGGTGCAAGTCATTATGACGGGGCCCCTGCAGAGCGCATTGAGGGGCCCCTGGGTATCCCATATCCCACAAATATTCATTGGTCCTGGGATGAAGGGGCCCCTGGAGGGTTGTGCCCCCCACCTCCCTGCGTTACGCCGCTGTGCCCAGGGGGAGCTGCTCAGGCGCTGACAGTGCACACATGGAAGGGGCGCACAGAGCCCTGCGGTGGGGGGCAGGGACCTGCAGAGACTGGCAGGGGTGCGACTAGGCCTGGGCGGAAAATTCCGTCCTGTTCGCTGAATTTGAGTCATTTCATGTTCCGCGAAATTGCCCAGAATGCTGCGTTCCGCGACTTCGCAAAATTTTTGCCAGTTTGCGTTCGCGAAATGCGCGTTTGCAAGATATTTCCCCGCAAACAGCGGTTGCAAACAGTAAAAAAGCATCGCGAGCAAGCAATTCCGCATGTTTTCGCAAAATTCCTGCTTGTTCGCGGACATTTTTTATCGTTTCGCGGACATTTGCGTAACGCGATTACGCAAATTCCGCCCACCCCTAGGTGCGACGGTATCATAGAGAGATGTAGGAATGATGCTGGCCTTCAAGGGTATGCAGACATCCTGCTGCCTCTCTCTGGAGGTCAGTAGAGGTGATTCAGTTTTGAAGAGGAGTTGCTGTTCTTATGTAGTGCAGTAAGGCTGCATTTTCCGATTCAGTTCCTTCATAAGACCTGTTCAGTGATGCCCTGCGTTCTTGAGGTTAAATGAATGAAAGGCGACACGAAATTGCAAAAATAAAAATAAACTACCAACATCTTTAAATAATTGGTTCATTTTGCGGTTGAAGGACAGAACGTTTGCAAAAATAGAGATCAATTTGCTCGAGTGACTGTTTCCTCACCACTTGAAGAGGTTCCTTCCCCTGGCAGATGGCTATACCATTTATAATACAGGCCCCTAAGATGTTTCAAACTGCACTTCATAGTAGCTTGGACAATGAAACAGTCACAGATACATAGCTGCCAAGGTTTCAGGTTGCTATGTGTGACTTGTTTGTAATTTCAGTGAAATTATGAGTGACATTTCAACCACAGTGAGTGACACTACCTCTGGATCAAAATCAAGCAATGAAGACATGGGTAACATACAAATATCAGAAATTACACCCATTTGAGCAACAAGAAACTAAGAACATCTTAAAACTGCAGCAAATCACAGAAATAGAAGGGCACTAACCTTGTGCCCTTTAAACTGGTCGTAGTTTTGGGAATATATAATAAACCATTGGTAGAATCAAGAGCTTTCAACAGGGATATTTAACCCCTCTCTGTGCGAAATCACTAGTTTTATAATACCTTTTCTCTAGTAGTGACAACGCTACAGTGCTGCACCTAGGTGGATAAAAAATAATAATGCATCTGCAGAAGTCCTTGAGAAGTATCTCTGTCTGCTCAGTCGGCTGCATACTCTCTCATGTGCTGCACAGTATCGAAGTCAGTCTGTCCCCAGTCACGACTGGTGAGGACCTCTGATTGTAAAACTGGTCACTGGAATGCATGTTTGTATTTTGTGCATTAATGGGAAGTTTTTCTATGAATTAACGATGCTTGGTTTGTTTCTGTTAAAAAATTGCTTTCATTAGATTTGTAGTTCCATGCTAGGCATGTCTGCCCTAAACACGACCTCCTCCCCCTCTCCCAGACTCAGAGCAGTGTTCATGAGGAGTTCTAGTGTTGCCAGGCGACAGCAAGAATTTCTGGGGGGCCGGGCTGAGGCACAGTCTAAAGGAGGAAATAAACGTCGCAAAGCACTATGCTACACTTACCTAGTCACATAGCTTAGTACTGTACTTTCAGCAATTTATACATGGCAGTTACGGAAAAGTGTTTTAAAAAAGACGTGATTGATAATTACAGATAATAGATTACCTGCTCTCCCAGGCACTAACTGATTATTTTTGATCGTCACTGGGCAGCTGAGCCAGGCTGGTGGTGCTGCGGCCCGGTTTTCTGGGTCCTGGTCGTGTGAGATATTACGACCGCCGCTGTGCCATTAATCATGCTGCACCCGGTGAGCACAGCAGCTTGCTGCACCCACTCTCACTGCAACTGGCCCCCAGCGCTGTCTCAGTGATACTCGCTCGTGGGTCAGCTGCTAAGGCCCTGTCTGGGGCCGGAATGGTGCATGTGGGATCCGATTCCAGATTGAAGCCATGAGCCACAGACGGCGGTGTCAGCAGCTTTGAGTCTGAATTGCCCTGGTGCACTGACCGTCCACGACGGAGATCCTTCACCTCGTCCCCGCACCCCGAGCGAGGTCAGGAACAGGAGCTGCACATTTGAATTTCAAGAAGCGCAGGTGGCAGCAGGAGGACGGACCCTGACTCAAGGTCCCACATTGCGTCTTACTGTCTACTTCAGCATTCGGCACTGACTGCAGTGACGTCAATTTAAGTTTGGCGCCACGTGCGTGGGCCAAGAGTGTGCCTAACTTAACTGCAGCAGGCAGCGTTCAGAGCGCTGCGGCCGGCGCCATGATAATTTTGCAGCACTTCTACGAAGCACTGCCTCGAACTAGCCAGCCGCCCTATAGCTCGTTAAAAACTCTGAGGTCATGGGCCCCAGGTGTCACTCGGCCAGTAGGCACGACTTGAGGGCAGGCCCCCGGGTCTCGGTAATTAATTGGGCAGGTGGTTATTCTGTCATCATGACTCACTTTTAGTGCGCCTCGGGCGGGAATCAAGCAGCGCCAGCAGCCTGCCCACCCCATTTTGCAACATTGTAGTAAGCAATCTCCCAGAGCTGCCAGTATGATGTCAATTACTCTGTCTCCGGGAGTGCTGGCAAGTCTACGGGGAGCTGAGCACTCGGCAGAGCAGCTGGTGCTCACACAAGTTAGAGGCACCAGGCAGCGCGCGCTAGCACCCTGGCGTTATGGCAGCCAGTTTCAGCGGTCCGCAAAGAGTGGGCAAAATGCGTGACAGTGCGGTGATGCGGAACACCACACTGAAATGCGTTAGTCACGCCTGATGCATAATACTTGACAGGACTGCACATAGATGGAAATCGGCACCAGCGAAGCCTCTTCTTAAGAAACCCTCACTCCCATCAACAATGCTTAGTAATGACAGGCCTGTCTTCCTACTCCTGTTTCCATAGAAAGTACTTTAGACCTTTGTTTACTGCTATTTCCAGTGTTGCAAATTTCCCCTTTCTGCTGGGTCTCCCCACTTGTTTTTGCCTTTTTGCTGGCGTACAATTCTGGGCACTTTGCCGCAGCTCCCTTCAATATGGCTCAATTAATATACACCTGATTGGCTTATTTAACTTGCCTATAAGTTCTAGTATATGTTCCCAAGTTCACCCAGGGCCTGCTCCCAGTAGATCGCAGCACTCGTTATGCCATCTAGTGCAGTTCACTGTAAAGCATGCCTCAAGTCCTGTCGTAGCCTGGCTGTGCAGAATTAATCTGCAAATTCAACTATTCACAGCCGTAGAAAAATCTATTGAGGTCTCCAGGAAAGACAGTATCTGTCTTCTTTCCAACTGCTGCTTATTTTGCCTGGGGATTGGTGCTTACATTTCTTTCGCTGACTGCAAAGTTGGAGCATTTTAAATATTGAGTCACCCCTAAAGTAGGCCTTATTGCCCATAAGGCAGGGTGCGCAGAATTTAAAAGTAGGAAATGTTAAAGATCAAACATGGCTTTACAGTGAAAAAGCTCTAAAAGCTATTTTCGCTGTAGCAAAGTTGCCTGTTCCTAGAAAACATTGCGATATAATACGTTTAATAAATGTTATCTCAGTTCGGATGGGACTGTCGGAAACGGATTTGTGTAGACAGGGTTGTGGCTCTGTGGGTACTTTCCTTCATATCATCTGGGAGTTTTGTTTTGTGACCGAGTATTGGAGTGGGATATATGATGTCATGCGGGAGGGTCTGGGAGTCGCTGTGTTGCCAGAAGCGCGGAGATGCCTCCTGAATATTTGGGAACATACAGATCTAAATGTGACGCAGATCAAGTGGTTAACTTTGGATAATATGATAGCGAAACGGAATATAGCGCAGCGGTGGGGGTCTGAGAGGGTACCATCTGTTGAAGAATGGACGGAAAACATGGATTGGTGTATGTTCCGCGAGGAAACTGTTTATATGGCAATGGGCCGCCCCCGTAAGTGGACACCTGTGTGGGGGCTGTGGAACCGTTATAGGGGGGACATTTGTATGCCACCTGTAGATGCACCCATTGATATTCCTACTTCTCCATGATTGTGTATGATTCTGTATTATGTTTCCCGCTTTGCCACCCCCCTCTCCTTTTGTTAGATGGTGAGCAATATGGGAGACTGTCTCCTCCATGTCATGTCGTGAATTTTGTTTTGATGCCTTGTGTTAATAAAAAGAAATATATATTAAAAAAATGTTATCTCAAGCTAGGAGACCCTACACTTTTCATTTCTGGACCTTTGGAAATATTTATTACATTTATGCAAAAAAATATTTTGGAAAGGGGACTTTTACAAAGTTCCCTTTGCCCTGCATGGAAGCTAAATCTGTATTTTGTTCCCCCACGTCTGCCAGCCAGTAGTTAGTATTTGATTTGAATCGGTGGGAAAGAAGTGTGAATTTGCTCCTAGGAGCAAACAATTGGCTGGTTTGAATGGGCAGAAATGACGCCCCCATAACCTGACAGAACATGCAGGGTGGAGCTCTGAGGATTATTTTTAGGACTCGCCTGCCGACCGTGCATACGCTGTTGCTACAAGTTGTATTGTTTACAATAAAGGTCTTAGGGCCCACCCAGTGCTTGCAGTTCATGGCTGCAAGCACTGGGTGGGCCCTAAGACCTTTATTACAGCCTCCTATTTGGCCAGCCGTACCAGGCACCACTTCCTCTTTCTTCTGTGAAGCATACGCCAGGCACAAATTACTTCCCTTGATTAGTGTCCGTCTGCTGTTGCACTGTGATTGTTCACTGTGCTTGGCCTCCAATCCATCTACCTCATTTCTGTGTTCTCTCGTTCAGTTTACAGAAATCAGCTACCGTTCTTAAAATGCTCTTGTAAACTCGCCCACCTTGTCTGTTCAATTTAAGATGGGAGAGTGACATACATGTGTGCACGCCGCACAATTTCACTCCGCTCCCTGCCATACAGTACCACTCCACACAATTCTGCTCCACATCATACAATTTAACTCCACACACTTCCATTCTGTCACACAGTGCTGCATAGTTCCACGCCACACAAATCCACTCCAAACAATGTCACACAATTGCAGACCACACTATTTTTCTCTTCTCCACACTGCACAATACCACACAGTTCCACTCTACACTGCACAATTCTACTCCATTCCACACAGTGCCACTCTACACTGCACAATTCTACTCCACTCCACACAGTGCCATTCCTCTCCACGCCGCAAAAATCCATTTCACTCCAAGCCACACAGTGCCACACAGTTCCACTCTACATCATGCAATTCCACTCCACACTATGGCACACAATTTCATTCCACTATCCAGAATGACACACTTTCACTCCACTCCACACAGTGCTAGCATTCCACTCAATAACACTTTACTGCACTCCATACAATGCCACACAATCACACACCAATAAATTCCACCCCACACAATTCCACTCCACCTAATGTCACTCCAAATACTGTCGCACAATTTCACTCCACTTTACACCACGCCACTTTGTGGCACTCGACTCTACGCCACACAATGCCATTCTTCCTGCACCACACAGTGCCCCACTCCACCCAACACAATTCCACTCCACGCAGAGCCATTCCAAGCACTGCCACTTCACGCCACTTTGTGCCACAGAATACTACTCTACTCCACCCAATGGTACACCACTCCACGCATATTTACCCCACTCGATTCCATGGCACACAATTAAACCCCACATAATTCTTATCCATTCCATATTATTCCACACAATTCATTCCACTAAATGCAATGCCACACAGTTCCACTTCATGAAACATAAGCCACATAATTTAACTCCACTCAGTGCCACATTTCCACTTCACTCCATGACACTCGATTCCATTCCACAGTGTCGCACAATTCCACACCGTGCCACTCCTCGCCACACAGTGCAGCACACTGCCACTTCATGTCAGTCCACTCAATTGCACTCCACTCAGTTCCACAGATTTCAGACAGGTCAAACAGTCATGCCCACTTTGAATGTTCTCCACTCAGGATTCATTACAGCCCGGGTGGAGAACATGACCAGGCTCCCATTCCCTGGCTGAGCTCCGAACCACGGCACTCAGACCAATCACACCGCGGCATTGCAGCTTTGTGATTGGTCAGGGAAGCCTGGGTGCTTCCTGTTCCAGCCCAGCTGAGGGATGAGGCGGAGAGATGACAGAGAAATCGCGGCGAAGAGGTAAGTTTTATTTATTTTTCTTTACCCCCTCCTCCTGCCATCCCCTATCCCCGCAAGCCTCCACTAGGTAACGGCCTTGTTTCTTTCGAAGATAAACTACTGCAATGACCTGCACTTAAACATGCAACATCAGCACCCGAACAGGCTACAGGTCCTGCAGAAGCAGCCGTTGGACTGCTGGCTGGAATTGCTAAACATAAATTGGCTTTACACGCCATTAGTGGGCTGCATTGGCTCGCCATTAGACAGGGAATCAGATTCAAAGCTCTCTGTCTAGCACATAAAGCCCTCCATGAAAACGGTCCTGACTACTTAAAACATTGTTTTAAATGGAATGACCCTGGCAGGAACCTGCGCTCCAATGGAGCTAAGAAACCTGTAGTCCCCAGGTTTAACAAGCATTTGCAATGCAAAAGGTCTTGCATCACTGAAAGTTTGGGCTCATGGCGTTGCAAATAATAATGGTTATTAGTTTTTTTTTTTTGCTTAACAAGTATCCCAGCAGCAGCATCACTAAGGATACAGAACCTTACGTGTGCAATAGAGGTCCCTTTACAACTCCACAGGGACACCTAGTAACAGCCCGTGGTACTGCACCCTTTTCTCGCTTCGTGGATTTTATTGTATTACTTATGCTACTGCTGGGATATAACAAAAAAAGAAACGTAACAAACATTAACATTTTGGGAGTAAAGCAACCCTTGCCTTACACAAACGCAGATGTAAACTAACGTTTATGAGGTTTGTGAGATCCATCAAAGTAAGAAATAAGCATTCCACTGCGCAACAACACTTTGTTTTTAGTAACTTTTGAACCGTTTAAGGTAGGTACAATATTTTTTGTTAAAATCTACAGATGGTTCCTGTGGCAAATGCAGCAAATCTACAATTATGTGAAAAACGCGACAGCCTTAGAATCTGGCACTTCACACCACACAATGCCGCTGCACTTAATCATGCACAGTGCAACCCCACTGCACACAAGGCCACTCCAATCCAGACGGTGCCACTCCGCACTTCACAAAGCCATGCCACATAATGCCAGTCTCCTCCTGGCCACACAATGCCACTTCTCTTCACACAAAGCTACTCCCCGCCACACTGTGTCGCTACACTCAAAGCCTCTTCACTACACTCAAACTTAATTGTATTTATATAGCGCTTACTATCTCTGACGCGTCTTAAAGTGCTTTATCGGCATGCCACTCCAATCCACTTCATGCCACACAACTCGGTGACAATCTACCCCAATCCAGGAGCTATGCCAGACATTGCGCTATAGAAGTACCATACATTAGCTCTGCCCATTGGTGATGCTTCTTTATAGCGGTATGTACGTAGAGCCGAGTCTAGCTCTGTAGAGATATGCCCAAGAGATTCAGTGTAGAGGGGAGCAGAGGACGGCCTGTGCTGCCGATGTATTCATAGGTGGTAATGCCGAAGGTATGCTGCTGCCTTCTAGAGGCAAGCAGAGGTGACTCCACCCCCCCCTTTCCCCTGAGTATATCTACTACTCTCACCCAAGAGTCGTTCAAGCCAGTACATGCCCACGCTCTATGTATGAATGTCGCCGGTCTGGCATTGAAGTGCCGAAACTTTTCAGATCTAGCAGGAAAGATTCTTTGAAGTAGCTGCGGGTTAAGATATGCCTGGTGTAGGTGGTAAAACTGTGTGTGTTTGAATCTGGCATTGCTAACTACCTCCTGCGCACACTCACCCATTCCTCATCGGACACCTGCTCCTGAAATTCCGCTCTCCATTTTCTGCGCACCGCTACTGGTGTGGTACTTCTATCACCCTTTAGTGCTGAATAAATGTGATATCCGGCCTCTACATGTTCCTTGACTTAGTATCAATGTGAGGGTTTGTGACTAACTGATCCTTCTGGAAATCCGCCCATATCTCCTGCGCTGTTCTTGACATTGTGACAAACTGTATAAATTGTTCCGGGCCTAAGTTAAACCTCTTCCATGCCCTGGGGAAGTCGAGGATTCACCGTCCTGGTATAAATCTACCAGCAAGTTTATTTTATTTATTTATTTTATTTTAGAGGTTTTATATAGCGCTGGCTGAACCCAGAGGTATCAGAGCGCTTTACAATTGTAACAGAAAGGTGTTTAAATACAGGTACAGTGTGTATAAGTACAGAAAGCTGATTCAAAAGTAAGCATTCCACCACATAGGATAAAGGTTACACTAGATGAAAAGTAAAAAACAATTGCTAAACACAATAAGATATACAATATAGAGGTCGCAGTTTGGTGGGAAGGTTCGATAAAATATACCTAGGAGCAAGAAGGACAAAAAATGTGCAAGAAAAACTGAGCAAGTGGCCGCCTCCCTCCAGCCATGGTCGCATATCCATATCTCTCTGTATCTGCCGGAAGGGTCGCATCCACCATTAAACTAGCATCGTTGCATATGGGGGTCTGCTCAGGATGTATTTTACTGCTGTTCCCCAAGCCCTCGCTACTTGGCGCAGTATAAAGTGTCAGTAGTTGCAACCCACTCATGAGCTATCGGGGGAGTTCCGTTTTATCTTTTAATGCCACTCCGCAATCTCTTTTCCATGTTTTGTTCTTCGCTCCATTGTGTTGCATATTATAATTAAGGCTCCTTTTTTTTGTATTTACTGATTTTTACAGATAAATGCAGACCGAAAACAATTATTTTCTTGTCTCTATTTATTATTAAATGTGGATAAAAACTGAAATTTGGTTGCTTTTTGAGTAATTCTAAGTACTGTCTGCCATGACTTCCAGGCCAATAGCTGTGGGAATTGATAGGAAAGGGCGCTAAAAAAGAAAGGAATTTTAGTAAAGAGGCTTTAACAGCAGTCGATATGCACACGGTTGATACTGAAATTTGCATTTTTTTTATCAGTGCATTAATATATCTTCTGCTGGTGTTTACAGCATTGAAACCTGGTAGGCATTCATACAAGAGTATATATTTACAGTTTAAATAAAAGTGTAAATATACTAATTTCAGCTTCATTTATCCACAAAACCCAAAATACATATGGATACATACAGAAGGAAATGTCAAAAAAATAAATACCATAAAACCGGGAGCCCTAATTATAATAGCCCAACTATGTAATACATCTGGAGGTCGGGGAGTCTGAGGCTTCCGTGCTCCCTATCTAGCTTAAACCTGTCCGATTTAACCCACCTGTGCTTTCCCGGCCATAGCAAGAATATCAGGAGACTAATTTTTGAACTGCCTCCTTGGGATCATACAGAAAGAGTTCTGGAGCACATAAAGACAGTGCGTCAGGAATACCATCTTGCTAACCGCTACCTGCCCCATAACCAAAAGTAGGAAAGTGTTCCAAAACTTGATTGAGCCCTGGAGGCCCTGTAGTGCTCTGCCCATATTATATTCGTATTGATCTGCAGGGGCGTGGGTTATTGGCATTCTGAGGTAGCGGAATGTCCTTGTCTCTTAGGTAAAGTCTACATCGACCCGGGCTCCTCTCTTTTCCCCATCCTCCCACCCAGTGGGAACATCACTGTCTTAGGGCCTGATGTAGATTTCGGCAGACAGGTTACTCTGTCACAACCAATGAGCCGGAATCTTATAAAGCGCGAATATTCACAGCTGAGGGTCTCAAGGTGCCTGTGGGGGGTGGGGGGGGTCTGCGGTCGAAAGGCCTGGTCTTGAGGTACTTCCTGGATTTCTAGAGCGATGGTGATTGCCTGAGGTGCAGAGGCTGGGAGTTCCAGGTCTTCGCAGCGAGGAAAGAGAAGGATCTTCCTCCAGCCGTGGTTTTACAGATCTGTGAGACGGTGGCCAGGGCCAGTTGGGCGGAGCGGAGATGTCTGGTGGGAGTGTAGAAGCAGAGGCGGTGGCTGAGGTACCCTGGTCCGGCGTTGTGGAGGGCTTTGTAGGCGTGCATGGGAGTTTTTTAAAGTGATTCTCCTGTTGAAGGTCTCTCTGGTGGCTGGGGATGTGGTTGTGGCGTGGCATGTTCAGGATGACTCTGGCGGAGGCGTTCTGAATGGTCGGCAGTTTTTGGGGGGATTGTCGTAGTCGAATCTGCTGCTGACGAGTGCATGGGTGAATTGTTTTCCTGGACTTCTTGGGAATCCACTTGAAGACCTTATGTAGGAGGCGGAGCGTGTGGAAGAAGGGCGAAAAGGCATTGATTTGGCGGTTCATTGAGAGCGAGGCGTCCACAATGATGCCACGTTTTTGTGCGTGGTTCGTGGGTGTGCGGGGGGGGGGTCCAAGCGCTGGGGGCCACCAAGTGTCGTCCCAGGCGAAAGCACCCTGCAACCAAGTGTCGTCCCAGGCAACAGCGACAGATATCCTGCCCTTTGAAATATAAATCCCATAATATCCGGTGGGATTTATATTTCGGTGGACAGGATATCCGTCACCACTGTGGCAGAGTAGCCCGTCCCCCCGAAATGTATATCAGGCCCTTAGTCTTGTTGACCCTGAAACCTGAGGCGGCACCAAAAGTCTGAAGTTCCTGAAGTCTTATGCACTGCCCACAGCTCCATGACCAGGGCAAAAAGTGAGGGAGAGAGGGGGCAGGCCTGTCTTGCCTTCCTCGTAATCGTGATCTTTCCAGAGACCATACCTCCAGTGCGGAGCTTTGCTATAGTGTGGGGGTATAGCAGTTTTATCCATTTTATGAACCTCTGGCCGAATCCCATCTGCGGTAATACCAGCCAGAGGTAGTTCCAACTTAGTGTGTTGAACGCTTTCTCAATGTCGAGTTCCAATAAGGCACCCTCCACCCCTGTTCCCTTAGTAACGTGAAGGACATGGAATAGCCTGCAGAGGTTCATGTGTGTACCTTTGCCTGGCATGAAGCCAAACTGGTCCACTCAGACTTCGATGCAGCATTGCTAGTACCTTGGAGAATATCTTTGCGTCACCATTGATCAAAGAGAGTTGTCAATTTGACCCCAGCTCTCTGGGGTCTTTACCCGGCTTAGGAATCATTATTATTGTGGCTTCGCTCTCAGTGGGTGGCAGGGTACCTACCCTGCTGGCCTCCTGCAATGTCTCCAAGTGCTTAGGGGCTAATTGCACTGAGTAGCAATGATAAAACTCAGTCGGCAGTCTGTCTAGCTCAGGTGTCCTGTGAGTTCTAGAATGGCCTCAACTAAGTTTCCAGCAACCCCCTGCCTGCCCCCAGGCATGTGCGTTGTTCTCCTGTCACTCTAGGGAGCACTACTATCTCCAAGAACTCCACCACTCTGCATGCCAAAGCGGATGCCTTCTCCCAGAAGAGGATCTGCAAGTGGTTCTTGAGTAGCTCGTTAATCCTCAACTGTGTGGAGATGATCGTACCGTCTGGTTTGTTCAACGCCAGTAGCACAGGGTTGTTGACGTTCCCACTTAAGTAGCAATGCCAGCATTCTGCCAGTCGGTCTCCTTCTGCGTGAAGTTTTTGTTTGTAATCTGGTCTTGTGAAGTTATCTAGACTATCCCAGAGGTCGACTTGTCTGCGTTCCCCTGCTAGTAGTTGTCTGCTGTCCATACCTAGTGTCTGTCTATCTGCTTGCAGTTGTTCTAGTTGCCTTTTAGTCTCAAGTTGCTTTCTGATCTTCTCCGCATGCTATCTGCAGAGTTAAAGCTCCGAAACGTCACAACCTTTAAATATCAAAAAGCTGTTTACCGCACTGACTCTTTAGTGCCAATGGGTTAACCATGTCAATTGACCATGGACCAGTTATTGTAGTCTAGTGGAAAATTACCATAACCGAAAATAGCGTTACAGAGCGCATAGGCAAGCAAGAGTCATCCGTGCATGAAAGAATTGTTTGAACTTGCATAGAAGAGTGAAAAAGCGATATAAATGAGTATTAACAAGTACAATAGCGTAGACTTCCGCGAAGAAAAGTGAAAACGGTTTACATGCGCGTTTGACGAAGCCAAAGTTGTAAAAAATCACTGTAACGTATTTTATTGCTGCAAGGTGTTTTTAGCAAACAGTCGTGAGTGAGAAAAAGTTATTGGAGTTTGAAGGATAATATGAACTTGCGTAAAAGAAAGTGAAAAGCGATACATCTGCGTGTTTAACAAATAAACGTAAAAATCACGAACTAATTTTACCGCTGCCAAATGCTTGAAGCAGCAAGAGTGAAGTGAAGCCGAATAACATGCGCTATTATGAGTAATAATAACCGTGCCCAGAGTCCCTGACTAGGGTACAATCGCCTTCCCAATTGTCATCTCAACCTGGGAAAAAGAGTGAACCCCAATATTCTCATTACTGAGCCGATCTCTCCTCCTTCCACAGCAACTACTAAAATCAACCTCACATGCATCGCGAGGGCCTTCCCATTGGAGGGATTGCAGGCCTCCACAAAAACTTGATATCAATCAAAAGCTTCAGTGCAGAGAGATACTCTGCACTTGAATACCTGAGAGTAACTCCAGACACTCAAAGCCCTCCAAGTTACACATCATCTGTCACCCTCCAGGATACAGCTTGGACCTGGTAAAAGGTTTACATTCCAGGTCAAAATGGTAGTTTAAAACTGCACATACACACATGCACGGGCGGTAGGAGCTGTAGGTGGGGGATCGTGACGAGGATGATTGGTGAGAGGCCTATTTGGCCCCTTAAAGACTAGCCTTTTCCTGCACGGCTCCACTTGATCCAACTTAATTACTTGCATGTTGCCTAATTGACCTCCGGCGACTACATCGCGCTGGCAGAGCCCATCAAGCTTGCTGTACGCGATGATCCCTGACTAAGGCTGATTTCTTCCAGGTGGTCCGGCTTGCCCGGTACTGACCCCCTTTTGTAAGGAGATAGGAAGGGAGCTTTCTATGATTTTAGGCCATCAGGTTAACCTTACCCCAAGGATTGCAACGCTGGGCCTATAGGAGGGGGTTGGGAGCAGGGGATCGAAAGGACCTTTGTCGGGTGACCACATTGCCAACTAAACAGGACCTTGCTCGCAGGTGGAAGTCTCCAGACCCCCCGCCCCCTTGCTATTTGAGTGGGGGAGGGGTGTGGACTGGTGTTCCCGCCAAGAAACGTCGATTTATGAAGCAATGGGATGCCGTCAAACAGAAGATCTGGGGCTAGTGGTGGGAATACCAGGTGCTGGAAATGGGATCTTAATGAATTTAAACTGATTTTAAATCAGTGGAACCGATTAATTGTGTGTTGTTACCTCTAAAAAATCAATAAAACTTGGTTATCAAAAATAAAACTGCACATAAGCAGGCTGCATCAGCAGACCTGAGATGTTTAAAATGCTACTTGAGAGGATGCCAAATTCAATTCTCCAGGCCCACTAGTAGCATTTAATTTTCATGCTCTGGGCACAGGTAGTGCCACATTACTAAGAATGTATACGTACATTAAATATGCCAATTGAGTATAGGCCAATCTAACATGTTTTAAGGCGAGAGCACAAGCACTTTAGCACGGGTTAGCAGTGTTAAAGTGTGCAGCATCCTAAGGGCAGCAAAAATGAGCTCAGCAAAACAGGTGCTGAAGTCAAAAAGTTAGGGGACGGGCACGAATGCCACCTCATCTCTATGTGGATGACACAGCTGTACCTAAAACATCCATCTCATGTATATACCCTATTGCTAACCCTTGGTGACATTGAAGTGTGGCTTTCTTTCAACCACCTGAAACTGAATCCACATAAGATAAAATTCCTCCTAATCTCCCCTCACTACCCTCCCAATGCCCCTGGCCCAGTCCCCCAAAACGTCACCCAGGTTCAAGGCTGTTTAGCTTAGCGAGCTGCCATCAACCGTGATCCCAAACTCGTTGAATTCTTCAAATCTCTCCGGATCAACTGGAAAAGGAGCTTGAATCTTTAATCGCACCTAAATACTTCTAGAAGTTGGCAGCATTTTGAAAGTTGCATGCATTACTCACAAATCTTGTATCGAGGCACCCTGAAATACCTGCTCCAAAACCCACACGTGTGGGGGGGATGCCACGCCTTGCTCTAACTCGCGTCTTTAGGAACCATCCAGGCTCAAGAAACACGATCCTACTCAGCGATACCGAGATATAGAAAGTTATCATCCTCCCGGGAGATTTGTAGCAGCCCCTAAAAATTCTTTCGGTCTAGACATATGATACTAATAAGCCTCCTTGCGCACTGTTGTCCATTTATCAATGTATTACGCAGCCTGCTTGTTGTCCTGCTTAGGACAGGGAGGACTCTATTCCTGCCACCAGTAGTTGTGCTTCATGTATTTACTGTGTGATGTTTATACCTAGAACAAAATACTTGCTTACCCTCTGGTCTCGTTTGTGCTATTTATAAGTGCTTGAATAAATACATGAACAGCTTGTCAGGGGAGGAATTTTGGCAACTGATGAAAAAAGAGGCAGGGAAAAGCCTGCGAAACAAGCATTGGCAAAGCTAATACATCTGTCGTTGTTTGCCAGTCTTATCTTTGACAATACTTTTTTTTTGTTTGTTTCATCATGGGTTTCGTAAAACGTTCTTGTTGGGAGAGCAGCTGGGCCCTCGCCAGTATATATGAATTCACAGCTGGCTATCTGACTCTTTCAGTAAAGAATGTGATGTCTCTCTGGCATGAGCGCATGGGGGGATGAATCAGAAACACAGTTACCATAATAATTTATGTACGTCTAACAAAGTGCAATTATTGTTTCAGGTGCTGTTTGCTGTCTCGCCTTGTGAAGAGGAGCTGATGATTCTGAAGACCGTGATTTAAAGCTTGTTTGCAGTTCTGTGAGCCGGCGGCAGACATCTCTGCTGTGTAGACTCTCTTCTGACTTAGATGGGACTTTCCTTCATAGCCTTGACAAACCTGCCCAGCCACCATTGTTCCTACAGCATCAGCATTTTAAACTCTGTGCAGACGCTTGAGACGCAGTAACGGTGACCATGGACCAGCAGGGGGCAGAAGGTCAACCCAATGGAAAACCCTTAGCGCATACTGCGGAGCAGAGTCCAGGCCTCCGTATCTTGAAGATGGAGTCTGGCGATGACTTGGAAGCATTCCTGCTGGAGTACGAATGTGCTGCGGAGAGTTCTCGGCTGCCCAAAGACAAGTGGGCCGCTCAGCTGCTCCCATTCCTTTCCGGAGAGGCGAGGGACATATGCCAGGGTTTGCCGCCTGGCATCACCCGTGATTATGATGCTCTCAAGGATACCATCCTCAGTCGAATGGGTGTGACGGAGGAGAGCTGCCGTAAGAAGTTCCGCAGCCTCTCGTTCACCACTGGTGTCAAACCACGAACGGTGGCCAACCAGCTGCGGGACTGGGGCAAGCGGTGGCTGAAGCCGGAGAGCCGCAGCTCGGCAGAGATCCTGGAGATCGTCATCGTGGAGCAGTTCATCGACATCCTGCCTGAAGGGGCGATGAAGTGGCTGCGCCATCACCAGGTGCAGTCCCTGGAGCAGGCCGTGCTGCTGATCGAGGGCTACCTGCCTGGGGAAGACTTCACAGCGGAGCCAGACGAAAACTCCAGGCCTCTGAAACAGGAAGAGGAGCACCTACAGCAAGGTACTCGTGCAGTGTGTGTTGTATTTGTGTAGCGCAGACGCCGCCATGCAGGCCGCGTAGCGATTCGCATGGAAGATGCCTCTATCCTCCAGTGCTGCCGCCTCCTGGGGTGTCTTTCATTATTCAGATATCTGGGGAGGGTAAGAGGTAAGATTTTTGTGTAACGCATGCCATTCTGAAGCGGATATTTGCTACTATGAGTGAGAAGCGGTTCTTAGCTCAGTTGAGAGGGAAGCACTGGCCATTGAAGCCATAAAGGAAGCAAAGTATTTGAGGATAAATTAACTTGTACATTTTGCATAAATCTTATACAGATTTATTTAAGGAGTGTGAACACCTATTAACATGCTGCCACTCAGATAGGCAACGGGAGAACGGTCCTTTTAAGTCGGTCAGATGATGATGGTGCCACCCGGTGGGTTTGCTTACTTGAACCCACCGGGTGATACTTAATCACTTGTAGCTGACCATAAGTTTATTCAAAATGTGCACAAGAAGGAAAATGAAATAAGTTGGACAAGTTATTGAAATTGGAGATTAAAACCTAGTGGATGCAAAAGGATGTGTCAGTTATGAGTCCTTTTCTTGGGCTCCTGGGAAAGTCTATAGTTGCAAGGAAAGTAGGATGTATCTGTTGTGAGTCCTTTTCTCGGCTCCTGGGAGACTCTGTGGTTGCCGGGCGGTAGCATATATCAGTGGTCCGTCCTTTTCTTGGAGTCCTGGGAGAGTCGGTGGTTGCTGTCAGTCGCCTGCGAGTACTGTTCTCCCGCAGCTACCAATGCTGGTGCACTCCAATTGGATAATCAAGTCACACCCTTACAGCACTAACTCCACTCGGGTAACAAAGCTGAGCAGATAACCTTACTGTAGGAGTGGTTGGCATTAGTAACTCAGATACAGCAGGACAAAGAGAACGCTAAATAAACTCAGGGCCTGACTCGCAAAGGGACTTGTGGCTCGTAAAATTACAAGCGCTGGGAGCGGAATATCTGCACTTAGTACTGCAGTGCAGAGACCCCGCTCCGAGTGCAGAGCCCCGCACGCGTAACTTTGAGTCATAGGTCCCTTTGTGAAGTGGGCCCTCAATCTCCAGCCAGTTCTACATCTTTACGAAGGTTAGGACTTTCATTAATAGGTCAATCAAAATAAGGCCTAGTGATGCACCATAAAACCAGAGGTTGTTAGCTCCTGCGTAGGCTGAGTGAGAGATGACCCCATGGTTCTACACCATTTTCTTGTTCACAAATGATATTCTAAGGACTATGCTTGGGTGAGTTTATAAGACTTTAGACTAACAGACTTCACGGTGGCGCTTACAGAATCTGAGCAGTCAGTAAGGTAAAGGTGTCAGATAATGAGTTAAAATGGAGCAAGCGTACTGCTGCCCTCTTTATCACGGCCTGTGCCTCTGGGAGCCACACTGGATAGGTTCGAGATTTCAAACACCAACAGCTCATCTTTAAGTTAAAAATAGTCAAAATCCCTTTGTGGCCAAAACCAGCACCCACACACGACTCCTATTTTTTAATGTAAGTGAAGTCTTAGGTCCAGTACCAGGTGTGTCCAGTACCAGTCAGTGATTTCCAAACTTTCTCGAACTGGTGTCCAGGGAGGGCACAGTTTGCTTTGGCGACCAGAAATGGACACAGTTGGTTTCAATATCACCAGTGGCACCATTTATAGTAGAGGGGCACCCCACTATGAAATCCCCCAGTTTACCCAAATTTGGGGATCTGTTAGATAAAAACATTGACAGCGCACAAGGTGGTTGTGGGTCCAAACATCAGTCCAGTGGTGAAGAATGCTGAAGACTCTGCCCAATGCAGGGGCGGTTTCCTCCTCCATTGAATGAACAACATTTCTGTCTTCTGGGCCTCTTAGACAGTTGATCTCCAGAGGCTGGATGTCCCTTGAGGGGTGCTGGCACTCTTGTCAAGTGGGAGCCCGCTAGGACTGGTTTCACTAGGTTTTTGGTGCGGTGGCCCGGTACCCTGGGTATTGGTACCGGGCGGGCTAGGAAGGTCCTGGGACCACCAGATTTAGTATGGTGGTCGATCTGACCCTCCTGGAGTTAGGTACCAAACCTCAGCGGTCTTGGACGGACAGAGCAAAAACACGGCACCAGACTTTAGGGAAATCTACGATGGATCCCTCCCTGTTATCAGACTTTAGGGACTTTTTGCTCCTGCAGCTACAGGGGGCAGTACCTCTGTCCAGAGGGAGATCTTCAGTTATTTTCGAAGGCCGGCAGCACTCTGGGTTTGTAGGGACCACACAGCTGCAAGAGTGCTGATGGGGGTGATTCTCGAGTTCCAGAGTGGTAGGCAGGGGTTTGACGCCCAAATTCCTCTTAGGATCTTCTGTTCTTGCTCCAGCAGAGGTTCTGCCTCTTCTTTGATGTTTTGTCTGTGGAATCTGCTTTTCTGGTTCAGGGAGACCCCTAAATACTACCTTTTAGGAGAGTAGAGGGCAAAGGCCAATGGGCCCCTTACCCTGGGGTGGCTGCACCCCTTCAGTGCCAGCCTCCATTGGGAGTGGGGCAGTTCTCTAAACCCTATTGGCTACCTTTCCCCATCTTCAAGATGGTGAAAAGTGAATTTTGTGCTTTACCTCGCTTCCACTACCAGGAAAGTGGGGTTGGCAGAGGAGGGCACACCTGGCTATTGTGGGTTTCCCTCCATTGTTCCTGCCAAAAGAGGCTGGGATCGGAAGGGGGGACTTCTTCTGCTACCGGAGAGGCTGGGGGGTGGTGTCCAAAGGGCGCTAAGCCCTTTGAGGCTCACCGTCTTGGATTACCCATCCCGGCTGGGAGGGGGTGTGGAGCTCTCCACCCAGCACAGGCTTTGTTTTGGGCTCTGAGAGGACTGGCTCTCACTCCAGGTATCCAGAACAGCATCTCAGGGCAGCAGGCTGGCTCAAACCAGTTAAGAAACATGCTAAAGCTGTTGTTTTTTCAGGGGACCCCTGAGGGCATTTTTTTTAAATCCGCCCCTGGTATAAGCATGGGTTTATTATTAGAAGTAGTTTGATATCAAACACTCCTAGGTTCAGTAAAGCCATCTTGGTGCTGTGAAACTCGAATTTGTGGAGTTTGCAGCCATTGAGTCTATATGGCTTCACTGTCACTTACAATATCAAGAAAAGACTTCATATTACAGGTTCATATCTGCTCATGCAGATATTTCCTCACTATAGATATATTGCCGCCTGCCTTAGGGCTGAGAGGCCTTCCAGAGGGGTCACTTACATATACCTTGGCAGTGCTGTTTTGGCGCGGTACACAGGGCTACGTGCCACGTCAACATTTCATTTTTCTCTGCACAGAGGCACGCAGCCTGCAGTGGCAGTTTGCATCGCCCCGAGGGATTCTTTCACTTACTGCAGGCCCAGCACCTTCAGAATCCTCGGGTAATGGCTGATACTGGACCAGGGCCTCACTTTGGCGCAGACCAACCCGTGGGTGGTCATTCCCCAGGAGACGATCAAGAGGGAGGCTTTTACTGACTACCATCTTCCTCCAGCTAAGGGCCCAACTATTTCTAGGGGCACTACAGCCACAGGCCTATCAGTGACACCCCCTGGGACAGCCCTTACTCTTTTTGGTCTCCCCCTGGGCATACTAGTTTGAGAGTAGCAACCTGTCATGCACCACAGGGTGACTGGAACAGGTATCTCTCAGGACTGTGGTGAAGATTCTATTTACCAGTAGGTGGTGGAAGTGTCTACTCCTCTCTGGGATCTCCAACTCACCTTTGGGCCCCACTTTCCAGTTGAAGGCTAGGAGGACTTCCTCATCTGAGGACCCATCTTCGAAGGCTACACTGGCAACCCCTGAAATTACCCTAGCGGTTTGTTTTTTAGGACAGCAAGGGTCCTTGCCTAGGTGCCCCGTCCTGTTACAGTTGAGGCACAAAGTCTTCTTGGGATCCCATTTATTTACTTGGTACCCATTTGTAGTTTGTGAAGTGTCTCTGCGCCCACCCTCCTGGACAGGTTTTATGGGGCCTACAGGGGACTCCTCACTGTTATCTTTTTCAGAGTGCCCTACTGTCTTTTCTGGGGAGGGTGTTAGCGGTTTAAGTTTACAGCAAGACCTTCGCTCTCCCATCTTGAGAGGTAAGGGGGCCAGGTCAAGCTCCACAACAATATTCTCTGCACCCGTTATTTTGCTAATAGTTGGGATCTTTTTAAGAGGCCTAAAAAAAGTCTTCGTTTTTACCCCTGACTACAGTAGGTTTTTAACTTTTAACTTTAACGTTTATAATACTAAATGCACTTAACCCAGGACCTAACAAGACTTTTAAAAATTTCAAACAAATTGTCCCTAAAGGCAATTTTGGACTGCAGTTGTGTTAACCGGTGTTAACTAAGCAGTCCAACAAATGCAAAGTGGTAGACCCCGCCGCTGATCCACCAATGTAGGAAGCTGGCTCTGTATATACTACACCAAAGTAAGGTAGAGTGTGCACAGTGTCCAGGGAATCTTCAAAGGCTTTACAGAGGCTAGAGTAGATAATACCTTACCGTCTTTTGTGGTCGTGTGGTTGAGCAGTCAGGCTTATCCGAGGGCAGGGTGAAGGATTTGTTGTACACACTCAGGCAAGAAATGATTGCACACACTCAAAGACTGAATCGAAGACCAATTATTTTATATAAAAAGGTATTACTTTGTTATCTTATTTTAGAACCAAGAGAAACTCGGGTAAGTAAGACTTCAATAGTAATATTACTTTTCAAAATGCAGTAGGAGTAGTTTTGTAAAGGCAGTAAAATACTTTAGAGTAGTATAAAAATACTTTGCAGTGTTGGTAAATACTTTGTAACGTTTTAAGACCTCAACACTTAGGCCCAGATGTAGGTAAAATAGATTTACCGATTTTAAATTACCGATTCATACCGATTCGGTAATTAAAAATCGGTAAATCTAAGGGGTTGAGATGTAGGAACATCCAGATGTTCCTGCTACCGAATCAGTAAAAATCTGTATTTACCGATTCGGTAAATACCGACCGGTAATGGCCCATTCATTCCTATGGGCTTTGAAGCCCATAGGAATGAATGGGGCATTACCGGTCGGTATTTACCGAATCGGTAAATACAGATTTTGACATGGGTGCAGGGGGTGTCACTTTGACACCCTCTAGCACCCCCAAAAAAGATTCGGGGGCCATGTGGCAGGCATACCTGCCCTAAGGGCAGGTCTGCCTGTCATATGGCACAGGTGTGCATGCACACATGTGCATGCACACCGGAATCGGTTTTTTACCATGAAGTTGGATTTCATGGTAAAATACCGATTCTGTAAGGCTTGTGGGACTCAGAAGAGTCCCACCTACATATCAATAATACCGAATAGGTATAAATACCGAATCGGTATTTTACAGATTCGGTAAATTTACCGAATCTGTAAAATAATGTGTCCCTACATACCGATTACTGAATACCGGTCGGAAACGGCCGAAAATACCGATTTTCGGCCGTTACCGACCGACCTACATCGGGCCCCTAGTGCAGTGTCAGCAAAATGTAATACAATCGACGTTTAACCGCATCGCTGCGACAGCTTTTCCCGCTGTACGCGGTAATTTTGAAATAACCGCGTTACATGACGAGCTCAGCTTGTCGTGAGCGCACGGCAGGTTACGCTCATGACGAGCTGAGCTCGTCATCAGCCTGGAAGGGGTTAACAGGTATGTATTGGAAATAGTTTTACTGAAAGGCAGTATTAAACTTCAGATTCAAGTGAAAGCATTTTTGCAAGGGACTTCGGTTTCAAAGGCAGTGTTCACCAGGGGTGTGCAATGGCACCCAATGCATTTCCTAAGGAGAAATTTGACACAGTAGGTAAACATAGAACACACAGCATTCGGAGGTTCACCTTCTCAACTCCTCAAATACTGAAGCTATCCGGTTTGGGAGTAATACCTCCGTTTGGAATCCCTCTTGGTGGCTGGAAGAATTGGGTTCGCTTCCAGCAAAAAAGCTGAAAAAACTGGTAATCCTATTAGAGGATAAGCTCACCCATAAAGATCAGGTCAATAACGTTGTTTCTACTTCCCGCTTCGCATGGTCAGGAAAACAGAGCGGTTTCTTCCAGCTCACTTGCTGAAACGGTTGTTCTGGCCCTGGTAATGTCCAGTGTGGACTGTTGTAATGGACTTTGTCAATTTAACCTAGGCCCCACTGAAGAGACTCCAGATTCTTCAGAACTTTGCAGCCAGGCTGCTGATAAAAATTCCGAGATTTGAGTCAGCCTTCCAGGCCTTGGTGAGTTTGCATTGGCTTCCTGTACACCAGAGGATTCTGTTTGAAGCTTTATCACGTACAAAGCCCGTGAGTCGGCCTCTCAGGCCCTGGTGAGTTTGCATTGGCTTCCTGTACACCAGAGGATTCCGTTTGAAGCTTTCTTTATCACGTACAAAGCCCGTGAGTCGGCCTCCCAGGCCTTGGTGAGTTTGCATTGGCTTCCTGTACACCAGAGGATTCTGTTTGAAGCTTTATCACGTACAAAGCCCGTGAGTCGGCCTCTCAGGCCCTGGTGAGTTTGCATTGGCTTCCTGTACACCAGAGGATTCCGTTTGAAGCTTTCTTTATCACGTACAAAGCCCGTGAGTCGGCCTCCCAGGCCTTGGTGAGTTTGCATTGGCTTCCTGTACACCAGAGGATTCTGTTTGAAGCTTTATCACGTACAAAGCCCGTGAGTCGGCCTCTCAGGCCCTGGTGAGTTTGCATTGGCTTCCTGTACACCAGAGGATTCCGTTTGAAGCTTTCTTTATCACGTACAAAGCCCGTGAGTCGGCCTCCCAGGCCTTGGTGAGTTTGCATTGGCTTCCTGTACACCAGAGGATTCTGTTTGAAGCTTTATCACGTACAAAGCCCGTGAGTCGGCCTCTCAGGCCCTGGTGAGTTTGCATTGGCTTCCTGTACACCAGAGGATTCCGCTTGAAGCTTTCTTTATCACGTACAAAGCCCGTGAGTCGGCCTCCCAGGCCTTGGTGAGTTTGCATTGGCTTCCTGTACACCAGAGGATTCTGTTTGAAGCTTTATCACGTACAAAGCCCGTGAGTCGGCCTCTCAGGCCCTGGTGAGTTTGCATTGGCTTCCTGTACACCAGAAGATTCTGTTGAAAGCTTTCTTTATCACGTACAAAGCCCGTGAGTCGGCCTCCCAGGCCTTGGTGAGTTTGCATTGGCTTCCTGTACACCAGAGGATTCTGTTTGAAGCTTTATCACGTACAAAGCCCGTGAGTCGGCCTCCCAGGCCTTGGTGAGTTTGCACTGGCTTCCTGTACACCAGAAGATTCTGTTGAAAGCTTTCTTTATCACGTACAAAGCCCGTGAGTCGGCCTCTCAGGCCTTGGTGAGTTTGCACTGGCTTCCTGTACACCAGAAGATTCTGTTTGAAGCTTTATCACGTACAAAGCCCGTGAGTCGGCCTCTCAGGCCCTGGTGAGTTTGCATTGGCTTCCTGTACACCAGAAGATTCTGTTGAAAGCTTTCTTTATCACGTACAAAGCCCGTGAGTCGGCCTCCCAGGCCTTGGTGAGTTTGCATTGGCTTCCTGTACACCAGAGGATTCTGTTTGAAGCTTTATCACGTACAAAGCCCGTGAGTCGGCCTCCCAGGCCTTGGTGAGTTTGCACTGGCTTCCTGTACACCAGAAGATTCTGTTGAAAGCTTTCTTTATCACGTACAAAGCCCGTGAGTCGGCCTCTCAGGCCTTGGTGAGTTTGCACTGGCTTCCTGTACACCAGAAGATTCTGTTGAAAGCTTTCTTTATCACGTACAAAGCCCGTGAGTCGGCCTCCCAGGCCTTGGTGAGTTTGCATTGGCTTCCTGTACACCAGAGGATTCTGTTTGAAGCTTTATCACGTACAAAGCCCGTGAGTCGGCCTCCCAGGCCTTGGTGAGTTTGCACTGGCTTCCTGTACACCAGAAGTTTCTGTTGAAAGCTTTCTTTATCACGTACAAAGCACTTCAGTGGCTGGGCCCCACTTTTCCCTGTGAAAACTTAGGAGATATGTCCCCTACCAGGACTCGGGTCGAGTATAGCCATGAATCTGAGGTACCATCTCACAAGCTCTCTTCTTGGGGAGGCAGGAGCTTCAACCTCTGTACTGCATGAAGCTGGAATCTGCTGCCCTTGGAGATAAAATCTGCTTCCTCGCTCCTGAGGTTTCACTAGCTTCTAAAAGCCAGCCTGTTCACTAAATACGATCTGATTGTTCTCTTTTTTTTTAGTGCAGAGACGCCTCAGGGTATGTGTTTGCGGTTTATAAAATGCAAATCACATCAGACAGTTCTGGTCCACGGTTCCACAGAGCGTCTCGCCGGAAACTCCTGAGTTTTGACAAGAGAACGGGACAAAAGATCAATGTGGTTGGTGCGCCACCAAAGGGGGGGGCCACTCGGATGAAGGCGGTAGAAGGGGACTTCCAAGGAAGTCGTAGGTCTTCCCAAAGAGGGAGAAGGTTGCCAGCGTTGTGGGACCTCGGGCCACAGCAGTTTTTTGGAGAGCCTTGTGGTCCGGGCCGGCACGATTCTCGTAGGGGTTCTGAGTCTTCTGGGTCTCTTAGGAAGTTGATCTCCGGAGGCTGGACGTCCCTTGAGGGGTGCTGGCATGTGGGAGCCCACTAAGACTCGTTTCACCAGGTTTTTGGTGGTGGTGGCCTGGTACCCCGGGTTTTGGTCCCGGGTGGTCTGTGAAGGTCCTGAGGCCACCACATTTGGTGTGATGTTCGATTAGGCCCTCCTGAGGCTTGGTACCAAAGCTCAGCCTTCAGCGGTCTCTGACGGGCAGAGCAAAAACGCGGTACCGGACTTCAGGGATTTTTGTACCTGTTGCTGCAGGGGGACAGTACCTCTGTCCCAAGGGAGATCTTCAGTTATTTTTTAAGGCTGGCAGCACTCGTAGGGGCCACACAGCTGCAAGAGTGGCTGATGGGGGGTGATTCTTGAGTCCCAGAGTGGTAGGCAGGGGGTTGATGTCAAAATTCCTCTTAGGATCTTCTGTTCTGGCTCCACCAGTGGTTCCTACGCTTCCTCGATGTTTGGTCTGTGGAATGTGTCGTTCTGGTTCAGGGAGGCCCCTAAATGCTACCTTTAGGGGGTGTTTTAGGGGAGTAGAGGGCAAAGGCCAGTGGTGGCTACACCCCCAAGTGCCTCCTCTATTGGAAGGGGGCAGTTCCCTAAACCCCATCGGCTATCTTTCCCCATCTTGAAGATGGCAGAAAGTGAATTTTGTGCTTTCGCTCACTTCCCCCACCAGAGAGGTGGGGTTGGCAGAGGAGGGCACACCTCCCGGCTATTGTGCTTCTTCCCTCCAAAATGGGCTGGGATTGGAAGGGGGGCTTCTCCTCCTACCGCGAGGCTGGGGGTGGTGACCAAAGGAGGCTAAGCCCTTTGAGGCTCACCGCCTTGGATTACCCTCTCATTACCCTGGGAGGGGGTGTGCACAGGTTTTGTTCTGGGCTCAGAGAGCACTGTCGCTCCCCCAGGTCTCCAAAAGAGCATCTCAGGGCAGCAGACTGGCTCAAACCAGTCAAGAAACACACTAGAGCTGTTGTTTTTTCAGGGGACCTCTCTATGGGGGCCCCTAAGTGCATTTTATTAAATAAACCCAACCCTGGCATCAGGGAGTGTTTATTATTGGGAGCAGTTTGATGTCAAACTCTCCTAGGTTCAGTAAAGTGGTCCTTGTGCTCTGAAACTCGAGTTTGTAGTGTTTCCAGCCCACATATCTATATGGCTTCACTGTCACTTAGAATATTAAGAAAACACTTAATATTGCAGGGTCATATCTGCTCATGCATGTAGATCCTCACTATAGATATATTGCCGCCTGCCTTGGGGCTGAGAGGCCTTCCAGAGGGGTCACTTACACATACCTTGGCAGTGCTGTTTTGGCGCGGCACACAGGGCTATGTGCCATGTCGAATGTTCATTTTTCTCTGCACCAAGGCACGCAGCCTGCAGTGGCAGTTTGCCTGGCCTTGGTGAGGGGTTCCCAGGGTGGCACAACTATTGCTGCCGCCCTTGGGTACCCTCTTCAGTACCAATGCCCTACGTACCAGGGTGACCATTTACTCAGATCTTACAGTGGTGTCTGAAGCTGGCACTGGAAACCTGGTTAGCAGGAAACCAGTGCATACTCAATTGAAGTTGCATCAGATACCAGGCAAAAAGTGTGTGGTGTGTGTGTGGGGGGGGGGGCAGGGTGGGGAGAGGATGGAAGTACTGCAGCAGAACCCCATGTTCGTAGAATTGTGAGCTGGTGGGAGGAGGTTGCTAGTAGAGTATTCTCCGATCTTCTATACTTTTTCAGACCATGGTGTATTTTAACAGACCTCTGTTGCAGTGGCCTGCCTCCTATGGTTGCAAAGTGCCCCTATGACAATAAGGGAACTAGGCAAGCTTCGTATTATGAAATTCTACTCTAAAGCATCTGTTTCTGGATTCCAAATACTCTTGACCCTGATTAGCTGTCTGGGATTCCGAAGAGACTGTACCCATACGTGGACTCGTATTGCAGCTTTTGAGCTCACATTACATTTCACTTCACCCTCCCTTGGGTTTGCAGTTCAGACCTCCTTGTTCTGTTGGGGCAGATCCATCGCTGATTTGCATGTGGTTGGTCCCAGTCTGTAGTGAGCAAAGACTAGATTAACTCGAGGTCGTCCAGAGAAATTTAGACAACAATGGAGGAGTACCCCCTGGAAGCAAAAGATACAAAGAAGGAATTATCTTCTGTATCTGGAGCTTAAGGCTCAGGTTAGCAATAAATGCCCCAACCCTTAACCGGACAGTAGGAGTCCTTTTAAGAAGACCCCTCACTCACCAACCTGGTTGGTGACATGCTTCATCATCGGGGTCCCACCCCATAGGCCGAATGCCCACAGGGTGTGCTACGACACCTGGTTACAGTGGAGCGGGTTTCTTGTTTTTTATATGTGCAAAAAGTAATAGTGATAAGTGTATTAACAAGCATTGGAAATGCAATAGGTCTCGCACCATTAGAGTTAGTGCTTTTAGAATTGTTTATGGGTTTTTTTTGTAAATGTTTAGCATTTTTGTTTCCTGTAGCCAATGCTAAAGAATTACAAATAAAAAAAAGCCATAAACATTTCTTAAAGCTGTAACTGAAATGGTCTGAGACCTATTGCACTGTGTGAGGGTGAGGGGTTGAGGGTGGGTGAGGGTGAGGGTGGGTGAGGGTGAGTGAGGTTGAGGGTGAGTGAGGGTGAGTGAGGGTGAGGGGTTGAGGGTGAGTGAGAGTGAGGGTGAGGGGTTGAGGGTGAGTGAGGGTGAGGGTGAGTGAGGGTGAGGGTGAGTGAGGGTGAGGGGTTGAGGTTGAGGGTGAGGTGTTGAGGGTGAGTGAGGGTGAGGGTGAGTGAGGTGTTGAGGGTGAGTGAGTGTGAGGGTGATTTAGGGTGAGGGGTTGAGGGTGAGTGAGAGTAGTTGAGGCTGAGTGAGGGTGAGTGAGAGTGAGGGTGAGTGAGGGGTTGAGGGTGAAGGTTTGAGGGTGAGGGTGAGGGGTTGAGGGTGAGTGGGGGTGAGGGGTTGAGGGAGGGTGAGTGTGGGTGAGTGTGGATGAGGGTGAGTGAGGGTGAGGAGTTGAGGGTGAGTGAGGGTGAGGGTGAGTGAGTGTGAGGGGTTGAGGGTGAGTGAGGGTGAGGGCGAGTGAGGGTGAGGCTGAGGTGTTGAGGGTGAGTGAGGGTGAGTGAGAGGTTGAGGGCGAAGGGTTGAGGGTGTGAGGGTGAGGGGTTGAGGGTGAGTGAGGGTGGAGGGTGAGGGGGTGAGGGGGTGAGGGGTGAGGGTGAGGGGTGAGGGGGTGGGGTGAGGGTTAGGGGGTGAGGGTTAGGGGGTGAGGGTTAGGGGGTGATTGTTAGGGGGTGTGAGCGTTATTGATAAGTATCTCTACATATGTACCACAGCACAAGTGTTGCAACATATCTGTCAACAAGCATTTACATTTAGGTGACAGTAGATCCTGCAGTCCCCTTCTGTGATATGAGGAACATTAATCAGAATAGAAAGTTATAAAAGTGCGTGGATGAGGGGTGGGATTGGAGGACGATAGGGAGAGAGTTGTCTTGGTGGAAAATACTTGTTTGTTATTTGTATGAAATCCTAAAGGCAATGAGTACTACTACTAATTTTGATCTAAAGAAATCTCGAAGGAGAGGAAAAGTGGTCAAGTGAAATGCTTGATGACCCTCTACAGAAAGCAAATAAGGAAAGTGAAAAAATGTAGCATGGATGCACTGCTTTGTGTATCATCGACTGGAGAACAGTGTAAGATTGGGTTGGCAACTACAACTCAAATGGAAAACGTTAAGATAAATACATTATTTTACTGTTCTATATATCAGAATATAGGTTAGCATGCTTAACTTCGCGGTTGATCAATCAACTTTTCGAAACAAAGATGCGTACATTTATGAAGTTATAAGAGGGGCCTTATTAGAGACTGAAAAACGCACTGCACCCACCCTTCAATAAGGGAAACATGAAAGACTAAAGATCATATGTGGGTGCACAAAAGGAAAGTTAGACTTCTTTCAAAATCAAAACTGGGTGACACTGCTATTAGATTTAGGATAAGGATAAACAAGTCATAAAAATACACTGGTTTTAGGACAAAATCTATTGCTGTTATTTTTGTTGGAACACAGGTTTTATGCGTGATGCATTCAGGGCTCAACAACTCCCTGCATGCTGTGCTTCTAGAGCACATACAGATGTAACAAGATGGAGGGAAGCAAAATAAATTTGCAGTGCATAGCCCGTCAAGAACTAAAAAAGCATTGCGGGTAATATTATGGTACGTTTCAACAGACAACAATATCAGTATGACTGAATTTTAGCATATTCTGGTGAACATACAGATGCAAAGAGTCCAGTGTAAAGCTGATCAAGCTCTTGCTGGAGTAATACTGTGAGCAAGAACCTTTAGAATCAGATGTTATCTCGGCACTTTGATACAGAATGGCGAGCACACAGAGCACTCGACATAATGTCCTGTAAGCAGGGGCCTTTTTATGCTCTTTTCCCTGTGAAATACGTTTTGCAAACAGCAACATATTCTTATATTAGCGTTGACAATATAAAAGCCTTAAAATCAAGGCATTTGTTGACTGCCAAATTGGCAATTATGTTAATAAAGTATATACCAATTCTGGCAATGAGAGGTAGCTAGGGTTTCAATTTAAAAACTTGAACGTGACTGCTTTAAGTTACTAGAGGTTTACTAGAGAAAGCAGGGTAACCTGACCCAGGAGGGGGGAGGAGGGAGGAGAAATGCGTCTCAGCCGGAGCAGGGGGCGGAGCAGGGAGAGCGGGCTTTGAAATGTACTTCACACGGCCGGCCGGTCGTGAAACTGAAAGCATGGCCGGCCGGCCGTGAAAGCCTTTGATGCCGCAGGGGGTGGAGCGGCACCAGCTGGGAGAGTAGGCAAGGCAGGCGGCTGGGGGCATGTGCACGCGCTTTTAAGCTCAATGCGCATGCGCATTGAGCTTAAATTTCTCGTGCACTGCAAGGAATCGCCACGATTCCTTGCAAGTTGGATAAAGAGTGGATAAGCCACCATAGTCTCGCTTGCTCGATGCGCATGCGCATCGACAGGCGAGACCTAAAAAGGGCCAAGGCTACTCACATCAAGACTTTATTCTTGAGTGCTTGATCCCTGTTAAAAATAATGTGGCACCAGTGCTTAATTAGGAAGGCTTTGGTGTCTCAAGAAGTGTGAAAAAACTAAAAATAGCGTAGTGTGCTATGTGAATTAGTTAGCAAATAGGTCTACATGTTTCAACCATGTTAAAAATTATTAGGTTTTCGTCAGGACCGTGTATATTGAGCGGGGTGGTACGCACACGCTAAGGCGCGCCCTCCCCTCGCTCAAATATAGACCACAAATTATGGTCTAATGTAAAAATGTGTTTTAATCCTGATTCAGGAAAAAACCTGCAAGAAAAAACATAAAGGGTTGGGATTACGTACTGGGGAAGACAAGACAGGGGTACACACTTAATAGCTGAAGTACTGGGTGGGTTCACCAAGACTAAAGTGGTGGTGTAACACCTCATGATCAGGTCGTACCCGTGGTCTGTCTATAATGCAAGACAGCAGTGCTCAGGCGATAATTACCGGAGCGTGGATGTGCTTAACGAAACTGGTTCGTATACTGGTAGCTGTGCTAAACGAAACTAGTTCGTATGCTAGTTAGTTGCCGGTGAAAAGGGGAGAGAGGGAGGTGTAGGACGATCGCCACTAATCGTGCGGCGTCACAAAGCACGCCCAGGCATCACTTGAAAAGATCGGTGATTGTGGGATTGTGCCTCACAAATGTGGGTTGCCATTGTGAAAGGGTATATCATATAGAAATACAACATTGCTTACACTTGAAGCGGTAAATTAGCGCTTCATGGGCATCGAGTAAACCAAGACGGCAAGTGTCCGTCACCTGTGAATTGCGAAAAATGAAAAGCGCACATTCAGTTAAAATGTCGCCTGTCTTGAAAGCATATGGGTCAGAGATGCATGAACATGCATCTGGTCACAGAACACTTACTTGCGGCTTCTGCTCGTCTTGCGTACAAACCTACTTGGTTCTCACTCGTGAATTCCCCGTGGAGTGTTCCGATGCGGCAGCAAACGCTGTAAAGTAAACGCTTCGTTACTTCCTTGTTGGGCGTGGCTCCGATCAGAGGCTCCTCGCTGGCCAAACAGAACGAGGTTCAGGGGCGTTGACCGCTGACGTTACGTCTGACGTTCTGTCTTGTGTATCGTTATTGAGGGTTGTCACAGCAACCCCTCGGAACGAGGTTCAGGGGCGGTGCCCGCTGACGTTACGTCTGACGTTCTGTCAAGTGAGTATCGTTATTACAGGTTGTCACAGCAACCACTCGGTGGACGGGGCTCAGAAAGGAGCCGAGTCCTTAACGTAAATGCTTAAAAAGGGACCAAAATGGTCTTAACATTAAAACAAACAAACGGAAGGAAATAATCAGCCTGAAAAGGAATAAACTGAAAAATGGGGCAAGCAAATGAAAAGTCAAGGGTTCGGATATGTTTAGCCCATGTCACCCGGTTCATTAACCCATGTCTCGATGTTGTTTACGATGTTATGAACCGAACACGGGTGGTCCCTGTTCGGTGGTCCCTGTTCTCTTATAAAAGGGCAAGAAGCATCAGAGATGCAGTGGTGAACACTAGACCCAGAGCGGTCACGGTGGAAAATGACAGTTCTTAATGCATGGGGGCTACCAAATGTGACAGGCCACTATAAATGTGGCAACTGTAGCGTATGTCCTTTTACTAACAATACTAAGACCCTGGAACTGGAGCCAAACAAAATCTGGACAATCAGAGGGCACACAAACTGTAATAGTGAAAATGTGGTGTACCTACTAACTTGCCCGTGCAACCTACGTTACGTGGGGATGACCAGTAGAAAAATAAAAACACGTATTGGTGAGCACAGGAGCACCATCAGGTGCAGAAAGGCCAACACCAGACTTACCGAACATTTTTTGTCGGTGGGGCATAGCCCTGATGAAATACAATGGACTATAATTGAACAAGTGAGATCAGGAGCCAACCTAAACCAACGCCTCTTTGAAAAAGAGCAAAGATGGGTGTATAGACTGGCAACACATACGGCTGGACTTAACGATAATATTCCATGGCATTCAGCAATGGGTTAATCTCCTCCATCGTACCCTGTTATGTGACTTAATAGTGGCCACTATTTAAGTTACAATCTAAACACTGAGACTAGACATAAATATGTCCCTGATTGTCTCTCATGACAATACATTGATTTTTAATATGTATACATACATCAGGCTTTATGCACCCGGCAATGAGATATAAACCGAACAGGGACCACCCGTGTTCGGTTCATAACATCGTAAACAACATCGAGACATGGGTTAATGAACCGGGTGACATGGGCTAAACATATCCGAACCCTTGACTTTTCATTTGCTTGCCCCATTTTTCAGTTTATTCCTTTTCAGGCTGATTATTTCCTTCCGTTTGTTTGTTTTAATGTTAAGACCATTTTGGTCCCTTTTTAAGCATTTACGTTAAGGACTCGGTTCCTTTCTGAGCCCCGTCCACCGAGTGGTTGCTGTGACAACCTGTAATAACGATACTCACTTGACAGAACGTCAGACGTAACGTCAGCGGGCACCACCCCTGAACCTCGTTCCGAGGGGTTGCTGTGACAACCCTCAATAACGATACACAAGACAGAACGTCAGACGTAACGTCAGCGGTCAACGCCCCTGAACCTCGTTCTGTTTGGCCAGCGAGGAGCCTCTGATCGGAGCCACGCCCAACAAGGAAGTAACGAAGCGTTTACTTTACAGCGTTTGCTGCCGCATCGGAACACTCCACGGGGCATTCACGAGTGAGAACCAAGTAGGTTTGTACGCAAGACGAGCAGAAGCCGCAAGTAAGTGTTCTGTGACCAGATGCATGTTCATGCATCTCTGACCCATATGCTTTCAAGACAGGCGACATTTTAACTGAATGTGCGCTTTTCATTTTTCGCAATTCACAGGTGACGGACACTTGCCGTCTTGGTTTACTCGATGCCCATGAAGCGCTAATTTACCGCTTCAAGTGTAAGCAATGTTGTATTTCTATATGATATACCCTTTCACAATGGCAACCCACATTTGTGAGGCACAATCACCGATCTTTTCCAGTGATGCCTGGGCGTGCTTTGTGACGCCGCAGGATTAGTGGCGATCGTCCTACACCTCCCTCCCTCCCCTTTTCACCGGCAACTAACTAGCATACGAACTAGTTTCGTTTAGCACAACTACCAGTATACGAACCAGTTTCGTTAAGCACATCCACGCTCCGGTAATTATCGCCTGAGCACTGCTGTCTTGCATTATAGACAGACCACGGGTACGACCTGATCATGAGGCGTTACACCACCACTTTAGTCTTGGTGAACCCACCCAGTACTTCAGCTATTAAGTGTGTACCCCTGTCTTGTCTTCCCCAGTACGTAATCCCAACCCTTTATGTTTTTTCTTGCAGGTTTTTTCCTGAATCAGGATTAAAACACATTTTTACATTAGACCATAATTTGTGGTCTATATTTGAGCGAGGGTAGGGCGCGCCTTAGCGTGTGCGTACCACCCCGCTCAATATACACGGTCCTGACGAAAACCTAATAATTTTTAACATGGTTGAAACATGTAGACCTATTTGCTAACTAATTCACATAGCACACTACGCTATTTTTAGTTTTTTCACACTTCTTGAGACACCAAAGCCTTCCTAATTAGGCACTGGTGCCACATTATTTTTAACAGGGATCAAGCACTCAAGAATAAAGTCTTGATGTGAGTAGCCTTGGCCCTTTTTAATACACTTATCACTATTACTTTTTGCACATATAAAAAACAAGAAACCCGCTCCACTGTAACCAGGTGTCGTAGCACACCCTGTGGGCATTCGGCCTATGGGGTGGGACCCCGATGATGAAGCATGTCACCAACCAGGTTGGTGAGTGAGGGGTCTTCTTAAAAGGACTACTACTGTCCGGTTAAGGGTTGGGGCATTTATTGCTAACTTGAGCCTTAAGCTCCAGATACAGAAGATAATTCCTTCTTTGTATCTTTTGCTTCCAGGGGGTACTCCTCCATTGTTGTCTAAATCTATCCCTGGGGACCAGGAGTTCCCACTACACATAGTCTGTGCAATCTCCCTTACTCTCTCCTTTGATTTATACGTCCAGAGAAATTACCAGTGGCTAAAACTAGCTCAGCTGTCACTTTTTGATTTTGCTAATGTGACACCCAGAGTGTGACCGTTCTATCCAGACGTGGGTCCCCATCACTGAGTGCTACAGTATTAAAGGACGTCTTCATAGCTGCTCCAGTGGTATCGAGCCAATGGGTACAGTTGAGTTGCATTGGATGGAATCTGCCTTGGATAGGATTTCCCCTTGCAAGACCGAAATGAAAATGATCAAACCTAACATCTTAATTGATAATGGTTTACTGCTGAGCTCAAACAGGAATGAACTATTTTAGAAAATTGGAAACTATTTGGCTTAGTAGGTACTACCATACAGATAACAAGCATTTACAATGCAATAGGTCTCGCATTTGCAAGAGTTTAAGCTATTGGCATTGTAAATGATAATGCCTTTTATTTATCAGTTTTTAAAAAAAACATATAAATAAAAGGCATTGTCATTTACAAATACCAATAGCTCAAACGTTTGCAAATGCGAGACCTATTGCATTGTAAATGCTGCATCTGCGCCCTATGCAGTCTGCAATGTGCAATGTTGTCACGCCTAGTGAAAGTTAGAACGTAAGACTATAGCTATGCACTGCTACAATTAACACGTTAGTAGTGAACGTCTTAATTAAAAGAAGGGCATAGTTATATATGTTTTCTTTCATTAATATATTATCGTATCCTCTTCACGTTGTCAGGGAAGTAACACAGGTTCCTGCTTTAAACTATCAAACGGCACAGTACAAAGTGGCGGAAGAGCAGTTTACTAATGCAGTGGCTTCCAGAATGCTGCAAATGGAGAGGGCTGATAAAAAAGACCAGCTTTCAAAAATGCTTTATTTTCGATGTTGTGTACTATTCCGATTGCAACATCGGAAATAAAGCATTTTTGAAAGCTGGTCTTGTTCATCAGCCCTCTCCATTTGCAGCATTCTGGAAGCCACTGCATTAGTAAACTTCTCTTCCACCACTTTGTACTGTGCCGTTTGATAGTTTAAAGCAGGAACCTGTGTTACTTCCCTGACAACGTGAAGAGGATACGATAATATATTAATGAAAGAAAGAGGCTTCTGAGGGCGAGGAGACGCATAAGGAAACACAGGCAGATGGAGGGGGAGAGGGCATATAAATGGAGGGAGGGAGAGGGGGAGGGAGAGAACGAGAGAGCGAGAGAGAGAGGACTAGAGAGAGGACTAGAGAGAGGACTAGAGACAGACCAGGGAAGGAAGCGAAGAATACGGAGGAAAAAAAGAACCAGCCAGAGGCGTTTCATCGCACTCGCGCCACACCACTGAGGCAGGTCAAAACACTGGACTATTACTACAGAACATGACATTGGTATTGTGTATAGGCTCGTGCACATTCAGCTCCACGGAGTCTCGTGGCGCTATTCACAGAGGATGTTTATTGTTGCCAAACTTTATGGAACTGGTTTTTCAACATCGGGGAGAAAGAAATGCCAAATGGACCCAGTGGTATTCGAACCTGGGACCGCCGTGTCAAACACAGTCTCCTCCGATGGAGGAAGTGCCTTATGCCATCAATCTACCAGACTGGACCGCAAGGTACACGCGGGAGGATCTTGGGCGTTAAATAGACATCTTCATGCAAGCATGAGTGGTAGGGGACCCCAAACTGTCTGCAATCGTAAGGACCCGGCATGCGCAGTGGGATCCCTGGCCTGGCACAGCAGTCCTACTCTTTGGAAAACAGGGGACCCCTATATATATATACTAACGCGCTAAACATAGGGAAAATAATGCAATCAATCAATCAATCAATCATAGTATTTGTATAGCGCACTACTCACCCGAAAGAGTCTCAAGGCGCTTGGGGGAAGGGGTCCGCTACTGCTCAAACAGCCAGGTCTTGAGTTGTTTCCTGAAGGAGAGGTGGTCCTGGGTCGACCGAAGGTGGATGGGGAGGGAGTTCCATGTCTTGGCCGCCAGGTAGGAGAAGGATCTGCCTCTGGCGGTGGCTCTTCGGATGCGTGGTACGGTGGCGAGGGCATGGCTGGTAGACCGTAGCTGGCGGGTAGGAGTGTAGAAGGTCAGGCGGCTCTTGAGGTACCTGGGGCCCAGGTCGTGGAGGGCCTTGTGTGCGTGGGTGAGGAGTCTGAACGTGATCCTCTTGTTGACGGGGAGCCAGTGCATGTCCCTCAGGTTGCCGGAGATGTGGCTGCGTCGGGGGATGTCCAGGATGAGTCGGGCGGAGGCGTTCTGGATGCGTGGGAGTCTTTTCTGTAGCTTGGCTGTGGTTCCGGCGCAATAAGTAAAAGTATATAGTTAGATAATGATCAAACCAACAACATTTCTACATCTCTCTAGAAACAGCTATAACCCCTCCTCTAACAAGTATACACACAGTGACAGATCTAGAAAAAAATATTTGTTTTATTATTTTATATATAGTTAATAGTCAAATCTACTTTTTGGTTCATAAAAATGTCTTTTTGAGTTCATTTATTTCACATGAAACATTTGACAAAAATCAACATACATAAATTCATTCCATAGATTTGTACGATAGACGTAGAGATGATGGAGGCAGTGCGGTAGGTGTAAACTACGCGCGTTTCGGCATACATGCCTTCATCAGGTAGCCGTCTATTGCACTAAAATAAAGTTTCTGGAGCTGGATTCTTGATGCCCACACCGGATGGATTAAGGCTCCATATTCATCCCAGCTGAATGCGACAATAAATCAAATATTTGACGTCCAAAAATGTGTGTGTGATAATTCATAAGTCACAGCTTCAATAGTGGTGTAATAGTATGTAATAATGTAGAAATATTGCAGACAAAAGTCGGTACGTTGTGCATTCAAATGCGGCAATGTCGATGCTCAACTGCATGTACATAGGATTAAAACGTTCGAAATCGGATAAGCTATAGCGCTGAAGATAGATGAATAGATAACAGGATGAAAGAGACTTTCAGCTGGGCCGCGTTGTAAACGGATGCATTCCCCTTACGGGTAGAGGTCATACGTGCATCCCACGTTAGACAAACACTGATGAAATGCGTCGCCGGCTGCAACAATGAAAAAAAAAAAAGCTGACACACCCCGGCCTGCCCTGAACCTTATTAAAGATTCCTGCTCGGGAAGCAGGCACCTATTTATATCGCGGCCGGAATAAGCTCCCACGGCACGTGCTGAGCCCTTAACAGGGCCTTCAGGCCGCAGAGAGCGCTGCCCTGGCAGTCCCTGCCGGGACAGCTCAGCGACTTATGCGCCCGCTGCAGACGACGCCTCTATCATTCCAACGCTACAAAATCCATTTGGACTGTTGAATGCACAAGATTTTGTACAATTCTAATAAACTTTTTGAAAAGCTTCTAAATATCTAATGTCTGGCAAACAGATTTAGCCAATATCTCTTCCATATGCGAGATCTTTTGGCTTTGCCACTGCTTGTTCTTTGTAGGCATCTGACTCGGTGAAGGGGCCCACTGTTATGTTGGTGCCCAGGTAGTTTGTCTGTCAGGGCGTGACCCTGGGCACAGACCAGCCTCGAGGCACTTGGGGTTTCAGGTGAAGAGGACAGCGGCGCCTGGTTTGTGTAGGGATGGGTGTGTCCTGTGTAGTGTGATGTGCGGATCCTAGTACTACTGCACTGTAGGCATGAGTCTCTTTACATCTGGGCTGGTCTGCAGGACATGGGTGCCACTCCCTGTCGGGTAAATCCGGCCGCCTATCCTTCCAAGGCCGGTAAAGTGAGTAAACACCAGTGCAGTACAGCAGAGAACCTGGATGGAGATATTTACAACACGTGGGAGAGGCAGCAGTGCAGTGGGAGAGGCAGCAGAGCAGTGGGAGAGGCAGCAGAGCAGTAGGGGCCGTGCACAACCAGGGTTTTATGGGAACCCTAGAATGAGAGACTGAGTCGGCAGGTATCTGCTGGACCGAAGGACAAACAGCTGGCACCTGGAGGGTCGCTGGGCATGGACCAGTAGAGGGGGGTTCTGCAGCGGGCGGGCTGTGGGTGGAACTACATGTCCCAGCAGGCTGTGTGCCTCAGGCCGCCTGTGGCCTATTGCGTGTTCTGTTACGAAACAACATGCACTCCAAGCCCAATCAGAGAAGACCATAGGAAAAACACACGCATGAGCGTGTTCATTTCCGGGGTCCATATCTGAAACCCGGTCAAAAGGACTCTCGCTGCATGAACACTGCTGCGCAGTGTAACGCTAGGCGCAAGACCTAAAAACAACTAAATAAAATTTTTATGGGAGTACAGTTACTTAATTAGACCTACAAAAAAGCCTTTACGTCTATGAAATACTATCTGCATGCAGTTAATCCCACATTGTTTTGTGTCCTGAATTTGTTAGCGAATCAACTGGCTATTCGTAATCTGGTGACTTTCATAAAAGCTTGCGTATAATCTATCGAAATTCCAAAGAAACCTTTTCTTCTATCAAGCTTCTTGCACTGTTAGAGGAATTGTATGTCTTGCAGAATAACAAAACCTCTGGCTACCCACCGGAAGTCTGCCTGGGTTTTATTCATAAATCATTAGAAGAAGTTTCTGGGGTAATCATTTTATTAATCGGGGGTGTGGACATTTTATAAAGTATCTACTCATCCTTGGGACGGGATTCTTCATAAAGCTACTTGTCCTGTAAATAAAAATAATCCACTTGTGCCTTTGAGGTCATGGAGTGAAGTAACAGATTAAGGCAGCATTCTCATTTATATCAGAGCTCTGACACAGCCTCTCTGATTATGCTAGGACTAATATGGCAGGGTGTTGATATTAGCAGTGCCCAGATTTTGCCACGGTTCCGCAAATCTACATACTTGGGTTGGGAGTAGAGGGAAGAAGTATTTCCATAGCTCGAATGCCCTTTTGAGTCTGAGCACACCTACAAACTTGCATGTTTAAGGATTTTCACCAACTCTTCTCAAATCTTCCACTCTGGGAAAGGCTGGAAACTTACACCTAACAAGGGCACAAGTAAAACAATTTTCCTGGGTTGGAAAAGAAGGGTTGTAGTAGGGAAAGTGAACTTGAGCAAATATACACTTGCACATTTGCTCAGGCTAAAATACAGTTCAAACCCTTTCCTAGGATTACTGTTTCCAGGCCTACCTGTGTTTTGTTGTATTGGCGAGGGCCCGAAAGCTGCAACGACAACATTGTACAAAAATCATGTCAAAACAATACATGCATTGACACAACCTAAAAGCTGACAACCAACACCAGACTATTGGCTTTGCCAGTGCCCGTTTATTAGGTTTCGACTGCAAAAAGCTGCGCAAGCAGCTTTTGCGCAGGAGAAATCTAATGAGAACTGTAGTGTGGGTTTGGGTCGGCCCTCGTCATTCATTGGCTGGCTCCATAAATGGAGCCTAGCCATTGGACGAGGGGCCTGTCCGTCAATGCCGGACCAGATTCGGGGGCGTTCCCGAGATTCTTTGGCTTTTGCCGACGTCACGCGACGTCAGCCGGGAACGCCCCCGAATCTGGTCCGGCCGGGCCGTGCTTGCTGCTGTCCTGCCTTCCTCCGTGTCCCTCCTCCCGCCGTCCCCCCTCCCCCCTCCTCGCTGTCCTGTGCACGTTTCCCGCCGGCCGTCCGTGTCCCCTTCCCCTCCCACAGAAGCAAAACAACCCTTGTGTCCCATTGTCTTTGCAGCATTCCCTCCCCTCCCACAGCAGATCCCCGCCTCCAGAGCCGCAGCTGATCCCCGCTCTCCCCGCCTCCCTCTCCCCTCCCACAGCAGATCCCCGCCTCCCGAGCCGCAGCCGGTCCCGATGCCGTTGTAACACGGCCTCCGCTCTCCCCCTCCCCTCCCACAGCAGATCCCCGCCTCCCGAGCCGCAGCCGGTCCCGATGCCGTTGTAACACGGCCTCCGCTCTCCCCCTCCCCTCCCACAGCAGATCCCCGCCTCCCGAGCCGCAGCTGATCCCGATGTTTCGGAAGATAGAAATTACGGGATGTCACTGTATTTCGCAAAATGTGTGCAAGCGGAAGAAGTCCAGGTGAGTGCCCGTTCCTGCTTCCCGCTGTCCGTGTGTGGTTCCCGCCCCCCCCCTCCCGTTGTCCGTGTGCGGTTCCCGCCCTCCCGTTGTCCGTGTGCCTTTCCTGCTCCCTGTAGTCTTTGCCTCGGCAAACTGGAAACAGACACATAAGATCAGGAGTATCGTGTGAAGCTCAACAGTGTGAACGTACTATGTATATGCGCCTGTGTGTTTGTGCACGTGGGTCTGTGCGGGTTTCTTCATGTGTGTATGTTTGTCTGCGCATTGTGTATGTCTGAGTGAGTGTGCCTGTGCGTGTCAGCTCGTCCGTCTGCATGTCTCTGCATATGTGTCTACGTGTTGTTGAGTATCAGTGTGAGAGTGTGTATTGTTTGTGTGTGTCCGCCTGGGTGTGCATATATGTGCGTGTAGGGGAGGGGGCACCCATTGCACGAGGGCTGTCGTGACACCGTCGTGCCCCGAGACGAGTGCACTCTCCCGGGATACATTCAAGTAATTTAAAGGATTTTTAAAGTCCTCCGTGTAGAAGTGCACCTGGCCGTCGGTGCTGGGACAGCGGGGCTTGAACAATAACTGCCACTCGTCACCGAGAGGTTTGTGGGCCTATGGAAATATACAGCTAAATTGATTTATTCTTGCATGCACTAAACTGATCTAGGACAGCAAGTAAGTTCAAATCAATATTCTCAAGGGACTTTTAAATATTTGAGTGCCAAAAAGTCAGAGACAGCCATGGCCAAACGATTCCACAAAAGCAATACGCACAGTGCCCCAGGTTCAATGATTGCTCGCAAACTTAACCGTTCTCCGTGTATATATGGAGCAGTCAAAATAATTACCAAGGTCTAAACGGCAATAATTTAACAAGAAAGATCCTAGATGAAAGCAACATGATCGGACATCAAGGATGTGCTTCTCCAGCAGTCACTGCTGCTTGAAAAAGATTCTGTGAGCTACAGGATTCCTGCTCGGTATTACCGACACCTGCTAAATATACAGGTAATTATTTACTGAATTACGAAACATCTGGGTTAAATCCATCCTCGTTTTTCTGCTCACTTGATCCTCTCCCCACCCCCTAATGCAAACAGTATTGACCCTGTTCCTGATGAGAACATGCGCCCGGCCCATCAGAGCCATAAAGTGCGTGTAAATGATCTCAGAGGCCGGGGCCGAGCCGTGCCGGGGCATAAAGCAGCGGGTTACTGAGTGCTAGACATGGACGAGAGACTACCGCTCCGGGGACAGGGTGTTGCATAAGAGAAGAAGGGCCCATTCCCATTAGGGGGTAGGGGCGCTCGACCAGGAAAGGGAGACCTGTGGGGTAGGGGCTGCTGCATTAGAGAGAGGGGCCCGTTCATGGGGAGAACCACCTTGAGAGGGAGAGCTGCACAAGTGAAGGGAGGCCTGCACAAAAGGGAAAAAGAGACTGCCGCGTGCAGATGAGGGACAGCTGCATTCAGAGACTGACACACGTTTACTGGCGAGATGGACTACATCAGCATGGACCAAGGGCACAGGGAGAGTTGGCACATTCTCCAGGGGCAGGGCTAACTGCGCTGGAGAGAGGGAGGCCTGGAGTGAGATTTCTGCACTAGGGCTCAGGGGATGCAGAGGGGAAGCAGGATGAGGGCGAGGCACCTGGGAGTGGGGCTGGTGCACCCGGAAGAGGGGCGCAGGACACATGCGTCAGGCAGCGAGGCTCCTTCGCCAGGGCGAGAGGTGTACCACCGTGGGGAGCAGGGTGGGGGTGTTCAGTTGCACAAGGGAGATAGACACTGGCACCTGCAGCAGGGAAAGGGGCTCCTGCAAGGGGGGGCTGTGAAGGGCAGCTGCACGAGGAGACAGAAATGGGGCACCCGCAGAAGGAGTGAAGGGCAGCTGCCCCGGGTGAGGGGCACCTTCAGCGGGGTAGGAACACGTGCAGCACGGAGCAGGGCTTCGGATGAGGGAAAGTGACTGACTGGTCGATAAGAGAGCGGGCGCAGCAGGAAGACACCCGCTGGACCAGGGAGACCAGGGCGGCGACACCGCGGCGGAACCAGGGCTGCTGCCTTCAGGACAGGGTGGCTTGCTTTAGCATGAGGGTGGGCACACGTTGCTGCACTGAGTTCATTGGGCATGCAGTTGGCAGCGCTAGGTTGGGTATGGCAGCACCAATGTGGCCCTGCTGACTGGACCAGGGCGAGGACTGACAACGCAATTTCTCTTTTCAACCTGCGCCTCACAACAACCAAGTGCGTCCTTGTAAAAGAAAGCAGTAGAGACCGGGGCCTTTCTTTTAGAGGGGCACTCCTCTTAAAAAAAAAAAAAAGTTTTCTCAGTCCCGTTTACAATTATGCTGTTTGTTATGAGGTGATGCACAACAGATACTTGAAACTCCACGGGTCTGCAACAGGGCCTCTCCTCTTGATACTCTTCTGCAGGAGTAAATGCACAAGCCAGTTTTCATTGTAGTGCAAAATGATAAGTGAAATAGTTGCAATACAAATCGCATTTGCGAGAGATTAAGCTATTGCCATTGTAAATGACAATGCCATTTATTTATCTGTTTTCAAAACTAACACATAAATAAAATGTTTGTCATTCATAATGCCAATAGCTCAAACTTTTCCAAAGGCGAAACCGTTGCATTGTAAATGCTTGTTTTTGTATAATCTTACCGCAACTGGATTTACACTAATTTTCCACTATTAATATTTTTGGGAAATATTAGCCTGTATCAAAAGCGTTTTATTAAATGTCTCTTCAATTAAATGGTCCTTAAGATTTCACAGTAGTTTAGCAAAGTGTTTTTTCTAGTTGCTTTTTTTGTGTACATTTTACTTTCAAAGTAAAGAATCCTCAATCTTTCATTCAAGCTTCTACAAGTATTTGCATCAAATCAGAACGTATTCTCGGAGCATTATAGGTCGCCTCATGATGCTAAACCTCAAACGGTTTTATGCTGGAACTAATGACGGCAGCGCTCGTCGAGCTCACAGCATTCCCTTATAGCACTCACCCTAATAGTAAAACGTAGCATTAATGAGTAGTAGGTGAAGGTAAAATCCCTTTGGGTGACTTATAATATTCTTAACCAACACTCTATCCGGCTCTCACTCACAAGCTGAAAATTACCATCACCCACTTTGTTTGTTCACCATTCAAACGATTGGACCATATAAAACATAGAATAATACAAATCACATCAATTAAAAATAAATGCATACATTTATTAATCTTTAAAAAGGATTTTAAGTTGCAGTAAAAAACGCAATCCCTTTACAATAAATCACAATAGTATCAAAATCACAAAAAATAAATCAAACAGCACATCATAAAACAGAGAGAGTATATCACAAAATCACAAAATGTGAGGCAAGGTGTTCACCTTGCCTCACATTTTGTGATATGACGGATGTGTATGCCTTGAAGACACAGTTTACCTGTCTAATTTGCCTATACTCTCTCTGTTTTATGGCGTGCTATTTGATTTATTTTTTGTTATTTTGATACTATTGTGATTTATTGTATAGGAATTGTGTTTTTTACTGCAACTTAAAATCATTTTTTGCATTGGTGTAGTTATTTTACTTCGTTCTGCTGAATTCAAGCCAGTCGACCATGATGTTCATATTAATAGAACAAAAAATGAATGTGTCCTCATGTAACCAACTGGTGCTCATGTAAATTGTTCTGATACCTGATCCGGGTCTAGTTTGCGTTGAATATAAAACTTCGTAGAAAAAAAATCGACTAGTCTTAGGTGTCCGTTTTGGCGCCGAGCTTGCGTAGTTGCCTTATTTTTTTTATGAAATAACTTGAGCGATCCTTCTAGGTTCATTTATTTTTCAGGCTTCCTCTTGCATTAGTGATTTCCTCAAAGACCCTCCATTTTCTTTACTGTAGAATATTTACACATCCTCTTTGCCTCCCCTGCTGCAAAACTGTTACCTTAATACGCATATGTACGCTGACGATACTTCTATTGTATTTACAGCATCACGTGGAGCTTCACATTTCTGATTTCCCCCCCCACCCTCCCCTCCTCTGGAGGATGGTGGAAAGCTGTGTGAATCTTAATACATCTAAAATGAAAATGTAGTTGGTCTTCAACAGTATGTTTTTGCGGGGTATGCAAACATTGACCGCAGTCCTTGCGATTAACTCTCAAACCGGTAAATGCAGAGATAAAGTTATGGATCTACTTGATGGCAAGCGGGCGCTCTCCATCAGGCTACTGCGGGTTCAAACTCTAGACGCTGTCGCGCAGGGATAATGAGTTGCTTTTTCTATTTGTGTCCTTTTCTCAGAGGAGTATTGTTAAAGCTCCAATTCAGTTCTGTATCGACTAGGGCGGTGCAGGGCATTTAGGACAGTCAAAGAATCCAAAATTCTGCCGCTTTAACCCCTTCCGGGCTGATGACGAGCTCAGCTCGTCATGAGCGTAACCTGCCGTACGCTCATGACGAGCTGAGCTCGTCATGTAACGCGGTAATTTTCAAATTGCCGCGTGCAGCGGGAAAATGCACCGCATCAATGCGGTGAAGTTCATTAAATCTGAAGTATTCCGCCATGTCAGTGAAAGGGGACGGCCGTTGCAATGGCTCCCAGTTCATCAGAGGGTCATTTTCAAAACCTCAGGCATCATGGACAGAAACGTCCACAGACGTGGGCCGCAGGTCTTCGCTTCAGACGATCATCAAACACTGTTCCAGACCCAGCTCTCTGCTGCTGTAGAATGCACTGAAGCTTAAGAGGTGGAGACCCAGAACGTGTGGAGTTTGAGTTGGTCTGACCTGGAAAAGTCTCCCCTGGAATTACGATAAGACTCTGGGGAACGAACCTAAGACTTTAGTATTGCTTCACTAGCAGAACTGCTGCTTGTTTTTTTCCTAGCTTTACTTCTCTGGTACAAAGAGAGTGCTCATGAGTGAACTTAATCAATCAATCATAGCATTTGTAAAGCGCACTACATACCCGTGAGGGTCTCAAGGCGCGCTGGGGGGGAGGTAGGGGGGGGTGCTACTGTTCGAAGAGCCAGGTCTTGAGGAGTCTCCTGAAGGTTAGGAGGTCTTTGGTCTGTCGTAGGCTCAGTGGGAGGGTGTTCCACGTCTTGGCGGCGAGGTGGGAGAATGATCTGCCACTGGCAGTCACTTCGGATGCGGGGGACGGTGGCGAGGGCGCGGTCTGCAGAGCGGAGCTGGTGGGCGGGGGTGTAGAAGCTGAGTCGTCTGTTGAGGTACGTTGGTCCGGTGTTGTCTAGGGCCTTGTGTGCGTGGATGAGGAGTTTGAAAGTTATCCTCTTGTTGACGGGGAGCCGGTGCAGGTCTTTCAAGCGGGGTGTGATGTGGCTGCGGCAGGGGATGTCGAGGATCAGGCGTGCGGAGGCGTTCTGGATGCGTTGGAGTCAATTCATATTAACCTCTTCGATGCTCATGACGAGCTCAGCTCGTCATGAGCCGTGGAACGCTCAGGTGCGGGTAGAATTCCCCTCCTGTGCTGAGCGTTCCACGGGAGGCAATGCACCTGTGACAAGCTCAGCTCGTCATGAGCATGCGGGCGCTGTGCTGGGTTGAGGGGGGCACGCAGCGAAGGGGTTAAATAGATAGTAAGTAATAGATAGTAAGTGGGGCACAAGATCCAACATGGTTACACCTGGTCTGGGGTTTCTGATTGTCCCGTTCAAAAGGCATGCGGCCAGACAGGTGGGGCTGGGCTGTCCCTTTCGGGTCCGGATAGAGGCTGATTTACTGTCTCTAATAGCACAGATGTAATAAAAAATTAATTCAAGTATTCCATCCGTTACGCGTATTTTCTGTGTGCAGTGTGAACGCCTCTGTTTGGTGAGATCTGTGCTGTAAATAGTTATCTCAAAGAGGAGGTGTCGATGTATTCTCTATTTACAGCAGCAGTAGTATTTCACGCGGAGGAGATGTGCTCTAGCAGCTAGAACCGCTGCACTTGGAACCTGGGGGCCCAGATTTAATTCCGGTCACGGCGCGTCACTCAACACTGTGTGATTCTGGTCAAATCAGTTACTCTCCCTATACGTAAACTTGTGAAATGTATCTGTGTAATCACACTTTTTGTAGGTCATCTTCCAACCCCCCTCCCATTGTACCGTGTTCTGTTGCTACATTGCTCGGATTGCGCTATATGAATAACAGTATATATACATCGATACATATTTCACTAGGAAACGCTACACACTAGGAAACCACAATACAACAGGACAGTTTCTTGCCACGTTACGTTCGTGTTCCTTTTGGAAGAAGACTGGTTGGTCTCCCACGGCTCGCAGACAGAGGTGCTGAATTGTTTATAGTTTCATCATTCCTCTACGTTATATTTCTTGCTGATGCTTGTGGGCGAGTCATGTGACATCCTGGCTCGCTGGTCTGCAGTGACTGTCTAGTGTCCTGGTTTGATAGTACAATATTGGCCTGCTGAGAGTGCATGTTAGTGGATAGTAACAGAAGGGACCAGTGCTCGTTTACAGTGTACCACACTTCTACTTCAGAGGCATACTCTGGCTAGTTCTAACCTCTAGTGAAAGATTGTTATCCAGGTCAAGCCAAAGGCAGCGGTTTACTGGCTGCGCAAGAAGAGCTGTTAACCATGTATAGTTTTATCAAACTCATTTTAAAGGGTTTACATCAGCCTTCCTGACAGGCATGTGATCCATATCAACAAACCCCAGTTCTCTCTGCTATGAATAATGTTGTTTTGTAAAAGCCGAATAATCCATGCCTTCATTTTTTCTTTCTTCCCCCACAGACCAAGGACAGTGTGTCAAATCTACGCTGACGGACCCTGAGCGATGCATAAAACTAGAACCACATGAAGCCGGATCGTGGAATGCAAAAGAGGCTGTGCTCCAGAGTTCAGAGCAGAGAGACGGCTCCATAACAGAGAACGATCCCAGTGGAGAAGAGATCAAATCAGTACAAGATATGGTGTTTAATTGTAGTGAATGTGGAAGAAGCTTTAGTACCGGCTCCAAGCTCGCTGATCATAGGAGAATCCATACGGAGGAGAATTTGCACGTGTGTACAGTGTGTGGAAAGAACTTTCGAGTGCATTCGCACCTGGTAGAACACCAGCTGATACACACTGTGGAAAAACCCTTCATGTGTCGCGAGTGTGGGGACAGTTTCCGCGAGTCCTCTCAGCTGGTTATTCACCAGAGAATTCACACTGGAGAGAATGTCTACACCTGCAATGACTGTGGGAAGCATTTTCGGCAGTCTGGAGACCTGAACATTCACCGGCGCATACATACCGGTGAGAAGCCATACAAATGTGGTGAATGTGGCATGAGCTTTAGAGGGTCATCAAATCTGATTACCCACCAACGCATTCACTCAGGAGTGAAGCCATATACTTGTGGTGAATGTGGTTCCAGTTTCAGGCACTCGTCCGCTTTGACTGCGCACCAGCAAATCCATACCAGAGAGAAACCCTATACGTGCATTGAATGTGGGAAGGATTTCAGTCGATCGGCCGACCTGGTCACTCATCAGCGGATTCACACAGGTGAAAAACCGTACAAATGTAAAGAATGTGGGAAAAGCTTTCGTCAATCCGGTGGGTTAAATATACACTACCGAATACACACAGGTGAAAAACCATACAAGTGCATTGTTTGTGGGATGGGTTTTAGAGGTTCTTCAAACCTGATAACCCACCAGCGGACACACATGGGCGTCAAACCGTACACATGTAGTGACTGTGGTGCAGGGTTCAGGCACTCCGCGGGTCTGATCTCGCATCACAGGATGCATTCAAACTTCTGTTCCGCAGACCTCCTCACACAAAGGCTCAAACCCAGCGATGGCGGTCCGATGATTATAGAGATGGAAGCCCCGGTGGAGTGAAGGACAGTGTTTCAGTGGAGACGGTCAACTGCTAACTTTTGACAGGTAGCTTTGAGTTCGGAGAACTGATGCTTTTTATGTTACAAATGTCTGCACAGTGGAATCGAATGCCAATCTAAATATATACGTAGAAAGGGAAATATAGATATACCAAGTTAGTTAGACAACTAACGTCTGTTTTTTTTCTCTCCAATTTGAATAATTATTGTGGATGTTGAATTTCTAGTTTGGTGATTTTGCTTTTTGTCTCTTTACCGACCCTCAAGAAGGAGCTTTGTTAGTTGCAAATGCTGGAGACACAGATGAAAATATCCCTTTATGAAGAATGTTTACTTTACATACGTTAGTTACCAAATATAAGAATGACAATGTCATTCATAGCCATTGCCCTATAGTCTGGATTGTGCCATTGGTTGCAATAGTACGAGCGTTTGGGTATGTTCAAACACACCAAGGGGTCAACAACAATATAGAAAGTGTAAACAAACATTTTAAGCACATCCCAAAGTTCCAGATGAAACGTTTACCCGTAACCTATAAAGGAGTCTCGAGGTATCTGAAGCAGCAGAGCACATGGAGAAGATTCACTGATGCGAACAGCCGGGGCATTTTATTAGGAGATCACTTCTATCTTGTAGAAAAATATTCCACTGAGCCAGCATCAGAACGGCGATTCCCCCCCAAATCTTTGTTGGGTGGAAAACATTATTCAATAGACTTACAAAGAAGTGAGAAAAGGGAGTTGAGGTGAGTAAAAAAGATCCTTAAGAAGCATCTTGGTGGGGTTAAGTTTGTCTTCCAAAGAAGGGAAATTCAAACCCTTGGTCTGCATCTTACAAAACAGTCCTTTTTTTACCAATGAGATACTCGTCTCCTTTAAGGAGCAGAATATTTCCAGGAGCAGTCTCCTCTTGCTGTTCCCAACTCAAGAAGTGCAGGATAAACCAGGACAAACTAGTTCTGGCTGAACCCACCGGTCCTTTCTCGTCCAATTTCCAACACTATGACCCGCGGCTTAAAAGTTTGGAAAAGTATTCATCTTCATAAAAATCGAGACGACAATCATGCCTGAATAGTGGGCAAGTGTCCCCTGTTTTAGAAAGGTCTTGCTGTGTTCTTCAGTGAAACCAAAGGCACTCACATTTTTGAAGAGACTGATCACGTTTACCTCCAAATAGCTTAAGCTGAATTCCAGAACTCCAAGTGCACATCTCAAACGCTGACTTTGTGATTCTAAAGGAAAGAAGTCCTAACAAAATTGCTGTCCAGCTTACACTGCTTGAGTATTTATCAGCATTGATCAAATTAACGATAAATGTTCATGAGATTGTGCAGAACTTTCCCATTGTGTATCTGGACATAGCACTTAGCAAGACCGTGCTGCCTATTTCAGTGTCTCCAGTGTATTTCAAGGGGTTTAAGCAACACTTTGATTTGCTCATCATTGGAAACAAGCCTACTTTCATCTCCCACGGACGAAGAGCCAACTGCCTGTGTATAGTCCAGCCGTACTAGTAAGGCATTTAAAATGTAAATATCAGCCAGGTCTAATCCTGTCTCTTCTTAAAAGAGGAGAATTTGTAACAGATCAGAACATTTCCTGCTATGAATCACAGCGGTAACGAATAGTTTCTTACCTGTCGGTGTCGTTTTGCAGCTTGAAGATGTTTCTGGATTCACTATGCTGTGCATTATTCCGCGGTCTAGTGGTTGGGTCCGGAATCGTAGTCCTTTTTTTTTTTTTCTGTAGCCCAGGTGGGTGTCGACGTCCCACCTTTTGGTGTACTTCCTGTGACGTCGGCACGCTTTCTGCGGAAGCTCCCGTCTTTAGGTGCCATCTTCGGAATCTTTTTTTCCTGTTTTGTGTTCTGTTTGCGAATCCTTTGGCAATGTTCTGTATTTCCTTTTCAAGTAAGTGATTTATCCGCTTTGTCCTTCAAGGTGTCTGTTAGTATATTGTCCTTGTATTACCACCTGCTTCTCCATCCTCCTCTTTCTGGCGGGGGTGGGTGGGTTCGCTGGTGAATCCAGAAACATCTTCAAGCTGCAAAACTACACCAACAGGTAAGAAACTGTTCGTTTTGCAGCGTGAATCTTTCTGAATTCACTATGCTGTGCATAGACTTTGTAGCGGTTTGTTATGTCTGTGGCGGCTGGGTGGAAGATGAGCATTGGTGGTTGAATATTTGTTGAAGCACCTTCTGTCCGACTTGTGCTTCCTTGTTCATTTGTATATCCACACAGTAGTGCTTAGTGAACGTGTGCACTGAAGCCCATGTTGCCGCCAGGCATATGTCTTGAATGGGTGTGTTAGCCAGGAAGGCTAGCGTTGCTCCTTTTTTCCCAGTAAAGTGGGCCCGTGCCCCTTCTGCTAGTTCTTGGGCTGCTTGTTTGTGGCAGAATTGTATAGTTTGTGCGATCCATCATGCGATGGTTCCCTTTGTTACTGATTTACCCAGGAAACTGCTTGCGAAGGACACAAAGAACTGTTTTGTATTCCTTTGTTCTTTCGAGGTAGTATATGACTGCCCTTCTAGCGTCCAGAGTGTGCAGTGCCCTCTCTGCGCTTGTGGTCTGTTTCTGAAAGAAGCTTGGTATTTGTATTGTCTGGTTGATGTGGAACCTTGACACCACCTTTGGCATAAAGTGTGGGTCCGTTCTCATCACCACCCTATCATTGTGTATTTGGATGTAGGGTTCTTGTAGCGTTAGCGCCTGTAGTTTGCTCACCCTGCGCAGTGAGGTGATTGCCACCAAGAAGGCTGTTTTCATTGTTAGCATTTGTAGGGAGGCCTTATGAATGGGTACAAAGGGCACTTTCATGAGCTCTGTTAGGACTAAATTGAGGTTCCGTGCCGGTGGTGGCATCCTCTCTGGTGGTGCGATCCTCCTCGCCCCTTCCAGGAATCTTTTTACTATCTGTGAAGTAAAGAAGCTCTTCCCTGTTTCTCCTCTTGTGTAGGCTACTACCGCAGCTAGGTGTACACTAAGCGAGAATTAACTTAGTTTTGCCTGCAGTAGGTGCGTGAGATATCTTAGCACCGTTGATTCCCTTGTCATCTTCTTGTGTAGCTTTTTCTTGCTGCACCATTGTGTAAACCTCTTCCATTTTGCCACGTAGCACCATCGTGTGCTAGGCCTCCACGCCTCTCGTAGTACCCGCAGGTTGCTCTCGGGTAACTTCAGGTGTGCAAACTCTGTCTTCAGGAGCCATGCTGCTAGGCTGAGGCTCTCTGGCTCTGGGTGTAGTCCTTCTCCGTTTTGCATGGAGAGTAAGCCTTTCCTTTTCCCGAACTTGTGGGGTGCACCCTGTGCCATGTCCATTATCTGTGAGTACCAGGCCTGCCTGGCCCACTGAGGTGCCACCAGGATCAGGGTCATGTTGCTGGTTCTGCATTTGTTGAGTACTCTGTGTATCAGTGGTATCGGGGGTAAAAGCGTGAGCAAATGTTTTCAACCAGCTTATCCATGGGGCATTCCCTAGGGATCCTTGCCCTGGTTGCCTGGATGCGAAGTTTCGGCATTTTGCATTCTGGCGTGTTGCAAATAGGTCTATTGTCGGTGTTCCCCACCTTCTGAATAGCCGTTGCGTTTCCTGTGTATTGAGCTCCGACTCGTGGGATGCCGATGTCTGTCTGCTGAGCCAGTCCGCTTCCACATTGTCCTTCCCTGGTAGGTGTATGGCTAGCAGGTCTATTTTTAGTGGGATGGCCCATCTCCATATCTCCTGTGCTAGGTTCGATAGCGGGGCTGATTGTGTTCCTCCCTGTTTGTTGATGTAGAACATCGTTGTTGTGTTGTCTCTGGATCAAAAATCTCTGGTTGTACAGTTTTTTGTCTGGAAGGCCTTCAGGGTGAGGAACACTGTTTTTAGTTCCAGGTAGTTGATGTGTTGTGATGTGATGTGATGTATGTGATGTGATGTGGAGGAGTGTGGCTCACTGCTTAGAGCGGCAGTCTCTGGTACAGAGGTCTGGCCGGGACCAGGGTTCAAATCCCGCCTCGGCTGATCTTGGCGGTTCTTGAGCTCATAATTCCCCGGACCTGATTTCTCGCCTCGGTGCCTACTCTGAGCATGAGTCCCACGCTGCAACTCTGGGCAATAGCTTGCTTAGCCTCCACAACGGCCCCCTACAGCACTGGGGATGCCTGGTTGCACCTCGGGGATGCCCAGGAGTGGACATTCCACGGGGAAAAGCCAGGACGGGTTCCCTAGCGGTATGAGTACAGCGCCAGGACACACTGCTTGCCGGGGTATCAGTGCGCTTTACAAATACGGCTACATTTACATTTATGTGTTTCACCGCATCCGCTGGAGTCCACAGACCCCTCACCCTGAGCTTGCTCATGTGAGCCCCCCATCCCTTCTGGGATGCGTTTGTGGTGATGGTCACCGTTGGGGTCGGTGGTGTTAAAGGCTTCCCTTCTGTTATGTTCTCCTTACTCCACCACGACATCTCCTCCTGCACTGCATGCGTTACAACCACTAGATCTTCCCAACTTCCTGTAGCTTGTGACCATTTTTCTTGCAGCCATTCTTGGAATGGTCTCATGTGGAGCCGTACATTTGGGACCAGATGTACGCAGGAGGCCATCATGCCCACGATCTTGCTCGCTGTCCTCACTGTCAGAGCTTGCCCCTTCTGGTAGAGGCGAGTCTCCATCAGCTGGGCCAGTGTTCTTTTGTCGCTGGGGAACACCCTGCTCTGTACCGCGTCGATCTGTGCACCCAGGAAGATCTTCACTTGCTCTGGTTCCATTGAGGATTCCCCCCAGTGAATGGAGAATCCCAGGTCCACCAGTGTGCTTGTCACGTGCTGTGCGTGTTCTTTACATGTCCTGTGTGAACTTGCCTTTATTAGCCAGTCGTCCAGGTAAGGGTATACATGTATCCCTTCCCATCTTAGGAGCGCTGCCACTGCTGCGAGGCAGTTTGTGAAGACCCTTGGTGCGGATTTTAGTCCGAATGCTAGGGCTGTGAACTGGTAGTGATCTTGGTTGATGGTAAATCTCAATAGGTGCTTGTGCTGCCTGTTCATTGGGATGTGCAGGTAGGCATCTTTGAGGTCTATGGTGGCCATGAAGTCTCCGTCCCTTATCTGAGGAATGACCTCTTGTAGAGCCGTCATATTGAATTTTTGTGTTTTTATGTACTTGTTTAGGAACTTTAGGTCCAGGACAGGTCTCAGTGTTTCGTCCACCTTTGGTACCAGGAAGTAGGTTGAGTACACTCCCTTGTACCTTTCTCTGTATGGTACTGGTTCGATGGCCTCTTTTTGGAGGAGTTCCTTCGCTTCCTTTTGAACTAGCTCTCGCTCCTTTCCTGACCGCGCCCTTCTTTTTGGTTTCCTGTTTGGCAGTGTCTTTTCCAGTTCTATGCAGTATCCAAACTGTATGATGTTGAGTATCCATTTGTCTGTGGTTAACTTCTTCCACTCCCGGAAGAAATGACTTAGCCTGCCTCCTACTGGTGTTACATGTTCGTTGATTTTTTTTGTCCGTGTAAGCCTGTGTTGGTCTTGTTGTGCTCCACACTGGGAGGAGTTGCGTGGGCGGGCACGTAGTACGTGACTGAGTCACTTAGTGGTGGGTTGTTGGCCCCCTCTTTTATTTTGTCCACGTCCATTCGCCCTCCCGCGAAAGGACTGGCCCCTTTGCTGGTAGTGCCAGGTTTGTTTTTGATGCCCTTGTTGTGTTTGGCTGTCTCCCTGGTGGGACTGTTGGAAGGTCTGGTGTGACGGTTTCCTGGCTGGTTTCCCCCTCTTCCGTTCGGTCTCCGCGACGGTGTACCCCTTTTCGTCCCCCTGAATTGTAAGGCCCCCATGGACCTTGCAGTTTCGTTTTCTTTTCTGAGCTGGGTGAGTTTTTTATCCACCGGTGCCCCAAACATTGTCTCCCCATTGAACGGGGTGCTTCGAATGTTGTGCTGGACCGCTGGTTTGAAGCCTGAGCCAGGCCTGCCTTCTCTCCGTGATTCCCAACATCATCAGCCTGTTGGACATGTCCGCTCCATCCTAGGCTGTTTTGAGGCAAAAATTTGCCACGTTTTTCCCTTCTTCCACAAGGTGAGAAGCTCTTTGTTGGTAATCGTCTGGGAGGTGCTTGAGCAGCTGTCCGATCTTGTCTAGAATTTGGTACTGGTGCCTGTTCAGCAGGCGTTAGAGTTTGCCATGCGCCAGTGCATCGCTGCATTTCTTTCTATCTTCCTCCCCGTTAGGTCCATCTTCTTGCTTTCCTTGTCTTGTGGTGGTCCTGATGTTGTTGGCACACTTGCCCTTTTCCTGGCGGTCGCCGCAAAAATGGAGTCCGCCGTAACTGATCCTCGGATGTAGGGAGGATCCTTATAGAGGAGTGTTTATATTTCTTCTCTGTCCCTGGCGTCACTGACCTGCATGTTGCCGGTTCCTTGAGCACCTCTTTCCCCTGGGCCATGACACTCTCAAGCATGGGGAGGTACTGGCTCCTAGTTTGTGTGGGGAGCAGGGTCTCCAAGAGGAAGTCTGCTTTTGGTTTTTCCTCCTCTAGCTTGACTCCAAAAGCTGTTGCCGTGTTCTTGATGACCATATTGTATGCCCCAATGTTATCTGGCGGCGAAGGCCTCGAAGGGTACGTGTCCAAGGCCTCTTCTGGGCTTTCGGTGTCGAGGTCCTGCCACTCCAGGTCCTGTGTCCCCGAGGATGTTGAGCCGAGGATCGTCCGCTGATCGTTGTCGCCCTCCTCCTCGTAGTAGAAGGCTTCTTCCTCTTAATGACCCTGGGTCTCAGGACTTTTCGGCGGCTCTTCGGCCTCGAAGTCCTCCTCCTCTTCTACTTCGTCGATCACCGTCTTTGGTTTTGACAGAATCGCGAACCTCTTCATCTTTTCGACGAACTCCTTCTTTCTTTGCAGGATGTTATCCATTTTGGCCTCGAGCCGTCTTTTCTTTCTCTCCAGTTCGGCGGCCTGTTCGGCGTCGGACGGTTCGGCTGATCTCTTCGACGTGTACGTCGAAATGGGCTTCGGGTCCTTTAATGGTTGCCGAAGCGACCTTCGGGTCCTTTTCTTTCAAAGTCAAACGTTCCTTTTCGGGGACATGCTTCGACGACCTTGGCTTTTCGGCGGTCTTCGCCGCCTGGGAGTCCTTTTCGAAGGATCCGCTGGGCTGTTTGTCCTTGGATGCAGCTCAGGCTGTCGAGATGTTTGGCGCCAGTGCTCCCTTCGAGGACTTAGACTGTTTTTCGAGAGTCTGTCGGGGGCTATGGGGTCATCGACTCTCCTACCTCTTTAGAAGTCTTCTTCTCGGTCTCTACGACTGTGTAGTCGTCGTCTTCTCTGGCGACGTGGTCTTCCTCGTCGCACGAGAGGCCCAGGTCTTGAAGGGACGATGGTTGTATCTTGCATGTTGTAACTGGCTCTTCTCGGTCGCTCTCTAACCCGGAGAGTCTTTGGTGTGAAGGCGGAGCAGGCTTTGCAGTTCTTGCTCTAGTGGTCGACCGGTAGGCAGAGGTTACAAACTGGGTGCTGGTCCTTCTGCGCGTATTTGTGGTGGTAGTTACGGCGCATACTCCATTGGATGTCGAAGTTCTCCTTCTCCTTTGTCGTCCCGGCTCGATGGTGTTGTTCCTCGTCGTCTTCTCAGTGCAAAATTCGACTTTTCTGCGTCTTCTTTCCTCCAAAACACTGGAGCCCCTTTGGGAACGATCCAGACCCAACGGCGGAAAATAGAATCTGAAGATGGCGCCCAAAGGTGGGAGCTACCGCAGGAAGTGCACTAAAAGGTGTGACGTCGACGCCCACCTGGGCTACAAAAAAAAAAGAAAAACTACGATTCCCGACCCAACCACTAGACCGCGGAATAATGCACAGCATAGTGAATCCAGAAAGATTCACGCTGGAAAAGCAGGGTTTATTCAAAGATAGTGGGACTCTGTCCCTACTGATTACCAAGGGTATGCTTTGTCGTGGACAGGAGAGCTTCAGAGCAGTACCACCGGTGAGGAGTATGTATTCTCCTGGGCGCAAGAATGTCTGGGCAGTAGTACTAGTTTGTGGAGCCTGCTGGCGGGAGAACATCTGGTACTACTGCTATTGACGAGTGTGCAATTTAATGGGCAGGGGCCTATTTCTGCAGAACCATCATTGAAGAGAATACATCTTAAGGTGGGACAGCATCTGAGATGTATGAATCCTCATGGGAGCAGCTACAGAGTACCAAGGGTGGTTATGCGTGTATCCCTCCCCAATCCCACTTGCATCGCCACTATTTTCTCAGAATATCTCCCCAATTCCTTGGTATTATAAAATGAGAGCTGTAGAGGTGGATCAAATGCCTCCTTTAAAAAGCAGACCAGATGCTCAATAACCACATCAGACGAGACACCGTTTTTTATACGTAAATCTTTACCCATGTGGACAGCAGACTCCTAAATCCAAGTATATGCACTCGGTGCAGAAGGTACACCTTCTGCAAGGTTGCGTATCCAAGAGGCACACAGGCGGAGGCACACAGGCGGAGGCACACAGGCGGAGGCACACAGGCGGAGGCACGCAGGCGGAGGCACGCAGGCAGAGGCACGCAGGCAGAGGCACACAGACACACACACACCCTCTCCCAAAGGATACCTTGCATCTCCAATTTCTTTTGCCAACCGCTAACTCAACGACTTTTCGCTCTCTCCTCCTCTGTGTTCTCTATTTACTCTTTCTCTCTTTGTCTGTGTGTTATTTCCCTATTCTTCCCTTCCTCTCTGTCCCTCCCTTCAGTGCAGTATTGGGCCGGGCGCCTCAGTCCATCCGAGATCTTGATTTAATGATAAATCGAGATTGCTTGAAGTTCAGGGAAAAGTGCAATAAGGACGCTGCGAAGTTAGTTTACACTTTACAATTAATATCAAGAATCGTATAGAAACATTTACATAATCATTTTAATTTATCTTGTACGGTAAGAATTTAAAAAATAAGACTACGAAATATTCTAATTCATCTGATCTGTTCAACATTTCTAAGAGATCAAACCTAAACAAGTCGGTCTGTTGGTAAACTGTACACGCAGGCAATAAAAAAACAAGGCAACAAAAAAGGAACACGTGTGAAACATGCTCTACGTTATTAAAATGTACAGCTGTCAGTTCGTTACAGATCATAGATCGTCCAAGATTTGTTCTTTTTATACTTATAAAGGTAAATTCTGAACATCATTTTCCTGTATTTCGAGACTGGTCTCTGTTCTGTCGTCCACATTGAGCGGCATTTGACACGTTCACTCTCCGGCTCCTGGTTCATATTGTTGCGACTCCTGACCAAAGAGACGAAGCAGTCAGCCTGACCGCGTCTCCAGCACATCCACCATTAAAGAGATTCACTGTGTGGTAGTCTTTCGTCCAGTTCTCGAGTTGTTTCTTTATTTCCAGTGGCCGCAGACATTGGCTGCACCAGGTTAGGCAGAAAGCTCCACGTTCACCAACTGGTGCGAAGAGTCCATCGAGCGATATCTGAAGCGATCACGACTGGGGTCCTTAAGGCGCTTCGATGCACTTGTGACCATTGGTTACGTGACAGCAAATTTGCTGTGTATGAAAAGAAAATATAATTCTGTTTATGCACTAACTGGTTTTGTGGAGATGCCCGTCAGCCCTTGTTGGTGTAATAAGTGTGTTTACTTAGTACAACATGACACTTGCCTCTGCTTTGTGATCTAGTTTTGATTTTATGACCCTGTATTGTTTCCAAACACCTGTTTAACATTTTCAAAGGAAGTGCCTGAGGTGGAAATGTTTCCAGCATGTCTAGTTCCCTCTGAGGCACGTTAGTAAGTAAATTGGCTTCCTGTGCTCTTTCTAGAAATACAGAGGAAACCTCTGCCTTTCCAAGACGCAGCACAGACTTAGAAATGTGTAGGGGCCATCTAGGCAGCACTCGCCATGTAATTCATATCTGCTATGTAACTTACCGACAATTATGCTTCTAGCTTGAACAGATCAAGGGTCACTGAAAACACAATAATCTACATGTGGTGCTGTACAGGGGTAGACCCTTTCCAAAGGTTAACTGTCACCTCAGTTCCTCTTTGGTATCTTCAGGTGTTTTACGCATACTAATGAGTTTTCACAAACAGTATCAATCTGTGTTAAAGTGACAATATTGTGAAGTAAAAATGTTATGTTTCGTCTTGTTATGCAGCATAATTTGCCTTTTCTTGCTGCATAATTTATTCCAACATGCCACATAACTTGGGTCTAGGTTGTGCTGCAATTCCCGATCCCATGAGTATGGGCAGTGTGACAGGTGTGCAAGGAAGGGTGGGGTTGCAAGTACGGAGGGCCACGGGTGCACAGTATGGACAGGCCTGTTTTTCTTTCAAGTTAATATCTATAAGGTACTTTCCAGCCCACCAAAGACGGTGGCATTTGCTATACAGTGTGATCGAGTTCAAGAATTAAGTGTAATGAACGAGGCTTCGCAAATTGGTTCAGAAGGTTCGATACTCCTTTGCATATCGGTTTCATTTAGAAACCATATTGGTTAGAAATCATCCCAAAAACAGCTGATAGATTTTTGTTTTCTTCATTAGTTTGTTTTAGCCCAAATCTTTGGCCCAAAATAATGTTCTATGTATGAAAAATATCATACAATACTTGCAAGAGAATTTCTAGACCCTTATTAGTTTCTTAAAATTAAATGTTGGCATAATCAATAGAGGTATCCAAATTTTGAATTGTTTTCTGGAAGCTGTGATGGTTAGGTAAAAAGTTATAATACGTTTGTATTTTTTTTTTAAGCATGAAATAGAAATGTTTGTTAGGAGTACAAACGTATACTCGACTAAAGCAACTATTTGTAGCATTTTCAAAAAGTATGTATAAACAAATATTTTCTACTAATCTTGGAAAACTCCGATTTTGTTAAAAAAAGTTGTTTACTGTTTTCTAACAGTTTGAGTGAATGAAAATGTTTTTATCATGTTTTAATATTTGAATCCGTATTGATAAAAATAACAAAGGTTAATTTCCCCCTGAAAAACTCTTTAGATCTTCAAACATTTTGGAATCGAAAACAAACTTAGAATTTGAAATAAAAACTGTGTTTTATTTGTTGTCTATTATGTGGTCAGGATTAATCACAACATTGCATCCATAACAGAGGTGCCTTTCCCGGCTTGTCTTCAGTATTTAAGATCTGGTGACTCTTTAGTAAGAGAGGCGTGCTACAGTATACTATGTGGTAACCCTACAACCTATACTGTGCCTGAAGAGGAAGGCAGTGCTTCTTTTGGTGACGGCCGCTGGCCAGTTTCCCTGCCGTATCCCAGCAGAAAGTCTGTCTGCGTGCGTCATACCAGTGGCCAGGGCTTCCCTCTTGGATCTGGCCAGGTTTGCTTCACCTCCTCTTGACTATCATGCGTAATGTTAATTCTGTTTTGGTTCAGTGTTTTAAGTGCTTTATTACATTCAATGTTAGTAATGTTGTGTCTGCCTAAGGTATTTCATGCCTCTTCCATACAAAGCCCTCACGGCACATTGAATTATACCTGGGTGGAGCAGACTGTACATTTCTTTCCCACGTGTGTAGTTGTTGTTACTGGCTTCCATAGGTCAGGCTTGGTACTGAGATTAGCTTTATTGCTTTAACTACACTCCAATAAATGTAGATCAGATCCCTATACGTGTGTATGTTCTTTCTTTTACCAATGCAACTGTGTCTTCATCAGACATCCTGAAATCTGCATACGTGAGCATTACCTGTTAGGAGCAACAGACTTAAACTTGTGAACTGGTGGTGAAAGAAGACCTGAAAATGTGCATGGAAAGCTCTACACGTGAACAAGTACAACTGTAGAATGTGAAGAGCTGAATGTGTGTGTGTGTGGAAAGGTCTGCACATGTGAACAAGTACAGCAGTAGCGTGTGCAGAGCTGAACATGTGCCTGGAAAGGTCTACACAGGCGAACAAGTACAGCCATAGCGTGTGCAGACCTGAACATGTGCATGAAGAGGTGTGGCGCCGCGGCTAGGGCGACTGACACCGGAATCTGGGGATCACGGTTCGATCCCCGGCTCCGGCGGCAGGTTAGCCCAGCACCATGTGACTCTGGGCAATAGCTTACTTAATCTTCTTGACGGCCCCCAGCGCCTAGAGACCCATATGGGTGATTGTGCGCTTTACAAATGTGGATTATTATTATACGTTCTACATATACGTACAAGTATAGCAGTATAATGTTCAGAGCTGAGCATATGCGCAGAGAGGTCTACACATATGTACAAGAATAACAGTAGAATGTGCAGAACTGAACATGTGCACGGAGATGTCTACACATACAAACAAGTGCAGCCTTAGACTGTGTAGTGCCGAACATGTGCATGGAGAGGTCTACACATATGAACATGTACAGCAGCAGAATGTGCAGAGCTGAACATGTGCATGGAGAGGTCTACACATACAAACAAGTGCAGCCTTAGACTGTGTAGAGCCGAACATGTGCATGGAGAGGTCTACACATATGAACAAGTATAGCAGCAGAATGTGCAGAGCTGAACATGTGTATGGAGAGGTCTACAAAATGAACAATTACAGCATTAGAATGTGCATGGCTGAGCATGTGCATGGAGAGGTCGACACATATGAGCAAGTACAGCAGTAGAATATGCAGAGCTGAACATGTTCATGGAGAGGTCTGCACATGTGAACAAGTACAGCAATAGAATGTGCGGAGCTGAACATGTGCATGTAGAGGTCTACACATATAAACAAGTACAGCAGTAAAATAAGCAGAACTGAGCAGGTGCGTGGAGAGGTCTACACATGCGAACAAGTATGGCAGTAGAATGTGCAGAGCCGAACATGCATGTAGAGGTCTACATATATGAACAAGTACAGCAGTAGAATGTGCAGTTGAACATGTGCATGGAGAGGTCTACACATATGAACAAGTACAACCGTAGAATATGCAGAGCTGAACATGTGCAAGGCAAGGTCCACACATACAAACAAGTAAAGCAGTAGAATGTGCAGAGCTGAACATGTGCCAGAAAGGTCTACAGGTACGAACAAGTACAGATGTAGCGTGTGCAGAGCAGAACATGTGCCCGGAAAGCTCTACACATGCGAACAAGTAAAGCCTTAGCGTGTGCAGAGGTGAGCATGTGCGCAGAGAGGTCTACACATGAACAAGTACAGCCGTAGAATGTGCAGAGCTGAACTTGTGCTCGGAGAGGTCTACACATACAAACCAGTGCAGCCGGAGAATGTGCAGAGCTGAACATGTGCATGGAGAGGTCTACACATATGAACAAGTACAGCAGTAGAATGTGCAGAGCTGAACATGTGCATGGAGAGGTCTACACATATGAACAAGTACAGCCGTAGAATGTGCAGAGCTGAACATGTGCATGGAGAGGTCTACACATATGAACAAGTACAGCCGTAGAATGTGCAGAGCTGAACATGTGCATGGAGAGGTCTACACACATGAACAAGTACAGCCGTAGAATGTGCAGAGCTGAACATGTGCATGGAGAGGTCTACACATGAACTAGTATAGCAGTAGAATGTGCAGAGCTGAGCATGTGTGCGGAGAAGTCTACACGTACAAACAAGCTAAACTTGTGCAGGGAAAGGTCCAGACATGCGAGCAACTACAGCTGTAGGATCTGCAGAGATGAGCATATGGGCGGAAAGGTCTACACATACGAGCAAGTGCAGCTGTAGAATGTGCAGAGCTGAACATGTGCATGGAGAGGTTTACAAAATGAACAAGTACATCCGTGGAATGCAGTAGCAGTAGCCTGCAGAGCTTAGCGCATGTGCGTGGAGAGGTCTAGACATGCGAACAAGTACAGCAGTAGAATGTGCAGAGCTGAACATGCATGTAGAGGTCTACATATATGAACAAGTACCACAGTAGAATGTAAAGACCTGAACATGTGCTTGTAGAGGTCTACACATATAAACAAGTACAGCAGTGAAATAAGCAGAACTGAACATGTGCAAGGCAAAGTCTACACATACAAACATGTAAAGCAGTAGAATGTGCAGAGCTGAACATGTGCATGGAAAGATCTACAGGTACGGACAAGATAGACGTAGCGTGTGCAGAGCTGAACATGTGCCGGAAAGGTCTACACATGCGAACAAGTAAAGCCATAGCGTGTGCGGAGCTGAGCATGTGCGGAGAGGTCTACTCATATGAACAAGTAAAGCCGTAGAATGTGCAGAGCTGAACTTGTGTGCGGAGAGGTCTACACATACAAACCAGTGCAGCCGTAGAATGTGCACAGCTGAACATGTGCATTCAGAGGTCTGCACATATGAACAAGTACAGCAGTAGTATGTGCAGAGCTGAACATGTGCATGTAGAGGTCTACATATATGAACAAGTACAGCAGTAGAATGTGCAGTTGAACATGTGCATGGAGAGGTCTACACATATGAACAAGTACAACCGTAGAATATGCAGAGCTGAACATGTGCAAGGCAAGGGCTACACATACAAACAAGTAAAGCAGTAGAATGTGCAGAGCTGAACATGTGCCAGAAAGGTCTACACATGCGAACAAGTAAAGCCATGGTGTGCGGAGCTGAGCATGTGCGGGGAGGTCTACACATGTGAACAAGTACAGCCGTAGAATGTGCAGAGCTGAACATGTGCATGGAGAGGTCTAAATATATGAACAAGTACAGCCATAGAATGTGCAGAGCTGATCATGTTCATGGAGAGGTCTGCACATATGAACAAGTATAGCAGTAGCATGTGCATGGAGGGATCTACATATATAAACAAGTACAGCAGTGAAATAAGCAGAACTGAACATGTGCAAGGCAAGGTCTACACATACAAACATGTAAAGCAGTAGAATGTGCAGAGCTGAACATGTGCATGGAAAGGTCTACAGGTACGGACAAGTACAGACGTAGCGTGTGCAGAGCTGAACATGTGCGCAGAGTTCTACTCATATGAACAAGTAAAGCCGTAGAATATGCAGAGTTGAACTTGTGTGTGGAGAGGTCTACACATACAAACCAGTGCAGCCATAGAATGTGCAGAGCTGAACATGTGCATGGAGTGGTCTGCACATATGAACAAGTACAGCAATAGAATGTGCAGCTGAACATGTGCATGGAGAGGTCTACACAAGTGAACAAGCTAAACTTGTGCAGGGAAAGGTCCAGACATGCGAACAACTACAGCCATAGGACCTGCAGAGATGAACATATGGGCGGAAGGGTCTACACATGCGAGCAAGTACAGCCGTAGAATGTGCAGAGCTGAACAAACTCCTTAATTGATGTTTCATAAGAGAGTCCCTATTAAGGTAAAGTATAAGCAGCCTATCGGGGAAGGTCTCGGATATCCCATCACTTCTTATGTTCACCTGTGACCTCACACAGACCCCTAAGATGAGAGCAGGTGACCTCATTCCACAGCCAGATTAGTATATCGGACTGGGTACTTAACCCCTTCGACGCTGATGACGAGCTGGGCTCGTCATGAGGTAGCCTCCTCGCACGCTCATGACGAGCCCAGCTCGTCATGTAAAGTGCACTTTACGGATTCCCAGCGTACGGGCGGAATTCCGCCCGCACGCATGCGGTTAAAAACACAGTATTCAAAAACAAGGGAGCTTAGAGGGTAAAGCTAGTCATAGGTCGCCCTCCACTCATAATGCAACATATACACACAAGACCTAGACTTGATAGGCACTTATAGAAATCATCCTTCTACTACGGGGATACCAATTTTCGCAATATTTTTGCAAGAAGTCACTCCCCTATCATTAGTTTGTTGGGGTAGTCGGTATAGCCCTGGATAGTGCCTCATTTAACAGTCGCCCGTTCCAAGCATAATTCGATTCAGTTGTGAGACAACACACACATATACACTTTGGTGTCAAACCGTGATACATGGACAACAAAAAAATGTGAGTGAGAGCGAGAAGGCACCTCACGGGCGCACCACCAACGGGAACCTGGCAGGTACTCACCAGGATTGCCCTGTTTTCATCATTGGCGCCTTCAAGCTCAGAAAAGAATAAAGTGTCCAAAAAACACAAAGAAATTGTGTAAAGATATATGCAGTGAAAAAGAGATCAAACAGTGACCTACACAGAATCCAACAACATGTAAAAACACATCACACAGCAACACAGATATACAACTTTATTCTCTCTCTTGTGTTGGGTGTGGAAATTTAAAAATAGTAGGTGTGGTCACTAACTATCCAACCACCACTACTATACTTGCCGACATGTTTCATTGCCATTAAAAGATTTGGGCAATTTCTTCAGGGCGTCATGTACATTAAAGCCACTGCATATAGACAGATTGGTCTGCACAACTGAAAAGACATAAAAACACACCTTCGTAAACAACCTGTGTGTGGGGCTCAAGCCACTTACACCCAAAAGCATACACCTTGGTAATAGTTACCCTCACTCGGCCATTCCTACTCGTACCGGCCGGGGGGTATACTTCCCATGAAGCTGCAACTGCAACCCTCAATAAAAATCCTTCCCCATCAGTTTACTGCGAAAAATTAAACAAAAGTTCAGTTTTTATATTGTGAAAACAGAAGTACTGTGGAAACCGATAGGAATTCGTTGTTGTCTTACCAGTCATACCACCCTCGGGCCCTCAGGGACAATTTGCCTGTGGGCCATCTCCAGCCACACACTTATGTGGTGTATCGTCGGTGTAGATGTATGCTTCACAGCACCCCACGTAGGAGGGGTAAGGGCTTGACCCAAGCTACAGTTAGGGGTGGGCAGAATTTGTGAAATTCACTTTCGCAAATTATCGCGAAAATGTCAAAAATCTCTGCAAACACGTAGAAATATCGCAAAGACGCAAAAGTTTTTTTCCCCCCGCCTGTTCATGATATTTTCTGCGTGATCGCGTAGAAAAATATCTCGCCAACTTGCCCATGCGGTCGCCATCCTGTTTTCACTTGTCCCGCCCGCTCACGATGCTTATTTCCTGTTCGGGGTCTCGCATGACGTATTCGCGATCGCAAACTCACGCGGTATAGTGCGACCGGCTACCAACAATCCAACATAGGAAAACTCGTCGGCGAACGCAGGGACGCTAGCGTGCGTGCGTGAACGCATTTTTAAAGCGCGAGCTAGAAAAAATCTCGAGCAGATCTCGAAAATTTTGACATTTTCACGCTCTCTCCGCGGAACGCAAAAATGTCAAATTATCCCAATTTCTGAGAGCGGAACTAAACTTACCGCCCAGGCCTACCTACAGTACACAACTATACCCCTTCAGCTTTTTGACATGCGTCTAAACTCTACTCTGTCGCAATACCGTGCCCTAAACCTGCAGGGGGCAGTATCATATAAACGTGAGCCGCGAGAGCCAGTTTTTCCGTACTAAGGTACTTGGCACGTGTGCTGTATCCCCCATGTCTGTAAGTAGAAAGTGCTGCACACAGAGCTACCCTCTAAACAAGCACTGGCAAAGCCAGTAGGTCATGCCTTTATAATGTGAATTTAAGCTATTGCCTTATTTTTGTAAAGAACTGTTTAAAAAAGAAAATGAAAATACTGGAGGAAAAGCAAAATCATATCTAAAGGTATCTCAAATCTGAACTTTACGTGCAACATTTTTAATCTTTAGAGATAGGCTGGTTTATTTTTCTTATATAAACAGGAAAGTGAACAGAATTTAATAGGGCTGTTGCTCGTGATCCAGGTTAAATTAATTCCTAGTACTTGAAAGAACATAGCCTCTGTGTGATGATGCATCAGAATTTAAAGGAAAAGGATTTTGCTTTCCAGATGACTGACCTGAAACAAATGCACAGGCTATTTGGTCCCAGAAGCAGCACTGGAACCAGATTTCTGGCCCTTCTCTCTCATTCAAAAGTAATCAAACTATGGTCTTCAATACTGCCTTTGTGCCAAAGCGTGGGATAAAATATTAAGAACCCAGCAAAGTCTACTCTTTATTCAAACCTGGAAAAATAGACATTGTTGTGCTTTTATGGATGACCGGATTTGGGAGAGGGGTGGCTCACAGAGAACTCTGGAGCGGTGATGTCTGAGGAAGCAGCACATGGGGGCGAGAGCAAGAAAACACATGCAGGTTCCTAATTATACATTCGCTTTCTTGGTTTTTTGGTGTTTTTGTATTTCTTTTGTATCTGTTTATTTCCCCGTCTCTGAATTCCTTTTCTTCTGTAAAATTGTACTTCCTAATGTACCGTATTTTTATTTTCCTTTATATTCATTTATTGCTATTTGATTTGGCAGCCCTGATGAAGCCCCATGGCTGAAAGGCCGATTATAGGGGGCGAAACACGTGTAGGCTGTGCCACAAAACCTTTTGTTTTCTGTTCCTTTGAGTTCTCAAAGTCTCTGAAGGAAAGAGTCTTGCTCTCATTACTCTGGATCCGATAAAAGGACTTTATTCCTAATAAACAATGAATATTTTGATTTGTCCTGCACACTTCTCACACTACCCTTTTCTGCTGCCCTTAGCCCACACTCCTCCTAGCCCCCGCCACTTTCTCTAATTCACACTTGTAGCTGACACTGTCTTTCCATATAAACAGCTATTTACAGAGTTTACTCCCTGCCGCGAGGGCGGTGTCTTAAGTAACTACCGCGACGTCATCCCGGCGACTACGACGACGAACCCGGAGTCGACCGACGCCACCTTCTGACGTGCAGAGGTACTGCTGACGAAAACACTTTCCGGGTTCCAGTTTGACGCCTGGGGGTATCTACGGTAAGGAATCTATAACTAGCCTATGTTTCTTACAGATATATCGTTACCGAAGGTAAGTAACTTGTTCTTCAGGGTGACCGTTAATCCCTGCTCCCCTTCCCACCCTCCTGTTGTTTCATATGTGAGGCCCGCTTTCACTTGCTTTCTCAATTCTAGAACAGTGTACATCAAATTCTCTGCATCTAAGACCTAGTCCCTCATTCTGCCTCCTCCAGATTTTTAATTTTTGTATTCCAAGTAAGATGCCGGAAAATAATTAGGTCTTCTTAAAAGCACTGATTTACTTTTTGACACTGCCCATGAATTTTTTTATTTACATAACGCTCTATACTACCTGACGAAGCACCAAAGTGAATTTACTGATGTGAATTGCTGTATTCCAAGGAAGAGCTTGGATGGCAGATTCCGTGCCAAGTGGCCAGTGTCCAAAGTGCTTTAATATGCGTGAGAATACAAGTTGGCCTCTTATCTTGCTTTGTCACTGCGCTTTGGCAGCGAAGACGCCACAGGAAATCTCCCATGGCGTCTCCGTCCTTTACCATTGGCTGGACACCAGAGGATGGGTAAGCATGGTCAGCGGAAGGTGCACACTGACCACATGAGGAGGTGTGCAAGAGGGGGGAGTGACAGCCAAAGGTGGAATGTCAGGGGCTGACTCAAGAGCCCCATTATGCACAATCCACTGAATACCTCCAGAAATCTGGAAAAAACAGTACTGCAGAAGGTCCGGTCAGTACTGACAAGTCCACACAAATGTATGACCCAACGATAGCAAGTATAGCAACTACGCTCTGTACTTCACTTTCATACATAATTGGGCACTTTGCACTACATTGCCCATTATGCATACCTAATGTAGTGGAAAGGCATATTTACATACATCACTTACTACCCCTGATAAGGCCTTGAAGTATTTTGCGGCGAGTAGTAGGTATTCTGCAAACTAAGGCGAGGAGTTGACTTGCCCAACTCAAGGAATAACCACAGCCCTTGTCAGGGTGAACTCTCAAAGTTACAAAATAAACCAGATCTCGCCCCTGGTAGCCACGGCACAGACCAAACAGGCTCAATTGGTGCAATATAACAGTAATAAAGTTAAAATGCAAATCTTTTTTTAACCGAGTAACATGTAATAAACAAAATGCCACCAAAATGGCAAAATTCCAATAAGGGGAACCAAGCATGAATTTGTAATGTTTTAAGTAGGAACAGCACCAAGAAGCAGAACATGTTAACGATGGTCAGTGGTCATGGTGGACCGGGATCTGACGCTGACCTCGATGGAGCATGGGTCGTATACACCAGCCACACCTGTCCTGGACAAAGATTTTACATTCTAACTTTACTCCTTTAATTCCCAGTCCATCTCCGGGGGATATTTCTAAACCTTCCAGGACCTCAGGGGAGGCATGTGGAGACTTGCATTGTGTCAGAAAAGGTCAACATCAGGGTCCATTTCAGGTCCACATGCTACTTGTCAGCTGGGCAGTCGCAGGGAAGGTCTCTTGTAGAGTGTTGTGTCCCTGTAGCCTGAACAGGAGGTTGGCCGTATGACCCTTGGAGTCCACTTCTTTGTCTTAAGTACAAAAGGGAGCAGGTCTAGTCTTTTAGGGTTTGTCTTGGGTCATAGATAGTAGGTCCAGTCCCCATCTCTTCTTAGGTCCAATAGAGTTCTGAAGTGGATGCCTGGAGGTACCACATTGTTGCTTGGCATGAGATAGTGGGTAGAAATGACTGCCGGGCATACCATAACCAATGTGAAAATCATTTCCGGCACCAACCCTACTCTTTTGGGCATTTTCAAACTGACGAAAGTCTTCAGCCCCACTAAACTTGGGCTCTTAGGGTTGGTGGTATGTGCGTGGGGATTGTACTGTGGTAATCCTAGTGTACTTCCTCATCTGATCAAGTTTGGGGCCGCCATGATACCCAATGTAAACCTAGAGATAGAAGTCTGGTAAAAAAAATGATGTAGAGTTTTCCAGCAATCAAATAGCGAATACACAAGAATTTTTTGGCATTCGGTTTCCCTTCCTTTCAATTGTGGCCCCAGTGTTCTGGGTAAAACCTAGGGACGGAGGTCCGGTGCAACAAAGCAGGTCCTTCAGCAACCAGACAGTGGAAACGCACAAATTATCTTTGCTTCCTGTTCTCTGGCCTTTCAAGTGTTCCCCAAACTATTATATGTAAACCCGGCATTCCTATCAAGTAAGATTTGACACTGTCATGTCAAAAAGGGTGCTTGCAGCCCTCACTTCGCATATTCTGGGTGTCAGGCTCAGTCTTCCTGTGTCTTCGGGATTGTGCTGAAGATAAATGGGTTCCACCTCCTGACGTCCCCGGTGTCTGAGATTGTATATACAGAGCACCAGGATAGTCAAGCGAGGGAGGGAAAGGAAGGGGATAGCGGGGAGGGAGATCTGCAACCACAACAATAGATACACTCAGTACACATACCACAAGGTTAAGTATCGATCAACTGAGTTCTCTTCCTTTACCTCTAAATACACCTTAAAACATTTCCTACCTGAAAAGGAAAATATCGTGGTCTTGTACGTAAGAAGAGATAAGGAGACCCCAGGAGATATCAGACCTCTAGGAAGAGACAACAACCATTAGGGAACATGTCAATCGTGGCGTAAGCACGTTTCGTGATATGGGTCACAACCTACCAACACATTTCGTGTGATGTCCTTAGGACTGTGATCCCCTGTAAATCCCCTGTAAACTCTCGTCTGTATAGAAACAAAAATAACAGGTTGTGGAGAAAAGAAAGCAGGCAAGAATAGCTGGAAACTGTAATACTCCTTAACGTCTCTGTACCCTTGCATTCATTGGACTCTGTTAAGTCTTTCAACGGTTTGACACACAGTAATATGTTTCAATAGGTGATTGGCGAGTCCAGCCTGGACCCCCGATCCATGTAACAATCACCACGAAATGCACCCAAAGTCTCGTGTTACACCACACGAAGAATTCCAGATTGGTACCAAAGCACAAGTCTTAGAAAACCAGTTCCGTTTCAATAATGTCAAAGAAATCGATCCCGATCTCAGGAGGCAAACGCCGGCACTGGTTTGAGAACCAACAATGTACAAGGAGGAGCGGTACCTTGCACGATCTTCACCAAAGCCTCAGCAGAAGGACAAGTACCCTGCAATCACGGGGTACCTGGGAGACAGTGCAAGGCTAAATAGCACTTACCCCCAATCCGTAGTCCGTGGAATCACCAGTCAGAAGCAAAAATATTCGGCAGCGCCGGGTCTCTCCATTCCGTCTTTATTTCCTGGTTGTACGCGGATGCGTATCACGTCGCTAACGTCCCGGGCATGCTGGGAAATGTAGATCATGCCCTGGAACGTAGGAACTCGGGACAAACAAGGTCAGCGTAATCAATGCAAACAACGAACTGTGACAGTACATACCCCTTCACGAGGGACGCTGACCAGCACCCGGCTTATCCGGACACAGACAGTGGAACCTCGCCACCAAACGAGGGGCATGAACCGCCCCAGCGGGTTCCCACGAGTTCTCCTCAGTCCCATAACCCTTCCAGGAAATCAAATAGTGTACACGTCCCCTCACCCTCTTAGAATCCAGCACCCTCTGAACTTCATACTCTCTGTCATGAAGCACCCACACTGGCGAAGGAGGCCGTCGAACAGGGCAGAGCGAGGGCTTCAGGAGGGACACATGGAAAACAGGGTGAATCCTGAGATGCGCTGGCAACCGTAGCTTCACTGTCACAGGGTTGACGTGTTTTATCACTCGAAATGGGCCAATGAACCGGGGATTGAACACACTATGCTTCTTAAACCTAATGTACCTGGTGGATAACCACACCCTCTCCCCCTTCTTGTACACAGGGCAAGGTCACCTATGCTTGTCAGCTTGAGTCTTGTACCTAGTCTTGGCACGTAAGAGATTCGAACGTGTGGCAAGAAGAATCTTGCGGACACGCAACAATCTGTCCCTGACGTCTGGCACTTGGTTGTTGGTACTGGGGAGCAACAGAGGGTTGAACCTAGGATGGTGGCCATAGGAACTGAAAAAAGGGGTGTGTAGTGTGAAAGAGTGTTGCGTGCTGTTATATGCTATCTCCGCCACCCACAACCAATCTACCCAGGCATCGGAGTTGTCCTGTACATAACATCGCAGATATTGTTTGAGCGTTTGGTTCAGCCGCTCCGTCTGCCCATCGGTTTGGGGGTGAAAACTGGTAGAAAGGGAAGAGGAAATCCGCAATTCTGCACACCAGGTCTTCCAAAACCGAGCTGTAAATTGTGTCCCCCTGTTGGACTTGGCCTTTTCCCCCCAAATTTTTTCGCTTTTGACCCCCTTATCTGGATTGTCTCCCCCATGGGATTAAACCTGTATAGGCCATAAGTGGTGTGAGACACCTTGTGAAAATGTAATTACCTGACATAATGTGAGCACTTGTAAAATCCCCCATTTTAAAACTGCACCCCCATTTTGGAAATGTACCTGACTGAAATGTATTGTTTTTAAAATGGATGCCATGGCCATGGGTTTTGCCACTGGACTGACATAGGTCAGCGGTCTAGATAATATTACCCAGCTACCCCTAGTTTTGGAGGGAAAGCCTGGCACCCAGGGTGCTCACCCCCTCCCCTAGAACCAGTTTAGGCTAGATGTGCCAACATTCTAGAAGGTCCTGGCACTGCCTGGGAGAAGGGTATAAATAGGGTGAAGTGTCACCAGAGAGTCAGTCAGCGCTGGGACAAGGAAGGGAGGGGACCTGTTGTGAGGTGCTACCGCCACATGGGCCTGTGAGCTGGGCCCTGCACCCCTATAAACCCCCCCCCGCTGCTGTCCCCATGGGCCCCTGACAAGGGAGGGCCCCTACCCAGGACACTGACGCTGTGGGACCTTGAACTACGCCAGCGCTGAGGGAAAGAGGTGCCCCCATGAGGAGGAATGCTGTGGGCTTGAACCCCCCAGGAGGTGAGGAGTGTGCCCCTGGGGCTGGCTGTGGAACTATTCGCCCCCCTCCGTGAGGTGCGCCTGTCAGACGCTGTTTGGGGAGGTTTGTTCCCCCAGGAAGCTGTGGCCCCCTTTGGAAGTGCTGCTGCTGCATTGCCTTAAGCGTTGAACTGGGAAGTTGCGGCCCCTGTGGAAGCGCTGGACCGGGAGGAGCTGCCCGGGGAGGATTGTGCCCCCGAGGAACTGTGCCTCACTAATCTGCCTCAGTCAACCTGCCCCTGGACTGCTGAACAAGCAGTGCGCTGTGAATAGCGCCATAGTGCTGAGAAGATTGTGAGGAGAAATAGCGCTGTGGTCTGAGGAGTAGTGCGCTGTAAATAGCGCCATCTGCTGAGGAGAATCGCGCTGTGCAGGCGCTGAGGAAACTGTGAGGAGGAATAGCGCTGAGGAGCCTACCCTCGTTCCAGCACGCTGTCCGCCTTATTATTAATTAATTACAAGGGAGCCTACCCCTTATCGCCGCTGGGATTCTCTGCCGCGGTCCGGCGTGTGTGGGACCCCCCCACTGCTGAGGGCCTCGTTGCGGCGGCCCCCGGTGCCAGGAGAGGGCCGCCGAAGTGGAGTGAGGGCCGCGCTGGGCCCTGAAGCCGCCGTCTACCTAGTCATGTGACGGGGGCCTGACGCGTCATCGGCCCGCCCCCGCCACGCACTGATTGGCCTGCGCGGCCGTGACCCCTGAAGGCCGCGCAGGGATTGGCTATTGGCCGGGTAGGCCAGGAGAAGCGGAATCCCAGCCCCGGGTCCCCGTGAGGTAGGAGGGGGACCCGGGTGAAGCGCTGGAGCGGGGCCCCCGTGGACGAGGGGGGAGCCCCGAGGATTGAGTGACCGGAGCGGGAGCCTACCCCGCCGGTCTGTGCCCCCACGCGAGGGGCCGGTGAAGTAGGCGGGGCCGGGGCACACTGTCGGTGCCAGCCCCGCCTCTCGACCTGAGGCGGCCGGAGCAGAGTGCCGGTGGGGCTCCCAGGAGGACGAGGGAGCCCCGAGTGAACGGCGGAAGCCGTGTAAGGAGGGGGGAAAGCCAGGCAGGCTTCTCCCCCACAAGTGCCTAGACACCGCGTGTCTCCCCGGAGGCCTTCTTGAGGCAGTGCTGAAACCCCGGGTGAGGCGAGTGTGGCTGCCCCGAGATGCAGTGAACCCCCCTCGAGCCCCCGGGAGGAGAGGGGGGGCCCGAGTGATGCCACAGGGAGGGAGGGGCCTCGAGGCACATTGTCGGTGCCTGCCCCCCCCTAGGAAAGGGGCGGAGCCTAGAGGAGGCCAGAAGGCAGCAGGAGTTGTGTAACGGGGCCCCCATAGTGAAGAGGGAGCCCCGATTGCGGCGCTAAGGCCTGAGTGAGGCCTTGTGGGCCCAAGTGACCGGCGCAGATCACCGGGGAATCCTGCGACTCGAGGCACATTGTCGGTGCCTGGTTCCCCCCTGCAGAGGAGACCCCAAAGGACGCCCCGCAGGACCTACTGAGCCCGGTGAGTGGGGCTTGTCTTAAGTTGGTGGAAGGGGGGGCAACGGGGTACATTGCCGGTGCCCGCCCCTGGGACCGTGTCGCCTTGACAGGCGCCCCGTTTTGCGGAAGGCACCTGTGACTTGGGCTCCAGATTTGTTGAACTGCCCTAACTTTCCTGACACAAACTGCCCTTATTGCATATTCTGGGGTAGAGAGAGTCTTATTCCCCCTCATTGCAAATTTAGGTACCTACCTTATGGGTTGTCCTGGGGTCCCCAGTTAGAGAGGAAGTCTGGGCAAGGAAATGTCTAAGGGAGTCTAGAAGTAATAAGGGTGGGCTGTTGTGTACACCCTGATGTTGATTCTCCAGGGTTTATGGTAGAGGAAGCCTTGCTGTTTTCGTACAGGTGCTCCTGGTCCAGAAGTAGGGCCCCTACCTGATATCTATGCTGGGCGATGTATGTTCCGCCTAGGTTGTTCAATGGGTTGGCCTGATGTTATTCCAGGCCCTTGTTTATGTACCAGATTGATGAGCCAGCCATGTTGATTCATGATAGGTGCTCCTGTCTAATATTAAATGTGCTGTGATGCTCTGTTTTTCCCTTACAGGGGTGGGGATTGGCGTTATAATGCATGAGGTGTATTTATGCATAATGTTGTAACTTACATTTTTCAGCCAACCCCCTAAGGATGAGAGCCTGAGTTGGCCCCGCCAGATTGGCCCCAGGTCTAATGTTTAATTAACCATCCTTTTTCCTTACAGCTATGGACTATGGACTCAAACCCCTTTTTGTTCCTATGTAAATAATTCCCCCTCTGAAATACTTGGCTCTGGTGCCAGTTGGCGCCGTGTTATGATGACACTGTTAATGCATTTTTGACTTGCAGGTTGGAAACCCTACTAAATGACGTATCTTTTTCCAACTCAAATTGGTGTCCTGCCTCTTTTGTGGTGTGCCTGGTGTGTTGTCTGTGGGTACTGCGTGAATGCTTCACATGTCCTCGAAGTTTGGCCTGCCCGCTCGATGCCATGCTACCCCCTTTGAGACTTGGGCAACCCCCATTTCCAACACCCCCTATCAGAGACTATGACCCTGGGGAGACCATGCAGCTGCACGACGTGTACCAGAAGGAGATGCGCCAATTGTCCTGCGGTGGAAACTCGGTTACAGGCAATAAAATGTCCCATTTTAGTGAGGTAATCTATAACCACTATGATGGCTGTTTTTCCTTGGTCTTTAGGGAGGCCCACTATGAAGTCCACAGAGAAACTTTCCCACGGCAGATCAGGAGTGGGCATAGGTTGTAGCAATCCTTGAGGTTGTTGCCTGTCTGATTTCATTTGAGCGCATTTCACACATTTCTTCGACCAGTTCTGCACATCTGGACGTATGGAGGGCCACCAGAACGGTCTTAATGCTTTTTCCAATGTTTTTGCATACCCTGTATGTCCAGCACAAGGAGTATCATGACACCATGAAAACACGATCTTCCGTAATCCTACGGTGGGGATCAATACCTGTGAACCTTCCATGGGTATTCCTTGTCTCAACCTCCAATCCTTGTGATGTCTTAACCAAGTTCTCCAAGTACAGGTTTGGACTCCTGCTTTTACTCGTCCTAGGAAATCCTCCGTCCTTGTTGTGCACAACACGTTAGAGGGGTTGATTATGGCTCTCTCTGGGGTTACAGCGTGCATAGTTGGATTGTCTTGACGCGTTAATGCATCCGCCTTCTTGTTGTTTACCCCAGGCCTGTAGGTTAACGTGAAATGGAATTCCTCAAAGAACAGCATCCACCCCAACTGCCGAGGAGTGAGATGGCGGGCGTATCGCACAAACTGCAGATTGCGATGATCCCTATAAACAACCACCTGATGGCAAGCACCCATGAGCCAATGCCTCCATTCCAGGAATGCGTCTCGAATAGCCAAGAGCTCCTTTTCTGCGATCGTGTAATTCGTTTCAGCCTGTTTCAGCTTTCTGGACATGAAGGCAATAGGGTGGAGTTGTCCAGTCGTGTCATTTCTCTGGGACAAAACCGCTCCCAACGCTACTTCGGATGCGTCGGCTTCCACCACAAAAGGCACATCTGGGTTGGCATGAATGAAAACGGAGGCTGAAGAAAACGCCTTCTTCAATTGGATGAAAGCGTCTTGTGCGTGTTCGTTCCACTCAAACGGAGTGTCTTTCCTGGTAAGACGAGTCAATGGGGGAACCATCTCAGAGAATCCCCGAATGAATCTACGATAAAAATTGGCAAAGCCAAGCAGACTTTGTATATCTTTAACATTTTCAGGGCGAGGCCAATTTTTCACTGCTTGGACTTTCCGTTCAGCCATTACCTGACCAGACGTTGTTAACATGACTCCCAGAAACTCCATTGTGGTAACGTGGAACTCACACTTGGTGATTTTACAATACAACCGATGTTCCTGAAGTGAGTGTAATTTTCTTTTAACGTGCTCCACATGTTCTTCTGTGTTGTCAGAGTAGATCAGGATGTCGTCTATATAGACAACGACGTACTGGTCCAGATGTTCCCTCAACACCTCGTTCAGAAAAAATTGAAAAGCGGCTGGGGCATTATAGAGCCCAAATGGCATTACCAAATATTCGTAGAGCCCATACCGCGTCTTAAAAGCCGTTTTCCATTCGTCCCCTTGTTTAATACGAACGAGGTGGTAAGCTCCCCTCAAGTCAAGTTTGGTTATATCTTGGCTTGACGCACTTGTTCCAGTAGCACCGGGATCAACGGTAAAGGATACTGATTTCTCACCATTATAGAGTTAAGGATCCTATAATCGATGCAACACCGTTTCTCCCCGTTAGCCTTAGGAATAAAAAACAGAGGGGAAGCTGCCGGAGATCTCGAGGGTCGGATGAACCCAGCCGCCAGATATTTGTCCAAATAGTTACGAAGTAGATCGTTTTCGGGCAGAGTGAGTGCATAGATTCGTCCACTAGGAACCACGGCTCCTGGGATAAGATCGATTCGACAATCGTATTCCCTATGTGGTGGGTGGACTTCTGCCTGGACGTCGCTAAAAACATCCTCATACGCTCGGTACACTTGAGGCAGAACCATTTCCTTTTCAGCTGCTGTGGCAATGTATGAGGAACAGGCAAGTTCTCTTGAAGGGTTGCCAGACTGTAGCATGCAATGGGACAGGCAATACTCGGATTCAAACCGCACTGTTCTGGAAGACCAATGTATCAATGGCTCGTGTTTCTGCAGCCACGGAAGTCCCAAAATAACGCCATACTGGGGGGCTTGAATGATGTTAAGGACATAATTTCCTGGTGGTAAGATTCGTAAGTAAGAACATACCCAAGGGTGTGATACCGAATGGGTCCAGCTTCCAGTTCTTTCCCATCCACAGCGTACACCGTTTCTGGTACATTCCTGGCCACGAGAAGAGCCCCCAATCTCTGAGCCACATCATAATCCATAAAACATCCTCCTGAATCCATCATAGCATTTATCTCGTTTTCTACTTTGTTTATGACAATAGACATGGTGATAAACACATGGTTGTTCAATTGCGTGTTAGCCGGAGTCAATGAAGGAATGATGTTGATGCTCGAGGGTTCTCCTTCATCTACCCTCAAGCGTTGGAGTTTTCCGCACCCTTCTCAGCGATCCCAGCCACGTTTTGTCCAGATCGAAACCTTCCGGGTTTCGGCTTAACCGGACACTCTCGGAGATAGTGCCCCTTTTTCCCACAATAAAGACACAATCCCTGTTTTCTTCGGTGATCCCGCTCGCTCACTGTCAGTGAGGCCCTCACGGCTCCAATCTCCATGGGTTCCACGGTGGTTGTAGGTTCTTCGCCTTGTCCCACTCGTTCATAGGGTTGCAAGAAGCGTTCTTTTTTCTTATGGTCTCCCTTTCTATCCCTAAGTCTATGGTCCAGCCGCAGGGTGAGTTCAATAAGAGCTGTACAAGTGCGGGGTTGCAGGTCGATGTGAGCTAAGGCATCCTTTAACTCGTCGTTGGATAAAACACAGCAGATTGTTTGGACTCAGGCCAGTCGGTTTCTGCCACCAATCTACGGTAGTGGTTAAGATATGTTACCAAGTCAGATAATCCCTGCTTCAATTCCAGAAGATCCCTGTCAGAAGAGAACGTTTCCGCTCTCCGATCAAATGTTTTTTTTCAAATTCTCTGCGGAACTCATCCCAATCGTACAGCAAGGGGTCCTCTCGTTTCACTATTGGAACAGCCCACTGCGCTGCATCACCCCCTAGGTATGAGATCACAAATGCCACCCTGGCCTGATTGGTGGAAAACATTTTAGGTTTACACATGAAGTGAAGTAAGATCTGTGTCATGAAAACCTGCACCTTTTTATTATCTCCAAAAAAGCGTTCCGGAGGAGCTAAGGGAATCTGAGCAGGCATTTCAACGACCACTGAAGCCGAAGGGACCTGGCTTCCACTGGCGTTGAAGGGATTTCCCTGCAACCTGTCTACACGGGCTTGCAACTGTGCGGTTTCTGCTCTAGAATCAGCTACTTCTTGACGAGAAGCAGCCAACTCTGTTTGTACCAACGCCAGGGCGGCCATCACATCATCAAGGGAAGCCATGAAAGATCAACTTCAGCACAATCAGGAAGTAAATGCATACGTGGGCCGAATATTCTGTCAGGCTCAGTCTTCCTGTGTCTTCGGGATTGTGCTGAAGATAAATGGGTTCCACTCCTGACGTCCCCGGTGTCTGAGATTGTATATACAGAGCACCAGGATAGTCAAGCGAGGGAGGGAAAGGAAGGGGACAGCGGGGAGGGAGATCTGCAACCACAACAATGGATACACTCAGTACACATACCACAAGGTTAAGTATCGATCAACTGAGTTCTCTTCCTTTACCTCTAAATACACCTTAAAACATTTCCTACCTGAAAAGGAAAATATTGTGGTCTTGTACGTAAGAAGAGATAAGGAGACCCCAGGAGATATCAGACCTCTAGGAAGAGACAACAACCATTAGGGAACATTTCAATCGTGGAGTAAGCACGTTTCGTGATATGGGTCACAACCTACCAACACATTTCGTGTGATGTCCTTAGGACTGTGATCCCCTGTAAATCCCCTGTAAACTCTCTTCTGTATAGAAACAAAAAGAACAGGTTGTGGAGAAAAGAAAGCAGGCAAAAATAGCTGGAAACGGTAATACTCCTTAACGTCTCTGTACCCATGCATTCATTGGACTCTGTTAAGTCTTTCAACGGTTTGACACACAGTAATATGTTTCAATAGGTGATAGGCGAGTCCAGCCTGGACCCCCGATCCATGTAACAATCACCGCGAAATGCACCCAAAGTCTCGTGTTACACCACACGAAGAATTCCTGATTGGTACCAAAGCACAAGTCTTAGAAAACCAGTTCCGTTTCAATAATGTCAAAGAAATCGATCCCGATCTCAGGAGACAAACGCCGGCACTGGTTTGAGAACCAACAATGTACAAGGAGGAGCGGTACCTTGCACGATCGTCACCAAAGTCTCAGCAGAAGGACAAGTACCCTGCAATCACGGGGTACCTGGGAGGCAGTGCGAGCCTAATAGCACTTACCCCAATCCGTAGTCTGTGGAATCACCAGTCAGAGGCAAAAATATTCGGCAGCGCCGGGTCTCTCCATTCCGTCTTTATTTCCTGGTTGTACGCGGATGCGTATCACGTCGCTAACGTCCCGGGCATGCTGGGAACTCGGGACAAACAAGGTCAGCGTAAACAATGCAAACAACGAACTGTGACACTGGGAGGTTCAGAGGAGTCATCTCTTTCCATTTACGTCCACCTATTCTTTGCTCTTGAGAGGCATTTCACACCTATTCAAATGCTTATTACTGACTAGCAAAATTAGCAGAGCAAATGCAAATTTAGCCTTCAGGAACTTCAAGCAGGGAAAAGGTAACTTTCTAAAGTTACTTTTCTAAAATATTTACTAAAATTGTGTCCACCATAGATTTGAATTTTTAATAATCTATTAAAATTAGCTTTTTCATTATTATTCTAGCTAGTTCTATTCCTGAGATACAGTATTAGGGGCAGATTTATGATAACTGGCGCATCCCCAGGGATGCGCCAGTTATTTTGCGCCGCTGCTCCGCCACCCATGGTGCGCCGCATTTACAATGCGGCGCACCATGGGGAAAAAACGGCACAGATGCGTGACGCATCTGTGCCGTAAAGGTGGTGCATTGCTGGAATTGCGTCGCAAGCGCGACGCAGCTCCAGCATGGCTCGTGGGTGCCCCATCTTTACAATGCTGCGTCAAGACCTACGCCTGCTTCAAGCAGGCGCAGGGTTTTGACGCAGCATTGGCATGAAAGTGACTGAGTGAAATCTTATAGATTTCACTCAGCCACTTTTGCGAGGCGCACCTGCCCCGGAACGCCCACCCTGCGCCGGAACACCCACAAGTGGCGCAGGGCTTTACAACGTGACGCATCTACCTAAATGGGTCACGTTGTAAATGGGTCGTAGGGATGCGCCACGTTTACGCCGCAGTTGCGTGACGCAAACGTGGCGCATTCCCAACATAAATCTGCCCCTTAGTATTTTAATCTGTACTCTGGGTTTCTGCTTAGAACAGCTAAGCATGCTACAGTGCAAAATAGCTTCAGGGTGCTAGACACTGTAAGGCCATGTTGACATAAGATTTCTACATGCCCTACTTTTAAATACCTTGCACCCTGCCTTGCCAACTACAATGCCTACATAGGAGTGACTTATTAATATTAAAAAGCAAGGTATTGACCTGTCAAAAGGGGTTAATTTGACAAGTCAAATTGTAGTTTTTTACACTGCAGCAGTTATGCCACACCTGTAGGCCCGAAGCCATATTTTCACTGCGCTCTTGTGGATGGCACAAGAGGTGTTGCCGTCCACTAGTGGGTTTTAACTCCCAGGCCCTGGGCACATCTTGTAGCATATGCTAAGGAGTTATAGGTAAGTTAAATATACCAAGGAATATGCCAGTTAGCCCATGTTTGAAGGAGGAGCACCAGCATTTTATTCCTGGTGTGCCAGGGTAAATTCCAAAGCGTTCTAAACCCAGCAAAAATATAGGGTCCTGCAAAAGGCAGAAAACCAGGTGTGACCCAGCTGAGGAGGATTTCCTTCAACAACCTATTCTGAGTAACAGATGTTGTGTTCACCTGCTGGTGTGATTGAAGTTTCCAGCCTCTGTTTTATGAAGTGCTATACACAACAAGACAAAAGTGCTGTGTATTGCTTGGTTGATCCCATTTACGTAATAGTGGTTAAAATAAACATTTCATCTGGACTTTGCCAATGCCTTATCTCTGGTCTGCCCTTACATTTGCTCTACTGGCTATTGGTGGTGAAAAATGCTGCATCAAATGTATTACTGAATACCCCTGTCACTAGTCTATGGACATAATTTGAAAAGGTTGTATTGGTTACCGATTCTTGCCTCCAAACTCTGGAATGAGTTGCCACGTCATTGCAGAGGTAGCCCTTCTGAACCAGCTGAAAACCTAGCTATTTCAGAATGCTTAATACTGTGTACACCTGTGTGCATCTGTTGAGTGCCAGAGCGGCTGTTGTGCTGTGTAAGTGTTATTCATTCTCAAAATATAAACAGGCCACTCTTTGTCTTGAACAATGCATGTGTCAGTCCTCTAAATGTAGACAGGACACGATGACATTACACTGTACAGCACATCAATGCATCCACAAAGCCAGAGCAGGTGGAAGATCCTTCTCCCACATTGCAGCCAAGATCTGGAACGAGCTACCGGCAGACATCACATGCGCCCCCTCCCTGAACACCTTCAGGAAGACCCTCAAGACCTGATCTGCGTAACCCCCTAAGCGCCTTAGGGGTGACAGCGTCGCAATTTTCTCCAGGCTCCTCCTCCTGCCGGCAGGGTGCATGTTCTAGCGTTCGCGCACTCTTAAGGAAGGTTTCTCTTAGTTTATCAAACTCTTCCAAGTGCCCTGCGTTACGCCTAATGGCCCTTCTATTCCCCACTTGGGTGCCACTGGGACACGCCTCCGCGAGATCGGGATCGCTGAGCAACCCTGGGATGCTCTTCGCCAGATTATCCACCTTATCCTTAAGGTGAGCCAGCGCCCTAGTAATAGCATGTGAGAGGGCCGGGTCCACTGCTGGTGGAAGTTGCTGGGGGCGCCCATTCCTCTTCCACCTCCTGGTAAGAGGAATAAAAGTGGTCCTCCAAAGAAGACATGGCAACAGAGGGTGTGAGCACATAAAAAATGCCCTTAGGATATTTAAGTCAGCCCCCTTGCCGGTGCTCTAACAGCTGGGATTGCCCAAAGCTGTCAAATTCCTTCCTGATTCCGAAACGATAACCATCGGACACCACCAGGTGGCGCTGCAGCCACAGAACGTGACTGTGTGGGGGCAATCACCGCTTAGCGGTGTCAATACGGCGAGGGTTGGTAGGAATCGGGCCAGCTCGGTGACTGAATTCCCAAACGCACGCAAAAGCCAGCGGGAGCGCTCGATGGAGCTGCCTCGCTGGGCCCCAGCGCGCCTGACAGAACTCACAGTGCGCGACGCGCACACCAGGATGTCCGCATGGGGAACAACGTACTTGGGCAAGAGCCTGCTGCGTAATGAGCGGATAACAGCACAAGCTGACTTAGCCAATAAAACCGCTAAACAAACTCTACTAAACGTCAGATTAAGCGAAGAATGTAAGGAATGCACTTAACTGACGAGCAGTGAAGGAAGAGGAAGTGACATCACGTGGTTATAAACTATGGACTGTTAGTTGACTGGACTACGGTTACCTTGGAGACTATTCCCCTATGGTTCATGGGATGTGTAGTCTGTACACTGGCGTAACGAAACTCGAAGGGGCCTCCCTGCAAGGCACTTGGAGGGGCCCCCTCCGGACTCAATCAGGAGCCCTGCAGCCAGAGTGCTGTGCTGAGGGGGGCCCCCTGGAGCTTGGGGGCCCCCCCACACCGTGGGGATGCAGGGGCCTGTGTTACGCCCCGGAGTCTGTAATGTTTACTTTTTTATTATTATTTTTTTTATGTGTTTTTCTATAGCGCTGACTTTACCCTCCTTATCTGTCTCCTCCCTACCTGGACATTCAAGAATAGTGGTGACCGGACTATGTCACTGTTGCCTATTTCTTTTATTGATCTCTCCCCCCCACCCTCCGCTCCACTGCATGTTTATCTACCATGCTGTATTTGTGTTCTGTGGTTTGCTTCCTTCCTACTATGTAATGTAATATCCTTCTGCTGTTTACTGTGTGTTTGTAAAGCGCCTTGATACCTATGGGTCAAGCTAGCGCTATAGAAAACTTTTAAAATAAAAATAAATAAATACCCGAAGGCGTCCGAGGTTTCATAATAGGATCAGTAATGATACATGAGGAGAAAATTACAAGTGAATAAATTACAAAAGCAGACGTTAAGTTACATGAGGCAAAAGTGACAATTGTGAGCAAACAAAATAGATGAGGAGCAAACGGTGCATTACAGGAGGAAAAAGTGACAAGTGTGCAGGTTACAAGAGAAAAAGTACAATTAGAGGTAAAATACTGCAATATATGCAGACACTCAGGTTTTTGTTTAATATTCTTTTAACCTGTTATGCAAATAAAGTGAAGAAAGATATATATAATCCCCGCCTCCCTCCTGACATAGAATTACACTTAAATTATGAAAATGTCACACATAAGAAATCTGAAAGTTGGCATCTGTGTTTGTGGCACAGTCCCTCTCGGCGACCAATCACAGGCCGCGATGCCGCCTGGGGTGGAGTGGGGGGGTCAGGAACCGGATGTCCCATCGAAGCACCTATCAGGATCCCCGTTTCAGCATTGTAACCAATGACATGATCCTACGTCTTGCTGGAGCGCAGGTAGTGGGTTTAAAAAAAGTTTCTTCGTTTCAGCCTTCAACTCAGCATCCAATCGCAGCGACCCGTCTGCACTTTCTACTTAACAGCCAATCAGAGGCCAGTATATAGTCTTTCAGCTCCAGTAACCAATCACAGATCTGACACTCCGCCGAGCCCTTCGTAGCAAACCGTAGCACGTGCAGCCAATCAGAGGCCGCCCTGCGAACAATGCTGCTGCACTTCCGGGTGAGCGGCGGCAGCGGCAGCACGCGCCCGGAAGCACCACCGGGCCTGACCCCCTCAACCGCCGCTGTCAGCCATCCCACCGGAAGCAGAGCTGCAGGGCGGCCGGAAGCAGCGACGAGGCCACCCCCGGGGGGAGAGGAGGAGGGAGGCCGGAGAGCGGCGGCAGGTGAGGCGCGACCCGTGCGGGTCTCAGCAGCAGGGGGGGGCCGGGGCGGGGACAGGAGCACCCCCCCCTCCCGGCGGCTGCAGGGGGGGAGGCCTTAGGGCCGGGGCAGGGTCAGGTGCATCCTGATTTCCCCTCCCCCCCGGGCGTGTGGAGGGCTCAGGGCTGGGGTAGGGGGGCAGGGACAGAGACAGGTGCATCCTGACCCCCCCCCCCCCCGGCTGTTGCGGGGGGGGCAGGATCAAGTGCATTCTGCCCCCCCCCCCGGGGTGTCGAGGCCTCAGGGCTGGGGCAGAGACAGGTACATCCTGCCCCCCCCCCCCCTTGCAGGGGGGCAGGAGGCCTCAGGGCTGGGCCAGGGTAAAAAAAAGAGAAAAAAGTGTGACGTGGTCTTCCAAACAGTACAAAAGCAGGGTGTAAATGCAGGGTAAAATATTGAGCATGTGGGTCAATGGAAAATATAATATTTATATTGTGCACCTGGGAAACCCTAAATGAGCTCACCCTAAATGAGCTCACCCTAAATATCACCTCAACAGCTCACCCCCGGTGAATGCATTGGAGATTGGGCTAAACCTCAGTTTCATGAGGCCATGTGTCCCTGCAATACAGCACCTTAATTGCACATCAAAAATGCAGTCAATCAAGTAAAGGGGAGGGTCAATAATTGACTTCTTGAATGGGAAAATACATTTTGGAGATTTATTACAAAAATTCAAAAGGTGGGGCACAGAATTCATGAATGCAAACACGTACACTCAATGCCATGAAGGCTCTCAGTAAATAGGACATATAGAATATGGGGCCGTATGTATGAAGACATTTTTCCATAGACAGAATGGGTTAAACCCTTTTGATACATCTGGCCCATAGTAAATCACACAGTATTTGTGTAGCATGGCTTATCTACCCTGGCGGAATCCAGGCATGAGCTGGCGATTGATGGTTTCCTCCAGGACCTTGACTGGGAAGGCGAGCAGCGAGATGGGGTGATAATTGTTGAGTTTGTTGGGGTCAGAGAAGGGATTCTTCAGCAGTGTTTTGACCGTTGGGTGCTTCCATGCGCTGGGAACGATGGCTGTAGTGATGGATGCGTTGAGGATGTTTGTAAGGGCATGTGGTGGGGCAGGGGTCTCGTGTCAGTGCTCCTGAGTGGATCGGGTTCATGATGTTTGGGTGTTTTGCGTGATGAGCTATTTCCAGTTGCTGAGCAGGTGGCTGTGGGAGATGCCGGTGGGTGTCAGGAGGTGATTGAGTACGGTGTGTTATGGGTCGAAGTTGCTGTAAACGTCAGAAATCTTGTTGTGGGAATAGTCTGCTAGGGGGTCGCATAGGACTGGGAAGGGTGCACCTACTTTCCTCATTATGAAACTGCAAAGAATACAGACAATAGTTGCAAAGTTAGCCTTTAAGAGGCCGCGTATCTCTTTCCTAGGATGTAGTGCAGGATAATCATCCGGTGGGTAAATACGTGCATTTAGGGGAACCCCTGTTAATCTCAGCGCCAGGATACCCATGAGGTGATAGTGCACTTTATAAGTCCATATTACATTGCATTACAAGGGTGGATCGTGTTCTCGAAGTGCAGGAGAACTCTGGCGATACTTAAAAGTTCATTTGTGTGGTTGGCACTTGCCTCAATACAGTGGGCAGGGGCTTCCTTCTGGCCTTCCTGAGATGGAGGTGGTATTACTTGAGGGCTGATTTGAAGGTGGTGAGGTCTAAGGGATTCCGTGCAAAAATCGGAACAATTTGAAGTCCAAGTGAGCAGCAAAATCAATAAGAAAACCTACAACATCAATAGAAGTATCGGAAAATCTTCTGGCTCACCATGGTCAGCCCTTTACACCAAGGTACAAGTGTCCTTAGACAATCTATTTTTCAGCAAATTTACCTACAAGATTAAAACTGATGGATGTTTCGATGGCAAAAAAGAGCTGCACCTGTTCATGTGGAAGAATTGTTCCTATCACCATAATCCAGACAGTACATCCTCAGGTCTCTTAGGTCTGGTTTGTGCTGGAACTCTTTGGGAGGCTACATTAAATCATTTACTCTTCACATGTAGAACAATTACTTCTAATGTGTTTTCAAATAGCAAACTACAAAGTGTGCCCGTGGGATTACTACTTCCCTGCTACAAGTTATGGCCAGTACATTTCATAACAAGATGATGCAAGTGCCATTTAATGCTGAGCATTCTGTACAGCAGGTCTCTTAGTTGGCTGATACACTGCCTGCCCTGCAGCAGTCCGCCTGCCAAGTCTGGAGCTTACCACCACCCAGGCTGGCACCTTATCCTGAAAAGCACAATTGCAAACACTACTGTAGCACTTCAGGTAAAAACACATACAGAGCAAACCATATCATGGGAGCCTCGTCTTTTTTTGCTTTGGAGAAACACATGCCAAAAGTAGGGCCTTGTTTCTGATAAAAATATGTTGCTGATGTGTGTTGAGTTCTTCCTCCCATATGGAGACTTGGCAAGTGTGTTGCTGGTGAAAGGTAGATGAGGTGCCTTCATCGGCAGCATGGTGGTTCCCCACCTCTAAGTAAGGTAGAGAACTGTGGGATGTACTGATTGGGGTTCACACTATGCCCGGCCACTTGCTCCACCAGATGCTGAATCAGCCCAGCGTATCTCATCTGTCCCTCGGATTGTAGTGATCTATCAGTCACATTTCATGAAGAGTATGTAACTTATGACTTCTTTTTTTCTACATTCCACTTCTACTCCTACCACATTGTGTAAGCAATCCTTCCGAAATGTCCATTCCCTGCACAGTCACCTGCCTAGATATTAATAGTTATAGTAGATATATTATCACTCAGCAATGGTCCGATGCCTAAACTGATCTGTTTGTTGCTCAAAGAAACTAGAATTGCACGATTTAGATTAATTTCCACATGAGTGTTTGATTCTTTGTATCAACCTTTTTCTCATGTCCTCAGGTGCAGCATGCAGCAGAATTTGCATCTTGGAATGAAGAGTATTGTTTGATCCATCTCCTTGAAATACAAAAACTAAGAGCACCAACATGGAGACAGAGAATCACCTAGAAAACATTACTTCTCCCATCGAAACGCCAACAGAAGACTCTCCGGAGCAGAGACAAAGTGACCAGGAAGAGGAGGAGGAGGAAAAACATCCTCTGCCGAGATCAGAGGACCAGAACCACATTATCGTCAAGATGGCACCCGAGGATGACCTGGAAGCTTTCCTTTTGGAGTTTGAGTGTGTGGCGGAAGGCTCGATGTGGCCAAGAGAAGAGTGGGCATCCCGGCTGACTCCATTACTTTCTGGGAAAGCTAAGGAAATCTCCCAGACTGTTCCTCCTAGCCTTGCTGGCGATTACCATCACTTGAAAGAGGCTATTCTTCGTAATGTGGGCATAAGTGAAGAGACTTATCGCAGAAAATTCCGCAGTCTTACATTTACGCCAGGGGTAAGACTGCAGACCATCGCTCATCAGCTGAAAGACTGGGGCAGGAAGTGGTTGAAACCAGAGAGCAGGAGCACCGCTGAGATGTCGGAGGTCATCATTATGGAGCAGTTCACCCAGATCCTACCAGAGGGAGCGGGCGAGTGGCTGCGGCAGCAGCAGGTGCAGACCCTTGACAGCGCAGTCCAGCTGATCGAGGACACTCTGTTGTCCAAAAGGGTCCGCAAGCGCAAATTGGAACATGGTGGAAAGTCTAAAGTTGTGACTTCTGCTCAGAAGGGGGAAGAAAAACCTGACGATACGAAGGATTCAGGAGTGGAAAGAGCAGGTAACTTTCATAGTCTAGGTGTAAAATTAAATATTAATTGTATAATTCCTGTCACTGATTATTATTTTAGCAAGTGTATTGAGACTTGTGATGGATAGGCAGAATGTCATATTGGAGGTAGTTATTACAGCGCCGGGTGACGCGTCAAACACATACCACCCGTAACCACAGGTGCGATTGATCCATACGCTAATGAATCCATTAACTACCGCACCGCACATATATATATATATATATACTGCGCTTCCTCCACAAGCCATACACCAGCAGGGAAGCAACGAGGACTGACCGTAGGAACATCACGGGGGACGCACCTTGATGTAGTAAGGGGATGAGTGGATGTGCAAGTGAGCTTTTTTGTGGAACAAGTCGCCACTGCTAATAGGAGTGAATGCGTTATTGGGCATATTTAACGCATTTCTCTAATGTTATTCCCTTTTTTTTTATTTATCGTTTCATAAACAACTCTGTTCTCAGAGTTTGACTAAAGGGGTCCCTCAACTCCTCCCTTCCCATGGGACATCCTACACCTTTAATAGGGTAAGAGTGTGAGCTGGTCTCACGACTATTCTGTTATGGAGCACCACGTATGCAATGACGCGCGTGCTCACCACATGCACTTTAATATACTTAGTGCATGATTTACAGTCTGATTCCCTCCTGGCCAGTGTGAGTGTTATTATTGTTTCACTTATGCTGTAACATATCATCTTTCCTTACAGGTGTTCCTAAATAATTCAGTTAGATAGAGTTGGACTAGAGCCAGCCTACGAGAGTGGATTCATCTTTGTCTCTAAGAGACAAGATGGGAGCCCCTTTCACTTACGCCCTTATGAATGCCATGGGCCCTCCTGGTCATAGTGGCAGAAACATGTTGGCAACACATATGGAGATGCGGGTACTAAACCCCTTAGTCTCCCCCACTAATTTTTAATATCTAGCACGCTCTGCACCATTAAAGTTCCCACGTAGGACTGTGCAAGACCACTGACTCATTGTCAGTGAAATTGCTCTCCCACCCTCGCAGCTCCACCATTAAGTGAGGTGCCCCTGCCCCTGCACTCTTGAGTGTTGGTGATCGAGGCCCTCCTCCACCCGCAGGTTTCCCTGCGCCTCATCCCTGGTGGTCCAGTGGACCTCTGTCTCCTTTCTTTCTTTCTGCTCCTTCACTCGTTTTTTCCCCCTTTCTATCTTTCACCTTTCTGCACCTCTCCTCTTTTGTGCCTTATTTCTGCCCACTTTCCCTTTCTCTCCCTCTGCTCCTTCACTCGTTTTTTTACCCTTTCTATCTTTCACCTTTCTGCTCTTTTCTGCATCTCGACAATCAACTGGACCCCAACACCACATCCCTCCTGGACAACCTCCACAACATTGGACTCCGCCAGATCGTGACCGAGCCCACGCACTCAGCAGGACACACCCTCGACCCCCTCTTCACTACAGGAAACTCCATCACCTTCAGCCACACCACCGAACTCCCATGGACCGACCATCATTGCATCCACTTCACCTTCAGAACACCCACCATCCACAGACACCAGCACCTGCTTCCACAAAGAAACTGGACCAAAATCACAGATGACCAGCTCACCTCCTCACTCAACAACTCCACCCCAACCATCGCGGAAAACGACGACCCCAACACCGCAGCCCGAACCCTGCATAGATGGATCTCGGACAGCACCAACACCATAGCCCCCCTCAAGAAAAACAACAATACCCGTGCCAAGAAAACAAGATGGTTTACCACCGAACTTCGAGAGTCCAGGCGCACATGCCGCCGCCTCGAAAAGGCCTGGAGAAACACCAAATCCACAGAAGCCCACAACAACTTCAGAGCCGCCACCAACGCCCACCATCAACTCATCAGAGAAACGAGGAAAAAAGCGATTGAAGACAGAATCTCCACCCACGCACACAACAGCAAGGAACTCTTCAGCATCATCAAGGAGTTTGCCCAACCCACCAGCGAGTCTACCGACATCCCTCCCTCACAAGACCTCTGCGACAAACTCAGCATCTTTTTCCACCACAAAATCAAGAGCATCTACAACAACTTCGACGAAGACAACCAACACACTGAACCCTCACCAACCACCCCCGACACCCGGAGACCAGCGATTGATGACTGGACAGCCCTCACCACCGAAGACACACTGAAGACAATGAAGTCAATCCACTCAGGGGCCCCCACAGACCCCTGCCCCCACCACATCTTCAACAGAGCCGCCAACACCATCGCACCCATGCTCCGCCAAACCATCAACCGCTCCCTGGCGACCGCCTCATTCCCCGACGACTGGAAACACGCCGAGGTCAACCCCCTCCTAAAGAAACCCTCAGCGGACCCCACCGACCTCAAAAACTACAGACCCATCTCCCTGCTCCTGTTCCCAGCGAAAGTCATCGAGAAAGCCATCAACAGCCAACTCGCCACATTCATTGAAGAACACAACATCCTCGACTCCTCCCAATCCGGCTTCAGAAAAAACCACAGTACGGAAACCGCCCTCCTCGCCGCAACAGACGACATCCGCACCTTACTGGACAAAGGAGAAACAGTAGCCCTCATCCTCCTCGACCTATCAGCGGCGCTCGACACAGTCTCCCACCGCACCCTAATACGCAGACTCTACGATGCAGGAATCCAGGACAAGGCCCTCGACTAGATCTGCTCCTTCCTCTCCAGCAGGACGCAGCCTCCCCCCTTTCCTCTCGGACCCCACACCTATCACCTGCGGAGTCCCCCAGGGCTCCTCCCTCAGCCCGACGCTCTTCAACGTCTACATGGCTCCACTTGTCCCCATCGTCAGAACCTACGGACTCAACATCGTGTCATATGCAGACGACACTCAGCTCATCCTCTCCCTATCCAACGAGCCCAACACCGCCAGACGCAACTTTCGAGAAGGCATGGAAGCCGTCGCCAAATGGATGAAAAACAGCTGCCTACAACTAAACACCAACAAAACAGAAGTACTCATCATGAGCCCAAACCCCGACGCCTGGAGTGACACCTGGTGGCCCACCGCCCTCGGAAACCCGCCAACCCCCACAGACCACGCACGCAACCTGGGAATCATCCTGGACTCCGAGCTCAAAATGGACCGCCAGATCAACTCTGTCTCATCTTCCTGCTTCCACACCCTCCGCCTCCTTCGTAAGACCTTCAAATGGATCCCCCTCGAACACCGAAAGACAGTCACTCACGCCCTGGTCACCAGCAGACTCGACTACGGCAACGCACTCTACGCCGGAATAAACAAAAACCTCATCTGCAAGCTACAGAACATCCAGAACGCCGCCGCAAGACTGGTCCTCAACCTGCCAAAACACTGCCACATCTCCCAGCACCTGCGCACACTCCACTGGCTCCCCGTCGAGGTGAGAATCACCTTTAAGATGCTCACCCACGCACACAAGGCCCTCCACGGCACCGGACCAGCATACCTGAACAGCCGACTCAAATTCCACACACCCCAAAGGACCCTACGATCAGCCCAGCTTTCCTACGCTGTGGTCCCCCGCACCAGAAAGACCAGATCGGGAGGCCGCTCCTTCTCCTTCCTCGCGGCCAAGGCATGGAACGCCCTTCCGCTCCACCTCAGACAGACAACATCGCTCCCCATCTTCGCAAGAAACCTCAAAACCTGGCTCTTCGACAGACCCCCTCCTTGATGGAATGGAACCTGCACCCCACCAAATCCCCCCCCACCCCATGCGCCTTGAGACCCTTACGGGTGAGTAGTCGCGCTTTAACAAACTCCTGATTGATTGATTGATTGATTGATTGACTGATTGCATCGGCTTTTAAACATCACTCGCTCTCTTTTTCAGCACGGGCCCCTTCTTAGTTATAGAAGTGTCTCCCTATCTCCAGGTGCAGGCCTGCCCTTTATCAAACGTGGGCTTTAAAGGGCGAGGACAGCCGATGAAGCATGTAACCGGGTGGTGTGTGAGGCCAGTCCATCATTTTTTGGGGGAAATGTCCCACACCACCTAATCAATCGGCATAATGTGCCTTATCTTTCACTAAGAATCAGACATTGAGACAGGGTAGCTTCTTGTTGTGTGATATATTTTGGAGGTAGTGTCTAGTGGTAAGATGGCTTCCATTCAGGCGATGCGACACACTAAGCTTCAGGACTGCTGAAGAGCATACAATATGTTTTCATACAGCACTGATTTTTGTCGAGCAATCCAGAAGAAGTCGTCCCGAAGTTTGAGCTGATGCTTGGAGAGGGTGTCGGTGGTACCATGGTAGGAGCTGCTACAGGTTGTGTTTTAATCCTGGGGCAAAGTTGTTACTAATATTTTTTTTGTTACGATATCCTGGTAGGATTGTTTGGATCCTCGTTTAAGAAGTAGCCCCCAATAAATGTGGGTTCATTGCTCGAGAAGAATGTCACCAACCGATGCGCTTGGTTTATAGTTCAGTGTTTGTTCCTTCGAGGCGCTGTTGCAGTTCATTTATTTTTCAATAAATATTTTGAGGGATGAGGGGGCAGAAAGGACAAATGGGAGGCAAATCATTCAGGAGGTTTTGCTCTGTACTTTGAATTATGGCGTCCTTCCACTTCTGAAAAGCATTTCTAGGGGTTGAGTGTGCAGTTACCCATGCAGATGTAGCCTTCATAAGGAGGGTCCTTCAAGGCAAAGCCTGTGTGCGGGTGCAGAGTGTGCAGTGTCCTGCGTCACTCCCCCTTGTTGTTTTTTTTTAATACACCAAGTTGAAATCATTACGAGCAGTTCGAGCTGCGCCACTAAACTGAGATGTTTGATCTTCTCAATTTTGACATTTTATGAAAATGTTTTATAAGAGCACTATTGACGTTGTTTCCACAATTGCTACTGTAATTCAAACACCGCTGCCTTTTTAATAAACATATTCTTTTTTTACAGATTGTTTAACCCCATAGAATTGAATTCTTTTGTATGGCAGGAACTAAAATCTTAATTTTCATTTTTTGTGGAGAGTGGATTGGTGTATTACATGACCCAGTTTACTGTAGAGGTTGTGAGACTAATATTTTTCTTTATTCAACACCTTTCACTCTGGGGCAGCGAGTACTAACGTCTGTATTGCTGTTTTTTCCTTGTTCTGATTAAACTGTATAAGGTCATTTTGAATAAAAAAATAGCGATTCCACAAATATTTTTTCTAGTTGTACTGATGCGCAGCGGTTAATGTTTTTTTTTAATGTAGCGATGCCTCTTTTTAACATCCTACTATATATAAAGTTAAAGTAATGTTCTAGTTAGGTGAATATGTCAATGACGGCATTAACGTTTTGAACAACAAAAAAACCCACAAATTCACCAGTAATAGTTGGCAGCACAAACTATACCGTGCACCCCTGCTGTGCACTGCTTAGGACCGCTCATATTACACTGCTTATGTCATGCTCTAAGACATTGTTTGACATCAATGATGACCTCTCAAATGACATTATTGATGACCTCTCTGATGACATCATCCAACGTTCTTTAATGGTTTAATTAACTTCCCACCATATACCCTCACAAACCTAGCAACCCTCTACAACACTATCATTTACAAAGAGCAATAACATTTTTTAACGCACTAAAAATTGCAACCTATATTTAAAAATATGAACAATTATACAAACAATAACACTAAGATGATTAAATGATCATTTTTACAACTGTATTATTGAAAAAGATATATTGACAAAAACAATATTCTTAAAAATGACAATACATACCTGAAAAAAATCGATATTCTTGACAACCATATTTCAGCACCTTGATATTTTTGTATCCCAATATTTTTTATTTCTGTATCTTGATAATTACCACTCTATAGTTTGTCCAAATCCCCTGCAGGTGACAGTTGACTTTTGTTCAGTGTGTTCCACATGAGTTTTTTTTGCTGAAAAAGTTTCCAACAGGGCAAACATAGTGCATAAAACATATTAAGTATTTTAAGCCTTTAGTTATTAGACAGAATCGTCTCAGCATGACCGTTTCTACATAACATAGAAGACTGTGTGCACCAGGTGCTAACCTATCTACATGTGCTTGATTAGCTTCAGAAGATGAGCTGTCGGTAGGTTTTCACCACAGTACGAAGGCTGCAGGTAGTATGATCTTTAGCACCGTCGGGCATTGATCATCTGAAGTGAATAGTCACTCTTGGGACTGGTTTTGCATGGAGTGTACACTGTTCGTGGTAGCTACTTTTTAATTCTGGTCTATTTCTCGTGAGAGTTTCACTGTCTGCAAAAAGTGTGGTACAGAGTAAACTCTCCCCATAGAGTAAACACTGTTCACAGTACCCACTTTTCTACTCCGATCCATTTAATTTCTCAATGTAGGTTCAGTAACAGTCATGGGTTTGATAACAGATCAAAAGTTCTACCTAGTAAGAGAGCTGCAATCACCTTCAATGCAGGCCATCCGGTGCGAAGTGGTCCAATATGCGGACTACATTTTTTGGGTAGAAGAGGTGGGAGTCTTTCGTGACGTGGAATCCCTAAATATTTGAAGCTCTCGCTAGACATAGGCAGATGAATATCACTGGGGAGGACAGGCACAGACCCCTTAATGACATGCATAAGGGATCTGTCACAATTAATAGTATATCATGAGTGTTGCCCAGATCTGGGTCAACCTCGCTATTGTCACGGGAGATCGGTAACGGAAAAGAGGATATCATCAGCGTCGAATGAAAAATGCTCTTCCCAGGGCACCCCAATGTGTACCCTGTATCAGAGGGTCCTGCCAGACCCATGCCGCATAGGGTTCTAAGGCCAGGGCAAAAGTTAGTGTGAAGAGTGGGCAGCCCCGTCTCATTCCTCGGCGAGGAAGAAGTTACAGGGAATCATCCTGTTTACCCTAACGTGCGCCATGGGATTGCTTTATAGAAGTCGCATCCAGCCTCTAAAGTTGGAACCAAACCCCATCCGCTCCATCACCCCAAACATGTTGTGCCACTCCAGAGTGTCGAATGCCATGGAGGTATCCATAGATAACACCATTGTGGACACGGTCTTGTCCCTAGATACTGCCATGACCCCAAAGAGCCTCTAGAGGATCCCCCTGTTTGGGATGAAGCTGGATTGGGCCGGATGGACCAGGGATGCTATTTACCTGGCGAAGACGGTTGGTCAGGAGTTTGGCCAGGAGTTTTATCTCTACGTTCAGAAAGGAGATGGGCCGATATGAACTACATGTAATGCCTGGCCTATTTCGTGTGGATGTATGTCTACTTCAAGGCGGTGTTTATGGTCCTCTGTGAGTTGGGGAAGCCTAATGTCTGCTAAAAAGGCTATCCCATCTGAGGGAGTGCAATGTGTTTCTGCACAGTAGATTGATTCATAGTAGTCTGCAAATGTGTCAGCTATCCTATCTGTGTCTCATATAATCTCCCCTTTTTCGGTGGTGAAGTGCAGGACCCAACCGTGTGCATGATCACGTTTTTCCAATCAGGCCAATAGCCTTCCCGCTTTATTTCAGATGATGTAAAGACGTCTCTGGGTTTGTATGTTACATGCATTCGCACTCCCTTTGGCCAAGTCTCTATACTCCTTTTACGTAAGTCTGAGGACGTGTATGTGCTCCTTATCTGTCCCCTGCCCTTCCAGCTGCTCCAGGGCCAGTATGCCAGCCTCCAGGGTTTGGACCCGCTCCTGTAGTTTTTTCTCCCCCCCCGCCCCCCCCCCCCCATTAGCTGTGTGCTGAGCGATCCCTTGTTTCTCAAAATAAGAAACAATAGCCAGTTCCAATTTGTGCATTGGTATTTTATCTGTGAGGTGCCAAGCGTTAATGACCAGAGGTCTATTCCTCTATCCTCATATATCCAACCACACCAGGGAGTGGCCTGATATTCCCCTAGGTACATGGTTTATAAATAACATACTACTTTCTATGCCGGTTCACAACTAATGGTCACATTGGACATAGAAGCGTTGTATAGCAATATACCTATACTAGGGGCTTTGGAAGCAGTCAGCTGGTTCATTACGGAATATAACATCACATGCCCAACATTTTTCATTCTAGAATGTCTCAAAGTTGTACTTGAGACAACGTCTTCAAATTTAACAGTCAGCCGTACAAACAGACTAAAGGGGTGAGTATGGGGGCAGCATGCGCCCCAATGGTAGCCAACATATATAGTTCCCAATTTGAAAGGAGGTTAATCTATACTAATATAATCAAGAGAGAGCCCAAACCTTTGAGGCGGGTAATCTCAGGAACCACAGCACCAATCACAACACCCAATACAGCGTTAGAAAGGGCAGTTGCAACAGAAGGACATAGGCTATGCAGACGCCCACCATATACATTTAAAAGGTAAAAGAACCGTGCCAGCAAAGTAGTCCCTTGTGGGCGTGTCTCCGTTGTGCTGTGGGCGTGTGCTGGGGGCGTGTGGTACGTTCCGCCCTTCATGCCTGTCGGAGCCCATCTCGGTCTGTAGAGGGACAAGGCTGGGTTGTCCCCTTCCCCCCTGCTTTTTGCTTTAGTGATGGAGCCCTTGGCGTCTTTGATGCGGTCTTGCGATCGGATGCAGGGATGGAAATGGCCCAGCGCTGAACCGGATAAAATTGCCCTCTACGCGGATGACGTCCTTGTCTATTTGGCAGATCCTGCCCGGTCTGGCCCCCATTGTCTTCGCAGCTTGCAATCCTTCGAACAAGCCTCTGGCCTCCGTTTGAATCCCAACAAATCGGCCCTGGTTCACCTCTCCTGGGACTGCTTTGACTGGCAATCCGAAATACCTCTGTCGTCAATCATTCAAGTACCTGGGTATCTGGGTGACCCTGCTTCCTAATCTCAGCTGGGCCCTCAATGTCACTCCACTGGTGAAGCGACCCAAGGCCGACCTCCAGCGGTGGCAGTCGCTGCGCCTCAACCCCATGGGGAGGGTGGCCCTTATTAGGTCTCGCCTGTCAATGCGCATTGAGCAGAGCGAGACTATAGGGGCTTAAACAGAGCTTACCTAGACTGGCAATTTGATGGAGGGCATGTGCACTTTTAACTCAATGCGCAAGCGCAATTAGTTAAAATGAGCGAGCACAGCATCAAATCGTTAGCTTGGTGCCGCCAGCAGCTCTTCCCGCTCTGCCTCAGCCCAGCCATTCTCCTCCCCTAATTACCCCCTGCTGCATCAAAGGCTTTTTCACGGCCGGCCGTGCTTTCAGTTTCACGGTCGGCCGGCCGTGTCTCCTTTTCTTTTTTCATTAATTGAATGCGCTCACAACTGCAAAGGTCTGCGCCCTCCGTCACGGGTAATCTCCCCATCTCTTGCCCACAACGAATGGATAACCAACATGTATAAAACCTCCTCCTGAGTGCTGCAAAGCCCACGGCCCCCCTCCCCTCCGACAAACTTTAAGAAATCCAGGAATGCTGCTGATTTCATCTCAGTCGTTAAGAGCCCGCAGCGGCTCAGAACCAGCTTGCTTTTTTTTTTGTCATGCCATAAGTATGCGCTATATCCACATCCACATCCACTTCCACCACACCCACCACCACCACATCCACCACACCCACCACCACTACATCCACCACCACCACCCCATCCACCACCACCACCACCACCGCATCCACCATCACCACATCCACCACATCCACCATCACCACCACATCCACCATCACCACCACATCCACCATCACCTCCACATCCACCATGACATCCACCGCCACATCCACATCCACATCCACATCCACCGCATCCATCACCGCATCCATCACCGCATCCATCACCGCATCCACCACCGCATCCACCACCGCATCCACGACCGCATCCACCACCACATCCACCACCACATCCACCACCACATCCACCACACCCACCACCACTCCATCCACCACTCCATCCATCCCATCGACCACCACCACCACCGCATCCACCACATCCACTGCCACATCCAGCACACCCACCACCACCACATCCACCACACCCACCACCACTCCATCCACCACCCCCACCGCATCCACCACATACACCGCATCCACCACCACCACATCCACCGCATCCACCACCACATCCACCATCACCACCACATCCACCATCACCTCCACATCCATCATGACATCCACCACATGCACCACCACCGCATCCACCACACCCACCACCACATCCACCACATCCACCACACCCACCACATCCACCACATCCACCACCACATCCACCACCACATCCAATGCATCCACCACCACTTCCACCACCACCGCATACACCACCACCACATCCACCGCATCCACCACCACATCCACCATGACATCCACCGCCACATCCACCACCACATCCACCACATCCACCACCATTGCATCCCCCACCACATCCACCACATCCACCACCACATCCACCACCACATCCACCACCACCGCCACATCCACCGCCACATCCACCACACCCACCACCACCACATCCACCACATCTACCACCACCGCATCCACCATCACCACATCCACCGCATTCACCACCACCACACCCACCATCACCTCCACATCCACCATGACATCCACCGCCACATCCACCACCACATCCACCACCATCACATCCCCCACCACACCCACCTCCACCACACCCACCACCACCACATCCACCACCACATCCACCGCCACATCCACCACACCCACCACCACCACATCCACCACACCCACCACCACTACATCCACCACCGCATCCACTACCACCACCGCATCCACTACCACCACCGCATCCACCATCACCACATCCACCACCACATCCACCATCACCACCACATCCACCACCACATCCACATCCACCACCACATCCACCACCACATCCACCACTACATCCACCACTACATCCACCACTACATCCACCACTACATCCACCACCACATCCACCACCACATCCACCACCACATCCACCACCACATCCACCATCACATCCACCGCCACATCCACCACACCCACCACCACCACATCCACCACACCCACCACCACCACATCCACCACACCCACCACCACTACATCCACCACCACCACCCCATCCACCACCACCACCACCACCGCATCCACCATCACCACATCCACCACATCCACCATCACCACCACATCCACCATCACCACCACATCCACCATCACCTCCACATCCACCATGACATCCACCGCCACATCCACCACCACATCCACATCCACCACATGCACCACCGCATCCATCACCGCATCCATCACCGCATCCATCACCGCATCCATCACCGCATCCATCACCGCATCCATCACCGCATCCACCACCGCATCCACCACCGCATCCACCACCACATCCACCACACCCACCACCACTCCATCCACCACTCCATCCATCCCATCGACCACCACCACCACCGCATCCACCACATCCACTGCCACATCCAGCACACCCACCACCACCACATCCACCACACCCACCACCACTCCATCCACCACCCCCACCGCATCCACCACATACACCGCATCCACCACCACCACATCCACCGCATCCACCACCACATCCACCATCACCACCACATCCACCATCACCTCCACATCCATCATGACATCCACCACCACCTCATCCACCACATGCACCACCACCGCATCCACCACACCCACCACCACATCCACCACATCCACCACACCCACCACATCCACCACATCCACCACCACATCCACCACCACATCCAATGCATCCACCACCACTTCCACCACCACCGCATACACCACCACCACATCCACCGCATCCACCACCACATCCACCATGACATCCACCGCCACATCCACCACCACATCCACCACATCCACCACATCCACATCCACCACATCCACCACCACATCCACCACCACATCCACCACATCCACCGCCACATCCACCACACCCACCACCACCACATCCACCACACCCACCACCACTACATCCACCACCGCATCCACTACCACCACCGCATCCACTACCACCACCGCATCCACCATCACCACATCCACCACCACATCCACCATCACCACCACATCCACCACCACACCCACCACCACACCCACCACCACATCCACCATCACCACCACATCCACCACTACATCCACCACTACATCCACCACTACATCCACCACCACATCCACCACCACATCCACCATCACATCCACCGCCACATCCACCACACCCACCACCACCACATCCACCACACCCACCACCGCATCCACCACCACCACATCCACCGCATCCACCACCACATCCACATCCACCATGACATCCACCGCCACATCCACCACCACCACATCCACCACATGCACCACCACATGCACCACCACCGCATCCACCACATGCACCACCACCGCATCCACCACATCCACCACCACATCCAACACATCCACCGCATCCACCACCACCGCATCCACCACCACATCCACCATCACCTCCACATCCACCGCGACATCCACCACCACCGCATCCACCACCGCATCCACCACCACATCCACCACCGCATCCACCACCACCACATCCACCGCATCCACCACCACATCCACATCCACCATGACATCCACCGCCACATCCACCACCACCACATCCACCACATGCACCACCACATCCAACACATCCACCGCATCCACCACCACCGCATCCACCACCACATCCACCATCACCTCCACATCCACCGCGACATCCACCACCACCGCATCCACCACCGCATCCACCACCACATCCACCACCGCATCCTCCACCACCGCATCCACCACCACCACATCCACCGCATCCACCACCACATCCACCGCATCCACCACCACATCCAACACATCCACCACCACTTCCACCACCACCACATCCACCGCATCCACCACCACATCCACAGCATCCACCGCCACATCCACCATCACCTACCACTACCACCACATCCACCACCACATCCACCACCACATCCACCATGACATCCACCATGACATCCACCACCACCACATCCACCGCATCCACCACCACCACATCCACCACACCCACCACCACCGCATCCACCACCACCACATCCACATCCACCGCCATCACATCCACATCCACCACCATCACTTCCACCATCACCGCCACATCCACCGCCACATCCACCACATCCACCACCACCACATCCACCACCACTACATCCACCACCCCATCCACCACCGCATCCACCACCACATCCACCGCATCCACCACCACCGCATCCACCACATCCACCACCACCACATCCACCACCGCATCCACCACCGCATCCACCACCACATCCACCACCACATCGACCACCACATCGACCACCACCACATCCACCACCACATCCAACACATCCACCACCACTTCCACCACCACCGCATGCACCACCACCACCGCATCCACCACCACATCCACCACCACCACCGCATCCACCACCACCACATCCACCACCACATCCACCACCTCATCCACCACCACATCCACCACACCCACCACCATCAATTTCACCAACACATCCACCACCACTTTCACCACATCCACCACCTCCACCACCACCACATCCACCCCCACATCCACCATTACCACCACATCCACCATCACCACCACCACCACTTCCACCACCACATCCACCAACACCATATCCCCCAGATCCACCACCACCACATCTATATGTGTGTGTTTGTGTGTGTGTGTGTGTGTAGGTGCACATGCAATGTTCTTGGATTTCGTCACATCCACCACCACCACATCCACCACCACATCCAACACATCCACCACCACTTCCACCACCACCGCATGCACCACAACCACCGCATCCACCACATCCACCACCACCACCGCATCCACCACCACCACCACCACCACCGCATCCACCACCACCACATCCACCACCTCATCCACCACCTCATCCACCACCACATCCACCACACCCACCACCATCAATTTCACCAACACATCCACCACATCCACCACCTCCACCACCACCACATCCGCCACCACATCCACCCCCACATCCACCATTACCACCACATCCACCATCACCACCACCACCACTTCCACCACCACATCCACCAACACCATATCCCCCAGATCCACCACCACCACATCTATATGTGTGTGTGTGTGTGTGTGTGTGTGTGTGTGTGTAGGTGCACATGCAATGTTCTTGGATTTTCGTCACAATAAAATAAACTGAACATACGCTTCACAAAAGTTATTTACAAACGTTTAAGCTATTGCCATTATAAATTACAATAAATTTTATTTAAGTAATAATTATTTACAAAATTAAAAGCCATTGTTATTTGTAATATCAATACATCTAAGTCACGTAAATACAACACACATTGCATTACAAATGCTATAGGTGTCACATTTGCGAAAGTTAAAACTATTGACATTGTAACTGACAAAGCTATTAATTTTGCTATTTTCAAAACCAACACATAAATAAAAAAAGTGTCATTTACAATACCTTTCGCTCAAACTTTCCTAATGCGAGACCTATTGCATTTCCAATGCTTGTTAAGATGATGGTGCTTCCCCGCTTCCTTTACATGCTTCAGAACACCCCCATGTGGTTTCCCAGGGCCTGGTTCCGTGAACTCGACGCTTTAGCCAGCAAGTTCTTGTGGGGGAAAGGTAGGTCCAGACTGGCGCTCAATACTTGCAGGAACCCCTCGTTCGACGGGGGTTTGGGGATGACTCACCTTTATCTATACTATTTAGCCACGCAACTTCTCTCCATACATGACTGGTTCAACGGGGTGGTCCGATCCGGCCGATAGGTGGAGAAGCGTGGCTCAGTGGTTAGAGGCGGCAGACCTGGAAGCTGAGATCAGCTGTGGACCAGGGTTCGATTCCCCGCCTCGGCGGGTCTCGGGCTCAAAAATTCCACGGACTCGGTAATTCTCGTTCCGGTGCCTACTCAACTCACGGGGTCACACTCTGCAACTCTGGGCAATAGCTTGCTTAATCTCCACTACGGCCCCTCGCGGCGGGATGCCTGGCTTTCACCTTGTGGACACCCTGCCGGGGTATCTCACAGGGGAATACCAGGACGGGTTCCCTAAGCAAGCGCCGAGATGCCTACGGGTAGTCGTGCGCTATACAAGAGCGTAATCATTTCATCATCATCATTTCATAGGCTCGAACTAGGGGAGCTGGGCCTCGTCAAAATCCAATCCTTTCTATATGGAACCCTGATTTCTTCCCGTCTTCCGGAGGTGACGCACTCGGTGTTACTGGCCTGGCGGGCAGCACTGCGGCACACCAAATGGACACACGCACTGACCCACTGTACACCCCTGTGGTATGGAACCTGGCTCAAAGAAGTGACCGGGCTTCGGGGCTTTGAAGCTTGGGACGTCATAGGTATCACACAGCTGGGAGACATTTGGGTGGGGGATCATATGCGCTCCTTCGAAGATCTCCAATCCAGATACTCGCTGCAGCACTCGCAATTCTTTCAGTAACTCCAGCTACGGCATGCCCTACGCTCACACCAGGTACGCGGTTGCCGGATCATAGCCCGGCAGATTATGTTTGCGGACCTGGGGAAGGGTGGCATTTCCCGCATTTACCGTGCACTGATTAACAACACCCCGACTTCCCCGGACCGACTTCCGGCACAATGAGAGGACTTGGTGGGCACCTTGGCAGAAGACTGGTGTGATGCTCTTATGGTCCCCAGAACGGTCACCACCTCCGCTAGGCTGCGCTTGGTGCAGCTCTATTACCTACATGCCGCATATCTCACCCCGGTTCTACGCCTTCATCACGCTGGGTTTAGTCCGTCCTCAGCCTGTACCAGCTGTGGCCATGACCCCGATGACTTCCTTCACATGGTTTGGGACTGCCCCACCTGGCGGGATTTTGGGAGGGCATCGAAGAACTCTGAGGTTCTAGGGTGGGTGTTCCACACGACCCTAAGAACACGATCCTGGGCATCACTGATGGGCATGACGGGTCACGCAACGAAAAACTGTTCTTCAGAACAGCTATGATGGGAGCTAAAAGAGACATTACGGCCTCCTGGAAATGCCCTGAACCCCCAAGTGTGGGGCGTTGGCGGACAGGGGTGGATTGGTGCGCCACACAGGAGAAAATTATGTATGTGGCACGTGGATGCCCTAAGAAATATCGTAAAATTTGTGAGAAGTGGTGGTGGGGGGTTGTCTAATCGTGAAGGGTTTGACTGTTTCCATCTAATTTTTGTTTTATTAATGTCTGTACATTGGGTAACGAAAAACTTGTGTAGGTAATTCTCGATTATTGAAATACAGTGCTGATTGGCTGGTGCATTTCTTCTGTAAACTGAATAAAAATGTGTTTATCAAAACATTATACGTTTCACGAGTAATGCCAGTAAGAACCGAATTCTTGGATGTGATCATTAGCTGTAGATCTCTAAACCAAACCAACAGTACGCATCACCTTGTTGCATTATGATAGTTTTCACCCTCCTGCCCAAAAGAACAGCATACAGCTTGGCCAATTTTTACGCTTGCGTCGTAATTGTGCCTGCACTTTGAGAAGTCTCCTGAAGGTCAGCAGGTCATGGGTCTGTCGCAGGTGAATGGGGACAGTGTTCCATGTCTTGGCAGCGAGGTGGGAGAAGGATCTGCCGCCGGTGGTCGCTCAGTAGATGAGTGGAGCGAGGGCGAGGTCCGCAGAGGAAAGTTGGCGGTTCAGGGTGTAGAAGGTGAGTCATTTGTTGCGGTATGTTGGACCGATGTAGTGGAGAGCTTTGTGGGTGAGGAGCTTGTGGGTGAGGAGCTTGTGGATGAGGAGCTTGAGGGTGATCCTCTTGTTGACGGGGGATCCATTGCAGGTCTCTCAGGTGTGCAGTGATGTGGGTGTGGCGGGGGATGTCGAGGATGAGGCGTGCGGAGGCGTTCTGTATGCGTTGAAGTCTTCTCTGGTGGTTGCCGTAGTCCAGCCTGCTGCTGACGAAGGCTTGGGTGACCGTCGTTCTGGTTCTGGCGGGGATCCATCTGTATATCTTGCGAAGCATGCGGAGGGTGTTGGAGGAGGAGACGGCGTTGACTTGTTGGTTCATAGAGAGAGAGAGGAGTCCAGGATGAACCCCAGGTTGCGTGCGTGGTTGGTGGGTGTCGGTGCAGCTCCCAGCGTGGCTGGCCACCAGGAGTCGGCGGAGGGGGTGGGTCTGAGGATTAGGACATCCGTCTTGTCAGAGTTCAATTTCAGGCGACTGTTCTTCATCCATTCTGCAATGGCCTTCATTCCTTCGTGGAGGTTGGTTTTGGCGGTGATGGGGGCCTTGGTGAGGGAAAGGATCAGCTGGGTGTCGTTGGCGTAGGAGATGATGTTGAGGGCGTGCGATCGGACAATCTTGGCGAGCGTTGCCATGTAGACGTTAAAAAGGCTCGGGCTGAGTGATGACCCTTGGGGTACGCCGCAGGTGATATTGGTGCCTCGGATCGGAATGGGGGAGGCGGACTATCTGGGTTCTGCCGGTGAGGAAGGAGGTGATCCAGTCTAGGACTTAGTCACGGATCCCTGCGTCAAGGAGGCGTGTGCGTAGGATGTTGTGGCAGAAGGTGTCGAAGGTGGTGAGAGGTCCAGGAGGATAAGGCCACGGATTCGCCGTTATCCAGCAGGGTCCTGATGTTGTCGGTGGCGGCAATGAGAGCGGTTTCAGTGCTATGGTTGCTGAAGAATCCAGATTGGGACGAGTCCAGGATGTTGTTCTCCTTGAAGAAGCGGGTCAGTCGCCTGTTGACAGTCTTCTCAATGACTTTCGCCAGGAACGGGAGCAGGGAGATGTGCCGGAAGTTGTTGAGGTCCTTTGTGTCCGGTTTGGGTTCCTTGAGTAGGGCGTAGATCTCAGCGTGTTTCCAGCTCTCTGGGAAGGTGGCAGTCTCGAAGGAGCTGTTGATGATCTTCCGCAGTGGGGGTGCGATGATGGAGCTCGCTTTGTTGAAGATGTGGTGAGGGCAGGGTTTGGATTGTGAGCCAGAGTGGATGGTGTTCATGATTTGCATGGTGTCGTTGACGTGGTTCCAGGAGAGCAGGAGGCCGGTGTGGTTGGGGGGCAGTGAGTCTGAAGTGTCAGGGCGGGGGGCGTCTGGGTGTTAAAGCTTTCGTGGATGACTGCGATCTTGTGGTGGAAGAAGGTGGCTAGGGAGTCGCAGAGGTCTTGGAAGTGCAGGTGTTCGACAGTGCTTTTTGGTGTCTTCAGTGCTAGTCGAAATCCTGAGGGTATTCCTGTGGACGATGGCTATTCCTCCTCCTGGTTTGTTGTTGCGGTCCCTGCGGGTGATCTTGTAGCCCTCCGGGATGGCTATGGCAATGTCGGGCGATGGGGTTCATCCAGGTCTCCATCAGGAAGGCGACGTCTGGGGAGGATGAGTCTAGTAGGTCCCAGAGTTCATGGCGTGCTTGTGGACGGAGCTGATGTTGAGTAGTATGCATCTGAGATGGTTGTGACCTGCCCTGGCGGGAGGGGCAGGACGTGCCGATGTTCGGTGGCTGGTGAAGCTGCAGCTTCGGCAGGAGAAGGGTCCGTGGGTGAGCTTTGGGGTGGCCTGGAAGCAGGTGGATGATCGGCCGGGCTTAAAATATCTAGTTCTCTTATGTTGTCCTATATTTTATTCAGTGATTACTGTGATGGAGTCCTAACGAAGGCTTTGCCAGTCTCTTCACATCGTTTCGACATTTGGCCTGCATATTATGAATAATCAATAACTATGTATTATTTATTGATGTGATAAATAACCAGCCTCCTTGGCATGAATGTACTATTTATCAATGTTTTTCATGTATTCACTGATGAGCATGACAACATAACTTTTTAACCGCATGCGTGCGGCCGTTTTTCCCGCGGTATGCGGCATTTTTCAAATTACAGCGTTACATGACTAGCTCAGCTCGTCATCAGCACACGGTAGATAACGCTGATGATGAGCTGAGCTCGTCATCAGCATGGAAGGGGTTAAACAAAATTCTAAAAAATATATATCAAAAATATATGTATCCAAATAAAACTATAGCTTTTGATACATTTTGGGAAAAAATGATAAATAACTTTTTGATATCCGTTACAGTAAAAAAATTTGCCTTTTTAAAAAAAAAAGTCAATGTTCTGTATATGTTCTAGATTTTTTTTTTCTCGTAAAATACCCTGCCAAGGTGTATTTTTTCACATTTTGTATTCTTTTAAACAAAGTGGTAGAATGCACACCACCTTAATAAAGTGTAAGGAATGCTCAAAGGCTGAAAGTTACAGCCTACTACCCTGAAGCGCGCTCGTCTGTGCGCGTGCAATAAGGTTGAGAATAAACTGGGGCCTCGTCAGGCCCCAATGCAGGATGCACAGCTAAAATGCGCAAACAAATAAGTTCAGTTTCTTCACTTCTTTATCCATTTAATTTCATCATGTGTGAACCAAAGTCCACATGTCGAATTTTGCGTATGAAGGTGCTGGATTAATATGGACTTTTGTTCACACATGATGAAATTAAATGGATTAAGAAGTGAAGAAACTGTTTGAGCTTATTTATTTGTGCATTTTAGCTGTGCATCCTGCATTGAAACCTGACGAGGCCCCAGTTTACTCTCAACTTTTTCACAGTGTGTGCCACAAGGCTCCTCCATTAGCCCGATTCTGTATAACGTCTATATGGCTCCTTTGATCACACTTATTAAGTCTCATAAGATGACCGTGGTCAATTATGCCGATGGCACACATCTTATTCTTTCGCTGGCAAGCAATCACCAGCCTTCCTCCTTTCATGATTGCATAAAGGGCATTCTCCAGCGTCTAAATTCCCTGAAGTTCAACGGGGATAAGACTGGGCTTCTACGATGTTCAGCCAATAAAGTCCCGGTTGTACTCCCTGCAAATTTTTGCTCGGTGTCTTTTGACGGGCCCGTTGTTCCTGCTGCGTTGGTCTGGAATTTGGAAGTCCTCTTTGATGACAAACTGAATATGGAGAGTCATGTGAATAAATAAAACCGCGAGCACCTGCTTTGCACTCCTTATAGCTCTGCAGAAGATATTGTCTGCGCTACCCCTTTAAGCCAGAACATTAGTAGTTCGTAGTGTTATTCTTAGCCGTTTGGACTACTGCAATGCTCTCTTGTTGGGTGCATCAGAGTATCTATTACATTGTCTGTCAAGAGTCCAGATCGCAGTATCCAAACTTGCCATGAACAGGTCCAGGAGAGCCTCTGCCTCTTTGGCACTAAAGGACCTCCATTGTCTACCACTAAAGCAAAGAATTCTGTTCAAAGCGTTCTGTGACGCGTTCAAAGCTCTTCGGGGTTTAGGCCCGGCCCCTTGAGAAAGAGACTGATAAGATACACTCCTAGTAGACCCCTTCGGTCTTCGTCAGCGAATCTGTTGTGTGTGACTAAGTTTAGGAAATCCAGGCAAGGTGTCCGGACCTTTATGGTCAGTGGGGCCAAGTCATGGAATCTACTTCCTGTCTCATTAAGGTGTTTAATCGATGTGCTGCAGACTTGTCGCTTCCCTAAGTAATCTGAGTCTAGGCGCTGTCATCAATCATCGGACTCATTCATTTTGAGTATTTTTTTCTTTCTCTCTGCTTTTGTTTGTGGTCTCTACCCCTCCGCTGATCTCTTGTGTTTTTAACAACTAGCACCAGGGTACCAGTTGGTGACGGAGCGATTTGTAAATTCTATAAATAAATAAAAAAATGTTAAGTTCTTATTCAGAAGTTCCCATTTTACCTGTTTAAAGCCACGCCGCTGAACCCTGAGAGTGAAGTTGGGATACAGGCTAGCCGTTGCGTTTTCAAATTTCAAGTCCAGTTTGCCCCTCACCGCCTGAAGTATGGCGTCTCTATCCCTATGGTTAAGAATTCTTGCGATGATAGTACGGGGAGGTGCACTTGGCCTAGAAGCAGTCATGGGCACCCGATGGGCCGGTTCAACAGAAAGTAATTTGGAAAGATCTTTGGGTTGCAAAACATTCATGATGAAGTTTTCAACAAAGAGGTCTGTACTTGGTTCATCCACTTGCTCGGGCACCCCCTCAAGTGGAGGTAGTTACACCTGGATCTTTCCTCCACGTCTTCCAGCTGTGCCGGCATGGTGGCATTATCCTTTTGCAGACTGTTTACTTGTTTTTGGAGTGTGGTAGTGACCTCTGAGGCGCCCACCACGGTTCTTTCTGTTTCTCCCAGGCGGTCCTTTCCTTTATTAATATCAGCCCGCAACAGCCACATCTCTACCACAACCGAGTCTAGTTTGGGTTCAAGAGTGCCTTTTATGCTCTGGATGGCAGTCATACATAATTTCTCTGAGGGTCGATTCAGTCCCCAGGACTCCTGCACAATTAAGATGCTGGGAAGTCCAGACAGCACCACAGTCCCCGATCAGTCCTGATGCACAGCATTGGAGGGGGGGCCACGGCACGCTGGGAATCCCTTATCTGTTACATTCTGGCCCCTCCTTCCCTTGGATCGCTCATGGATTGAGCCCTGGGTACGCTCCGGCTCCTGATGGGGTCATTTCACAGATCCTACCCCCTCAACAAGCAGTGGGGCACATGGGCCCCAGGAGAACCAAAATGCAGAAGCCCTGTTCCGGACCCAGCAGCAGCTGTCAGCCCTTGGGCTCTCGCCGGGGCCACACTGCCTCGAGGTATGGTCTCTTCAGGCACTCCAGCTGCCGGTCGGATCACTGCGGACTCTCTCCACTCCGCAGCACTCAGACGGGATCACCCTAGCGGGCCCATCAATCTCAGTCCCCGGCAGCTCACTCCACCTTCAGTATCTGCTGTGGACTGTAATCCGCTCAAGGGTAGGCTGCAGCAGTACTCCCCAGCCTCAGCCGCGACCGACCCTCGTTCGCCAGCGTAACCTCCCTTGTCGGTATCACAGGAGCGCCCATAGGGTGTCCGTTCCTTGCCAGGGTCGGGGGGGTCAAAGAAAGCGGGGACTTGCACTGATGATGTCAGATTAGAAAGGAGTTGCAGGAGCTCCACTAAGCTGCGACCGCCATGTTGGGCTGTTGGCCACGCATCCCCCCCCCTTTGGTTTTCTTAAGTGAATTTCAACGGTAGTGTTTTTTTTTTTTTTTTTTTTTTTAGTTACAAATACAGATCTTGCTATCACACCTAACTATAATGTTATTTCAACCTTTATTTTTTTCAATACATTTCAAGGGTTTGTAATATTTAATTACAATATGTAAATCCAAGAGAATACTAACTTCCTCCAAACACATCAGGCCCAATTATATAAGTTAAGTAATGCTCTACTTTACAGCCTTTAACCCGTATCAAACCCTTCACAGTTAGGGAATCTCTCGTGAGATAGGAAGCCAATGTGTTGAAAAGTGGGTACTGTAAACAGTCTTTATGCTATAGAGAGAGTTTCCTCTTTACCACACTGTTTGCAGACCGTGTAACTCTCATGAGCAATACACCACAGACTATTATAAAGTATCTACTAAGAACCATGTTCACTCTTTGGAAAACCTCTCCAAAGAGACACTAACTGCAGCTTTCATACTGAGGGCGCTAGAGGGCGCATAGCGTAATGGCTGCTTGTTAGAGCTGCTCTGCTGGCCGAGCTCAAGATCAGGCAATTATCCCCGCAATCTTGGCCGCTACCGGCCCTAAATCGCTGTGGTAGCTTCCCTGACAGCGGCGGACTACGGTGGCTGGAGTTCGGAAGGAATCACAGCGCCGTTCTAGAGAGATCACCTAGTTAGGCCCCGGACTCGAGGTGAACAGCGTGGCTGCTCTGGGCGCGCTCCTGCCGAGAGCTCAAGGTGGGCGGCGGCTGGTGCTGGGGGTGATCTGGGGTGCCGGGAGCTAGGCGCGGATCTCCCCTTCGGCTGGTGGTGTGCTGTGTGGCGGCGACGCTCAGCGGCCTCTCAAAAGCGCTCCGGGAGCAAACTGCCTCCGGGGCTTAGGCTGCACGGCCTACTGGCGGCGGGACGGGTGTAGCTCTGTGCCGTGTCTCTGGACCCCGCGGCCCATCGGCGTGTATCTCCGGCCTTGCTGTGAGCTACTCGGTGGGACTGACGGGCGCACTGGGCTGCCATTGCTCAGCGTGTGAGCCTGGCCGGAGTGTTGCACCGCCATTGACTGGTAGTCTTCCCTGCTGTTGTAGGCCCTGAGGGTGTTGTGCCGGTGAAACCATCGTGCTGTCGTGTGGGGTTGGCCACCTTGCCTCGGCTCCAGTTGCTCTATGGCCCGGAGCAGGACTGTCTATCTGTGAGACGTTGCATACATGCTTGTGGAGCTGTACCCATTGAGTCTGCTGCGTGGTGCTCTCATGACTATCGGTCCACATCTCTGTCGCTGAGCTTATCCTCTGTATCGGCGCTCCAGGCAGAAGTGTCAGCACGAGGGCGGCTGTGCACCGAGGCCAGATGCTCGGATATCTCTTCAGAATTACGCCGGACTGAAGTGCGGGCCGCCAGCTCCAATGTTATCACTGTTATTGGTGCTTACTTGTCTTGCCTGCCTGCAGCCATTTTGCTGGCTAGGACATTGAGAATCCCTATCGAACGGCGAGATCTCGTCTCGTGAAAGACTTGCTGCTTTGCCTGCGCTGCTGATTCAGTATCATCCCAAGCACTTGGTGGGGCCATAGTGTGGAGGCTGCCGTCTCACAGCTGCTTCCTGAGACATCGACTTGATTTGACTGCGGCGTCGGTCCTCGTGGCCTCGTCGCTTTAGCGACGAGGCCTGGTGCTTTAGGTGGGCAATATGGGGAAGATCCAACCGCGTCTCACGTTTGAGCCCCAGAGAACCGGGAGAGCGACTCAGCATGTGGCCTCGGACTCGGAGGCGGACGCTACAGCAGACCAGCTAACAAACATAGACAAGACTCTCCTCGCAGTGCAGGCAAGCCTACAAACAATTGATGGCAAGATAGACCATCTCAACCTTCACATGTCATCCAACCTGGACAAACATGCGCAACGTCTGGGGGAGGCTGAGATGCGCATCTCAGACGCAGAAGATGGTCTCCGCCAGGTCACTCAGAAGACGGCCTCCATGGACAAGGTTCTAGCTGTCATCCAGGCCCGTAATGAAGATTTGGAAGCCAGATCGCACTGCAACAATCTGCGCATTACGGGCCGGCCAGAATCTACAAATAATGGGCGCCTGGAGACCTACCTGGAGAACTCATCGGTGATATCTTTGGTCGGGAGCAGTTCTCACAGGTCTTCATTGTGGAGCTCGCACACCCTCTCTGGCTGCAAGACCTCTGCCGGGTGCCCCACCGCACCCCATCATTGCCCGCCTCTTAAATTATCAAGATTGGGATGTGGTGCTCTGCCTTGCCAGGGAGAGGGGAACCATCACGCACGATGGCAATACCCTTGCCTTTTATCCTGATTTTACGGTGGCAGTACAAGAGGCCCATTGAGAGTACCAGCCTGCAAAGAAATTACTACTAGCTGCGCAAATTCCGTATGCCATGCTCTACCCTGCCAGGCTACGGGTGGAAGACGGCGGGAAATTCAAGATCTTCGCATGCCCCAAGGCAGCTCTGGATTTTGCGAAGACTGTGTCCCGGCGCAATCGGTCCCCCAGGGCCTTGGGGGACTCGGAAGTTTGAGGCCCTGGGGGTACAGCTACAGCACATGGTGGGCGCTAATGCCACTGATCTGCCAGTGAGATCTGCCACTAATCTCATATTCTTGCTGTTGCCTTAAGTTCATGGTTGCTGGGATCACTGGTGGGAGGGTGTGCTCTGGAGTTACTGGCTACAAACTTATTGATGACTAACCTGTTATGTTGTGATGTGATGACTACTCTACATGTGCTGGGTGGTTACCTACATGTTGCTTTTTAGGCCGATTCTCTTGATAGCTTGGCCACCTCCTACTTACACCTGGAGGGAGTTTGCGCTTGGCGCCCCCATATATGGGTGTTCCCCGCCAATGGTTTTCTCCTGGGTATTCTGCTGAGGAGGGGTTTGCGGGTGTTCGGGATGGCTTCGGTATGTTGGGGTTGCTGAAGTGGGAGGGGGGATGTGTGGGGGTAGGGAAGGTATATGGGTTGTTTATGTGGTTGGGCAACTAGTTACTTCATTGATAATTGCTTCTGTTCTTCTATATGCATCTAGGACGAAAGGTGGATTCCATTACTTATGTTTCATTTCTACTGGGCATAGGGACTGTGGGAATATTCATTGTTTAACTTGGAATGTAAGGGGGTTAAACACACCCCAAAAAATTAGTCCGGTGTTGGCTCACCTAATCGATACAATATCAGCATTGCCCTACTTCAAGAAACTCACCTGATGTGGCACACGGATCAGCAAGTCGAGACCCTCTGGGCTGGCTTTCGTCTTGCCTACTCCTATTCCTCATATAGCCGAGGGGTTCTTACTCTAGTAAGGAAAGGTATCACATTTACAGCTCATTTCACACATATAGACTCTGAGGGGTGTTATGCTGTTGTGCATGCGTCACTGGCTGGATGTGGGAACTATAGACAGTGCCGGAGAGTTATGGGAGGGATTTAAGGCCACAATACGGGGTGTGTGCATCAGTACGACGGCTGGCATATTAAAAGATCTTCGGGGTCAGATTGCCATGGTAGAGGCTACGCTTACTCGCCTCGAACGTGATTACGAACGTACACCCACTGCCTCAATTCTGGCCTCTCTCAAAGAAGCCATACTGGAGCACGCAAAATTAGCGGAGAAAGAAATGAGATGTGTCCAAGCAGTATGTAGCTCTCTCTTACGGGGAGGGTGGACGTCCTGGGCACCACTTAGCTAAAAAAAAATCACACATTGTCTGAACCGCGACATCCTCACTAAGATTACTGATGAATCTGGTCAGGCTCACTATAGCACCCCTGACATTGCGGAGCAATTTCAACGGACCTATGAGACATTGTACACATCTCAGGGAGAGACTGATCAGGTGGAATTGGAGGCAAATTTGTCAGGGGTCGCTCTTGCCTGGCTGTCGGAAAGGCAGCGGGACTATCTGGGGGCTCCTTTTGCGTTGGAAGATGTACGTACAGCCATTGCCTCCCTACCTAATAAGAAAGCCCCGGGTCCAGATGGCTTTACATCTGAATTTTATAAAGCGTACGCAGAAGAACTCTCCCCTTTTTTATTAGAGATGTATGCAGAGGCATATGATTCGGGTATGTAAATGTGTGGGACTTGTAAAGCGCACTGCTGCCCGTAAGCGTCCCGGCGCTAGAGACCGCTGGGGAACCCGTCCTGGCTTTCCCTGTGAGATGGTCCCTTCTGGGTATCTCCAGGGTGAAACGAGGCATCCCCGGGTCTGTGGGGGGCCGTTGTAGAGATGAGGCAAGCTTAATGCCCAGAGTTGCTGAGTGTGGTCCCTGGTAAGAGTAGGCACCGAGGCGAGAATTATCGAGTCCGCTGACCCTGGTCCACAACCCTGCTGCGTCGGGAATTGAACCCTGGTCCCGGGCCGTTCTCTTCTTCCGGGTCTGCCGCCTCTAACCAGTGAGCCACACCACTCCCTCCGTCCCTTCGCGAGGCCTTAATCATCACGCTCTTGAAAAAAGATAAGTCTCCTGAGCATTGTGACTCCTATAGGCCGCTCTCATTAATCAACACTGATGTAAAAATCCTGGCAAAAATCCTAGCTACATGCCTCCAACCGCTAATGCAAAACTTGGTTCTTCCAGATCAATCAGGATTCATACCCACGCGATCTACATCTTACAATCTCCGTACTTTATTTGCACTATTCCACACTCTTTCACCCGACTTGCCAGCTGTGGCTGTTATGTTAGACTCCGCCAAGGCGTTTGATTCGGTTGAATGGGGCTATTTGTTCTTATTTATTTGAAAGTTTTATATAGTGCGAACCAGACCCTTGCGGGTATCGAAGCGCTTTACAGGGTAGGTGTCAAAGTTACATAAAAACAAAGAAAATAACATAGGTTCAATGCTGGTCGATCATAGTATAAACTTCCTAACATATCTACATGGGAATAAGGTACTTAACAAAACATTAAATGTATAACAAGCAAAATATAGATACGGTATCCAAGACCTGGTTGTACAATAGACAATAAAAGGATCTATGTAGAAGATATGTTTGGAAGCAATAAAACAGTAGTCCCTGGTCAGGTGAATTAAGCCATGAGAAGCGATTTTGAAAGATGCCGTAGAGGGATTAAGTCTGGTTTCTGGGGTAAAGCATTCCATATTCTGGGCGCCATCCCTGAAAAGGTTTGGTTATATGATTTCTTTTTGTTGAATCTTTGCGGTTTTAGTAGGTTTTTAGCACTTCTTGAAGATCTGACACCACAGGAGGGCGCCCGTTTCTGTACTAGATAGCTAGGTGCATTGTAGTGAATGGCTATATGCATCATACATGCTATTTTCAGATGTATTCTAGCTTCAAAAGGTAGCCAATTAAGGGATTTTAGGTCAGGGGATATGTGGGAGCTTCTTTTGGAGCCAGTGATAAGTCTTGCTGCAGCGTTGATTGAGGCTCTTAGAGGGGCCGTTGCAGCTCTGGGCAGGCCGCAAAGCGAGACAATCCCATAGTCAATTCTTGGGATGACTAGCGCTTGTACTGCCAGTTTGAAGTCCTTTTCCGACAGTCTTCTCAGAGTATGAATCTGAAAGTTTGCTCCTTTTTGTTGCGTTGCTAATGTGTTTTTGCATATTGAGGTTTCTGTCCAGTGAAAAACGATGAGAGGTTGGCATTTGAGTGCAGCAAGGTGTTTGATCCATTCTTGCATTCTGGGTACTTGAGTGGGAGGAGAGATTGGGAGGAATTCGGTTTTGAGGGCATTCAGTTTTAGATGGTTTTCTGCCAGCCAGGTCTGAGTTTTTCCAGGAGTTAAGTTGAGTGCTTTGATGTCTTCTAGGGTATGGATCTTAAGGTATTGTTGTGCGGCGTCAACGTACATGTGATATTGCACATTGGAGGAGTTAAGAATTTCAGTAAGTGGTTCCATAAATAAATTGAACAATGTCGGCGACAGTGAAGATCCTTGAGGGACTCCTAACGTGACCGGGACGGGTTTGGACAATGAGTGGTTGACCTTAAATCGTTGCGATCTGTTTTGGAGGAAAGAAGTGAACCACTTTAGCACTGATCCCGATAATCCCATTCTGTGTTTTAGAAGGTTGATCAGGTTATCGTGTTTGACGGTATCAAAGGCCGAGGAAAGGTCTAGCAGGATGAGTAAGCAGGCTCCGTTCTGATCCAGGATTTGTAGAGCATCATCAGTTCTATGAGTCATGGCTGATTCAGTGCTGTGACCTGCCCGGAAACCTGATTGGTATTTGTTGAGTAGGTTAAAATGTTCAATATGTCTTATCAGCTGGAGTTGTCCACATTTTTCCAGGAGTTTGGCCAAGTTGGGGATATTGGATATAGGGTGGTAATTGTTTAAGCCCACAGGGTCTGCCGTAGGTTTCTTTAGAATGGGGGATACCTGCCCGACTTTTAGGGTGTCAGGGATGCATCCTTGGCGTAAAGAGTTATTTATGATCTTGCTCCAAAGCGGCAACAGCAACGGGGTGAAGTCTTTTACGAAGTTTGCAGGGAGCGGATCGTTGAAGTGATTGGCCGGGGTCAGGGCAGTAAGCATTTTGAGAATAGATTCTTCGTTGTAGGTATTGAAAGAAGACCAAGATGCATTATTTTTTAAATTGAACTTTGATGAGTTTCGTTGTGGGACATTTAGAAGGGAAGGTGGGGGGTTCATATGTGAGACAGTGTGAATTATTAGGTCATTGAGAAGGACCTTCTTTATGGTATCTGTCTTCTGAGTGAAAAAGGTAGCAAATTCTTCACAGTTCGGTCGTACGCCACAATTATCTAGGGGGCAGTGAGGTGCATCCTTAGATTGAGTTTTGATTAACTCAAAGTTTTCTGCAACGATTTCTTGTCTGTTTTAATTGGTGTGTTAAGAAGTCTGCTTTAGTGCGTTTGATCTTTCTGTATTATGAGTTCCTCTTCTTTCTTAGTATCTTGAGATGGTTGAGGATGGAGCTGATCTCCATCTGCGTTCAGTTATTCTTAGGGCTCGTCTATCCTTGTTTAATCTTCCTTCGTACCAAGGCTTAGAATCTTTTGTGGAGACTCTCTTCAATTGCAGGGGAGCTACCTCATTTAGTATCGTGTTCGTGGAGTTGAAATAGTGGTTGGTGATACCATGAACGTCTGATATCTCTTCAGGAGGAAGAAGTAGGTTGTAGCTGTGAATTGTGCTTATGTTGGGGTCAATGTTTTTCAGATCCCTCTTCCATACTTTAGGTCTTGTGGGTTGAACGAAGTTGCATTTCACAGTTTCTTTGATAAAGAAGGTGATGATGTGATCTGACCAATCACATGGATGGATCGAATCTAGCTGGATGGAATCAACTTTAGAGATGACTAAATCAAGGATTGATCCTTTATCGTGTGTAGAGCTGTTGCAAATTTGGGTGAGGTCAAGGTCCGTGAGAAAGTTTTTGCAACTGTTGACCACTGCATCTTTGGTGTCATTCCAGTGGAGATTGAGGTCTCCGAGAAATATTTGGGTAATTTGATGTCCGGCGTTAGTAGAGACTATGTCCACGAAGTGTTCGGTAAAAGTGAGGTTATCACCCGGTGGGTGATAAAGGGTCTGTAGACAGCATATTGGTTTGCCATAGCTATTGATGTCAAGGCATATGTATTCACAAGAAGGGAATACAGGGGATATGGATTTGTTTACTGAGATATTATTCCAGTGTACGCAAGCGATACCATCCCCTGTCTTATCAATTCTATCCAGTCTGATGATGTCATAGTTCGGGGTACTAGTTACGTCAATGATGGGTGTAGAGGATTCCTTTAACCAAGTTTCAGTTAAAATGAGCAAATCGGGTTTTAGTGTGAGAATGAGGTCAGCTATGTCGGCCGCGTGTCTTGAGGCCGATCTGCAATTTAGTAGAATACACTTAAGGCGGGGCGTAATGAGGGATCTAATGGGTTCCAGAATGAGGGGAACTTGCCTAAGGTTATTTTCGACGATGCCTCTAGTGTTGTGTTTAGTGGGTCTGTGAGTGTTGGGGGGGATGGTTGGGATTAGAGCCAGTTTTGGAGGGCTAACTGGAGGCAAAGTGTTGTGATTTCGGTGTGGGGGCTCCTATGAATGGAGTAGAGCTAGCAAATCATTCTCCGATAGCGGATTAGACCTACGGATTGGGTGGGTTGATTTATTATGAAAAGGAACTGATTTCCATCTGGGGGTCGAACATTTCGGCGTGAGTACTGAATGAGTCAAGTGAAAGTTTGATTTAATCTATCGTGCATAGCTAGTGTTCCAGGGTTTGCTCAGGAAACCTCAGATAGGGCTTGAAGTTCTTCTTTGATTTGTCGTACCGAGAATATGATCTCGTCCAATCTGGGATCTGGTGAGGATGGAAGCGAGATTTGTGGATGTATTATGGGTGTGGAAGGAGTAAAGTAAGTAAAGTAAAGTAAAGTCCACATTTGTAAAGCGCACAATCACCCGTAAGGGTCTCTAGGCGCTGGGGGGCCGTCGGGAAGATTAAGCGAGCTATTGCCCAGAGTCACATGGTGCTGGGCTGACCTGCCGCCGGAGCCGGGGATCGAACCGTGGTCCCCAGATTCCAGCGTCAGTCGCCCTGGCCGCGGCGCCACACCTCTTCTTATGTCCCGTGGATGGTAAGAGGGAGGCAAATCTTCTAGGGTGGTGGTGTTATGCGGTGTCCTATCTGGTTCCCGCTCCATATCAAGGGTGGGAGGACATGAATGTGGAGAAGGTGTAGGAGGCGTAGAGGTGTGTGGTGGGGTTGTGATCGTGGGAATGGAATGATGGGTTTGCGGTGGATAATGGTGACAATGTTGGGAATGGGAGTAGCTGCAGAAGGCGGAGCGGTGTGCTGTGAGTCTGTGGTCGTGGGAGTGCTGGTTTTGCAAGGGGTAGTGATGACAGTAAGGGAGATAAGTTTGTTCTATGGGAGGATTCTGATTCTGTTAAGGGTGTGCGTGCTGGAACCGCAGTAAGAGGGAAGTGTCTTATGGGGGAATCTGGTGGGGAGGGGAGCTTAATTGTAGCTAATGGTCGTGATACTGAAGTGGTGGTGTGTAGGTCTGTGATGGGTGTAGATACTGGTGCAGATGGAAGGGGGGGTGTCTTATGGGTGAGTCGCACGGGGAAGGGAGGTGGCATAGAGTTCGGGTGTACATATTAGTCGGGATAATAGTGGGGCGTGGCTAGAGGTAGCGTTAGGAGGTGAACTAGATTGTGTGCTGGTGGTGTGCGTTACCTGGGGAGGGGATTGGGGTTTTATCACTTTTCTTTGATAATGGGGAAGATCTTATCCAACAGGTTTAAGCTGCGGTCTGTAGATTGCATGAGAATGGTTCCTTTATTATAGATCTTGATGGTTGCAGCCGCTTTGAAAATTTGGGAGGGGGAGAGAGAAATAATAAAACCATGCGCGGTTTTCCTAGTGGAGGAGATCTGAAATATAGCTAGGAACGCTTTCCTCCATTGTGCTCTACGTTTAGTGTAGAAGTGAATATCCGAGGTTATATACCCTTTGTTTGTTGAGCAGTAGGGATCAGAGATGCGTGTTTCAGGGTGTAGTTTTATCAAATTGTGTTTGAAGCGCTTGGAAGCTTTTTTCTGAAAGATTGGTGGGGTAGTTGATGGTGTAAGTATGTGTGCCTGTGGGTTCCATGATGAGGGACTGTTAGTATGTGATCGGATGATGTCTGGGGAAATGTGTTTGGGACCCGAGAAGGGGTCAATGCTGTGAGGAAGTGATGGACTAGGGAATGCAGGGATGGGCGCGAAGAAGGGAGATGCAGCAACTAAAGGGCGGCTAGGGTTTGGGCAGTGGGAAAGAAGGCGGAAGTAGAGGTAGGGGTTGGTTCTAGTAATGTGGTATGAACACCATATCCTGCAAATGAAGGGTTGGGGGGTGAGGCAGGAGCAGTAAAGAAAGGGACAGGACATAAAGAACAAGCACTTGCAATGCAATAGGTCTCGCATTAATTAAGTTTGAGCTATTGGCATTGCTAAATCTTGCAACACCAATTGCAGCAAAAGTCTATAAATTGTAGGCCAAAAAAATGTGTATTTATTTTTGTCGCAATGGTGGCATGCTGCACTTTAGATGAATATATTCAAAAGTAAAGTGCGCCATACTGCAATTGCTACAAAAGGTAATTGTGGATGCGTTAAAAATTGAAATGTGCACTGATGGCTGGTCGTATGTGTGTGCCTGTAGAAATTGTGCACTGCCGGCTGGTGGTGTGTGTGTGCGCCCGGTGGAAGCGTGCACTGACGGCTAGTGGTGTGTGCCTGGTGAAAGCGTGCACTGACGGCTGGTGGTGTGTGTGTGTGCCTGGTGAAAGCGTGCACTGACGTCTGGTGGTGTGTGCCTGGTGGAAGCGTTCACTGACGGCTGGTGGTGTTTGTGCCCGGTGAAAGTGTGCACTGACGGTGTGGTTGTGTGTGTGGTTGTGTGTATGGTTTTGTGTGTGTGTGTGTGGGTGTGTGGTTGTGTATGTTGTGTTGTCGGGCAGCGCTAGGCACAATCAGAATTCATGGCTCAAACTGATGCAGAGCCCTGGTCGCGCAGGCATACATCAGGCACTCGTGTAGAAGGCAAGAACCCAAATACATGGATACACAGGCAGATGTTTCTTCTTAAGATGTGATTCTGTTTCACTTGGAAAAAAAACCAACTTCTGTTGGTTTCCCTGTAGAACGTCATTCTCATTGCTCTTGTGGAGTTAAAATCATATGAACATGGACTTCACGGCATAAACACACAGAACGGAAGGCGAGAGGACTCAGGCTCCAGCAGGGGGCCAGGGGTCACATATGCATGCTCTGAGAGCGAAACAAGGACACAGACACAAAGGTGTGGCAACACTGGCATCAACACTGAAGCAGGAGGCAATCACACAGGCAATTACAGCAGGGCAGGGAAACACACAAGGGATTAGACTCTGGGCTTGGAGACACAGGCTCAGCACTGGGCAGGGAGGAAGGGCTCTGAGAAACGGACATGACTGGCATGGACGCGGAGATAGGTAACGAGACACAAGCATGGATAGAGAAACACAGGTAGGGCTAGAGAGACACAGACATGGTTGGAGAGATACTGATGTAGAGGAAGACACTTGCTGTGAAGACACAGCTGGATAGGAAGACGCAGACGTGGATAGAGAGACAAGGACATGGATGGGTAGACACACATGGCCATCGAGACACTTGCTCGGAAGAGATAGGCATGGATAGAGAGACACAGGCATGGATAGCAGGACACAACACATGATAGGGCCACACACCTTGTTATTGAGACACTTGCTAAGAAGACACAGACATAGGCAGGAAGAAGCAGACAGGGAATAGAGAGACAAAGAAATAGAGAGACAAAGAAATAGAGAGACAAAGAAATAGAGAGACAAAGAAATAGAGAGACAAAGAAATAGAGAGACAAAGAAATAGAGAGACAAAGAAATAGAGAAACACAGACATAGAGAGACAAAGAAATAGAGAAACACAGACATAGAGAGACACAGACACAGACATGGATAGAGACGCATGCATTAATAGAGAGAGGGACACACATGGTTAGAGAGACACTTGCTGGTAGGAAGACGCAGACATGGATACTCTGGCTGGGGCACACAAACATAATAACTGAACTCCACATCTCACTGGCATCACCTCGCACCATAAAGGGTTTCCCGAACAAGGTATCCCACTACCAGTTGATGAACTTTGCTAATGGGACAGGCAACTGCACCAGCAAGCAAAATAAATGGAAAGTTGGCCATATAAAACATATGTAACATAACAAAATGCAAGAGCAATGCAGGAATATGCCATTATGTTTGCAACAAGCAACCATGCATGTTTTTAGATGAGCATAACATGTCCTGCTGAGAAGAATTAAGAAGTTAAAATGGATCTATTTTATCTTACAAACAATGAAAAGTGAGTTATTAAAGTTATAAAGGAAATATATCGGTATTAGAACTACTGTTCTTGTTAATTAGAACATTACAAAGTTATGGAGCAGCTCAAAAGTATGGAATGGCTAATCAGAGCCTTTGAACGGTATTGGAGGGTCATTGTCACTTCCGGCTAGAGTCAGGCCGTCATCGTTCAGCAGTTAGAAATTATTTTTCAGATGCTAAGACAACAATTTCGGTTTTAGTCACCGTGAGCTCATCATTTTTGTGTAGTTGTTTTCCTAAACCTAGGGAAGTTAGATGTGCGTGACCAGCAGTTGGGTGAAGGGTCATTCCTGGAGGTCACCAACTGCTCTCCCTAGCCCCACCTATCTTACTCCGGCCCGCGCTGCCCCTGCTAGAAATACGTTTGAGGTAATGCCCGAGAGTCTTGGAGTCTCAGAGGAGCGGTGCCCGGGTGTCAGGAATCACGGGAGGTTTCCTCCTCATACCTCCTCGGTGGCTTCTACCCTCTCCTTCCAAACTCAAAGAGTCATTCATCCATTAAGTTGGAGTGCTAGTTGGCACCGCAGAAACTCCAACATGGCTGCCAACCGTTTTTCACTGCAATAGCTTAATGCTGTTTAGCAGTCTAGTCCTCCCTGCAATCAAGGTCTGGTGAAGTGCTCACCAACATTCTACTACGCACTTCACCGAAGATTCCTCCAGAAGAGCATCTGAAAAAAGAGCGTCGTGTTAGTTAGGGTAGAATCGAATTACCCGGGTTTAGCTTCGTCGGTAAGGTCACAGTTGTCAAATAAAAGGTTAGTGCATAAATTTGAGCATTCTTCTTGAAGAAATGAACGTTTAAAATACATTTCCCTTGTTGAGAATAATTGTGTAAACCTGAGGAAATAAAGGTCGTTTTTGCATAGAGAAGAGTTGTTTAAACGACAGCCAAGCACAGCCTTTATTCAGGAAATAAATGTACTAAGAAATATTCTCTAGTCAAGTTGACACGGGCGTGACCTTTCAACACGTCGTCTCATATTATTTATGAGCCTCATTAGAGAAATAATTCTTTCGAAGGTTTAATGCTTGCACATTTCCCTTCGTGCAGCATTGAACCTTACATTTAAAAGATAAGAATTGAATATTCGAAGCGAGCATTTCTTCTTCATGCTGCTTGAGTTAAAAGCTTATCAATCATTCACTTTGACACTCGCAGTTAATTAGTTCTAGGAACCAAGTTTGACTTTTGCCTAATGGAAGAATAAACACGTGTAAAAGCTTTTGGCACTGCGTTGTTTATTCTTCATAACCACACTAATTTGAGTTCTTGGCTTCTCAGAGCTAAAGGTTTCTCAACAGCAATACTTTGGGCAACCAAGGCAAATCCTCTCATTAGCCCTTAATAGAACATTTAATCTGCGCCCCCACCTATTAAAAAGATTCTATAAAATAAGTTTGGAGGATTGGTTTTTGGAGAGAAGTGAAAGACTCGCCCCAGCAATTCAGAACCACAATTATAAGTCACTACGTCTACTTGTTAAGTGAGTATGCCTTAGGAAGAAACCCCAAGATACCATATACCAGAATAGAAAGAAGAACATTACTTACTTGTTTTTTCTCATGACAGAGCACAGAAGAAAGTCGAAGGGCCTATAAAGAAAAGAACAAGAGACTTAGTGAAGACTTCTTTTAGTGAAAAAAGATACAGCCATTAAGAGAAGTAAGAAGAGAGGCTAGCCCCAAAACTACTTTCTGGTCAGATAAGTTATTCATATGTCTAATAAGAAAGTAAGTTAAATGCAAACAGAAAGTTATATTAGTACTTGTTGTTTAGCCTGAATAAAACAGAAGAAGACCGGAAGGAGCAGAGCAGGCAGAGTTTTGGAGCGGTCTCTTCCCTATCCCAATCCCCTTTTCCCCCCTTAGTACCTACCTGCTAAGGAGTAAACGATCAACCTGGCAGTGGGGTTCTGAGAGGGGCATTGGGACTTAGCGGCATTCTGCTCCTGTGTGGTTCCTGGCTGTATATAGCAGCCCCTTGACAGAGTGAAGTGCCCACATTGGTACAAACACCCGAGCAGAATGGCAGAAGGTTTAGACCTTAAAGATTTAGGCGAGATCTTGAGTAATATACAAAAGGAATTGGAGGCAGTGAGAGAGGAGAATAAGATATTGAGACAAGAGATAATAACCTTTTAAAACAGGAACACCAGCTTTGGGTGCTAGTCAAGCTTCCACATCCTTTGCAACGCAGAACCCAAACACTAGCACACCAACCTATGCCCCTACACAAGTTATCCACTCACTATCCCCAGTAATTCCTCTTGCCCCTCCAGAGAGATTCAACGGAGACCCACAGAAGGCTCACATTTTTTTGACCCAGTGTTCGTTGCATTTTATGTGCCGTCCTACGATTTGCCCTGATGCACAATCACGTGTGGCGTTCATCCTTTCCTATCTGAGTGGAGATGCCGCCCCTTGGTCCATGCCACTAGTGTCTAAGGATGACCCAGTTTTATACAATTTAGACGACTTCAAAAAGGAATTCCTCCGCATTTTTGATCGAAGAACAGCATCCCAAGCCGCAGACAACGAACTGTTGGAATTAAAACAGGGAAACCGAGAATTAGTAGCTTATCTAGCCCAATTTAATAAACTGGTGGTCGAGACAAGTTGGCCTGAAGATAAGCGAGCTGCAGTTTTCTACAGGGGGTTACGAGAGGAACTGAAGGACGCCCTTTTGCAAATTCCGAATAGACCAACTGACATCTCAGCCTTAGTGGATCTAACTCTAGAAATTGACTATCGTCTAAGTGAGCGAAAGGGAGAGCGAAAAAGGTAGTTTAGGTCTAGTGTTCCTCGTTTCGACCGAGCCAAAACTGACTCTTCACAACCTGACGAGAGTTCCACTGGAATTGAACCCATGCAAATTGGAGCAGTCAGGGGCCCCCTTTCTAAAGAGGAAAAGGAAAAAAGAAGATAAAACAAATTATGTTTATATTGTGGAGGAAGCGGACAATTTGTCAAAAATTGTTTGAAAAGACCCAAGTTGCCTGCCAAGGAGAAGGAAAACTAGAGGCACCACAGGTACGCGGGGTTGGACCTGTGGATGAGAATAGAGTAACAACTCCAATTAGTCACCAGTTAGCAAATACGTTACAAGTTTCTTCACCTCATTTGATAATGGCTGTAACCCTAAGGTTTCGAGGTATAATGTTGGATGGAGTCAATGTCATGGTGGATTCTGGAGCAACTGGTAACTTTTGCGATCTCAAATTTGCTTGTCTGATCGGATTACAATCTATACAAAAGGGGAAGAGCGAGAAGGTCCGAGTAGTGGATGGCACTGAATTGACTTCTGGACCAATTACCAGCCATACTGAATTGGTACACATGACCACTATTGAAGGCCATCAAGAGACATTACAGTTTAATTTAATAGACGCTCCTCAATTCCAACTAATCTTAGGTCTCCCATGGCTGACGGAACACAACCCGTTGATTGATTCGGGAGCCCGTACTATGCAATTAAATTCAGAATACTGCACCAAACATTGTTTTGACGGTTCGACTCATTCTAAGATGACGACTCCGGCTACTCAGTTATGCACCAATGGAGGTTCAGTATGTGTGATCCAAACTACAGACATACCAGAACCTTATCAGGATTTTGCAGATGTTTTTGACGCAGTTAAAGCTGAAACCTTACCCCCCCCATAGCCCTTACGCATGCAAAATTGACCTGGAACCTGGCGCGAACCTACCATGCAGCAGAGTATATGCCTTAACTGAAAAGGAGAATGTTCACTTGAAGGACCATTTAGCAAAAAATTTGGAAAACGGTTTTATTAGACCTTCCCAGTCCCCTGTCTCTTCCCCCCTTTTTTTTTAACCAAAGAAGGGGGGGGGCGATTTTAGGACTTGCATTGACTTTAGGGCTATCATCAAGATCACGGTTAAAAATCGATACCCGTTACCTCTCATTTCAGTACTGATTGATCAAGTCAAGGAAGCCAAGATTTACATTTGTTTAGATTTAAGAGGAGGGTATCATTTGATCAGACTCCGCGAAGGAGACGAGTGGAAGCCAGCGTTCAGAACCAAATTTGGGCTCCACGAATACCTAGTAATGCCCTATGGTCTTTGTAATGCTCCTGCGGCCTTCCAGTACTTCATTAATGATGTGTTGAGCGACTTTATTGACCAATGTGCTATAGTCTACATCGATGACATCCTGATTTATTCTAACACCATTGAAGAACATTGTGACCAGGTCAGAGCTGTTCTCCAACGCCTACGGGAGAACTCTCTATACGTCAAATTTGAGAAATGTCTATTCAATACTGACACAGTGGAATTTCTTGGCTTTGTACTTTCGCCTAATGGTGTTCAAATGGACGAACAAAAAGTGCAGGCGATAACGGACTTGAGATCCCCCAAATGTATCAAGGATGTTCAAAGCTTTATTGGGTTCTCCAATTTTTACAGAAGATTTATTCATGATTTCTCATCTAAGATACTCCCTTTGACTTGTCTTTTGAAAAAAGGTGTTTCGTTCCAATGGTCTGAGGAAGCGGAAGAAGCCTTCCAGTTGATGAAGAAGTGTTTCACTACTGCACCAGTGTTACTCCATGCAGATCCTTCTGAGTCTTTTTATTTGGAGACAGACGCTTCCGATTTAGCCATTGGATGAATACGTTCTCAGAGGCATAAGGACACTGGGCAACTGCATCCGGTAGCGTATCGATCACGCAAGCTTAACCCTGCAGAATGCAACTATACGATTACCGAAAAAGAACTTCTGGCGATCAAGGACGCCTTCAAGGATTGGAGGCATTACCTCATGGGGGCTAAGCATACTGTAACGGTGTTTACAGATCACCGAAACCTAAAGTTTTTACGATCTGCTCGTACACTCACACCACGTCAGTTGTGTTGGTCTTTGTACTTCGCCGACTTTGATTTTGTTATCAGCTTTCGTCCTGGATCTAAAAATGGAAAGGCTGATGTACTTTCAAGACTTGATACAGACAATCGATCTCCTGTCATTGACAATCAACTAATCATTCCCGACACCAAATTCATTGGAGCGATTTCCTTGGAACCTTTTGAGCATCATTTGCGGAACTTGATGTCGGAACTCGATATGGAAACTTGGGCCACCGAAGATTCTCAACGATCCATCCGCAATGGCCTTCCTTATCAGGATTCTGCCTTGTGTTTACCCACCAAGGACCTCCAGTTAAAAGCAATGCAGGAATGTCATGACAGTTCATTGGCTGGTCACAAGGGCATCTTTAAAACTGAAGATCTACTTAAACGAAACTTCTGGTGTCCATATATGTGCCGTGATGTTCGCCAATACGTTTTGGGATGTGAACTTTATGCACGGGGAAAATCGGACAGACAGGCCCCCAAAGGTTTTTTGCAACGCATGCCCATTTCTCCATATCCCTGGCACACAGTCTCGTTGGATTTGATTGTGGATTTACCTTCTTCCCATGGTTATGATACCATTCTTGTCGTGGTTGACAAAATTGCACACTTTGTACCCTTTAAGGGACTCCCACTTCTAAACAACTGTCACAACTTTTCAATCAACACATTCGCCTTCATGGGATTCCTAAAGTACTCATTTCAGATAGGGGTTCCCAGTTCCTCTCCCGGTTTTGGAAGGCCTACATCAAGGGTCTTAACATTGACCACCGTTACTCCACTAGTTTTCACCCAGAAACTGATGGTCAGACTGAACGCATTAATCAGGAATTAGAACAACACCTCAGACTTTATTTGTTAGATGACGAAGATGATTGGCCTGATCATTTGTGGACGGCGGAGTTTGCCTATAATAATGCCCTTAATATATCCACAGGCTGCTCCCCCTTCTTTACAAATTCTGGCAGACATCCTAACTCCCTTGCTAATTTTGACGAGGTTACCATCCCTGCGGTTCAAGATATTGCCAACCAATTAACTAAGATCCATCGCACAGTAACTCAGAATTTGTCGGTCGCGAAGGCTCGTTACAAACACTTCGCTGACCGAAAACGTAAAAAGGCTCCTGAGCTTCATGTAGGTGATTTAGTCTGGTTGTGCACAAAAAATCTCAGACTCAAAGGTCCTCGTAAATTTCAACCTCGTTTTATGGGTCCTTACCCAATTGAGAAAGTCATAAACCCGGTCACCTATTGACTATCTCTTCCCAGTACTACGAAAATTCAGCCTGTCTTTCATGTTTCTCTCCTGAATCCAATTCATCCAGGGTTGCGTAGATCTTCTCCTCCTACTCCTTTCCTCCTTCATGGTGAGACTGAATATGAAGTTAAAAGAATTCTAGATTCAAAAGTCATTCGCAATGACTGGAAGGGTTATGGACCTGATGAGCGTTCTTGGGAAAAGAGTACAAATGTCCATGCTCCCCGATTAATTACAGCCTTCCATGCCAAATTCCCTGCCAAACCCCGACAGGAGAAAACCCCGTTGGGAGGGAGTGCTGTCAGGAATCACGGGAGGTTTCCTCCCCATACCTCCTCGATGACTTCTACCCTCTCATTCAAAACTCAAAGAGTCATTCATCCATTAAGTTGGAGTGCTAGTTGGCCCGCAGAAACTCCAACATGGCTGCCAACCTTTTTTCACTGCAACGGCTTAATGCTGTTTAGCAGTCTAGTCCTCCATGCAATCAAGGTCTGGTGAAGTGCTAACCAACATTCTACTGCGCACTTCACCGAAGATTCCTCCAGAAGAGCATCTGAAAAAGGAGCGTTGTGTTAGTTAGTCAGGGTAGAATCGAATTACCCGGGTTTAGCTTCGTCGGTAAAGTCACAGTTGTCAAATAAAAGGTTAGTGCAAAATTTGAGCATTCTTCCTGAAGAAATGAACGTTTAAAATACATTTCCCTTGTTGAGAATAATTGTGTAAACCTGAGGAAATAAAGGTCGTTTTTGCATAGAGTAGAGTTGTTTAAACGACAGCCAAGCACAGCCTTTATTCAGGAAATAAATGTACTAAGAAATATTCTCTAGTCAAGTTGACACGGGCGTGACCTTTCAAAACGCCGTGTCTCAGAGATTATTTATGAGCCTCATTAGAGAAATAATTCTTTTGAAGGTTTAATGCTTGCACATTTTCCCTTCATGCAGCATTGAACCTTACATTTAAAAGATAAGAATTGAATATTCGAAGCGAGCATTTCATCTTCATGCTGCTCGAATTAAAAGCTTATCAATCATTCACTTTGACACTCGCAGTTAATTAGTTCTAGGAACCAAGTTTGTCTTTTGCCTAATGGAAGAATAAACACGTGTAAAAGCTTTTGGCACTGTGTTGTTTATTCTTCAGAACCACAATAATTTGAGTTCTTGGCTTTTCAGAGCTAAAGGTTTCTCAACAGAAATACTTTTGGCAACCAAGGCAAATCCTCTCATTAGCCCGTAATAGAACATTTAATCTGCGCCCCACCTATTAATAAGATTCTATAAAATAAGTTTGGAGGGTTGGTTTTTGGAGAGAAGTGAAAGACTCGCCCCAGCAATTCAGAACCCCAATTATAAGTCACTACGTCTACTTGTTAAGTGAGTATGCCTTAGGAAGAAACCCCAAGATACCATATACCAGAATAGAAAGAAGAACATTACTTACTTGTTTTTTCTCATGATGACAGAGCACAGAAGAAAGTCGAAAGTCCTATAAAGAAAAGAACAAGAGACTTAGTGAGGACTTCTTTTAGTGAAAAAAGATAGACATTAAGAGAAGTAAGAAGAGAGGCTAGCCCCAAAACTACTTTCTGGTCAGATAAGTTATTCATATGTCTAATGAGAAAGTAAGTTAAATGCGAACAGAAAAAGTTATATGAGTACTTGTTGTTTAGCCTGAATAAAACAGAAGAAGAAGAAGAAGACCGGAAGAAGCAGAGCAGGCTGAGTTTTGGAGCGGTCTCTTCTCTATCCCAATCCCCTTTTCCCCCCTTAGTACTTACCTGCTAAGGAGTAAACAATCAACCTGGCAGTGGGGTTCTGAGAGGGGCATTGGGACTTAGCGGCATTCTGCTCCTGTGTGGTTCCTGGCTGTATATAGCAGCCCCTTGACACTGGGCCGGGCTGACAGAGGGAGCAGGGACTGAGACTAAACCGGTGCAGGCGCAAGAGGGTTTCCCTGGCGAGAAGGTCTTGTGAAGCTAGAGAGAAACAGTAGTCCCGCAACCAGGAAAAGAGCCTGCACCCCGAAGTAGAGCACCATCCGTACGAACAGGTAAGTGTCCCCGGGGCGACTCTGAAACGAAGCACTATCTGCACAAACAGATAAGTACACAGCAGAGAGGCGGAAAAGAGTAGAAAGGAATATGTTTGTAGGGCTTGGATAGGAAATTAATTCGGTCACTGCAGCTCAATGCATCCTTACAACACTAAATTAACACAAAAGGGTGGTTGATGTTTAAGGTATTTCAGAGTATGGGCCCTGCTACCCGCCAGAAATCCAAACTAATTTGGTACTTTTTTCGTAAATTGCCAACATTTTTGCATTGCCGGCCCATGTACCTCATTCTTGTCATGCTATCAGTACACCTGCCCCCGGCGTCTCACCATTTGTGATTGTCCTACGTTCCTCACATTGTTTGTTCATGTGCCGAACGCTCCCCACAGAGCCTTTCATGTGCCACCGTCTTCTCATTTCTTGGTACATGCAACCGCATTAAAAAAGCGCCTTGTGCAGCGCTGCTTACAAAAACAAGCGGCACTGAAAGTGATCGCAAAAGCGATCGCTAGTGTAAAAAAAAAAACACGCCCACGAGTAGTGCGCGTGCCATATGTTTTCAATTATCGCGCCCGTGTCTGGGCACGATAATTGAAAACATATGGGCTTTGGTGCGCATAACACACACCAATAGGCCGTGGGCGGAGCAATGCGCCCGCCTTTGGCCTATTGCGTGCTCTGTTAAAAAAAACACACGCACACAAAGCCCAATAGCTGAACCCAAAAGGAAAAGCAAACGCACAAGCGTGTGCGATTCCACGGTCCGTTTGCAAACCCCGGACAAAAGGGCGCTCACCTGCGCGAGTACTGCTGCGCAGTGCAACGCAGGGCGCAAGCCCTAAAAATAAATAAAAATTAAATTAAAATGTATGTTCTGTCCTGTATAAGTAGAAGTGTCGCCTCAGGTGTGCCTGCTAGGCCTGCTCCCTTTTCTAAAAGGTGCGGTGGGTAGGCTGACCAGAGTAGCATTGCTCCTTGCAAAACTAAGAGTGGCAATGGTGTGGGATAGTAAATGTAGCCCAATGGAGGCACAGTGGCGTAAGGACTTGACATATTGTAGGGAGGATTTAGTGTTGTATGCAGAAGAATTGCCTGTGACTTCCCGGCCAAATGATATTTTGGAACCCCTCTTGAATTACCTACGCTCCATTGCTGTACATTATGTCTCTGTTATTATTGTCTCTAAATATGGTGTTGTGTCGCTGTAGTTGCATGACGACAAGTGAAGTCCACCTTGCGCTGTAAATGCACTATGGTCTCCTTCTTTTTTGATTGCATTGATGTCGATGCTGTAGTCCTTTTTGTTTCTTCCTTTTTGTACGTCTGTAATTGTTTGCACTGTCCTTATACTGCATTATTTTCAGTGTGTATTGTGATGCATGATGGAAAATCATAAATAAAAGTTTTTAAAAAAATGCAGCTTTCATACTGTGGTGAAAGCTAATCGAGTACACGTACCTAGGTTAGCACCTGGTGCACACAGTTTTCGATCTCATTTAGAAATAGTTCTGCTGACACGATTCTGTCTAACCAGCCTAGGCTGCTTACAATACTTAGTATCTACTACGTTGAATCTTTGCCCTGTTGGAAACTTTTTCTGCAGTACCAAAAAACTGGTGTGGAACGTACTGGACGCAAGCCAGCAACCGTCACTTTCACACTTAGTTACTTCTGAAAACAAAGGTTTATAATGTGCCCAAAACCTCTACACACCTATGGTGCATTAGGCGCACATGCGTTTTGGAAACACTGACCCCCACTAGCTGGACACAGGCTGTAAACAAGCATTTACAATGCAATAGGTCTTGCAGCATTAAAGTTTGAGTTACTGGCATTGTAAATGACAATGCTTTGCATTAATGGTTTTTTTTTTGCAATTGGTATATAAACATTGTTTGTGAATGGTTAGCTGTTGCTTATGCTAAGCAAAGTTGGAAGTAATATAGAGTGCTAGTCTTGCTTGTTATAAGCATGCTGATTTAAAGCGCTCTGATACCAGTGGGTAAAGTTTGCGCTATATAAAAGTGAAAACTAATAAACAAGCTCTCAATTGACCAGGTCGGGGTATAGTGCCCACCAAGCGCCTCTCGGGTTTAAACAAGCATTGGCATACAAATAGAAGACACCGACCAGTGCGGGGTTGTTTGCTCTCCCCCACGCCCCAGTGACACACTCAGGAGTGACCCATGCCCCAGTGACACACTCAGGAGTGACCCATGCCCCAGTGACACACTCAGGAGTGACCCCTCAGGTATGACACACCCAGTCGTGATACATCCAGGAGTGATAACCTCAGGAGAGAAACAACAGGACTGACAAACTTAAGAGTGACACGCCCAGGAGTGACAAACTCTGGAGTGTAAGTACAGGGGCCCCTGTCCCTGCAGGCTGGACTCATTAAGATGTGACCTAACGGTTAGAGCGTATGACCTCGAAGCTGGGTAACCAGGATCGAGTCGCTGCTGCTCAACCTCTTGTGATTCTGGGCAAATCACTTCATCTCCCAGCGTCTAACAAAACATGGATGGTCCCGTCTGGAACAGCTGGTGCTCGTGTAAAGCGAATAAACAACGAGGACTGGCCCACTGTGTTAGAGTGATGGAATCTAGTTAGTGTTCCATGTCACCTGTGAATCTAGCTGTGTCAGCTGGGCACAAGCAGTCTTTGTTTAAAAACCCCTCACACACCAACCTGGTTGGTGTCATGCTTCATCATCGGGGTCCAACCAGGCAGCCGAGTGCCGCCTGGTTGTGCTCTCCATTCTGTTTATCCCGCTCGTGTAAAGCGCCCTGATACCTCCGGGTAGAGTTCAAGCTATATAAAACTGCAGAAAAAACAAGAAATAAGATGCAATGCACTCTGACCAGAAGGATGCAATTTGCGTTGGGAATTTGACAATTCCGGATTTAACCAAGAACTTACCATCACGACAGGAAGGTGAGGCAGTTACAGTGGCAAGGCAGATTTGTGGCACCACACATTTGGCCGTAAAACACTTTCTGACGTGTATTGCATTCATATCAAACTGGTAAGTTAACGTTATTCCCCCTACGGCCTTTGAATGTGTCAGACAAACTGCATGTACGTGGGGGGCAGGTGTGGAAATGTTGCATCACTTTAAAAAAGACGTGTATGTGCGATAACACGCCTAAAGGCGCGTGAGAGCTTTTCTCGTCTTCTTCCCCGTGCAGGGCACGAAAGGTAATGCCTACCACGCAGCTGGTTTTGGTTCTTATGCAGTGCCTCGCTGGCTGCAAAGCAAATGGGTGAGCATGAGCAATGTCAAGGGGTGGGTGCACTGGTTGTGAGTGTCCTATATGCCATGGCCTAGTACTGAGGAGCGCCATTTCCAGCTAACCAGCGAGTTATTGGAGATGGAATACCTCGCGCAGTAACCATTACTTCCATTAGAAACACATAAAAACCCATTTCTTACTGCTCAGCATTTCACGATTAGTTTCCCGGGTAACTGTTATGGCAGCTAATGCCCTTTCAAAGACGGACTTCAGCCAGTCGGCCTCAGAGATTATTTATTAGCCCTTGTTCTCGAGGCAGGTCTCGTGCAGTGTTTTAAGCAAGTTAGAATTACGGGAAACTCTGCATTAGTTTCCAAAGAAATAGCAAATGTTTAAGGCAGTAGCATGAAGAACCGCTAACGTCAAATGGCAGTGTTTTAGTAAAGGCCGCCTTGCCAAAGAACTCTCTCAATGCTCAGCTGACTTTGTTTACCCTAGTGTTACCATTTCACGAACTTTATTTACCCCGCCAATTTAACTGCAGATTTGTGACATGAAAAATCGTAAAGCCCTCCTTCGGTGTGGATCTCGGTTTCCTGGATAGCAAAAGGAACGTGGTGGTAATTAATTTACACTTCTGGGGTTCTCAATGCTGGGGTTCGATGGTAAACATTCCTAAGTTTCGTTTACTAGCCTCTGGTGCTGTCATTAAGTTGGTATGGGCACACGAAGTCCAGGGTCTCAGAGAAGCATGCAATGAAAGCATCTAGATGTCATTTGCATTACCACACAGCAGGGTGCTGCAGCAACTGCAATTCTGAGCAGAAACCAACTCACCTCCTACTTACTCTATAATGTGAGCAATGAACAGAAAAACAGTCTTAAATTAGAGCGCATCCGCCGATTCTATGGGGCTGGTGCACTGTTCACCCATTAGTGCTGAATGTCGATATGACATCAAATGTGCACGGGTCACGGAGTACACAGAAGAGACAGCCCGGTGTGTGCAGCTGTCCTTCATTCAGCCAGAGTCAGGGCAGGGCTGTCTGCAGATGCCACTCACTCGGTGGCCCGCGCACCCCTCCCTCCCTCCTCGCCATATCGCAGCTCGCCGGCATGTGGGAAGAGGCGGTACATCCAAGCCGCCACGCAGATTATTGAATTGTGAGCGCCGAAAGTTTGCGCGAGGCTGGCAGAGGATGCCCTCGAGGGAGGGAGTCCCACGGGCTGCCATCCTGCCAAGCCCGGTACCCTTTACAATCACAGGAAGTTTTCAAAGCCATCGTGAGACTTATTTTTAACAGCGCTAGCAATACTAAACTAACCGAAGCTTAAGGGCAGGCAGCGAGAGGCTGTTACCAGGCAGCTCGGTAAAATGACAGCCCAGGTTTTCTAAATGTACGTTAATGGCTTCGCAGAGGAGGTCCGCGAGGTTTGGTAACAAGAGCAAGAAGACACAATTTAAAACAAGCCTCACATCGTGACCCCCGGGATCTTCATGGCGGTGGCCATGGTGCATGGAGCTCCCTTGATCGCCGGCCGCGAAACTGAAAGCGCGGTGGGAGCGCACGAGACGCCGTCGCTGTGAGCGTGCACATCGGCTCTCCCGGCGCAAGCTCCATGTCTGAGTTGGAGACTGACTCACGCGCGCGACCAAATCCCATTGACAATGCTGCGCGCGTGGCCATCTCTTGTCAACCATTGACAATGCTGCACGCGTGGCAATCTCTTGTCTCCACTCGTTGTCGGCTGAGCCGACGACTATAGTTCTCGCAGCGAGAACGCGCTTCGCGCGCTTTTCGCAGGCGAGACCTAAAAAAGGAGGTAGAGAAGTAATATGGTAGTTGCTCGCCACTGTGTAAACTGTAAACCGGGCCTCTGCAGTTATGCGGCAGAGGAGGGCCAAACTGTGCGGCGGCATTGAATAAATTATGCACCAATAAAAGGCAAATTATCCTGCATAATGGAGCACATTTTGTGTAATACTTCATTATTTTTTTCATATTTTCACCTGGTAGTAGCGTGTGGGAATGGAGTTCACCTTATAAGAAACAATTCAACAACCAAATACTGCAACAAGGAACTTAAAGATGAGCACTCAAACTTTGCAAAAAGCGTTACGGTGTGCAGGAACCTGAGTCGCTGTAACTGTCCCATGTGGTTGTAATTCATTGTAGCGTTTCTAGTTAATGCAGTAGGTGCATTGGCCTGGTTGTGGGAATGCATTCGTTTCTCACAATGGGGTCATCTTTATTTGACAATATTCATAGCCCTTCTGGAAATACCTATTATTTTAGTTGGGATTGAATAGGTCCTGTTTCTTGGAATGTTGCCCGAGTCCTGTGGAAGAAGGGTTGCTATAGCAGTTTCCAAATAGGGTAAAACAGAGTAAGGAAAGGGTAGCTTGCAATAAAAGTTACTTGTACCCAAATCATATGGGCTGTAAAATTTAGACTATCCACAATTTATTGTAAAGTTTATTACAATAACTGTATTCCAGTGTTTGTGTATAGATTTGGCAGTGTTGTGATCTGTTTGATTGACATAGTGGTACAGCCACTGTTGCCACTTTTCACTGTGTGATAAATTAATGCTGTGACTTTGTTCTCATTTCAGCAGATACTGGATCTTGGGGGAAAAGTGCAGACATCAATCCTGAAATATGCACAGTCAAAGTGGAAACGGATGATGCGGCGTCATGGAATGCCAATCAGGATGTTCCCCACGCTACAGAGAAGAGAGCAAGTGTCCAGACCCAGGGCCGGGCCAAGTGGAAGCACAGCAAGCCAGGAGAAAACATCGCATGTATATGTTCTGAATGTGGGCGATGCTTTAATAACATTACTAGTCTGACCGACCATCAGCGAATCCACACCGACGAGATGCAGTATATCTGCACTGCTTGTGGGAAGACCTTCAGGGAATCCACCCAACTGATAGAGCATCAGCTGATACACACAGGGGAAAAACCGTATGCCTGCAATGAATGTGGAGAAAGCTTTCGAGAGTCCTCACAACTAGTTATTCATCAGCGGATACACACGGGTGAGAACGTATATACATGCAATGATTGTGGAAAGTATTTCAGACAGTCTGGCGATCTCACCATACACCGAAGAATACACACAGGAGAAAAACCATATACTTGTGGTGAATGCGGCATGAGCTTCAGAGGTTCCTCAAATCTGATCACGCATCAGCGCATACATACGGGAGTGAAACCGTACACATGTAGTGAATGCGGTACCAGTTTTAGGCACTCTTCTGCACTGAGTGCCCACCTGCAGACGCATACAAGAGAGAAGCCGTATACGTGCATCGCATGTGGAAAGCTGTTCAGCCGATCCGCAGACCTCATCATACATCAGCGAACGCACACCGGCGAACGGCCATATACATGCAATGAATGTGGGAAGAGCTTCGGGCAGTCCGGCTATCTGACTATTCACAAGCGGATACACACAGGTGAAAAACCGTACAAGTGTAAAGACTGTGGCATGAGTTTCATTGGGTCATCAAATCTAATCACACATCAGAGAATACACACTGGAGTTAAACCATATACATGTAGTGAATGTGGAAAGAGCTTCAGGCACTCGTCGGCTCTAACATCCCACCAGAAGATACACACGAGGCAGAAACCCTTCATATGTAGCATATGTGGTAAAAGTTTTAGCCAGCCAGCAGACTTAGTGGCCCACTTGCAAACCCACGCTGCTATGCAGGAGGGATCGCCAACTGAACCCATAAGTGATGAAAATGGAAAGAATGACGAGACCGGTGGGGTCCAGTCGTGAAAATCTGTGGGAAATGGAAGAAATCCACCTGGGGGAGCAGTCTTGACTGATGGGTTTTCCCCTCGTTGTTCGGTGTGTCTCCTCTTTACTGCATCTCCGCAAGTGACATTCTACTTCAATAGTGATACGAGTCATGGAGAGATTGCTTTAAAAAAAATTATCACGTCCAAGCTTTGCACGAGATGTACTGAGAAAGACCGGGGATGGTCTGTGTGCGCGGAAGGTCTCAGATTAAAATCAAGAAGAAAAAGCTGCTGCAGGATGAAATGAATGAAGGCAAATTTAAATGGGTTGTTGAGTGATTGAAACCACAGAAGCTAGCGTGAACCGCGGGACATGGCGAAAAAACATTTAGGATGTCCTAAAGAAAGTGACTTCATAAAAGGCCTTCGGTATGCCTTATGCAAATCACGTTAAAGATGCAAAGCGTGTTCATTGGCCTTGCATTTTTTAAACATATTGGCCTTTTGCTTACTGAGCTCCGTAACGCTAGAACTAGATTGATTTGTGTAATGACTGGAAATATTTGGGAGATGCCGAAAGTGCTGTTTGGAAGAGGCAGAGTCTTCTGCCTGTGTGTTACCTGCTCAGTTCACCTTGTAACAGCACAAAGGATCTGGGATACCCTGAAATCATTGGTCGTATCATAAAAATTGAATGAGAATTTAAAGAAACTAAACTAATCCCGTGGTCTAATGATATTAAAAGGCCTCTGTACTTTTAAGAAAATAGTAAAGTCACCAGCCTTTTGTACATTTGGAAAAGATACAGCTAACATACATCAGAGGCTGGACTACTTACCTGGGAAGGAATGGCGACAAATGAATACACATTTACCCTTACAGAAAGCATATTTAGAATGGTTTGGATAAAAATCTAAAGAAAACCTGGATCAAGAATTCAGTGGACATACTGGGTGCACAAAATAACAAAATATTGACAGTTTCCACCACAAAGATGATTTTTTTTCTTCTTACCTGTAATCACTTGTCACACACATGGCAAGAGGAAGATTGGCAGGTGATAAACTGAAGGGCACTTTGTGCTTCTAATATTAGTCCTATCTACCTGAGAGTGTGGTTAGATCATTGTGGATGGTGGAGCATCGGGCTGTTTCTAAAAAAATGTGGAAAGCACTAAGCATTCCCAAAACAAAATCTTGTATTACCCAAACAATATGTGATGTTAACCAGCACACTGCATCCGCACAGCACTATAGAAAGCACGCAAGATACATATCTGACTCGTATCATGGCAATAGATCACCGGGGCAACAGAAGTAAGTCCCATGGAACCAAAGATTCGCTGATGCTGAATAAGCCATAGGGAAGGATGCACTCTTGACACAGTTTGGAGCAGATCTGGGCAAGCCTGGTCATTCCACATACTTTAATTCTAGGATCCTGTGTCCTGAACCTCGTCTCCCTCCTGTGATTCCGGCTCATGCACGTGCAGTACCTCCATGTTGATCTAGTCTCCAGAAGAATGCCTGGTTTTAGACCTTCCATGCTCATCTGTTGCACTGAGTTTGTGCTGCACTTTACTCGTGTTCATACATTTTCATTCATATCAGATGTAAGTCACTGCCTTCTCTTAAATTCTGTATTCCCCAAATCAGTCTCTTTTTGTGGATGATCTAAAAGGTGTAAAAAAAATTTTTTTTTTTTTTAAATTTTTTAAATTTTATTTTATTTTTAATTTAAAATAACAAAAAAAGGTTCTGCTACAGGTTTATTAAAAGTAAAGCTGGCCTCGCCCATGTACAGATGCTGTTCTATAAGGGCTACAGTCGCACCCCTGACCGTTTCCCCGAGTGAGGAGTGCACCCCGGATGCCAGACAGACCTCATCTCCTGTGCTCTCCTGACCCGACTGGGGCCTTTCTCTGGAGAGGAAGGGGATTTGATGTTTCTAATATCTTCAGTCACTGGTGCACTCACTGCCATCATTATCAAAATGGGAACTTCACTGAAGGGTGATGGAACTGTCCACAGGATCACCTCTTAAACAAGATATTTGTTGACACTCAGCCAGAGGGAGGGACAGTTTCCAAAATCCACTGAGAGCAAAAACTGTCAAAACATTGCAGAGTCTAATCCCTGCCAGCTGCTGGGTAAAATTATGTACAGTGTACGCGACATTAATAGAGAGCCATGAAGCTTCTTAACCCGTTGTGTTCTTAAATTTTGTTGCAAGCTCTCTTTGAGGTGGAAAGTGCCAGATGGGCCTATGTCCACACATCTGACGAAGCTGTGAACTCACACATTCATAATAATGCTACGTAACCCCAACAGACCTGACACACATGAGTTCCCTGACTATTCGTTATTGCAGAAAAAAAGCAACATGTGGCAAGATTGCTTCTCCGGGCTGTAAAGTGGCTGTGTTTGTGCACGACACATCGATCAGTTGTACTTCTGCAGATGTCCCCAATAGATCGTGTTTGGATCTGGATTATTTGTTCTAGAATGGGGCTGAGCCTTTCACAGAACTGAAACCACATAAGAAACTCACTGGATTAGAAACAGTGAAGTGATGATGTCTTAACAAGCAGCAAAGGCAAATGTTTGAGAGGCCGGCTCAGGAGATACATGCTTTTTAGAACTTTATTTGTCTTGCATTTAAAATACCTGATTTGGAATACTAAGGTGCGCAGGACTTGACATTTGGGAACCTAGAAGTGAGATGTGGAGGGCTGAACATGCAGTCAGACATCATCATTTTCTGCATGGATTAAAAGACCAGAGTCAACTCTTCCATGTATTTTGGGGGCCAGTCTGTTTTGAATGTGTCGTACAGACATGTCAGGATGACCTAAGGGGTGCTTCTAGTTGCAACAAACTATGCCACAGTTTACACCGCTTCGATGCCGAAACAAGGTTTGAGTAATGGAAGAACCAAGGCTTACTTATGTATGTAGCCAAAAGTGTTAGACATGAATCTGTGGTGAGTCTGTCACTGTTGAGGCATGTAAACACAGAAGCTCTGGTATTAAACTATCCTTGCGAACTGGCGTAATTATTGTGCCCTGAACATTGTCTACAAAAATGTCACCCCTTGAAGTCCATAATAGAAAAGCTACAACTACAGGAACAATATTTACATCAAGTGATACGTTGCATGTAATAATATGACATTGAGTACACAAGATGGCAGGGCGCATTAGAACTCGCAGGAAAACCTGTGTGGGGAACGTTTCCAAGCTATGGTGAGTGCTGTAAGGAAGCGCACATGCTCTGAGGTTGAGGAAAAAACACACGATCGAAGCTTGCACGAGAACCCCAACTCGAATACCCATCCCAGTGGAAAAAAGGCAACTTGTTGTTATATTGATCTCGACTTTTAATTTATAATTCTGTGCAAAGTTGCAGAATGAATAATTGTGTTGTCTATCCACATTTATAAGGTGCCAGTTTGCCACAGATGGGCATCTTATTTTTAATTCCATATTTGCTGCTACAGTGATGAGCTTCATTGCTATTACACATCAGCATTCATTAATTTATTGACCTGGGGCGGATGGCAGGATTAATTTGCCCTGCCAGCATCCAGGCCTGTCCTCTGCAGATTGCACGAGGATCTCTGTATCAGGCTCCCTTGGAGGTATTTTAGCGGGTGACTGTTCCATCTGGAGTGAGTTTGGGGCATATTACCAACAACTAGCGATAATTATCGCTATGTTGGCTTAGCAGCAATAATTTTATCGCTGTGTTGCGGCGATTTTTATCGCTTAGGAACCTTGCTATTATCAAGGTTTATCTCCTAAGCGATAAAAATCGGCCGAAATGCATGAATATCGCTGAAAAGTCAGCGATATTCATGCATTACCGAGCAAATGCTCTTAGCCATGTTATCCACCTCCCATTGGATAACATGGCTAAGAACTGCTCAGGGCAGGTGTTAGCTTTTGGAGATATTCGCGCTTAGCGCGAATATCTCCAAAAGTTGGTAATAGCAGATAGCGATGTTAGCGACTGTTTCCAGTCGCTAACATCTTGGCACGCCCACTTTGCATGTCATTAGCGATAATTATCGCTGACATGCAAAGCGGGGCCCAAGATGGTCGCTATCTCCTACTAGCTGTCGCTAACTGGTGTTAGCGACAGCTAGGTAATAGGGAGATCATTTTATCTCCGCTTTCTTGGCTTTTAAAGCCAAAAAAGCGGAGATAAATCCCTTGATAATATGCCCCTATGTTGCATGAGCTGCCTTCTGCTGGAGAGTAAATGATGCAGTTGTGGTTTTGACTGAGTGAGGTTGCATGAAGAAAGAAAGGCCTAAGATCGATGGTGTTTGAGTCGGATCGCGTTCTTGCACATACATTTGAAAAATCAACACATTCACCAAGAATTTTTCTAAATCAACATGACGGCAGTGCTTAGGTTTTCACCACATAATTCCCGAGCAGTTCAGTGAATGTGACAAGCATTTGAGGGGTTCATCGGGACAATCGTAGCTTCGTAAATCGCCTGAACCGTATCTCAAACTTATAATATATAGGTTTACAAGTCTTGCAAGTCTTCCCTGATCCCGGGCTCCGAAGGAAAGTCTTACTGTTCTTTTTCTGCCCCTCTTACAAACTTACAATGTTCTCATGTTGAAGACAAAGCTTGGTTGAAACCTTTAAAAGTTCACCAGGATTTACTTTGTGAGTGTTGTTCTGCACAGTGGATCCATACATTTCGACAAACTGAGCAATGCAGGAATCAACGCAGGGAGGAAGCGCAGGGAAAAGCAGGAAAAACAGAACTGTGGACTCACCTGGACCAAAATAGACAAAAAATGAGAAATTTACTAGAGTAGCCTTCCACTTACGTTTGTGTAAACCTTTCCACATAGGTGAATGCGTCACATCACTGCATTTGCATCGAATAATGTTCTCTTGTTTGGGAAATATTGTTTACTGTGAACTAATCCCTTTCCCTCAATAACAATAAATGTGCAGCCATTTTCTGAATGGTAAAATACCCGGAAATGTTTTGTAAAGATCTATAAACTGTGGCAGTTCACCTCCTGTTACAAGACTCCCCACCCTGGATTGTCCACAACCCAGACCTGCGAGCTTTACTCGGTTACAGTCGCACCCTGCAAATGCAGTTTTAAGTGTTATTAAATGTGTTTATGGAGACATGTTAACTTGCTGTGAATAAATACTTTAATTTACCCGGGTAAATAATGGTATTTTTGGACCCAATAGTCAAGTGAGTGCACAAATACCTTTACAAATTAGGTCTAATATTTGTAATTGGGTCTGGGAAGTCTGCACATCCGCCTGGGTTCAGACTTCAGGACACTGTCTCCTTTTCGGCGTCTGATTTGCCTGTTGGTCCACACGAATCCAAGCTGCTTTTGTCACCCTCGCCTTCCATATGTCTGAGAAATGTGCCTTTCTCTTCCCTTCGCCCAGTCTTTCACCAATAAAGATCATTGGAAATGGAGGGGTTTTATGTTATGTATATTTGTTTCATCATGCAGGTTGGCTTTGTAAACTTCTTCTCCCTTTAAGAGCCCTACGTGTGGGGTTCTCTCCTCCCAGACCACCTCGCTTCTCCCTGCTGTACCTGTGAGTCGTGATGTGCTTTACACCCACCCTCTGGAGCAAGGCTGCAGTTCGTCCTATTGTTACTACACTTGCTCCTCCAGAACCGCTGTTCCTGCACTCGTCCTCGCCCTCATACTTTTCCAACCCGGCCTTAGTGCAGAGACAAGGCAGCGAGATGCGTTTCTAGTAGTCCGTGGTTGATAAACTCGCCGTAACTTTCCAGGAGCCGCCACTAACCCAGGGTGGACACCTGGCTGTGGTTTTATACCTCAGCAGGGAGAGGTGACGGCAACAGTGCACTTCTGTCCCAGAGGCCAACGGGAAAGTATTCCCTAGCACCTGTACGGTTCAGCAAAATATGTGTTTTTCTTTTCAACCAGAGAATAAAGAACGAAACGTGTTTGTTGAACTCATGTAGAGCAGATCGCGACAGTGCAGGCAGTATCAATGATACAGCACAGTCACATACAACAAGCCTCAGGCAAGGCAAACTGTGCCGCAGTCTAGAAATCATCAGGAGAAAGTAGACCATCTGAGGTGAAGGAAGGCACGCAGGCACTGGGTATGAGACCTGGCAAGCGGGGATAAATGTGGTACAGCCCATGTGTCTGACTGATCGCAAAAGACTGCAAATTTGAATGCTGGAAGCATTGTAGGTCAGAGTGGTTGTTCTGTTGAATTCACTGGTTCTCCAAAGACACCCAGGCTAATTTATCAAGGGCTTGCGCTGTTCTTGCGCCATGCAAGGTGTTGCAGGGACAACGCAAGCCCTTAAGTCAAATGTTCTATGCCACCTTGCATGGCTCTGCGCGGCATAATAAAGAAATGCCAGACATGCAAGTCGCTGCCTTGCATTGCTCTGCCCTGGGAAGTTGTTCCATGGATGCAGCGTGGGTGTTCCCTGCTTCCACCCATGGTTTTTGGCGCATTCGTAACCTTGGGAAAGCGTCAAAATGGTCCCGCCTCCCAGGGGAGGTTTAACCAGGAGAAATAGGTTTATTTCTCCTCGTTTTTTCCTCCATCTACTTGTGCTGTTTCTGCACAATCCATGGATTGTTTTGGTGGAGGAAGCTGTCCCATCCTGCGTAAGAACAATCCTGGCTGTCACGCAGGCACTCGTGCACCACGGAGCAAGGGCGTCTGCGTTGGCGCATGGCAGTCACAAGTGCTCCAACGCAGAGGGAGAGCAGCCATGCACCATATCTTAGTAGATACGACGCATTCCTATCCTCTCCATTTGATGCACCAAACGTTAGAACATCTGTCCCCAAATGTCTCTTACTCGCAGGGTTGAAGGGCTGTTCAAGCCTTGAACTCTGGCATCTGGATGGTGGTGTGGCCCTGCTCCATTGCCTTCCGGACTCCTCACTGAAACCCCTTAAACGCATCCTACGTGGCGCAACACGTCTCTTCCAGGGCCTGAAGAAATATGAGCACATCACCCCCATCTTGATGGAACTCCATTGGCTACCGTTGCAGCCCGCACTATTTTTAAAACCAGATGCATCATTTACAAAGCCATAATGACTGGCTGGACCACTTATCTTACAGACAAGCCCCCCATCTCTTGCTGTACTCAACACACCTGCAGCGAGGACACCATCAGACTACAGCCTGAGAAGTGTCAAAAAGAAAAACCAAGGCGTCGGTCCTTCTCCATCTATGCTCCAACATCCCTGTCCACATGAGGAGCACTCCAACGCTGCACTAATTTAGGAAAGAGCTAAAGTCTTTAAAGAACAAGAGAACACATCACATTGCATTTGCTGGCCATATCCCTTCCCTTATACACTGTATGCTTATCTTTGACCATGTGAAGCGCTAGCCTTTTCGGCTAGTTTTGTTCTATAGAAATACCATATACATACATACATATGTTCAGTTAAGGAACATTTCAGGCCTGGCCTCTCTGCCACCAGCGAATGTTTTCACCCCTTTGGAGTTTTAGAAGCACAAAGAAGGAAGACTCTTTCTCAAGCTGTGTGCATTCGTCCTATAACCTTTGCTGTGCCTCTATGAGAAGCCATTTGAGAGGTTTGTATAAATTGGGTTTAACATTTCTCACAGGTTCAAATAACACATGCAGATTGTGACCTTCATAAGTCTAAACTGGCAGCATACATCTCAGTGAGCTAATGATACGCGATGGGCTTTAACCAGTTGGCTGCTGCCGTCGGCCAACGGTCGTCGCGAGCACTACCTCGGTAGTGCTGCGCATGTCCGTTGGCCGATGCGGCCCCACCCGTTTCTTCGATTGTTCAGCACTGGCGCAGAACGTTCGAAGCAGCCAACGGGTTAAGGGATTTCTGTCCACAGGGTCTCAGGTAGAGATGAGAAAACAAGTGAATGACCTTTGAGATTAGAATCCGTTGCACAGCAGCCTCAGTGTTATCGATGCATCGGACCAGCCGCCCATGAAAGAGACATTGCCTGTAGCGTTCAGTGGACTTTTGGTTATGGTGATACAATATATGGCTGTTCTGTGATTTTAAACGTAAGGGTTTTTATGCTCAGTGGGCAATAATAGTTTACAATTATCTAAAAACACATATGGTGATCTGACAGAACTATGAAATATTACAGAGCCCCTCAGTGGGTTTTCAATCCTGTTTGTGCTCTATGAACTGACGTGTACGGTTAGTGTGTATGTATGAGAAGCAACCAAGAGGGCAGCTGGACTTCCACTGTTGCTCCGCTGTGACGGTCTATTACAAAAACCTGCCCAGGGTGACATGAGACAGAGAGGTCACTTTAATGCTTTTTTGTTATTTTTAAATCTGCATCAAATGCTGAGCTCCTTCTAATAGAACCTTTCAACCCTGGACATTTCCATATATGGTTTTCCTAAACCAATACCCTAATTTGTAAATAAATATAATCTTCTAAATGAAAATGAATTGTTTGAGTTCTTGGTAGATTTCTGTTGTGTTCTTTGGCCTAGCTTGTGCCTCAACTTATTATCAGCCTTAGGAGAGGGGAGATATTGCAGGGGCAGGAATGGAAAGGAAGTGTCTTTGGTCTTGGTCAGGCTGTTTTAAAAAAAAAAAACTTTTTAGCAATGCTGTATGACTATCAACTTAATTTAAAACTCTTACAAACTGCTTCCCCTCGACAAAGTAACTTGTATGTGCGGACACGGAAAGGGAAACCTATTGTTTAATTTATTTAATATTGTATCAAATATTTCTTAAAGTGAAAATATGCCTTCCACTGTTGGTTCCTGCCCTAATGTTTGTTATTCTTTGTGTGAATCTTGCAACACTCACCATGCAACACTCACCATCTTCACTTGTGGTCTCTGTATTTTGAATTCTTCATTTTTAGATTCAATTCATTTTGAAGCATTTTGTCAATGATGACTGGAATTCCAACAGTTGAGTGTATGTCCGAGTCTAGAAGCAGCAAACAAAGGTAGACCATGAATTGCTTTTTGATGGAAGGCTCCCTGGACACCCTCACGATGCATGTTTTGCCGCTGTACTAGCCTCACCGGTAATGTAATGTAATGTAAAGCACATGAATCACCCCACATGGGGTATCTCCACGCTGTAGACCGCTGGGGAACCCGTCCTGGCTTTCCCTGTGAGATGGTCCCTTCTGGGTATCTCCAAGGTGAAACCAGGCATCCCCGGTGTATGTGAGGGGCCGTTGTAGAGATGAGGCAAGCTAATGCCCAGAGTTGCCGAGTGTGATCCCTAGTTAGAGTAGGCACCGAGGCGAGAATTATCGAGTCCGCTGACCCTGGTCCATGACCCTGCCCGTCGGGGATAGAACCCTGGTCCCGGGCCGTTCTCTGCTTCCGGGTCTGCCGCCTTTAGCCAGTGAGCCACACCACTACACAGGTCAAGAACTTTCAGCGAGCTGGGGGTTCACACTCAGGATCCAGTTGTGATACAAATCTGGTGGTCCTGAATTGGGAAGGAAGAGTAAGTGAGGAGGTTCTACACGGTTCTTAATTTGTAAGAAAGTGAGTGCCAGGGACCTTGTAAGAAGGCCACTACAGCGTGCACTACCCTGTGCTCCTCCAGCTTTGTCAATAAGAGTTCCAACACAGCTACTAACCATCGCGCTCCTAAAAGTGTGACAATTCAGACTATTCTATGTCCCCAAAGCTATAAGTGGCTTGATTGGCAGATATTAGTCGTTTTAAAGTATTTAGAATTAACCGCTTCGCCGCAGCGGACATTCCGCCGGGGTGCGGCCGAATCCGACGCGTGCGCAGATCGGACGCCCCTGGCCGTCCGACGCACACGCCCACCCTGATGTCCGTCGGCCGGGGGGGCGTCCGACGCATCGATAAGGTTAATAAGTTGACATGTGGTCATGATGGCAGACGTGTGAGCCATACTCCCTTGTCTCTCCGTACCCGCAAATCATGAGCACTAAAAAGCGCCCATCCTGCCTGCTTTTTCCCAGCGCTCTTGTTGGGGCTCGGGGAGAGTTTTTCTCTCTCCATTCCTGCTGATCCGGCCAACATCAGTGGTTCTCTGATTCCGTGCAGAAGTACTGAGGTCTGTAAGCTGCGCAGCTGCCCCAGAGGACAAAATGGCGTCCTTCTGAGGGAGGCAGTGACCGGCCCCTTCGCAGGGCCCAAGCTCTGGGACACTGCTAGCATGGGAGAACGCTGTGTGACTTTCTGCTGGGGCTGAAGGCCTCCCTACATCTCTGCAACATAAAGTGGAATCTGTGGACGGCACTGGAGTTTTGGGACGGCCCGGCACATGAGCACCCAGGAGCAGGGGTTCCCGGCGAGGAGATGCAAGCGGCACAAGGAACAAGTTTGACGTCAAGTGGGGTTGAGAAGAAGGTACTGGTGCTGGCACACCCACCTTCTTTCTATATCCCCCCTGGTGATTAGCCCTAGGAGCAGGCGAGGCCTCTTGTGGCTCCTACACTCCGGTGACAAGCAAGGCAGCTGGCGAGGGAGGGAAGTGAGTGATTTCCCATCTGAGAAGACTCCTGCCACCAGGGGACATAGCTGACGCCAGGCCCCCGTGCAACTCCCTGCCTAGTCTAACTGCCAGCCATGTAGTGCGGAGCTGGTGCCTTGCGTCTCACTGCTACAGCCTGAGAGGAGGAGACCGGCCTGTCCGGTGGATCATCTATTTCTGTGAGTGAGGGGCAATGTGTGGGGCCCTCTTCGCCCCTACGTGGGAGGTGTGGATGCTGGTGAACCCCCCCTTACCTTCTCTGTGGGACCTTAGTTGCTGATTGGAGCCTCCTGGTCTCCTCTCTGGGGAGGCCTGCGCACTGCACCACGAGGGAATGGTACCACTCCGTTTTGTACATTGGGCTTCACATACCCTACACTTGGCTCCAGCATTAGCCGAGACCCCTGCAGGCTCTTCGTCTGCTATCTGTGGAGAGATATAGCTGATTACCATCTCTCCCTGGATCGCACACTGGGGGCCCGGACTGGGTGAGAGGACAGTGCTGCCCTGTGAACTCCTGCACCTACTGGACAATTGTGCTCTCCCTCTCTTGCACTGACTGAGGGAGGGAGCGTTGTCTGTGCTCCCCTACAATCTGCCTTGCAACGGACTGCGATTAACTTGCCAGTGAGTGCTTCGAGGAACTCTCTAGACCACCTTGAATGCAGCTGTCTCCTTGCTGTCCTGGCCCTTAAAGCTTAATTCTATACCGTACTGTGCTAAGGCCCAGTCAGATCGAGGTGGGGCTCGGGCCAAAGTTCAAACATGTAATGTGGAGATCTGGATTCAGGCTGCTGCACCTTCCATTGCCTTGGTCCGCCCCTGACCCACTAACTTTCACCGTGAACCTGATACCTTTTAGGGATGCCTGCTGTTCAAATATTCTTGGGGACCAGCTTTCCTCTTGAACGCCTTTACATGCACGGACCTCAGGTACTTTGGCCCACGTCATCGATCTGGCCTGGCACTTTGCTGAAGTGCTCCCGTGCCTTCACTCCGAGTGGTTTGCCACTTTGCCACAGGCTTCACAGGACCCACATTATGTCTGCTGTCAGTTGTAAAAAAAAGACAGCTCTCTCAAAGACATGGAGCACCTGTCGGAATCAGAGGAACTAGAGGGCCGTGTGACAAAATCCTTCTTGGAAGCACTTTTCACATCTGTCCGTTATGATCTGCAAAGGATAAAGACTGAACTCTCTGCAGATTTGAAACAAGTTTTCAGTCAACTGGAGGAGGTTGGCATCAGGGTGTCCGCCATGGAGGGTCGTGAAACCGGGAGGAACAAGGAGATTCAAATGATGCAAAAGGAAATCATCGGTCTAAAGGAACAACACATTGATTTACAGGCCCATGCTAAGGACCTGGAAAATTAGTCCCATCGGAATAATATAAGTATTAGAGGTGTTCCGACCCAAGTAGAAGGAGGTGATTTAGAGAATATGTCCAGGCTCTTTTTCGTCACCTCTTATGCACACAGATCTACAACTTGACCGCGTTCACCGCGTGGGCCTCCCGAAACCAGGTAACGCTCCTCCTGTGGACATTGTCACTTGCATCCATGACTTTCAGATAAAGGAGAATATTATCGTCTCTCATACGCAAGGCACCATGCCGGACTGTCTAAAAAGTGGACAGGTCACACCTATCCTTAAAAAGCTAGACACGGGCCTCTCTGGTCCCAACAATTTTCACCCCATTTCGAGCATCCCAAGCTTAGCCAAGCTCCTGGAAAAATGTGTTAATCAACAACTCTGCAACCACATTGACCAGCACCAACTCCTTGACCACTGCCAATCTGGTTTCAGACCAGGTCACAGTACTGAAACTGCCATGGTCCACATTGTCGTCTATGCTCTACGCTTTCCAGATCATAATGAATGCTGTCTTTTAATCCTTCTTGACCTATCAGCAGCATTCGAGACAGTCAAACATGAAATCCTCCTGTACCTCTTAGAACGGGTCTCTTTGGTACTGTCTTGAAATGGTTCTGCCCATTCCTACAAAACAGATGTCAACGAGTCCTAATCAATCATTAGGACGCCGGTCACCATCAGCATTCCACAAATTTCTTCACTTTCCCTCACCCTGTTTAATCTTTACATGGAACCCCTGACTGAAATCCTCAAACGCTCTAGCGTTTCCTACCGTATGTACGCTGATGATATGCAATTGTACATAAAGATTAGCTCCCATAACGAAATCGCCACTCTCAATAACATCTCCATTAAAACTCAACACTGGTTAACTCAATCTCCTTAAACTTAACGTCCTCAAAACCGAATTCCTGCTAACCTCACCACCCAACCCCACCTCCTTGAACTGTACCCCACATATCGTTGATTCAGCAAATTCCCTAGGAATAACACTAGACAGCAACCTCTCATGCTGAATCACATCAGCTCCACAACCAGAGGGGGCAATTTCCATCTCCACGTCTTAAGAAAACTAAAGCCTTTCCTGCCCAAAGCAGATCTCAAGATGGCGGTTCAGGTTCTCTTGATCTCCAAACTTGACTATGGGAATGCTACCCTCATTAGCCTTACAAAAATAAAACTAGCACCGTTGAGGGCTACCCTCAATGCAGCGGCATGGCTCATCACAGGCGTAAAGAAAAATGATCAACCCGGCCCTCCACTCTCTGAACTGGCTACCCTATGAATCTAGGATCTGCCTAAAAATAGCATGCATGACATACAAAAACATCCACCACAACACTCCTCACTACCTGGCTCAGAAACTGGTTCTATCTGGAAGGAATAGAGCTTCTCGTAGTACATGTTCACTATTACTGAAACCCCAAAATATTTCACCAAAAAAAAACCTTTAAGAGAACTTGCTCTGGAATTTCCCCAAGAATTTGTAACTCTAAGCCCCCAGAGATCAGGACCATCCCTTCATTCTCTCTTTTAAAAAAGTAAAAATGAGACAACTGAATATTCTACTTCCTATTTGAAGCGACTATCCATGCCAATTTGATTTCATTGCTGGCGTTTTCACTATGTCTCTTTTTATTATCTTGTCATGCTGTATATTCTATATTTTGCTTTTAGTATATTTGATGCTATTTGTTAGGTTGCACAGCTCTCTGACACCTAAATGTTGGTCTTGTTCACACTTTATAAAACTTCAGTTTAAAAAAAAAGAAAAAAGCCCTATGCAAGACACAAGAGGCTTGTCCGATTCAATTCAGGGGCCAATCACGTGTACTGTATCGGGAGTTATCAGCTATAACACTTCAGAAATGCACAGATGTTCGCCCTGTTACCACGCATCTATGCGAAGCCGGAACATCATACCCCTGAGGCCATCCTTTCCGCATTATATTTCACCATGACAGGAAGCTCTTACAGTTGCGATCTATCTGGGAGGCTCTCACTGTTCTTGGAATCATGGGCTCGACAGCCATATTAGACCTTCAAACGATAACTGTGGGAGGAGACCCTAATGACAACGGAATAAAGGCTAGTTTCAATGTATGGGTCTGCAGTTCCTAAGGATATAGGTGATAGTCAGGTCTTTGGTCTAACCTCCAAATGGAGGTAGTGCCCACCCTCCATCCCCCCCCCCCCAAAAAAGGTGTCATGCTTCATCCTTTGGGTGTGCTCCTCGTCTGGCTGGCGCTGCAGTGCCCGACGGGCACCCACGAAGGGGCTCTTTGGCGGAGTTCTTTTGATAAAGCGGTTTGGTGAGTGAGGGTATGTGAACTGGAGCGAGTAGTGTAGTAAGTGTGATTTAAAATAGGTTTAGGTAGACTCTTATTAAATAGATTTTAATTAATGCAGTTCACTAACCTAAATAGAAACATTGTAGCTCGTATCGGAGATAATGATCCTATAGAGCATATGTGCTATTTAGTTTTGGTCAACATGTTTCTTGCCTCATTAGCCCGTAAGGCGTCTATTGGCAATTGGTCAGGACCGTAAAAGGATAGTATCCTAATAGTCTTACACTACTGCAGGGCTGGAGTATTCAATTTGGCAGATTAATCAAGTCGCCAGCTGTGCTATGTCATACAAGGTTGAGTGTCACCTTGTATTGTTTCGAGACCCCGTTTTATGTAGGTCAAAAGCTGACGTTTATGTTTCAGGTCGAGTCGCTCACACACAATTAGAAGTGGCATGGTGAGTAGCCCTTCGCCTACCCAGTCTCTGTCTCATGTAATGGAATAAAGGAGCCTCAACAGGATTGAAACTTGATATGGCTACCATAGCCAAGGAGAGACGATATGTGCTTTCCACACTATCCGGATCTCCTGTACAATCTGAAATACCCTGATGAAATGGACCCAAGCATGCATTCATCTTACCTACAGGCAGGACAGCCTCATTGTGGCGGAGAGGGGGACATCATATATAGATGGGGCTGGCTCGTACCCCTCTCCCCTTAGGACTGACACTTTCTATAAGGCTTGGGAGTGTTTCTCTGCTCTTTTGCTTATCCCATGTTTCCTCTCACCTTTGACAGTTTTTTTATAATTTTTGTTGCAGTTTGTGATCAGGTTGGCTCAGTTTATATGTTGTTTTTTTTTTCTTTGCTCCTCCATGCGTTTTCTTCCACATGCGTTCTGCTCTTTTGCTTTTGGGTAGTCTACCACTCTGGTTATTTTGAAAAGCTACTGCTTTTTCTAAACTTCTGGAGCATTACACAGCTTTTTCTATTTGTCCTCCCCATTCCAGGACCTCAAGGTACTTAGTTTCAATGTCCAGGTTCTAAATAACCCTGTTAAGCGTCCAGCAGAACTTTCCCTGTTAGATCATTCTGGGTGCAACATATGCCTCCTGAAAGAAACCCATCTACCTTCCAAAGATGTCCCCAGAATGCACTCAGAATGGTTTCCCCGTCAACTTTGGTATTCTGGCTCCTGTAAGAAGAATGGAGTAGCCATTCTCCTTTCTCGGGGTGAGGTTTCGTCCACTGTTTGAGATTAAGGGATGCCTGTTGGACGCCACTTGGAAACAGGCGATGGTGAAAGCACTAGTGAAAAAGCCTAATCTCAATCTGAACAACCTCAACAACTATCGGCCCATCTCCTTGTTACCTTGGGCAAGTAAAATACTAGAGAAACACGTAAACTTCCACCTAACAAAACATCTCGAAGAAAACCTTCTACTGGATGCCACCCAAACAGGATTCCGCCCAAAACATGGCACCGAAACGGCCCTTTTAGCCGTGGTGGAAGAATCCAGGAAGATCTTAGATCAAGGAGGATCAGTGGCAGTGGTCCTCCTCGATCTTAGCGCCGCGTTTGACACGGTATGCCACAAAACTCTGGTGCGACGACTGTACGATCTGGGAGTCTCCGGAGATGCTCTTACCTGGCTAGGATCCTTTTTGAGCGGAAGGACCTTCCAGGTCTTTGATGGCGACTCCTGCTCCACCAGTAAAGCTCTGAGCTGTGGGGTGCCGCAGGGCTCCTCTTTAAGCCCCACGCTGTTCAATGTGTACATGAGACCACTGGCTGGGGTCGTCCGTCAATATGGCATCAAGATCATATCATATGCGGACGACACCCAGCTCGTGGTCTCTCTGGCACAAAGGAGCGGCGGGCACCCACAGGTCAACTTGGCCGCCTGTATGGAGGAGGTAGGAAGATGGATGAGGGCTTCCTCCTTGAAACTAAACGGTGACAAAACCGAGATTATGCTTCTCGGTCCCCCTTCCCCCACCACCATCAATCAGTTATGGCCCCCTAGTTTGGGCACACCTCCATCTCCGAAGGAGGATATCAAGCTAGATAAAACTCTTAACACTCAGGCAACAAAAACATCAGCAACCTGTTTTGGGCTAATCAGGCTACTAAGAAAAATTCTTCCTATCCTACCCCTTGAAGCCAGACAAATTGTCATTCAAGGCCTCATCCAGTCTCGGCTTGACTTCAACAACGTCCTCTACTTGGGTGCTCCAGAATACGTTCTGGAAAAACTCCAACGGACCCAGAACTGCGCAGCCCGCACCCTACTCCAGATACCCCGGAGAGAATCAGTCAAGGCAGGGATCCAATCACTCCACTGGCTCCCAGTCAGAGACAGAATAAAATTCAAGGCCCTCTGTATCTCCCATCAGGCCTTCTATAGAGAGAGCCCTGAAATCAACCACTCCCTTCTTACCCCCTACTTCCCCGGGAAACAACTCCGTTCAGCGAATGCCTGCCTTGCTACAGTTCCTCGAATCAAAAGATCCAGGGCTGGAGGCAGGTCCTTCGAATTCAACGCCGCCAAGCTCTGGAATTCCCTTCCCCTCTTACTAAGATCCAACCAGAGCCTTCTGTCCTTCCGCAAAGAACTAAAAACCTTCCTCTTCAAAAACGAATTCACCCCCAGCCTCCTCAGAGTACTCTGCCCTCTACTTAGCGCTTGTACGCCTTTGGGCAGCAGCCGCGCTATACAAATCCCCTTTTCATTTCATTTCATTCTGTTGGCTGTGCGCATTAAATTGGGCACCTTTTGTTTTACCGTGTTGAACATCTATGCCCCTAATGATGACTAAGTAGCTTTTATTATTCTTAGTTGTCTGTCCTTCAATCAATCAATCATTGCATTTATAAAGCGCGCTACATACCCATGAGGGCCTCAAGGCGCTGGGGGCGGGGAGAGAGGGGGGGCGCTACTGATCGAAGAGCCAGGTCTTGAGGAGTCCCCTGAAGGCCGGCAGGTCCTGGGTCTATCGTAGGCTGTTTGGGAGAGTGTTCCAGGTCTTGGCGGCGAGGTAGGAGAAGGATCTTCCGCCGGCTGTGGTTTTCCAGATACATGGCCCTGTGGCGAGGGCGAGGTTGGCTGAGCGGATGCTTCGGGTGGGGGTGTAGAAGCTGAGTCGGTTGTTGAGGTAGGTAGGTCCGGTGTTGTGTAGTGCTTTGTGTGCGTGGAGGAGGAGTTTGAAGGTTATCCTCTTGTGGACGGGGAGCCAGTGCAGGCCTCTCAGGTGAGGTGTGATGTGGCTGCGGCGGGGGACGCCGAGGATCAGACGGGCCAAGGCGTTCTGGATTCGTTGTAGTCGTCTCAGGAGCTTGGCTGTTGTTCCTGAGTAGAGGGCGTTTCCGTAGTCGAGTCTGCTGGTGATGAGGGCCTGGGTGACGGTTTTTCTAGTGTCGGTAGGGATCCATTTGAAGATTCTGCGGAGCATACGGAGGGTGTTGAAGCAGGATGTGGAGACGGCATTGACTTGCCTGGTCATGGAGAGGGTGGAGTCGAGGATGACCCCCAGGTTGCGTGCTTGGTCCGTGGGTTCCGGGGCTGTGCATAGCGATGTGGGCCACCAGGAGTCGTCCCAGGCTGATGGGGTGGGTCCGAGAATGAGGACTTCCGTCTTGTCTGAGTTCAGCTTCAGTCTGCTGTCCTTCATCCAGTCGGCTATGTCCCTCATTCCTCTGTGGAGGTTGGCTTTGGCGGTGTGGGGTTCTTCGGTGAGGGATATGATCAGCTGGGTGTCGTCGGCGTAGGAGATGATGTTGAGATTATGTTGTCGTGTGACGTGGGCGAGAGGTGTCATGTAGATATTGAGCAGCGTCGGGCTGAGGGAGGATCCCTGTGGGACGCCGCAGATGATCTCGGTGGTTTTTGAGCGAAAGAGTGGGAGGCGGACGCTCTGGGTTCTGCCGGAGAGGAAGGATGAGGTCCAGGCCAGGGCCTTCTCTTGAATACCGGCGTCATGGAGGCGTGCTGATAGGGTGCGGTGGCAGACTGTGTCCAAGGCTGCCGATAGGTCCAGGGGGATGAGGGCGGCTGTTTCTCCTCTGTCCATCAGGGTCCTGATGTCGTCAGTGGCGGCGATGAGGGCGATCTCGGTGTTGTGGTTGCTGCAAAAGCTGGATTGGGAAGGGTCTAGGATATTGTTGTCTTCGAGGTAGCGGGTTAGCTGTTTGTTGACAATCTTCTCAGTTACTTTTGCCGGGAATGGGAGTAGGGAGATGGGTCGGAAGTTCTTGGGGTCGGCCTTGGGCTTCTTCAGAAGGGCGTTGATCTCGGCGTGCTTCCCGCTTCCGGGAAGGTGGCTGTCTCGAAGGAGCAGTTGATAGCTTTCCGGAGGTGGGGCGCGATGGTTGTGCTGGCTTTGTTGAAGACGTGGTGAGGGCAGGGGTCCGATGGGGATCCGGAGTGGATGGAGTTCATGGTTTTGATGGTGTCTTCGTCGCTGATGCTGGACCAGGTGGTCAGGCGACTGGTACGGGTGGTAGTCGCAGGGATGGTGGACTCGGTGGTGGGTGCGGGGGGGTCGGAGTTGAAGCTGTCGTGGATGTCGGTGATCTTGCGGTGAAAGAAGGTGGCCAGGGAGTCGCACAGGTCTTGTGATGGTGGGATGTCGTTGGTGTTGGAGCTGGGGTTGGAGAGTTCTTTCACGATGCTGAAGAGCTCTTTGGAGTTGTGTGCGTTGTTGTCTAGGTGGTCCTTGTAGGCGGTCCTCTTGGCGGTCCTGATGAGTTGGTGGTGTCTGCGGGTGACGCTTTTGAGGGCTGTGTGGTTGTCTGGTGTTCGTGGAGCCATTTCTTCTCCAGCTTCCGACAGGTGTGTTTGGAGATTCGGAGGTCTTCGGTGAACCAGGCGGCTTTCTTGTTGGTGTGGTTGGTTGTGGAGGTCTTGAGAGGGGCGAGGGTGTTGGCGCAGTCGTTGATCCACTGTGTGAGGTTTGTTGTGGCAGTGTCTGGGTTGATGGGGTCGGTGGGTCGTCTCAGGGCGAGGGTGGTAGTCAGTTGGTCCTCGGTGACCTTGCCCCTGCAGCGGCGCGGCAGCTGTTGGGTGCGGTGGTGTGTGGTGGGTTTCCTGAAGGTGAAGTGGACGCATCTGTGGTCGGTCTAGTGGGGTTCGGTGGTGTGGTTGAAGGAGACGTGGGGGCTTGCGGAGAAGATGGGGTCAAGTGTGTGTCCAGTGGCGTGGTCTGGTGCTGAGGTGGCGGTCAGCCATGTCCCCGTCAGGAAGGCGACGTCGGGGGCGGTGGAGTCTAGGAGGTCCCAGAGTTCGATGGCGTGCTTGCGAGCGGAGCGGGTGTTGAGGAGGATGCAGCGGAGGTGGTTGGGTTCTATGGCTGGTGGTTTGGTGGGCTGGATGCTGGTGTATCTGCAATTCCGGCAGGCGAAGGGTCCTTAGGTGCGCTTCGGGGTGGCCCGGTAGCAGGGGTGGGCTCGTCCGGTGTTGAGTGCGCGGAGGGTGCTGGAGTCGTAGTGCAGTCTGGCGTGGTGGGGGGCGCAGGGTCCGGGGGTTTTGGCGCTGGGTGCGGTCCAGGCGCGGACGGGCGCAGACGGGCTTGCCAGAGGCGCACATCCGCTGCATGGCCGCGCGCGTCCTCCATATGAGGTGAAGTGGAAGGGAGGAGCAGCTGGGAGGCGGGAGCAGGATGGCCAATGGGCGAGGGCAGGGGAACCTGAATGGAAAGGGGGTGGGGCCACGGGGGACCAGCGGCGGGAAGCAGGGAGCGGGGGGGGCACAGAGGGCACAGAGGGCTGCAGGGAGCGCCTAAAAATACAATACAAAGCAATACAAGGGTAGAAAGGAACCACAAAAACACATGAACCACAAAACCACGGATAGCGGATACCAGGGGCGAGCCCTCGGCAGCGGCGGAGCAGAGGTCAGAGACTCGGTCACGAGGAGCCGTGCGGCGTGGGGGGTGACCTGGGGTCCTTGATACCCCTGACACCGCCATTTTGGTCGAAGAGGACCTACATTTATCGATGGACTCTGATAGGGACCGCTCCGGACAATTTTTCAATCAAACTGGAGCTTTTTCACCCTCAGGCTTTGGGTGGTTGCCCGACGGGGGGGGGGTTGCTTGATGTCTGGCACCATCTTCATTGTTCATCCCTCCACGAGGGACTACACTTTATCTGCTGCCCATAAAATGTATGCCTGTATTTATATATTTTTTTATTGTCTTTCTTTGATATCGTACACCACAGCAGGGGCCATTGCACCCCAATCGCTCTTGGATCATGCTCCCATTACCTTGACCTTCCAGCTTGATATCACCCAATCCCAGCCGACTCATTGGCATCTGAGAGACTCCCTTTTGCAGTCCCCAGCTAGCGCTCACTCTGTACAGAAGCTCCTGATATTCTATCTCTATGCTAATGACTCCCGGGAGGTCCCTTAGGCGTTGGTCTGGGAAGCTCTCATTGGTGATGAGGGGAGAATTCATCGCCATTTTGGCTGCTGAAAACCGCACATGTAAAGACAAACATCAAGTCTTTTCAAATGTGTGGTTGTGGAACTTAAGGCTTAACCAAAAGCGGATCGGGAGCCCGTAGAATCTGGCAAGTAGGTTTCTTCTTACGCTCCTAGATCTTGACAGAGCAGAATATATTTTCCTTCGCTTGAAACAAAATTTATCTCGGTAGTAACAGGTGTGGGCGTATGCTAGCTCACCGCCTTCAAAACAAAATCTGCTCTACCGCAGTGAAAGAGATCCGCCTTAACAGCTCTACGGCTGTTCACTCTGTGGCGGAGATTTCCTCGGCCTTTCAAGCCTTTTACGGCTCTCTCTACTCATCTTTTGATAGCCCCACGGGGATCCCGCTCAATACTTAGATAGTGTACCCTTGATGTCACTGCCACCAGCGGAAGTGGCTTCGCTGGTCAGGCCATACGTTTGGATGAGGTGATCTCTGCTATTGCTAGACTCAAGATTTCAAAATCCTCTGGCCCAGACGGCTTTACCGCTTTATTTTTTAAAACTTTCGGTCATGAACTTGCACCTGTACTGACTCGGCTTTATAATTCATTTCTGGACTCTGGCTCCCTGACTATGTCTATGCTGGAAGCAGCTATCTCAGTGATCCCTAAACCTGACCAGGATCATTCTCGTTGCAGCTTTTATGGACCTATCTTTGTTGAACATGGATGTCAAGCTTTACACTGGCATTTTAGCACATCGCTTGAACCCTCCCATGCCAGGTTTGGTCGGCCTGGACCAAGCGGGTTTCATTCCAACACAGCAGTGCGGAAATAAACCCAAGCGGCTCCTGCTTCTCCTAGACAAAATCCATCGATCACCGAAGGAATCTCTTCTTCTCTTCATCGATGCTGAAAACTTGTTTGACTGAGTCCATTGGGCTTATCGCAACCCTTCGACAGTTTGGTTTTGGTGACAAATGTATTCGATAGGTTAGCTGCATTTACAGTGCCCCTGCACCTGTGTCTGGGAACTGCTTTCGACTGGATCCACCCTTTCCTTACCGGCCGAACACAGTCAGACTCCCGCCTTTCCTCTCTGAACCCACAAAGATTAACTACAGAGTACCCCAAGGATCATCGCTCAGCCCCACACTCTTCAACGTCTACATGGACCCCCTTGCCGCAATCGTCAGACAGCACGGACTCAGCAGAGTATCCTACGCCGACAAAACCCAGCTCATCCTCTCCCCCACGAGGCAACCCAACACTATTAGACTCAGCTTCCAGGAAAGAATGAAAAACGTTGCATCCTGGAAGAGCAGCAGCTGTCTGACGCTCAACTCGGAGAGTGCAGAAGTCCTCATCCTCGGACCCACCCCATCAGCATGGGACAACACCTTGCGGCCCACTACCCTTGGCAGACCCCCACATACCAAACCCAGGACCTCGGCATCCTACTTGTCTCCTCCCTCACCATGCCCCGACAGATCAACGCCGTCTCCTCCACGTGCTTCAATACCCTCTGCATCCTTCGCCAGCCCTTCAAGTCAATCCCCCCCCCCCCCGAATCCAGAAAGACTGTCGCCCACACACTCATAACTAGCAGACTGGACTACGGAAATGCCCTCTATACCAGAATCAACAGATCCCTGCTCCAGAAACGCCAGACCATCCAGAACTCCGCTGCTAGGCTCGTCCTCAGCATCCCACAACAAGAACACATTACCCAGTACCTACGAGACCTCCACTGGCTCCTCGTCGAGAAGAGAGTGATCTTCAAACTACTCATTCAAACGTACAAATCCCACCACAACGAAAGAGTCTCCTTCCACGCACCCAAGATAAACCTCCGCTCAGGTGCCCTCGCCGAACCCCCACACATCCGCAGAGCCAGAACCTGTGGACGAGCCTACTCCTACATCGCGACCAAAACATGGAATATATATATATATATATATATAGGGAAGCTTGTAAAGCGCTTGGTTATGCAGAAGCGTGTCCCCGCGCTGCAACTAGGGAGGAACTCAGAGTAGAAGCAAGAAGAAAGCATGTTTATTTTGAGAATAGGTGTGTTTTTAAGTTCTTCCGAAAGCTGGATTCGGAAGGATCAAGGCGGAGATTGGGAGGCAGGGCATTCCAACTCTTTGCTGCCAAGTGGCGAAAAGAGCGTCCTCCCATTCGGGCCCTTTTAACCCTAGGGACTTTTAGTAGGCCTCTGTGAGAAGAGCGCAGAGCACGTGATGGTACGTACCTAGAAACTAGGTTCTGAAGTGGTATTGGTGCTTTCTTGGCGAGGATGCGGTGACAAGTACAGAGGGCTTTAAATTCCACTCTGCTTCTCACTGGCAACCAATGGAGGGTTTGAAGGGCAGCTTTGGAATCCGATCCTTTGGGGATTTTTAAGACGAGGCGGGCTGCCGCGTTCTGTAATACCTGGAGGCGGTTTATTGCCTTAGCGGTCGCTCCAAGGTACAGTAGGTTGCCGTAGTCTAGGCGCGATGTGACGAGGGCATGAACCAGCGTTCTCCGGGCGGACATAGGAAGGAGAGCAAGAACCTTCCGTAAAGTTTTTAAAATGCTGAAACATACACCCGCCACCCGATCTATTTGGGGTCCAAAAGACAGGTCAGCATCGAGCCAGACACCTAGGTTTTTGACTTCCTGACGTGGCACGGGAGCCACTCCTAGGCATGGAGGCCACCACGCAGACGACCAGACAGATGGACTCCTCCCCACCATGAGCACCTCGGTCTTATTGCCATTTAACTTAAGGCAATTAATGGACATCCAGGTTGCAAGGTCTTGCATGCACGCCCTGAAGCTGTCCGTGGCAAGTCCGGGTGCACGTGAGAGGGAGATAACCAGCTGCGTGTCATCGGCGTATGATACTATGTTCAGTCCATGGCCCATAGCAATAGGGGCCACTGGAGAGACATAAAGATTGAATAGAGTTGGGCTCAGGGACGATCCCTGGGGAACGCCCTGGCCCAATTGTATGTCTTTGGAATAGTAGTCACCCTGGCGGACTTGAAAACTTCTTTCAGTCAGGAAGGATTGGATCCATTGGAGTGCAGCTTCGGATATTCCTCCATTGTTCAGACACTGTAGCAGGGTGGCATGGGCTACAGTGTCGAATGCTGCACTCAGGTACAATAGGATGAGGGCCATGGTATGACCCTCATCCACCCCCTGGCGAAGAGTCTCCACCGCCGTTAGGAGCGCTGACTCCGTTGAGTGGCGAGGACGGAAGCCAAATTGGGTGTCATGTAATAGAGAAGCCTTTTCCACGAAGTCCATCAGCTGCATATTGACCATTTTTTCAGCGACCTTAGCCAGGTAAGGTAAAAGTGAGATTGGACGGAGGTTCTCTAGTTTCTTGAAGCTGATAGTGGGTTTCTTCCTTAAGGGTAGGACCACCGCCTTTTTCCAATCTTTAGGTACGGTCTTGGTGCTGAAAGACATGTCTAATAGATGTCTGATGTATGGTTCCAATACCACCAGACTCTCTGTCAGACGTTTTGGTGTGGTAGGGTCCCGTGGAGAGCCCGACCTCACAGATCTACAGATCACAGAATGAACTCCAGCTGAACATCAGATGTCCCCCCCCCCCCTCTGCACACATTCAGGGGGAGCCTCGAGACCTGGCTCTTTGTCTGACTCGGAGCTGCTCCCCGCGCCTTGAGACCCTCACATTTAAGTAGCGCGCTTCACAATTCCCTGATTGATTGATTGAAGGTGTAAAGCTGGAGTGTTCGTTGTTTTAAATTTTTCTCATTTATCAGGAGTTTTCACTAACCAACCAGGAGATAAAGCTTAGGTGGGAATGGGACACGGACCGAGAATTGGAGACCACGGGGAATGCTTTCTACCATCATGAAATCATTTTTGTTTCTTGTTAAATTGCAAAATGATTCCCCCTGCAGTGATTGGTGGCTGCTAGGCAGTAACACAAAGACGATTCTGAATCTTGATTGTCCGGATAAAAGCACAAATGGCTGCTGTCCTCGATATAAGAACATGAAAAACTCTAAAAGTTCTAATGGCGGCGGAGGTAGGCTACACAGAACTATTAAAAAGGATAAGCAACATTATTAAAGTTTCATGTCAAGTCTGAGAGACCTGTGGTGGGACACCTCCTCCAGTGCGAAAGGTTACGTTTAGGCTTGTGCTGCTGGTGACAAAGCTGTGATTCCAGGAAGCCCTGGACATCATGGGGCATATTACCAAGGGCCATTATCGCTGCCTTAGCAGGACTTTTTCCCGCTAAAGCGGCGATCATTTTATCGCCCTATTACCTAGCTGTCGCTAACACCAGTTAGCGACAGCTAGTAGGAGATAGCGAGCATCTGGGGGCCCACTTTGCATGTCAGCAATATATCGCTAATTACATGCAAAATGGGCGTGCCAAGATGTTAGCGACTGGAAACAGTCACTAATATCGCTATCTCCAATTATCAACAGAGCCTTACTTTTCGAAATATTCGCGCTAAGTGCGAATATCTCCAAAAGCTAACGCCTGCCCAGAGCAGTTCTTAGCCATGTTATCCAATGGAAGGTGGATAACATGGCTAAGAGCATTGTCACCATAATGCATGAATATCGCGGATTTTTCAGCGATATTCATGCATTTCGTAGGATTTTTACCGCTTTTGAGATAAACCTTGATAATAGCAAGGTATTTCAGCGGTAAAAATCGTCGGAGCGCGGCGATATTATTTTAGCCGCTAACCATCAATATCGATAATTATCGCTATTGCTTGGTAATATGCCCCCATGTTCCTTAGAGAGAAGGCCACTAAGAGATTGCGAGACGTGAGCTCACCTCAGAGAACGTATGGCGTTCAGGAATTGATGGCTGGGTGGAGGATACCTTAAAACACTTTCAGTTTTGATAAGTGACTGATATGGCGTCCATTCGGCCGGATAATCCCAGAAGTTGCACCTGATACAGCGCAGTCAAGTCAAGTACCAGCTTTATTCAATCTAAATAGAATAGACCATAAAAGCACACCAAAAGAAGTACATAAACACAATAAAAAAATCCCACGTCATTAAATACAATACATTTAAAAAATCAATTCATTTCATTTTATTTCCTTATAGCGCAGTCAAAGGTCAGTGTGGCTTTTCAGTTAATCTCTATGGTGGAGACGGTCTCGTCCACTACATCCATGCCAGCGAAAGCATCAGCGGCTGAGGGTTGCTGTGACCCAAAAGGGACAACGGTCCTTCGTTCCAGCGGCAGAATTTTAAGATTACCTAGCAGTGTTTAGAGACGATAATCACAGGCCAGTCCCAGGCAAATGGGAGGTTGAAAGGATTACAGAAACCCTAAATAAACCTCTCAAGTTTGGGGTGGAGCAGGATGAGAACAGAATGGTCAGTTCTGAATGTTCTGTGCATTCACTGCAGTCGCCTCCGTGCCGGCCGGGTTCAATCTCAGTTGGCCATGCCATCAAGAACCTTAGCATCTGGGCACCCATGCCAATCAACAGAGGTGGCAACAAACCAACGACAGTGAGAGCAATTGTTGGGGACGGGCTTCCAGGAGCAAAGTTCAGAACCTGTTGGAGTTTGTACCCTGAAAAAGGGTTGCAGAGAATGGGACAACGACAACAGATGCACAAAGGCAAGAGCAAATGGTGAGAAACAGACCCTTATTTAACTCGTTCCGTGCTCATGACGGCTCCCGGCCGTCATGAGTCACGGTAGGTGTGTGCTCATGACGGCTGTGAGCCGTCCGAACTTGCCGTTCAGCCCAAGCGCAATTAATTCCCCGCCTGTGCGGGCGAATTAATTAGTGGGCGGAGTTCGGACAGCTCCCGGCCGTCGTGAGCACACGCCTACTGTGACTCATGACGGCCGGGAGCCGTCCTGAGTACCCGAGCACCACGGACACCCCCACCTACAGCGCCACAGCGAAATTAACGTCGCGGCAAAGGGGTTAAGAAGGTGGAAGGTGTAGCGGCTGGGGTAGCCAGCAGTATACAGGGGTGCTAGGGGTGATGGGGACCTAGTAATGTTGGAACAGAATGATATGCAGCCACCCTCAGTTCTCGGTCTGTGCCATCCGCCACGAGCACTGACATCACGTTTATTATATACTCCCCCAGTCCGCGCCCGGCCCAGGGGGTTGAAGTGGATACATTGTCCAGTACGAGCCGGGTGGCTCGCTACAGCTGTTTAGCACCAACACACATGTGGCTCGTTTACCGAGGGTGGAAGTAGACACCTGGTGATGTCCTGGAGTGGGAAGATTGTGCTCGCCATAGCGGATGTGACAATCCCTAGGGGGTGCACAGTTCCTTCGATGGCCTTAAACTCAGGGCTGGAGATGAGGGAGGGGCAACTCACGGTGCTTTACAGTCTGGAAACCTGAGCCTGGAGGTGTGTGTTTCCATGCTGGCCTTGTTACACTCGGTTTTCAAGGTGAGTGTGGGAGGGGGTGTCTGGACGTTTTGGGTCTGTGAGCAGTGGCCAAGAGGAGCATGAGGCACAGAAAGGACAGGATTTGGACGTGTCTAGGGTTTTGGGTGTCTCTGAACAATGATTACACTCACACTATGGGAGAGAGGGTGGGAGTGGGTGGCCCCTGAGATGGTGCCCTTGAGATGGTGGCCCCTGAATGAATGAATGAAAATTTATAGAGCGCAACTTAGCCCAAGGGCGTCAAGGCGCTTAAAAGATGGTACAGCTGCTAGTGATGTGAGAAGATGCACCGACTACTGGTAGTCTTCTGAGAAAAGCCAGGTTTTTAATGCTCTACGAAAAAGCGCGAGCGATGTTTGCCCTTTTAGCTCAGCGGGAAGCGAGTTCCACAGTCTTGGAGCGAGGGAGGAAAAGGCCCTCCCTCCCCATCTGGCTTTGAAAACTCGAGGGACAGACAAAAGTTTCCTATTGGTGGAACGTAGAGCCCTGCTGGGCGCATAGAAGGACACAAGGGACCTAATATCTTCTGCTCCAAACCCATGCAGGGCGCTGTGGGTGAGGCATAAGATCTTAAAGTTTATCCTGGACTGGATTGGAAGCCAGTGAAGGTCTTTCCTAATTAGGGAGCCTGATGAAAGTCTTGGGGCGTCAACGACAAACCTGGCCGCCGCATTTTGCACTATTTGTAGGCATTGAATCAGCTTTTTATTTATTCCTAAGTATAGTACGTTGCAGTAGTCCAGCCTTGAGGAGACGAGGGCCACCGTAACCTGCTTTCGAGCTTCCGGGGTGAGATAGTGTGTAATCTTTCTCAAGATTCTAATAACACCACAACAGGTTGAAACCGTCCTACTGACTTGCTTGTCGAAGGAGTGTGTGGTGTCCAACATTACACCCAGGTTGCGAGCAGAGGGGGAGGGCAGAGGACAGGCTACCAATCACTCGACCAGATCTCCTGTTTGCCCCCGAAGATAAGGGCTTTGGTTTTCTCCCCATTTAATTTCAGGAAATTCTGAATCATCCAGCGCGAGACTGCTTCCATACAATTCCTAAAATTAAGGGCGATGATACTCACCGGTTGGGAGAGGGAAACCATGATCTGAGTGTCGTCAGCGTATGACACTTCCAACCCGAATGATCTTACTAACCTGGCGAGTGGGGCCACATAGATTTTAAAGAGCGTGGGGCTCAAGGACGAGCCTTGAGGAACCCCACACTGCACAGGCTTAACGGGAGAAAGGAAGTCACCCAGTTTAACCCTTTGTTTTCGTCGGTTGAGAAAAGATGTTAGGAGGCTCAGTGCTGATCCATTCACTCCCATCTCCCTAAGGCGAGTAGCTAGAATGGAGGGGGACAGGGTATCAAACGCAGCTGTCAGGTCGAGCAGTACCAGAAGGGTAGTCTGGCCACTGTCGACCTTAGTGCGGATGTTATTGATAACCACTGTGAGAGCGGACTCAGTACTGTGTGCCCTCCTGAAGCCATGCTGGAGTTATCCAGGAAGGCACTCAGATGATGGTTGAGATGGGCCTCGAGCATCTTAGCGGGGGCAGGAAGCCGGGATATGGGACGAAAGTTCTTCAGGATCCCGGGATCTAAAGAAGCCTTTTTTAGGAGGGGCTTGACAATCGCTATTTTCCAAGAGGCAGGAAAGGTACCTTCGGAGATTGCTAAGTTCATCACCTCCAAAAGAGGGGGCAGCACTACCTCCCTGCACTCCTTAAAAATCTTCAAAGGACAGGGGTCCAAAGGGGATCCAGATTTGAGCTTATCCAGAAGCAGATTCAGTTGTTCAAAGGTGAGAGGGGGAAAATTAGAAAAGTTACTACAAAGTCCATTAGCTTGGCCTTCAGCTGAAAGATCCATCGGGGAAGCTGAGGCCTCTAGATCAGAATTTAGCGACTCCAGGGCGGTATAAATATCCACTATCTTATTGTGAAAGAAAGTGGAGATCTGGTCGCACAGTTCCTGGGAAGCCACTATAGGGTCTGGTGACTGGAGGGTGGACAGAGAATCTATGGTCTTAAACAGTGCACTAGGAGAGCTAAGGGAAGTCGTCAACTTAACAAAGTGGGCATTCTTTTCCGCAGTCACCGCTGTTTTATACCCCTTAAGGAGGCTTTTATGTTTTTCCGTCTCCCTCGGATCAAGATGCAACCGCCAAAGTCTCTCTTGTTTCTTACAGCCATGCCTTAGCAGTCTGAGGGTGTCTGAGAACCAGGGAGCGGAAGGTCGTTTCCCAGCGGAATAGTGCTGTTTGACAGGGGCAAGAGTATCAACGGCGCTCACAATGGTATTAACCGCATACGTGTGGGCGGAATTCCGCCCGTACGCGGCGATTTGCGAAAGCGCATTTTACGTGACGAGCTGGGCTCGTCATCAGCGTAGCAGGAGGCTACCTCATGACGAGCCCAGCTCGTCATCAGGGTGGAAGGGGTTAAAAAGATCAAGGGCAACCGTGTTGGTGTCCCTCATCACAGAAGGCCTGAGACTGGACATGAAAGGTGCAAGTGTCTCATTACTAATTCCCCTATAATTCCTTTTTGATTCCCACTTACTAAGGTCCGATAGGGACACAGAAGGATGGTGGAATGCAAGTTCAAGTGGGACGGCCATATGATCTGACCATGAGAGGGGAAAAGGGGAACCTATTGCTAGCCTAGAGTCGTTTGTGAACACCCCATCCAGTATATGTCCAGCTGAGTGGGTAGGGCTTCGCACTCCTTGTGGCAATCCACAGGAGGCCAAGGAGTCTACCAAAAGAGAGGTATCACCAGAGTTTATATTTTCCAAATGGAAATTAAAGTCTCCTAAGATGGTCATATTAAGTCTGTCGATATACGGTTCAAAGATTTTCAGTAAGTCATGACTAAAGGCAGATCTAGGGCCCGAGGGCCTGTAAATCAGGAGGCCAGAAAAGGAAACAGTAGGAGAGGATTTAAGAGAAAAATACATGGCCTGAAAGGAATCCAGAGGGGAGGGGAGGAACTCAGTCCGGCATTTTATAGAACTTTTATACAATATGCCCAGTCCACCCCCCTACGACCCACTCTATCCATTCTTGCTAGGGCATATCCCTTGGGGATGGCATTTACAAGCTCGGGCCCTGTGAATTCAGATGCCCAAGTTTCAGTGATAAAAGCCCATGAGGGTTGTCTTTCGGAGATAAAATCCCTGAACGCAATATTGTTCTTAACTAGGGACCGTGCATTGATGAGGAAACCAGTTTCCTTACTCAGTTGGGGAGGGCATGCTTCTTAGGCATGGGCTGCTTTTTTATAGGGACTGGAGTGGTGGAGCAACTTCCGTTCTGTGTGCAACTACACTTAAAAGCACCGAGCAGCATCTCTGGAAGGGACGCATGATGACAGGGCTGCCAGAGGGGTTTTAATGCCTGTAGCTCCTGTAAGGAATAGAGAGGACTTACTAGGGCGTGGATATGTATAGCGCCAGCCTCCATGGCCCCTGGCGCTTCCTCGGCGCTGACGGGCACAGACGGGCTGGACTCAGGCGCGATGATGGCGCGTCCGCTGCGCGGAGGCATGTCCGTCTCCTTTTACGCTGGCGACTAGACTGCGAATGTGATGGCCTCCCACCTAAGATGGCCGCTGCAATGTTCCACCGCCCGGGTCTGTGAGACTCAGCACCTAACTCGGCTGAGCACCGACCATGACCCTGAGATGGTGGCCCCTGAGATGGGGCCCCTGAGATGGGGCCCCTGAGATGGTGGCCCCTGAGATGGGGCCCCTGAGATGGTGGCCCCTGAGATGGTGGCCCCTGAGATGGTGCCCCTGAGATGGTGCCCCTGAGATGGTGGCCCCTGAGATGGTGCCCCTGAGATGGTGGCCCCTGAGATGTTTGCCCCTGAGATGGTGGCCCCTGAGATGGTGCCCCTGAGATGGTGGCCCCTGAGATGGGGCCCCTGAGATGGTGCCCCTGAGATGGTGGCCCCTGAGATGGGGCCCCTGAGATGGGGCCCCTGAGATGGTGGCCCCTGAGATGGGGCCCCTGAGATGGTGGCCCCTGAGATGGGGCCCCTGAGATGGTGCCCCTGAGATGGTGGCTCCTGAGATGGTGGCCCCTGAGATGGTGCCCCTGAGATGGTGCCCCTGAGATGGTGGCCCCTGAGATGGGGCCCCTGAGATGGGGCCCCTGAGATGGGGCCCCTGAGATGGTGGCCCCTGAGATGGTGCCCCTGAGATGGTGGCCCCTGAGATGGTGGCCCCTGAGATGGTGCCCCTGAGATGGTGCCCCTGAGATGGTGCCCCTGAGATGGTGGCCCCTGAGATGGGGCCCCTGAGATGGGGCCCCTGAGATGGTGGCCCCTGAGATGGGGCCCCTGAGATGGTGGCCCCTGAGATGGTGGCCCCTGAGATGGGGCCCCTGAGATGGTGGCCCCTGAGATGGGGCCCCTGAGATGGGGCCCCTGAGATGGTGGCCCCTGAGATGGGGCCCCTGAGATGGTGGCCCCTGAGATGGGGCCCCTGAGATGGTGCCCCTGGGATGGTGCAGGTACCTACAGCTATCATCCACAGTTTCCTGCAGCATTCTTCATCACGTGACCGCTCCTCACCACTGACCTTCCCGTCTCCAGCCCTTCAGCTGTGACGCGTGAGTCATCTTGAGAGCTGAGGTTAGTGAAGCAAGATTTACAGAATAAAATCAAGACTCCAAGTCTCAGAATTCAAGGACACGTTCCTAGACTGGAAGAACCATGCAGACATCCACACAGTAAACATGATCAGTTCAAGCCTTCATGTGGGTGTAGTTTAGAGTTTTGTAGGGTGAACAGCCGAACACCCCAAAATAACAGCAGGGAGATTTGATCATTACTAGTTTATTTTCTATGCTGTGTAGGATTTTTTTTATTTGTTATTATTTTTTTGGGTGCAATTTATAATGCCCACATTTGGCCCTGGAGACATTAGAGCACTTTACAAGAGAACAAGAGGTTAGGTGTTGAAACTAAGGGATTTACACGTGAACACATGGGGCCTCATCTATGAGGCTGTGCGTCACTTTTACGCCGCCGGTGCGCCACTTTTTGTGACGCACCAGTGGCGTAAAAAATGCGCCTTGTTGCGCCATATTTACAAAGTGACGCATCTAGGTGTAAACCCCTGCGTCACATTATACCTGCGTCAGGTGTAATGTATGCAAGGGGGCTTATTGACGCAAGGAAGGTTCGTAGAAGTGATGCAGTGAAATCTATGCGATTTCACTGCGTCACTTTTAGGACGCTGTTGCGTCAAAATCTTGAGCCTGCCTCACAGCAGGCGTAAGACTGACGCAGGCCCTTCCACATGGGGCTGCACCATGTGAAAGGACGCATTGCTGGAGTTGCGTCACTTTTGTGACACGCTCCAGCAATGCGTCACTTTTGCGTCTACAGATATGTCAGAAATACTGACGTATCTGTAACTCCTTGCGACATGATGCGTCATACTGTAAATATGACGCATCATTAGTGTCGCAAGGAGGACGCAGTGAGAAGTGACGCATCGCTGTTTTCACGCAGCGCTGCGTCACTTTTCATAAAGGAGGCCCGACATTTCACATGGGGCCACAAAGTACTGTGGCATGCCCGAGGGCCACACTGATGCCAGCAATGGGAGGGTCGGGTGATGAAAGGTGATGGTCCCTGGTGTGGACAACAAACTGAGCCTTCACATGACTTCTGTCTAATACCAATATGATCTACTGAGGTAAAACGCTCATACATGTTAATAAAATACACTTTTTTGAAGTTTGCTGAGAGTTTATCATGTTTTTACATTTTTGGTCAACATGTCTTCAAAACTAAAGGTGTTTCTAAAGATAAGTTGTCTAGTGCACCTTCTTTTCTTCCTTATGGGTACTTTAGTTAATGTGTAACACGTGTAAGTCTAGTATCCCTGTTTGTTTTGCAGCTTTCTGAAAGTTCCTGCTCTGTCCAGTGAACAGCACCTCAGTGGTGCTGTTTACCAGGGGGGTGCAATTAAAGGTCAGGAGGGCTGCATGAGGCCCCCAGGCCGTACTTTGAGTATCCCTGAAGAAGAGGATGTGGTGTAACGGCCAGAGCTCACGGTTTTAGAACTGGGCAACCAGGTTTGAGTCTCAGTGTCGGATCAACATCCTGTGATTCTGGGAAAATCACTGATTATCCCTCTGTCCCAGTCATTACTTTCTGAGTTTGCCTCCACCTCAGGCCTGGAGAGGAAAACAGGAAGAGGTGGAGTAACCCCACCCTGGGATGGTATATACATCTTCCTCACCCACATCGCTTCCTGTCTTTTCTCTCCTGCCCTGAGTGGGTGAGGACACATGAGGTAGGGACCCCTGCCAGGCTTGGGTCCCCATTGTGGCTTCTGTTGTGGTCTCTGTCAGGCACAGATGGGTTTTTAGCCACTGCGTAGTAAAACGGTGGGTAGACCGTGGAATTTGACCCTTCCTCCCTTGGCTGTCTCCCTTTTTGGGGATGATGCTGTTGGCAGAGAGAGACGGACTACGTGAGTCAGGACGTGGTCCTGATGTATTTTCTACCTCCTTCGTGGGGGGTTGGGGCATCACTGCTCTCCCTCGCTTCTTGGGAGTGTTGGCATAAATTAGGTGTACATGATTTTTACAATAAAATTTCCTCAACATAACATGCTCATCCAACATGTCAACCCTGTAATCGGAGTTTTCCTTAGGTCCCCGTCTCTTCTGTCTTAGCGTCGGGACACTCTGTTGAGTAGCTGCGTGCTCTACAAGCCCTTTTAACATAACATATTGTTCCTGCTTGAGACCTGTCTCCCTTACCCAGACACCGGTGAGTGCCCCCCTCTGTTGCTTCTGATCCACTGGCTCTAGCGCATTTCTCTCTACACCAGTCTGCCTCTGTCGAACATGGCGGCCGCTTGAGAAATCTCAAGAAAAACAAACCCGCAATACGGGGTTTTCCCTCAATCGAGATGCACACCTCCCACACCTTCTTTACCTACCTCTCTGCTACCATGCCTTATTGAATCTTGCTACACCTTGTTCGGGTTCCTGTAATGTTTCTCAAACAGAGCGATTTGCCTGTTTTGTATTCGTTTTTGCTGTATACTCTATACACCCCCTTTTGTGTGTACATTTGAGTTCTCGGGGGTCCGGGGTGGTAGAGTTTAAACACTTATGGCCCTCTCCCCTTTTTCGTGTTGAGTTCCTGTAATGTTACCACAGTTCGGGCACCAGAACTCCAACAGTACAAGCCCAACCTACCTCAGATATCTGCCCAATACCACCAGCGCATCTTATTGATGACTTTGTGATCCTAATCACAGTTCCATCAACCTCTCTTCCTAAGACTATTAAATGAGGTCTCCTTCAAACCCAGTTCACTTCGCAAGGTTGGGGATGACCACGTGACTACCATCTTTATCCTAGAAATGGTTGCCTAGGTCATACCTATATCGCAACTGGCATCAGCCTACAACATGACGACGATACCCATTGCCACCAGCTTCCTCCCATTACCATTTTCCAGATCTGGCACCAATGCTTTTAAGATCAAATACCTCCCAAATCTCTCTAAACCGGCAATGAAAACCTAAACAAAGGACTGCGAAGGACTTCACGGAAACCCTCTTCGCAGACCAATAACATTACCAACACAAAGGCTCTCTCAAAACTGACCTCCTCCTCTTTACACACAACACTGACCTATGGATGCTCCCCCATCCTCATTTCTCTCCAACATCCCCATTAGACGCAAACTCAAATGCTTTCCCCGTTTGACCTCGCAGGCAACCTTTCTGTATTCATTTACAATGGGAAGATCATGTTGCAAGCCATTGGCAGAGTTCTTGCCCCAATTGACTTAATCCCGCTCATTTTTAGTCTTTCGAATGGATGTCGATGGAACCGACCACATCCACTAACTCCAACTTCAGATTTAATGTGATTTACCACCCACTTGGTCAAAACAACACCTTCCTCCAGGCATGCATAGATCTCTTCACCTCTCAACTTATCAGCTCTGACAATATTATGTTCCTAGGAGACTTCAACATCCACTGGGGAGGCATGGGCAACAGTTTTGTGGACACTATTACCTCGTTTCTCAAAGCCTACGATCTCCAACAAATTGCCACAACCCACTCACCACAAAGGTGCCGTTCTGGATCTGACAATCTCTAATTCCCGCAACCTAACAAATCTGACCCCATGCTAGTCGACTGGTCTGACCGCGTGCAGATTCCATTCTCTCTAACCGGGTCTTATACCAAAACATCGGGACAACCCAGGAAAGAGAAAATATGGTTCTGGTACACATCCAACCTTGACGCAGAAGCCGTGGCCATCATGGCCTTCCCACCCTAATTTCGATTACGCCTCATCTGGACACTAACGAAATACAATTCCTGTATGGAATCCCTTATCTACAAATGTGCTCCCTCAAAGTGAAAACTATCCAGACAAAAATCCTGCCGGCCATGGTTCTCTAAAGAGCTTTATGAAGAAAGAAAGCTTGTCAGAAAATTCACGAAAGAATGGAGATAAGCACCACCTGAGTTTGACTAAGCTTCGTAAAGTGAGAAAACAATACAAAGCCAAAAGTCCGATGCCCTGCTAGCCCTCCAATGGCTTCCCATTGAAGCGGGGGCCCAATTCAAAATCGCTTGCATTACCCACAAAAAGCTGCACTCCTCCACACCCTCCTATCTAAATGAGAAACTGAAAATCTCCAGAGCAAATAAGGGCACCAGAAATGACCAATCCATGCTTGTGGAACCCCCGCATTCAGTCGAGAACGGTACTTGAACCAGTCTTTCTCTGATAGCGCCACTAGAATCTGGAACTCTCTACCTCCTTCCCTCCGTCGAAACACCTGCCTCGCGACATTCAAGAAGAACCTCAAGCTCCTTCTATTTGACAGACATCTTGGTTAATTCACCCTCGACCAGACTTAAGTCCTCTATCCACTGCAATCTGAGAAGCCCTCGTTATGTGACCCCACCCTCAAAGTGGATGCTTTAACTGTGCGTTCTCCCTGCGCATTCACCGTAACTGTTTCTTGGGATAACTCTTGGACACACCAAGTTCAAGTTCAGGTATTTATAAAGCGCACTACTCACCCAGAGGGTCTCAAGGCGCTAGAGGGAGGGGTTCACTGTTTATCGAATAGCCAAGTTTTCAGTTCTTTTCTGAAGGAGATGCGATTCTGAGTAAGGCGGAGGTGGGTGGGGAGTGAGTTCCAGGTCTTGGCAGCCAGGAAGGAGAAGGATCTGCCACCCATGGTGGTTTTTCGGATGCGTGGGACTGCGGCGAGGGCTTGATTGGATGATCTTAGTTGGCGGGTGGGATAGTAGAAGGACAGTCGGGTGTTGAGGCATTCGGGTCCTAGATTATAAAGGGCCTTGTGTGCGTGGGTAAGAAGGCGGAAAGTAATCCTTTTGTTGACGGGAAGCCAGTGGAGGTTTTTTAAGTGACCGGTGATGTGCTCTTGGCGCGGGATGTCTAATATGAGTCTCGCTGATGCGTTTTGGATGCGCTGGAGCTTTTTCTGCAATTTTGTTGTAATTCCGGCATAGAGAGTGTTGCCATAGTCCAGTCGACTCGTGACCAGTGCATGGTTGACAGTCTTTCTTGTTTCGAGGGGGATCCAGCGGAAGATCTTTTTGAGAATGCGAAGGACGTTGAAGCAGGAGGACGATACGGCGTTGACTTGTCTGGACATTGAGAGAGAGGAGTCTAGAATGAAGCCAAGGTTACGTGCATGGTCAGTGGGTGTGGGCGCTGATCCCAAAGCGGAAGGCCACCAGGAGTCGTCCCAAGCTGAGGGGGAGGATCCAAGGATGAGCACCTCCGTTTTGTCTGAGTTGAGTTTTAAGCGGCTCTGTTTCATCCATTCGGCTACTTCTTTCATACCTTCGTGAAGGTTGTTTTTGGCGGTGTTGGGGTCTTTGGTGAGGGAAAGGATTAGCTGGGTGTCGTCGGCGTAGGAGATGATGTTGAGGTTGTGTTGACGTGCGATGGAGGCGAGGGGACTCATGTAGACGTTGAAGAGGGTGGGACTGAGTGAGGAGCCTTGAGGTACGCCGCAGATGACTTCGGTGGGCTCTGAGTAGAAAGGGGGGAGTCGGACTCTCTGTGTTCTCCCGGTTAGGAACGAGATGATCCAGTCCAAGGCTTTTCCTTGTATGCCGATGTTGTTGAGGCGTTGTATGAGGGTGTTGTGACAGACAGTGTCGAAGGCGGCGGAGAGGTCGAGTAGAATGAGGGCCACTGTTTCACCGTTGTCCAGGAGTGCTCGGATGTCGTCGGTCGCCGCAATGAGGGCGGTCTCGGTGCTGTGTTTGGCTCGAAAGCCATTCTGTGAGGGATCCAGTGAGTTGTTGGATTCAAGGAAGGCTGCGAGTTGGCTGTTGACGGCTTTCTCTATGACTTTGGCCGGGAAAGGGAGGAGGGATGTGGGTCGGTAGTTTTTCAGTTCTGAGGGGTCTGCTGTTGATTTTTTCAGAAGGGCGCTGAGTTCGGCGTGTTTCCATATTTCTGGAAAGGTGGCGGAGTTGAAGGAGCAGCTGATGACATCGCGGAGTTGGGGAGCGATGATGGAGTCAGCTTTGTTGAAGATGTAGTGGGGACAGGGGTCAGAAGGCGAGCCAGAGTGGATTGAGTTCATGAGGCGAATGGTATCTTCAATGGTGATTGTGTTCCAGGAGTTGAGGTAGTTAGTTGGAGGGGTGGGAACAGAAGGGGGTGGGGTGAGTTGGTCATTGGGAGTATTCTTGAAGCTGTTGTGGATGTCTGCAATTTTGTTGTAGAAGAAGGAGGATAGCGCATCGCAGAGGTCTTGGGAGGGAGTGATGTCGTTGGATGCTGCGGGAGGGTTGGTGAATTCTTTGATGATATTGAAGAGTTCCTTGCTGTTATGAGAATTGTTGTCGAGACGGTCCTTAAATGCTGATTTCTTGGCGGATCAAATCAGTTGGTGGTGTTTGCGGGTGGCTGTCTTGAGGGAGGCCATGTTGTCTGAGGTTGGTTCTTTTCTCCAATTCTTCTCCAGGGTGCGGCATGTCTTCTTGGATTTTTTAAGGTCATCATTGAACCAGGGAGCCTTTTTGCTGAATGATTTCAACTGGTGTTTTTTCAGGGGTGCTAGTTCGTCCGCACTGTGTGTAATCCATTGCCTGAGGTTTGTGGCCGCTTGGTCTGGGTCCGTTGTTAGGGTGGGAGTGTTTTGGCTGAGGGATGCGAGGAGTTGGTCGGTGGTGATTTTGTTCCATTTTCTTCGGGGAATGGGTTGTGGACGGTTGTGGGTCAGGGTTGTTTTGTAGCTGAAGTGAACACAGCTGTGATCCGTCCAGTGGAGAGCTGTAGTGTGATCGAAGGAGATGTGCTTGCTGGAGGTGAAGATAGGGTCGAGCGTGTGTCCGGCTGTGTGAGTGGGGGTGTCAACAAGTTGTTTGAGTCCGAGATTGGACAGGTTGTCCAGAAGGGTGGTGGTGTTGTTGTCGAGATGGTTGTCAAGGTGGTAGTTGAGGTCTCCTAGAAGAATGTAGTTCTCGGAGGCGAGGGCGTGCGGGCTGACGAAGTCAGTGATGTCGTCGCTGAATTGAGATCGGGTGCCTGGGGGCCTGTAAATGAGGGTTCCTCTAAGGGTGGTCCTGGGGTCGGTGTGGATCTGAAAGTGGAGGTGTTCGGCGGTTGCAAGATTGACGTCAGAGCTGGTTGTAATTTTGATGGTGTTTCTATGGACGATGGCGATGCCTCCTCCAGTTTGATCGGTGCGGTCTTTTCGAATGATCTTGTAAGTGTCCGGTATGGCTATGGCGATGTCGGGGGCAGAAGATGCATTCATCCAAGTTTCAGTGAGGAAGGCGATGTCAGATGACACAGTGTCGATTAGGTCCCAGAGTTCGGTTGCATGTCTGTGGACCGAGCGGGTGTTCAGTAGGATGCATTTCAAGTCGTTGGGTTCGGAGCTGAGTGTGGAGGAAGTGTGTTTGGTGAGGGTCCTGAAGCAGTTGAACTTACAGGAGAGGCAGGAGAATGGGCCGTGGGTACGTCCTGGGGTAGCTTCGCAGCATAGTGGGGTGCGTCCGGCGTTGAAGGCGAGGAGAGTAGCGGCATCATAAGTTACTCTGGGGGGTTGGGAGCGGCATAAGGCAGGGGGACGGGCGCTGGGCGCGGTCCAGGCGCGGACGGGCGTAGACGGGCTTACATTTGGCGCACCTTCGGCGTGGACGCTGCGCGTTGGGTCATTGGACAGAAATGGAGAGTGGAGGGGGCGGAGCGTGGGAGGGTCAGCTGGGAGGCGGGGTCTGGGAGGAGTCACGGTAAAAGTAAAACAAACTGAAATGGCCGCCCGGTAAGAAATCGAAACTGGGGCACAGCCAGAGTTTCAGTCAATGAAACTTGATACAAAGTATACAGAGAGACGCTTCAGCAACAGTTACATCCGCCGCTATGCGCTTAATCACAGTGAAGTAATGTGAGCAGAAACGATACTAGGCGCACATCAGCTATGCATTTAATTAGAACAAATCAATGTGAGCAGAAACGATACTAGGCGCTCATCAGCTATGCATTTAAATAGAATTAATCAATGTGATCAAAAACGATACCAAGCGCAGTGGAATGAGCTATGCGCTGTAATAGGGCGGCAGGCAGCAGGTAACAGGGCAGGCAAGGCAGGCAGCGAGTGGAAGGCTTCCATAATGCGGGTGGAGTGCTGGGGGAGCGACCGTAATGGAGGGAATCCAGACGGGGAATCCCACTGATGTAAACATCCGAGTTTAATACTATTGTTGTAACCCTTGTATGCTGCTTGTTGTAAATCGCTCTGATGCCTTCGGACCATGTCCGGGCCAAATTAAATTGCCAGATTCACAGAACTAACTGAAGACAAAATCCTAAACTTACTACCATTTTGGTATTCACAGAAGGCACTTACTCATTTCGGTATTCACAGAAGTTAGGAGTCCTAAACTGAGAAAAATCCTAACTTTAAGACTTTCGGTATTCACAGAAGGCATTTAGGAGTCCTAAAGTTAGGAGTCCTAATTTCTGTGAATACCAAAATGAGTAAGTTTTTCTGTGAATACCGAAATGGTAGTAAGTTTAGGATATTGTCTTAAGTTAGTTCTGTGAATCTGGCCCACAGTGCCTGAGAGAAACAAATGTCCAAGTTTAATGTTTCTGGTGCTCAAGTAAAGCTCTCCAACACCTTCTGCAAAGCCGCCAAGATTTTAGGTTGCTTTTGTGAGTCACTTGCATGCTTTCAGTGTACTTACCAGTGACATTCTAATGCAAAGGGGTGACATTCCGAGTGACACTTTTGTTGAAACCTGTGTCGGGTCGGGGACAATCGATATTTGCCCGGCGGTATTGCCTCTGTGACCCTCTAGTTATTTAATCAATGAAGAGGCAGGCGCTGGAGACTGGAAAGCAGGAAACAAGGTTTTTATTCTCTCCGGAGGAGAACACAACGAAACGGACAGAAGGTATCGTTCTGAGGTGCTCTAACTTACGTTTTGGGGCATGGCCCCTTATATACAGTGTTTGTGGTTTTTATTACAGTTTACATACATATGATAAAGCTTTGATGTACGAAAAGACATTCCAGGAATCCCCCTTCGGGCCCGTTCCCACACATATCTACAGTAGAAATCCCCACCCTGGTCACAGCAGGTGATGACTATCGCGCAGCTGGATATTCCGCCAATTCATGGAATGCGGGGTTCGATCGGATCTCATGGGGTGGGGGGGGCTTTGATCAACTCGGGGGTCCTTTGAGGTGGGAAGCTTTCTATTGTACGGGGAGGGGCAAGGGATAGTATCGGCAGAGCTGGGTGTCGGCCTGGGAACGGGGAAGACAAACGGGCACACGGGGAAAAGGGGGTTTGCATCTAAGGGCCGGGGATCATGAAAGGGAAGAAGGGAGGTGTTGCGCTGGGAACAGGATGAGGGCCTGGGGCAGAGCAGCGCCGAAGAGGGGTTTATGATTCAAGGCAGGTGCAAGCAGGGGGGGGTGGTCAGCGTGCAGGCTTAGTGAAGGCGAAGGGCTATGTCAGGGGCCAGCGGCATGCAAAAGGGTTCGTTCTGATCGGGGCGTCTTAAAATGGCGGGGGCGCACAACAAAAGTGTGGCATCAGGGGAAGAGGCAAGATGGCGCGGATAATGTTCACCAAAACGTACTAATTTTCAACACTTTATCACAAATAAAACCACCAATGAGGCTCACGTAAACAGAAAGAATTGAGAAATACTAAATAGCTTAGAAGGTTAAAGTTCCTGCTGCAAGGCACAACTTAAAATATGCAGCTCACAAATGTGTTTATTAGGTGGACAGCTCAGTGGGTTACTGCCTTGTAACGACAAGCTGGTATCCTATATATTGTATTATAGTTATTGTAATCGCCCAGGGAGTTATGAAGGGCGTCAGGAGACGCACGCGGACTGCAAGTCATAGGTGTAAAACGTCACAGCTGCTTAAATGAGGTATATACTGTGTCTTGTCGCTAGATCTGAACACCCTGCCTGGTTGTTCTCTTCAGTCGGCTGTCAAGGCACCTTGGTAAAGCCAGCTGTTGTCTATTGATTGACTCAATGCTGCTGGTGACTCAGCGCTGAGCCTCTGTGTGGACTTTAGACCTTCTGCAGTTGAGTCCAGTGGGCCTCTGTCTGTCTGTCTGTCTGTCTGTCTGTCTGTCTGTCTGTCTGTCTGTCTGTCTGTCTGTACACCTCATTGCTGGTACCCACAGTCACAGGCTGCTCAGTGAGATGCACATTTGAAATCAGTGCAGGGCTCCATGGAGTGGACAGAAGTGACCTGTGTGCCCCCACCACCGCCGCCCAGACAGATGTGGAGGCCAGCGGTTCTTATCAAAGTTCACCCTGCGGCCGCGAGTCTGTCTGGGGGCCAGAGGTGAGGCTGGGGGTGGCAGGACTTGGCAGACGTCCTACCTGGGTCCCGGAGCGTGACCGCTTCTGCATTTGAAAGACTAGGAATGCATAATTAGTGTGGTGATGCGAACACCACACTTAAATGTGTGAGTCTAACCCCTGATACGTGGCACTTGGCAAGGCTGCTTAACGCTATAGAAAACTGCAAAAAACAAGCATTGGCAAACCCAAGAGGTCTCACCAATGGGTGTGTAATCGTCTTTGGCGTTCAGGTGGGGGTGGTGAACGAAAGGGCCGACTAATTAATGATGTGTTCACGCACATAATGGAACATTCCCAAAACAATATATTTTAATTCCAGGGCTGGGATGTAATAAACATTTCCAGAAGTGATGCATACAACCTATAGCCTGCTAACAGTGCACACATGCATGCGTTTTAGGCTAGCGCTCAGGTGACCAGTTGGTCCATTTTCAAAACCTGTTGTACAGCAAATTCCTCTAAAATTGCCATAGTTTCCTACCTTTTCACAATAGAGTAAGAGTTAACTACCAGTTTCCAGAGCAGCTAGTTAATTATTTTGGGGTTCTAATGTTCTTCACTAGGCTTGTGTATGAAGAAAGACAATAACCCAGCTAATGGAGAAGTGTGGCTCAATGGTTAGCGCGGCAGACCCTGATGCAGAGGTCTGGCCCGGGACCAGGGTTCAATACCCGCCTCGGCGGGTCTTGGGCTCAAAATTCCATGGACCTGATAATTCTCGCCTCGGTGCCTATTCCAATCATGGAGTCCCACTCTGCGACTCTGGGCAATAGCTTGCTTAATCTCCACAACGGCCCCCACAATGCTAAGGATGCCTGGCCTCCACCTTGGGGGTGCCCAGGAGTGGACATTTCACAGGAAAGCCAGGATGGGTTCCACAGCGGTATTCGTACAAGCGCCTTGAGACCCTTGCAGGTGAGTAGTGCGCTATACAAGTATCAATTTACAATTTACAATGTCACCCGTTTTCGAGGTTTCCTCTGTCTGCGTGAATAGAGCCATCATGGACTGCCCAGGAAGGAAGGTAAATAGGATTTTTCCAATGTAGTGCTGCGCGGCCACACCGAGGAATGTGCTGCACCAATGACTGGACCAGCGGAATGTGCACCATGTGTGGGTGGAGAAGCCACCACTGATATGTGATCTAAAGTGGAACAAATGCAGCCCGAGGCACCGAATGTTGGACTTTGGCCCTTAGGGCAGGTTCACCCCGAGACTTTTTGCTTGAAATGGTGACCTGGAGATGGTGATTTTTGGATTCTGCGCACTTTCACTGTGTCCCAGTGGAAAGTGCGTGCGCACTCTGAGTGCATGTGCTGAGCTAGGCCTGCCCGCCCATAGGAATGCATGGGGAATGTATGTGTCCCTGGTAGTTCCTGATGCGTGGGGTGTACAGGCTTGAGTCTGGTATGTGTGAACTCGTGAGAGTGAATGCTGCGAGATGGTGTATGCAGCATGTATGTGTCTAGTAGCGAAGCGCCATTTCTAGACATGGCTGTACGTGTGCTGTGAGGGTGCTGGCGTGTGATTGGCTGGAGCTGGCTGGCATGCCAGGCTCCAGGAAGTCTGGATGGGTCTGCCCGGTGGTGAGTGGGAGATCTGCATGAGTAATGTGTGGGAGGAGTGTACCTGTGTCCTGGATGGGCTGGGTTTTCCCCACACAATGCTGGCTCCGCCCCCCTGTGGTGTGTCTAATGACCCAAGCCCTGCCAGTGAATAGAGAGGGTGGTTGAGGTAAACAGAGTACTCAAGAACCAGCTGCGACTGGTTCCGCCCCCACTCTGCACCCTCAGACAAAGGAATGCACTGTATAAAAATGGGGCTGTGTCCCCACTGAAGTTGTTCTCTTCCAGGATCCTGAGGGGGGCTGTTGCTGCTGCTGGGCCAGAGGACCGCCACTTTGGGTGTCTCCCTGCCTGGAGACCCAGTGTGCTGGCTCTGGGCCCAGCCTTGTCCCCCCTGCCTGCCCAAGGACTGCTGGGAATCTGCCCTGCTTGCTGAGGGCACCTGGGAGCGCTTTATTTTACTCATAGCGCTTAAGAGCGCTTTATTTGGCTTGTAGCGCTTGGGAGCGCTGTGCCTTCACCCCAGCGCTGAGAGCGCTTTATTTTGAATTATAGCGCTTGGAGCGCTGTGATTATCTGCCTAGCGCTTGGGAGGGCGCCAATTGCTGTGCAGGTGCCCACCCTGCTCGTGGTGGCCTAGCGAGTGCCTACCTCGCTTTATATTTGCTTTGGCGGCGCGGGTGCCACCCCGCTCCTCGCCGCTTTGTTGTGCCCGTGGTTATCGATCTACGAGGGAGCCCACTCCTCGGATCATCTGGGAAGCCGCCTGCCTGCCTAGAAGCGAGCCGCCGCGCTGCCCGCGGCGACCCGGAAGTAGTAAAGCGCCCGGCCAATCGCAGCGCGGCCCAGGAAAGGCCGACCGGAAGTCCCGCCTCCTCCGACGAGCCGGGGAGAGAGAAGCTGCCGGCCGGGTCCCCGAGGCTCCCGTGTGAAGAGGAGAGCCCCGGGACCAGCGGGAGAGACCCGCCTCCGCTGGAGAGCCCAGCGCGAACCCGGTAGGTGCCTGCAGAGGAGGGGGGAGCGTCGGGACACATTGCCGGTGTCCGCCCCGCCCCCTCTCTGTAGCGCGACCTCGCGCCTTTGTGTTTTGAGCCTGAGGGCTCAGGGGGCACTTGTGAGCGACCCGAGTCCCCAAGAGGGGGACTCCAACCCGAGCCAGAGAGGCTCCAACGAGAGAGAGCACCTCCGCGTTTGTGGAGCCACGAGGTGCCCCGGGGGCACCAGTAGCGTTAGAGCCCAGCGAGGCTCTTGGCCAGCATTATTGCTTTGGGTCCCCAGAGCGAGGGACCCCCCAGCCCAGCGAGGCTGTACCTTCCTGTTGCTGGAGCCCTGTGAGGCTCAGCAGCCCCCCCTTGCTGGTGAGAGAGCCTAAGAGAGGCTCACCAGTGCCACAGTGGTGGTTCTTTGAGCCCAGAAAGAGGTTCTAGGGGAAATTCTATTTGCCAGAGCCTGCGAGGCTCTAGTGGGTGGCCACATCCTCCTCAATTGCACCCAGCTGCCCAGCACTTTGTGGGCAGCTGCCACGTTTAGGACCCTGACACTTTGGACACAGGGCGTCCTAGCCCCAACAAGGCCAGAGGGCCTAGGGACAGTCACAGGTGGTGACTTACGTGAGTTTGGCGCAATTGTTATTGTTTATGCACCTCTGAATGTATTGTTTATGCGTCATGTGCCTTTTACACCTCTGAATGAATGTCATGCATTGCATCATGTGTTTTCCTCTTACACCCCTACAGGTATTGTAATACATAGGTGGTTGTTTTCTCCCTAGTACAGGTGGTGCTAGTGAGATCCTGGTTACCAGTAATTACTGGTTGTGCGCTCTATTGTTATATTGTGTGCTATTTTGTGCTAAAGTAATTTTACTTTCTGAAAGTGCTACTTCTGATTCCTGACAGTGGTCCAGGTGGCCCTGTCTTGTACATATCCCCTGTAAATTCTGCCCGTGCCTCTGGCACATTGTAAAGTGTGTGTTTTATCTAATGTGTTTTGGTGTAATACAAAGGCTATTTTTATATAACCTTGTGTGGAGTTTCCTTTGTGGTGGGCCTTTGGTTGTTGTTGCTGGGGTGCGTGCGCAAATACTTAGCCTACATCGCCTCCAAGTTTAGCCTTGCTGCTCGCGCCACGTTACCTAGAGGGTGAGTAGGGGTTATCTTGGTGTGTAACTCCCTTGCCCTGACTTGGGTGTGGTGGTCTCTGACTGACTTTGGCGAAAGCCCTGGCCAGCCGGGGATCCCATTTCCAACACCGAAGAACCGGCTAAAAAAATATATGTGTTTATTGTATGAGACTGTGTGTGTGTGCCCGTATTGGGCACACACACACAGTCTCATACAATAAACACATATATGCCTCTACATCAGGCAGCGCTTCAATGGGTGCACGCTGAACCCCTCAGGCAGCGCTTCAATGGCTGTACACTGAACCCCTCAGGCAGCGCTTCAATGGGTGCACGCTGAACCCCTCAGGCAGCGCTTCAATGGGTGCACACTGAACCCTCAGGCAGCGCTTCAATGGGTGCACGCTGAACCCCTCAGGCAGCGCTTCAATGGGTGCACGCTGAACCCCTCAGGCAGCGCTTCAATGGGTGCACGCTGAACCCCTCAGGCAGCGCTTCAATGGGTGCACGCTGAACCCTCAGGCAGCGCTTCAATGGGTGCACGCTGAACCCCTCAGGCAGCGCTTCAATGGCTGTACACTGAACCCCTCAGGCAGCGCTTCAATGGGTGCACGCTGAACCCCTCAGGCAGCGCTTCAATGGGTGCACGCTGAACCCTCAGGCAGCGCTTCAATGGGTGCACGCTGAACCCTCAGGCAGCGCTTCAATGGGTGCACGCTGAACCCCTCAGGCAGCGCTTCAATGGGTGCACGCTGAACCCCTCAGGCAGCGCTTCAATGGGTGCATGCTGAACCCTCAGGCAGCGCTTCAATGGGTGCACGCTGAACCCCTCAGGCAGCGCTTCAATGCATGCACGCTGAACCCTCAGGCAGCGCTTCAATGGGTGCACGCTGAACCCTCAGGCAGCGCTTCAATGGGTGCACGCTGAACCCCTCAGGCAGCGCTTCAATGGGTGCACGCTGAACCCCTCAGGCAGCGCTTCTATGGGTGCACGCTGAACCCCTCAGGCAGCGCTTCAGTGGGTGCACGCTGAACCCCTCAGGCAGCGCTTCAATGAGTGCACGCTGAACCCCTCAGGCAGCGCTTCAATGGGTGCATGCTGAACCCCTCAGGCAGCGCTTCAATGGTTGCACGCTGAACCCCCCAGGCAGCGCTTCAATGGGTGCACGCTGAACCCCTCAGGCAGCGCTTCAATGGGTGCACGCTGAACCCCTCAGGCAGCGCTTCAATGGGGGCACGCTGAACCCCTCAGGCAGCGCTTCAATGGGTGCACGCTGAACCCTCAGGCAGCGCTTCAATGGGTGCACGCTGAACCCTCAGGCAGCGCTTCAATGGGTGCACGCTGAACCCCTCAGGCAGCGCTTCAATGGGTGCACGCTGAACCCCTCAGGCAGCGCTTCAATGGGTGCACGCTGAACCCCTCAGGCAGCGCTTCAATGGTTGCACGCTGAACCCCCCAGGCAGCGCTTCAATGGGTGCACGCTGAACCCCTCAGGCAGCGCTTCAATGGGTGCACGCTGAACCCCTCAGGCAGCGCTTCAATGGGTGCACGCTGAACCCTTCAGGCAGCGCTTCAATGGGTGCACGCTGAACCCCTCAGGCAGCGCTTCAAGGGGTGCACGCTGAACCCCTCAGGCAGCGCTTCAATGGGTGCACGCTGAACCCCTCAGGCAGCGCTTCAATGGGTGCACGCTGAACCCCTCAGGCAGCGCTTCAATGGGTGCACGCTGAACCCCTCAGGCAGCGCTTCAATGGGTGCACGCTGAACCCCTCAGGCAGCGCTTCAATGGGTGCACGCTGAACCCCTCAGGCAGCGCTTCAATGGGTGCACGCTGAACCCCTCAGGCAGCGCTTCAATGGGTGCACGCTGAACCCCTCAGGCAGCGCTTCAATGGGTGCACGCTGAACCCCTCAGGCAGCGCATCAATGGGTGCACGCTGAACCCCTCAGGCAGCGCATCAATGGGTGCACGCTGAACCCCTCGGGCAGCGCTTCAATGGGTGCACGCTGAACCCTCAGGCAGCACTTCAATGGGTGCACGCTGAACCCCTCAGGCAGCGCTTCAATGGGTGCACGCTGAACCCTCAGGCAGCGCTTCAATGGGTGCACGCTGAACCCCTCAGGCAGCGCTTCAATGGGTGCATGCTGAACCCCTCAGGCAGCGCTTCAATGGGTGCACGCTGAACCCCTCAGGCAGCGCTTCAATGCTTGCACGCTGAACCCCTCAGGGAGCGCTTCAATGGGTGTACGCTGAACCCCTCAGGCAGCGCTTCAATTGGTGCACGCTGAACCCCTCAGGCAGCGCTTCAATGGGTGCACGCTGACGCCCTCAGGCAGCGCTTCAATGGGTGCACGCTGAACCCTCAGGCAGCGCTTCAATGGGTGCACGCTGAACCCTCAGGCAGCGCTTCAATGGGTGCACGCTGAACCCCTCAGGCAGCGCTTCAATGGGTGCACGCTGAACCCCTCAGGCAGCGCTTCAATGGGTGCACGCTGAACCCCTCAGGCAGCGCTTCAATGGGTGCACGCTGAACCCCTCAGGCAGCGCTTCAATGGGTGCACGCTGAACCCCTCAGGCAGCGCTTCAATGGGTGCACGCTGAACCCCTCAGGCAGCGCTTCAATGGGTGCACGCTGAACCCCTCAGACAGCGCTTCAATGAGTGCACGCTGAACCCCTCAGGCAGCGCTTCAATGGGTGCACGCTGAACCCCTCAGGCAGCGCTTCAATGGGCACACGCTGAACCCCTCAGGCAGCGCTTCAATGGGTGCACGCTGAACCCCTCAGGCAGCGCTTCAATGGGTGCACGCTGAACCCCTCAGGCAGCGCTTCAATGGGTGCACGCTGAACCCCTCAGGCAGCGCTTCAATGGGTGCACGCTGAACCCCTCAGGCAGCGCTTCAATGGGTGCACGCTGAACCCCTCAGGCAGCGCTTCAATGGGTGCACGCTGAACCCCTCAGGCAGCGCTTCAATGCATGCACGCTGAACCCTCAGGCAGCGCTTCAATGGGTGCACGCTGAACCCTCAGGCAGCGCTTCAATGGGTGCACGCTGAACCCCTCAGGCAGCGCTTCAATGGGTGCACGCTGAACCCCTCAGGCAGCGCTTCAAGGGGTGCACGCTGAACCCCTCAGGGAGCGCTTCAATGGGTGCACGCTGAACCCCTCAGGGAGCGCTTCAATGGGTGCACGCTGACGCCCTCAGGCAGCGCTTCAATGCTTGCACGCTGAACCCCTCAGGGAGCGCTTCAATGGGTGCACGCTGAACCCCTCAGGCAGCGCTTCAATGGGTGCACGCTGAACCCCTCAGGGAGCGCTTCAATGGGTGCACGCTGAACCCCTCAGGGAGCGCTTCAATGGGTGCACGCTGACGCCCTCAGGCAGCGCTTCAATGCTTGCACGCTGAACCCCTCAGGGAGCGCTTCAATGGGTGCACGCTGAACCCTCAGGCAGCGCTTCAATGGGTGCACGCTGACGCCCTCAGGCAGCGCTTCAATGGGTGCACGCTGAACCCTCAGGCAGCGCTTCAATGGGTGCACGCTGAACCCCTCAGGCAGCGCTTCAATGGCTGTACACTGAACCCCTCAGGCAGCGCTTCAATGGGTGCACGCTGAACCCCTCAGGCAGCGCTTCAATGGGTGCACGCTGACGCCCTCAGGCAGCGCTTCAATGGGTGCACGCTGAACCCCTCAGGCAGCGCTTCAATGGGTGCACGCTGAACCCCTCAGGCAGCGCTTCAATGGGTGCACGCTGAACCCCTCAGGCAGCGCTTCAATGGGTGCACGCTGAACCCCTCAGGCAGCGCTTCAATGGGTGCACGCTGAACCCTCAGGCAGCGCTTCAATGGGTGCACGCTGAACCCCTCAGGCAGCGCTTCAATGGCTGTACACTGAACCCCTCAGGCAGCGCTTCAATGGGTGCACGCTGAACCCCTCAGGCAGCGCTTCAATGGGTGCACGCTGAACCCCTCAGGCAGCCCTTCAATGGGTGCACGCTGAACCCCTCAGGCAGCGCTTCAATGGGTGCACGCTGAACCCCTCAGGCAGCGCTTCAATGGGTGCACGCTGAACCCCTCAGGCAGCGCTTCAATGGGTGCACGCTGAACCCCTCAGGCAGCGCTTCAATGGGTGCACGCTGAACCCCTCAGGCAGCGCTTCAATGGGTGCACGCTGAACCCCTCAGGCAGCGCTTCAATGGGTGCACGCTGAACCCCTCAGGCAGCGCTTCAATGGTTGCACGCTGAACCCCTCAGGCAGCGCTTCAATGGGTGCACGCTGAACCCCTCAGGCAGCGCTTCAATGGGTGCACGCTGAACCCCTCAGGCAGCGCTTCAATGGGTGCACGCTGAACCCCTCAGGCAGCGCTTCAATGGGTGCACGCTGAACCCCTCAGGCAGCGCTTCAATGGGTGCACGCTGAACCCTCAGGCAGCGCTTCAATGGGTGCACGCTGAACCCCTCAGGCAGCGCTTCAATGGCTGTACACTGAACCCCTCAGGCAGCGCTTCAATGGGTGCACGCTGAACCCCTCAGGCAGCGCTTCAATGGGTGCACGCTGAACCCCTCAGGCAGCGCTTCAATGGGTGCACGCTGAACCCCTCAGGCAGCGCTTCAATGGGTGCACGCTGAACCCCTCAGGCAGCGCTTCAATGGGTGCACGCTGAACCCCTCAGGCAGCGCTTCAATGGGTGCACGCTGAACCCCTCAGGCAGCGCTTCAATGGGTGCACGCTGAACCCCTCAGGCAGCGCTTCAATGGGTGCACGCTGAACCCCTCAGGCAGCGCATCAATGGGTGCACGCTGAACCCCTCGGGCAGCGCTTCAATGGGTGCACGCTGAACCCCTCAGGCAGCGCTTCAATGGGTGCACGCTGAACACCTCAGGGAGCGCTTCAATGGGTGCACGCTGAACCCCTCAGGCAGCGCTTCAATGCTTGCACGCTGAACCCCTCAGGGAGCGCTTCAAGGGGTGCACGCTGAACCCTCAGGCAGCGCTTCAATGGGTGCACGCTGAACCCCTCAGGCAGCGCTTCAATGGGTGCACGCTGAACCCCTCAGGGAGCGCTTCAATGGGTGCACGCTGAACCCCTCCGGCAGCTCTCCAATGGGTGCACGCTGAACCCCTCAGGCAGCGCTTCAATGGGTGCACGCTGAACCCCTCAGGCAGCGCTTCAAGGGGTGCACGCTGAACCCCTCAGGCAGCGCTTCAATGGGTGCACGCTGACGCCCTCAGGCAGCGCTTCAATGGGTGCACACGGAACCCCTCAGGCAGCGCTTCAATGGGTGCACGCTGAACCCCCCAGGCAGCGCTTCAATGGGTGCACGCTGAACCCCTCAGGCAGCGCTTCAATGGGTGCACGCTGACGCCCTCAGGCAGCGCTTCAATGGGCGCACGCTGAACCCCTCAGGCAGCGCTTCAATGGGTGCACGCTGAACCCCTCAGGCAGCGCTTCAATGGGTGCACGCTGAACCCCTCAGGCAGCGCTTCAATGGGTGCACGCTGAACCCCTCTTGCAGCGCTTCAATGGGTGCACGCTGAACCCCTCAGGCAGCGCTTCAATGGGTGCACGCTGACGCCCTCAGGCAGCGCTTCAATGGGCGCATGCTGACGCCCTCAGGCAGCGCTTCAATGGGTGCACGCTGAACCCCTCAGGCAGCGCTTCAATGGGTGCACGCTGAACCCCTCAGGCAGCGCTTCAATGGGTGCACGCTGAACCCCCCAGGCAGCGCTTCAATGGGTGCACGCTGAACCCCTCAGGCAGCGCTTCAATGGGTGCACTCTGAACCCCTCAGGCAGCGCTTCAATGGGTGCACGCTGAACCCCTCAGGCAGCGCTTCAATGCTTGCACGCTGAACCCCTCAGGGAGCGCTTCAAGGGGTGCACGCTGAACCCCTCAGGCAGCGCTGCAGCGCTCCAATGGGTGCACGCTGAACCCCTCAGGCAGCGCTTCAATGGGTGCACGCTGAACCCCTCAGGCAGCGCTTCAAGGGGTGCACGCTGAACCCTCAGGCAGCGCTTCAATGGGTGCACGCTGAACCCCTCAGGCAGCGCTTCAATGGGTGCACGCTGAACCCCTCAGGCAGCGCTTCAATGGGTGCACGCTGAACCCCTCAGGCAGCGCTTCAATGGGTGCACGCTGACGCCCTCAGGCAGCGCTTCAATGGGCGCACGCTGAACCCCTCAGGCAGCGCTTCAATGGGTGCACGCTGAACCCCTCAGGCAGCGCTTCAATGGGTGCACTCTGAACCCCTCAGGCAGCGCTTCAATGGGTGCACGCTGAACCCCTCAGGCAGCGCTTCAATGGGTGCACTCTGAACCCCTCAGGCAGCGCTTCAAGGGGTGCACGCTGAACCCCTCAGGCAGCGCTGCAGCGCTCCAATGGGTGCACGCTGAACCCCTCAGGCAGCGCTTCAATGCTTGCACGCTGAACCCCTCAGGGAGCGCTTCAAGGGGTGCACGCTGAACCCTCAGGCAGCGCTTCAATGGGTGCACGCTGAACCCCTCAGGCAGCGCTTCAATGGTTGCACGCTGAACCCCCCAGGCAGCGCTTCAATGGGTGCACGCTGAACCCTCAGGCAGCGCTTCAATGGGTGCACGCTGAACCCCTCAGGCAGCGCTTCAATGGGTGCACGCTGAACCCTCAGGCAGCGCTTCAATGGGTGCACGCTGAACCCCTCCGGCAGCTCTTCAATGGGTGCACGCTGAACCCTCAGGCAGCGCTTCAATGGGTGCACGCTGAACCCTCAGGCAGCGCTTCAATGGGTGCACGCTGAACCCCTCAGGCAGCGCTTCAATGGGTGCACGCTGAACCCTCAGGCAGCGCTTCAATGGGTGCACGCTGAACCCCTCAGGCAGCGCTTCAATGGGTGCACGCTGAACCCCTCAGGCAGCGCTTCAATGGGTGCACGCTGAACCCCTCAGGCAGCGCTTCAATGGGTGCACGCTGAACCCCTCAGGCAGCGCTTCAATGGGTGCACGCTGAACCCCTCGGGCAGCGCTTCAATGAGTGCACGCTGAACCCCCCAGGCAGCGCTTCAATGGGTGCACGCTGAACCCTCAGGCAGCGCTTCAATGGGTGCACGCTGAACCCCTCAGGCAGCGCTTCAATGGGTGCACGCTGAACCCTCAGGCAGCGCTTCAATGGGTGCACGCTGAACCCCTCAGGCAGCGCTTCAATGGGTGCACGCTGAACCCTCAGGCAGCGCTTCAATGGGTGCACGCTGAACCCCTCCGGCAGCTCTTCAATGGGTGCACGCTGAACCCTCAGGCAGCGCTTCAATGGGTGCACGCTGAACCCTCAGGCAGCGCTTCAATGGGTGCACGCTGAACCCCTCAGGCAGCGCTTCAATGGGTGCACGCTGAACCCTCAGGCAGCGCTTCAATGGGTGCACGCTGAACCCCTCAGGCAGCGCTTCAATGGGTGCACGCTGAACCCCTCAGGCAGCGCTTCAATGGGTGCACGCTGAACCCCTCAGGCAGCGCTTCAATGGGTGCACGCTGAACCCCTCAGGCAGCGCTTCAATGGGTGCACGCTGAACCCCTCGGGCAGCGCTTCAATGAGTGCACGCTGAACCCCCCAGGCAGCGCTTCAATGGGTGCACGCTGAACCACTCAGGCAGCGCTTCAATGGGTGCACGCTGAACCACTCAGGCAGCGCTTCAATGGGTGCACGCTGAACCCCTCAGGCAGCGCTTCAATGGGTGCACGCTGAACCCCTCAGGCAGCGCTTCAATGGGTGCACGCTGAACCCCTCTTGCAGCGCTTCAATGGGTGCACGCTGAACCCCTCAGGCAGCGCTTCAATGGGTGCACGCTGAACCCCTCAGGCAGCGCTTCAATGGGTGCACGCTGACGCCCTCAGGCAGCGCTTCAATGGGCGCATGCTGACGCCCTCAGGCAGCGCTTCAATGGGTGCACGCTGAACCCCTCAGGCAGCGCTTCAATGGGTGCACGCTGAACCCCTCAGGCAGCGCTTCAATGGCTGTACACTGAACCCCTCAGGCAGCGCTTCAATGGGTGCACGCTGAACCCCTCAGGCAGCGCTTCAATGGCTGTACACTGAACCCCTCAGGCAGCGCTTCAATGGGTGCACGCTGAACCCCTCAGGCAGCGCTTCAATGGGTGCACGCTGAACCCCTCAGGCAGCGCTTCAATGGGTGCACGCTGAACCCCTCAGGCAGCGCTTCAATGGGTGCACGCTGAACCCCTCAGGCAGCGCTTCAATGGGTGCACGCTGAACACCTCAGGCAGCGCTTCAATGGGTGCACGCTGAACCCCTCAGGCAGCGCTTCAATGGGTGCACGCTGAACCCCTCAGGCAGCGCTTCAATGGGTGCACGCTGAACCCCTCAGGCAGCTCTTCAATGGGTGCACGCTGAACCCCTCAGGCAGCGCTTCAATGGGTGCACGCTGAACACCTCAGGCAGCGCGGCAGCTCTTCAATGGGTGCACGCTGGACCCCTCAGGCAGCGCTTCCATGGGTGCACGCTGAACCCCTCAGGCAGCGCTTCAATGGGTGCACGCTGAACCCCTCAGGCAGCGCTTCAATGGGTGCACGCTGAACCCCTCAGGCAGCTCTTCAATGGGTGCACGCTGAACCCCTCAGGCAGCGCTTCAATGGGTGCACGCTGAACCCCTCAGGCAGCGCTTCAATGGGCGCACGCTGAACCCCTCAGGCAGCGCTTCAATGGGTGCACGCTGAACCCCTCAGGCAGCGCTTCAATGGGTGCACGCTGAACCCCTCAGGCAGCGCTTCAATGGGTGCACGCTGAACCCCTCAGGCAGCTCTTCAATGGGTGCACGCTGAACCCCTCAGGCAGCGCTTCAATGGGTGCACGCTGAACCCCTCAGGCAGCGCTTCAATGGGCGCACGCTGAACACCTCAGGCAGCGCGGCAGCTCTTCAATGGGTGCACGCTGGACCCCTCAGGCAGCGCTTCCATGGGTGTACGCTGAAGCCCTCAGGCAACGCATCAGCGCTTCATAGCAAGTGGTTGTTGCAGCGGGAGGGTGGACTGTGCCTGTTGCTGGTTATTCTAGTCAGCCCTGCCTGTAACGCCATTTGTGAAAATGGCTCACCAGGTGGTAACATCAGTCAGAAAGAAAATAAACTAATGCAAACTCGTTTCTGAACGATGTCTCAGGAAAGCACAAGTCATTATAAATGAGACTAGTCTATTGTGGGGGAGGGGTGTGGAGGAGAGGGCAGACAGAAGAGTGTTTCGAGCAAAAGATGAGGGGGCATATTATCAAGGGGGTTTATCTCTGCTTTTTTGGCTTTAAAAGCCAAGAAAGCGGAGATAAAATTATCTCCCTATTACCTAGCTGTCGCTAACACCAGTTAGCGACAGCTAGTAGGAGATAGCGACCATCTTGGGCCCCACTTTGCATGTCAGTGATATTTATCACTAATGACATGCAAAGTGGGCGTGCCAAGATGTTAGTGACTGGAAACAGTTGCTAACATCACTATCTCCTATTACCAACTTTTGGAGATATTCGCGCTAAGCGCAAATATCTCCAAAAGCTAACACCTGCCCCTGAGCAGTTCTTAGCCATGTTATCCAATGGGAGGTGGATAACATGGCTAAGAGCTTTAGCTCGGTAATGCATGAATATCACTGACTTTTCAGCGATATTCATGCATTGCGGCCGTTTTTTATCGCATTTGCGATAAAAATATCAAGGTTTATCTGCGGTAAAAATCGCCGCAGCTCAGCGGTAACATTGTCTCTCTAACCAAGCAATAGCGATAATTATCGCTATTGCTTGTTAATATGACCCGAGAAGTGGCTCTGAACGCAACGCTCCCCGCACCCCCGCATCTCTGGCTTTACATTGGTTCACCCCCCAGGGAGTAGCACAGTGATGAAGAGCAGTCCTCGCGAATAGAGTGAGGTTTTTAATGCTTTCCTTTATTCAATCCTATCCTCATTCTGGGGCAGATTTACAAGCCCCTGGCGCTACATTGCGCTGTGATTGTGTCACGTGTTATGGAGCATTGGTGGCGCAACTCAATTTACAACATGACACATCTCGGGAGATGTGTCACGTTGTAAAGCCCTGCGTTACATTATACCTGTGCCATGTATAATGTATGCAGGGTGGGCGTTCCCACGCAAAAAGCCATGTAGAACTGGCACAGTGAAATGTACAACATTTCACTGTCACTCTACGCCTTCACTGCGTCAAAATCCCTACTCCTGTCCTGACCAGGCACAAAGAATGACGCAGGACTTTTTGTATGGGACTCACCTATCGTGGCGCATTGCTGGAGTTGCGTCACTTTCATGAGAAACTCCAGCAATGCGTCACTTATGTGCCGACAGATGCATTATTATTTCTGACGCATCTGTTAATCCTTGCCCCATGGAGTGCTGTATTGTAAATACAGCACATCCATAGTGGTGCAAGGACATTTGGTGCTGGCGCAAGGAAACTGACGCATCTATGCAGATGCGTCAGTTCCTTGTAAATCTGCCCATCTGTTTGTACCTCGTTCTGGAGTTCACAATCGGCCACCATTATGGTGCACGTCGTGGAGGCACTCTGTATAAAAAAAGCACCATACACACTAATGATTTACAACAGCCTGTAGTGTGATGGCTTGTATCGAGGAAGATAACATAACTTCCCCCACCCACATCGCAGGTCACACACTCAACCCCATCTTCACCTCCAGCAACCATGTCTCCTTCAGCCACACTACGGATCTCCTCTGGACTGACCACAGCTGCGTTCACTTCACCTACAACAAGCCGAAACCCACCAACCACCTCCAACCAACCCTACAAAGAAACTGGAACAAAATCACCACGGAGCAGATCTCCACATCGCTCCTTCAAACCTCCCCAGCCCTCTCTTCCAACGCCAACGAAGCCGCCTCCAACCTCACCCTTTGGCTATCCAACACCGCCGACACCTTAGCACCACTGAAGAAACGTCAAAGCAAACCTGGCAGCAAAAAGGCTTCATGGTTCAACGATGATCTTAAGAAATCCAAGAAAATGTGCCGCTCCCTTGAAAAAGCCTGGAAAAAAGACCCATCCACCAGCAACAAAGACGCCTTCAAAAGCGCCATCCGTACTCACCACCAACTGATCCGTAAAGCCAAGAAAACAGCATTCAAGGATCGACTTGACAACAACGCCCACAACAGTAAGGAACTTTTCAACATCGTCAAGGAATTTTCCAACCCCTCGGCCAACTCCAACGACATCACCCCCTCTCAAACCCTCTGCGATTCCCTAGCCTCTTTTTTCCACAACAAGATTGCTGACATCCACAACAGCTTTGACAACCAACCCGGAAGCCAACCCACCCTACCATCAGCTGTCCATCTTCCCCCCATTAACACCCTTAACGCCTGGAACCCTATCTCCACTGAGGACACCATCCGCCTGATGAATTCCATCCACTCTGGATCCCCCACAGACCCTTGCCCTCACCACATCTTCAACAAAGCAGACTCCGTCATAGCTCCGCACCTCCGAGACGTCATCAACTGCTCCTTCAACTCCGCTACCTTCCCAGAACATTGGAAACACGCTGAACTCACCGCCCTTCTGAAAAAACCAACAGCAGATCCCACCGAACTCAAAAACTACCGCCCCATCTCGCTTCTTCCATTCCCGGCCAAAGTCATCGAGAAAGCTGTCAACAACCAGCTCGCCGCCTTCCTCGAAGCCAACAAATCACTCGACCCCTCACAATCTGGCTTCCGAGCCAAACACAGCACTGAGACCGCCCTCATCGCAGCAACAGACGACATTCGAACTCTACTGGACAATGGAGACACAGTCGCCCTCATCCTCCTCGACCTTTCTGCAGCCTTCGACACTGTCTGCCACAGCACCCTTTTACAACGCCTCAGAAACATCGGAATCCAAGGAAAGGCACTGGAATGGATCTCCTCGTTCCTCACCGGAAGAACCCAGAGAGTCCGCCTCCCACCATTCAAGTCCAAGGCCTCTGAAATCATCTGCGGCGTACCACAAGGATCCTCACTCAGTCCCACCCTCTTCAACGTATACATGAGCCCCCTCGCGGCCATCGCCCGCCAACACAACCTCAACATCATCTCTTACGCAGATGACACTCAACTGATCCTATCTCTCACCAAGGACCCCAGCACCGCCAAAACTAACCTTCACGAAGGAATGAAAGAAGTCGCCGAATGGATGAAACAAAGCCGACTGAAACTGAACTCAGACAAAACAGAGGTCCTCATCTTAGGTAATTCCCCCTCTGCATGGGACAACTCCTGGTGGCCAGAAGCCCTCGGAAATGCACCCACCCCGACAGACCACGCACGGAACCTTGGCGTCATCCTGGATTCTTCACTCTCAATGAGCAGACAAGTCAGCGCCGTATCATCTTCCTGCTTTAACATTCTTCGCATGCTCAGAAAAACATTTCGCTGGATCCCCACCGAAACAAGGAAAACAGTCACCCATGCTCTGGTCACGAGCCGACTGGACTACGGTAACACCCTCTACGCAGGTACCACCGCTAAACTCCAGAATAAACTACAACGAATCCAAAACGCCTCAGCCAGACTCATATTAGACATCCCACGCAACGAACACATCTCTGGTCACCTTAAAGATCTCCACTGGCTACCCGTCAATAAGAGGATTACTTTCCGACTGCTCACCCACGCACACAAATCACTCTACGACATCGGACCAGACTGCCTCAACTCTCGACTGTCCTTCTACACCCCCTCCCGCCAACTCCGCTCTTCCAGCCAAGCCTTCGCCACTGTACCTCGCATCAACAAGACCACCATGGGAGGCAGATCCTTCTCTTACCTGGCTGCCAAAACCTGGAACTCACTCCCCGCTTACCTTCGCCTCACCCAGAATCACCTAGCGTTCAGAAAGCAGCTTAAAACGTGGATATTTGACAAATAATCACCCCCCCCTTCCTAAGCGCCTTGAAACCCTCTGGGTATGTAGTGCGCTATATAAATTTTATGACTTGACTTGACTTGACTAACAATGCAGCAATCGTGGCCAGCTGCCGCAGGGAGGTCCTATCCCTCCTGAGAATCTTCTTCAGTTCTTTCTTGATCGTGACTATCTTCTGATCTGGCAATCTCAGGGTCGCCGTGCTGACGTTTATGCAAAAGTCATGTTCTGCTGTGGAGTCAAATCTGACTTCTGTTGGTTGATGACAAGCCCCAAGTTGATAACCAATCGTACTCTAACTGAAGGTCCCTGAGGAGATGGGTCACCTCCATCTTGAAATGATGGTAATCAGGCATTCATTGAAGGATCTGAGGTTGATCACGGGGCGGAAGCCTTTATCTTTTGTCTTCATCAGAACCAGATTGCTGAGGAAGCCTCTGGAGTGAAGAGCGGAAGTGCATATTGCGCCTTTCACCAGAAGGTCTTGTACTTCTTGGTCGATAAGAAATGTGTCCTGTGTGAAAAAACACAGTGGGCAGGGTTTTGCTGCTTGGACCGTAATTCTGTAGAACTCTATGTGGTACCCTTACTCAGTCGCCGGCGCCCATTGGTCTGCCGTGATTTCCACCCACTTGTGCATGAACCAACACAGTTTACCCCCCCAACGGAGAGGTAATGAAAGGCTGGGGCTTACCGTTGTAACTGGTGCTGTTGTTGGCTCCTCCACTGGCCCCGTTCTTCCTTCCTCTTACACCGCCGCAGGTGTGGTAGAATGTCCCCTGACGGCCGCCGTGCCATCCATTGTTCCTCCTGACCTGGGCTCTGTTAGGGCCTTGGTAGGACTGGCGGCTGGAAGAGTGACCCCTGCCTCTTCGGCCCCTACAAAAACCTTCCCCGGGAAGATCTTTCTCATGGATGACTAGACTTTGTCAAGGGCTGAAAAAGTTGAGAAAAAAGTCCCCAACTCCTTGACGAAAGGCTCGCCAAACAGGTTGCCCTGCGCTACAGGTCCCGCCTCCAACAGTGAGAGCTCCCCCAGCTTGGGGTCTATTTTTATGAGGAGGGAGCGGCGATGGTCTGCGGAGAGGGCACAGTTGGCGTTGCCTAGGAGGCAGACTGCGCTCTGAGCCCAACCCGCAATGTCATGTGTGGGAAGGGGTCTCCCTGTCTGCTTAGCCTGCTCTGCCAGCTCGATAATCTTCTTTAAGGGTCCTACCATATTGAGTTTATCCTGACACGTCCTCCAGGGGCAGTCAATCCCTATTTTGTGGTCCTTCATGTATTTGCCAAAAAAAGGTACACAGCTTAGGGTCAATATCAGGCACCGCTGTGACCCTATTCCCCAAGGATGGTCTGGGACACTCCGCTCGGAGATGAGCTTGCACCTCCTTGCTGAGGGGTTGGTAGATCTTACTCACCACATAGTCTGCCAATTTTTTGTCCAGGACCCACTCCCCTGAACGAGGTTGATATATGCCCACAGGGTCAAACATGTCACAAGGAGCAGCAACCCCCGTATGGTTCTGAGGTGGCCAAATTCTGGTGCCAGAATCTACCCAAGTCCTGGGCCTCATCTGAAGAAGCCTCGTCATCCTCTAGATCACCCTCCCCCTGATCGGGGAACCCCTCCTCGGGGTCAAAGTCTGTTGCGACAACGTCACACTTTAACTCGGGTGTTTCCTCTTCCTGGTAGGGTGCATCCTTCAGCATGCGTGCACTCTCATGGAAGCCAACCAGTCAAAGCCGTCCAGGTGCCCTGTGCCACGCTTGCCAGCCTTGCGTGTGGGGACCGAGGTCGCCACGCTAGGCCCAGCCCCTAATCCGCCAGGATTCCTGTGCACTTGGAACCTTGGGCCATCAGCTTAGCGACACTCTCCTGCAGAGGAGCAAGTGCCTGGAAAATAGCCTGTGTGGTGATCCTGTCCACCTCTGCAGGAAGGCGCAGCTGGGTGGGGTCATGCCTCCAGTGAGGAAAAAGAGGGTGAATAATCATGGTATCGCTGGGACTGCATGAATAAGAAATGGTGAGAGCATACCATTTATTACTCTCTGTATCTATTTTAACCCGTTGGCTGCTGCCGTCGGCCTACCTCGCTGGTGCTGTCGTCGGACAATGGCCGACGCGACCGCGCCCGTTTTTTAACCGCTTCAGCGCTACCGCGAATTCCCGCCGTGCGCTGAAATTTCAAAAATGGCTTGTTTGTGACAAAGCCAGCTCGTCATGCGCGCAGCGCAGGTAACGCCCATGACGAGCTGGCTTTGTCACCCGCGCTGAAGGGGTTAAAATGGCCGCACTGCCGCAAAAAAGCGGAAGCAGCCAACGGGTTAATAGGGCAGCCCCCTTTCTGGTGCTCAGGACTCAAAACATTAACAGGGTCAGAATATTGTGTGTTATTTTTTACAACCTCGGAACTGGACCCTAATCTTACCGCCCACGTTTTGTAAAGCAAGGGTTGGGGGGGAGAAATGCACAGAGTGTGGAACTCGCCGAAAATCCCCCAGCACAACGCGGTAGCAAGAGCACTAAACAGAGCTGCTCTGTGACACATTCTAAAGTGCCGATTGGGAATGCGAAAGTGCACTACCTACCGCACCGGCGTGGTATAAGGATGCGCTCGGGCGGTTATATTGCAGCACGTTGAGCAAATTGACAAAGTGTGCGTTGCTAAAAGCAACATCAAAAACGCTCATAATTACGCAGAAATAAGCAGAAACACTTCGTCGACAAGCCCAAATATCCCCATGAATAATATTTTGTCAGAAAAGGAAAGAGACATGACAACAGACGCGAAGCAGTGAAGAAACAGGAAGGACTATGTCGTGGTTTAGGCTACATGGTTTCATGGATTCAACACCCTACGCATGATCCGCAAGATCTTCCGATGGATCCCGACCGAAACCAGGAAGACGGTCACCCAGGCCCTCGTCACCAGCCGACTGGACTACGGAAACACCCTCTACGCCGGAACCACAGCCAAGCTACAGAAAAGACTCCAACGCATCCAGAACGCCTCCGCCCGACTCATCCTGGACATCCCCCGATGCAGCCACATCTCCGTCCACCTGAGGGACCTGCACTGGCTCCCCGTCAGCAAGAGGATCACGTTCAGACTCCTCACCCACGCACACAAGTCTCTCCACGACCTGGGCCCCAAGTACCTCAACGCCCGTCTGACCTTCTACACGCCCACCCACCAGCTACGATCTACAACCCTCGCCCTCGCCGCCGTACCACGCATCCGAAGAGCCACCGCCGGAGGAAGATCCTTCTCCTACCTGGCGGCCAAGACATGGAACTCCCTCCCCATCCACCTTCGGCTGACCCAGGACCACCACGCCTTCAGGAAACAACTCAAGACCTGGCTGTTCGAGCAGTAGCGGACCCCCTCCCCCAAGCACCTTGAGACCCTTCCGGGTGAGTAGTGCGCCATACAAATGTTATGATTGATTGATTGATTGATTGATGGCTGGGCGGTCTTTCCAAGTGTCAGTGCCTCCTTTTCATTCTCAGGAACATGCCTTGTGCCGCGGGGTGCCTTCAAGGCTCCATCCTGAGACCGCTTTTATTCAATCTGTATGTGAGACCCTTGGCGGAGGTGGCCAGAGGCAGGGGGCTGTCCTTGGTGTCGTACGCAGACGACACCCAGCTGGTGATCGCTTTTTCCAAAAATTGCAGCGGCAACCTGGAGAAGTTCAAGGAGGATCTGTCGGTCATCTCGGATTGGATGAAGGCAAATTGTCTTCAATTAAACGCCAGAAAATCCGAGATTCTACTGTATGGGAAGGACCAGGAGCTCTGATCAGAGCAGTGGTGGCCTGATCATCTGAAACCCGCCCGTCATCGAAGGAGACGGTAAAGAACTTGGGTGTCTGGTTCGACACTGGACTAACATTCGAGAAACAGACAAGAGCTGTTGCCGCTGTTTGTTTTGAACTCCTGAGAGGATTGAGGCCATTGCTTGTTTTTTTTACTCCCAGAGTGCACCAAACCATCCTGCAGGCCTCCATTCCTGCTAGGCTTGATTATGGCAATGCCTTATATCTGGGTGCCAATAAAGCTAGTATTAAACGCCTGCAGAGGGTTCAGAACACGGCACCACATATGTTAGTGGCGCTTCCAAGATCTCAGTCGGTGGCTCATGTGCTCTTTAAGTTGCACTGGCTGCCCATTGAAGAACGTATTCAGTTTAAGGTGCTCTGCATCGCCTACAACATTTTGAAGCACCAAGCCCCTATTGGGCTATCGGGTCTATTGAAGCCCTATATGCCCAGGTGTGCTTTGCGAACTGCCAATAACGGTCTGGTCTGTGTCGCCCCGAGTAAAAAAAGCGAGAGCGGGGGGCGCTCGTTTGTCCTCTTGGCGGCCAAACTCTGGAAGTCCCTTCCAGGACGTATCCGAGTCGTCTCTAATCTTTTGACGTTTTCGGAAGTCCTTAAAAACATGGCTGTTTCCTACCATCTGATGTCGGACGCTTGTGAGTCTTTCTGCACCTTCTCGGTTTCTGGTTGCGCTGGGACGCCTCGTGGCTGAGGCAGCCATGCGCATTACAAATCCTGTATAAATAAAATAAATGGACTGTTGCACTATTGGCTTATGGTTACTCCCTATGGTTCATGGGAGATGTAGTACTGTGTACTGATGTGTTTTACTTTTGAACTTTGAACTTGCTGTTTAATAAAGGTAAAGACAGTAATGCATATCCTCGCCTCTGGTCCTGACATAGAATTAAAATTGTGCGAACATTCCTGACAAGAATTTTCAATTCTATTCAGGACATGGAGGCGAGGATAATGCTTCACTTTCTTTTTTACTACATCTCACAGCAGCCAATCACAATAAAGTTTTATGAATACTACATTTCCCATGATATCACATTAGCACATGACCAACCATAGAGCCATTGCCCTATATATAAACCTTTCCAAAACAACCAGGGTTGGCTCTAATCAGTAAGGCTGAGCCCACATAATCAAAAAACAAAACAAGAAAGGCCAATACTGATACTCTGTTTAATGCCTTATTCTAACAACCAAAAGAAGTCGCCTGATCAAAAAATGGGAAAAGCTTTTTAATCGCTATTTTATTTTACAAAATGAATTTTGAAAGTGCATATATTTAAACTTTCAACATATATTTGTCAAAAAGCAGAACATTTTATATACAAATTCTTCTCTTTCTAGAGTATCAGTATTGGCCTTTCTTGTTTTGTTTTTCTATATAAACTTTTGACATCGTCTAAGTGTCCTCTTTCTTTATTCAGAATTCAGGAGAAAACCATTAATGCAGTTCTAAACCATACAATTCTTGCAAAACATCCGGAAAAAAAAGAATCCTGCAATGACTGTGAATCTTTTTCCTAATACACAACTTTGAGACCCAGCCGGAGTCCATTGCGAAACTCCGACCAACGGGCCCTAAAGCGCCTCAAAATACGTCACCTTCAGAAGGGATAGTCCTACTCGGATCAGGTTCCTCTGACGGAGGACGTAAGAGAGAAGCTTCGGTGATGGCTAGCCCACGTAGATGCCTGGAACGGCATGGCAATATTCGGGTCCCTCCTGGAGATAGCGATAGAATCTGATGCCAGCCATTAGGGTTGGGGAGCCCATTGCGGTGAGGTATCCACAGATGGTCCCTCTAAGGCGTGTCCCTTCACATCAACTGCCTGAAGCTCCTGGCAGGGTCGTTTGCGATTCGGACCCTCTCCCCCAAGTCGGTATCTTGAAACACCCTTCTTCGTATGGACAATATATCGCAGTGCGATACATCAACAATTTGGGGGGTACGAAATCCCTGATGTTTGTGTGAGATAGCCAAGGACTTCTCGGATTATTGCCTATCTCATCAGATTTCAGTAATAGCAGAGTACTTACCTGGTCAATCCAACACAGTGGCGGACTGAAGTTCCCACCATCTGAAAGATTACAGTGACTGTCAGCGTCACCAATCCTTATTTCAGATGATTCACTCAATTTGGGACCATGAATGATTTATTTTATTTATTTAAATTTATATAACAGCGCACAGCTACCCCAAAGGGTTTTCCCGGCACCGACAGAGAACAACCGAGGGAGGATGGAATTATTGGCCAAAAAGCCACGTTTTTAGGGATCTGCGGAAAGACAGAAGGTCAGAGTGTGGGCGGGGGGGCAATGGAAGTGCATTCCACAAAGTGAGGCCAAGGTGAGAGAAAGAACGCTGTTGGACTTGGCCCTTCTGGCAGGTTCAGCCCTGAACTTTTTTGCTTTTAATTGTGACATGGCATTAGTGGTTCTTGGTTTCTGCGCACTTTCACTGTGTCCCAGTGGAAAGTGCGTGCGCACTCTGAGTGCGTGTGGTGAGATAGGCCTGCCCTCCCATAGAAATGCATGGGGAATGTATGTGTCCCTGGTAGTTCCTGATGCGTGGGGTGTGCAGGCTCGAGTCTGGTATGTGCGGACTTGTGTGATTGAATGCTGCAAAATGATGTATGCGGCGTGTATGTGTCTAGTGTGGAAGTGCCACTTCTAGACATGGCTGTGCGTGTGCTGTAAAGGTGCTGGCGTGTGATTGGCTGGGGTGCCAGGCTCCATGAGTCATGATAGGTCTGCCCCGGTGGTGAGTGTTGAGATCAGCATGTGGGATGTGAGGGAGAGGTGCACCTGGGTCCTGAATAGGGCTGGGCTTTCCCCACACAATGCTGGCTCCGCCCCCTGTGGTGCGTCTAACGACCCTAGCCCTGCCAGTGAATAGAGTGAGGGGCTGAGCACATCAAGAGTGCTCACAAACCAGCTGCGACTGGTTTTCCCCTCACCCTGAGCAAAGACAAAGGAATTCACTGTATAAAAAGGGGCTGTGTCTCCTTACAAAATGTTCTTGTTCCTGACTTGAATATACCAGGGGCGTGCTGCTGCTGGGGCCCAGGGGAAGGCTTGCCTCCCTGGGCCCTGCCCAGCCCCTGGCTGCCTGGATGCCTGCTGGACTGGGAGGCTGGAGGAATTTTCCTTGTTCTTGGGAGCTGCTTGCTCCATCTTTTGATGATCCAGGACTTTGTGGGACCCTCTTGCCTCCTCACCTATGGGGGCTAGATTGCTGGGGACCCTTCTTGTTGTAGGGGTCATTCCTGAGGGGCCTGGTGCTGTCTGTGCCCCTAGCGCCTTGAGGGCGCTTTATTTCTCATTTCTGGGCAGAGCGCTGTCATTTTACCGAGGAGGGAAACGCTCCTGCCCTTTGTGTGCCCCTCGCAGGTGCCCACCCTGCGTTATGCAGTAATTGCTTCATTTTTTTAGATACGAGTGCCACCCCGCTTCAACATTTATTTTATCAATCGAGGGTGCCCACCCCTCATTTGGCCCCCGTGAAATCACCGCCGCGGCCCTCGCGCCGCAAAATAGGAAGTCAGGCACCGTAGTGCCTGACTCTGGGCGGGACTTCCGGTCTGGAAAGGAAGTCCCGCCCGCCGCCACGCACTGATTGGAGGCTGCCCGGAAGGAGATGGCAGCCCGGAGCCTCGAGGGCTCTACACGAAGTCCCGGTCCCGAGATGAGGGACCGGGTGAAGGCAGGCACCTGCTGGTGCCACGCTGACGAGGGGCGAGACTGACCCCCCCCCCACCGCATGAAAGATAAGAGGGAGAGTCCCAGAGGAGCGAGGGCTCTCCAGTGCATGATGCCGGGGACCGGAGAAGGCTGCCACGGACCTCCGGTGAGTAGACTGCGCACTAGCCCCGGTGAGTGCTTACCTCCTTGCCTGCATTAGTGCCGGTGTAAGGCACAGAGCCAGGAGTGCATTTAGGGCGGCCCCGGATGGCAGTGGGCCGCCCCAACGTTTGTGATGAGAGCCCGAGAGGCTCCAACGTCCCGTGGGCCGTTATGTATTTAGAGCCGCGAAGACTCCAACGATGGGCACGTGTCTTCTTTCATGAGCCCAGAGGGCTCCCAAATATGCCCCAAGTTGTCCTAGAGCCAGAGGGCTCCAACGTTGAGGGGGCATTTGTGTGCAGAGCCCACGAGGCTCAGGGGGAATTTCGGTATTCCGAGTCCCCAGAGGGGGGGACTCCAACGCTCCAGGGGACACATGTATGGTTTTAGAGCCTAGAGGGCTCCCACGTATTGCGCCTCCTCTACCCCAGAGCCAGATGGCTCCCACAGTTGATGTAGTTTTGTTCCTGAGGGGCCAGTGAGGGCTCCTGTCGCAGATTTGTTTTCCAGCTGCCCAGCAAGTAGTGGGCAGCTGCACCGTTTAGGTTTTGCTTTTTAGGAACAAGTCTTTGGACTTAGGAGTGAGTCGCACTCCTTCATCCCTACCTTGGCCTTCAGCAGCTGCGCAGCACTTAGTGCCAGCTGCAGCGTTTAGGCCCTGTTCTGTCCCTGTCCTCAGCTGCCCAGCCAGTAGTGGGCAGCTGCTACGTTTAGGTTCTGCCGCAGTGGCACAACCTGGACTTTGATGTAAGTTCTGTGCTAATGTAATTTCTGCAAATTGTTCTTTGCTGCACCTCTGAATGTGTTTTGATGCGTCATGTGCCTTGTTCTTACACCTCTGAATGTATGTTTATGCATCATGTGTTTTGTTCCCATGCCTATACCCCTAAATGTATGGTGACACTTAGGTGGTTGTTTTCTCCTAGTACAGGTGTTTCTAGTGAGTTCCTGGTTCCCTGCGTGACATTCTCCTAAGGTGGTTAGGGTTGCGTAGGTGGTACTTACCTCTTACCAGTGATTACTGGTTGTGTGCTATATGATTATTTGGTGTTTAACTATCTCCAAGGGCTTGATACTGAGCTTGCCCCCTGACCAGAGTCCCAGGACCAGTGGACTCTATTGTGCCTTCCCTGACAAATTGCTGGGACTTGTCTGATCTCCTTGGGCCGCAGGGGCCTCGTCTGAAGTGTGCCTCGCTCACTCCCCTGCAGCTCGTGCCTAGCCGCCCCCGCCATGAGCCGCACTGCTCCTTGTGAAGCCGTGCTCTGCTCCGCCTGGGCCGCCCACATCCTGCACCTCGGCAGCTTGTGCCTGGGCCGCCCTCATGCCTCGAGCCGCGCCGCTCTCCTCTGAGCCGCGTCCGCTTCGCTGTGCCGCCCGCACCCTGCCCCCTCTTCCTCTGAGCCCACACCTTGGTCGCCCCAACCAAACGCTTGTAGCGCGCAGGTCGCCACTGCCCTCTCAGGCCTACTGAGGAGATCACTCAATTATATGTTCTATGTTCTAAAAGTGTTATTTCTAAAAGTGCTTATTCCTGACAGTGGTCCAGGTGGCCCTGTCTTGTACATATATCCCCAGTAAATTCTGCCCGTGCCTCTGGCACATTGTAAAGTATGTGGTTATTATCTAATGTGTTTTGATGTAATACAAAGGCTATTTTTATATATAACCTTGTGTGGAGTTTCCTTTGTGGTGGGCCTTGGGTGTTGTTGCTGGGGTGCGCGCGCAAACACTTAACGCACATTGCCTCCGAGTTTAGCCTTACTGCTCGTGCTACGTTACCAAGGGGGTGAGCAGGGGTTACCTTGGCGTGTAACTCCCTTGCCCTGACGTGGAAGTGGTGGTCTCTGACTGACTTTGGCGCAAGCCCTGGCCAGCCAGGGATCCCATTTCTAACAAACGCCCTCCCATACGAGACAGTCTGACTCTTGGGATTTGGAATTTCTCTTGAGTAGAGGATCTGAGAGTGCGGGAGGGGACATAGGGAATGGCCAGCTGTTGTACATAGTCGGGGGCCTTAGCATACTTAATGCAAAACATGTACGTGAGGGCCTTGAACTTGATTCGATTCTCCACTGAGAGCCAGTGGAGATCGAGCAATAACCTGGATGTTGAAACAGTTTTGGGAACTCGGCAGAGTAATCTCGTGGCAGAGTTTTGTACTTGCTGTAGTTTACGTGTTATTTCTTTGGTGACACCCAGATAGAGGATATTCCCGTAGTCCAGCCTGGAAGTCACCGGGGCCTGAACCACGGTACGCTGGGTATAAAATTGAAGCATCCACACAATCTTCCTTAACCATTTCAAAATGGTAAAACAGGTAGCAGCAACCTTAGTGGCTTGCTGCCGCATGGAAAGCGAGTCATCTACAATAAAGCCAAGATTGCGCACCTGAGTGGCAGGCTGAGGTAGTGTACCCATTTCTGGAGGCCAGTGTTGGGGGCCCCAGATACCGCGATCCTTGCCAAGGATCAAAACCTCCGTTTTGTCGCCATTGAGTTTCAAAAGATTGGCGTTCATCCAAACCATAACTTTACTGAGGCCGGATCTAAGTGCCGAGGTCTCAGATTGTTTGTCGGCTGACAGAGAGAAGAGGATCTGGGTGTCATCATTGTATGAAAAAAGCGACAACCCAGATTCCTCTACTAGAGCTGCCAGTGGTCTGATGTAAATATTGAACAGCAGAGGGCTGAGAATTGAACCCTGGGGGACCCCAAAGGGCAAGAGAGGAGGTTTGGATTTGGAGGTAGATGAAAAGACCTGCAAGGTGCGGTCCGAGAGAACGAGCTCAGCCAGCTCAAGGCGGTCCCCATGACACCTGAGAATTGAAGAGCCTTTATGAGTACGGTATGAGAGACCGTATCAAAGGCCGCACTCAGGTCAAGTAGCACTAAGGCCGTGGTCTTACCCTCATCGATGTTATGATGGAGTGCTTCTGTAAGTCCTAGCAGAGTAGACTTGGTAGAATTACCGGTCCTAAAGCCGGATTCGGTAGGGTGGAGCAGCCCATTAGTCTCAATAAATTTGGATAAATGTCCATTAATGTGTCTCTCAAGAATCTTAGAGAGAGTAGGTAAAAGAGAAATAGGGCGAAAATTGAAAAGAAGGGTAGGATCAGCGTTAATTTTTTTTTTCAAGAATGGGACCACCATTGTGTGCTTCCAACTTAAAGGAACGGTGAAGGTCGTTAAAGAAGTGTTAAGCAATTGAAGAACATGAGAGAGAGAAGGTGGGTCAATTTGTCGCAAAACTGAAATGGGCAGTGTGTCACGATAGACCTATTTGCCTCCAGGCTCAATCACCAACTGGAGATTTTCTTCAGTTGGAGGCCAGATACTCTGGCAAAAGCCATGGATGCTTTTTCACAGGATTGGTCGAAGACATTGAACTATGGGGCAGATTTACAAGCCCCTTGCGCCACGTTTACACCGCTGTTGCGTCACGCAAGGCGGCGTAAATGTGGCGCATCCCTACGAGGCATTTACAACGTGACGCATCTATGGAGATGCGTCACGGTGTAAGGCCCTGCACCACATGAAACCTGCGTCAGGTTTCATGTAGGCGTTCCGGTGCAGGGGGGGGCGTTCCGTCGCAGGAACGCCCCTGAAAAGTGACTCAGTGAAATCTACAAGATTTCACTGAGTCCCTTTCCCAACGCTGATGCGTCAAAACCCTGCGTCTGCTTGAAGCAGGCGTAAGACTTGACGCACCACGTTAAAGATAGGGCAAGTTGGAAAAGTGCTGGAGTTGCGTGCCGCACGCAACACAACTTCAGCACTGCGCCAACTTTACGCCCAAGATGCGACACGCATGGTGCGCCGCATTGTAAATGGGGCGCATCATGGGTGGCGCAAGGATGAACTTGCGTGCCGTATCTTTCCTGGCGCATCTCTGCCGATTTGCAGAGATGCGCCAGGCAACGTAAATCTGCCTCTATGCGTTTCCTCCATTTGTCCTCATTCCCTGAGTGGCAAAGCAGATATCCGATCAGAAAGAGGAGATCTTGTTGGGTGCAGACAGAATATTGAGTTTTAAATGTCGACATACACAAATATCGAGTTGGAAATATTGTGATATAGAAATATCGGCAGCAAGAATATCGTGGTCAAGAATATCGACTTGCAGGGAAAAAATATTGTTTTTGGAAATAACGAAGTTAATATTATTGTTTGGAAAAATATAGTTGTTTAAAATATTGATGTTTCAATTAGTGTTATGTTTTTTAAAAGTATGTGATTTTTTTGTATAAGAATTACTTTTGTTTTTAGGTTTTGCCTTAGCGATGCGTACGAAGTACGCATGCGCTAGCAAAACCTCTTGATTTCTATGTGGGGTGATGACCCGCCTCTGTCTATCATTGGCTAGCTCCATAAATGGAGGCTAGCCATTGGGAGACAGAGGCTGTCAATCGCGCTTTCTCACGAAAACGCGATTCGGGGGCGTTTCTGGTGCTTTTTTTAAGCCCCGCCCCTTTGTCCCGGGCCGCGCTGCGATTGGCTGCCGGCCCGGGACACCCCCGTGACGTCATTCCCGGGCTGCGCTGTGATTGGCTGCCGGCCCGGGACCTGACTTGTTTGTTTATTCTGCTGCCTGTCTTCTTGCCATCTTGTGGTTTATAGAGTTATTTTGTACACCCACTGTTTTCTAGGCCCTCTCCCACTCATCTCTGCGCCAGAGTAGCTCCTCTAGCAGGCCTATCACTCGGTGCCGTCAGGTGTGGTCCGCTCGAGGGCAGCGAGTCTGATTTCCGCCGCGCACTTCACCGCGTCTGCACCGGTGTTGTAACCAGATGGTGGGTTTGATGGCCCTCACGGTCTATTTCCTCCGACTCCTGCTGGTGGACTGTTACGGATGAGCACCCTTAGAGTTGTTGGCCCTTCGGTGTCTGTGCTCGAGTGCTGCACGTTTTCACCGGACTTGGCAGTAATTATCTTACGCCGGTCGCTTACATCCACTGCATCCCGGGTCAGTTCAGCTGACTCAATGGGCCCCAGCCGCACCGGAGTACTACGCACACTGGTGGTCCTTCTTATGTCCCCGACCTCGGGTGCACCGTCCGACTGCGGTTTGCACGGTGGTGGCTGCTTAACTTTTCCCCGTCAGTCGCGTCTACCTCTGAAGGCCCGGGAGCAGCCTCCACTCGACGTCCCGGTTGCCGCGTTGCGTCAGGCCGCTTCACCCCTGATGACCGGTCACAATGTCCTTGACGTGGGGGGCAGCTTTTGAAGTTACCGCCTCCGGAGGCACTGGGTGACTTGCGCAACTCTATCGTGCGACCTCCGGTGCCCGGCCGCGCCGGCAAAAAGCTGCAGTTGTGCGGGGCCTCTTCGGACACCAGTGGTCTCCCCCCGCGGCTATAATGCGCCGTCGCCTGTGTCACCTCCGCCGCGGGTGCAGCGATCTATCTCCGCATGGCGGGCCGCGGCCGATCCAGCGCGCCCTCAGTCTCCGGCCTCCACCCTCCCACAGCCTGCACAGCGATTCTAGAGCTAAAAATACCTGCCTTATAGAAGCGTTCACCTCCTTCCTTACAGACAGACATATACCGGAGTTGCAGAGCTTACCCCTGGTAACGGATAAACGCACAGAATCAGCACTTTTTCTTATAGTGGTTAGTTTAGTTTAATTATGGTGTTCCACCCGACCAACAACAAACAAGCCGTGTTTCTTCTCGCCAGAACATGCTCCAGCTGGCACCCATCTGTGAGTAAGGAGTGACTGAGTATGGGTTGACTAATCAAGCACTCCAGGTGCTCCCTCGGATACCTAGTTCCCTCGTAGAGTTCTCTTCCGCCAGACCGGAGACCCAGCACCTTCAGACACAAGTCCACAATAGGTACTTACCTGCCCACAGCACACAATCTCAGTCAGTTAATGAAACACTGACCACTAGTCGCATTTGCTAAGTATATGTTGTATGCATGCCATGCAATGGTCGTTTGGAAAGATATACCGCATCAGTGCTACCTTGAAGAATTACCCCCTCACCCCATAGCAGCATGAATGAACCCCCCCACCCCATACCGTTTAGCTGTACTACTTTCGTCTCCGCCCCTTTAATAGCCGCCCTGCTGGATCGGCGCGCCGAATACAGGGTTTGCGGTTCAAAGGTGGCACACATTGCCCCTCCCTCACCAGCGCGTTATTTCCCTTTGAGTTAACCACCTGCCCCTCTGCACCCCCGCCGCAGCATACATGCGGACGCCTGGAGTGAGCCAGGCTGAGACAAAAGCGTGTTTTGTTCTACTTTGCAAACTTCCTCTCTCGCGCCTTTAAATTTAAACTTCCTGTCTCACGCAGACAGGCGCATGAAAAGTCAGGCAGCAGGGACATACATATGTGAGCAGCACTCCCAGCAGGCCCCTGGTTGTAGGTGCATAACATGTGTGATCTCCACTAGCAGCAGGAGTCCATGTGCGGTGCTAAACACATGACACGAGACCTTGACTGGGGGCGCGTACACATCGTACTGGCAGATCCCCTTGGTACATGCGTGGGCACTACAAGCACCAGACCTCAGCCAGGGCAGCATGCACGTGTGCACTGCATTGCCAAAAGGAGCTCTTGCATGCAGGCCCCTGTGCACTTCCCTCCGGACTGGAGCTCATGCCTGGAGGCACATAGATGTCTACATTGCACTGTGTGCACTGCCCTCCGGACTGGAGCTCATGCCTGGAGGCACATAGATGTCTACATTGCACTGTGTGCACTGCCCTCCGGACGGGAGCCCATGCCTGGAGGCACATACATGTGTGCACTGCCCTCCGGACGGGAGCCCATGCCTGGAGGCACATACATGTGTGCACTGCCCTCCGGACGGGAGCCCATGCCTGGAGGCACATACATGTGTGCACTGCCCTCCGGACGGGAGCCCATGCCTGGAGGCATATACATGTGTGCACTGCCCTCCGGACGGGAGCCCATGCCTGGAGGCACATACATGTGTGCGTTGCATTCCGAGAAGGATCCCTCTCCTGGGACCACATACATGTGCACTCCAAGCAGGAGCTACTGGCTGCTAGCACATACATGCGTGCTCTGCACTCCTGGCAGGGGCCTTCGCGTGGAAGCACATACATGTGCACTCCAAGCAGGAGCCACGCCCACTGGCTGCTTGCACTTCCATGTGTGCGATGCACTCCGAGCACAGGTCCTCTAACGGAAGCAATGCTGTGTAACAGGGCCCAGCCCCCGTCTGACACGGAGCCCAGATGTTAGCGAGCCCCCGGGGCGGCCCCTGTCACGAGCTCTCAGGATGTCTGCAGAGGCCGGCATTATCAGATCCCGGCGGCTCGTGACTCCGTCTTGTCACAAGTAGAGTATCTGTGACAGCTTTATTTGTGCGGGAGCGTCAGATAAAGAGGAAGCCTCTGCACATGTTTACAACTCGGTAAATACACGTTTCGCGTCTCTATCTTTCCCTGCTTAAAAATGTATCCCTGCAATGTATCAAACACAGGCAGACTTTCTTTAACGGTTTTGTTTTTTGCACCTTATCATATTGGTTGAAATAAAATGGCAGAAAAAATATAAAATGTTGACTTTAAGATGATAAGTACATTCTGAGTTGAGTAAGTTACGAACAAACATAGATATGGTTTTTGTACTACGATTGTGTCTGAAATCATTTTTACCGAGTCTGAGCCGAAATCTATCTTTCCAGATAGTGTGTTGCTGTATTGTATTATTCCCAAGATGGAGGGTTAGCGGAAGTAACACCCCACACTCTATGACACCTTGTGACGGTGTCACAGTAATTGACAGAGCATGATTTTTGGTCTACTTGGAGCTTCTTCCACCAGCTATTGTTATTTTTGAAACCTCTGTTAAAAAAATCCAGGTTGCAGTCAACAGGCAAAAACAACTAGATGATGTCACAATAGGTCACGTATGGTGAATTATGTCACAATAGGTCACTTATGGTTTACAATACCAATAGCTCAAACTTTTGCATAGGCGAAACCGTTGCATTGTAAATGCTTGTTAATATATGTTTTATTTTATTTTAAAAGTTTTATATAGCGCTGGCTAGACCTGGAGATATCAGAGCGCTTTACATGAGCATCAGATCATAGTTACAGGTTACATTGTTACAAAGGTCACACAGTTCTTAGAGCATGGCAACATAGTTACTTGTAAGGTCGAGATAAACAATAAGCACACATACGTAAGGGGAAAAGAAGGCAAGGTGAGAGATTCAGGGGGGGTTGGAGTAGGGGAAGTAGACAGGTAATGAAGGTGGAAAAGAGGAGGGGAGGGTGAGAGACACAGCATGGGGAGACGAGGGGAAGGGTGACGGGGACACAAACCGGTAGACTAGTCAAGGCAACATCCAAAGTCCAGTAAGCTGTGATCCCAGGGGAAGTCTATTGCGAGAGGCTCCCTTAACGCAGTGGACTCTCTCAGAGAGGTCTCTGAGACTCCAAGGCCTAGAAAACTGGATCCTTCCCCAAAAAGGGGAGAGGGAGTGCTTTGGCAAGGGGTGCCATACCATACCTTAAGTGTGAGTGGCTCCCTTGGCGCAGTGGACTCACTCAGCGGGTTCGCTGAGACTCCAGAGTATAGATATTGGATCTTTCCCCAACAAGGGGAGAAGGAGTGCTTGGTCAAAGGGCACAAAGGACAGGGGGTAGGCAGAGTAGCAGGCAAGAGGATAGGAGCTAGGGAAGAGACAATAAGGAGAGACGAAAGAGACGAAAAGAAGTCTGCCTAAAGACCGACTGGATAGGTGACGACCAAGGAGGGAATCCAAGGCCCATCTCCCCTATAGAGAAACCAAGTAGCTCCATCGGGCATCATACAAAATAGTTCCGTCTCAAAACATTGAGAGAGGAGGGAGGGACATAAGTAGCGGGAGGCTGCGGTAGGAGACGATAGGAGAGACGACAAGAAGTGCAACAATGTGGTTCAACAATATACTAGAAGAAGATCAACAAATAAACATTAAATCAAACAATCAGCAATACAATTAGGGGAGGAGAGAAAGGCGAGAGAAAGTAGTGGGGATTAGGGGAGGAGAGAGAGTGAGGATAAGGGAAGAGAGACAACCATAGAGAGGAAAGGAAGTCTGTCTAAGGTTCACAGAAAAACATGGTGGGGGCAAAGGGCAAGGGCATGTGAGGGCTGAGGGCTGAGGACAGAGGACAGAAGCTGGAAAGAGTTGTTTTATAGTTCTGTTGCATGTTGTGGGTTCATAGGGGAATAGGGTGGGAAGTAATTTTATTATAAGAATTCTTTAATGTATTAGTATTTATTTAATTTCGATTCTATAGTGTTAATTAATTTATTATTAATTACATTTTCATTGGTTTTTAATTATTATTGATTTAATAATTGGTAATTATGTTAATTTTTTAGGAGCAGGTTGTGGGTTTATAGGGGAATAGGGTGGGAAGTAATTTCATTATAATAAATAAATTATTTTTTATGTATTATTCTTTATTTTATTTAGATTTTATAGTGTTAATTAATTTATTATTAATTGGTTGTTAATTAATTAATTTGCAATTATATTAATTGTGTCTTTTTTATGAGCGTGTTGTGAGTGTATAGGGGAATAGGGTGGAAAGTAATTATAATAAATGTTATGTTATGTTATTTACTTTTATAAGGCGCTCAGATACCCAAGGTTTCCCGGGCCCGCCTGAAAAGTTCAGAGTAATCAAAAGAAAGATGGAAAAACCTATTGATTAAAGAGCCATGTCTTCAACAGCTTACGAAAGTGCACAAAACTAGGCTCATTCCTCAAAAACAGAGGAAGAGAATTCCACAAAGTAGGGCCCAAATAGCAAAAAGATCGGCCGCCTACCCTGGATAATCTATATCTCGGGACCTCAAATTTTATCTGGTTTGCTGAACGTAGAAGACGAGAAGGGACATACGAGTGAGCAATGGAATTTAGATATTGAGTGCCCTTGCCTGTTTTAATCCTCTACATATAAATTAAGGTCTTAAATTTAATGCGATTCTCCACAGTGGAGGTTGCGCAAGGAACTAGAAACAGATGTAATTTTAGGAATCTGGCAGAGCAGGCGAGCAGCAGCATTTTGAACAACTTGCAACTTACAGATGACCTCCTTATTGGCTCCAAGGAAGAGGATGTTGCCGTAGTCCAGGCGAGAGGTGACCAAAGCCTGGATTACTGTTCTTTTTGTGGAGTCCGGCAACATCCATAAAATCTTTTTGAGGCATTTAAGTATGGAAAAGCATGTTGCAGCCACCTTTATAGCTTGAGGCCTCATCGAAAGATGATCCTCGATGGTAAATCCCAAGTTACGGCTTGTTTAGTAGGCTGAGGGGTGGCACCCAATTCAGGGGGCAATGTTGGGGGCCCCAAAGCTCTTTGTTATTCCCCAGGATGAGCACCTCTGTCTTTTCCCAATTGAGCTTGTGTGAATTAGCATGCATCCACTGCATGATTTTACTAAGCCCAAATGTATTCATATTTTTTATGTAATATTTATCTATTTTATATTTTTTAAAGTTCATTGTGGAAATTAAGTTATTATTAATTATGTATTAATTGGTTGTTACTTATTAATTAATTGGTAATTAATTGTGTTAATTGTGTCATTTTTTTTAGGAGCGGGTGGTGGGGTTTATAGAGGAATAGGGTGGGAAGTAATTTATCTATAATTAATTCATAATTGTTTGATAATAAATGCTAATTAATTAATTAAAACTTAAATATGGCAATTGTGTAATTAATTTTAGATGTAAGTTGTGGGGTTTATAGTGGTAAAGGGAGTGAAGTAAGGGGCATATTAGCAACAAATAGCGATAATTATCACTAAATGCGGTTAGCACATTTTTTTTATCGCTGCCTATCACCGGATATTATCGCAGAGATAACATGCTATTAGCAACGTTTATCTCCAATGCGATAAAATATCCGGCGATAGCGGCTCCAGGCGAGAATATAGTTGGAAATCCAGCGATATTCTCGCATTAACGCCAATGGGGGCTTAATCTGATAATCCACCCCCCATTGACTATACTGGTAAGTCAACTTTTTAGCAGGCGTTAGATTCTAGCGATAATCGCGCTTAGCGCAATATTTTTTATCGCTTCGCCTGCCTTGCTAATAGGCGATAGCTGTGTTAGCGACTGTTTTCAGTCGCTAACAGGTTGGGTACGCCCACTTTGCATGTCATTAGCAATAAATATCGCTGACATGCAAAGCGGGCCCCAAACCTGTAGCTATCGCCTAAAAGCTGTCGCTAACTGCTGTTAGCGACAGCTTGCTAATAGGGCGATAAAATTATCGCCTCTTTAGCGGGAGAAAGTCCCGCTAAAGCGGCAATAGTGCCCTTGATAATATGCCCCTAAATTCTTTTAAATTAATTAATAAATTGTTAACACCTTCGGTGCTCATGACAGCTCGCGGCCGCCATGAGTCACAGTAGGCGTGTGCTCATGACGGCCGGGAGCGTCAGAACGTTGCCGCTCCGCCCGTGCGGGCGTTATGAGCACATGCCCACTGTGCTTTATGATGGCCGGGAGCCGTCATGAGCAGCTGCGGCGCCACGCCCACCCCTAGCCCCGCCCGCACCACGGAAAAATTAACACCGCAGCGAAGTGGTTAATTGATATTAATTTATTGATGTAAAATTAGTTAGGAAAATTGTGTTATGATTTTTAGGTGTGGGTTGTGGTGTTTATTGGGGTAGAGGGTGGAAAGTAATTTATATTTAATTAATTAATAATTAGTTGATTATTAATATTAATCAATCAATTGATAAACGTTTATGGTCATTGTTTATTTTTTATTTTGTACGGGAGTTTTGGTTTTATACGGGTAACATTTGGGGACTTAATACATTTGTATCTGTTTTAATTTGTTTTTTAATTAATAATATTTCTTTAATTGATAATTATGTTAATTATGGGGTACATTTAAAAAAATCGATTTGTGTTGTGAATTGTGTGGTGTCATAGGGTAGGAAATAAAAAAGATTACATTTATGTAATAATGTTTTTTATTTAAAAAATAGTTTTTTGTTTGTACATTATTTTTACATTTTTTATAAATAATCTTTCTAGGTATTTGTTTGATCTTTTCAACATTATAATATGTTTCTGTATTTTGAAATATATTTATATGTTTTATTTTTTTGTTTTTTAACCCCTTGCCTGCTTATGACGGAACCACGCCGTCATGAGCCATGGGCAGAGTGTGCTCATGACGGCGTGGTTCCATCATGCGGCTGCCGCTCCTCCCACACGGCATTAATTCCCCGCCTGTGCGGGTTAATTAATGAGCGGGCGGGGCTGTGACTGAACCAGGCCGTCATGAGCACAGCCCGCCCGTGACTCAGGACGGGGTGGTTCTGTCATGAGTGAATAGTAAGTTTTACCCCTCCGCTACCCAACACTTTCCCTACTGTTCAACTCACTGGAGTGGGAATAGTAAATTTTACCCCTTCGCTATCCAACACTTTCCCTACGGTTGGACTCACTGTAGTAGGATTTGTCTGCTATCCAACACTTTCCCTACTGTGGTACTCAGAGTGCAAAATTAGATTTTATGTTATAAGTGTATGTAAATATATTACCTACTGGCGGTCGCCAGTAGGTAGTTATAGTTAGGATTGATTTCCATAGGGAAATCGCAACATTCTATTTGGAATAACTTTAGCGCCGGTTGAGGAATCAGCCTGAATTTTTCCGCAACTTTGCCTCGCGGCTCTCCGCTCCTTCCTTGAAAGTTTGGGGGGATTCGTCAAGCGGGGGCCGAGATAAAAGGGGGGTCCCAAAACGTGTTTTCCCCATGTTAATTTCCATGGGGCGGTCTGTCGCACTTTTAGCTCGAACGGCTGAATGGATTTTCACCAAACTTGGCAAAATTGTAGGGACTGGTAGCCCGATGTGCCTTTGCTATGTCTCAAGATATGTGCTCCAGAGGATTCTGAGTAATTTAGGTTCAAAAAATTTATATATCTATAGGCGCGCCCCGGTACGCGTACCGGGGAGCGCTCCGGGCGCGCCACGCGACTTGCGCACGGCAAGCTGATTGGCTCTCGGGTGTCTGTAAACATGCGAAACAGTCCGCAGCGGCCGCCATCTTGTGTCTCGGTAGGATTGAGACACAAGAGGTGGCAAAAATCAAAGGGGGAAATGAGCAAAAGGGGGCAGGGTACACCCCCCCTGACCCCCTAGGTTTGATGTGGAGGCCATAAAAGGGTCCCGCGGGGGGGGGGCGCTAGGTACGCGCACCGGGGAGCGTACCATTGAGATAAAAAATGACAGACTTTTTTTTTTTTAAATAGCATTTTTTTTATAAATTGGAGGTAGTTCTGAAAAGAACTTTTTTTTGTTTTTGTTGTTTTATATTTTTTTAGACTTTTTAAAACGATTTTTATATTTTTTTGGATTTTTTTCAGGGGAAACTCAAAAACAGGGATTCCAAAACTGCTCAACAGGAGCAAAAAAATGTGAAAATTTAGGGACTGGCAGGGCAGCGGTGTTCCTGTTTCTTTATGGCAATGAGTTCAACACTCTGCTCCCCATAGCAGAGCAGTTCGTCACACTGCGTGCACAGAAATTTGATGCCTGCAAACACCGGCTGTATGTTAGGGACCATTCTTCCCGAATGTGTTGCTCCATCAGTGGAGGTGCTGCCGCCATCTGTGGGTAAATTCCGTGCCAGCTCCCTGACACTCTCCCTGGCAAAGTTGTTTGGGTGTCTTCTTTTGACATGCCTGATTAAATTGGCATTTCCGAAGCTATCTTTTTTTAGAGGATTGCCTCTGGATAAAGTACTGCCACATATTTTGCAGGTTACTTTTGCAGCATTGACTTTTTTTTGTCCTTCTGGGATGTCATAGAATTTCCAGATGAAATGGTTCTTTTTCTTCTGGTGAGGAGGGTCCTCATGCAAAAATTCGTCGGAATCACTGCTGGATGACTCCCTTGTAGCCATTGCTGTAGATCAGGAAAGTAGGAGATGAAGACAGTACACAGAACAGCTCTTGCTCTCTCCAAGTACAAAGCAATAGTGAGAGAAATGGGTGGGTTTTTCACAATTTGGAAAAAAAAAAGTTCTGAACCAATGAAAAGTGTTATTTTAAAGTCACATGGCTTGACGCGCTTACGCTACGCGCCCTGGGGCGCGTCCCGGGGCGTGTATCGTAAGCGCATCGGGGCGCTTACGTTGCGCGATCGTATGCGCTTCCGGGTGCGCTTACGGGGTGCGTCATAAGACGCATCTCGCGGCTACGCGATACGTGTCTTATGACGCAAGGCGTGGCGGCTACGCGATACGTCACGATGTTGTTTTCGTTCGCGGGATTAGCGCTTCCGGGACGCTCCCCGGTACGCGCCCCGGGGCGCGCCGTAACATTGCGCTTACCCGTGCGTTCACCGGTACGCGCCTCAGGAGCGCCCCGAGGTGAAAAATAAAAAAATAAATAAAAAATGACATAATTATACAATATAAAATTCGCTTTAAAATTTATTATTTTTAATAACTATAATTCACTGAAAAAACCATAGGTTTCACACCAGTTATAGTTAGGAATTAGCATTTAAAAAACCTATGAAATTCACTGAAAAAACCATAGGTTTCACACCAGTTATAGTTAGGAATTAGCATTAAAAAAACCTATGGAATTCACTGAAAAAACCATAGGTTTCACACCAGTTATAGTTAGGAATTAGCATTTAAAAAACCTATTAAATTCACTGAAAAAACCATAGGTTTCACACCAGTTATAGTTAGGAATTAGCATTTAAAAAACCTATTAAATTCACTGAAAAAACCATAGGTTTCACACCAGTTATAGTTAGCTGGAAATTTTACTCGCATAAAACCATTGAAATTCCCACGTTATAGTAAGTTGGACTCACTATAACTTGCGCGTGCAATGCACTGCTGATGACGTCACATATTACATCACTTATGACATGGTCAGTGACATCACTCATGACATCACTGATGACACCATCCTTGTGACAGAGTGACCTATGGTTAAATATTTTTAATTTAAATGTATTTCTTATATTTGTTAAAATGTATATTACATCTAAATAATTTTTAAGTGAATTTTTTATTTAATATATTTAGCATTAACTTTTTATATAAATTTAAAAAATCGATATTTTGTGCATCTATACTTTTTACATCAATATTTCATTTTCAATATTTTTATACTTACCATTCTAAATATTGGATGTTGATTTTTTTGATATCGATATTTAAGACTCGATATTTGTGTATGGGGATATTTTGGGCGTCGATATTCTGTCAGTGAACCATCTTGTTGGTCACCCCTCTATGGATAACTCAACTCTGGCTTCCCATGCTGTTGGAGTTGGCGTGCGATTATCGTCTCCTTCTTCCATTGTCTCTGACGATACTCAAGGGCCCTAAGGGAGAGTTGCATCTGTCCCTGATGGCCTGGAGGCTTTTCATGCAACTGTGGTCATTGCCAGGAATTTTGCAGGCAGCTTTAGATTTCATCCACCAGGCTTGGGCTCCTTCCACTAGGAAGCGGTACTCGTTGGCACGGCGAGGATGGTTGGGTTGGTACTTGGAAAAGCACGTGGATCCTGTGGAGGCAACGCTACCTCAAGTGATCAATTTTCGCTTGCAGAAAGCTTCAGAAGGGTTGACATACAGGTGTGTGAATAATTTTCGAACCGCCATTTCGGCAGGGCATGCTCAGGTGGGTGGCAGGCCGGTGGGGATGCATCCGCTGATTAGTAAGTCACTCAAAGGAAACCGGGTAGAAAACCTGCCTAAGCAGGGCCGGACTGAGAACCAAAACCGGCCCTGGCAAAGTGCTCGGCCAGCCCCCTGGGGGTGCAACCGAGCTCTTTGCCAGGGCCGGTTTCGGCCGATTTTGTTACACGGTCGATTTTACAGCTAGGCTGCTAAAACGGCCCTGTAACAAAAGCAGCCCCCAGGGCCCCAAACCGGCCCCCACCCTTCCGGCGCACCGAGGGATTGCCCGGTGCCCGCAACGGCCAGTCCGGGCCTGTGCCTAAGGCTAAGTATTCTGTATTATGGGATGTGTTTGAAAAATAGCCAGACAATTTACAATTATCTAGGAAACAGTTATCCGCCAAGTTAGCCATGCTTCTTTGTTTACCTGCTTGTCGTAGTGTCGCTGACTTGAGAGTTCTGAACTTGACAGGTAGAGTATTTTCCCCGGAAGGGGCTTCTTTTACCATGTCTGCTAGGACCAAAACATTTTCACGATCTATTGATTATAATGCTTTTCCAGCTAATGATACATTATGTGTGGTTAAATGTCTAAAGGCATATGAAGAGTGTTCCCAGACGATTCGTCCGGAGGGTAGTACAAGAATGTTAAAAGCCTCTCAAAGCAGTTACATCTGCCACTATTGCCTGATGGCTGACATTTGTTATGGCAGTAGCTGGTATTGACACACAAGTGTTTATTGCTTATTCTGTGAGCGGTGTTATGGCATCAACGTCATTTATGTTAGGTTCAAATATTCAAGATATAATGAAATCAGCTGATTGGTCGTCTGATTCTACATTGAAACAGTTTTATTACAAACCTGTGGGCGACACATTGCATCTGTTGTTTTTGAGAAGTGTTAAACTAGCATAATCCGAAGCCTCCGGTCCTGTAATAAAATAAAACATTTGCTAGCATTCGCACCAAGAATTCTCAATTCTATTAAGAACATGCAGGTGAGGATTATCCCACAGTTGTAATTTATTATCCGCCCTGACATATGGGTATTTTCTCAGTTATCACGGGTTGATTTTCTATTCCAGGTGCAGAACAAAAAGGAGAGTGGTGCTTCGCCACATTGGAGGTCTCAATTGGTGCTTCGTATCTTGGTTGAACTTCCATTGAAATTAGTTTAGTTCCCTGCAAGCTGTTGTCATCGGATGTTAAGGACATTACTCGTTCTTGGCAAAGAAAGAGGACGTGGTCTGGTGAAAGTCCAAGTTATAGGGACAGAGACACTTTGATTGGTGGATATACACCATGTCATTATGACATGCAAAGTGGGAGTACCCAAACTGAAAACAGTCGCTAACACAGCTATTGCCTATTAGCAAGGCAAGCGAAGCGATAAAAAAAATCACGCTAAGCGCGATTACCGCTAGAGTCTAACGCCTGCTAAAAAGTTGACTTACCTGTATAGTCAATGGGGGGTGGATTATCACATTAAGCCCCTATTGGCGTTAATGCGAGAATATCGCAGGACTGCCCCTTGGTTCGGCCCCCCCCCCCTTCCCAAAGGGAACGGGTTGTGGCTGGACCGGGGGCCTTAGTGGAGGCCACCCCCGGGAGCAAATCCCGGGCTGGAAAGGGCGGGGTAAGGGGAGCATTGGCAGGTAAGTTACTGGACAGCAGATTCGGACACTGGGTTCAGCAGAGCCATAAATTTAAGCAAAGGAATTTGGCTGGGGTTGGTGGGGTATTTAACCCCTTCGCAGCGGGGGTAATTCCCCCGCTGTGCTGGGGGACGGGGGCGCGCACAGCGCCCCCGTGCTCATGACGAGCTCAGCTCGTCATGAGGCACAGTGCTCGTGTGCTCATGACGAGCTGAGCTCGTCATGACCACTCCCGTTCTCGTGGAACGCTCGCACAGCAGGTGATTTATCCCCGCGTGTGAGCGTTCCACGGCTCATGACGAGCTCAGCTCGTCTTGAGCACCGGAGCACCGTGCCTCATGATGAGCTGAGCTCGTCATGAGCACGTAAAGCGTTAAACACAAGCAGGAGGTTTGCCATTATTCACAGACTGTCAGAAAGTTCGCTGCAAGGTGCTACCAGTTTAGTGCCCCTTTTCCAGAACATGGGAGGAGCACTGCCCAATTCGCAGGCATAGATGCAGTTTTAGCAGCAGTTCACCGTAACAGATGGGAACGTGCAGTAAGGGCCCACCGCAGTCGGAGGGAACTGAGGGAGTTGGAGTGAGTCTTTGGTGGCTCACAGGGACACATGTCCTTAGAAGGTGGATTATTAGTAAGTGTAGGTAGGGACCTACCACTTATAAAAATGGCCCAGTAACAAGGTATGAATAATGTATTCCCTTGGGCATCGTTTAGCACTCACTGCAGATGGTTAGGTGCGAGGTGCAACCAGTATACTTTGTTTGGCAATAGACCCCCTTTTTTCCGGTGCATTGGGGGATGCACTGGCCGATTTGCAAAGGCATAAGTGGTGTTCGAGCACCAGTTCACCTCAAGAGACGCAAACGCACAGTGAGGGCACACGGCAGGTGAAGGGAGCTGAGGTGGTTGGAGGAGGTTTTGGTGAAATATTTTAGGATCAAAAATGGAAAAAAATATATAAATAAATAAGTAAATAAATGGATATATAAGCAACAGAAAATGTCAATTTTATGGATTAAATACTTGTGCTTCCAAAACAAAAGGCACCAACGTGAGATGGTCGAGCTTGCCTGTACAACGTCAAAGTTTGAGGCCAACTGCAATTCGGGAGAGAGTATAAATAAATACATTTGCAAAAGAAAGACATATAGATAGGAAAGGTGTATCTTTTGCACATAGAGTCTACATAATGGAGTCATTACAGGAGGGAGGGATTCTGACAAGGTGAGGCTTTACGCATTCCACAGGCCGCAAGAAGGTTGGGTTCACACTGACAATTATAATGACGACAATTCAAAGCACGTTTTGTATCATGGGCCGGAGTCGCTCACAAAACGTGATTATATTAAAAATAAATAAATTAAAAAACTTTAAAAAAATACTAGTTCAGCTATAAAGAGGAGTATCCCTTGGTGCATTCTCACTGGGGTGGGTGCGCAAGGCCACCATGCCAAAAGGCGGGGTTGGGGAGAGTAAGCGCTCCCTGGTCCTTATCCCCCCCCCCCGGCATGGTCCAGGGGAGGGAGGTGTGGCGTATACTACAGAAGGTATATGGGATGGGATAAAAGGTTGGAGGTTTATGCAACAAAAGCGTTTTCACAGACAGGCATTGGAAGGAGTCAGCGCTTGCTAAATGATTGCCAAAAGAGATGATTTCTAGTGTGTTTGTTTTATACTGTAATACCAGTATTGAAATATGGAGAATGGACTGTCGGGTTGACAAGGTTGGTTTTAAAGAGGGCAAACAAGATAGACGATTAAACGTTAAACAGAGGGGGCCTCATTTATGAGGCCTTGCGTCAGTTTTGCGCTTCCGATGCGTCACTTTTTGTGACGCATCGGCGGCGTAAAACATGCCTCCTGGTGCGCTCTATTTACAAAGTGACGCATCTAAGCAGATGCGTCACTTTGTCAACCCCTGCGCTACATTATACCTGCGTCAGGTATAATGTATGCAAGGGGGGCGTTTCCCCGCAAAAAGCTTTGTAGAAGTGACGCAGTGAAATCTATGAGATTTCACTGCGTCATGAGATTTCACTGCGCCACTTCTAGGACACCGTTGCGTCAAAATCTTGCGCCTGCCTCACAGCAGGCGTAAGACTGAAGCAGGCCCTTTCACATGGGGTTTGCCCCATGTGAAAGGAAGCATTGCGGGAGTTGCGTCACTTTTGTGACACACTCCAGCAATGCCTCACTTTTGCGCCTACAGATACGTCAGAAATACTGACGTATCTGTAACTCCTTGCGACATGATGCGTCATACATTAAATATGACGCATCAGGTATGTCGCAAGGAGTGCGCACTGAGAAGTGACGCATCGCTGCTTTCACGCAGCGATGCGTCATTTCTCATAAATGAGGCCCAGGGAGTTTTTCTCCACAGATTCTTCACTGTTCACATAGTAAGAAAGTAAAAAAAAACACAAAAAAAAACACAACCAATTAGGCTATAGGGCATAGGGAAAGAAAGAGCATGCTGGGAGGAGGGCTCAAGTGTTGGAGCATAAGACTGCAGCTGCTGCGAAGCCACGTGATCATGTGGAATGAAACATAAATATTATTAGAACATTGGAATGTTGGGAGCTCCATTGAAATCAATGGAGTGCTCTGGGCTTATAATGGCTGGTATAAGCCTGGAGCTCCAACATTTCAATAATTCTTTGTTCACAGCTCTGGCTGTGAACAAAGGGTCCAGGGACCCTGCGGGGATTCCAATCCCCTCACGCTCCCAAAAGGCTTTGTTTTTTTGTTGGAACATTCTGTCCTCTAGTGATAGAATGTTCTAATAGCCTTATAGCCCTTCGTAGATGGGCTATACCGCTATTAAAGTCCCTCTCCCTTGTTAAAGGCCCTCGCCTTCAGCTCGGGGCCTTTAACGCTTGACAGGGCCTTTAATAGCCTTATAGCCCTCTACGGTGGGCTATAAGGCTATAATAAGTTGCTTTTCTTTATAAGTTATCAGCAGGAAAGAGTCTGGTCAGGTGGCAAAAAAGGTATTGTTCAGAAGCAGGGTAAAGCATTTCAGGAATTAGGAGCTCAGTAAAAGGGCATGACGGAGAAGGATGTAGCGGTTGGAACAAAGCAACAGTACCGGTGTTGTGTACAAACTTTTGCAAGCATTACAGATAGAGTTTCAATTTCAACAGACAATTTAAAGGAGTTGGTGGTGCGGAAGCAAATACTTTGTGATATGGGCCAAGGTTGCAAGTAAATATAGGTTCTGCGGGCCTGATTCACAAGACAAACTTAAGACAAAATCCTAACTTCTGTGAATACCAAAAGTAGTAAGTTTAGGATTTTGTCTTAAGTTAGTTCTGTGAATCAGGCCCTGCGTCTCAAAGGACCTGCGTGCAGTAGTATGCAATGTAAAGCTGAATGGTACAATACCAAAAGGAAATAATTGGTTCTGCGGGATGGGCCACATGTGAATTAAGACCAACAATTGGGCTTTCCGGGTTATTGAGCGGGTACCAACAGCCAAAGGTGACAAAAGCAACAGCCCCCCCCCTTTTGTTGAGTATAGCTAATTTCAAACTGCACAACATAGACTTCTCAGTTCAGCCATATAAAACAGATCAAATTAGCAGGTGACCCTGAATCACTGTATATAGCATAGAGGTGGACAGCCCTTATTGCCCAGTTAGGCTCCTGGCTGGGTACAGGTCTAACAGACAGGAGTCGATCACTAGGATAGACCCTCACCCGCAAATATGGGATGCCAGAAGCTCAGGGGGTACTTTGTGTGGACATCGGTGCAAAAAGTCATGGAAAAATGTAACGCTTAAGCAGTATATTAAAGTCATTCCTAAGAGATTATTGTTCACCGTTGCTGTGTTTCTGTTCTACTTCACAGAGTGCAGAGCGGTGTGCGCGATCGAACACTGTTACCTTTCGAGGGCTACAGACAGAGCTGGCGGCAATACAGGGGGAATGCAGCATTCCTCTTTCAACGTTATGTTATGTTATGTTATGTTATGTTATATGATGATTTGTATCGCGCTCTGTTAGTCGGGACTGTCCTGGCGCGATAAGGAAACGGTGTCAGAGTGAGCGACGAGACAGCTATTCAGAATGTGTGAAAAGGTGGGTTTTTAACAATTTTTTAAAATTGGTCAGGTTGGGGGAATATCTTAGAGCATCAGGGAGGGTGTTCCACATCTGAGCTCCCCGTACCGTCAGAGATTGCCCCTCCAACGTTCAAGCGTGCATTGCTTTAAAGATTCAAACGTGCCGCACCCGGTCAACAAATGCTAATGTTGTGATCATCGACTTCGGTAGGAAACAACTTCCCAGGAAGGGGCAGCGTCTTTCTCATTATAAAGAAATACCTCCTAACTTGGAAAGAGCATGTATTACACAAAGTGGGTTACTCTGAGATTATTCCCGGGAGGCCCCTGGCGGGGGCTCCATCCCAAGGGTGGAGGTATACAGTTGTCAGATACAACCATAAACAGCCTCATGCCAAATCTTATACGGAACATATGGGTAATATTTAATGCAAAGTGTTGTAGGTGTATTAGAAGCATTGAGGTGCAGCTATGGCAGGGGGGGCCTTCCTGGCAGCGAAAGCTCCCAGAAAGGCTTGGCAGTACTTACAAAGCGATACTATGTAAAAATAGCATTTGCTGAAGGAGAACAGGCCACAAACTGGTGACAGTCAGGACCCAGGGGGTACTTTCAGGCTACTGCAATGGCCTTGGGGGTTGAACCGGAAGAAAATAGTCAAGAGCGGAGCCTGTGGCCCAGAAGAAGTTGGGAGGTGTGATGGCACCGGAAGTGTAAGGTCACCCGGTCGGGTTGGAAGCAGGCGCTTACCCGGAAGGAAAGGCATGATGGTAACGGAAGTGTAAGGTCACCCGGTCAGGTTGGAAGTAGATGCTTACCCGGAACGAAACGTGTGGTTGCACCGGAAGTGCAAGGTCACCCGGTCGGGTTGGAAGCAGATGCTTACCCAGAACGAAACGTGTGGTTGCACCTGAAGTGCAAGGTCACCCGGTCGGGTTGGAAGCAGATGCTTACCCAGAACGAAACGTGTGGTTGCACCGGAAGTGCAAGGTCACCCGCTCGGGTTGGAAGCAGACTCTTACCCGGAAGGAAAGGCATGATGGTAACGGAAGTGTAAGGTCACCCGGTCAGGTTGGAAGTAGATGCTTACCCGGAACGAAACGTGTGGTTGCACCGGAAGTGCAAGGTCACCCGCTCGGGTTGGAAGCAGACTCTTACCCGGAAGGAAAGGCATGATGGTAACGGAAGTGTAAGGTCACCCGGTCAGGTTGGAAGTAGATGCTTACCCGGAACGAAACGTGTGGTTGCACCAGGAGTGAAAGGTCACCCGGTTGAGGCTGAAAGCAGACGCTTGCCTAGAGTGGAAGTAAATGATGGCCGTCAATGAATGTAGGGCACAGTGCTTCTGGCTATGGTACAGAGGTCGCAGCCTTCCAAATAATTTGAAGTAATGCATGTGGAAGGATCGCTTGTAAGTTTAAACTGACTAATAAACTGCGGCCTCAATTCTGCCATAACGTGAAGTTGGTGTGGTCTAAGTTTGTGGGATCCGGGTGGGGCGACCAGGTGGGGGGTGCCTTCACTATGCCCCTTGGTTCGGCCCTCCCTCCCCAAAGGAAGGGGGATGTGGCTGGGTCGAGGGCCTAGTGGAGGCCACCCCCGGGAGCAGAACCCGGGCTGGAAAAGGCGGGCATAAGGCGAGCGTAGGTAGGGAAGCTTCTTGGCAGCAGATTAGGACACTGGGTTCAGCCCGGCCATATATTTACCATCTCTACTACTGTTATAAAGAGAGAACTGTGAACCTTTGAGGCGGGTAAACTCGGGAACCACAGCGCCAATCAAAACACTCACTACAGCGTTGGAAAGGTCAGGGTAAGCAGATGGTCATAGGCTATATATCAGCAAAAAATATATGTTACAAGGGCAAAGTACGTTCTTTGCCAAAGTAGTCCCTTGGAAGTAGTGCCATGTCTGAGGTGGGCGTGTGCACTAACGAGGAACGTGCTGAAAACACCGTCAGACATTTTGGTAAAGTTCAGGAAGTAAACCAGGAGCGCGAGGAGGAACTGCCAGGAGCGCGAGGCTGAGGAGCACCGGCGCCTGCGGTGGGCTATGGTAGAGGTCTGACATGCCCAGGGGTAGGAGCGGCCACGAGCGCGGGGAGAAGAGGCCAGGAGCGCGAGGCTGAGGAGCGGCGGCGGCGGTGAGTGTCACCCGGTATTTGGCCCACGGCTGCACAGGTGGTTGGGGGCCTGGGATTCGAGACGCGACATGCTGCCGGAGGTCTGTGGGGGCCCTGAAGGTGGTGGTTGCGCTCCGGAGGACTGCACACTGAGCCTCATTGCCCCCGGACAACGTCGGGGCGGGCTGCTAGTTATGTAATAATGGGGTAACCCATACTAGTCCATGGACCTGGGTAGCAATCGGTAAAGAAAAACAGCGATCCTAGACTTCCTCTCTTAAGAAGGTATTCAATTAGATCAGAATATATAGGGTAGACATAGAGATCAAATCACAGCATCAGTGTACCTGGTTACTTTTCAATTTGATTAAGTATATCCTCAAAATGACACACATGCACCTTAGATAGCGTCAATAGTGACTGTTTAATTTCACAGTTATTATAACAGATCACTGTAGACAATGTTTCAAAACAAAAAGGGGTTGCTCCAGGGGGAGTGTGAATGAGGAGAGTGCTCGTGAAAATAGAACAGATATATAGGGAGGGAAATCAAAGAGTAATTTTGAAAACATAATTTCATTTATTCATATCCTCAGTAAACTGGTTGCGGTATACAGTAGCACCAGACTTACAATAGGGCCTGTCTCTCATTGATTTCATGGATTATTTGCTATTTCTTGATGGTGCACAAGGTTGTATTCACTTATTAAAAGGCAGGACTGGGGTGAGGTCTGGTACAGGCCCACTAGGGGAAAATGTCGACGTTTCGACTCTCGTGCATGGAGGGTAGTTCGTATCCTCTGCAGGCGGGTCTTCCTCAGGACACGGTGGGGTAAGGGGTGGGAGACAACCTGAAGGTACAATTGGACTGAGTTAGATAATGTATTCATTAAAACCAAAATTAGAAAAGGCGGAAATGTGTGTCAACTCACTGACCTATGATTAGGTGAAGTCAGGAATACAGCCCCTCAGGTAGTTGTCTGTAAGAATTGAGGATATAGGTTAGAACTTGTTCTAACCGCTGCTCCAGGGACTGGATGATGCTCATCATAGAAACAGCGTAGGATATAGCATCTGCCCTCCAAAAAGAAATTGATGAGTTAGAAGCGAAGCTTAATACATCTACAACTGTGGAGGAAGCCAAGACCTGTCTAGATAAGATCCAATCTGAAATGAATGATTTTGACATCTATCTTACAAATAAAAAGACAGAGAAATTACGAAAGGATGTGAGATGGTTTACAAAAGAAAAAATGTATCCTTATCTCAATCCAAACCATTATCAACAGGCAACACCGGGTAATTATAACCCTAATTTCAATAGTTACCAACATAGGAGATACACCAACTTCTCAGACTCAGGTTCTTCTGGGTCTGATGGGGATAATTACCAAGATCCAGGTACAGGTCAGTATAATTCAAGACCATTTAGAGGAAGAACCAATCAACGACCATTTCATGGACGTGCTTTTTTACCCCGGGGCCAATATCGAGGGAGAAATGTTCGATGGCAGGATCAAGGAGCACAACAGCAAATGAGCCCTCAACCTCCTCAACAGTATGTCAGGACCCGCAACCAACAATACTGGTGGTAGACGGTATATCTGAGACATCTGGCCCCACTAGTGAAAATTTACCTATTTATAATCTTTCCACAAGCAACCTTGTACCTGAGGATATTCAGGTGTTGAGTAGAGGTCTGTCATTTGTACCGAGCGTGTGTTTAAATAAATTTAAATTACACGAAGACTTATTCGCCTTCTTTAGGAAGGTGAGACTGAACAAGTTCTTTTCAGATAGACCCATGAACGATGAGGACAATAATTTATCTAGGTGTAAACCTCCATCCACATTCACCCCTACTTTGGATATGGTGGGTGCTGAGGTACGCATCTTTGAACAGAATGTCCTTCGGGACATAGAGCGTGTAATTAAGAACCCCCAGAAACCTAAATTCAGCCTGTCTAAACTAGAAATTACATCGCTAAATAAACTTGGGACAGATTCTTCCATCATAATCAAACCTTGCGACAAAGGTGGCGGCGTTACAGTATTTGACAAAGACATATATGACCAGAAAATGAGTGAGATGCTGGCAGTGACAGATCACTGTAGACCAGCACAAAGAAGGGAACTAGAAAGATTAAATGTACATATTCAGGAAATAACCCAAGTGGCATTTAGAGATGGTTTTATTTGTGAGGATGAACTTTCTTTCCTTAACAAATCATGCCCGATTATTTCTGCCCTCTACGGTTTACCAAAAACACACAAGTCTGAAACTGATCCCCCTATGCGACCAATAATATCCACTATTGGGTCATGTACTGAGCCCTTATCCAAATATGTGGATACGTTTCTGTGTCCCCTCACACATAAAAATGCTTCATTTATTCATGACACGGGCGATATTATCAAAAAAATTGAGGGACTTTCTTTCAACCATGAGACTGATATCCTTGTAACGCTCGACATTGAGGCGTTATACACCAATATCCCTCAGTGTCGGGCGTTGCAGGCGGTGTCAGCTCTCCTCAATAGGTTCCTTGATAATCGCCCAGATGTTTTTATTTTACAATGTCTTGAAGTGGTTCTCTTGAACAACTTCTTTGAATATAATGGCACTCTCTACAAACAAATCAAGGGCATCTCAATGGGAGCATCTTGTGCCCCGAGTGTGGCTAATACGTTTATGGGTGAGTGGGAATTATGCAACATTTTTAATGAGTTGGCTCCTTTTTTTGAAAATGTTTCTGTTTGGAAACGATTCATAGACAATATTTTCTTTATTTGGAGTGGATCAGTTGAAATGCTGGAAGCGTTTGTTCTTTGGCTCAATGCCAGTGACCCCAATCTTAAATTTACAGTAAACTATAATAACTATAAGGTTGACTTTTTAGATGTCAGCATTGAGGGCATCAGTGGACAATTGAAAGTTAGCCTTTTTAAGAAACCTACAGCTAAAAATAGCATCCTAAAATTTGATAGCTACCATCCCAATTGCCAGAGGGAATCTATCCCATTTGTGGAATTTTTACGGATTCGCCGCAATTGTACAGATATGGCGGCTTACCACAAATATGGAGATGAGCTTAAGGATAGACTACTCAAGAGAGGTCATCCCCATCATCTAGTACGACATGCTTTTAAAAGAGCTAAATACTATGACAGAGTAGCTTTATTACAAGGGTCTAATCGCACGGAACACAACCGTATAACTTGTGTTATAAATCATTCAACCCTGAATTTTAAGATCAGGAACATCATAAATAAAAACTGGAGAATCCTGAATACAGATGAGCATGTTCCCTCTATGCCTCTTCCCTTACTAGCTTATAGAAGAAATAAGAACTTGAGGGACTTATTAGTGCATACTCGCCAGACTAAAAGATCTTCCTCAGATGGCCTACGTTCCATCACAGGGCTTCCCATCATCTTGGGAAATCACAGATGTGGCTCGTGTCACGCTTGTGACTCTGCGATCACATCTGAGATTATTGAATATAATGATAAGAAAATTAAACTCCGCCATCTGACAAACTGCCGCAGCAGTAATATAATTTATATTCTGTTCTGTGGTTGTGGGTTGGCCTATGTAGGAGAGACTGGCCGTGAATTTCGCACACGTTTTAGCGAACATAAATCTGCGATCAGGACTAAGAGAATGATGGCGCCGTTAGTTGAGCACTTTCTGAAAATGAACCATAATGAGCAGGACATCAAATGATCAATTTTGGAGAAAGTGCTACCTAGAAGAGGTCAACTTACAGAAACAACACGTAAGAAACGTGAAACTTTTTGGATATACCACTTAGACTGTGTCAGACATGGTCTGAATGAGGAAATATCTTGGTATATCACACAATAGTGTGCACTTCATTCCATACAGTCGTAAATTGTCACTCCAACCTGGATACTAGATGTGTTTTCGGAACCACTATATCCTGCCTATTTATTTGGCAGTGGTTATTACAGGTGACTGGTTGACAGTATTAGAACTCACCTGTCTTGTGGGAGATACTTATTTGTTATTCATCTTATCTTTTAGCACATTATATGCAGTTATGTTAATAATATCCTTTATTTCTCTTATTTGGTTTCTAAAATAATTAGACTTGTACGAATTAATATCTTTGATTTAACAGATTATCTTTGCTTCTTATCTTTGCCTTACCGTCGATACAATTGGGTAAATAATGGGTTCCTTCAGATTGGGTCACAGTTTGACCCCTTACTAAATATAACTGTGCCTTTACGGCATGATCATACTCCTCCAATATGGGGCGTGTTTCCAGTTTTTGTCACTTTAAAATCGTGATACTACCAGCACTGGTAAACATGGAAATCGGGAGTCCGTTTTCTATTCTTATGATTTTACTTACGATAATCTCTCAAGATATCGCGAGACTTCTGCCGTTTCTTTTGCTTAAATACATATCCGGTGGTCCTTACTCTCGTTTGGAACCACCTGTCCACGTGGGAGTTCTCTTTGATCCGCACTTTGTGCACAGATTTAGTAAGTACTTACCTACGCGAACTATGATTATCCTCTTTTAGTTCACGGTAATGAGCAGGGCTAGGTTCTTAATTGCATTGTTCCTCACTATATGCCTGTATGCGAATTTACCCATTTTTTATTAATGGTCTCTCCAGCTAGCCGATAATACTCACGTTTTAGTGCAGGGAGTGAGGTACTATTTTCAACGGATTTATGAGTGTTTATGAATATCGGACTGAGATAGATGTCTGTAGGCTTCTGTTTCCGTTCGTGTACTTCAAATAGATATTTATATACATTGCTCTGGTCAATCTATTGCATCTACCAAGCTGCGTCTGACCTATAAACAGTCATATCTGGAGCTTGTATAAACGAATAACGTTACAAACGATTATAGTTAGCAGACGGGCACCTCTCGTTAGGGCCTGATTTGTGGAGACAGTTATGTTTTTGTTTAGATTTGCATGCTTTAAAGGCAGTTATTCGGTCCGGGTACTCTAATAGCTATTTCATTTTTTATCGTTTAGGATAATGTACTAGTCCTGCACTATCTCGGTGAGACTGAGCCTCATCTCTTTTTTGTATTTTGTAGGACTGCTGAGGATACCAGACGCAGTTTTTCTTCATACGACCCATTAATGAAATATAATTGAAAGGAGTATCATGGGTTCATGAGATTATAATAATGCACTTGATTTTAAGGTGGGTTCTTTGCACTATCTATATACCATCAGTATTAGATGGTATGTGGGGGACACTTATGGAGTTTATTACATCTCTTTCCCTCTGTTGTGATTTATTCCAGTTGACATAAAGATCAATCATTGCTCTTCTGGATTTGTGACATCGTCTACCCATTACTTTTGGATAATTGTAGAGACTTCCACATTTTAAATATAGGTAAGGTATGATCATCTTGAGGTAGCATAATCTGTTCATCGATCTTATATTTAATTTTTGAGCACGTTTTTCCTTTTTTCAGATATTGATTAACTTAGAGTTATCTCTTTACGTGGTTCATGTCTATGACACTGCCGTTTGAGAATTAAGCAGAATCCATGGTTTTTAGTGTAAGTAACTGTACACTTATTATGCATCTTGATATGTTTCATGTTTTTTAGACTCTGTTAGGTTTTTTCGACCTCTGTCTTTCTGTACTTACAGGATATGTATGTTACATTATTAGACCAATTGAGTAGGTTTCATCAGTACTTGTTCATAGTACCTTCTTTATGCTCTCATAGGACTTTATCAACTAGTATCTTTGTACATTTACTGAAGATTTGGGTTATGTTGTGTCACATGTTGAGCTCAAGTGTCAACGCTAGTTTTTAACTATGTAAATAATTTGTGTATACTGACTTGGTCTATTCCTTGTTTTTTTTTATATTCCTTGGTGACAGTGTACATACAACTAATTTTTCTATTATACTTTTTAGGTCCCCTGTTCTTGTGGGTTTCTGACTGCCTGGAAGAGGTCCTGAGGAAGGTGGCCGGGTGCCGCCGAAACGCGCGCCGACCAGAGTGCGGGGTCTCATACTTAGTTTTGAGACCTGTTAGTTGGCAGGGGGATCCCTGCTGATTAGTTCCCGGATTCCTTTTTCACACGTAGTGTATGTGTATGTAATGTTAGTATGAATGGGTTAGTATACTGTGACTGGTTGTGTGTTATCAGGGGCATACGTATTGGTATTAATTGTCTTTTTCACGATTAGTTATTGTTAATGCAATTAATTTTTCTCTTTTTTCTTTTTTGTATGAATTATGAAATCATTTATGATATGTCAATACTGTGATTGTGTGTTTCTTATGAATTCTAACTTAAATGAAAATATAAATTTGAAAGCAATGCTAAAAATAAAAAATTAAACACTTCATATATTTTTTGAAGAAAATTAAAAAAAAGTTTGTTGTGTATCTGTCACCTTCAACATGAATAATGTGATGTATACTTGCAATGAATAATTGTGGCCAATGAGGGAACTTCTTTCTAGTTGTACTTTATCTCTTCCCCTCTGTTCCCTGGCCGTATTCCATATTTTGAGGGGGTCCCATCATTACTGCGCTAAGGTTGGAATTATTCATGTCAGACGCAGTTCAGTAGAACACCGTCTACTTACCCGCAATGATGCAGCGGTGAGTTGAATAGGTATGAAGGCTGCAGTGTAGATTGAATCAATCACTGGTAATTAATTTGCCAATGGCATCTGGAATAAGGAAAATAAAAGGGCTCCTTACTTCCCATTCAACCGGAAGGAGCACGAATGTGGCGCTAGCGTTGTGGAATCTAACATTACCTTATTAGACTTTGGCGGCGCAGTCCCGGTGATCCGCGCTGTACTCTGCAAGTCAGGGACTGGGAGTGAGTCAGCGCGCAAAAAATAGATGCTGCTCGGGAGCAAGTGCACGTTCAGGACGTGCGTTCTCACTCTGACAGGTTGCAGGCTACCCGTGTGTCCCGTTGCTGTCTGGTGAAGACAGACTCGTCTTGGAGAATGGGTCCCGGGGGGACCTGGCATGAGCCGGTGTCCCCCTTGGAAATTTCGCGCGATGGAATATCCCACGCGGCGCGATTGGCTGTTGGAAGGATTGGGGAGGTGCTGTTTCGTGCGCGGGGCGGGAGCGGGAGGGTGACGTCACTCGACAGGAGTGAAGGAGCGGTGACGTCGTGTTTTTGACCCACCCACCCGCCCTTAACTTTTGGGAGGTTGGTGAGGGTGGTTTTTGTATATCTGTCTGTTTTGTCTTTGTTAAAAAAAATAATAAATAAATTAATTAATTAATGAGATGTCACTCTAGGGCAGTCTTGACAGTTCTCCTTTTGTGTTATATTTTTGTTTAGGCGTGTTTTTAAGTGGTAGGATAGTCTAGAGCGGACGTATCCTTTCTCTCTGGGGGGTAGGGAGGGTAGGTGGAAAGGGAAAGGGAAAGTTGGAAGGAAAAACATTGGATTGGTATTAAAACAGTTTTGGATTTTTTGGAAAATAATGAAATTATTGGGGAATGGTGATGTAAAACCAGTTGGGGAAAAGGTTTGGGAAAAATTATACAAAGGTGTTTGTTTAATAAACGTAAGATTCGGAGTCTGTCTTTGGCTGTCCTAATAATAAAAGTGACCTTTTATGCTATATAGCAGAGTTGTGTGGAGTGTCCTTATTTGCGCGATGTTTAACGAGGCATAAAACAAGCCTGGATGGAAGAACTAATTCTATATGAGCGCCAGAACAAGACATGCCGGCATAACAATGGGTGAATTGGAATTAGACATATTAACCCATGACATGCTGATACTTCAGATAATCGGTAGTGAAAACAGACTGCTCTTTCCAAGGAATAAACATCACGAACATAAAGATATTATAGCCATATGGACATATAAACAATTATAAACAAAAAACAAGGTCATTTACTGATAGTGACACAAAGGTGATTAAAAATATGTCCAATGTTGAATTACAGTCAAGTTAACAAGATAGTGTGTATATATATGGACGATCCAGGGTGATGTACACGAAGAAAAACACAAAATACAATAAATGATTACAGTGTATTGTGCATTGCTGAAAAATAACAGTGATAAAGTAATTACAGTATCATAGCAAGGTACAGTGTATTGAACAATAATAAATAAATTTAAGCTCACGGACAGAAACAGCCTGCTTCTCTATAAGAGCTACCACCCAAGGGCTCTACGGCAGAATCTGCCGGTGGGACAATTCCTCCGGGTCCACAGGAACTGTTCAGAGACTGGAACTTATAATGAACAAGCAGAAGAACTAGAGAGGAAGCTACTCGACCTTCACTATCCAAAGAAAATGGTTAAAAAAGCCAAAAAGAGGGCCAGAAACAACAATCGGGAGGCACTACTGGAGAACATTCCTAAAGAAAAAGTAAATAGAATTGTGTGTGTTACTACATACACCCCAGTATCCAATACTGTTAGATCTGGGGGTCTCTAGTTGGCAATGGTATTCACCTTTGTCCAAATAGGGACCCTTACTTCTAAGTCAGGATAAGGGGATTACACTCCTTAACCGCATGCGCGCGGCGGTTTTTCCCGCTGTGCGCTACGTTTTTCAAGGTGCAGAGCGGGAATATCGTCGTAAAAATATCGACTAACCTTAATATCGCCGCAGAAATATCGACAAGAAGAAATATCGAAGACAAAAATATAGTTTGACAAGAATATCGACAGACAGGTAAGTAATATCGTTAACATTAATATAGTTGTAATAAATATCGTTTACAAAAACATAGTTTACAAAAATATAGTTTTTTAAATAATAATAAGTAATTAAGTGTTTTTAATGAGTATTGGTTGTCAAAGTAGTATTTTTTGTAGTATTTTATTAGTTAATACCGTATTTTATGTTGAATTTAGTGTTAATAGTTCCGTAGCGGGTTGTGGGTTTATAGGGGAGTAGGGTGGGAAGTAATTTAAATATAATAAAATAATTGATTAATTAATGTGTTAATTGAATATAAATAGTGTAATAAATAATAGTTAATTAATTTCAATTAGTTAATTGATTAATAATTATGTAAATTAATTATGTTAATTGTTTAATTAATTTTAGGTGTGTGTAGTTGAATTTTTAAGTGAAAAAGTAGTGAATTAATTACATTTTAATTGAATAATTATTTAATTAATGATTAATTAAATACAAATAAAGATTTGTTAATTTTTAAACATTGTAAATATAATAAAATAATTGATTAATTAATGTGTTAAATGAATATAAATAGTGTAATAAATAATAGTTAATTAATGTCAATTAGTTAATTGATTAATAATTATGTAACTTAATTACGTTAATTGTTTAATTAATTTTAGATGTGTGTAGTTGAATTTTTAAGTGAAAAAGTAGTGAATTAATTACATTTTAATTGAATAATTATTTAATTAATGATTAATTAAATAAAAATAAAGATTTGTTAATTTTTAAACATTGTAAATACATTTAGTAATTTTTACCCCTACACTATCCAACGCTTTCCCTACTGTTGCACCCTCTGGAGTGGGAATAGTAATTTTTACCCCTACGCTATCCAACGCTTTCCCTACTGTTGCACCCTCTGGAGTGGGAATAGTAATTTTTACCCCTACGCTATCCAACGCTTTCCCTACTGTTGCACCCTCTGGAGTGGGAATAGTAATTTTTACCCCTACGCTATCCAACGCTTTCCCTACTGTTGCACCCTCTGGAGTGGGAATAGTAATTTTTACCCCTATGCTATCCAATGCTTTCCCTACTGTTGCACCCTCTGGAGTGGGAATAGTAATTTTTACCCCTACGCTATCTAACGCTTTCCCTACTGTTGCACCCTCTGGAGTGGGAATAGTAATTTAAACCCCTACGCTATCCAACGCTTTCCCTACTGTTGCACCCTCTGGAGTGGGAATAGTAATTTAAACCCCTACGCTATCTAACGCTTTCCTTACTGTTGCACCCTCTGGAGTGGGAATAGTAATTTTTACCCCTACGCTATCCAAAGCTTTCCCTACTGTTGCACCCTCTGGAGTGGGAATAGTAATTTTTACCCCTACGCTACCCAACGTTTTCCCTACTGTTGCACCCTCTGGAGTGGGAATAGTAATTTTTATCCCTACGCTATCCAACGCTTTCCCTAATGTTGCACCCTCTGGAGTGGGAATAGTAATTGTTACCCCTATGCTATCCAACGCTTTCCCTACTGTTGCACCCTCTGGAGTGGGAATAGTAATTGTTACCCCTACGCTATCCAACGCTTTCCCTACTGTTGCACCCTCTGGAGTGGGAATAGTAATTTTTATCCCTACGCTATCCAACGCTTTCCCTAATGTTGCACCCTCTGGAGTGGGAATAGTAATTTTTACCCCTATGCTATCCAACGCTTTCCCTACTGTTGCACCCTCTGGAGTGGGAATAGTAATTTTTACCCCTCCGCTATCCAACGCTTTCCCTACTGTTGCACCCTCTGGAGTGGGAATAGTAATTTTTACCCCTACGCTATCCAACGCTTTCCCTACTGTTGCACCCTCTGGAGTGGGAATAGTAATTTTTACCCCTACGCTATCCAACGCTTTCCCTACTGTTGCACCCTCTGGAGTGGGAATAGTAATTTTTACCCCTACGCTATCCAACGCTTTCCCTACTGTTACACCCTCTGGAGTGGAAATAGTAATTTTTACCCCTACGCTATCCAACGCTTTCCCTACTGTTGCACCCTCTGGAGTGGGAATAGTAATTTTTACCCCTACGCTATCCAACGCTTTCCCTACTGTTGCACCCTCTGGAGTGGAAATAGTAATTTAAACCCCTACGCTATCCAACGCTTTCCCTACTGTTGCACCCTCTGGAGTGGGAATAGTAATTTAAACCCCTACGCTATCCAACGCTTTCCCTACTGTTGCACCCTCTGGAGTGGGAATAGTAATTTTTACCCCTTCGCTATCAAATGTTTTAATTAATAATATATTTTATATTTTAATTATATGTATGTATTATTGTTGTTATATAAAGTAATGTGTTAAATATATGTATATGTACACATTTATTAAGTTTATAATGAAAAAGTGTAGTTAATTTGTTTTCAATAGTCAAAAATAAAAGTAATGTAATGTATTTTGTTAATAGTACTTATATTTATTTAATATTGAATGTAATTTTAATTAATTTAAAAAGTCGATATTTTTTACATCGATATTTATTACAACGATATTTTTGAGTCGATATTTATGTACTTACCTGTTTAGGTATAGGGTGTCGATATTTTTGTAAACAATATTTTTACAACTATATTTTTGTCAACTATATTTTTGTAATCGATATTTCAACACCCTACCGTTTTTCAAAACCCCGTGGTGCATGACGAGCTCAGCTCGTCATGAGCGTACGAGAGGCGTAACTCATGACGAGCTGAGCTCGTCATCAGCCTCAAAGGGGTTAATAACCCCTGCTCACCCCCTTGATAGATTGGCACGAGCAGACAGGCTTATCGCAGAGGCAGTGTGTTAAGCATTTGTGAATATACACAGTAATACAGAGAAAACACTACAGATGGACACAACACAGGTTTTTTAAAAATAAGTATTCTTTATATAGACTTAAACACAAGACCACAAACGACAACAATCCACAATACTACACTTAAGGTTACTTAACCACATGCGTGCGGCATGATTTCCGCCCGCACGCTGAGAATTTGTAAAGCCCATTATTCATGACGAGCTGGGCTCGTCATGAGCGTGCGAGGAGGCTACCTCATGACGAGCCCAGCTCGTCATGAGCGTCGAAGGGGTTAAAAGATGATTAAAGTCTCTTAGTTCAAGTTGATGGTAGATGCGATAAAGTTCTCAACAAAGTACCTGGATGCGTAACGCAAAGCAAACAAAAAGACTCGCAGAAGGGGAGATGCGTTGGTTCCGTGACCCGGGGGAACGGTTGCGTCCTTCCTCAATGCTTGTGCAGAGTAGGGGACTCGTCGTGAGCCTTACCGTTGCGGAGGTGATGCGTAGATTCTCGGCCTGCGGGCCCGTTGCGGTGCGCAAGATGGCCCCTTGATGCGATGCGATGACGATGCGATGATCCAGTTGCGATGCGAGAAGATGGTGCCCTTGATGCGGCGATGCGATGACGATGCGATGACGCACTGGCAGCCTTGCGACAACTCCGTACTTTGGAGCTGCAACAGGCCCGGCAACACGCTTCTCCGGTGATGCGATGGCGATTCTCTCGATGGCGTCACGCTTCTCCGGTGATGCGACAGCAGACAACTTCGATGAACACAGGCTTCCAGGGAGATGCGACGAAGGCTCGCTTCTCCGGCCATGCGATGATATCAGCTGCGGCGGCGACACGCTTCTTCTCGATGCGTCGCGCTTCCAGCTTCCAGCGGCACGCAAGTGACTGGAGTCAGAATTCCCAGCAAGGAAATTCATGAGGGAGGTGGAGGTGAAGTCTTTAGGCCCTGAGACTACAGCAGGAGGCAAGCACAGTTCAAGCCCTTGGAGAATATTCTGTAGATGAAAGTCCTCACAAAGTTCCTTCTCCTTTCCCTTGGCAATGAAGCAACCACTGCAGGCCAACCCAGCAAACAGCACACTGGCAGAGGTGCAGTCCAAACTCCTGCAGCTTCCTTGGTTCTTCTCCTTGGCAGAAAGGTTTCTTGTTCCAGAAGTGATCTAATTTCTTGGGGGCAGGGTCTCAATACTTATACCCCAAAATACTTTGTTCTCTGAAGGCAGAGCGGCCTCTGCCTAGTTCAAACCAGTTCCTGAGCACTTTGTTGACATGACTCTCTTCTTCCTTTCACTGTGCAGGGCAGAGACATCAGACGCCCCACAGGAGGTGGAGCCAGCACAGGGGAGGGAAGATGCAGCTCTGGAGTACTCTGTTGACATGATTCCTCCTCTTCTTTCACTGTGCAGGGCAGAGACATCAGACAAGCCATAGGGGGTGGAGCCAGCATTGTAGAGGGAAGGCCCAGCCCTATTCAGGTCCCAGGTGCAACTCCTCCCTCACATCTGGTTGTAAATCTCTCTATTCCCCACTGGGCTGTCCCAGCCTGTCTCCTGGAATACCCCCAGCCCTGTCACACACAAACCCAGACAAGGAATACACAACTCAGCAGAGGCGGGCTCAGATGGTTAGGCAAGCAAATACCTACTTTCTAAAAGTGGTATTTGCACACACAGAACATTAAAATAAACTTTACTAAAAGATGTATTTTATTATTCTGAGTTCAGGCATACTAAATTCGAATTTCTACCATGTTCCCTGAGTCAGTTAGGATTGTCAGAATGTAACAATCTTAACTGCCAATTCTGGCCTATGAGAACAGGTAGCCTTCAATAGTGAAAAACGAAAATGGCTGTAATTCACTATTAGAACATGCTACACACATCAGAGCATGTCCTACCTTATACTTACAATGCACCCTGCCCGTGGGCCTACCATAGGGGTGTCTAACATGAAGCAAAAGGGAAGGTTTAGGGGCTGGCAAGTGGGTGCACTTGGCCAAGTCAACATGGCAGTGCTAGACTGCACGCAGGCTCTGCAATGGCAGGCCTGAGACACACTTTACAAGCTGCTTCTGTGGGTGGCACACCCAGTGCTGCAAGCCCACCAGCAGCATTTGATTTACAAGCCCTGGGCACACATGGTGCACTGTACTAGGGGCTGACAGATAAATCAAATAACCCAATCATGGAATAACCAATCAGTACATTAATTTAACATAGGGAGCACTTGCACTGTTGCACTGATTAGCAGTAGCACAGTGCCCAAAGCATAAATCCAGCAAAAACATATCAAAACAGAGGAGGCAATCTGTCAAAAATGAGAGGGAGACTCACGCCAATAATGTCAGGTCTAACGTGTCCCCTCCAGGTGAAATGTGGGGAGAACTATCCTTCCCCTTGGGAGTTCTCTTCGCTAAGGCAGAAAAATCTAGACAGATCATCAGCGTTGGCGTGTTCTGTACCAGGGCGATGTTCCACCGTAAAGTCCATACCCTGTAGGGAGATGGACCACCTCAACAACTTTGGGTTCTCACCCCTCATCTGCATCAGCCATCTGAGGGGCCTGTGGTCGGTCTAAACTCGGAAGTGAGTCCCAAACAAGTATGGTCTCAACTTCTTCAGTGCCCAGACCACAGCAAATGCCTCACGCTCAATTGCACTCCACCTCTGTTCCCGTGGAAGTAACCTCCGACTGATGAAGGCTAAAGGTTGGTCAAAGCCCTCTTCAGTAATCTGTGACAGAACAGCCCCCACACCATGCTCTGTAGCGTCTGTCTGTACAATGAAGTTGGGTGCCTGAAACACGGGTGCTGTGCACATGGCAGTCTTCAGGGTGTCAAAAGCTTCCTGACAGGTGTCAGTCCAGATCACTTTCCTGGGCTGCTTCCTGGAAGCCAGCTCAGTCAAAGGTGCAACAATGTTGCCATACCTCCTGACAAACCTCCTGTAGTACCCTGTGAGTCCTAAAAAGGCTCTCACCTGTGTCTGAGTCTTTTGGGGTTCCCATGCCAGGATGGTATCAATCTTGGGTTGTAGGGGTGCCACCTGGCAGCTTCCTACCTGGTGACCCAAGTATACAACGGAGCCCTGCCCGATCTGACACTTACTTGCCTTGATCGTGAGGCCTGCCTTGCGCAGTGCCATCAACACTTCCCAAAGGTGCTGCAAGTGTCTTCCCAACCAGCGCTGAACACAGCAATGTCATCCAGGTAGGCAGCACTGAATTCCTTCAGCCCAGCCAACACCTGGTTGACCAACCTCTGAAAGGTGGCAGGGGCATTCTTCATCCCAAATGGCATAACCCGGAACTGGAAATGCCCATCTGGTGTGGAGAATGCTGACCTCTCTTTGGCCCCATCGGTCAAGGCGATCTGCCAGTACCCAGCCGTCAAATCAAACGTGCTGATGTACCGTGCAGCTCCTAGCCGATCAATGAGCTCACCAGCTCTGGGGATGGGGTGCGCGTCAGTCCTGGTGACTGAGTTGAGCCCTCGGTAGTCCACACAGAACCGGAGTTCAGGTGTGGCACCCGGCGAGGCAGCCTTTGGGACCAAGACCACTGGGCTGGCCCAAGGACTGTTGGAGGACTTAATGACCCCTAAGGCAAACATCTTGGAGACTTCCTTCTTAATGTAAGCCCTAACATTGTCAGTCACTCTGTAAGCCTTGTGCTTCACAGGAGGACTGTGCCAGTGGCCACATCATGGACGCACAACTCCGTGACACCAGGAACCAAGGAAAATAGATCAGAGAATTGCCCCAACAGTTGGTGACAATCTTTTTTTTTTTTAAACTTTATTTTTATATTTCAAGTGACAGTACATCAACAAGAGGTGCAGTTACGAACACACATTGCATATCATATACAGTAACGAGAATTGCATGTACAGAGGCAGGGACCAAGAGTCTAGACACAACCATCATCCCAGTGCAGCATTATGCCAGCTGGTCTTATCCCTCCCGCCCAGGGCCACATCGCAGCCACATCTTCCCGCCCCATCCAATCACATCGATGAGCATCAAGCAATTCAGCAATCACCAATGACAAGGAAATGTTAACTCCACTGTGCACACCACACTCCTGTATAGGCAAATCTGAAGGCATAGGAGCATCGAATTTCAATACCGCCCCCCTGCAACCCACACAAAGTACGTGACTGTCTCTCTGATGTTGTGAGTGTATCTACATGACGGGGTGCTTTTGAGGAATACATAAATGTGTCGCAGCAAATGGGCGGACGTGCATCTAATCATGTATCTCATCTCCTTCATCTTCGTCACTTTTACTCAAATAGCCTTTGAGTGGGCCCCAGATATCAGCAGGTCTTGAGGTTATTGGCAATAGCTCCGAGTACGTGGTAATCTGTTCCTGACAATAGGTGAGGTCTCGTAGCCAGTCCTTGAATTTAGGGGCCCTCCCCCTGCCCCATCTGCATGCCACTCGCCTCTTGGCCATTAGGAAGGCAAGAGCAATAAATTTGCGGTGTGCTGCCTGTATAGGTTCCACGTACCCCAAAAGTGCCATGATAGGGGACGGGTCAATTTTTAAGTCTATCATCGTTGAGAGGGCGGTGAACGCCTGACACCAATAGCTCTGAACCGCATCACACGTCCACGCCAAGTGGAGAAAGTCCGCACCTGGGGCATGGCATCTATCACAATTATCTGTAGTGCGAAGCTGGAAGCGATACATCCGGGCTGGAGTGCAATAAAGTCTATGCACAAACTTATAATGGATAATCCTGAACCTGCTGCTGGAGGAGATGCGTTCAGTCTGCTGAAGGCAGAACTCCCATTGCCTGTCAGACAGAGGGGTCTCCAACTCTTGGTCCCATTTAGCCCTAGCCGGCAATTGCGGGCCGGCCACCGACCAGTGGACTGACCTATAGATAGTTGAGACTAGTTTGCGAGGGGTATCATCTTGGAGCATGCGCTGCAGGGGGGCAACCGTCAGGGGTTCTTTCGGAAATTCAGGTGTAACAGCTTTAATCCCTTGCCTGAGTCGAATGTAGAGAAAGACATCGAGTGGAGTCAGCCGGACGCCCTCCCAGAGATGTTCTATGGAACGGAATGTTCCATTGTGATATAAATCACCCCACGTTTTGATATTAGTTTTATGAAGTAGCTTATGAAATCCTGCCTTCTGTAGAAGGGGCATACTTGGGTGATAGGCAAGGGGCAAGAGCGGTGCATACACCATGCCAATTTCCAATTTGCGAGTCAAGTGGGTCCAAGCCGTCACTGTGCTCATCACCAGCGTGGACGTTGTATCCCTGCCGGGAACTAGAGTGTACAGCGCACCTTCGATAGGTATTAGATGAGCCAGCCAATGCTCCGCTGCTAACTGAGACATGTATCGAGGTTGTTTCACCCAATAGAAGGCATATTGAGCCTGAGCAGCTTGATAATAGAGCTCAAAATCAGGAACGCCAAATCTTCCCTTACTATATGGCACAATGAGGACTTCCCACTTGAGCCGAGGCGATTTCCCGCCCCACACTAACCTGATAAGCTCCGTTCACAGCTGCGAGAAAAAAAAACGGCCTGGATAGTAAGGAATATTTAAAAATAAATATAACAATTGGGGCAAGATCACCATTTTGATCAACGAAGTTCTACCCGCCATGGAAAGTGGTAACGTGATCCATCGGGAGATATTGTCTGTGATGCGATTCATTGTCGTACCATAATTGGCCCTCATCAATTCGTCTCGGGTTTTTTCTATGTGGATACCTAGGTACTTGAAATTGCCCTCACATCAGGCTAGAGGATAATCTAGCGGAAACTGCTTCGTGGAGGCTGTGATAGGAAATATACAAGACTTGCCCCAGTTGATCTGAACTCCGGAGAGTCTACCAAAACGCACAAATTCACGAAGAATCGGGTTTAAATTAGCACTGGGCTCTCGTATATATAAAGTAATATCGTCTGCGTACAGAGATAGAAGTATTTGTCGTTGAAAACACCTGAGCGCCTTGTCGTTGTGGTGCTGTCGCAGTTTTGCCGCAAGCGGTTCCGTCACTATAGCAAACAACAGCGGCGATAGGGGGCATCCCTGCCTGGTACCCCTAGTGATAGGGAATGCCGTGGAGAGTTTACCGTTGATGAGTACCTTGGCCTCTGGAGCTTCATATAGGAGCTTGATCCATGAAAGAAATAGGGCCGGAAATCCCATGCGTTCCATTACTTGAAATAAATAATCCCATTCTAAGGTGTCAAACGCCTTGGTGGCATCAAGGAAAACAGCCGCCATTGGTAGATCCTCAGAAACAGTGTTCAGGATCGAGAAGAAAGTACGTAAATTATGGGACGTTGCCCTGCCAGGCACGAAGCCCGATTGGTCTGGCAGGATCAGATTAGGGAGCAGGAGACTGATACGGGTGGTAATCAATTTAGCCAGTATTTTCGCATCGCAGTTAAGCAATGAGAGCGGTCTATAAGAATCACATTTATTTGCCGGTTTACCCGGTTTCAAAAGTGAGGTGATGAGGGTGAAGCGCATGGAGGGGGGTAAGTGGCCAACCTCTAGGGCATCTTCATAAACCTCTCTCAATACCGGTGCCATAAAGTCAATGTATGTTTTATAGAATTCTATTGGGATTCCATCAAGCCCCGTAGCCTTCCATGATTGCATGTGCATGATAGCTTCCCTCACCTCATCAAGCTCAAATGGGGCATTTAGGAAGGCTCTTTGTGCATCACTTAGCCACTCTAGGGATACATCAGCAAGGTAATCTTGCAAATTTAACCTGTTCGTTCTAGTGGACGTTTATAGTGCGCCATAGTGGTTCACAAATGCATTAAGGATCTGCATAGTGTCCCTATATACCAGTCCCTCCGAGGGTTCTAGCTCCAATGTTACGGCCGCATTAATTTTATAGTCGCAGCTAGCGCCTATCCCGTCCTCTCGCCTTCACCGAATCGACGAGCCGTCCAGTATTTGCCCCTAAATTTGCTTTCCCTCGTGGCCTCATCTGTGTATTCGGTCAGTGTGTCACGTATGCTTGAAAGGGTGGCATTGTCAGGACTATCAACCAAAACGTGCTCAAGGGCCTTGAGTTTGTCCTCCAAAAGACGCAATCGACCCATTATACTCTTTAAAATTCCCGACCCCTTCGCTATGCATATGCCTCGTAGTGTGACCTTAAAGGCGTCCCAGATAGTCTCCACATCTTTTACAGAATCTTTATTGCGCCTAAAGAAGTCTAAGCACTCCTCTCTCAGCTCTTCTTGAAAAGCATTATCTAACAACATCGTGGGCTGTAACGGCCAAGCAGTCGGGGGAGGACCAAGGTCCGTTGATCGCAACGTAACTTTGACTGGGGAGTGATCAGAGTAGGTTCTAGGGAGGTGCTGTGCTGCAGTAAGCGCAGCATTTAGCTGCGGTGAGATGAGTATATAATCAAGCCTCGCCCATGAACGCGCATGTGCCGTGAAATGTGTACCTTCCCTCCCATCCATGTGCATACGTCTCCAAGCGTCCAGAAGATTATGATCTTTTATAGATTCAAGCAATGGCATTCTAGCTTTAGTGTAGGGATGTGGGGCAGGGTGTGATCTATCTATAACAGGGTTAAGTGAAGTATTAAAATCCCCCCCCCCCCAGAGAAGGTGCTGGGGACCCGTGCCTACAATAGCCGCCCACAGGTCTTCAAAGAAATGGGGTCATCTGTGTTAGGGCCATTACAACATACCAACGTAATAGCTGTATGTCCCAGTCTGTCCCACATTATACAATACCTCCCGTTCCCATCCACCTTGGTGCCGGCTAAGACAAAAGGTGTGCCTGTCTTCACCAAAATCGCTGTGCCTCTCGCATATGTTGAGTAAGAGGAGAAGGCAGTGTTCAGCGCCCATCTACTAGCAAAGGTGGGACCTGGTCGATGGCTGAAGTGGGTCTCTTGGAGAAATGCTATGTGTATTGAATGGCGATCAAGATAGGATAAGATTTGCCTCCTTTTTCTCGGGTCTCCCAGGCCCCTTACATTCCATGTTAGCACATTCAAATCAGTACCCTCCATTAGTGTGGTCGTGTCCAAGGGTTGTAGAATGTGTCAGTAAAGACCACCGCAGCCAGTCACTGCGAGCAAGGGCAGGTGTAAAGCATTCTATGTCGCTGCTGCGCCGACCCGCCAATCCAAGCCTCCTCGAGTTGTACACGCCAACGAAATTTCTGTTATTGGTGTGAATGTGTACCATATGCACCTCAGCGTATGTCCTAGTAATACTCTCATCAAGCGATCCTGTAGGATCCAGTTTGAACAATTCTTCGACATCTGTTACTTCAAAGTAAACCATAACATTCCTGAACTCCCCCCCCTCCCATGCCCCGAAACTGAAATATCCACCCCTTGCAGGTGGCAAAAAACACCATTGCCGTGGCAGCAGTGATAGCAGTATATACATCACATGACAGGCCCATTTTCAGGAATGCAAGTTGGCCAACGACAGGGGCAGTTGTACCTCCCTCCTCCCAACCGACGTCCCGTGTAGGTATCATAAGACGGGCCCGGACATCAGTGCTATCTAGTCTTCTGAGTGAGCAAGAACATATCACGGTACAGAAGCAGTCCCCGCTAATCATTCGTATCGTACATGCATCAATACTGCCTGTATACTACGGAGCAATGAGTTACACAAATAAACCATCATTCCGCCCCCCACCCACTGAAGCATCCCCAACTTGCCAGAATCCCCATCCCACCCACCACCCATCACAACACCCAAACAATTCAAGATTTGCAAAGTATGCAACATTGTCAATGGGGTATACCCTATGGGGACCATCAAGAGGCAAGCACAAAGCCACCCCCCGCCACCGCACCCATCATCCCGTACGGCCTCCAGGGAGCAAAGCAAAGGGGAAGGGGGGGTGGTGCCTGGAGTACATTACCACCAACAGTCCAGGATCCGTCCATGGTATGTTCGCTTAGCAGCGGCGGAGTCGTACACCCGGTTACCTCTCAGGGACGCTCGAGCAATGTCAATAGGTCAGCATAATGTTCAATAAGATCGGCCCCTAGATTTACAGGTCTTGATGCAGTGATTCGTCGTCATCACGCTCTCCACCTTCATTGTTTCTCTGGTCAGCTCTTGCACGACGCAGGCTTTTCAAAAAATCTTCTACCTGTTGTGGATTTGTAAAGAAGCGTTGCTTTGCTTGGTGGGTTACTCTTAGCTTAGCAGGGTATAATAACGCATAGTCAATCTGTAGAGCGCGGAGTTTCTTCTTTACATCCAGGAATTTCCTCCGTTGTTCCTGCACCACAGGTGTAAAGTCAGGGTAAATGGAGAAGCTGACTCCGTCACAGGAGAGATTGCGGTTGGTGCGCGCTGCTCTCAGTGCAGTGTCGCGGTCACGGTAGTTAAGAAGACGCGCAATTATGGGCCTTGGTGGGGCTCCTGGTTTTGGCTGCGGTCCAAGCGAACGGTGCGCCCGCTCTACAATGAATTGCTTGGAAAATGCTTCTGTTCCAACCGCAGCTAACAGTATCTTTTCCACGTAGTCTTCCATGCGCCCCGTGTTGGTGGATTCCGGCACACCTATCACTCGAATATTGTTCCTGCGGCTGCGGGCCTCCAACTCCTCATTCTTAGCCGCAATAACCCTGAGGACATTGTCCATTCGCGAGAGGTGCGTGGAATGAGAGGCCGTCGTATCCTCATGATCAGATATGCGCCGTTCGGCTTCCGTGATGCGTTCCTCATGTATATCCATTTTTTGAGCTATGGCGTCCATTCTGGATGAGATTCGATCCACTTTGTCCACTTTTGTAGCAAACCCCTGCCTCATTTCCTGCATCAGTTGTTGCATTGCGGACTCAGAGGAGGCAAGGCTCGCCTCAGCCGTCGAGGGGCTCTGGGAACAGGCCGCATCAGGCGGATGACACAATCCTTTCTTGCTGCTTGTACTTTCAAATGTCAGCTTAGGCTGCTTATTATCTGGTTTCCCCATTGTAGTCTGTTGGTATGGGCTGGTGGTAACAGACGATGGTCGTGGGTCTCGTATTATACGGCTTGGGCAAGCGCTCGATCGTATATGCACAGAACCGTGCAACCGGCTGTCTTTATCACTGGTGTTCAAGGCAGGCCGGATAGGCCACAGAGGTATACCACTGGTGTAAGAGAACGGGCAACCAATCCACCTGTACCAGAGCAGCAAGATATGATAAAAATGTGGCAGGCAGGTCTCTCAGCCTGGAATCTCAGAGGGAGCAGCATGAGCCACGTGGTCACGACTAGGCCGGGCAAGCAGAAAGTCCCCCCCTCGTGTTTTCGCCGCACTCAAAGGCGGTATTTCAGAGGTCGAGTCTACCCAATTAGACTCCCAGCCTTTGCGCCACAGCACCTGAAGCGTTGCAGGGAAACATGTACGAGCCGAGCCAAGACAGTGACCCTCGTGCACCTTTACCGAGTCTGTAGACAGTGCGTCGCCCTACAGTGCCGATGGTTCCCTAAGGCGTCAATGTGCTACAAATATGTTCTGCACTACCACTGCGCAGGGATAGAAGGGAGATTCCAATGGCGCATTACAGATTTCCGTGGTGTCCCAGGATCGTGCTCCACAGCATGTCGTAGGGCCGCCCAGCCGTTTAAGCGCCCGCAGCGCCCGCACCCCGCCTCGCCGCCTGAGGCCTGCAGCGGCCGCGGGACCTCCTTGTATGCGTGTATGGGCGCCAGCTAACCCCAGCGCTAGTTTAGCCCTTACTTCGGTCTGCGGTGTAAGGGCTTTGTCACCAGTCACTCAGGCCCGGGCAGCTACCTAGATGAAGGACAGCAAGCACAGTACGTCCCTGACTCCACTGCTGCAGGGGACGCGCTGCTGCCAAAGTGCCCGTAGTCACTATCTCAGAAAGGGGCAGCGGGAGGAGACAAGCCTTTTCATCCAAATCGCCTCAAAGTTATTTCGTTCCGACTCAAGCTCCAGCCAGTCGACGTGACCAGCGGATGGCTGCTGTAGCGTCCCGAACCCAGCTCCTTACCGCAGTTCTGTGGTGTTTCTTGTTTTCCCTGCACCGGCACACAGCTCTCTCAGAGGAGGCGCAATGGTCACGTTATGTGCCAAGCCGATGTCGCTGTAACCGAAGGGCACTGTATTTTCCCGGGCTGCAGCAATTCCGAAGGCGGGCGCCTCCTCGGTCGTCTCTCCGTGCGAGGCCTGGTCGCCTCGTGTAGCGCCGCGGGCTGGCGTAGGGTTCCGGTCCCCGCAGTCTGCTCCACCGCTCTCCAGTGCAGGTCTCGGCAAGAAAATCACTGGTCCCAGTGTCACCATGCCGGGTCGTAGAGCCTCCAAAATTTCCCCGCCGCTGCAAATATGTGTGTTCTGCACTCAATCGTAATTTTGACAGATATGGAGTTAGTTTCAGCAGATAAATAAAGGATTAATGATCCAGGCAGCAGGAGCCTCACGCAAGTGCGGCCATTCTGCTCGTGCGCCCTCTAGCGCCCCCCAGTTGGTGACAATCTTGCTGCTGATCAGGGGTCAGTGTGGCAGAGAGGCTGACGCCGTCCACTGACCCATCATGCTCTGTTGCAGACAGGAGGTCAGGAAGAGGCTCGGTCTCCTCCTCCATTCCATCATCTGTCGCTAGGAGCATGCCCACTTCAGATCTTTCTAAGTGGGGCTTCAGGCGGTTAATATGAAGGACCCTCAAAGGGTTCCTTGGAGACCGCAAGTTCACCAGATAGGTGACATCACTCTTGCGCTCGACCACCTCATACGGACCTGTCCACCTATCCTGGAGCGCACAAGGCTCCACAGGGGCCATGACCCAAACTTTCTGTCCAGGTTGAAGCTCAATCAGAGTGGCATTCTGATCGTACCACCGCTTCATCTCTTCCTGGCTGGTTTCCAGATTCGCCTGAGCGAGATCCCTGAAACGCCGAGTCTGGTACCTGAAGGCCAGCATGTAGCTATATACATCCTGGGGAGGTTTCCTGGGAGATTGCTCCCAGCCTTCCTTGACCAGACTTAAAGGTCATCTTACCGGGTGACCATACAAATGCTCAAAGGGGCTGAACCCTAGAGACTTTTGTGGCACCTCTTGGTAGGCAAACAGAAGGCATGGCAAGAGGACGTCCCACTTACGCCTCATTGGTTCTTCAAGACCCATGATCATGCCCTTAAGGGTCGGGTTGAATCTCTCAACCAGCCCATTTCCTTGTGGGTGGTAAGGAGTGGTGAACTTGTAGGTAACACCACACTCCTTCCACAGAGACTTCATATAATTGGAAATGAAGTTTGTACCTCGGTCAGACATAACCTTTCTGGGGAACCCCACACGGGAGAAGATCCCCATCAGTGCACGTCCCACCGCTGGGGCCGTCACTGTCCTGAGCGGAATGACTTCCGGGTACCGGGTAGCATGGTCCACCAAGACCAGATTAAACCTGTTGCCCATGGCTGTCTTGGGGTCCAGTGGCCCCACAATGTCAATGCCCACCCGTTCAAAGGGGGTACTGACTACAGGGAAAGGTTGGAGAGGGGCCTTGTCTTGCTGGCAAGTTTGACAGGTCCTACAATGAGTATCTGAACTCGTCCTCATCTGGGGCCAATAAAAGTGGGAGACAAGCCTTTCAAAGGTCTTCTTCTGCCCCCAGATGACCAGCTAAAGGAACATCATGAGCCAAACCCAGTAGGAAGGCTCTGAAGCGCTGGGGTACCACCAGCAAAAGGGCTGACCCAGGCTCAGCAACCTTAGGCTCGCTAAACAGGAGACCATTCTCCCAGTAGATCCAATGTGATCCAGACTGATCACCTGCTGCCTGGTTTGTGGCCTGTTGCCTCAAACCCACAAGAGAAGGGCACTTCTTCTGCTCTTCACAAAATTCCTCCCTGGAGGGACCCCCTTCTTGCTGCCAATGGGTCAGCTCAGGTAGGTTCCCCAGTTCAGAAACTTGCTCACCAGTGGGTTCCAGGGCATCCCACTCAAGGTCTGCCTCCTCCTGGACCGTGGGAACAATAGAGGCTGGTTTCCCACGCCCCTGACCTCTTCTCTTTAAGGCCGGTCCCTGGGCCATATTTTCAGGCTCCAGGGTCTCTTGAACACCCTTAGCTGCCATAGACCGAGTGGTCACACATGCCCACTCAGGCAGACCCAACATCTCCAAATGCGCCTTCCTCTCCACCTTCATCCAAGGGGAGTTTTCTAAATCATTGCCTAACAGACAATCAACAGGCATGGATGGCCTCACAGCTACTTGAAGAGTACCAGAGACCCCCCCCCGCCCCTCAAAGGGAACTTGAGCCACCTTGCAATGGCTCTCTGTGTTATCAGCGGCAACAACTGGGAAGAATGCATGAGGGACTACCTGTTCTTCAGAGACCAAGTGACACTTGACAGCTGTCACACTTGCTCCTGTGTCTCTGAGAGCCTCCAATCTATGGCCATTGATGGTCACCCACTGGAAAACAATTAGCAGACAAGTGCTCCCTAGCAATCAAGTCATAGAGCGCTTGAAAATTATCAACATTGCAACCCCTCACCCAACCATCCATAGCTCTGCAAAAGAAAGACACATATTCTACCCAAGGGGTTCCCTCCAGTTTCTTACAATTCCTAAACCTCTGTCTATAGAGCTCTGGAGTTAATCCATACCTTGTCATCAGTGCTTCCTTCATGTGGTGATAAGACATCCTATGAGTACTGGGTAGGTCTAACAAAGTATCCCTCCCCTCAGTCAGAAGGCGGCCCCACAACCCCGCTCTCCAATCCTTCTAAGGGAACTGGTGGGCCAACATTGCTATCTCATAGGCTGCAAACCACTGACCAATATCTTCACCTTTGTGAAAATCTTTGATGACATCCTTGGGAATATGTACCCTACCTTCTGAAGGCACAGATGGTGCGCTGCCACCAGAGGGATTGATTCCTAAGCCCTTGGCCTTGATCTCTAACTCCCTCACCATCTTCTCATGTTCCATTCTCATTCTCTCTCTTTCCAAAGACAACCTGTTGTTCTCTGCTTCCCTCTGACCCTCCATCTTAAGCTTAGCCAACTCCAGCTTGAGTGCTCTATTTCTCTCCCTGTCTTCCAGCTGCCTGGGGGACAGGTCTTTGGAAGAGATGCTGCTGCCAGGTGGGGACGACTCCCCTCCCCTGGCTGGAAACTCTGGCCCATCATTTTGCCCATCTGCATCCCCTACAGGATCTACCACAAGATCAGGGACATTTCTGGCTTCTACCCAGGCCCTCAGCGCCTTTTGGTAGTCTTCGTTTTTAGAAATGCCTGGTGTAGCAACTTTCAATTTCCTGCAGAGATACTTGAGCTGTTTCACAGTGTAGGTTTCCAACCTATCTTCCTCAAAATCAAGGTCCATAGATGCAACAGATTCTGGTTTACTCATGGTAGTAAAAATTGGGAGTCTTCAGGAAAAAACTAACAGTCCAAGGAAAAAGGATTCTAAAAAAGTATGTGGTCGCGCTTGGTCTGCACTCACTAGTAGTGTACACCAATCACTGTATATGAAACACAAATGCAAAGTCCAAATCCCACCGCTGCCACCGATGTTAGATCTGGGGGTCTCTAGTTGGCAATGGTATTCACCTTTGTCCAAATAGGGACCCTTACTTCTAAGTCAGGATAAGGGGATTATACCCCTTAATAACCCCTGCTCACCCCCTTGGTAGCTTGGCACGAGCAGACAGGCTTATCTCAGAGACAGTGTGTTAAGCATTTGTAAATATACACAGTAATACAGTGAAAACACTACAGATGGACACAACACAGGTTTTTATAAAAATAAGTATTATTTATATAGACTTAAACACAAGACCTCAAACGACAAAAATCCACAATATTACACTTATGGTGACTTAAAAGATGATTAAAGTCTCTTAGTTCAAGTTGATGGTAGATACGATAAAGTTCTCAACAAAGTACCTGGATGCGTAACGCAAAGTAAAGAAAAAGACTAGCAGAAGGGGAGATGCGTCGGTTCCGTGACCCAGGGGAACGGTTGCGTCCTTCCTCAATGCTTGCGCAGAGCAGGGGACTCATCGTGAGCCTTAACGGTGCGGAGGTGATGCGTAGATTCTCGGCCTGCGGGCCCGTTGCGGTGCGCAAGATGGCGTCTTGATGTGATGCGATGACGATGCGATGATCCAGTTGCGATGTGAGAAGATGGTGCCCTTGATGCGGCGATGCGATGACGATGCGAGGACGCCCTGGCAGCCTTGCGACGACTCTGTACTTTGGAGCCGCGACACGCTTCTCCGGTGATGCGATGGCGACTCTCTCGATGGCGTCACGCTTCTTGTGTGATGCGACAGCAGACAGCTTCGATGAACACACGCTTCCAGGGAGATGCGACGAACGCTCGCTTCTCCGGCCATGCGATGATTTCAGCTGCGGCGGCGACACGCTTCTTCTCGATGCGTGCCGCTTCCAGCTCCCAGCGGCACACAAGTGAATGGAGTCAGAATTCCCAGCAAGGAAATTCATGAGGGAGCTGGAGGTGAAGTCTTTTGGCCCTGAGACTTCAGCAGGAGGCAAGCACAGTTCAAGCCCTTGGAGAATATTCTGTAGATGAAAATCCTTACAAAGTTCCTTCTCCTTTCCCTTGGCAATGAAGCAACCACTGCAGGCCAACCCAGCAAACAGCACACTGGCAGAGGGGCAGTCCAACTCCTGCAGCTTCCAAGGTTTCTTGTTCCAGAAGTGATCTAATTTCTTGGGAGCAGGGTACCAATACGTATACCCCAAAATCCTTTGTTCTCTGAAGGCAGAGAGGCCTCTCCCTAGTTCAAACCAGTTCCTGAGCACTTTGTTGACATGGCTCTCTTTGTCCTTTCACTGTGCAGGGCAGAGACATCAGCCGCCCCACAGGAGGTGGAGCCAGCACAGGGGAGGGAAGATACAGCTCTGGAGCACTCTGTTGACATGATTCCTCCTCTTCTTTCACTGTGCAGGGCAGAGACATCAGACAAGCCACAGGGGGTGGAGCCAGCATTGTAGAGGGAAGGCCCAGCCCTATTCAGGTCCCAGGTGCACTCCTCCCTCCCATCTGGATGTAAATCTATCTATTCACCACTGGGCTGTCCCAGCCTGTCTCCTGGAATTTCCCCAGACCTGTCACACACAAACCCAGACAAGGAATACACAACTCAGCAGAGGCGGGCTCAGATGGTTAGGGAAGCAAATACCTACTTTCTAAAAGTGGTATTGGCAAAAACAGAATATTAAAATAAACTTTACTAAAATATGTATTTTAATATTCTGAGTTCAGGCATACTGGCATACTAAATTTGAATCTCTACCATGTTCCCTGAGTCAGTTAGGATTGTAAGAATGTAACAATCTTAACTGCCCATTCTGGCCTATGAGAACAGGTAACCTTCAATAGTGAAAAACGAAAATGGCTGTGATTCACTATTATAACATGCTACACACATCAGAGCATGTCCTACCTTATACTTACAATGCACCCTGCCCCTGGGCCTACCATATGGGGTGTCTAACATAAAGCAAAAGGGAAGGTTTAGGGACTGGCAAGTAGGTGCACTTGGCCAAGTCAACATGGCAGTGCTAGGCTGCACACAGGCCTTGGAATGGCAAGCCTGAGACATACTTTACAAGCTGCCTCTGTGGGTGGCACAGCCAGTGCTGCAAGCCCACCAGCAGCATTTGATTTACAAGCGCTGGGCACACATGGTGCACTGTACTAGGGGCTGACAGTGAATCAAATAACCCAATCATGGAATAACCAATCAGTACATTAATTTAACATAGGGAGCACTTGCACTGTGGCACTGATTAGCAGTGGCACAGTGCCCAAAGCATAAATCCAGCAAAAACATATCGAAACAGAGGAGGCAATCCGTCAAAAATGAAAGGGAGACTCACGCCAATGATGTCAGGTCTAACAAATACTGTGCAAAAGATCATACGGAAGAATTGGCATATTTTGTACGGTGCGAGAAAACAGTGGGAACCTCCACTGTTTGCATTCAGGAGAAACAGAAGTCTGCGGGATGAGCTGGTACATGCAAAAACACCGACCCAGGAGAAGAAAGACCAACCTACACTCTGGAATTCGCAGAGACTAACACGACACTACTCATGCGGGAGTTGTGTCACATGCCCACTAACTACGGCCACTAAGAAGTGGATATAAGCACCATTAATCCCTGGAAACTCAAAAACTTCAGTAACTGCAACACAGAGAATGTGGTTTACCTCCTCACCTGTCCCTGTGGCCTCATGTATGTGGGCACGACCACAAGGAAATTAAGGTCCGCATAAATGAACACCGGAGTATAATTAGATTCAGGAAAGCCAACACTAAACTGACAAGGCACTTCTTAGATCTTAACCAGAAGGACACCCACCTGAAGTGGGTGGTCCTGGAGGTAATGAAGAAAAACAAGACAGACTTGACCAAACCCCTACATATTAGAGAACAGGGGTGGGTTTATCGACTTCGGTCATGGGAAAAGGGGCTCAATGATGAGATCCCATGGTTACAGCTAGGACGTTAACCAACCACCCCGTTTGTCCACAAACCATGATGGCTATCACCTCAGGAACAAACTATCCCATGTATAACATCTTTATACTCTAGTTAGACCGCTTTGTAATTATGATCTTCGGGCCAGGCATATGGATACTGGGGTGTTAAATACCTCCCATATCTGAAAAGTTGACCGAATCTACCCAAAAATATAGTTTTAAAACAAAAAGCAAGATGACATGAAAACCCGCTTGTGAGCAGTGTTTTCCAGGTAAATGCGCCCTTTACTCTCCTCATAGCGGAAGAGCACTGATTTGGTACCCAGCATTTTTTGTCACAAACCCTCACGCAGGTTTCTAATTCTAAAGGAACCTGATTACAAGCTTTGTTGTTAGCTTCCTTTATAAATGCTTTCCCGCATCAATCGGGTACGGCGCTGACACCGCTTTTCAAACTGGCTGCTTTCTCAGCGTGAGACAGTGTGTGTTGAGCTCACGTCAAGTCAAGTCAAGTTTATTTGCATAGTTAATTAAAACCGTTGCAATACAAAAAATATAATCGATTAAAACTATCATGTGCATATAAGCTCATGTGATGCCGCGTGCACATAATCTGGAGCACAGGCGATATTTACCTGGGTTCTCTGTGTGACAGATACACATGGGCTAAACCACGCCCCAACAAACCACAAGCCGCAACCCTATTGGAGTAAAAAGAGCGCCTTTATTCATAATCAATGAGCAGGGAAAGAGAAGCTGTGGTCCATTCGGCTTCCAATGGTTAGTACAAAAATCAAGAGGGGGGGAGAATGGACCACCCGGGGTACTGCGCACAGAGCCAGAACAAGGTTTCCCCTTAGCTCACTGGCACCCAGAGGAGACCAAACAACACGCAAAAAGAAGGTACAGATACTACAGATCTGACCTTACAACTGGATCTACACAAGCACCACTACCGTTTTTTCACTTTCTCACCTCACAACTTCTCCAATAAATATTTTTCTGAAAAGTGATGTAGGGAATTTTAGTTCACTACACCAGAGCACGAGCACACCCTCTTTTTCTATTTCTGACCACTACTGACAAACCAGTAGGTCTTCCTCCAGGTGGTGGTCAGCATATTTACAAAGAAAAAGACCCAATGATGATGCTGTAACAGTACACTCAGGCGGAGAACCAAGATATACTACCACGGCCTGTGTACATGTATGAGGGTTTTTTTTTATGATGGTTCCCACATGCACAAAGACCCTGGTCATACAGGACAAGTGGTCCATTCTCCCCCCCCCCCCCCCTCTTGATTTTTGTAAAAAAGAACACCACCAGGGTCAGGCAGCATCCTGTCTTTCATGCAACTATTCCGGTTCGTACACCGGATTTCCGGACAGGGCTCCACGACAGCAGGTGATACCTCTCCAGGCAGGTCAGGCAGCGCAAGGGCATATTTACAGCAGCACGTTGGGGGACAACGGATCCCACTAACTGGCAGCCACTTCACTTAATCACGGCGCTAATTACCTTTCACTGCTGATTGACAGTACTATAAATATTATAGTGAAAGCAGCGATGCGTCACTTCTCAGTGCGCACTCCTTGCGACATTCCTGTTGCGTCATATTTAATGTATGACGCATCATGTCGCAAGGAGTTACAGATACGTCAACATTTCTGACTTATCTGTAAGCGCAAAAGTGACGCATTGCCGGAGTGTGTCACAAAAGTGACGCAACTCCAGCAATGCGTCCTTTCACATGGGGCAAGCCCCATGTGAAAGGGCCTGCATCAGTCTTACGCCTGCTGTGAGGCAGGCGCAAGATTTTGACGCAACGGTGTCCTAAAAGTGACGCAGTGAAATCACATAGATTTCACTCCGTCACTTCTACGACCCTTCCTTGCGTCAATACGCCCCCTTGCATACATTATACCTGGCTCAGGTATAATGTGGCGCAGGGGTTTACAAAGTGACGCATCTACTTAGATGCGTCACTTTGTAAATATGGCGCAACAAGGTGCATTTCTTACGCCACTGGTGCGTCACAAAAAGTGACGCACCGGCGGCGTAAAAGTGACGCACAGCCTCATAAATGAGGCCCTATTAGCCTTTAGCTCCCACTTATCGTTGAGGAGGAGAGGAGTGCACAGCTAGGTGCTGACGCGGAAGGCGCACCTTAAGGCAGTAAGGGAGTGATTGGGTGCATGCTTGTGCGATTGAATGCTGATATTAATAAAAAATGAGCACTTACAGGCTCCCAGTTTTCTTTATGTCTACTGTTGAGAAAACTTTCGTTTGAATTGGTGCTACATGTCCCTTTTGTTTTCTACCAATTTTTAGAGTTTGACTACAGGAGTCTTCCTTCCCCCCCTCCTATGGGGCATAAAGGTTCCTGCCCTAGGGGAAGATATAGGAGATAATATTTGCACACATAGGTGTGTGCACAGATGTATGTCACATGGCGCACATCATTTGATCGACCGTGTCGGCTGTGCTGGAATTCAGTGTCGGTCCTTGAAATGGACCACTTCATTTCTTAGTAACCGCTCTCAATCGGTGCGTCTCGCTAGCTTCAGGGCAGAACAGACAAAATTGACTTATGTGGTCCGCAGGGCTCCTCTCTCTCACCCTTACTTTTTAATGTGTATGTTCTCCCCTTGGTTCTGGCCCTGCGTAAAAGAGAGGTCGTGGTCTTCAATTACGCTGACGACCTCCAGCTGGTTTTCAACATTGACACCTCTGTATCATCTGTGTCCAGCTTCCAATCTACTTTGAATTTCATTAGTGATTGGATGAACACTAACCAACTTAAGCTAAACCCAGACAAAACAGAGCTGATTTTAACGGGTGGTTTGGCCAATCCCTGGAATTCCAACTTTTGGCCTCCACCATTAGGGAGTCCCCCTCTCCCAGTCAGCTCGGTAAAAAGTCTGAAGTGGAGAAGTGTGGCTCAATGGTTAGAGCGGCAGACCCTGATGCAGAGGTCTAGCCCGGGACCAGGGTTCAATTCCCCGCCTCGGCGGGTCTTGGGCTCAAAATTCCACGGACCTGATAATTCTCGCCTCGGTGCCTATTCCAATCATGGGTCCCACTCTGCAACTCTGGGCAATAGCTTGCTTAATCTCCACAACGGCCCCCACAACGCTAAGGATGCCTGGCCTCCACCTTGGGGGTGCCCAGGAGTGGACACCTCACAGGGAAAGCCAGGATGGGTTCCACAGCGGTATTCGTACAAGCGCCTTGAGACCCTTGCGGGTGAGTAGTGCGCTATACAAGTATCAATTTACATTACAATTTACATCAGTAATGACTTAACCATGAAGGCTCAGATCAGTTCAGTGGTCTGCATGCTTTTGCCATCTCCGAAGAATTCGGAAAATTAGTAGATTCCTGTCCATTGCGGCCTTGACCCAAGTGGTTCTAGCTCTAGTCATCTCTCGCATTGTTTATGCAAATTCCCTGTATAATGGCATTCCAGCCTGCCAGTTACATAGGTTGCAAATGGTTCGGAATCAAGCAGCTAGGCTTATTTTCGGTTAACCCAAGCACCGACACTTGAGCCCATTATTGAAAAGTCTTCACTGGCTCCCCTTACCTCAACGCTGCCTGTTCAAATTGGGCTGTACCATCTATAAAGCCCTCTTTGGACGCGGGCCCGCCATCATTGCTTCTAAAACACAGAGATACACTCCAGCTCATGACCTACGTTCTTCAAATAAAAATATGCTGGTTCTCCACAGTTTCACAGAAAGAAACATGGAGGTCTCAGACATATGACTCTGGCCCCCCAGTTTTGGAATACCCTCCCTTCTAATTTGTGCACCGCTGGCTCTTACACTGAGTTTAGAAAGTTACTTAAGATCTGGCTATTTACTCAAGCACTTAATTGAAGTTCACTCTTATACTACTACCATCCTTTCTCAGCGGCAAGAAACCATCTGGTGAACGTGTGCTCTACAAATTACTTTTAACATAACATAACACATGTAGCCACTCACTATAAAGACTGTGCATGTGGTTGAATTGCCTTTTTTTTTTTTAAAGTGACCTAGGTGATTTTAATTTTAATTGTATCCTCAATGTATATTTTGTCTTTCAGGCTTAAATAACACAAGCCTTTCTCCAGTGGAGTGTGACATAGGTCACCCCACGAAGTGGTACCTTCTCACCACAATTTGGTAAGAGCGGAGCCCCACTTCTTTTCTATAGGTCCTGATGAATGCCGCAGACCCAATTGGGCCAAAAGGCAGAAACATGTCGACCATACTCACCACGGTGGGGGAACAATAATATCCCCATTACACTGTTCACTTGTTTTTAATACTATATAGCTGCCGGTCACATTAAAACTCATTTGGTATCTATATTGGTTTTTAACCCCACTCACTCATTCACGGGCCCCCACTTAGGTTAGAAGTGCATCCCTGTAGTCAAGTGTACGCCCGCCCTCTACCAAACCAAGTTTCTAGAGGGCGAGGACTGGTCAATGATAAAGCAGGACACCCGGTGGTGTGTGAGACCAGTCCTTCACTTTTTGTGAGATGCCCACACTCACAATCTAACACTTGAGCACCGAGGTCTCTAAGCTATGGTACAGAGGTCGCAGGCTTCCAAATAAACTGAAGTAATGCATGTTGAAGGATCGCTTGTAAGTTTAAAATTGCAGAAGAGCGCGGGACCCGAGGAGGTAAGCGATTGAACTAATATTGGTGAGCACGGTGTTTGCGTTTTTTATTTAGATAGTACTGGTTACCTAAAAATTGTAACACCTCTACATTTTTTCATGTTTTTAGGGCTCAGGCCTACCGTCACACTGCATCAGCAGTGGGCGTGGCCTAGGAGTCCTTTTCTCCGGGCTTCCAAAAACGTACCTAACAAATTCCAGGCTGCTCATGGTTTTTGGTGTTTTTTTTGCTAGCTGCATTGCCATTGGCCTTCGTGTGCGTGTGCTTTAGAAACAGAATACGCAATAGGACATAGGCGGTCGAGTAGCTCCGCCTATGGCCTATTGGTGTCTGTTACGCGCACCAGAAGGCCATATATCTTCAATTATCTCGGCCGTCACTGCAGAGATAATTGAAGACATATGGTGGCAGTGGCGCACGCGTGTGCACCACTCGCTGGCGTTTTTTTTAATGTTGACATCCGAATAATCGACTATAATTACACATGTGAGATGTGCAGACTGAACACGTCCCTGTCTCACAGGAGTGTACTCCCATACGTGTAGATGAGCATTGTGCAATTACCCATTTCAAGCTGCCGGCTACTGCACTCAGATCATAAATACACTGTAAACACACCAAAAACGAGAGTAGTTAAGCATCGAGGCGAGCCGGCACTCCAGTCACGGAAACCAGCGCAACCCGCCCTCGTCCGCTCGCGAATGTGATGATCTAATTGACAATTGTATTCCAGTCACATAAATATGGCGCAGTCCACGCAGACTCTATGAAAATAGTTGGTCACCGTAATGTAATGCTTGTCAGCTAACAAGAGCACCTCTGTGGTCGTACATGAAATTACACCTCGGCGTGGATCCATTGTAAGCACTTTTCCCTCGTCTATCTGCGAATCAGCGCACAATTGCTTGAATGCAGCCTTCCCCTGTGCTGTGCACGGCAGGCACCCTCTCTGATACAAAGCGAGGTGGTATCGGGTTACACTTGACCACAACTGTCAAACCCGCAATAAGCCGGACTCGCATAGAAGTCTAGAGGACTCAAACATGCCCATCTGCCGGTGACTCATCACCCTAGCCAGCCAAGCGCGGAATGGGCGAGGAGAAAACAAGTTTCACAAACGTATAGCCAAGAGAGTGTCGTATTCGCATATCACTTTATCAAGCACGTCTGAGTCAGCTCAACTGCTTTTATTCTCGCGCGAGAGTCCATTTCACAATTTCCGCCTTTCATCACACTGAGATACTTAAAGATACATGTTTATGTACACACACACACGGACATATATACATACATATATAAATATAGAGGTATGTTATAATTACACCATGATCTACTACACGTGACAAACGCAGCACTAGTACGCCCAATGTGGGTGAAATCAGTGAGTTTATGCACTGTCTATACAATAAACAAGATGCACCTTTATCTTGGAGCTGCCAAAGTTGAGGCAGGCATTGAAGTTACAGCTTACAGGTTTTTTATACGAGCGATACTTCGAGACTGTGAGTGCAGAGTGTCAGTGCAGAGTGTGAGTGTAGAGTGTGAGTGCAGAGTGTGAGTGAGTGCAGAGTGTGAGTGAGTGCAGATTGTGAGTGTGCAGAGTGTGAGTGTGCAGTGTTGAGTGTGCAGATTCAGAGTGCAGATTCAAGAATCAGAGTGCAGATTCAGAGTGCAGATTCAAGATTCAGAGTGCAGAGTGCAGATTCAGAGTGCTGAGTGCAGATTCAGAGTGCACAGTGCAGATTGTGAGTGCAGATTCAGAGTGCAGATTCAGAGTGCAGATACAGAGCCCAGAGTGCAGAGTGCAGATTCAGAGTGCAGAGTGCAGATTCTGAGTGCAGATTCAGAGTGCAGAGTGCAGAGTGCAGATTCAGAGTGCAGATTCAGAGTGCAGAGTGCAGATTCAGAGTGCAGATTCAGAGTGCAGATTCAGAGTGCAGATTCAGAGGGCAGAGTGCAGATTCAGAGTGCAGAGTGCAGATTCAGAGTGCAGAGTGCAGAGTACAGATTGTGAGTGCAGATTCAGAGTGCAGCAGAGTGCAGATTGTGAGTGCAGAGTGCAGATTCAGAGTGCAGATTCAGAGTGCAGAGTGCATATTGTGAGTGCAGAGTGCAGATTCAGAGTGCAGATTCAGAGTGCAGAGTACAGATTGTGAGTGCAGATTCAGAGTGCAGATTCAGAGTGCAGATTGTGAGTGCAGAGTGCAGATTCAGAGTGCAGAGTGCAGATTGTGAGTGCAGATTGTGAGGGCAGAGTGCAGATTCAGAGTGAGTGCAGAGTGTGAGTGAGTGCAGAGTGAGTGCAGAGTGAGTGCAGAATGAATGCAGAGTGAGAGTGAGTGCTGCAGAGTGTGAGTGAGTGCTGCAGAGTTTGAGAGAGTGCAGAGTGTGTGCAGAGTGAGAGTGAGTGCTGCATAGTGAGAGTGAGTGCTGCAGAGTGTGAGTGGGTGCAGAGTGAGAGTGAGTGCAGAGTGAGTGCAGAGTGCGAGTGAATGCAGATTGTGAGTGAGTGCAGAGTGAGTGCAAAATGAGTGCAGAGTGAGAGTGAGTGCAAAGTGAGTGCAGAGTGAGAGTGAGTGCAGAGTGAATGCAGAATGCGTGCAGAGGGAGTGCAGAGTGTGAGTGAGTGCAGAATGAGTGCTGAATGAGTGCAGAATAAGTGCAGAGTGAGAGTGAGTGCAGAGTGCAGATTCAGAGTGCAGATTCAGAGTGCAGATTCAGAGTGCAGAGTACAGATTGTGAGTGCAGATTCAGAGTGCAGATTCAGAGTGCAGATTGTGAGTGCAGAGTGCAGATTCAGAGTGCAGAGTGCAGATTGTGAGGGCAGAGTGCAGATTCAGAGTGAGTGCAGAGTGTGTGTGAGTGCAGAGTGTGAGTGAGTGCAGAGTGAGTGCAGAATGAGTGCAGAGTGAGAGTGAGTGCTGCAGAGTGTGAGTGAGTGCTGCAGAGTTTGAGAGAGTGCAGAGTGTGTGCAGAGTGAGAGTGAGTGCTGCATAGTGAGAGTGAGTGAGTGCAGAGTGAGAGTGAGTGCAGAGTGAGTGCAGAGTGCGAGTGAATGCAGATTGTGAGTGCAGAGTGAGTGCAAAATGAGTGCAGAGTCAGAGTGAGTGCCGAGTGAGAGTGAGTGCAGAGTGCAGAGTGAATGCAGAATGGGTGCAGAGGGAGTGCAGAGTGTGAGTGAGTGCAGAATGAGTGCTGAATGAGTGCAGAATAAGTGCAGAGTGAGAGTGAGTGCAGAATAACTGCAGACTGAGTGCAGAATGACTGCAGAGTAAGAGTGAGTGTGCAGGGTAAGACCACACACATAAGACCACACATATAAGACCACATACATAAAACCACACACATAAGACCACACACATAAGACCACACACATAAGACCACACACATAAAACCACACACATAAGACCACACACATAAGACCACACACACCACTCTCACCACCACACACACCACCACACACTCACAACCACACACGCAACCACACACACACACACACACCACCAGCCGTCACTGCACACTTTCACCGGGCACAGACACCATCAGCTGTCAGTGCAGGCATCCACCAGGCACACAACCCCAGACATCAGTGCACGCTTTCACCAGGCACACACACCTCCAGCCGTCTGTGCACACTTTTACCAGGCACACACACCACCAGCCATCAGTGCACGCTTCCACCAAGCACTCACATCTCCAGCCAGCAGTGCACGCTTCCACCAAGCACACACATCTCCAGCCAGCAGTGCACGCTTCCACCAAGCACACACATCTCCAGCCAGCAGTGCACGCTTCCACCAAGCACAGACACCACCAGCCATCAGTGCATACATCAATTGTTAACGCATCCACAATTAACTATTGTAGCAATCGCAGTATGGTGCACTTTACTTTTAAACATATTCATCTAAAGCGCAGCATACCACCATTGCTACAATTCCAATCCAACCCACATAATTTCACTACACACCACACGCATACACTCCATAACACATGGCTAAAAGACATTGCCATTTACAATGCCATTAGCTCTAACTCGAATAAATCCGAGACCTATTGCATTTCTAATGCTTGTTTAGAGTTGAGTTTGTCACTTGAGTCTTTTTTTCTCACACAGTAATGCACCTCGCGTTTACACTGGGCACATTTTTTCTGAGTGATATTAAGGTTCGTAACCATTGTGCATGTATTCATCCCAAACCACTTTCATTTAGAAGGCATCGAAACAACCCTAAGATTACACCTTTGGGATATAAGGTATTTATGTTCATAAATATTGTCTTAAAGACCATGAAACAGTGTAATTGTGATGTGTTACTTAACTATAAAACGCTGTGTATTTGTTACAGAAATTAAGTCCCCTGATGAAGGGCAGAATGCTTGAAATGCATTGGGCATACCATTGAAAAATATGATGGATTTATGATTATTTTGACTAAAGAAGTTTGAAGAAAATGAAAAGAAATTAATGGAGAACATTGAAAACTGTGGTTCACCATTATTGAAATGTCTTTATTGAATGCATCTAGGGGACACTGTCCACTATCTGGGAGAATGCAGATTTGATTATATTCTTTACCCTCTTACTCAGGAGGGTCAACCTAGTTGCACCTACTCATCTTTTTTACCCAGGATTATCATCTTAACTAAGGAGTGCGACTGTTCTTTAATATACAGACTGGATCGATAATAATATATCTGTCAGCCTGCACCCCAGCCCCGAGTAATTGTTGCTATGGCCTGGCAACACTAGAACGCCTCATGAACACGTGCTATAAGTCTGGGAGAGGCTGAGCAGGTAGTGTTTAGGGTAGACACGCCTCACACATTAGCCGAGCAGTGCCAGTAAAGAATTGAGAGCTCTTGGGGGCTCTCACCGTGGTCTTGACTTGGGACAGACTGACTTTGCTACTGTACAGCAGCGGAGTGTATGCAGTGGGCTGAGCCAGTGAGTGGGACACAGACAGACTCACAGGGACACTTCTCAAAGACATCTGCAGCTGCATTTGTTTTTATTTTTCCCCACCTCGGTGCAGCAGTGCAGTGTTGTGACTTTTTTAGAGAGAAGGTATTATTAAATTATGGCTACCCCAGTCATTTTTCAGAGGATGGGTTAAATATCCCTGTTGAAAGCACTTGACTGTCCAATGATGCATTGCATATTCCCAAAACTACAAACAGTTTTCAAAATCACTAGGGGGCATATTTTCAACAACTTAGCGAATTTTTTTTTATCGCCAAGCATCACCGGATTTTATCGCAGAGATAACGTGCTATTAGCAACGTTTATCTCCAATGCGATAGATATCGGCTAAATGCGTGAATATTGCTGGCAAACCAGCGATATTCACGCATCATCGCCAATAGGGTCTTAGCCAGAATATCCACCTCCCATTGGATATAATGGCTAAGAACTGGTCTGAGCAGGCGTTAGTTTTTAGCGATATTCGCAATTTTTTTTATCGCTACGCCTGCCTTGCTAATAGGCAATAGCGACGTTAGCGACTACTTTCAGTCGCTAACAGGTTGGGTACGCCCACTTCGCATGTCATTAGCGATAAATATCGCTGACATGCAAAGCGGGCCCCAAACCACTCGCTATCACCTAAAAGCTGTCGCTAACTGATGTTAGCGACAGCTTGCTAATAGGGCGATGAAATAATCGCCACTTAAAGCGGCGATAATTTCATTTCGCCCGCCTTGACAATATGCCCTTAGGTTAGTGCCATTTCTGGTGATTTGAAGCAGTTTTAAGATTTTCTTAGGGTTTCTTGATGCTCAAATGGGTGTATTCTCTGATATTAATATGTTTTTCTCGTCTTTATTGGTTTATTTTGCTCGCAGAATAGTGTCACTCATAGTGGTTGAAATGTCACTCCTACTTACATTGAAATTATGAGTGTTATAATTTTTTATTGTGTTTTTGAGAAAATGTCATCATAAGTACAATAAAGTTAATAACTTTATACTGAAATTATGAATATGTCACAGACAGCAATCTGGAACCTTGGCAGCTGTGACTGGCGTCGTCGGAGAGGAGGGCGGGACTTCCGGTACTCCATTTATCTGGCATGCTGACGTCATCGGTGAGGAGGGCGGGACTTCCGGCACGAGCTGTCAGTCGATGCTGAAGTGCGCACAGAGGACTTTTTATTCATATTTCAATTATAAACTCGCATTAAATTTATAGATGCCTGGCGCGCGCACTAAGTACAGGCATTATCCTCCCAATCCGCGTTTCAAAACCCTCAGTATTTTATCGCAATTGATACACACGAAAGGGCCGCGGATGTTTTTTATTTCCGTCCGCGCGCCAGAGGGGGGGGTTTGTGTTCGATGAGGCGGGCCCGCGCGGTTGACTCAGCACTTCCGGGTGACGGCGGCATGCTTCCGGGTCATATGGAGGGAGGGAGCTTCCTTTGTCACAGGCGGTCAGAGCGACCACTTCCGGGTCACACGTTGGGCCACTTCCGGGTCACGGGGGCAGCGGCAGCACAGGGCCCGTCGCACCCGCAGAGTCTGGAGAAAGGGATCGGCGAGGCTCCCGCGCCCCCCCCTCCCACCCAGGACCCCCCCCGCGAGTCGGTGTGTGCTCAGAGCCCCGCCGAGGGCCCCCTCCCTACCCGGCATCTGACCCCCCCTGGAACCGGCATCTGACCCCCCTCTCTTGCCCCACCCCCTCAAGGGCCCGGCAGCAGAGGCCCCCCCAGTCTCCTTCCAGACCCCGTGTGGGCCCAGCCCGGCAGCCACGAGGAAGAGCCCCCCCAGGTAAGCAGCTGCAGGGTCCCACAGCTGCCAAGGCTTCAGATGGCCATGCGTGACATTTTCATAATTTCACTGTAATTATGAGTGACATTTCAACGATTATGAGTGACACTTTCTCACGAGTAATATAAATATTAGAATTAACACCAGAGAGTGAGGCTGAGACACACAGAGGTCACAGCCAGACTGTATGTTATTATTTCAAGAACACTATAGCAGCCTCAACCCAATTAACCCCTTGGGCGCGGCCACGATTCTGCGCCTGTGCGGCACTTCTGAAGGGTGGGCGGGTTCATGACGGCCCCCAGCCGTCATCAGCACACGCCCACCGTGCTGCATGACGGACGGGGGCCGTCTTCAGCATGGAAGGGGTTAAAAACAGTTAACCCTAACTAAGCAGTCCTCCCCATTTGGCGAGCGGTGCCTATGTGCCCAGCCCTGCAGCAAGCACCAGATCACAACAGCCACAGGCAGCCTGTCACAGAGCTAAAGGCGCTATTGACAGTGACGCTGCTGATCAGTGCAGAAAGTAAAGTAGTCGCTATTGGACCCAGGTTGACCGGCACCTTAATAAAGGGAAAAATGAGAGGGAGAAGGTTCCAGCTGCTTCTAACAGCTCTCTGTATTCATAAGCAATGCTTCCGTGACTGCATGTTGACAGATCTATGCTCGTACCCGTGCAGCGTGGGTGCCTCAATGGTGAGGAGTGCTGCCTACTTTCTTCTGGAAGTTATAATAGTTTGAGGTAGAACTCCATCCGGTCTATACACTATAATGTACTTAGAGATGAGAAAACAGGGATTTAATGACAGACATCAATACGGTGATAAGATAACCCCATGTTACCAAAGATGCCTTGCACCTGTTGTAGATTTTCGTTCAACAACAAATCTACTGCATTCTGGTAATTGCAGTCCTGGCTCGCATCCTTTGAACTAACAGAAATCCCAGGACTACAGCATTGTGTCCCTACTTAAATGGAGTAATCTAACTACCTTAGACATCAGAATCAACAGGAAAGTTCTGTTACCCAGTAGAGGCCTTAAAACCCACCAAACCCACCAGAGGCAGCAGGCCTGATGTGTGGGAGAGAGGAAAAAAGTGGTATATCATCACACAATGTTCTTTTAGGGAGAAAAGCTAATATCATGACCCTAGCAAAAGGAAGATCAAGTGCAAGCAAACCTTTCCCACAGAAACACAGCTGCAGTGGTGTTTGTACTGCATGCCTCTTGTTATGTTCAATTTTAATTGAATCTCTTGGCCCTGTTTAGGAATGCAGTATTTACAAGCGAGATAAGAATCACTAGAAGCAGCTTTAGTATGAGCAAAGTACGAAGACTGATGTAGCTCACTCAGTCCTTGATATAATTATCTTATTTTTTATCTCAGTACAGCTTTTTACGTATGCTGTATACATTTCAGAAAAGAGCATGTTTTAATATATTTCTGTGTTTAAAAAAATGGTCTTATCTGAAATGTATACAGCATACGTAAAAATTAATTTAAAAGAATCAATCAAGTGTGCACAGCAATGTAGAATACCTCCGAGGGGTGCTTGCTTGTGATATGCAATGAAACTGTCTGCATGTCACAGAAAAAGAGAATAACGTAACAAAGTTTATGTACACCTCATGGTAGAAATGAACAATCTGGGCAAGCCGAGCAAAGACTTGACGGCAGACCCTCTTCTGGATTTCTTTAGTAGAAGAAGTGACGGTCTGCACAGAGTCCAGCCACTGCAATACCCAACTAACAGGTGACCCCTTGACCCACTGGTACGAGGCAGCACAGGTCAAGTACAACACAGCCACCCTCTGCACTTAAACAGTTTTTAAAGATCCAGATGACCTCTAGAGTTCTGTGAACTCTGCTGTAAACGCTCTCAATTGAGTGACCTGTCCTTTCAGTTTCATTAAACAAATTGTAGTGCGACTCGTAGATTTCTGCAATTCTGATTACCGCGGTGATCTCCTGGTCCCTCCAGCTGGGCCCCTCACTGCACTGTCCCAAGCGCAGCCTCACCTGAACTGTCAGCAGTGACATGATGACGCACAGGGGCCACTTGTAGGCCCCCTGCCGGGTTATTTAGCAGCAGGGCTGGGCAGAGCAGTGCACTAACAGGTTGAATTTCCCACCACTTCCTCACTTACTCTTCCAGACCTGAAGACTTGGCAGAGGTGAGGGCACATCCGGATATCATTCCCCCCCACACGGTGCCACACAGCCCCAGTAGTAGCAACTACTGCGCAGGGCAGACCCCGCCCCCGGGTCTGATTCGGCAGTGTCAGTCAGTGACTGACAGCCGCACCGCGGGCAGGATTCAACGACAGAAGGGCGGCTGATTTGCAACATTGTAGCACAGACAAACACTCAGCCAGAGCTGAGCAGATTAATATTTAGTTAACTGTTTATTAACCAAACAGTCTGAGCCAGTGCTGCTGGCAAGCCTGCAGGGAGAAGTAGAGTCGACATGCAGGGGCACAGAGGAGGCATTAAAAATGCATGACAATGCATTTCAGTGCGTTGCTGCGGAACACCGCACTGAAATGCGTTAGTCACACCTGATGCGTGATACTTGGCAGAACTGCAGGGGGCCCGTGTCTGTCACTGACGACAGCAGAGTGAGGGAACCCACTGATGACGGCAGAGTGAGGGCACCCACTGATGACGGCAGAGTGAGGGCACCCACTGATGACGGCAGAGTGAGGGCACCCACTGATGACGGCAGAGTGAGGACACCCACTGACGACGGCAGAGTGAGGACACCCACTGACGACGGCAGAGTGAGGACACCCACTGACGACGGCAGAGTCAGGACACCCACTGACGACAGCAGAGTGAGGGCACCCACTGACGCCAGCAGAGTGAGGGCACCCACTGACGCCGGCAGAGTGAGGGCACTAACTGATGCCAGCAGAGTGAGGGCACCCACTGATGCCGGCAGAGCGAGGGCACCCACTGACGACGGCAGAGCGAGGGCACCCACTGACGCCGGCAGAGCGAGGGCACCCACTGACGCCGGCAGAGTGAGGGCACCCACTGATGCCGGCAGAGTGAGGGCACCCACTGATGCCGGCAGAGTGAGGGCACCCCCTGATGCCGGCAGAGAGAGGGCACCCCCTGATGCCGGCAGAGAGAGGGCACCCCCTGATGCCGGCAGAGAGAGGGCACCCATTGATGACAGCAGAGTGAGGACACCCACTGATGACAGCAGGGTCAGGGCAACACATCCATACATACAATCACACATCCATACAGTCACTCACACAAACACGCATTCCAAAACAGCCACTCACACTCCAACCCCACCAAGCACCAACTTTTATTTTATTTAGAACTAATTCGAAGTTTGTTATTGGGTCTGAAGAAGGAACGATTTGGAATGCTTGTGCAGAGTTTATTTTGTTGAGTGTTCTCGAGTTCCATGTCAGTCGCCCTTGGCCTGGTTCACGAGTAAGGTGCTGTGCAAATACTTGATGTACCCTGGAGAGGTAGTTTCACTATTAGACCTGTTTTAAGATTTAGTATTGCATGGCCACTTCCCTGTAAAAATGTAGTGCTTGTATTTAATACTCTCCCAAACAGGTCTTGGCTGCATACTATGTAGTCTAGTATTGATGACTTAAGGTTACCTTTTTAAGACAAAGAGAGGACAGTAATATTTTCCCTCGTTTGTCTGCTTTAATTCCTGGGGGAAAATTTGGTGTTGGGATTTACAAGGCTTCCTCTTGCTCGCCGTATTCCCTTTTTTTCCAAAAGATCATTAGAGATTTTCCTGTTAAAATCTCCTGTGAGGAAAACTGAGGAGAATCCCTGACTTTCCACCACCGTTTCAATTTCCTCAAATATTCAGATTGGGAGTGCATCCATTTTGGGTCCAGGTGGTTGGTATGTAGACATTAAAAATTATTAGGTCAAACGGAGTGTCCATAGTATTGTTGCATCACTTGACCTTAATGCATTGGATATTCCTTGTACTCATCGGGATGGTTTCTTGATCCCAGAGGTAATCTTCGCTTAGAAGTATTGCAATTCCTCCTTTTGCTTGACCCGACTAACAGATTCTGCTTGAATGTCATATACGAAATGCTCATTTTGGTGGAAAGTTGTTGTTATCCACGTTTCTTGTAAGGCCACAATCCCCGGGCTATCTTCCAGGATTACTGCTAGTTTCTCCTGATTTTTCCCTGCTATGTTCCGGGACGCAAACTCAAGCCTCTGTTAACCGCTTCCGTGCGTCTGACGGCCCCCGGACGTCTGACGTCACGGTGGGCGAGTGTGAATGATGGCCGGGGGGCCGTCTAAACCGTGCACGCGTCAAATCTGCTCTACCAGTTGAACAGCCGATGTTTCCGGTGGCTCATTGCCTTTCTCTGCGAAGGAAAAACTTGGAGCCAGAGGTTTTAGGTGAATGGAGTTCGCTCTTGATTTGGATATTAAGTTGTGCTGCCCCTTTTCATTCGTGTTTGTTGCGGTTTTTATGATTTGCTCTTCTTCTGGGGTTTATGTTCAGGAGATTCGGAAACTTTAACTTCCGAGCCTTCTGTTTCACAAATCTTCTTGTTGCTCTTTTCTTAAGCCTTTTCCGCTTGTTCTTATTGCCTCTTTTTTTTCCTTTTTTGTTGATGCTGGATCAGGAACGGCTGAAGCAGGGTATTCGATGGGTTTTGTTTCTTTTTTAAATTTCAAGAGATTGTTGTATGGTTCACGTGAGTCCTTAGATCAGTGCTGAAAGATTGGATAATAGGGTATGACCTACTGATGGGTTTTATCATTGTTTGGTTCCTTAAATAGATTCCTATTGGAAAAAATGTGGTTATTCTCAGGCCTTTTCTTTTCTTTTTGGATGGTCAGACCCGTTTGGGACGCCATTTGTTTCTTCAATGGAAGTATGTTATCAGTTATTGAGGTGACTTTAGGAGTGTGAGGATTTTCAGCGGATGTTTCTTCGCAGTTTGTTAGTATTAATTGACATTTACGTTGTTGTTCCTTTTATTCTCTACTAAATATTGCAACATGCCTATTTGAGTATCCAGTATCTGATGGGAGTTTTCCATTATATTCCATAAAAGGGATAGATCTGATTCCAAAATTCTTTGAAGAGTAAATAAAGAATTAGATACCAGAGGTTGGCCATTAGGAGATTGCATAATTAGCACTTGACAGTGTCTCCTCCAGCTTAACTGGGCTAAGTAGCAGCCCCGCCGAGGCAGAGGGTCGTGCGCTAACCACCCATCTGCCAATTGCTCAGCGGGGTCCTTCGCTGGCCAGGCACTCCACTCGCTGCTCGTCTTTTTTCATGCACTTGCGGCGGTGAGCCGCTGCACTCGCAGCTCATCTGCGCGCCACGCTCACAACCTCGGTACTCGCAACTCCAAACACTTCCCCTTCTGGAAGGAAAAAGAAGTGTTCAGCGCCCATGATCTGATTACTAGCTCTACCAAAAAATGGCTAAAACCTAGATCTCTGGAGTTTGTCACTGCTCAGAGGTTTCAGGAGGCTGCCAGGAAGCATATTGTCTGCTATTACTATACTATGTATTAAGCACATGATATTACCATGTACCTAACACAAGAGCTGACTCTATGGTAAAGATTTATTTTATTCAGATTTAGGTCGGAATGGGTTGGTGTTTAGTTTGCTTCTATGGAACTGTTCGGAATGTAGAGTACAGTACTCTCTCCCCACCGCCCCCAACTCCCTGTGATAAAAAGACAGAACAATCTTTACGGCATTTTATGTTCTTTTGTGGATTTTATCGTACATTCTTTCAACTATGTCTTAAACCTCTATTGATTAGGTCTGGTTTTTGACAATGTAGGGCTGCATTAATATATCTTTAATTGTTAAATAGTCCGGAAATCTGTTTTAATGCCTATTGTTTTCTTAAAATGGCCATCCAAAGCAGAAAATCCATGGAGATTACACGGAATTAACGCAGTTGTTTTTAAGATCATGAATTTATAGCGTGTGAAATTGTATATTGTGAATTGTATTTTGTATATATATTTTAATTTACCTCTTTTTACTTCTGTAATTTTATGATCTTTTCCTAAGATCGAATAAAGGAGATTTGAATTGAATTGACTAATATTGGGGATAATGGTTAGCATGCTTGTTAAGTGTTACTTTATCAATATTGGTTTTTATAATGCTCCTGTTAATTAACGTCTTTCTTTTTCTGCCCTCTGGTGTAAAGGCGCGTTTCACAGTGTCTTGATTGCTTTGTACTACAGCACATCCTTTACCCGATAGATGCCATTTTGTAGATTTTACCTTCTTATCGCTACACATGCTGTAGAGCATCCTAGCGATTGGTTTTCCATTTCACTGCATTTGACGTCCACTTACTGTGTCCACAAGTTGTAATTTTCTCTGCAGCTGGACATCCAGTTCATTGAATGTAATAATGGCCAGAGCTCTAGAACTACTTAAGTTGCATGTCCATTTCAACAAGTCTATCTCCTTTTGCCCACAGATAGTAGCATTCCCCGCAAAAATAAACAAGATAGACTACAATGTTCACTTAAATGTGGGTGGGATGTAACAGGGAAGTGACGCTCCAAAGATATCCACAGAGAAGTGTAAACGTATTCAGATTACATTCGGTGCGAAAGAGGTAGGGATAACCACCCCAATCGCTAATGTGTGGTTGAAGACCACAAAAAAGGCACGCAGAAGATCCCCTGCAGGCGCTCAAAGTGTAAAGTCAAATGACAATAATAAAAATAAGCAGTCATCTCCTTTCTTTCTCTTCTTTATCGATTCATTCCTCAGTAGGTTGGATCATTTTCTAGCCACGTTTGATTCTTGGTCTGACACATGGTTTTGATGTGTATTGTAATATGCTACATGTTGAATTTTGGCAGAGGAACGCTGTTTATATTTGTTGTGGAGTTCATGATTACATACTTATCAACCATAATCATTTACAAGTACGAACACTTTCGCCGTACTACCTTCACGATGTTCTAATGTAGGGTTGAGTTATATTTTAATATGCTTCGTCTTCAACTTTATGAAGAAGAACTTTATATATATATATATATATATTTGGTGATGGGTTTCTAACTGTATAGATTCAATAACCACGATCGTTTACAAGTAGGAACTTTGCTTGAGCTGCCTCCACGATAATACAATGTGGGGATATTTCCCCACAATGAACATTTTAATCTGACATATCGATCATTAACAAATCAGTTTTTTTTAATAACATACCTGCTCCGTGTTGGATGATCCCAGATACAGGGTAATTTGACCAAATTCTGAATAAGCAATTACCCTCCAAAGATTTGAAGATGTAGGTTGGGCATGTTAGGTTTCAAGATGGCGATGGGTTGGAAGAGCATTATTGAAAATGATTTCTCGATGATCCATTTTTTATGTTAGTGGCGAACCGGAGCTATGAACACGGATGTCCGTTCTCCTTCATTATATTCAGTCTACTCGCAGATCGAATGAGCTGAAGAGAAATAATTGGGCATTGTCCTTATGTTGCTCTTTTTAGATGCCACAATATGGTTGTTTTTTGCGTTTGTCACCCTGAGTGGAACGGGTATGCTCAGACGTGAGTCCCAGGCTCTCCACACCACTGGAGTCAAGCTTTCCAGGCTGATGAGGGCTGAAAGCCCGAAACCGGTCCTTGGATGCTTGTTTCCAGTCCAAGGAGAACCTGGCTTGGCAGTTCAGGCTGGACTGTTCCCATGGGGCCCAGGGTCAAGACTGATTTGCATATGACTGGGTTCAAACTGGAATGGCATGGGGAGCAAAAAAATGATGGATTTAGGCCCAGATCTCCGTACTGGGGTGAATGTATGACATTGTTCTGCATTCTGTCCATCACCTGTTGTTTTTTACTATATGGTTGGCTGTCATGATAGCGATTGAAACTCCTTAACATGAACATTCCGAATAATATATATATATATTTTTTTTATTGTATTTGCACCATGTTTGCTGGTAGACCTGCCTTAATTACACATATTCTTGGTTTAGAGATACTGGACCCAAGATGGTTCTTCCATTCATAGTAGAGGATGAACCAATTGCATGTATGTTTGAATAGGCAGATTGAATAAAACGTTTGGTTCCAAATGGCGATGAGATTAGCTGTAGGAATATCAATAAAGGACTAGCTAGGTTGTGTTAGTGAGACTTAGAAGGTACGTCTGTGGGCAAACCATTTGGTTTGGTCATGAAGCCCTCACACACCAACCTAGTTGGTGTCATGCTTCATCATCGGGCCCACCATAGTGACACCGAATGTGTCCCGGGTGTGCTGCGACTTCAGATTACTGAGGAGCTGGTATACTTACTGAGTGTGCAGTGAATAGTGGGTATGAACGTGCTGTTTAAAAGCTATACAGGTGGTCCCAGTTCCCGAGGGTGTAAGATTAATTTTAATTGCTGGGCCCCTGTTAGCAGATAAAAAGGCTTGCGGACGATGTGGAGTGTATTATGAGCTCCTACGTCCTGTGTGGTCTACATGTTTCAGCCAGGCCGTTTGTTAAAACTGGCTTTCCTCAGGACCAATGAGTATGTGTGAGTGAGAAATAAATAAACTATATTAAGTGATTTAGTGTGTGGTAAAAAGTGTCGCACTCGCTAAGGTGCTGTACATGTTAGAGGGGGATTCCCTCTGCTTTACTGTACATTGAACATAGAGACATTTACAGACATACAAGGGAGAACCAATGAGAATGGTATTTAGGTTACACAACATGATGCCGGCTTCTAATGTGCGTGAGCGACCTAGAGCGGCAGTTAGAACGTGGCCATGAGTGTTTTCATGGCTGGAGTGAATTATAGCAGTAAAGGTTATAGCGCAGTGGCGGTGGTGGGCTACACAGCGAAACGAGCATAGCGTGAGGTACAGGTAAGTATTGTACATAATTCCTCACACTTGCTACTTGCTGTTAAAGCCTCCTGGGTCACCTGGCAGGGAGGGGAAGAAGACCCTAGACATTGTAAAAGGCATGTATTAGGACTGAACCTGTGGAGGGAAGATGCTGCTTACCCAGAGCGTCGTGGTGGATGGTTACTCACGGTATTTCCGATCAGAGTGCTCCTGCGACCTATCGTCCTGCTCCGGTGTCCCGAGTGAGGTTGCATGGCTCGGGCACGGGCTTATATAGCTTGTTCTATTGGCTGCACCTGGAGCGGAGAGAGGAGGGTGTGGTCGCGTAGGCCCCTAGTGCGCGTGTGTGGGGGGGAATCAGTGCTGTTCGTATCGCGCATGCGCGGGGATCAGTGCTGTTCGTATCGCGCATGCGCAGACTGCAGGTGTAGTTACAGTGCGCTTGCGCAATGTGCGCTAAGGCGATTCAATAGACAGCAATGTGGCCAGAGGGTATTGGCCAGTAGTGCAATTGTGGCAAGAGTAAATAAGGGGGTGAATTAAAAGATAGCAACTGTGGGGAAACAAACGAATTACAATAAAGTTAAAAAATTTGTTTTTAAAACACAGCTAGCTACAGAGATGGGACAGACCACGAGTCTGAGAGTGAACAGGGATACAGAAAAGGGCTGGCTATTTGGACAGTGCATTCCACGGAATGGAATCGCCTTAGCGCACATTGCGCAAGCGCACTGTAACACTGTAACTACACCTGCAGTCTGCGCATGCGCGATACGAACAGCACTGATCCCCGCGCATGCGCGATACGAACAGCACTGATTCCCCACACACGCGCACTAGGGGCCTACGCGACCACACCCTCCTCTCTCCGCTCCAGGTGCAGCCAATAGAACAAGCTATATAAGCCCGTGCCCGAGCCATGCAACCTCACTCGGGACACCGGAGCAGGACGATAGGTCGCAGGAGCACTCTGATCGGAAATACCGTGAGTAACCATCCACCACGACGCTCTGGGTAAGCAGCATCTTCCCTCCACAGGTTCAGTCCTAATACATGCCTTTTACAATGTCTAGGGTCTTCTTCCCCTCCCTGCCAGGTGACCCAGGAGGCTTTAACAGCAAGTAGCAAGTGTGAGGAATTATGTACAATACTTACCTGTACCTCACGCTATGCTCGTTTCGCTGTGTAGCCCACCACCGCCACTGCGCTATAACCTTTACCGCTATATTTCACTCCAGCCATGAAAACACTCATGGCCACGTTCTAACTGCCGCTCTAGGTCGCTCACGCACATTAGAAGCCGGCATCATGTTGTGTAACCTAAATACCATTCTCATTGGTTCTCCCTTGTATGTCTGTAAATGTCTCTGTGTTCAATGTACAGTAAAGCAGAGGGAACCCCCCTCTAACATGTACAGCACCTTAGCGAGTGCGACACTTTTTACCACACACTAAATCACTTAATATAGTTTATTTATTTCTCACTCACACATACTCATTGGTCCTGAGGAAAGCCAGTTTTAACAAAAGGCCTGGCTGAAACATGTAGACCACACAGGACGTAGGAGCTCATAATACACTCCACATCGTCCGCAAGCCTTTTTATCTGCTAACAGGGGCCCAGCAATTAAAATTAATCTTACACCCTCGGGAACTGGGACCACCTGTATAGCTTTTAAACAGCACGTTCATACCCACTATTCACTGCACACTCAGTAAGTATACCAGCTCCTCAGTAATCTGGAGTCGCAGCACACCCGGGACACATTCGGTGTCACTGTGGTGGGCCCGATGATGAAGCATGACACCAACTAGGTTGGTGTGTGAGGGCTTCATGACCAAACCAAATGGTTTGCCCACAGACGTACCTTCTAAGTCTCACTAACACAACCTAGCTAGTCCTTTATTGATATTCCTACATATAACCAGGGGATCCGGACTAGCTTACCTAGTCCTCTCTCTCCCTTTTGATTTGCTGATGAGATTAGCTGGCCAAGATGCAAGATGCGAAAGCAGGAAAAAACAACACATTTCTTTAAACTACTGTAAAAGTTCAGGTACCATTTCTTTGCAACATAATTTAGTAAATGTAAATTGATACTTGTATAGCGCACTACTCACCCGCAAGGGTCTCAAGGCGCTTGTACGAATACCGCTGTGGAACCCATCCTGGCTTTCCCTGTGAGGTGTCCACTCCTGGGCACCCCCAAGGTGGAGGCGAGGCATCCTTAGCGTTGTGGGGGCCGTTGTGGAGATTAAGCAAGCTATTGCCCAGAGTTGCAGAGTGGGACTCCATGATTGGAATAGGCACCGAGGCGAGAATTATCAGGTCCGTGGAATTTTGAGCCCAAGACCCGCCGAGGCGGGGAATTGAACCCTGGTCCCGGGCTAGACCTCTGCATCAGGGTCTGCCGCTCTAACCATTGAGCCACACTTCTAGTAACATGTTGTTGATGCACACTAGTATTTTCCCAAAATATTCATTATGGAAAATCAGTGGCACCAGTTTTAATAAGATTATGGGAAACACAAATAAACAAGCATTGGCAAAGCCAGAAGGTCTGAAATTAGTGGTCAGCTTTTTAGTTTTGTCAATGTGTGAATTTTTTGCCATGGTTTTTGTGGAAGCTGCCGGGCACTCACCATTATAACAAACATTGGCATAAGCAGAGTTTGTTTTTGGTCTCAAAAAGCACACACTGCCACAGTAGTTACTGGCACTGAACAAAACTACTTTGTGTGCCGATCTGCTCCTTGTGAAAGAGCAGAACGCTTTCGCTCACAGTGAAGCCAGGCCATAGAGAGAGAACGAGTTTTAATAAACCTAAAAGGTCATGGTCAACACCAGACCAAATTAGGGGCCCAATTATTTAAAAAAAATCTCAAAAGTGCACCCATGGTGTATGCCCTTGCATTAAGTGGAGTAGTGTGGCTCACTGGTTAGAGGTGGCAGGCCCGAGAGCAGAAGTCGGCCCGGGACCAGGGTTCAATTCCCGACGCGGCAGGGTCGTGGACCTTGGTCAGCAGACTCGATAATTCTCGCTTCGGTGCTTACTCTAATCAGGGGTTCCACTCGGCAACTCTGGGCATTAGCTTGCCTAATCTCCACAACGGCCCCACCAATTCCGGGGATGCCTGGCTCCACCTTGGTGACTCCCAGCAAGGGACCATCCCACAGGGAAAGCCAGGACGGGTTCCCCAGAGTTATACAGCGCCAGGAGACCTATGGACGGGTAGCAGTGCGCTTTACAAGCTCAAAAACATTTACATTTACATTAAGTGCAGCTATATGGATTTCGAGAATTTCCAAGAATTTACAGAAGTAGGACAAGAAATAGAACTCTATTTGTGAACTGCATTTTAGCATGAGCAAATGTGCATGTGTAGATTTGCTCTTGTGAAAATCTGAGTGTTTGCAAGTTCACTTTCCCTCCAACCACTTTTTTCCTACCTCTGAAAGAAGGGTTAAGTCTGCCATTGGCAGGAGTACATTTCCAACATTTCTCAATATGGGAACAGATTAGAGAAGAGTTGTTGAAAACCCTTAAAACATGCAAGTTAGTAGGTTTTCACAGACTCAAAAGGGCATTCTACCCTCAAACTGTTGCTTACTACTACCTTCAGCCCCAGTATGACGATCTGCGGAAAGGTGGCAACATAAGTAGATTGCATGTATTCAAACACTACTATGGTATAAGCCCTAGCGTAATCAGAGAGGCTATTAAAGAGGTCTTATATAATATGATTGCTGCCATAATTTGTCGCCGCACTACATGGCACCAAAGGGACAAGTGCATTTTGTTACAGGACAAGTAGATTTATGAGGCAACCTGACCCATGGACAAGTCGATATTGTATTATATTCCACATACCTGCTGAGAGCTTTGATTTAGGATGTCCGATCCTGCTCGGTTACACTCGATATACGCGCTGACTGTTGGACGACAGTAACGACTAGATGTGCTGGTAAGCAATTCTGGGGTTTGATCACTGTAAGATAGAGCTTTGTCCATGCGATGAGGAGTATTATTTTGACATCCCCCTCCCTCTTCCTTTTTAAGGACGTGGCACAAGGCTAATTTGTCTCCATATTTGAGACCTCGTATTGAGGAAAAAACTTGGATTCACATTGCATCGCTTTGAATTTGGAAGAAACTGTATACATTAATTTTGTATCCGGATTAAAGGTATGTCTGGCCCTATTAGAAGTTTAATTGCATTAAGCGGGTCATTGATTAATTAGAATTGACAGTTTAAACAGAGTCACTTCTGCTGTTTTGCATTTGTTTCGTAGGAGCCGTATCTGCTTTCGTATTATAGATTAGTGTTTGCCACATTACCCTACTTGATATCATTTTGATTACGGGTCACGTTTATCAGCAGCACAAGGGAAGAATTCCTACCTGTATCTCTTATGTATGTTATTAATCATTACATAAAATGAAATTTCTATAGAAGACATGTAACTAGATCATCGTTTTTTACCATTTATTATTTTTATTTGTCTGAATGTTTTTAACAATGCATTCTGTGCAATACAGACAATCTGACGCTATCCCTTACACAGGGTTTCCACCAATACACAATTGCTAGGTCTTTGGACCTAATTGCTTGGCAATAAGTCACTGAGGGATAATTATGCTTATATGTATTGTAAATTCATACACTGTAGTTTTAAAAAAATTTGTATACCTTCTTAGCCCTGAGGAAGTCGCAGCATCTCTTCCCGTTAGGCGACGAAACGCGTGTTACGACAGTAAATACTGGATGTGCTGGATCGGGCACGAGGTTAAGTTGTCTCCATATTTAGGGCTTCATATTGAGGCGAAAACGTGGATTCACATTGCATCACTTTGAATTTGGGAGAAACCCATAAAAAATCAATTTCGGGTCGGAATTATAACCAGATTTAATGGCTCTTGAAGGAGCCATATTAGCGCTGAGGAAGTCGTGGGATCTCTTCCCACTAGGCGACGAAACAGGTGTTAGCTAAAAAAGACTCAATTGGCTAGGAAAGTGATTCAACATACTGAAGAATGAATTAATAAAGAACAGAAAGAAAGAAGACAACTGCTTATTTTTATTATCATTTGACTTTACACTTTGAGCGTGTGCAGAGGATCCTCTGCAGACTACAGTCTTGTCTACCTCTCTTCACAGATTTCTTGATTAATGGGCATCCGTTTCACTGTCCTCGAATGTTCATATTGCTACTGGGCCTCAGCCGATGGAGCCAATTAGTGTATTTAAGTTCTCTCTGTTCCTGCTTTAACCTTTGCTATGACCGGCGTCAGAAGTTGGACTCGCACTGACCCTAATGATTTTCCCTTGGTGGCATAACTCCCCCTTCTGCTGCTGCACCTACTGTCTCTCTAACATGCCCTTACCTATAATGCGGAATTACACTCCTCTCCCGTGAAGTGCAACACTTTTCTTTTTACACAAATCATGACCAAACGTGAAATCCACTGACATGTCTTTTTATGGGGTAAGGGTCCAAATAAACGAGTTCACAAATAAGTACAAATAATTGTTTATGATCTGCAACGTCTTACAATTGTCTTTTTGTTTCAGGTGTGTCCTGCATCCTCCTCATTTGAGGTGCTTCTCAGAAAGTCTGGTGACAGGAGAAATTGCGACTCATCTAAATTCCAAAATGAGCATCTTTTGATTTGGAGCAGTACTCATCTTTTTTCAACCTTTCCGGCTATCCGTACAGTCAAGAGTGTCAAACACCCCAAACATTTGGATTGCAACACCTCTCAGAGTAAAGTGAAACTGAACTGCAGCAACATGGAGCTAGAAACCAGTGTGAAAGGTACACAGACCAAGGTGGAATCACTGGTGCAAGTTATTCAGGAGGCACCAGTCACTGAGCAGACATTGCCAGGGGAGCTCCTAAAGATATCAGAATCGTTGGCCAATGATATCAAGTGTGTGAAGATAGAGCCAGAGGATGACCCCGAAGAGTTCCTGCTGGCTTACGGATGTTCAGCTGAAGGATCCTTGTGGATAAAGGATTCTTGTGAAGCTTCATCTTCCATGTCCGCAAGAGATGCTCATGTCTCCTACGAGGGTTTGCCACATCGTACTGCTGAAGACTATGATAGACAGAAAGGTATCCTCCTGGATGAAACCGAAATGAGTGAAGAAAGTTTCCGTAAAAAGTTCCGTAATCTTAAATTCACACCAGAGGTCAGACTGCGAACTTTAGCTAATCAGCTGGAGGAGTGGTGCCGGAGGTGGTTAAAACCAGAGATCCGTAGCCCAACAGATATAGTGGACCTCATCATATTGGAACAATTTGTCCAGATCCTACCACAAGGAGCCCAGGATTGGTTGAGTCATCTCAAGGTGCAGTCCGTGAAAAGTGCTGTTCTATTGATTGAAGGTTACTTGGCGAGTGAAGCATCCAAAGGTTGCAGCTCTGATGCTCTGACACTCGTCTGTAAGGAAGAGGAAAACAGTGAAGGTACGAACGTAGCTGTGGGTTAATGATAGTGGAGCAGGGGCGAGTTATGGCAGTACCAGGGATCAGGGAAGAGAGTTGAGGGCTAATGACCTACTCGAAGACTAATCAACAGAGGAGGAAGTTTATTAAGGAAGTTGGAGTCTAATCAGAGGAATGATGTGAAAGGGCATAGTGTGTATGAGGGTAGTTGTGGCAAAGTGATGGTAGTGCGGATGGGGGCACAGAGCAGCACTGTGTGAAGGGAGCAGGAATTTAATGAAAGCGGCTGCAGGTTTATTAAGGACATTGAGGCCGATGGAGTGACAAGCGAGCAGGGGCCACTGAAGGAGCGCGGAAATAAAGGAGAGAGCAGTGGGATACTGAAGGGCTCTTTGTATTATTGAGTGGAACGCCCGGCTCATCTAGGGAGCTCAGGCTAATGATGCTCTCGTACTAGTCCGTATGGAAGAGGAAGCAAAGGGGGCCGTGGTTACATAACAAGCGGGTGGATGATGCTAAAGCTGGGGAAGAAGATGAATGAAGAGAGCTTGAGATTAATGAGAAAATATAATAAATAATTGGGTGGTCATTGAGGTGAAGTGGTGGTCGGTGATGGGAACAGTGGCATAATGGAGGGAGCCGGAATTGGGGGGCACACTGGAATGTGTTGGGAGGCAATGGAGGGGGCTGGAGGCAATTGAGGGGGCTTGGGGCAATGGAGGGGGTTAATAGGCATTGATGGGGCCGGGGTCAGTGGAGGGTGTCTAGGAGAAGGGAAGAGGTCAGGGGACCAGCGGAGGGTGCTGGGAGGCCAGTGGAGGGTGCTGGGGCACGTGGAGGATGCCGGTGGGAGGGTCTGGAGGACAATGGAAAGGTCCAAAGGGGGGGAATAGAACGGGTCCAAGGAGCAATGAAAGGGACCCTGGGGCAATGGAGGAAGCAGAGGGACAATAGAGGTAGACTGGGTACAGTGGGTGTAGCGGGGTACAGTGGAGGCAGATGGGAAACAATGGAGGTTAGCTAGAGGTCAATGGATGGAGCTGGAGTGGCAGTGACTGTTAGCCGGGGGACAATGGAGGTAGACTGGGTAGAGTGGAGGTAGCCGGGGTACAATGGAGGTAGCCGGGGTACAATGGAGGTAGCCAGGGTACAATGGAGGTAGCCAGGGTACAATGGAGGTAGACTGGGTACAGTTGAGGTAGCCGGGGTGCAGTGGAGGTAGATGGGGACGATGGAGGTTAGCTAGAGGTCAATGGATGGAGCTGGGGTGCCAGTGAATGTTAGCCAGCATCAATGGAGGTAGCCGGGGGACAATGGGGGTAGCCGGGGTACAGTTGAGGTAGCCGAGGGACAATAGAGGTAGACTGGGTACAGTGGAGGTAGCGGGGTACAGTGGAGGCAGATGGGAAACAATGGAGGTTAGCTAGAGGTCAATGGATGGAGCTGGGGTGGCAGTGAATGTTAGCCGGGGGACAATGGAGGTAGACTGGGTAGAGTGGAGGTAGCCGGGGTACAATGGAGGTAGCCGGGGTACAATGGAGGTAGCCGGGGTACAATGGAGGTAGCGGGGTACAATGGAGGTAGCCAGAGTCAATGGAGGTAGCCAGGATACAATGGAGGTAGCCAGGGTACAATGGAGGTAGACTGGGTACAGTGGAGTTAGCCGGGGTACAGTTGAGGTAGCCGGGGTGCAGTGGAGGTAGATGGGGACGATGGAGGTTAGCTAGAGGTCAATGGATGGAGCTGGGGTGGCAGTGAATGTTAGCCGGGGGACAATGGAGGTAGACTGGGTACAGTGGAGGTAGCCGGGGTACAATGGAGGTAGCGGGGTACAATGGAGGTAGCCAGAGTCAATGGAGGTAGCCAGGGTACAATGGAGGTAGACTGGGTACAGTTGAGGTAGCCGGGGTGCAGTGGAGGTAGATGGGGACGATGGAGGTTAGCTAGAGGTCAATGGAGGGAGCTGGGGTGCCAGTGAATGTTAGCCAACAGTTCTTTAGTATGGGAAAGAAATCCTTCAAGTTCTTATATATTACTTATTTAGCACGGTCCATTGGTTGGAACGCCAACCCATTTACTCAAAGAGGGTCTTGACCTCGTAGCACAGTTCTGCGAAGCGCGCTGGCGTACTCTGTGCAGGAAGGAGGAAGAAGGCCTATTGAAGCTCACGCGCCTTGCGGTAAGGAGCTTACGGCGCGGTAGGCTTTAGAGCGGGGTACGAGTCGCAGGCCGGCCTTATGACTCGTTCGTGTTGCAAACAGTGTTGCGGGGAAAACAGAACATTGCAGACCCCGAGTCCGTGGCGAACTCCTGCTGAAACTGGAGTTCGAATGGCACTGTACCTGAGTGTTCGCGGCTCTTAGACGCACCGTTCAATCCCACACGGCCCTCTTCGCGGTGGACAAGTCGTACTCCTACACTGCACGCCTGTGGGTGGGCGACGATCAGGAGGCTAGTCCGGGGCGGAGAAGGCAGGTGTAGAGGCGGCGCGTACGGGACGTATCGGCGGCTCAACTGGTGCGGCGCAGCCTCAGCCGGGGTGTACGTTGCGAAGCAGCGCACGTCAGAGGTACACACCGTACCTTCCGGCTACGTGGTGGCGGACAATGCGGGTGATCTCCCCCAAGGCCGGAGCGGGGCGGGAGGCGGCCAGTGCGCCTTTCAGCGTGCGGGCGTTTCTCGACTCCCAGAGGCTCTGGGCTATTTTCTTGAGGCTTGGCGGCCAAGGTGTGCGGCTCAGAGGAGGAGGGGGAGCAGAGTGCGGGCGGCCCAGCGGAGCGGGGCACGGCTCAGTGGCGAGCGGTGTGGCTCGAGGCAGGAGGGCAGTCAGGCACGGGCTGCAAGGGGGGTGAGCAAGGCACACTTCAGGCGGGGCTCCAGCGGCTCAGGAAGATCAGACAAGTCCCCACAACTGGGCAGGGAAGGCCCAATAGAGTCCACTGGTCCTGGGACTCTGTTCAGGGGGAAAGCTTGAAATCAAGCCCTTGGAGATCGTTTCAGGCACAAATATAACAAAGTCCTTTCTGGTCTTTTCCTCTCCTTCCTCGGCAAGGCACCACTGCAGGACAGTCCTTCAGGTCAGGGACAGTCTCTCCTCCTTCAGCTTCTCTTGGTCCTTCTAGTTGGGCAGAGGTTCTTCGTGGGTAAAACAGGATCTGATTTGCTAGGAGCAGAGCTCCTCTTTTTATACACAGTTTCTTTTGTCTTTTCAGGCCATGGGGGTCTTTGCATAGTTCAATTCAGCTCTGGAGCACTTTGTTTTGCAGACTCGGATTTCTTCTTTCAGAGAGCAGGGCAGGGACCTCAGAAGCTCCGCAGGAGGTGGAGCCAGCATTGTGGTGACAGAGCACAGCCCTATTCAGAGTCAAGGGGCACTCCCCCCACCCATCCTGGTGTAATCTCTCTATTCACCACCTGTCATCCCCAGCCCTGTCACTCACAGAAACCAGACAGCAGATACACATACGAGCAGAGGCGGGCTGAAATGGTTAGGCAAGCAAATACAAACTTTCTAAAAGTAGTTTTTGCAAACACAGGATATTAAAATAAACTTTACTAAAAGAAGTATTTTATTATTCTGAGTTCAGGCATACTAAACTTGACTTTCTACCATGTCCCCTGAGCCTACTGGGATTATAGAGTGTAATAATTCCAGCAGCCCATTCTGGCCTATGAGAACAGGTAGCCTTAAATAGTGAAAAACGAAAATGGCTGTAATTCACTATTAGGACATGCCACACACATCAGGGCTTGTCCTACCTTAGGCTTACAATGCACTCTGCCCTAGGGCCGACCTTAGGGGTGACTCACATGAAGTAAAGGGAAGGTTTAGGGGCTGGCAAGTGGGTGCACTTGCCCAGCCAGCATGACAGTACCAGACTGCACGCAGGTTCTGCAATGGCAGACCTAGACACATTTTAAAGGGCGGCCTCTGTGGGTGGCGCAACTAGCGCTGCAGCCCCACTAGCAGCATTTGTATTTACGAGCCCTGGCACTCCTGGTGCACTTTACTGGGGACTGACAGTAAACCAACTACGCCAATCATGATAATCAATTACAAGTACACTTTTCATAGGGAGAGCATATGCACTTTAGCACTGGCCAGCAGTGGTAAAGTGCCCAGAGTCATTAAACCAACAAAAACAGGTCAGAGAGAATATTGGAGGAAGGCAAAAAGTTTAGGGATGACCCTGCAAAGAGGGCCAAGTCCAACAGTCTAGAAGTAAAGGGAAGACTCGCCGAAGTAGGCCCAAAGTATGGAAGCATGTACCAAGTGTCCGACCATCATGCATGCTCTTTGAAAGTAAGGGCATGGTCTAACCAAACTCCCAGGTTTTTTACAGAAATTTTAGGGACGGGAGGCTTACCAAATTGGTGGGCCACCAATTAGAGGACCATAATATGGGAGCTTCCCGAAAAAGTAGGAGCTCGGTTTTCCCGACATTACATTGAAGAAAGTTACTCCTCATCCATTGTGAGATGGCATTCATGCCCAAAGTGAAGGTCTCCTGAATGGTAGGAGTGAGTTCATCTAAGGGAAAGAGCAGCTCGTATCGTCGGCATATGATATCTGGATAAACCCATATGTCCTTAGAACATTAGCCAAGGGAGCCACATAGATATTAAATAGGTGGGGCTCAGACAGGAGCCCTGTGGAACTCCCTTGGTAAGTTGCACTTGTGCGAATAATATCATCACTTCTCCACAAATACATTTTCTTACGTATAAATACAAAATAAAACGCCAAGAAGACAATAAATTGCAATAAAATGATAAGTGAAAAGAAATGTATTTAAAAGAAGCTAATCTAGCTAAACTACTCATACATACAGATATAAGATACCTGACAGACACAACATGCATAAAAGCTAATTGTTGGACTAATAAATAATGAAAAATGTTGTCACCTTAGGCATATCACATCAATAGGTGTACCCGTATGGTTTTAGAAAACAAGTCTAATGAATGACCATAAAACAATTGTATTCAAGTGAAAGTTCAATGTGACAGTTTATGTGAACGCTCAAATTTAGAGCTTATCCTAGCAGATTAGTGCCACCATTGTACTTGGACAGTTTAGCCAATATTGCACTGATATGGGGGGTTAGGAAATAGCCCCGACTAACGGGCTCTACAGCTTCCCTATGGAGCTCTCAAAGATGCATTCTTCAAGTTCCACTCAAGTAGTATTAGCAGAGATATCTCGGTTACACTCCTATGACAAGGATCCTGGCTCGGATAACCCACACCTACCCCAGAAACTTAGCGACAGAACATGCATAAAATGGTCTTGAGTTTGATCTAAGGATACTGAGAGCAGTACAACTGCTCCGAGTCTCCATTTGCCTACAGAGCAATTTGATCATTTTCTGGCAGGGGCCAAGATATCCCGGGCAGGCAAACCGTGCTTCTCCAATAGATTCTGCAAAGCTATTGCAGATCGGGCACAGAACTTCCTCATTGAAGCTAATTTGCTGGCAAATGTTTTCACAGACTATGTGCCAAACCTGAATTGGAAATAGCTTCCTGTCCAGTGGCACAGTGTTAGAAATGGGATCCCTGGCTGGCCAGGGCTTTCGCCAAAGTCAGTCAGAGACCACCACTCCTAAGTCAGGGCAAGGGAGTTACACGCCAAGATAACCCCTGCTCACCCTCTAGGTAACGTGGCGCGAGCAGCAAGGCTAAACTTGGAGGCGATCACCATCACCAGGTCACCAATAAAAGCAAAAAGTTCAGGGGTGAAACTGCCAGAAGGGCCAAGTCCAACACAACCCCCTTCCAGCCAAAACGCAGGGGAGACCAATCACCACCGTGATGGACTTCCCTGCTTGGGGCGATAGAACACGAACGCGGGCCCGCAACTGCAGGGACACCCTCTTGTTCTACGCCACGGTGAACCCATGGGATTCCTTCTCAAACCACTGTCTGGACCAACTGGGCTACCCCACTGGTACTCCCGAGCTGTCCGCGGCCAGGACTAGGCCCACGGCCACCCAGGTGCCTCCGGTCCTTCCCTATTCGCAGAGCGGGGGGTAGTAACCACTGGCACATAGTAGCCATTTTCCACTCTTCCTTTCTGCAAGACAGGGCTAGACTGCCACTGGTTCTCCAGCCTAGGGTCTACAACCTCAGGCGGACCAGGAGTCTCAGGCAAGGCTCTCCTCCCCCTACCTCTTCTTCTAGGGTTCCTCCTCCTCCTGCGAGGGGTACCCTTACAACGCCACTCCAACCCAGGGTTTAACCACTCAGGTTGCACCGGGATCAGAGGTGGGCTCTCCCACCCTCTGCACCCCCTTCCAGAGGTCTGCCCTCTCCCAACTGGAGAAGTTCCTCTGGAAGAAGAACCGGTCAGGACACTGGTTACAGTTGTCCTACCCTTCAGGTCAGGCTGATCCTGAACCTGGCCTCCCAACCTGTGATCTAAAATCTTTGGTGGAACAATTGCCTGGCACTCCAGGACTTCTGGGGACTCGCACACCATCCCCCTGAGGCTAACAAATGACATATGTTGTGTGACTGTCTGTCTGGCGCAGATCTCCCGTCCCCTGTCCACCTGACAGTGCGCGAAGATCCCCCAGACCAGAAGTGGCGCCACCCGGGTCCCCCCAAGAAGATCTAGCCCAACTGGCTAGTCCCTGGTCCACTGGTGCATCCACTGGGAAACTCATCCCCCAATCACTCCTCACGCTGGACTCCTGTACCCATCCCTACCGGAGCGGTACTGCCAGACTCTAGAACCACAGGAGCTCTGGTTACAGACGCGCCAGGTCCTCTACTCACTAGGAGATCTTCCTCAAATGGACTAACAGGACAGCCTAGGTCCCCAACCTGGTGTTCCCTACAGAAACCCTCCTGAGGCAGGGCTTCGGGCGTCTGGGGACCCTCGGTCTTCCCCTCACTCCTGCTCCACTGAGCCAGGCAGTGAGCCCCTACACCCTCCTCGCTATCCTGGTACCTAGCTGGGCTACACTGAGCCTCTTCCACCACGCTGGGCTGGAAGATACCTGAACCACTACTTTTGCAATCACTCCCTAATGACTCTAGAGAACCTCTAGCACTTTCCCAGCGCTCTGCTTCCTTAGCAAGCTCCCAAGGGCAAAAGTATCCAAACTTCGACAGGTGCTGGCGCAACTCTGGGCAACAAATACTGAGCAACTGCTCTTTGAGAAACATATTCACTACTCCGTCCCTCTCATCGTCCGGGTTAGCCGCCAGCCAATCCTCCATTGCATCAGAACAGTCATCCACAAAATACCCCCACTTCTGGTGAGGTGGTTTCCTATGGTTCCTGAACTTCAAACTGTTCTCCTCCTCTTGGGAAACAGGTTCCATACTCGGGGAACTAGGAATGGGACTGCTCGCACTGGGCTCTATATAGCTGCCACCACTGGACTCAACCCGCCCTGGGGAGTCCAGAAAATTAAAACTGCGCGCAGGGGATAGTCTAACCTTCAGAGGTAATTTCTCTCTGGTGAAGGCCCTCTCAGCCTCCTCTATCCTTTCCTGCGCTAAGACCCTCTGAGTCTCTAGCTGTTGCTTTCTAACGCCCAGCTGCGCCATAGCCTGGGCATGCTCTAACCTGAGCTTTTCTAAAGCCAGCTGGTGCTCCCTTTCTCTCCTCCTATCTTCCAGCGCCTCTGGGGACAGGGAAAGGGATGAGGCGCTGCCTCCTGCGCTGGACCCAGCAAGGGACTCCCTATCTATAGGGTCTCTACTCTCTACTGGCGTCCAGGTACTGACCTCTTCTCCCTCCTCTTCTGAATCTTCAGGGCTCCCCACAGACCCACCACCCTCCTGGTGTGAGGCCCGGGCCCTTTCCTCACTGCGCTCAAGATCGCTTTGTTCCTTACACCATTGGACCAGGTAGTTCCTAAGTTCGTACTTAGTATCTGACCCATCCACCCCTATGTCTCTCTCTCTACAGAACCCTTCCAACTCCTGCGTATTGTACCAAACTAGATCACTGAGATCAAAAACAAGCTCCATCTTGGCAGGACGTTCTAGAGACAAGATTACACAGGGAACCTAGGGGTCTGAGCTTAACACAGGAGTACACAATTCACAAAGGATTCAGCAAGCTCTCTATCCCAGATAACTCACACTCACTTGTCTAGTGCCACACACCATTCATCCACACACAACCCTCCCCTCGGACTGGTAAGGCAGTTTCTACCACCCCTAATTCCTCAACCTGACCACACGTGACACAGGTACCGACTCTAGGTGCAGGGCGGGGGACAAATGTACTGGACACAATTGCACAATGATACCTTCAGGAGAAGAAAATAATGGAACTTCAAAAAAAAACAATCCCCTAAAATGTGGTCATCTAAAATGCAGAGTTTTGTAGTGCGGCCAGTTGCCACTGTGGTACAACGCAAACACAAATCCTTATCCCACCGTTGCCGCCAATGTTAGAAATGGGATCCCTGGCTGGCCAGGGCGTTCGCCAAAGTCAGTCAGAGACCACCACTCCTAAGTCAGGGCAAGGGAGTAAAACGCCAAGATAACCCCTGCTCAATCAATCAATCAATCAATCAAAGCATTTATATAGCGCACTACTCACCCGGAGGGTCTCAAGGCGCTGGGGGGAGGGGGTCCGCTACTGCTCGAACAGCCAGGTCTTGAGCTGCTTCCTGAAGGCGAGGTGGTCCTGGGTCAGGCGGAGGTGGGTCGGAAGGGAGTTCCAAGTCTTGGCGGCCAGGTAGGAGAAGGACCTTCCTCCTGTGGTGGCTCTTCGGATGCGGGGGACGGCGGCGAGGGCGTGGCTGGTCGATCGAAGCTGGCGTTTGGGAGCGTAGAAGTTGAGGCGGCTGTTGAGGTATCCTGGTCCTTGGTTGTGTAGGGCTTTGTGTGCGTGGGTGAGGAGCCGGAAGGTGATTCTCTTGTTGACCGGGAGCCAGTGCAGGTCTCTCAGGTGTCCGGAGATGTGGCTGCGGCGGGGGATGTCCAGGATGAGTCGTGCTGAGGTGTTCTGGATCCGCTGGAGTCTTTTCTGGAGTTTGGCGGTGGTTCCGGCGTAGAGGGAGTTGCCGTAGTCCAGACGGCTGGTGACGAGGTCCTGGGTGACCGTCTTCCTGGTCTCGGTGGGGATCCATCGGAAGATCTTGCGTAGCATGCGCAGGATGTTGAAGCACGACGAGGAGACGGCGTTGACTTGTCTGGTCATGGAGAGGGAGGAGTCCAGGATGAAGCCCAGGTTGCGTGCGTGGTCAGTTGGTTTGGGTGCGCTGCCCAGGGCGGGGGGCCACCAGGAGTCGTCCCAGGCGGAGGGTGAGGATCCCAGGATGAGGACTTCCGTCTTGTCCGAGTTCAGTTTCAGGCGGCTGTTCGACATCCAGTTGGCTACGTCTGTCATCCCTTCGTGCAGGTTGGCTCTGGCGGTGGCGGGGTCGTTAGTGAGGGAGAGGATCAGCTGGGTGTCGTCGGCGTAGGAGATGATGTTCAGTTTGTGCTGGCGTGCGATGGCTGCGAGGGGGCTCATGTAGACGTTGAAGAGGGTTGGACTGAGCGAGGAGCCTTGAGGAACGCCGCAGATGACTTCGGTGGCCTCCGATCTGAACGGGGGGAGGCGGACCCTCTGTGTCCTTCCGGCGGGGAAGGTGGTGATCCATTCCAGTGCCTTCTCCTGGATTCCGACGTTTCTGAGGCGCTGTACTAGGGTACGGTGGCAGACAGTGTCGAAGGCCGCGGAGAGGTCCAGGAGGATGAGGGCCGCTGTTTCTCCGTTGTCGAGCAGGGCTCGGATGTCATCGGTAGCTGCGATCAGGGCGGTCTCGGTGCTGTGGTTGGCCCGGAAGCCAGACTGCGAGTGGTCGAGGGAGCCGTTCGTCTCGAGGAAGGCGGCCAGTTGCTTGTTGACGGTGTTCTCGATGACTTTGGCCGGAAACGGGAGCAGCGAGATGGGGCGGTAGTTCTTGAGGTCGGTTGGGTCTGCTGATGGTTTCTTGAGTAGAGCGCTGAGTTCGGCGTGCTTCCAGCTCTCCGGGAAGGTGGCGATGTCGAAGGAGGTGTTGATGATGTCCCGCAGGTGGGGTGCGATGACAGCGTCGGCCTTGTTGAAGACGTGGTGGGGGCAGGGGTCTGTCGGAGATCCGGAGTGGATGGACCCTCTAGGTAACGTGGCGCGAGCAGCAAGGCTAAACTTGGAGGCGATGTGAGTTAAGTATTTGCGCACGCACCCCAGCAACAACACCCAAAGGCCCACCACAAAGGAAACTCCACACAAGGTTATATAAAAAAAATAGCCTTTGTATTACACCAAAACACATTAGATGAAAACACACACTTTACAATGTGCCAACAGGCACGGGCAGAATTTACAGGGCATATGTACAAGACAGGGCCACCTGGACCACTGTCAGGAATCAGCACTTTTAGAAGTAACACTTATAGAATATAAAACATAGAATGTAAAATCACTGTAGCACAAAATAGCACACAACCAGTAATCACTGGTAACCAGGACCTCACTAGCACCACCTGCACTAGGAGAAAAACAACCACCTAAGTATCACAATACCTGTAGGGGTGTAGGCACATTACACATGATGCATCACAACACATTCAGAGGTGCAGGGCAGGAAAACACATGATGCAGAACCTACATTCAGCGGTGTAAGGAACAAGGCACATGATGCATCTACAACACATTCAGAGGTGCAGCACGGAGAAGACATGATGCATAAACACACATTCAGAGGTGTAACAAAGAACACTTTGCAGAAATCACATTAACACAGAACTTACATCAAAAGTCCAGGGTCCAGGTTGCGCCACTGCGCCAAAACCTAAACGTAGCAGCTGCCCACGAAGTGCTGGGCAGCTGTTGTAGAGAATGGGGCCAATGTGGGAGCCTCTCTGGGCTCAAGAACAACTGTGGGCTTGGAGCCTCGCTGGGCTCGGAAACAATGATATGCTGCCTGAGCCTCTCGGGCTCTAACTAAAGAAATGCCCCTCTCGTTGGAGTCCCTCGCGGGGGACTCAGGAACAGAGACTGATGCTCCAAGAGCGTCAACCGGCTCTACATACTGGAGGGGAGGGGCGGGCACCGGCAATGTGCCCCGACGCCCTCCTCCCTGATTCAGCACTTCGGGCCCCACTCACCGGCTTCTCAGATGCTGGGGTGGCTCTCCTCTGGGCAGCGCGCCTCTCCTCTGGGCAGCGCAGGGCGCTCTACGATACCGGAGCCCCGCCTGTGCCTGTAGCCGCTCTTCTCTCACGCCGCGGTCCCAAGGGCGGGACTTCCGGTCCTTCTCCGGGGGCCGCGCTAGGATTGGCCGGCCGGCCCAGCACTTCCGGGTCGCCGCGGGCAGCGCAGCGGCCCGTTTCAGGCACTCAGAGGCTGGGGGAGAATTAACCGAGGGGTAGGCTCCCTCGTTAAATATAAGAATAAAAGTAAATATGCGGCGTGGGCAGCCGCGGGAGGAGAAATAAAGCGCTCCGAGCGCTAGGGGCAAAATAGAGTGCTCCGAGCGCTAGGGGCAAAATGGAGCGCTCCCAAGCGCTAATGGCAAGATACAGCGCTCCCCAGTGCTAGGGAAAAGAACCAGCGCTTTCAGGCGCTTTGAGAAGGAATCCAGGGCCCCCAGGCGCTAGAGGTAAAAATAAAGCGCTTCCAAGCGCTATGGCATCAGGAAAGAGAACAGAGCATCCCTCAGGCATCCAGGGGCTGGGCAGGGCCCAGGGAGGCAAGCCTTCCCCTGGGCCCAAGCAGCAGCACGCCCCTGGCAGATTCAAGCAGCAAACAAGAACATTTTCATGGGGTCACAGCCCCTCTTTTATACACATTTTCCCTTTGTCTTCAGGTGCAGGGTGGGGGGAGAACCAGTCGCAGCTGGTTTTGGAGCACTGTGTTTACCTCAGCCACCCTATCTATTCACCAGGCAGGCTAGGGTCATCAGTCGCACCACAGGGGGCGGAGCCAGCATTGTGTGGGAAAAGCCCAGCCCTATTCAGGACACAGGTGCAGCCCCTCCCTCACATCAGCATGCTAATCTCTCCATTCACCACCGGGGCAGACCCACACAGACTCCTGGAGCCAGGCTCCCCAGCCAGCTTCAGCCAATCACGCGCCAGCATACTTACTGCACAGACAAGCACACGTCTAGAAGTGGCACTTCCACATTAGAACGGTGAAAACTGTAAATGGAAGCTGAACCTTCTCGCACTCAGAGTTATTTGTTCGAGTGAAACAGTACTAAAAGTGGTTAGGTGCTACCTGAGTACCTCCTTCTGAGTCTTGGAGGGTGGAGTAATACTTATGATAGCGTCATCCCAGTCGGGGATGACGTCCCCAGATGCACACTGTAGAAAAATTTCCTTTGTACACTTAATGCGTTCAAAATAAACTTATATTTGGCCCAATGCATTTCGGGCAGTAATGCCCTTCATCAGGGGCATTGCTTCTCTATTAAGAAAAATGAAACACAACTGTCATCTATTCGTTCTCTTGTACATGTCAATTCTGATAATTTCATAATTCTAATCACATAATTCAAATCTGTACATTGATAGTAGAGTGAGAGTACCATGAAGATATACGAACATTTACCAGCATTTATATACAAAAATAAATCTCTCAAATGAATGAAATTAGTGATGTGAAACAGCCTGTACACTTGTAGTCAATGTTGTAGTTTGACGCATGCATATCTTATACACAGCGTAAACGAAGGATAAACGGAGGATAAACCGACTATAAACGGACAAAAAACAGACACATACCTTCCAAACTGTCGGAAGTTTTTTTCATAGAAAGTGTTTAAATAAATGAATTCAATGCGCATGAACCCAAAAGCGTTAACCTAAAACGAATGAGAAAGTTTGTGAGTGCTCTCGGTGTAGTGCGTGTTGGTAACATGTAATGTCTAGAAAAGACAATAGTTTATGGGCGTTCGTACCTGAAAAATTTAAAACGCCTCCATCAGGCTTGGAACGTGGACGGTGTCAATTGGGGTTCACGGACTGTTTTCTGAAAAGAGAACCCGATAGGTTCAGTGTCTATATTAAATCACGTTCGGATAAAAATTGAATCACGTTCGGATAAAAATTAATCAACTACGCCGGTAGAATGGAAGCGTCATGGTGATTACAGCACTCACCTAATATCTGGAGTATCGTCGGGCGGTTAACTAGTCCTGCCGTAGGTTCGAAATGATGTTTGGCAGTGTTTTCGCCGGCGTCGGATGTATAACACTCCCGACCCGGAAGTAGTACGCGAGGTGACTGACGACATAAAAAACGGACGGTGTGTAGTTTCTCATGGGAAATTAATGCGATATTTTGCAAGTTCGGTGTATAGTGTTAAATTTCCAAAAGCTCGGTGTAAATAAAAGTGTTAACAGGCAAATCTAAATGCAGTGAAAAAACGTAATGCGTGTCTGGGTCATTACGTGTCAAATACTCATAATCAATCTGTGCACAATACGTGTTGCTCTGAACAAATGACGGGATGTCAATCATGATTCAATATGTTCCCAGCAAAACAGCTTAAAAATCAGTGCGTCAAAAGTTACAATAAACATTATTGAATGAAACAAAATTCAGACATTTTTTCTGTGCTCATGCTTTGTTCAATAAAGTTCATGAGTTTTGTGATTTACAGAAAACAGTTCAAATCCACACGTTCATTAAGACCTTTTGGTTGAGCCGTATTCAAATGGGAGATCCAAAAGATTTCTCTTCTCAAAAGATGTTGAGTATTGTCTCTACCTGGTAGCACAGGAACAGTTTCCAAAACCAGAAAACGTACTTGGCTTGGGGAGTGATTGTTGTTGTTAAAGTGCGATGCCAAAGGGGATTTTACATTCTTGGTTCGAATATTACTCTTATGTTCGATCATGCGTGTCTTTATTTTGCGTTCCGTTTTCCCAACGTAAGCTAGGCCACATGGGCATTTGATCAAATAAATCAAGTTTCGACTATCGCACGTTGCGGTGACTCTTAATTTGATGGTGAATCCTTGGCTTGGATGTTTTATTTCAGTTCCTTTTATGATTGCGTTGCAATTACCACAGTTGTGGCAAGGTAATGTACCCTTGTGCTTGGTGGTATAACTCTGTGTTTTTTTATTCAATATCTCTTTGATATTAGAAGATCTTTGAAATGCAAATCGTGGATTTTGTTGCAAAATGTTATTGAAATCCTCCTCCAATGTCAATAATGACCAGTTTTTCAATATGATTTTTTTGATTTTGGTGCTTTCCGTTGAGTATTTTGAGACAAATACCATTCTCTCTTCTTTTTTGACTTTGGTAGAGACTGCAATAATGTTTTTCTGTCCATTTTAGATACTTTGGTTTTGGCTTCTTCCAGAATCTCCATTGGGTAACCTCGCTCGTGAAATTTGTGTATACAAGTTTGTATACTTTGATTCAATGATTCGTCTGTTAATGAGATCCTATTTATTCGCAATAATTGAGAATATGGTAAGTGTCTTTTTAGGGAATGTTGGTGGAAACTTGCAAAATGTAATAGATTGTTTCTATCAGTGGTTTTGGTGAAAACACTGGTTTCAAGTTTGTTTTCAGTCTTCTGGATGAGCACATCCAGGAATGGTAAACTGACCGTTTGAATGTTGTGGGTGAATTTGATCCGATCGTTGACTTCATTCAAATCTCCAATAGCTTGTTCTAGCTCAATTTGTGATCCCTTCCATAAAACAAAAATATCATCAATGTATCTCTTATATGTGATAAGATTCCTTGACCATTGATCTTTGCTCAAAATGTTGTCCAATTCAAACCTGTACATGAAGAGATTCGCGTAGGCAGGTGCGGCACAATTACCCATAGAAGTACCAGAGCTTTGAATATAGAATGACTCTTTCCATGAAAAGTAACTATGGTATAGTGTGAAATTTAAGAGTTCCATGATGAATACCTTTAGACCTTCTTCCATCTCTGATGACATGAGGAATGACGCGGTCGCATCTAAGCCAAGATTGTGTGGAATTGAGGTATATAGTGGCACTATACTATAGACTGTACATCGATGGTGCAGAGAATCATTTCGTTGGTGAATTGTGCTTTCTGGTCTTCAAGTATGTTTAGGAAGTGAGTGGTATCCTTGATATAGGTAGACATTGATTGTACCAATGGTTGCAGATGTTGATCAATGTACTTGCCTATTGGCTCATGAATAGAGTTGATTGTTGACACAATGGGTCTGCAGGGAGGATGAGTCTGATGTTTGTGTACTTTTGGTATCATATATATATATATATGGTACTGATGGATTAGATTTGATAAGGTATTGTTTCTCCTTAGATCCAATTACACCTAGGACCATTGTGTGGTTTATGAGCTTGGAGAGTATCTCAGTAAATTCCTTTGTGGGATCTCTATCTGTTTTGTAATAGATGTTTGAATCATTGACATGTTCATTTACTTGATTATTGTAGTAATCCGTGTCTAGAATAACAAGGGCGCCTCCCTTGTCTGCTTGGCGTATGGTGATCTCGGGATTTTCTGCCAGTTTTTTCAAAATGTTTCGTTCTTTGTTAGAAAGATTGGTAACTCTCGATTTAGGCTGTTTGTAAAGTTTCTCTATGTCCTTGCATATGACTTTTTCAAATGCGTCGAGAACCTTGTGGCTCACTGGAGCGATAAATTTGCTTTTGTTTCTGAGGCCCTTTAAGGTGTCTTTGGGAGGTTCATCTGTTGTTTGGACGACGTTACTGAAAAAATGTCTTAAACGTAGTTTTCTTATGAACTTGTAAATACATATTTGTGTGTCCAAAAGTTTAGAATGAAATGTTGAAACAAACGTGGTTCCTTTTTGTAGAACATTAATTTCAGCGCTTGTTAGATGTTGTTTGGAAAGGTTAATAACTAGGGTTTTTGACTCCTGGTGTTTCTTGAGATTGAATCTTCCGTTGCTTGGCCTTTTGCCCCTCCTGGTTCTTTGGACGATTTTTGGCCTCTCTCCAAAAAAGAATCCCCAGTTTGTTTGGCGCCACTGGATGTGGTTGGTTGCTCTTGTGTTGTTTTCGTGGGAGGTTGAAATCTCAAGGGTTGTCTCCTAGATTGAGAGTCAGCCGAAGACGATGTTTCATCGGATTGTCTGTTAGATGTAAAATTTTGTTGTCTTCTCCTGGCACATTTTTGTCCTTTTATCCTTCGTTTACGCTGTGTATAAGATATGCATGTGTCAAACTACAACATTGACTACAAGTGTACAGGCTGTTTCACATCACTAATTTCATTCATTTGAGAGATTTATTTTTGTATATAAATGCTGGTAAATGTTCGTATATCTTCATGGTACTCTCACTCCACTATCAATGTACAGATTTGAATTATGTGATTAGAATTATGAAATCATCAGAATTGACATGTACAAGAGAACGAATAGATGACAGTTGTGTTTCATTTTTCTTAATAGAGAAGCAATGCCCCTGATGAAGGGCATTACTGCCCGAAATGCATTGGGCCAAATATAAGTTTGACTTATGAATTACGTGAAAAATTAAGGATCACAATCTGAGAAACTGAATGTTTCAATAAAACTTTATTTTGAACGCATTAAGTGTACAAAGGAAATTTTTCTACACAGTGTGCATCTGGGGACGTCATCCCCGACTGGGATGACGCTATCATAAGTATTACTTCCACATTAGACACATTCATGCCGCACACATCATTTCGCAGCATTCAATCACACGAGTCCGCACATACCAGACTCGAGCCTGTACACCCCACGCATCAGGAACTACCAGGGACACATACATTCCCCATGCATTCCTATGGGAGGGCAGGCCAACCTTACTCCACGCACTCAGGGAGCGCACGCACTTTACACTGCGCCTCAGTATCAAAGTGCGCAAAGACCAGCAATCACCATCACCAGGTCACCAATAAAAGCAAAAAGTTCAGGGGTGAACCTGCCAGAAGGGCCAAGTCCAACACACAGCAATAATAGAAAGCTACCACGCTTGAAATCTAAGAACCTCCCCATCAACGAGGATCTAACAGCCAGTCCAGCCTCGCTTTGTATGACCCACGGCCAATGATATTTTTTTCAGCGACTTGGCTGTCAGGATGGGTTTGGAAGATAGATTTTCCCAGGGCATTCTCAAGCTACTAGTAGCTTTTTAATTAGCTGAAACCAAACAATTTGGTTGAACCTCTTCGCCTCCATCACATCACTAAGGGCCATGGCGGTACTGAACTAATTCTGGTTGGGACCATAACCGTCTCTAAAATAGCAAAGGCCTGTGTCTCGCTTCATTGACTAATGATTTCCTACCCATGTTGAGCATTAAACGTCTCTGTGGAGTGCTGGGTGGGAGACGAGGTAAACTTCTCGGAACTTTATTCTCAGATCTCGTTAGAGAAGATGTGTTGAAAAAAACACAATTCTGATCCTTCTAGGACTGAGCCCGCTGCTTTGGCATCCAGAATCTGCGGCTCTGGCGTGATGGGTTTACCAAAGGAGCTACTATGTTCTTTCAGTACAACACCCGGGATCTACCCGTGTTTGAGAGACATTAAGTCCCCGTGAGGTTTCCATGAGAGGGTTGAAGACAAAGTGACACCCAAATAATTAAAGACATCTACCCTCTTGAGTGGCAATCTCCCTCCCCCCCCCCTCTATCTGCCCTTAAACGATCTGTGTTTCTTAAAGGACATAAACTTTGTCTTGGCTGAATTAATCTTCAATTCCTGCTCTCTACAAATTTCGTCAAAACGGAGTTGCACAAGCTGCAACCCGCTAGGTGCTTTGGAGATCAGTAGGGTGTCGTCTGCGAACAACAGTATTGGTGATTTTATGCCTTGGTAGGGAAACAAGAAAGAAAATGAGCAATATCCTTAAGGAATAAAGAAAACCGGGTAGGAGCCAAGACGCAGCCTTGGTGAACATCCTTATTGGTGGGGAAACCGGTCCGTTCGTTCACCCCGGCTGCTTCTTCGAACCTGCGCTTAATTGCCCTCATGTATAATGATTAATATGTTAAACCAGTCCAAAGGCATGCCCGTGTTGCCATGTACCTGCCATAGCTTCTTGCGGGCGACTGAGTCACCAGGCGATTTGAGATCGACAAAGACAACGTACATGCTGCCCCCGCAGATCTTTACAGCCCCCCAATATAGATGCAAGAAGCAAACAAATCCGGTCCATTATATATATTTCCACCATCATAGCACCTCAGCTTCAGAGCAAGGCCGTTCCCCACAACTGAATCCAGAACCACAACAGCACCCTCAGTATCTCTCCCTGCCCCCTCCCCAGGCAGTGATCCCCAAACAACTGTGGCCCGCTCCCAGTAGGCCTGTGTAGGAGAGTAGGGTCTGCAATCCTATGATCACCCAGATTTTTGCTTTTTGCTGCACTGGTTTACGACTTTCCCTGGCTGTGGGCCTGCTAATCAGACCCACAGCCTAGCTGTTCTCTCTATCCAAATTGTACTCAGGTACTGAATTGGCACTGGGCCCTCTCCAAGTCCCTGTACCCAGGGCTGAGGTATACCCAGAAGTCTCCCAGGGGCTGAAGCATGTATTATGCCACCCCTGGGCTGACTAACTAAACTGACACAACTGGCTGCACGACAGCTGGGGCAAGGTGGTGTACTCACCCTTTGCTTGAGATATAGTATACCTATATCTAACCCTAAAATGGACACACAGATCTCCTATCAGTCACTCCTATGGCAGGCCTTAACAATCCTGAAGGCAGAGTGCTTGGAATCGTGTGAGATGGTGCTCTGGCATGAGCTGAGCCTGTCTGCGGCTTTCGGGATCCATCCCTTAGCCGTTTCCATGATATCGCATACCATATACTCTTAAGTGCATTATAATCCTCGCGGTTATATGCCAACTCTGGTATCGCTTTATCAAAACATGTCGAGTAAGGTGTCATACGAATTGGAATACTAACCCCTCGCCAATTCTGGCGACGGGGTTAGCATTCCACCCTTCTAGAGGGACACGGCATGTATGTAACCCCTAACCCCGGTTAAAGTCAGACAGAGCCTTAGCATCCACAAAATGGATGCTGCCACCGAGACACAAGTCTGCCCTCCTGCTGCTGGGAGTCCTCCCAGAGCACGAGATAAGGACAAAGGGTTTCCTGCCAGGGGCGGTGCCAGCACCGTCCCAGACAGGATTTTGTGTATTGTAGGTAGGCAGGGCTTCAGAGGAAGGTGACTGCACGTGGCACCCCGGTGCTCACTGTGCATAGGCTGGCTTGAACCAGTTCCAGGGACACTCCAGACCCTGTGCTGGGGAAAAGCCCGCCAAGGAAGTGGGTGTAACCACCCCCCTCCTGGTCCCACCCCTAGGGCAGGACTTAGTCGCGTGCCAGCCCCCTTTTCCCAGATAAAGGTAGGAGCAGGCCCCCTTCCAAATTAGATCATCTTTGAATCCTGAAACTACTTTCTACGAAAGGAACTCAAGACTTCTTCCTAAGATTTCTCCCTTGTGGCTAAGGAGTAGTCACCCTGCATCCGCAGGCACCATCGCAAGAACACTGCGGTCTGCTGCAAGTCCTTCCTCCGGAATCCGACTGCCCAGCTCGACGAGAACCGGCTTCCCTGGCACCTCTGACCTCTACCCACCTCTACAGCCCAGCTGAGAACCGTGGGTGCGACAAGACCTCGAGGGGACCGGCCATCTGCAAGATTGCACGACTTCTGCACAGCAAGCCCGCCGAGTAAATTCCTGGTGAGTGCTTTGGGGTCCGAGAAGCCCCTACCCTGAGCAGCTCCAGCACCGAAGTGCAGCCTCCCAGAATCTCCACGATCTGCGTGGGGCCCTTCTGCTTTTTGCTGCTCACCGCGTTGTTTGGCTACTAGCCCGCTGGCTTGTGGCCTGAACGACGCCCGACGACATCACTGCTGCTGGTCTGGTTGCTCCAGACTGGCCCTTGCTCCCTTTCCGAAGAGGAGCACCCCGGACCCTCCTGGTCCACTCAAGACGCCATTTTGAGTCCACCGCGTGGGCTTGAATTAGCCAAGGCTTGTTGCCCAATCCTGGGTAACTTCGACGCCGACAGCTTCATCCATCGTGGGACAGCTCGCCTCTCCATCCTGGTCGCCGACAACGCCTCCTGGTCCGTGAGATCTGCAGAGCCAGCGTCGCCCACTCACCTAGTCGAGGTGACTACCATCCGGTGCCCTCCTGGTGCCCACTGACTACTGGCTAGTAGTCACGAACTTGGTCCCCTCTGCTTTCAGGTGTCATCCATCTTCCAGATCCAGGCTTGGATCAACTCGAACTATCTTCACTGGTCGCCTGCCAGCATCTTTTCTTCCAGGCTCCTGGTCCGGCAACGAGGATTCCCGATGTCTTTTGAGACATATGCAGCTGCAGCCCCTGGGCTAGGTAACTTCGGCATTTCGGTGCCCCAGCATAGCCTCACTATCCAAGGGTCAGGATCCACTGTCGTTTTCTTCCTACCAGGTCGGGTTCGCCCGTAAACACTAACTTTAACTTTACTAGCTTCCATAGACTTTGTCCCGCATCCCGCGTGAGAGTGCACACTCTGCACCCGAGTCCCCTAGGTCTCCTAGAAGTAATCTAACGATTCCCTAGTCAAGTCCTAGCGATTCAAAAGCCTATTAGTACTTTACTTACCTGCTAGTAATTTCGCATTCCACTTTTAAAGTATATGGTTTTTCGTGCCCCTCGGGCATTTGTGTATACCGTGCTAACTTAAGTATTTTCGTAAGAGTTTTGTTGTGTGCTTAGCACCCTGTCCTCATAAAGAGTACAGGGTTGTTGTGATTCTAATAAATACATTGTTTATTTTCATAACACTTGTGTGGTGTCCTTTCACTGGGTGTTCAAGGGGTAATGTGATGGTAAAACAGCTGGCTTAACACGCCCTCTAGAGTCTTAGCCTTAGACTGCTCGTATCCATGCTACTAGGATAGCTGGTCTATAAGGTTGACTTACAACCAATCATCAATAAGGGTTGTTTGGACTGATATATAGTGATCACTAGAATAGTGAACACTGCACATCAGGCCAACTTCTCACATTGGTGAGCAGCGGTTGGGATTTGAGCTTGCTGTTGTTTTACCACACATGCCCTAAGAATATCTTGTGAAAGATCACATAAGTACTAAAGGTACATATAACTTAGCTTAGAATACTCTGAGTTCTACTGAACCAGCTGTTGTAGCTCCTAGGGCCTAGCACACCCTAAACTACAACTCTAGCAAGGGATCAGTAGGCAAACACATAGTGTAGGTAAGTGCACCACTTACACCTCACTAGAAAAGCATGTCTACCCAGGGAGAATCTACTGAGACTCCCCTGGTCAGTGTTGACCCTCCACAGGTCACTTCAAGATATGCAGCTCTCAGTTTCCAGGAGATGAGACAAGTCTGTACCTCCAGGAAACTGAAGCAGGGGTCTAACCCCACCATTCCCTTTCTGATAGGTCTCTTAGAGACATATGATGCCAGAAAGATTTCTCAGTTACATGAGAATATGCCAGCCTTAGAGGGAACCTCTGGGGATCCAGACCTCCCCAACACTGCTACTGCAGTTGAGGAGGAGGATCAAGAGGAACTCTCTGGGGATGAGGTAGACAAAGGTCTTGAGGTAGTCAGAAGGCTAACCAGGGCCAACTTAGACTTACTTGGGCTAGGATCTGGGGGCCCCCCAGTACTAACCCGAAGTGGGCCTAACCTTGGAGTTAGGAGAGATAGATCTCTTTCTAGGGACTCCAATAGATCTCTGCACTCCAATGCCTCTTCCCAGAGGAGGAGAAACTCTCCACAGAGGAGAGTGACTTCCCCTCAGAGAATAGAGCATGAAGCTAGAATGAGACAGGCTGCTCTGAGGATTGAAAGGGAAGAACTTGCCCTGGCCAAAGAAAAGCTTGCTTTTGCTAGAGAGCAGCAGATGAGTGGGCTAGCTCCCACTGGTGGCAGCAATCTCCCAAGAGATAGAGAGAAGGGTTTAGATACTAAACACCTGACTAAGATAGTGCCCCCCTTTAAGCAAGGGGATGATATCCAGAAATGGATGGCTGCTTTGGAGAGGGCCTGCACTGTGCAGTGCATTCCCCGAAGTCAGTGGGCAGCTATACTGTGGCTCTCCTTTGATGGTAAAGGTAGAGATAAGCTCCTCACTACAAGGGTGGAGGATGCTAATGATTACCAGGTCCTGAAAAATGCACTGATTGATGGGTTTGGTTTAACCACTGAACAGTACAGGTTGCTGTTCAGAGACACCCAGAAAACTCAGTCTCAGGACTGGTCTGACTTTGTGGATAGTGCCACTAAGGCTTTGGAGGGCTGGTTGCTGGGTAGCAAGGGTACAGATTACACAGGATTGTATAATCTTATGATGAGAGAACACATTTTAAACAATTGTCAGAACCAGTTGTTGCACCAGCACCTTGTTGATTCAGATCTGACCTCTCCCCAAGAATTGGGAAAGAAGGCAGACAAATGGGTCAGGACAAGGATCAAGCAGAACCAGAACCAGGGTGGTCAGAAGAAAGCAGACCAGAAGGGTAATGCAAAGAGTGAACAAAATGACCAGAAGTCTTCACCAGGTCCCCAACAAACCAAAGAGGGTGGGGGTCAGGCTTCCCAGAAGAAGAAGACTCAAGAAGGCCAGTCAAAAAGGTGGTGCCAGTACTGCAAAAGTAAATCTCACTGGTTTAGTGAGTGCACCAAAAGAGGAGGACAAACTCCTGCCACTACAGCCCCTAAGGCAACTGCACCCCCTAGTACAGTCAGTAGTGGTAGTGTACCTCCCAAGGCATTAGTTGGGTTAACCTTGGGAACTGAGGGGTCTGACAACTTAGTTGGCACACTCACTCAGGCTGTCCTTGTCTGTACAGGGGATATGGATATATCCCCTGAGATAAGTCCCAATACTTTGGGCAAATACAGGCAGACGCCTTTGATTAATGGCAAAATGGCTCAGGCCTATAGGGACACTTGTGCCAGTGTCACCATGGTGACACCTAACTTTGTGGACCCTGGACAGATCATGCCAGGTACTGATTTCCTGGTGACCAATGCCAGCAATGTCACTACTAGTCATAGTGTGGCAATTGTGGCTTTCTCCTGGGGTGGAGTGAAGGGACAAAAGAAAGTTGTAGTCAGTTCAGACCTCCCAGTTGATTGTTTGTTGGGCAATGATTTGGAGTCATCACAATGGTCAGAAGTGGAGCAGAGGACTCACATGGAAATGTTAGGCTTGCCAGCACATGTGCTTGCTGTGACTAGGTCACAGGCCAGAAAATGCCCCACTGAACAGGTGCTGGATCCTGAAATTATGGACCAGACACCTTCCAAGAAGAAGAGCAGTAAGGGTAAGGCTTTGCCTTCCCCCTTGCCCCAGGTTGAGGATCAAGTCTCTGAGGAGGCTGATCTGAGAGAACTGAGGGAAACTGAGCCTAAAGAGCTTGAACTTGATCAAGTTGAGTTTCTGGGCTTAGGGGGACCCTCCAGAGCAGACATGGGGAAGGCACAGTTAGACTGCCCTTCCCTTGAACCCCTCAGACAGCAGGCTGCTGCTGAGGCTGCAGGGAATGCCACAGGTGCCCACAGGGTATACTGGGAAGATGGACTCCTGTACTCTGAGTCAAGAGACCCCAAGCCTGGTGCAACCAGGAGGCTGGTCATCCCCTTGTCTCTGAGAGGTTTCCTTCTCACCTTGGCCCATGAGATTCCCCTTGCAGGTCATTTAGGTCAGACAAAGACTTGGGACAGGCTTGTCTCACACTTTCACTGGCCCCATATGAATGAGAATACCAAGGAGTTTTGTCGCTCCTGTGTCACTTGCCAAGCCAGTGGTAAGTCAGGTGGTACAACAAAGGCCCCCCTCATACCACTACCTGTGGTGGGGGTTCCCTTTGAAAGAGTGGGGATTGACATTGTTGGTCCAATGGAACCCCAGACAGCATCGGGGCACAAGTTTATACTGGTGGTGGTGGATCATGCCACCAGGTATCCTGAAGCTATACCACTTAGGACCACTACAGCACCTGTAGTGGCAAGAGCCCTAGTTGGAGTGTTCTCCAGAGTGGGTTTCCCTAAGGAGGTCGTTTCTGACAGAGGTACAAACTTCATGTCAGGATATCTGACTGCAATGTGGAAGGAGTGTGGTGTGAACTACAAGTTCACCACACCCTATCATCCACAATGCAATGGGCTTGTTGAGAGATTCAACAGGACCCTCAAAGGGATGATTCATGGACTACCTGAAACTCTTAGGAGAAGATGGGATGTCCTGATCCCCTGCCTCTTGTTTGCTTACAGAGAGGTCCCACAGAAGGGGGTTGGCTACAGCCCTTTTGAGCTTCTGTATGGGCATCCTGTAAGAGGACCCCTGTGTTTGGTGAAGGAAGGATGGGAGAGACCTCTCAAAAAGCCTGCAACCAACATAGTGGACTATGTACTTGGTCTCCGCTCCAGGATGGCTGAGTACATGGAAAAGGCATCTAAAAACCTTGAGGCCAGCCAAGAACTTCAAAAAGCTTGGCATGACCAAAAGGCTGTTCTGACTGTGTACCAGCCAGGACAGAAGGTGTGGGTGCTGGAGCCAGTGGCCCCAGCAGCTCTGAAAGACGAATGGTCTGGGCCCCACACCATCATTGAGCAAAAGGGAGAGGTTACCTACTTGGTGGACCTTGGAACTCCCAGGAGCCCTCTCAGAGTGCTCCATGTTAACAGGCTCAAGGCATATGTTGACAGGAAGGACATGAGCTTGCTCATGGCCACAGATGAGGGACAGGAGGAAGAGAGTGACCCTCTCCCAGACCTGCTCACTCAGAATCCTGATGATGGATCAGTTGATGGTGTTGTCTTTTGTGGCAGCCTCACTGAACATCAGCAACAGGATTGCAGGCAAGTTCTGCAATCCTTCAGACATATGTTCTCTCTGACACCCAGCCAAACTGATTGGTGTACCCATGATGTTGACACTGGAGACAGTCTGCCTGTCAAGAGTAAAATCTACAGACAGCCTGATCATGTTAGAGACTGCATCAAAACTGAAGTGCAGAAAATGTTGGAGCTGGGAGTCATTGAGCCCTCAGATAGCCCTTGGGCTAGCCCAGTAGTTCTAGTGCCAAAGCCTCACACCCAGGGTGGTAAGAAAGAGATGAGGTTTTGCGTAGACTACAGAGGCCTCAATGCAGTCACTAAGACTGATGCCCACCCAATACCAAGAGCAGATGAACTTATAGATAAATTGGCTTCTGCCAACTTCTTAAGTACATTTGATTTGACAGCTGGGTATTGGCAAATCAGGTTAGCTGAGGAGGCCAAACCCAAGACAGCATTTTCTACCCCTGGAGGGCATTATCAGTTTGTGGTAATGCCCTTTGGACTGAAAAATGCACCTGCCACCTTCCAACGGTTGGTGAATCAAGTCCTCACTGGGCTGGATGACTTCTGTGCAGCATATCTAGACGATATTGCTGTCTTTAGCTCCACCTGGGAGGATCACCTGGTCCACCTGAGGAAAGTGTTAGAGGCTCTGCAAAAGGCAGGCCTCACTATCAAGGCCACAAAGTGCCAGATAGGGCAGACACAGGTTGTATACCTGGGCCACCTTGTAGGTGGAGGCCAGGTTCAGCCACTGGAGAGTAAGATACAGGCCATCAAGGACTGGACTCCTCCAATCACCCAGACTCAGGTTCGAGCTTTCTTGGGCCTGACTGGGTACTATAGGAAGTTTGTCAGAAATTATGGGTCCATAGTGACCCCTCTTAATGACCTGACAAGCAAAAAGATGCCAAAGAAAGTTCAGTGGACAGCAAGCTGTCAGAAAGCATTCAATGACCTAAAGCAGGCCATGTGCACAGCACCTATCCTAAAGAGTCCAGATTACTCCAAGCCATTCATTGTCCAAACAGATGCTTCTGAGTTGGGTGTGGAGGCTGTTCTGTCTCAACTGAATTTTGATGGTAATGATCAGCCTATTGCTTTCATTAGTAGGAGGTTGACACCCAGAGAGAAAAATTGGTCAGCTATTGAGAGGGAGGCCTTTGCTGTGGTCTGGGCCCTGAAGAAGCTGAGGGCCTACTTGTTTGGCACTCACTTCACCATTCAGACAGACCATAAGCCCCTCTTGTGGCTAAATCAGATGAAGGGTGAAAACCCCAAACTGCTTAGGTGGTCCATTTCCCTACAGGGGATGGATTTTACAGTGGAGCATAGACCTGGTACTGATCACAGCAATGCTGATGGGCTCTCCAGGTATTTCCACTTAGAGCAAGAAGACTCACCTGGTCAAGGTTAGTTTATTGTCCCAAAGTTTGGGGGGGGTCATGTAGGAGAGTAGGGTCTGCAATCCTATGATCACCCAGATTTTTGCTTTTTGCTGCACTGGTTTACGACTTTCCCTGGCTGTGGGCCTGCTAATCAGACCCACAGCCTAGCTGTTCTCTCTATCCAAATTGTACTCAGGTACTGAATTGGCACTGGGCCCTCTCCAAGTCCCTGTACCCAGGGCTGAGGTGTACCCAGAAGTCTCCCAGGGGCTGAAGCATGTATTATGCCACCCCTGGGCTGACTAACTAAACTGACACAACTGGCTGCACGACAGCTGGGGCAAGGTGGTGTACTCACCCTTTGCTTGAGATATAGTATACCTATATCTAACCCTAAAATGGACACACAGATCTCCTATCAGTCACTCCTATGGCAGGCCTTAACAATCCTGAAGGCAGAGTGCTTGGAATCGTGTGAGATGGTGCTCTGGCATGAGCTGAGCCTGTCTGCGGCTTTCGGGATCCATCCCTTAGCCGTTTCCATGATATCGCATACCATATACTCTTAAGTGCATTATAATCCTCGCGGTTATATGCCAACTCTGGTATCGCTTTATCAAAACATGTTGAGTAAGGTGTCATACGAATTGGAATACTAACCCCTCGCCAATTCTGGCGACGGGGTTAGCATTCCACCCTTCTAGAGGGACACGGCATGTATGTAACCCCTAACCCCGGTTAAAGTCAGACAGAGCCTTAGCATCCACAAAATGGATGCTGCCACCGAGACACAAGTCTGCCCTCCTGCTGCTGGGAGTCCTCCCAGAGCAGGAGATAAGGACAAAGGGTTTCTGCCAGCATCGTCCCAGACAGGATTTTGTGTATTGTAGGTAGGCAGGGCTTCAGAGGAAGGTGACTGCACGTGGCACCCCGCTGCTCACTGTGCATAGGCTGGCTTGAACCAGTTCCAGGGACACTCCAGACCCTGTGCTGGGGAAAAGCCCGCCAAGGAAGTGGGTGTAACCACCCCCCTCCTGGTCCAACCCCTAGGGCAGGACTTAGTCGCGTGCCAGCCCCCTTTTCCCAGATAAAGGTAGAAGCAGGCCCCCTTCCAAATTAGATCATCTTTGAATCCTGAAACTACTTTCTACGAAAGGAACTCAAGACTTCTTCCTAAGATTTCTCCCTTGTGGCTAAGGAGTAGTCACCCTGCATCCGCAGGCACCATCGCAAGAACACTGCGGTCTGCTGCAAGTCCTTCCTCCGGAATCCGACTGCCCAGCTCGACGAGAACCGACTTCCCTGGCACCTCTGACCTCTACCCACCTCTACAGCCCAGCTGAGAACCGTGGGTGCGACGAGACCTCGAGGGGACCGGCCAGCTGCAAGACTGCACGACTTCTGCACAGCAAGCCCGCCGAGTAAATTCCTGGTGAGTGCTTTGGGGTCCGAGAAGCCCCGACCCTGAGCAGCTCCAGCACCGAAGTGCAGCCTCCCAGCATCTCCACGATCTGCGTGGGGCCCTTCTGCTTTTTGCTGCTCACCGCGTTGTTTGGCTACTAGCCCGCTGGCTTGTGGCCTTCTGAACGACGCCCGACGACATCACTGCTGCTGGTCTGGTTGCTCCAGACTGGCCCTTGCTCCCTTTCCGAAGAGGAGCACCCCGGACCCTCCTGGTCCACTCAAGACGCCATTTTGAGTCCACCGCGTGGGCTTGAATTAGCCAAGGCTTGTTGCCCAATCCTGGGTAACTTCGACGCCGACAGCTTCATCCATCGTGGGACAGCTCGCCTCTCCATCCTGGTCACCGACAACGCCTCCTGGTCCGTGAGATCTGCAGAGCCAGCGTCGCCCACTCACCTAGTCGAGGTGACTACCATCCGGTGCCATCCTGGTGCCCACTGACTACTGGCTAGTAGTCACGAACTTGGTCCCCTCTGCTTTCAGGTGTCATCCATCTTCCAGATCCAGGCTTGGATCAACTCGAACTATCTTCACTGGTCGCCTGCCAGCATCTTTTCTTCCAGGCTCCTGGTCCGGCAACGAGGATTCCCGACGTCTTTTGAGACATATGCAGCTGCAGCCCCTGGGCTAGGTAACTTCGGCATTTCGGTGCCCCAGCATAGCCTCACTATCCAAGGGTCAGGATCCACTGTCGTTTTCTTCCTACCAGGTCGGGTTCGCCCGTAAACACTAACTTTAACTTTACTAGCTTCCATAGACTTTGTCCCGCATCCCGCGTGAGAGTGCACACTCTGCACCCGAGTCTCCTAGGTCTCCTAGAAGTAATCTAACGATTCCCTAGTCAAGTCCTAGCGATTCAAAAGCCTATTAGTACTTTACTTACCTGCTAGTAATTTCGCATTCCACTTTTAAAGTATATGGTTTTTCGTGCCCCTCGGGCATTTGTGTATACCGTGCTAACTTAAGTATTTTCGTAAGAGTTTTGTTGTGTGCTTAGCACCCTGTCCTCATAAAGAGTACAGGGTTGTTGTGATTCTAATAAATACATTGTTTATTTTCATAACACTCGTGTGGTGTCCTTTCACTGGGTGTTCAAGGGGTAATGTGATGGTAAAACAGCTGGCTTAACACGCCCTCTAGAGTCTTAGCCTTAGACTGCTCGTATCCATGCTACTAGGATAGCTGGTCTATAAGGTTGACTTACAACCAATCATCAATAAGGGTTGTTTGGACTGATATATAGTGATCACTAGAATAGTGAACACTGCACATCAGGCCAACTTCTCACAGCCTGTAATCTGCATCCACTGCCCCATCACCCCCAAGAATGGCCGAAACCTCCGCCTCTCCAGTTGGCCAATAAGGTATACCTTCACTGGAGTCTCTTGAACTTCCAGTTGTTGCTTCACTTTGTGGGCAGGGGAGAAACCCTGCCAAGCCTCCAATGACAGAGCAGATATTGTTGTTTTTAATGATTCCCGTTTGGATGTGTTCATATCAAAAGTAAAAACTCTTCAAGCAAGAGGATTAATTTGTTTGGAAGCTAAGAGGAGTGATTTGTTTTAAAAAAAAAAAAAAACAATCCGGTAATGTTCTACAGAATTATAAGCCGCTTTTATCAAGGAAAACTTAGACAATGTTATTTTGTATAACCATTTTAAATAGGTGACCTCTTTATTAGTATGTCTTGGTTCACTGTTTTTTTTTGTAGTCACTGGTTACCTGTCAGTTACCCAATAAGTGCATCTGGTTGACATCCTGCTCTACTTACTTTTGTAGTGTAGCTCCTATCTTCCCAATAGGCTCTGCGCATTGGAATAGTACCTACAGCAGTAAAGGCCTAGGCCAGACGTTAACTAGGTCTACTACTGTCGATACTAGACTTAATTTTTGGGTTTGCCAGCTAAGCTCAGAGTTCGCTAGAAACTTTCTCGAATGTTCAAGGAAGGATTAACTTCCCTGATTAGACAAGAAGGGATTTAGTTTCTGACAACCATAGAACATGACAGCTTTGCTCTCCCCTAATCAAGAGTCAATCTCGAGAGTCGTGTGAGCACAAGGCAATTATTTTACTCAGTCAGTACGTGCATTCTTAGTCTCATCAGAATGTAGAGAAAAGGAAGAGACGGGCGTGTTCAATAAAAGATGTTATTTATTGATCAGTCTCTTTTCTCGTACAAGAGAAATGGATCGATATTATTGCAATACTTATAGTTAAGTAAAGTACATACATTAAAAGCAATAGTATAAACTAATACTGTAAAAACATTGATATGGTTTCTGAGCCATATGATGTTTAAAATGATTAAAATATATTTACATACACATATACATTTGACTAAACGTACTCAACTGGTGTTTCTAAATACGCCTACCCCGTGTACCTGACCTAAGTCTAATGCGTGGGCGGGAATAGAAAGTTACAGTTTAAGTTAAGTTTGTTTTTGCCAAGTGAATAACTAAAGAATTCTCTGTGAGGGGTTATTCAGTTCTGTACCTGGAAGTTAGGATGAATGAGGAATGGTATCTCTTTCTCTGCTCTTGATATTCCAGGCTGCCTGCGAGGGCTGCCCGAAAGCGCCGGTGCTGGGTCTCTCGGCTTGAGATAGCAGCGCGTCTCTCAGCGCGTCAGGAAGGCGGGGCTGCGCCAGCGGGGTCTGCTTCTGCTCTCGGCTTCGGCAAGTATGGCTGCTCCGTCTTGTCACCACGCGTGTGTTTGCATAGGGCAAGGTCGGCAATATTTATACCTTAAAGGTGCCGAGATTGACGTAAGGATGGACATAGATACGTCAATAAAGATGTCATACGACTTGCTCGTTAGCACATTCTTTACTAAAGTTCTCTGTGAAATCAAAACAATGGCCGCACGGATTATCCAGGTTGTCATAGGTTTGATTTGTTATGAGAACGTCGTATGCCTTATCAGGGGCTGGAGGAATGTCGCTTGTCTAATTAGATCTCAAGCGTTATGACCTAATCAGATAACACGTTCCTGTGCCGGAGTGTGACTGCGTCAGATAACGGTATCTGCATCATGGGGGCTTTTCTTGCCTCATGGGCTGACTGTTAGTTAACTTGATAGTTAGTTTAACCAGAATAGGGTCAGGAATAGGGGGACTGATTCAGAACCTATAGAAATACACGACACCCACTCCACGCTAACTATGGTCATATTTACTAATCTATGCATAGTATAACATAGTACAACATACTATAGAGTATAGTGTATACCTTACCACCCTAAAATACATAAATGCATTTTGAAATTTTCAAATATACTGAAAAATTGCAGTCATATATATTGTATGCACTTAAGCTATGAATTAAATGCAAAAGTAAACACGCATTTTTATGCATTATTGCTTATTGTTATATGAGAAATACACATGAAATGGCTCTTAATATGGCTATACAGAAAGGAAGGTCGAGACCATTTCATCACATAATAAAATATTTGTGAACATACCAGCGGGCAGCTAAAGTCTATAAAGTATCTAAAAATAGAAATCTTAGTTCTCTAGGAATAGTTTCTTACTTTAAGCAGAAGATCAGTGTCCCGGGAAAAAATATAGGAAGAAAAATATTTTAGGGGCTTGCTGAAAAAATTGCTGTCCGTGAACTGGATTGTAATTGTTCATGTGACTTTATTTTTAAAGTTGAAGGCCGAATTCAGGGAACGCCGTGTGCGAGTTTACTCAAGTCTCTATTTCTGTTCTGGAGAGAACATCATATCATTCAGGCTTTCGAAAAAACTGTCAACAGCTTCATGGGAAAGTTCCACTAAGTCGGAAATAGGGGTAACCATGCATTCGTGCGCATGATTGTCTCCATTGACATTCTGATTCGCATTGCTGACAGAAGGTCGTACCTGTTCGATGCTGCTTTCATCTTGAACTTCACTACTCTTCAATCGCAGTGGTGAAGATTCCAGGAATGCCGTCATCAGGATTGGCAGCCTTTGAGGGCAGCACAAAGCGTGAACCTTGGTAGGAACCAACAGTGTATCTGCATCCACTGGCGCATCCGATTGTAGCGTCAGACAGGTGTCTAACACGCATTCTTCTCCGCATAGCAGACACCTTAGTACAGGTAAAACACACCTTTGCCACATTGGTCGAAATGATAGAAACCAAGTCATGTTTAGGTCTCTAAGCCGGGAGAGTCCCAGGATTTTTGATATCCGGTCCCGGTATCCAATGGCTAGGATCGTATCTTCCATTGTCGCGAGAGTTTGATCTGTGACATGGGTTGCCATAACGAAAAATAAGGACTAGGAATAGGATTCCTGCAATTAGTCCCAGGATCAGGGGAAGTCCGCCAAAAATCGAATGGACGAAATCTGGAAAAATACCCAGTATGGCTTTGAATGGTGTTAATGCCATCGAAAATACTGTCTTAAATACCTTTGAGACCCCAGTGGTATCAGAAATATTTAAGATTTCGCTCAGGATTTCCGCGAAATGTACGGGGGAATTAGTTGATAATAATGTATGTATCTCTGCAGTCGTCCTTGCGACTTGTAGATCATACGTTTCTTTTGATGACGTGAGCCTTGTAGGCGTCTGAAGAAGCACTTTTTTCATTCTGCTTAAAGTGTCTATTCGAATAGAAGTAATTTTCAAATTGGGCCATGCCCTTGCCTCCCTGTCTGGGAAGGAGCTGGGGAACAAAGAACGTCCACAGCACTTGACCTTCGCCGTTGTAGTGACTAGATAAGGAGTCCCGGGCATAAGACTACATCTGCGGTCTACAATAAGAATGTAACTCCCATTATAGAGTCTTTGAAAGAATGGTTCTATTTCAGTTGCAGGTGCGCCTTGCTGGTGACATGAAAGGTTGTATGAATTCCCTTCACAGGCTCCATGCAAACTAATACCGTTACACAGAAGCGTGCCGCTTAGTGACATAGCACAATTGTTGCCACTAAGAAACACTTTCTGTCCTTTATTACTGACACATGCATGTGAATAGGGCAGGTTCCAAGTTGTTTTAAGGTACCCCTTTCCCAATTTCTCGTACATGCCAGCCTGTATATATTTTTGGCAGTATTGAAACCTGAAGGTTGAGATTGGAATATTTATGATTCCGTGTATTATCCATTCACTGACAGGTCGTTCTGACATTGTCATTGGTAATCTTTCTAGTTTTTCAATGCTCAAGATTGTATAATCAGCACCCTTTTGCGCCATTCCGATTTGTCTATCAGTAAGGTTAAAGATTTGGAATAGTGACGTTGTGTTGATTAAACGCCAAGGCACATAGCCTGAACGCAGATTTTGTAACGTCCAGCCAAGCTGTACAATAGAACGCAATTGTGACTGACCATGTTGTAATAACAGTAAGTCTTGCGACAATATATCGATTGCTGAAGACACAATGCTGTCCAATGAAAAAATTCTGGAGGACAGAGTCATTAACCCATTGTCCACTACAGATAGTGATTTTTCCAAATTGATACGGTCAATTTCCCGTATTCTTTCTGCTGTCTCAATTTGAGTAACCTTCCAGGCCTCATTGTATGCTGCATATACAGAGGCTGCTATGAAACGCTTTTGACGCTGTTTGCGTGGTCCCAGTATGAAATCACGCAAGTCAGCACCATCAGTAAGTAAAGTTAGGTGTTGCTTAATTTCAGGCAGTGTGGAAGTCTGTAGCCATTGAAGGCATAATTTGCCCACACTGTAGGTTGTTATTATCCCTGGGTGATGTCTTTGGGGATATCTAGGGTCTGGCCTGGTCATTTTGAAACCCTGTGTTTTATTCAGGAATCTATCTTGACAGTAATTTGTATCTGTGGGCCAGATCAACCATTGTTTCCAATCAGGATGTGTTCTGTTTTGGTTTAATATATGGTTTACGTCTATCTCTTCATCTGTATCAGAGCTATTGCTAAACATTGTTGGCTTTGGAATAGACGGGTTATTTAAATCTTTGATTTTGGCTAAGCCAAGACAGGTGGTTTGTTGAACAGTGTCATTTAAAAATATCATTTGTTCTGGGATCATGCAGGCTCTAAACAAAGCTTCTAAACCCTGTACTTGCCATTCTTTTGTACCCCAAACACTTTTCAAATCAACATTTTTGTCCCAATAATCAAATCCAAAAGTATTCATTTGTTCAAAGAACGAATCAGAATAAATCAATTTTGTGTTGGTTATCATGGTTTTCATCCCTGTCTTGTTTGACAATTTAAAATAAAATGTTTCAGCATTACTTGTGTTAAAACCTGAAAAATATGAATATTTGTCATATACGGTTCTAGAGCTTCCTTTTGGAGGTGTAGCACAATGTTCCCATTGATTATAACTTAAAACATTTCTAGGTTGTGCAGATTTATGTAAAAAATGGTTACCATAATGGTTATAGCAATACATACTATCATAATTTGTAGAACCTTGCAAATAATCATGTTTTGTAAATTTAGCAGACATTACTAAGTCAGACATCATGTTGTTAATACTCTCGAAGTCCCAATCATCAGCAAATGAGTTTGGTTTTGCAAAGTCACTCAAAGAGATCTTGATTTGGTGTGGATATTTCAGGATCTCGACCGGACCATAAATTTCATAGTCAGTGTTGTCCCAGGCTACCCCACCAGGTATCGGATTGGCTGTGAAGTTGGCTGAAGAAAGTTCTGAAGAAAGTTCTCTTTTCTCGACGTGTGAAGATGTGTGTGGTTTGAGGACCAAGTTGATGTTCTGACTTGCTGTGTCCATTTTAGCATATTTTCCCTCAATGAAGCGTCCCAAAGTAAATACCATGATGAGCCAAAGTATGAGGATAAATGCACCAAAACCCACCCAAAATTCAATCCATGGAGAAACCAGATATGTTTCTTTCAGATTTTTCAAAAGTTCCTTAGCTTTGTCTTTAAAGGATTTTGATGATGGCTGTGTCTTTGATTCACTGAATCCGTCAGAGGAATCATCGAAGTTGATGAAGTAACCAGATGCAGTTCTGTCAATTGTTCCAATTGGTTCAGGATTTTTGTTTCTTGCATTTTCACTTGGTACTTCAGTATAGATTGGTGTGTCTCTGCTAAATGTCTTTATTTGGGTTTTCAGAGGTCTGAGTTCTATTGCATTGTTGCATAGTCCTTGTTGTTCTTCTGTAGGCGTTTCGAATGTGATGAGCCTCTTTGTTAGGACCTCTGTACTGGTAGCAAACCTTGGTGTTCTGCTACTTATTGGGAGTCCACTTGGCCTACTGTTTGTTATCGGCCACATGTTGTGGTTTTACCAGGTCGATCGATACAACTCGGTTCTCCTTTTTTCCAGCAAGTGGCGGTAGTACAACTGATCTTGTCCCGTTGACAGACAAGACAGGAACTGCTTTTCTGTAAGAAGGCCCAAATTCCTTCTTTACCGCGATCTTCTCCCTGACTAGATCCCCGACTTTTGGAATCCAGACAGGTCTTGCTGGGACAGGTGGTGATTCTTCAGTGGTCGTTGGCTGTTGTTTCAACTGTATGTTGCTCAGGTCTTTTCTTGTTTTGTTTAAGTCCTGCAAAATAGCCAAACGGTCTTTGACATCAAAGGTTTTTTCTATTACCACTGAAGTCTGACTATCAAGGTCAGAGATCAACATCCTAGTTCCGAATAATAATTCGTACGGACTGAATCCCTTCAGAGAATTTCTTGGCAAGTTATTTAGACTACGTTGGACACTTATTAGATGTTTGACCCACCCAGCTCCCGAACCTAATATCCTTTCCATTATAGATTGCTTTCTGCCTTGGTTTTTTCTTTACACCATCCAGTACCCACAGGAAGGAAGTGATAAGATTCCCGCTGGGCTGTGCTCATTTGGCCATGTTTCCCCCCCAGACTGGATTGCCTGAGTGAAAACAATGGTCGAACGTAGCATGCTCTTAGCGTATATGCCATTTAGACTCGCAAATCTTGTATAATAGTCCGGACGTCAGCCGAGTGCTGGTGATCTACATTATAAGTGGAAACTAGCCTGTATATGTTAATCGCAAGCCATTCTTTTTGCTGGTAATATTATCTGTCTTGATACGACGAGGTATTAAACGGCTTCTCTCCCCACTGCGATCTCTGTTGCAGTTTGGGCAGTTTTTTACAAACATGGTGTAGTGCAGGCTCATGCCTGGCCACCAGTACCGTGATTGTAATTCTTCCAGAGAATCTTTTAATTTAAGGTGTCTGAGACCCTCGCCCATGTGTGCGTCTGCGATTAACAAGTTTCTCCTGTCCATGTTTGGAATCACTCTATCCCCCACTCCAGGGATTCGAGCAAAAGGGACGGAGTTTGCATCGATTATGTATGTATAATTGAGTGGATAGTTGATCGGTAACGCTGAGCAGTCGCCTTTTGATGACGTTTTCACCGCCAGCAATGTTTCACCGTCAATGTATTTTAATGTACGCTTTTTTCGATCTACGGGAGCCGGTTTAGTGGCTGCCGCTGCGGCTGCTTCAGCCAATGAATTCCCTACAACGTGAACGCCATCACGCTGGTGACTCAGTGAGTGAGTCACGTGAGTCTTTGGTAGTTCTTTTTTCAAAAGAGCTATTTGTTCCCAGAGCAGTCTCTGCTTTATTTGTGCATCTGTGTCACCCTTGTAACCGTTCTGAATCCATGTCTGCAAATCGCTGTTATATGATTTGACGCAGTAATATGAATCTGACACTATAAGTGTCGGGAATTCGCGATCCGCATTATCTAGCGCCATTTTCAAAGCTATTATTTCAGTTTGTTTTTCTGAATTAGTTTCTACTGAGTGTGATTTTGTTAATAGAGGTCTTAGTTTACCTCCGTGCCACACTTCTTTTGTAATCTCACATGTGGGGTTGTATGCTTGTTCTCCCCAAACGGAGGGTTGAGCATGTCCGTCTGTATAGATTACACAGGCGTAATGTCGTAGAGGCAGAATGTCGATTGGCAGAGGATGCGTCTTTTCATATTTTAGATTTTTTAATTCTTCTAGTTCTGGATCAAAGTAGTAGTATACTTTGTCCGTTGTGATTGAATTCACCCATTGTATCCATTCCGGATTCAATGTTGTTGTTGGTAAATTACACGGTGTTGTTAGTGCCTCAAAGGCTGATTCTGCTGTTCTGACTGTGATATGTCTACCGTCAGCTATGTCTTTTTCTCTAGCTATTGCGGTTTGAACTGCACGAATGATTTTTTCTGTATTACTGAATTTCTGTTCAGCTTCTGTATACAAGTGTGATTTGAATGCAATTGGTACCTTTTCTCCCTCATTAGAGGTCAGGTATGTGAATCCGCATCTCCCTGGGATGACTCGGATCACAAGGTTGCGTGTGTTATCACGTGTTTCTAATTTTGTTTTAATTAGCATGTCTGTTTGTAAGGGTCTCAAAATTTCTGTGTGTGTTTGAGTCCAACTGGATCTTTTAAAGTCTGGTTTAATTAGATCAAAAAGGGGTTTGACCCTTTCTGCGTAATTTGCAATGTATGTTCTTCCGAAATTTAGGAAGCCTAGAATTGACTGTAGGTTTTTTAGTGTTTTAGGAGCTTGGATTACGGCACATTTCTCTAGGAAATTGTCTGCCAGGCTTTTACCTTCACTTGATAACTCATATCCTAAGAATAGGACCGTCAGATGGGCAATTCTGGACTTTTTGAAGTTGAATTTGTAACCCTCTGCAGCGAACCCAAGTATTATGGTGTTCACTCTTTTCAAGTGAGTCTCCAAGTCATCATCTGTTAGGTAAATGTCATCAACATAAGATAATGCTTCATCATCATATAGTTGTAGTAATTCTGTTACTCTCGCTGAGAATACCCCCGGGCTGTTCTTGTACCCCTGGGCTAACCAACAGAATTGTTTTTGAGTGCCATTTACTGAGAATGCAGTTAAATATCTGCTCTCCGGTGCTATGTTTTGACAAAAGAATCCATTGGAAATGTCCAAGGTAGTTTTGTATTTTTTGCGCACTATGTTATTCATTAGTGCAGCACTGTGTGAGTTTTGCACTGCAAAGGTTTTGCAACATGTGTTAAGGTGTCGGTAATCCAAAACTAGACGATATGAATTGTCTGGTTTGGAGACCGGAAACAAAGGATTGTTCATTTGTGAGGTGCAAGTTTCAATCACCCCCTGGTATTCTAGCTGATCTAGTATTTCATTTACCTGTTTTTTAGCTTCTTGCTTAATTGGGTACTGCCTTTGTGCAGTAGGTTGTGATTTTAACTGGATTTTGTGAGGAGGAGAATCCTCATCCCATCCTACATGATTTTTATATAAAGCAGGTGCTAAGGCCACTGCCCACTTTCTAGCAAGTGTGTATTTTTTATGAATCGGTATTTGATTCGAGAAGGCAGGCATAATTACTTCTTCGCCATGAGGGCACTCCCTGACAAACTCTGGTGGCCAGTCTTTTTCAGCCAGAAGGATGTCATAGCCTTTGGAGAGGTTATCCCAAAATAGTCCCATTATTTTCCTAGTCTTATCTCCCTCTATACGTAATGTTATCTCGTATATCTTGTGGGGCTTGCTAACTCTGGTGTCTGCAGTTTCCACTTGAAGGTATTCATTCGTGTCCACTGTCTCCAGATGATTCATAAGGACTTTGCGAGCTATGCTCACCTCTGCTGCGCTGTCTAGCATTGTCTGAGCCCACTCTCCGTTTTTCAGTTGTGTCCTCAGTATTCTCGGCATTTTTAACTACCTTGATACTGGCTACCTTCTTTTTTGGAAATTGTAATTTCTTTTTTAGCTGAGCAGGTTCCTTGTCTTTGGACTTGGCGTGCTCTTCTGATCGTCCTCTTCTTTCCGATTTCTGCGAGGAATTCTGAAAAGATTGAGAGGGACGTGTATCAATGTCTTGATATCTATCAGGTTTTTTAATATTATCCCTATTTCTAAGGTTAGATCTATTCCCAGAGGGGTCACTCTGTGGTGACCTCTGTCTTTGGTTTGGAGATTTCTCTCTTCGCCTCGGAGACCTTCCTCTGGACTGGAATTTCTTTTCTTTAGGATTGGATTGTTTATTTCCATCCCAGTTCTTTTTTGGTGAATTATTATTATTAAAAAATATTTTTTCTGGACTTGTAGTCAGTTGCGGTTTTACTGGTATTCCACCTAGACTATCTCTGCCTAGTTCTTCATAGGATTTTTCTATGATTCTGGCTATTTCAGCTGGTTGGTCTGCTATATCTGTCTCTTTTAACCTCTGGCGGATCGCCACGTTTGCTGCCTCACCTTTTATGTTGGCTAATAATATAGCCGAGACCTGCTTGAAGTCTTTTAGTAATTTCATACCAAGAGTTAAAGCAGGTTCTGGACCGTATTCATCTTGAATTTGTTTTAGCACATCTGGTATTACCGAAATGGATGGAACACCGTGCGTTTTTGTGTAGATGGAAGCAAAGACTGTACCCCAAGTGTCACAGTCCTCAATGTGTGGTGCGATTCCCATTGGGAGACATATAGTCAGAATCCTGTGTTTTTCCAGCGGGGTGGTGTCAGGAAACACCGCCTCTATTTGGGTGATTTTCTGTGCCAACCAGAATGGTATTTGTTCCCGTTTAGCTGGAACTTTACCTAGGCAGGATTGGATGTTCTGTGGTGTGATTTTATTTGTGTTCCCCTGGTGAGGGGTCAGCTGTGGAAGTTTAATCGCTGGCTGAATTGTTGAAGTCCGCATTACATACTGAACTAATTGTCTATGAATTTTTAGTAGTTGTTTTAGCTGTATTAACAGCTCTGCTGCAGGCCTTCTTTCGATGTCTGGATGTGGTGTGTATCCGGCTAAGACCGGCCACGTTGCTCCTGGTCTTCCTAAAGGACCGAGCCTTGTATTGTGATTGTTATGTTTTAGGGCGCCATCAAATAAGAGCAAATGCTCTTGGAATTTGAGTGGTACTTCCACCTCCTCGAAAGGAGTGTACATTTCAGGAGGTTCCTCTATTTTGTAATAGTGGAAGTACTTTATTACAGCATTTGCTGCTGGAAAATGTATCCATGAATAATATACCTCTGTCTGCCGATATTCGTGTGCCTCGATTACGAATATGACTGTGCCACCTCTAGGTGTCAGTCCATTTTCTATAAGTTTTAGAGTTATAGATCTCCTTTTGATGACCGGAATGAGTATTATATTCGGGTCTGCTGCTTGCATGGTAGCATCAGCATCTGCGAGTTCAGTTGCTAATCTAACTGCCTCTCTTTCTTCATCACTGTCTCCCATTTTACTGACAGGATGGTATTATGTTTGTTTGCAGATCAGGTTTCTTTATGGAACAAAGATTAGATGTACAATATTTTGGAACTGTTTATCCTTCAACGTTGACTTGACCAAGAACCATACATAGGAGTTCCCTCCTGCGAGGTTTTGGAGGATATAACCTTTCACCCACTCCAGACGTCTTTGGAGTATTTGGGAAAAGGGGTCTGAGTGAGAAAGCACGACTGAGTTACTCTAAATGTCTTACGTTAGTTTTATCGCCCTTTCCAAACGCGTTGGGCGCCATGTAGTGTAGCTCCTATCTTCCCAATAGGCTCTGCGCATTGGAATAGTACCTACAGCAGTAAAGGCCTAGGCCAGACGTTAACTAGGTCTACTACTGTCGATACTAGACTTAATTTTTGGGTTTGCCAGCTAAGCTCAGAGTTCGCTAGAAACTTTCTCGAATGTTCAAGGAAGGATTAACTTCCCTGATTAGACAAGAAGGGATTTAGTTTCTGACAACCATAGAACATGACAACTTTGCTCTCCCCTAATCAAGAGTCAATCTCGAGAGTCGTGTGAGCACAAGGCAATTATTTTACTCAGTCAGTACGTGCATTCTTAGTCTCATCAGAATGTAGAGAAAAGGAAGAGACGGGCGTGTTCAATAAAAGATGTTATTTATTGATCAGTCTCTTTTCTCGTACAAGAGAAATGGATCGATATTATTGCAATACTTATAGTTAAGTAAAGTAGATACATTAAAAGCAATAGTATAAACTAATACTGTAAAAACATTGATATGGTTTCTGAGCCATATGATGTTTAAAATGATTAAAATATATTTACATACACATATACATTTGACTAAACGTACTCAACTGGTGTTTCTAAATACGCCTACCCCGTGTACCTGACCTAAGTCTAATGCGTGGGCGGGAATAGAAAGTTACAGTTTAAGTTAAGTTTGTTTTTGCCAAGTGAATAACTAAAGAATTCTCTGTGAGGGGTTATTCAGTTCTGTACCTGGAAGTTAGGATGAATGAGGAATGGTATCTCTTTCTCTGCTCTTGATATTCCAGGCTGCCTGCGAGGGCTGCCCGAAAGCGCCGGTGCTGGGTCTCTCGGCTTGAGATAGCAGCGCGTCTCTCAGCGTGTCAGGAAGGCGGGGCTGCGCCAGCGGGGTCTGCTTCTGCTCTCGGCTTCGGCAAGTAGGGCTGCTCCGCTCTTGTCACCACGCGTGTGTTTGCATAGGGCAAGGTCGGCAATATTTATACCTTAAAGGTGCCGAGATTGACGTAAGGATGGACATAGATACGTCAATAAAGATGTCATACGACTTGCTCGTTAGCACATTCTTTACTAAAGTTCTCTGTGAAATCAAAACAATGGCCGCACGGATTATCCAGGTTGTCATAGGTTTGATTTGTTATGAGAACGTCGTATGCCTTATCAGGGGCTGGAGGAATGTCGCTTGTCTAATTAGATCTCAAGCGTTATGACCTAATCAGATAACACGTTCCTGTGCCGGAGTGTGACTGCGTCAGATAACGGTATCTGCATCATGGGGGCTTTTCTTGCCTCATGGGCTGACTGTTAGTTAACTTGATAGTTAGTTTAACCAGAATAGGGTCAGGAATAGGGGGACTGATTCAGAACCTATAGAAATACACGACACTTTCAGAGACTTCGGTTGTGTTAATTAATTAACATCTCATTCTATTTTAATCCAACAGAGTGTGACCTCCGAGTCGAGCAGAAATGTGTGGACAGTAATTTCGAAGCAACTTCTCCAGCCCCGGAAGAAAAAGAGACCCTATTCTGGAAAGCACAGGAGACCGTTCTTGTTCAGAACTCTGAAGAAAGGTGTACGAAAAAAGCGCAGCCCCAAAAAGAGCAGAAGAAGCCAGCAACAGACCCAGATCTTACATGTACTGTGTGTCAAAGAAGTTTCAAGAAAAAAGGAAACCTTACAAACCATCAGAAAGTTCACAGCAGAGAACGTCTGTACATATGCAGTGCATGTGGCAAGAGTTTTCGGCGGTTAACAGACTGGAGGAATCACCAGAAAATCCATGCTCGAGATAAACCCTTTAAATGTAATGACTGTGGGAAGATGTTCCGTAAGGCCTCTGGACTCACCAAGCATCAGCAAATCCACAAAGCGGACAAACCCTTTCAGTGCACCGCATGCGAGAAGAGCTTCCTTCGCTCGCAACATTTACTCTCACATATGAAAGTGCACACCGAAGAGAAACCCTTCCAATGTTCAGAGTGTTGCAAAAGTTTCCGATGGTCCTCAGATCTGACCAGGCATCAGAGAATTCACACAGGAGAGAAACCCTATGGGTGTGATGAATGTGGGAAGAGTTTCAGCGAGTCCTCAAACCTGATCAGACACAAACAAATCCACATCGCGTGCTACAGTGCGGAGGAGTTCCTTCAAGACATTTCTGTGTTTGAGACAGAGACGCGTAACTCAAAAAGGACTTCAGTTATTAAGTGTTCAAGCAAGGGCCCAATTAAAACCTAATTTTCCACTAATGAGAAGTTGTGAAAATGAAGTGGGGTCTGTGCTGATGCTAAATGACTTGTCTTCAGCAGCAACACTCTGTGGCCACTCCTAGCATGGTGCAATCCATTCAGCAGTCCTCACACCATTACTGATTGTACCACTAGTTCTATGGAAACGTGTGTGTGGCTCAACTCTTAAATACTTCGAGGAAGCCCGTCATACTAACGCATTCACATGGCTCTGCAGTTTGCCTCCTTTGCGAGCGACAAAGCCACGTTCACCCACTCGAGATACTCCAGACTCTCTGTGAAGGGACCCAGTGTATGGCGTTCGTGCCCTCTTGAACCTGCAATAAAGATGGAAAACTGGTCAGACTGTTGCCTGTAGCAACAGATCAGTCACCCCCCCTCATGGTTTACATGGTGTTTGGGTTCGTCTCACTCCTATACCCGTATTATTCAAACCAAACCACGGTCGTGCATTGGGCAGACCACGCTACACAGTGAAAATGAGAAACGAAGCAAAATAGATATCCACTGATTATTGATATAGGGGCGGCCACTGGATTTAGGCTGCAGTAGAGGATCAAAGTATGAGACTTGGATGACTAAATTATACGGCACGAAAAGGCACATTATGAATCCTATTATGTTATCAAAGGAAAATTATGTGGAACATTATGCAGCGTTATCTCACAATTCAACATACTGACATAACAGAGATCTGACTTTTCTTAAAACTGCTTTTCAAGAAAGAAAATTATACACATTCAGCAAGTACTTTTAAAATTAATATTTGAAAATAATTAAATTAGTTTGTCTTGCATGTTAGCACGGAAGCACCAATGTTCGTGGCATGTGTGGCTGTAGATACACGTGCTCTGCATACTCCTGCCGTCAAGGTGCCCCCAGAGTCACTCTAAATACCCAGGGCTGTTCTTCACGCCAAATGTAGTCTTTGCTTCTCGCCAGAGCATGACGAGAGCCGCTGCAAACTGTTTGTTGTCTCCTGTGGTCTGGAATTTCAAAGTTGTCCTCACCAGACCTGTGGGGCCTCCCTTTGAGCCTCTGCATTCATCACTGTGAAGTTTCTTTCCTGGAAGGTTGCCTTCCTAGTAGACATACCTTCTCTCAGACATATTAGTGAACTGCAGGCCCTCACGTTGCAGCAACCCTTCTCCCAGCTACATCCGGCCTTAGCGGTTCTTAGAAATAATCCAACATTCTTATCCCAGGTGGTCTCCTCATTCCGCCTTGACCAGACCATCACGCTCCCAGTCTTCTTTCCACGTCCAGACTCTTTGGCTGAAAGGGCACGTCAGAAAGACTTCTTCAAAGAAAGATAAACAAGTTGCAATCGTCCATGCCCCCCCTTATAGATGGCAGGAGTACGCAAAGCATGTGAATCTTTAGCTCTACATGCAATGAACAGATGCTTACAGGATAAGTAACATAGTCCTGTTCAGCAATGTTTATTCCTAGTCCCAGAATAAAATGTTTTCTTGCAAATAAATACAGTGCTGCACTCCGCAGGAAGCAAGCTTTTACATGTGCACAACTTGCTAGAACATCACTGTCTCTCATTCTAGGCATCCAACATACGATTTAAAAGTTCAAGGTTTACACTGTGCACCATAACGTTTGTCTTGAAGCACCTTTTTTAATTATAAAACAGTCCTGTGTCGTATTTATGTTTGTAACTGTTTAAGAATCCCTTTGGAAATACATGGCATTGACCATAAAAAAACATTGTGTTAATTTAATTTGAAAAGTTTTATATAGCGCGAACATGACCCTTGGATTCTTCTAATTTGTGTCCGCTGTCGCCTAACAGCTGCCTGGAGAACACTGTGTGAGATGTATGACTCAGCTTGAACAGACACCGACATTTTCATGACAAATATATAAGTATTTAAGTTTTCCTTCTTCAGACAAAAAACCTTTCTTTCGTCGATCAAATAGTTGATCTTTCACTTCACCATGCCACATGTGCTGAATGTAATATAAAACTACACATTTGTGGTCCAGTCTCTGCAACATTGTTTCTTCCTTGTTTGTTTGAGGAGGAAGTAAAAAAAAAATGGAATGGTAATTTAGTGATTCATACGAAATACACGTGCAACCTTGGATAAGAAGGACCGTTGGGTGCGAAAGACCAGCTTCTCTGTGTAGAAAACTGTGAAAGGCAGAGGAATAGAGAGAGTCGGAAGTTCTCCGACCCTAAAGGTAGAAGAGAATGCTACCAGCAGCACTGTCTCCAAGGTCAGGAGTTGAACCAGCAACTATGTGTAGGAAGGTGGAGTATGATGTAGTGTGGCAGGTTAGGCTTCACTCTGCAATACTTTAACAATACCCCAAAGATGGTCCTTGGATTCACACTACTAAATCCTTAGCTCAGTCCTGGTAGCGCGACAAAGAGCCATCAGGCTTTACTAGAGGAAACTGTGATAAGCATTTCAGAGTAGCAACATGGACGATAAGGAGTTGACATGACTCAAAAGAAATCTGACACCAATTTTCAACAAGCATTTACAAAGCAATAGGTCTTGCAATGACATTGTCTTAAGCTATTGGCATTGAACATGTTATTGTTTTTTTCCTTTCGTGCAGTATTAATCAAATGGTGTAATTGAAAATGACAATAGCTCAATTTGTTGTAATTGCTAAATCTATTGGATTGCATTTGTACTATAGAACATTCTCCCTCGAAACTCTATATTCTTTTACAACAAATCAGCAAATATACCAATATACCTATAGCCGGGGTATCAGTTACCCCTGGAGGCAGAATTGTTATGTCTTATTAGGTGTAGGCTGTGTAACCCGAGGGATAGCTATGCTGTGGGAGCCTGCGCCACTGGATGAAATGAGGAGCAGTAAAGGAAGGAATAGCTCTGCTGTGAGCCTGCAAGTCTGGAGGAAGAGGCCTATTGCATTGTGTGAGAAGGAGACTGAAATAAGAAAGAACCATACCTTTCGCAACCCTCAAAACGGCCTACAACAACCACGCTCCTTTGCTGTTTCTCCTCAGACCCTCGGACGCCGTGAAAAGAATGCCCCGGAAGTGCAGGAGGAATCACCCGGAAACAGCACGGCAGAACGAATAGGAGACACCTACAAAGAGGCGAGGGCGAAACAAACATTGGTTCACGCGGAAGACGGAGGAAGGAGTTTATCGGCAGTGACGGAGAGAGAAGACGCGGGACCCGTTGAAGAGGCAGAAACCCTGAAAGGCTACGTGGACCCGGTGCAGGAAGACGCGGGACCCGTTGAAGAGTTCCAAACAGCCCACGAACCGGACATCGACGAAGAGAGCTGGTGTGAGGACTGGTGGTGCCCGGTGGATGCTGGAGAGCGGCCGTGACTCTAGGAAGAGTTACGGCAGGGTCGGTGAGTGACATCGGCTCTAGGGAACTGAAGCGGGTAGCGGGTGGGAACGGTACGGGAGGGATTGTTTAAAGTGGGTGTAGTTGGCTTTGTTTTGCTTCTCAGGGCTAGCGCGTGATAGTGAAATACTCGAACCAAGCATGCGCAGCGCACTGTTCTTCATGTTTTTCTTCTAATGGGCAATATATGAACACACTTAATACCTCCTCTTAAGCACTATAAAACTGTGAGCACTCTGATTGTTCTACCCCAGGCACCATAAAACTCTTGCCCCTAGCCCTAAGCCTACCTCGAACTTCTCTATTGTTTGCATGCTCCATCACCCTTCTACTGACTGGCAGTGACACAAAGGTGTGGTGAAGGGAAACAACGTCTCTCCATATTTATTATAGTTATTCTCACGGACCCCCCATTTATTCCTTCCTTCTCTTATGAGCCACCGGGGAAACCTACCTCGTCGAGAAGACAAGGCGAAGACCACACGTGACCGTTCATCACCTGACACTTCCCCAGAAACCAGAAGACCACTTCGAAAAAATCTTACAAGTTCCTATCACATCGTCATTTTCTTTAAATAAGCCTTCTTCCTTTAAACCACCACTACCGCCTCCACGCCTGTTTATCAAACCCGCCCTCCTACAAGTGGTGTCAGAAGTGGGATCACAAGGCAAGATGGAGGCTGCCATGGCAAAGATGGCTGAGAACCAAGAACACTTGGGAAAAATCATGGAACGGTTTTTGAATGTTGTGGAAGAAGACCGGGACAAGATCCAAAAGGTCATATCCGGACAAGGTCAAACACATGAAGCAGCTATGGGCAAACTTACTGAAGTTCTAGGACAACAAAGAGGCCCTACTACTTTACCTTCAGTAGTGTTGCAACGATACGTGGCAGGAGAAGACCCCGATTTTTTCTTTCATAATTTTGAGAGAATGGCCACTGCAGCATCCTGGCCGGCTGAGAAATGGGGTCAATATTTGGGTCCTTTGTTATCAGGTGACTTACAGGCCGCATACCAAGCTGCAACTCTACAAGGAGAAGTTCCCTATGCGGATATCAAGAGATGTATACTGGAGAGACTAGGAATAGATGAGGAAACTTATAGGGTGAAGTTAAGGCAAATGAAAGAAGGACCTCAAGAAACCCCGCGTGCCTTATACCTCAGAGTAAAGGATATGACAGATCGGTGGCTCAAACCTGCTACTACGGATAAGGATAGGATTATGGCCAAGATCTATCTAGAACAATATCTGACCTCTCTACACCCTCCAATTCAAAGATGGGTACGACAGCAGGCAAACCTCACTTTAGAAACCGCTGTCGAGATAGCTAGTGCCTACCACAGAGCTTTGGATTTTCAAAAAGGAAAAGAGGAATCCACAGGGAAAACAGGAGGACATATGGGAGCTAGACATCCCCGACCATCGCTAGTAAAGAAACCTGAATCCCTGACTTTCATGCCAAGTGCTCCAACTCTCCCTCCTCTTCCTCTGCGTCCACCTTCTGTAGGCCCACGATGTTTTCAGTGAGAAGGGATGGGACATATAGCTAGGTTCTGTACCCAGAAAGAGGAACCCATGGAGATTGGGATGGCACGTAACTACTACTGTTCACCTAATGAGAAGAAGCCACCCCCATACAGGTGTACGGTTTCAGTAAACGGACAACCTTTAACTGCTTTGGCTGACACAGGTTGTTTACATAGCGTAGTCAGGCCTCAAGATTTGGGAAGAAGGTTAGGACCTATCGATGGAATGGTGGCCATTAAGTTTGTTCACGGAGATATCAAACCCTACCCCACTGCTCAGGTTCAGATCCAACATTCTCATGATGCTGGTACATCTATGACTGTAGGCCTTATACCCCGACTACCAGAACAAGTAATCTTGGGAAATGACTATCCCAAGTTGACACAGTTATTGCAAAATGATTCTGCACCCGAAGAAGAATGGCTGTCCACTGCACCTTTTTCCAATGAGACAGGGAAAGAATGGCCTTCAGCCAAACCAAAGAAAAGTAGAAGACAAAGAAGGGCGGTAAAAGGGAGAGAGCCCATGGTTTTGCCTGTAATACCTGAAGAGAATCCCTGGGAAACAGACAGGAATTTCCATGCTGCCCAAAGCGAGGACCCTTTGCTCCAAGAAGCATGGAAAAAGGCTCATGAAAACGAAGAACCACAACATGTATGTCCTTATTTCTTTGTAAAAGGGGGTTTGTTATATAGAAAAGGAGGGCCTCATCAGAAAGCTCAGTTGATAATCCCCAAGCAGTTTCGAGACAAAGTATTATACCTGGCTCATAGTCATCTTTTAGGGGGACATTTTGGGGCAGATAAAACGGAGAAAACCATTCTAGAGCGGTTTTATTGGCCAGGGATATACCAGCAGGTAAAACAATATTGCAGGGAATGCCCAATTTGTCAGAAACACAGTCGATATCAGCCACCTAGAGTGCCTTTGCGTCCTCTTCCTATTATCGATGAACCATTCAGTCGAGTAGGCATGGACATAATAGGGCCCTTATTGCCATCACGTAGTGGTTGTCGATATGTTTTGGTGCTTGTAGATTATGCTACACGATTTCCCGAAGCGATACCCCTTCGCCGTCCAGACACTGCCAACATTGCCAAAGCCATGATTGGCATTTTTTCTAGAGTCTGATTCCCCAAAGAGATCCTGACCGACCAAGGTACCCCTTTTGTTTCTAAGATGATGCGAGACATTTGTACCCAGTTGGGCGTGAAACAAATAAAGACAGCAGCTTATCACCCCCAGACAGATGGTTTGGTTGAAAGGTACAATGCCACCATTAAGACCACGTTAAAGAAACTACTGGCATTAGAAGCACCGAAGTGGGAAGACATTCTCCCTCTAGCTCTTTTTGCCATTAGGTGTAAGAAGCAGAAAAGTAATGGATATTCTCCTTTTGAGTTGTTATATGGACATAAACCCCGCACCTTACTTGATATGGCTCAAGAACAGTGGGAGACTGAACCGGATAATACGAAACCCCTTCCAGAATACATCTCAAACTTAAAGACACATTTGAGACAAATTAGAGATATTGTACGAACTAACCTGGAAAATGCTCCGAGTAACCAAAAGGGTCAATATGACAAAGGGACTAAGAATAGATCATTCCAAATAGGAGACCTCGTTTTGCTCATGATGGCTACCTCAGACCAAAAGTTGTTGGGACAATGGCAGGGACCTTATAAAGTCATTGCTCAGGTCACCCCAGTTACCTATCGCATTGAAACTGATGCTGACAAACACGTCACCCAAATTTACCATATTAATTTGCTTAAAAAATGGGAAGGACCGGCACCAGCGACAGTGAATGTGGTGGAATCCCCAGTCCCTTTGTCTCAACAGAGTATTGACACAGACCTACCCCTTCCTCAGAAAGGAGAGTTGATTCAGAAGTTACAGTCTTTGTCCCATGTCTTCTCTACCTGTCCTGGGAGGGTAACTCTGATCGAACACATCATTAAAACTCCACCGGGTAAAAGAGTCAAATTAAGACCACATTGTATCCCAGAATCACGCCGACAAGTGATACGTGAAGAGATACAAAACATGTTACAGATGGATATCATTGAACCATCTAGGAGCGAATGGAATTCACCCATTGTGCTTGTACCTAAACCAGATGGTTCAGTCAGATTTTGCATAGATTTTCGCGAAGTCAATAAAATTTCTGATTTTGATACCTACCGCCTTCCAAGGGTGGACGAAATGGTAGAGAGGATAGGAAGAGACAAGTACATTAGTACCCTCGATCTATGTAAGGGGTATTGGCAAATTCCTCTCAAGAAGGAAGATAGAGAAAAAACAGCCTTTTCTACCCCTGATGGGTTATATAAATTCAAAGTAATGCCGTTCGGCTTACATGGAGCCCCGGCAACGTTTCAGAGAGCCATGAACATAGTGTTGAGACCTCATAGCCATTACGCCGGGGCTTATATCGATGACATTGTGATATATAGCGATAGCTGGGACCAGCATCTATCACATCTTTCTCAGGTTGTTCAGACCTTGGGGTCATATGGATTGAGAATAAATCCCGCCAAAAGCCATTTGGCTGCACAAACAGTGAAGTACCTAGGATATCTGTTAGGAGAGGGAGTGATACGACCTCAGACATCTAAACTGACAGCTATTTCACAAATTCCAATGCCCAGAAACAAAAAGGATTTGAGAGCTTTTTTGGGATTGTTGGGATACTATAGAAGGTTCATCCCGAATTTTTCTCAGGTGGCGGCCCCCTTAACCGATCTACTACAAAAAAACAGTCAAACCGAAACAATCTTGAGATCTCCACCTGTTGATGTAGTAAAATCTTTCAACGCACTAAAACATTCTCTAACGTCAGATACTGTTTTGATTATACCCGGCCCTTTATTTTGCAGACAGATGCTTCTGACCAAGGCCTGGGGGCAGTTCTATCACAGGAAGCTCAACAAGGGGAGAAACCGATTTTATACATTAGTCGCAAACTGTTTCCACGAGAGAAAAACTATGCGACTATTGAAAAAGAGGCCCTGGCCATCAAATGGGCCATTGACTCCTTGAGATACTATCTAGAGGGAAGGGAGTTTACGCTATTTACTGATCATGCACCCCTGGAATGGCTAGCCAGAAATAAAGGCCATAACGAAAGGGTACTTAGATGGTTTCTATCCTTACAACCCTATAGGTTTCATACGAAGCATAGAAAAGGGAAAGACCAAGGCAACGCTGATTACCTGTCTAGATATCCCCAAAGTACAGACTCTAGAAGAAGGACAGAAAGGGAAAGGGGATGTGAGAAGGAGACTGAAATAAGAAAGAACCATACCTTTCGCAACCCTCAAAACGGCCTACAACAACCACGCTCCTTTGCTGTTTCTCCTCAGACCCTCGGACGCCGTGAAAAGAATGCCCCGGAAGTGCAGCAGGAATCACCCGGAAACAGCACGGCAGAACGAATAGGAGACACCTACAAAGAGGCGAGGGCGGAACAAACATTGGTTCTCACGGAAGACGGAGGAAGGAGTTTATCGGCAGTGACGGAGAGGAAAGACGCGGGACCCGTTGAAGAGGCAGAAACCCTGAAAGGCTACGTGGACCCGGTGCAGGAAGACGCGGGACCCATTGAAAGAGTTCCAGACAGCCCACCAACCGGACATCGACGAAGAGAGCTGGTGTGAGGACTGGTGGTGCCCGGTGGATGCTGGAGAGTGGCCGTGACTCTAGGAAGAGTTACGGCAGGGTCGGTGAGTGACATCAGCTCTAGGGAAACTGAAGCGGGTAGCGGGTGGGAACGGTACGGGGAGGGATTGTTTAAAGTGGGTGTATTTGGCTTTGTTTTGCTTCTCAGGACTACCGCGTGATAGTGAAATACTCGAACCAAGCATGCGCAGCGCACTGTTCTTCATGTTTTTCTTCTAATGGGCAATATATGAACACACTTAATACCTCCTCTTAAGCACTATAAAACTGTGAGCACTCTGATTGTTCTACCCCAGGCACCATAAAACTCTTGCCCCTAGCCCTAAGCCTACCTCGAACTTCTCTATTGTTTGCATGCTCCATTACCCTTCTACTGACTGGCAGTGACACAAAGGTGTGGTGAAGGGAAACAACGTCTTTCTATATTTATTATAGTTATTCTCACGGACCCCTCATTTATTCCTTCTCTTATGAGCCACCGGGGAAACCTACCTCGTCCAGAAGACAAGGCGAAGACCACACATGACCATTCATCACCTGACACTTCCCCAGAAACCTCAGAAGAAGAAGACCACTTCGAAGAAATCTTACAAGTTCCTATCACATCGTCATTTTCTTTAAATAAACCTTCTTCCTTTAAACCACCTCTACCGCCTCCACGCCTGTTTATCAAACCCGCCCTGCTACACATTGCAAATGCTTTTTTTGGATGTCTTTCAGAAGAACAAACTCAGTCACTCATATGTGTAACGCATAGTAAACTCATATTGGCTTAAGCGGAGTTTTATTAAATTGATTTTCACTGCACAGTTGCTAGAAAATTGATAATGGTATTACTTCAATGTCACTAACCTGTTTTGCAATCTCTTTGTAATTTTTTTCTGCAAGAAATCAACTTTTTTGCTGAAGTTATCCGATAATATAATATTTTATATTTCTATTGGGTATAAATATTTACATAGTGAGTTACTCAGAGAGTAAAGAAGACATACCATATGCTGATATGTTATAGATGGCCCTTAAAGGGGACTCCTACGCTTTGATAAAGTGTTCAAATACATCCATACAGCTCTCTCAGCATATCGTAAAAGTAGCTATATTGCAGTGCCAGATTTCCAGTCCTGTCAGAGGTTCTCAAGACAGACACCCAGGCCACGGGAATCTCTGCTTGGGGGTCAGGGCTGGCGATGCAGCAGGGGGTACAGCAGGACGTAAAACACTGCTGTCAGTGTGAGCGCGATCTCCACCACAGCAGAGCAGCACTGAAAGTTCCCGAAATTATATTTAAATTCTAGTTAGTGCTTTAATAAAAAAAATAATCAAGAGTAAGCTGACTGGAGCCTACCGAGTCCGCTGCGGCACCACCCTAGCGGCAGTGAATGCAACAGCAATCTAAGGCTCAACAGCACTGAGCCCTCCGCCTCTCACTCCCGGCACACTGGCCTGCGTGGGCTTGCTTAACCTCTTCCGTGCGGGCACATTCCCCCGCTGTGCTGGGGGGCGGGAGGGTGCGTACAGCGCCCCGGTGCTCATGACGAGGTCAGCTCGCATGAGCCACGGCGCTCCATAGCTCATGACGAGCTCAGCTCGTCATGGTCACACCCATTTCCATGGAACGCTCAGCACAGCAGGAGAATCAGGCCAGCGTGTGAGCGTTCCACAGAACGGGCGTGGTCATGACAAGCTCAGCTCGTCATGAGCACCAGAGCGCAGTGGCTCATGACGAGCTGACCTCGTCATGAGCACCCAAGGGGTTAATGTAACTTGAGGGCAGCAGCACTGCGCAGAGTAGTTAGCCCATAGTCTGCCAGTGCGTCGGCCGTGATCCTGGTGATACTAACCTATGCTAACCAGACATGAAAGCAGAAACACTGAAAACACGAAAGCTCAGGGAAACAAACCTGTAACGGGGTCCCCCTGGCGCCCCCCCCCTTAGGGCGCGAACTAACCACTTGTGACCCCCCCCTTGTCTTTCCACAGCCCACGCAATACTCTGAGTGGACCAGGCCAAACACGTATAGCTGTGATGAGGAAGACGACTGGCCCTTTAACCCGTCAGGATACCGAGAAGAGGAGGAGTCCCACAGGTGGATAAATACAGAGAACGCCCAGCACCAGGGGTGTCTTTACACCGGAGGAGTGGTCAGAGCGGAGAGGTGCGGAGAGGCGGGAAGCAGCGAGGAAGAGCAGAGAGAAGACGGACGGGAGAGCAGAGAAGTGAAGCGGAGGAGAGGAAGAAGCGGAGAAGGCGAAATCCAGCAGAGCGGCGGCGTCAAAGGGAGCGGCGAGAACCGTTGGACGGAAGGAGAACAGCCGGACTGGGAGCAGAGCTGGGAGCAGATCAACGAGGACAGCGTGGACCGCGCACGGACAGTGGGAGAAGACGCCGAAAGAGCAGAGGAGGACAGGGGAACGCCTGGAGGCCACCAACACGCGCCGCCCAGCCGTACGCCAGGAGGGGTACGGCTCACTGAGGTGCGTGATCGCTTCCTGGGGTGGTTCACTACTAAGGCTAGAGGTTTAACTGAGAGGGGGGGGAGGATTCTGAGGGACGACTCCCTGAAGCCCAGCACAAGCACTCGCCCGACTCGTTAGAGTAACACACCAGTCTAGGAGGTTTGCACCGGGTGTTTCCCCTCACTACCCTTCCCTGGGATTGACAACTACCTCCCTGTTGTTCCGTACTGATACGTGCCTCTCTTTTTCCTTCCCTTCGGTGTCGGCGTGGGTGGCCAGCACGGAGCCTCCAGAACCCCCTAGGCGGAGGAGCCCAGTCCTGAAAAAAGAAGAGGGAACTCGTCGAAAGGAGCGCAAGGAGAGAAGCCGGTCTCCACGGAGAACAGTTATACGAAAAACCTGTACAGACGCCTTATACGACCAATTAAAATCTAGAGTAACAAAAACTCGTCTCCTACCCTTTTCTGGTCCCGCCGTTACAAAACCATAGTGGCGTTGAGTCCTAGAAACAAGTGTTGATGGGTGGGCGGGTAAAACAGTTGTGTCATCTACCGTTGACGAACTTGTCCATGAAGAAAGTAAAAAATGCATCAAAACAAACCAGAGGTGGCCTTTCACATCGGATAATTAAAGCTGCTGATGAAGATCCAGGACTAACTAATCATCGGTCCACTCTTGCCCTGCCTGCGGTGCACATGTCCACCCGCAACACCTCAACCCCCACGACACACCGCATGGAAGAGGCCTGCCTCCTCACTTAACCCCCACAGCTGTCCGCGACTATCTAATCACCTCTGGAGGGTGCCCTGTATTTTCAATTCCCGATATTTCTCCTTTCCTACAGCAGTGAGAATTTTATCTGTGACTTCGGGAAAGGAGGGGGGTGGGGCCACTACAACGAGCAGGCGAAAACAAGAACAAGGGGCACCCTACTCACTAGGAACCAGGATATGTCATGTGTAACAGAAACAACGGTTCCAGCGGAAAGTTAGGCTAATCTATAATAATAATCAAATGCACAATCGCAATCACAAAAACGGGTTAAGGTGATGTCAGAAAGAAAGAGGGCCTTGCAGACTTTATGTTCACATTAATTCTTTTTATCTGATTTGTAAAATTGTAATTGATATGTACACAGAACAAGAAAAAACAATAGTGCTTTTGTGTCCCCAAGTGAAATGGAATCTTAAAACAAACTGAAAAACATGTAACGTGTACAGCTTTGTTTCCAATTTATTTTTAAAAAGGCGACCAAAGATTAACTTAGTAATGATTCCAGCTTCCGACCAAAGATTAACTTAGTAATGATTCCAGCTTCTGTGTACAATAGTCAGAGCTGTTCAACTGGTTCGCTTTCAAATACAGTCGACGGCGTTTCGACCCTTTTACAGTGCAGGGTCTCTTCAGGACCAAGGGATATGGGAACAATCTGGTGGCGATTGTTCAGCCTCTTGAGACAGTGAAATAAGTGAGAGAGTTATCAAGGCTGTCTTTGGGCCTGAAGCGGGATTTGCAGGTACTGGTGAGGAAATGGGTGCAAAATGTCGACAAAGGCCATGTGAGGGATCGCCGACCCAACCCAAGATGGCCGCGGGATTGGACCCGACCGGAAGTCAGGTCGGCGTCCCAGTTGTCCACAATCCAGCAATCCCTGCAACATCCGCTTTGTGGTAAAAAATGTCGGAGGCTACGGGACCAGAGGAGAGAGAGCCGGAGCGGGAGCAGGACTACAGAGAGGAGATCGCGAAAGACGCCCCGAGGGAGAGAGACCGAGGAGCAGACGCCGAAAAGAGCGGGGAGAGCTGCGAGGACGCCGAGGGACAGAGCGAAGACGCCGAAAGAACCCCAGAGAAAACGAGCGAGACCGGCCCCCTGAGGGAACCAGAGGCGGCAGGATCTCACGATACCACGGTCACCTGGGACCGTGGCAACAGGCAAGTGACGGGGGAGACCGGGGGTTGGTTTAAAGGGTGGTGGAAAGGCCGCCTGAGCACCTCACTGCGTCGCTAACACCAGTACTTCCCCCCCACTTAGGCACTTCACAGTTAGGGACTGGTAGAAGGTGCACACATCCCCTTCCCTGAATGTACAAAAGCGAAGACAGAGACCCTGACGCTTGTGTTTTCTTTCCTTTCCTATGCCCCCCCTGGATTCTGGAGGCCGGTCCCCATCTACTTCTTGACGTCAAGCTCCACCAGATGAAGAAGAGATCAAGCATCCAGACCCTGTCCAGGATCACAGTTTCCTTTTGAATTAACTGTCCTTAGTTTGTTAAAGAACTACTTCAGTGACTGTACAACTGAAACACATCCAGAGTGTGTTGTTTTGTTCATGAGCCAGCCAGAGCACTCGAAACCAAAACGGAGTAATAAAGCTGGTAAACCTTACCCCCAGACTCGCTCTTATCTCCGCTTACCTAGTAGCCGGGACGGAAGTCCTGACAGTGGTGTCAGAAGTGGGATCTCGACCGCGACACCGCCGTCGGACCCTACCAACATGGATACAATAGTCACCCAATTGGCGGAAGGGCAGCGCCACCTGCAGTTGATGGTGGAGGAGCAGGGAAAACAAGCCCAGAAGGGCAGAGAGGAGCTGCACATAGCACTCAGAGATCAGGCTTCCTTACTGGTCAATAATCAACAAGTACAGGACACGGCCATTCTGCGGTTGTCGGCTGTTGTGGCCAATGCCAGGGTCCATCCTAACGTGCCCAGTGCCGTACTTCAGAAATATCAAACAGGCGAAGACCCTGACTTTTTCTTTGTAAACTTCGAGAGAGTGGCCACCACTGCTGCCTGGCCCCCCCGAACGATGGGGACAGTATGTAGCCCCCTTACTCTCTGGAGAATTACAGGCGGCCTACCAGGCTGCTAACCCCGATGGAAGTACAACTTACGTGGAAATTAAGAGAACGATCCTAGAGAGATTAGGATACGACACCGAATATTATAGGACATGCTTCCGGAAAGATAAGTGGTAGACAGGCGACAACCCCAGGACTTTGTTCTATCGCGTTCGCGACCTTGGGTGTCGCTGGCTACAGCCTGACAATGCTTCTGTAGAGAATGTAACAGAAAAAGTTGTATTGGAGCAGTATCTAGAAGCACTGCCCGGCAACACCAGGGCATGGATACGACAACACCCAAATCTCTCTGTAGCATTAGCGGTGGATTTGGCTTGTGCCTTTCACCGTTCCCCTGATTTCCGTCCCCTGGGGCAACGCACTCCCTTTACACCGGTCCGCCCTCCTTTACGTCCACCTGCCCCTCCACCCGAACCCCGGAATACCCCTCCTTCCAGTAGACCAACCCCTAGATTTCAGTCCCCCGTCACTCCCCACCAAGGACCCCAGTGCTTTCATTGCGCCGAGTGGGGTCACATTGCACGCAACTGTCCCACTAGAACCCCTGGGCCTGAACCTATGGATGTGGGATACGCAAAGGGGAAAATCTCTAGCACAGGGGAGACCACCAGCCCATACAACATGAAGGTACACGTCAATGGGAAACCTGTGATAGCCGTGCTTGATACAGGGTGCCAACAAACAGTAGTGGCCGCAGACTTAGTGCCCCAGGCCCTTCTGATACCTAACACCCAGGTAAAAGTCACATGAGTACATGGGGAACATAAGTTGTACCCGCTTGCCGAAGTGACGCTGGAGATCCAAAAAGAGGTCCAGCTGCGTAAAGTGGGGGTGATCCCTAAGCTGCCCGAACGTGTCCTCTTAGGGACTGCCTGCCACGTTTTTCTGAATACCTACAGTCGTTTACAGGGTCCCCCTCCACAACAGAGTGGTTGACGAACGCCCCCTTTTCCAACACCCCCATAGCACTACCAGCGGACCGAAGGGTAAAAAGCAAAAAAGAGAAGAGGGAGGAAAGGCTTCTTTATTCCCAACAACTGTATGAACCCACAGTGCATGTTCTTTCCTCCCCAGAACAGTCTCCGAGCAACTACCGCAATTTTAGGGCCGACCAACGCGAAGACAACTCGCTCCAGAATGCATGGACACAGGCTGAGGACGAGCAAGAGGGAAAGGTAGGACCCTATTTTGTAGTTAAAAGGGGGTTGTTGTACCGTTTGACTCATACCGCTAGAGGGAAAAGGGAACAGCTTCTTGTACCAGGTCCATTCCGGCCCCAGGTATTGTTGCTGGCCCATAGTCAAGCAGGGGGAGGACACTGTGGTAAAGAAAAGACCCTTAATTATCTGTTGGATCGTTTTTATTGGCATGGGGTGTATCACGAAGTAGCTAGATTTTGTGCTGAGTGTGTGCGCTGTCAGCTAGTCAATAACCCCACTTTACCTAGAGCCCCCCTTCATCCCTTACCCATTATCGATATTCCCTTTTCCAGGGTAGGAATGGACTTAGTGGGACCCCTAATACCTTCTGCCCGGGGACACCGCTTTATCCTGGTCATTGTAGACTATTCCACTCGATATCCTGAGGCTTTCCCTCTTACCACCGCGACCTCTAAGGCAGTAGCCCATGCTATGGTGACTCTGTTTTCAAGGGTGGGCTTCCCCAACGAAATCCTCAGTGACCAAGGGACTCCTTTTATGTCACGCCTTATGAGGCAAGTCTGTGACATCCTACAGATCAAGCAGCTAAGGACTTCCGTGTATCACCCCCAGACCGATGGTCTGGTGGAACGATACAATAAGACCATCAAGACCTTGTTGAGGAAACACATAGATAAAACAGGCAGAGATTGGGATCGTCAGCTACCCCTGGTCCTTTACGCCATCCGCACCCATGAACAGAAGTCGACGGGGTTCTCTCCCTTTGAGCTTATGTTCGGAAGGAAGCCCCGTACGCTCCTGGATATGGCTGCAGAACAGTGGGTGGAAGCAGAGGACGAAGGAAAACCCCTTCTCCAGTATAGTGAAAACCTCAAAGATACCCTGTCAGCTGTATGGGAAGAAGCACACACACACTTAGAGAGTGCACAAACACAGCAAAAACGGTTGTATGATAGGAATACCAGATTACGAGAGCTGAAGGTGGGTGATAAGGTGCTTATTCTGTTGCCCTCTTCCGACAAAAAACTGTTAGCCACCTGGCAAGGACCTTTTCCCGTGATAGCCAAAATCACACCGGTCACGTATAGGGTGGCTGTTCCACATCACCATAAGGCTTCTCAGATCTATCACATCATTCTTTTAAAGGCCTGGGAAGAACCGGATATGCTCCCTTCTGGTTCTGGGACGAACGTTGGGTTGGTGGTCACAAACAAACCCTTAGAAGTGTCGCATTATACTCAAGAAACCACTGAAAACCCCTCCTGGGGTTCCCAAACCACAAAGGAACAAAAGAAGCAGCTAGAAACCCTTTGCGCTTCTTTTCCCATGGTGGTCTCCGGAACACCGGGGAAAACGACGCTCGTGGAACATGTCATCATCACCCACACATCCCAACCCATTAAACAGGCTCCATACCGCATCCCAGTAGCCAGGCGAGTTGCGATAGAAAACGAAGTCAAGACGATGTTAGAGGCAGGGATTATAGAACCATCAAAGAGTCCCTGGTCCTCTCCCATCGTCTTGGTCCCAAAGCCGGATGGAAGCATCCGCTTCTGTATCGACTTTCGGAAAGTAAACGCGGTATCCCAATTCGATGCATATCCGATGCCACGGGTGGACGAGTTGGTCGAGACGCTAGGGCAGGCCAGGGTCATGTCATGTATTGATCTGACCAAAGGTTATTGGCATATCCCCCTTCACCCAGACAGTAGAGATATAACTGCCTTTTCGACACCCATGGGTCTTTTTCAGTTCAGGGTAATGCCCTTCGGCCTCCATGGAGCACCAGCGACTTTTCAGCGGCTGATGGACATTATTCTGGGTCCCCATAGAGAGTATGCAAGAGCGTATCTAGATGACATCGTAGTATACAGTCCAGACTGGGACACCCACATGAGTCATTTACATCAGGTACTTAAAGCCCTTCAGGAAGCAGGTCTGACCCTCAATCCCCGGAAAACAACCCTAGGTGCTAACCACATAGAATACCTGGGATATGACATTAGGGACGGTCAGGTACGCCCACAGGTGAATAAAGTGGCCGCTATATCCCATATCCCTCGCCCCACAACACGAAAAGAGGTCCGCTCCTTTTTGGGTCTAGTGGGTTACTACCAGCGGTTTGTACCCCATTTTTCCTCCTTGGCCAGTCCCTTAACAGACCTGCTTACCAAACCCCATGCCAGAAACAGACTGCTCTGGACCGCAGCACAAGAACAGAGTTTTACGGACCTGAAAACCGCTCTGTGCAAAGACCCCGTCCTATCCTGCCCTGACTTCAAACAAACCTTTGTGCTTCAGACCGATGCGTCCGACAGGGGTTTAGGGGCCATCCTATCTCAGCCCAATGAGAGGGGTCTACTACACCCAGTCTTGTATATCAGCCGCAAGCTGTTCCCCCGGGAGGTGTCATATGCAACGATTGAAAAGGAATGCCTTGCGATTAAATGGGCCGTCGAGGCATTGCAATATTACTTCCTGGGCCGTCATTTTATTCTCTTGACTGACCATGCACCGTTGACCTGGCTGTCCCTACATAAAGATACTAACCCCAAGGTCTTGCGGTGGTTTCTTGCCCTCCAGCCTTTTTCCTACAGCACCTTCCACTTGCCGGGGAGCATGCAGGACAACGTGGACTTCCTCTCCCGGTGTCCTTTGTCGGAATGGCCAGATCGTCCATTCCCGGGGGGAAGGCAGTGTGAGGGATTGCCGACCCAACCCAAGATGGCCGCGGGGTTGGACCCAACCGGAAGTCAGGTCGGCGTCCCAGTTGTCCACAATCCAGCAATCCCTGCAACATCCGCTTTGTGGTCAGAAATGGCGGAGGCTACGGGACCAGAGAAGAGAGAGCCGGAGCGGGAGCAGGACTACAGAGAGGAGATCGCGAAAGACGCCCCGAGGGAGAGAGACCGAGGAGCAGACGCCGAAAGGAGCGGGGAGAGCTGCGAGGACGCCGAGGGACAGAGCGAAGATGCCGAAAGAACCCCAGAGAAAACGAGCGAGACCGGCCCCCTGAGGGAAGCAGAGGCGGCAGGATCTCACGATACCACGGTCACCTGGGACCGTGGCAACAGGCAAGTGACGGGGGAGACCGGGGGTTGGTTTAAAGGGTGGTGGAAAGGCCGCCTGAGCACCTCACTGCGTCGCTAACACCAGTACTTCCCCCCCACTTAGGCACTTCACAGTTAGGGACTGGTAGAAGGTGCACACATCCCCTTCCCTGAATGTACAAAAGCGAAGACAGAGACCCTGACGCTTGTGTTTTCTTTCCTTATCTATGCCCCCCCTGGATTCTGGAGGCCGGTCCCCATCTACTTCTTGACGTCAAGCTCCACCAGATGAAGAAGAGATCAAGCATCCAGACCCTGTCCAGGATCACAGTTTCCTTTTGAATTAACTGTCCTTAGTTTGTTAAAGAACTACTTCAGTGACTGTACAACTGAAACACATCCAGAGTGTGTCGTTTTGTTCATGAGCCAGCCAGAGCACTCGAAACCAAAACGGAGTAATAAAGCTGGTAAACCTTACCCCCAGACTCGCTCTTATCTCCGCTTACCTAGTAGCCGGGACAGAAGTCCTGACAGGCCACTTCTGGTGTCAGATGAAGGTATTGCTGTGTCCTCTCGAGATGGAACATCGGGTAAAGTTGGTGGTTGCTTGACTGGCCACCAACAAGACTTTGCACCGGTAAGGGCAGCAAGAACTTGTTTTGACGTCTGTGAGGGGGTTGGGGGTGGAATGGTAGCTGCCTGAAAATTGCAGAAGATCAGGACTGCATTTCCCACCATGCACTGGATCACCTACTTTTGGGCAATCCTTTGGAACGCCCGATGGCCAGCAATTCTTTGGTTACGATCCTTTTTTTTTCCTGAAGTGTGCAGGGGACTAGTGCCACTAGTCAAGGAGAGTCTAGAGTTGCCTTTGGCACTCAAAGGGTTCCCTCTGTCTGGAGAAATCGGTCTTTGGTCCGGGACAGGTTGCAGTCATGCGGTTCCAGAAAGGTTGCCACAGGTACAGAGTATCATTCCTTTGCTTTGTGCAGGCCCTGTTGTTGCAGACATGGATCTCTTCTTTGTTGCAAGTCACATCAGAACTGACGTTCTGGTGTCAGGAAGGTCTCTTAAACCCTAGATTTAAAGGTGTTAGGGGTGTAGTTGCAAGTGGCCAATGAGCTACTAGCTCCAGCGACTAATCCACCCTTGTGGTGACCACATCCGGGTGTGTGTCTGTCACCTTTTTTACCCAGAACCTTTTATTCTACCATTTCTAAAATAAATGGCAGAAACCTTCCTTAGCTGTATAGACCAGGTAGCCCACCCTAGAGGTGTGGCTAGCCGTCTGAGGAAGTACACTTCATAACTACATACTTTTCCTGCCTGCCTGGGTGCACATATGCACTGAGTTGGGGGGGTTGTTTCCTCCTTTGGAAAGCAGCCTGGTTGCATAAAACAGTCAATGCAGGCTTTGAAACTCACCGCCTTGATGTGCCACTTCACTAACCATCGTGACAGGGAGAGTGGTGTGATCTCCTTTCCATCCAGGCCATTCTTCCTGACTTCTTGGAGAGTTCGCACCTCCTAGCAAGGATGTCAGATTCCTGTCTTGGCGGCAGCAGCTGCGGGCTGCCAACCAGAGCACAGGAAAGGCTGGGGCAACTAGGTGGGCAACTTCTAAGGTAGCCACTTGGGTGCGTGCCGCATCGATCTTGACACGAGAATTGTGTCAGAAGTGAGGGGGCACGTTGTTTGAAACCAAACATGACATATTTCGGCAGTATCATAATTAAGGCTCCCGGTTTGCCGTTTAAACAGATTTTTACATATAAATACAGACTAAACCTTTTTGGTTTATGTCTGTATTTATATATAGAAACGGGAAAATACTTACAAAATAATCCTGCCACCTCCACTTTGACTTTGGCAGGGCACAGGGGCAGACATGCCTCCAACAACTATTCGCTGGCACTGACCGGCTCAAAATTGAGCGCATTTAGGACACCATTTTAAAATAAAGTGGCTTGTTGAGGTGCAGCGATGGTCCCATGACCTATTTTATAGTGCCTTATAAACACAACAGCCGAATTGAGAACATGTTGTCACTATTGATAGTGAGTAATGTGGTCTTCCTATCGTGGTAGGGTGGAGAGATGCACTTGAACTGCGGCGTTCAGAACAGAGGGCTAACTTTGTGTGCCAAGAGCTAGGCCCACATCGGGTGCAAAAATATATTTAAAATTAACAGTAGTCTTTTTTTTTTTAAATGTATTTGGGATGGCTTTTTTCAGACGGAGGCACAGGAGTGTTGAGAGATTGGTGCTTACGCTGTGGGGTAATAGGGGTGGTGGTGTGTGAGCGGCATGGTTGCAGCTCGGAGATGTGCACACAGCCCTGACTGAATCGCACCCTGGCTGCGTGCTGATATTACCCCACTGAGGACCGAAGCAGTGCCCTGGCCTCCAAGTCACAAAGCCCTCGCTCACGGAGTGCAACAGTGCAAGGAGACACTGCGGCCTGGAGAAAAGAAATAGCGTCATTACCGCCCCCAATCGTGGACCTTACATAATATTTAAGACCAAAACTATGGCAACAGAGTTCAGGGAAAGAACTCCTAAAATTACATATCCTATACGGGCTTCATAAAACCAATGAGTTCAGTAACACATCCTAAATTACCCGGAAACGTGTTCCATACTTTGGTTGGGCCAAAGGGGAAAGCAAAAAGCAGGATACCAGGTTTCCGATTGATTTTAAGACACAAAAAATTCTAAGTGATCACCTCCCTTTAGTGTGCCACTCTGACATTGAAAGAACACTTTCATTTAACTTTTTCACTTGCCTTTTTTTGGGCTTCTCGCATTTATGAACTAGTGGCCAGAGCCAAAGGAGATACAAGCAGCAGGGCCCTATTGGTTAAGGACATATGCTTAAGCAAACACAATGTGTCCTTACAGGTGAGACGCTCTAAAGCAGATCAGGTGGGAAGGGGACAGTACATTACACTGAATAGGATGGAGAGGCACTGTTCAAATTGCTTCTGGCAGGGTACATCCGGAAACGGGAAGGGGTCAACAGCGACGCATACCTTCTCACCAATAAAGATGGTACTGCTCTGACACTTTATCACCTTAAAAGGGTGTTAGCTGCAACAGTCCAAATTGCAGGGCTCCAAGGGCATCACTATACTACACATTCCTTTCGCATTGGGGCAGCAACCACAGCCTTCCAGGAGGGGATGTCGGCAAATGCAATAAAAGGAATAGGAAGATGGGAATCAGACAGGTTTCGGGTTTATATTCGCCCAAACACTCAACAGAAAAATTATTAAGAGGTAGGTTTGGGGGGCGAGTTTTTAGGAAGCAGTACCACACCTATGTATATTAACTTTATGATTGAAAAAAGGGTTTCAACGACTCATTATTTACCTTTCTGTGCTTCTGTTCTACTCTGCAGAGTATAAAACCGTGTGGGTCGCCGGGCACTCTTACGTGTCCAGGGCTGCAACCAGAGCTGGCAACAAAGGGTGGGATGCGGCATTCCTGTTTCAACGTACAAGTGTGGAATGGTTTGGGAAGACAGGGTTACAGAGGAGAGAATTGGACAGTGTCATTCAAGAGTGCGGCACCCACTCAAAGGACCCGTATGTTTTAGTAATTCATTTCGGGGGAAATGACCTTCCGGTGCTAAGGAGGGGTAATATACTGCACATGCTAAAGAAAGATCTCACCAATTTAGCCAGGAGCATGGATACCACAAAAGTTATATGGTCTGAGATCATTCCCAGAAGGGTATGGGCTGGTGCTCGCTCCCAAACGGGCATAGCGTGGTCAAGGAGGAGGCTAAACAGCCTCATGGTCAAATTTCTGTGCGAGGTAGGTTTGGGCAGCATTAGGCATAGCCTGATTAACTTGCGGCAGCCACACTATTACAAAGCAGATGGGGCGTACCAATCCGACACTGGGACAGATGTCCTGCTACGGAACATACGAGCAGCATTGAATGCAAGGGGCTGTTGGTAGTTTTTAAAGAATTGGGCCGCAGTTATGGTGGGGGGGCCGCTGGCAGCGAAAGGTCCCAGCGGGGTATAGTAGGACTTACAAAGCGATCCGACAAAAAGAAAACAGGTTGCGAAATGGGAAGAGGACACAAACGGGACAGTCAGGACCCACTGGGTACTGGCAAGCCCCCCCCAATGGCCTTGTTCAGGAGAACCGGAAGCAAACAATTAAGTAAACAATTAAGGGCAGAGCCTGTGGCAGGGGAATAGTTGGATACCCGGTCACCTTCGCAGAGATGGGTGGTAGAACGTTCACCCAGGGTGTGGTGGGCTGGAAGCACATATGCTTGCCCACCTAACCAAAGTTTGGTAACACCGAAAGTAAAAAATCACCCGGTCAATAGTACATTTTTTATACCACTTATCTTGAAGAAAACCCAAGTACTGAAAACAGACAACCAGTGAATCGAGATTTTTAGGCTACTAAAATATGAGACACATCCACTATTTGTAGTCGCTACCTCGAAATTTTTATTTGCGATGTGGACCATACGTAGAGGTATTATAAAGGAGAAAGGGATGGGCAATAATTTGACTGTTTTCCCACTAGAAATATTACTGCATTATATTTGCACATGTCATCACTTAGAGAAATGCCTTGAAACTTTTTTTATGGTTGAGTAATTTGAATATCTTACCTTTAAATTATTTAAAAAATTATAATTTTTGCAGTGTTCAAATGGTTTTAATTGTATAATGTAGGAAATCCCGGGTGTACCTGATACATGTGGTCGCCAATATTAGGGGGTCGGGCAGTAGGGGTGATAGCCTACTATACAACAAATATGTATTTTTATTTATTTCGTTTTATTTATTTTATGCAGCATATTTTGCACATCTATTTAATTATATTTTGTATAAATACCCCTTGCCCCTATCTATTATCTGTAATAATTATTTGTTTTTATGAAATGTTATATTCATCTGTGCTTTTATGGCTGTACAGCCGAAAGTAAGTTTTTGCCTGACTGGCAACCAGTGAGGGGAAGGGACCGCATTTCCCGACTCTCCCAGCGTGAGAAATCCATGAGTGGGCGGGACTTCTTGTCTCTTCCTGTCCCTGATAGGAGCAGCATAGGGGGAGAGGGCGGGACATCCGGCATTCCATTAGTCTGGCACACTGGCGTCATCAATGAGGAGGGCGGGACTGCCTGTCACTTCCTATTCCTGATAGGAGCAGCATAAGGGGAGAGGGCGGGACATCCGGCTGGCACACTGGCGTCATCAATGAGGAGGGCGGGACTTCCTGCACGAGCTGTCAGTCTATACCTTTTTGTCAAAACTCCCACTGTTTTATCGCCATTGATACGAAGGATGGGGCGCGGGGCTCAGGGCTTCACTCTAAAGGCAGCTCAGAGTTTTTTTATTTCCGTCCGAGCGGCGCCAGAGGGGTTTGTGTCGAATGTGGCGCGTCTGTGGACTCGAGGGAGGCTGCACTTCCGGGTCCGGCCGGCTACTTCCGGGTCATAGTCAAGGCAGGTGAGGCTGGGCCGCTTCCTGGTCACAGAAGGGACAGAGGTAGCCGGGCTCTTCCGGGTCAGGCCAGCCACTTCCGGGTCATAGTAAAGGCAGGTGAGGCCGGGTCACGGGGGCAGCGGCAGCACAGGGCCCGTCGCACCCGCAGCCCCCCAGCGTGTCCAGGCCCGAGGCCCGAGCCGGTGTGTGCTCAGAGCCGGGAGCGGTGCCCGGCCCCCGCCGAGGGCCCACTCCCCGCCCCTGCGACCTCGGCAGCAGAAGATCCCTCTCCAGGCCCCCAGTCTCCTCCCAGACCCCGTGTGGGCCCCGCCCGGCAGCCACGAGGAAGAGCCCCCCCCAGGTGAGCAGCTGCAGGGGGCCCGGGGCTGTGTAAAAATGAGAATAAATGTCCATTCGTAGTTGGTAACTTCGTGTACATTTATTGAAGATTGAAGTTACAGGTGATAAAGTATCTAAGTAAGGAGCCCCAGTCTGCATGCCGCTCGGCCCATAGATCGACTGACTCCAACCTGACCAAGATTCCAACGCACACATAACCAGGCTGAGCAGCTCATTCCAGTCTGTCACTGACTGGGAGCCTGGCAGGGCGCGGGGCCTGGTCCCTGTCGTGTTCTGTCTGTGCGCCGGGAGATACATCATACACGGGACACAGTTTCTTCTTATACTCCTTTATTTACATTGCATATTACAGCGGGTTATCATCTGGTCAGCTGTTGGTCAGCACGTCCGTCCCCATCTGCCTCCTAGCCATTGTGTGTCCATTTCCTGTCCCCGTCACCGGATCTGGTGTCCGGTGACTTGGTCACTCTGCCTGAGGCCCCACAGGGTCCTAATGCCCCACTGTCCATTGCCCACACTGTCGGGTCACGACACCTCCCCCCTTGTTGCAAACAAAAGTTCGTGACACATTTACCATAGTCCTCATTCACAATTATATGGAAGGGGTGAACGAACGAGAGAGAGAGAGAGAGAGAGAGAGAGAGAGAGAGAGAGTACTTGTCATTCTACATTTCTTCATGAATCTAATGTCTCCATCGCTTCCTTGTCCTCTATCTTCCACCGTCCATGTGGCTGCCGTTGTCGCTGCCATTTCTTCTTCCTCTGCCTTCTTTGTCCTTGAAATGCTATCTATTTCTTGTTGTTCGTCGGCAGCCGTTATCATCTATCCTTTCACTTTCGTCACCGCCAGTGACTCTTTGGAGAACTTGTTGTCTTGTCTCTATATTCATTCTGTCTCAACACCTTTGGTCCTGGCCCTGAGGTGCCTCTTGCCTTTGTTTCCTTGGTGGCGCTTGTCCGCTCTGCTCATTGCATGTCTTTGTCCTTTCTTCTTCTTCTTCTTCTTTTTTTTTTTTTTTTTTTTGCTGCTCTTTCTCCTGCGGTATGTCTTTCCGTGTTGCTCCTTTTTACCCCTTTTTCTAGGCTCTCCTTGTCCTTTTGGCCTTTTCTAGGCTCTCCTTGTCCTTTTCTCTTGTGTCCCTTTTGTGTCTTTTTCCTTCTTCTTCTTCTGTTATTCTCCTTGTCCTTTTAGCCTTTTCTGGGCTCTCCTTGTCCTTTTAGCCTTTTCTAGGCTCTCCTTGTCCTTTTCTCTTGTGTCCCTTTTGTCTTCTTCTTCTTCTGTTATTCTCCTTTTCTTTTAGCCTTTTCTGGGCTCTCCTTGTCCTTTTCTCTTGTGTCCCTTTTGTGTCCTTTTTTTTCTTCTTCTTCTGTTATTCTCCTTGTCCTTTTAGCCTTTTCTAGGCTCTCCTTGTCCTTTTCTCTTGTGTCCCTTTTGTGTCCTTTTTTTCTCCTTCTTCATTTGTTATTCTCCTTTTCTTTTAGCCTTTTCTAGGCTCTCCTTGTCTTTTCTCTTGTCTCTTTTGTGTCCCTTTTTTGTTGTCTTTGTGTCTCTGTCCCTTTTTTGTTGTCTTTGTGTCTCCTTTTTCTCTCTTTTTCTTTTATGTTCTCCTTTTCTCTTTCCTGTTTCTTTGGTCCCTTCTTTCCTCGTTATTTTACTCCTCTTTCTTCTTTTCTTTATTGCCTTGTAACTTCTCCTTTGCTCTTTCTTCGTCCTTGTGCGATCTTTGTCCTTTTATTTCTCTTTGTTGTTCTACTTTCTCTCCTTTTGTTTCTTTCTTTATATTGTTGTCTCTTTTCTGTCTTTTAATTAGCCTTCTCCGACTTCTTCCACTCTCTTGTTCTTTTTTCTTATATGTGTATATATTCTTTCTTTCTTTCTCTTTCTCTATTTGTCATTTTGTTATTCTCTCGTAATCTCTTTTCTTATTGCACCATCATCTTCCTTTGCCTTATTGCTCTTTTTTCCACTTGTGCGCTTTTTTTTTTTTTCCGTTATTTATCCTTTATTCTTCTTTTTCTTCCCGTCTTTTCTTCTTGCTCGCGTTCTCCTTTATTCACCTTGTCTTATGTTCTTCTTCTTCTTTGCCCTTTGCCTGGCTTTGAAATGGCTGCTCTCCTTTCTCCTATGGCCTTTCCTTGAATGTCCCCTTCAAAATGTCCCTTTGGTCGTCTTTGTCCTTTCTTGTCCTTAATATGCCCCTTTATTCTCCTTATTTCCGGCTTTTTGTTTTATTTATTACTACTTCTCGTCGTCTTTCCTTTCTCATTTCCTTCTTTTTCGACGTTATTTGGCCCTAAAACGGCCGCTCCATTATTGTCTATCTGTTGCATTTGCCAATGCTTTTTTTCCTTCTGTTGCATTTGCCAATGCTTTTTTGTTACAGCCGTTGTATTTGCCAATGTTTGTTTGTTGCTTGCCAATGCTTGTTTGTTGCTTGTCAGTGCTTACTTGCTGTTTCAGGCTCTTTGCCTGACTTCAAAATGGCCGCCGATGATCCCTCGCAGGGGATTGGTCAATATTGCCTGACTTCAAGATGGCCGCCGGGAATCTCGTTTTCAGCGAGATTTCGGTCGTTTCTGCTCGTTTCTTCGGCGGGGAGGGGGCCAGTTAGGCGGCGATTTCACTCACCGGAGTCGTGGTCCACCGCTTGAGTCACCCATCAAGGTAGGGCAATTTCCTTCACTTCTGCCGCCGAGGTGGGCACTCGGTAGGCGTTTTCTTTGGCCACACGCTTCTGCCGCCGAGGTGGGCACTCGGTAGGCGTTTTCTTTGGCCACACGCTTCCGCCGCCGAGGTGGGCACTCGGTAGGCGCTTTGTTTAACGCTATTCCGCCGCCGAGGTGGGCACTCGGTGGGCGTTTTCCGCAGCGCACTCAAGCCTCCAGACACGCTTGGGGTTTTTTTCATCCCACCCTTCGTCGCCAGTTGTCGTGTTCTGTCTGTGCGCCGGGAGATACATCATACACGGGACACAGTTTCTTCTTATACTCCTTTATTTACATTGCATATTACAGCGGGTTATCATCTGGTCAGCTGTTGGTCAGCACGTCCGTCCCCATCTGCCTCCTAGCCATTGTGTGTCCCCTTCCTGTCCCCGTCACCGGATCTGGTGTCCGGTGACTTGGTCACTCTGCCTGAGGCCCCACAGGGTCCTAATGCCCCACTGTCCATTGCCCACACTGTCGGGTCACGACAGTCCCTGGGGTGGCTGAACTCACCGTCACTACTGACGCCAGGAGAGTGAGGACACCCACTGATGACGGCAGAGTGAGGGCACTCACTGATGACGGCAGAGTGAGGACACCCACTGATGACGGCAGAGTGAGGACACCCACCGATGACGGGAGAGTGAGGGCACTCACCGATGACGGGAGAGTGAGCACACCCACCGATGACGGGAGAGTGAGCACACCCACCGATGACGGGAGAGTGAGCACACCCACCGATGACGGGAGAGTGAGGGCACTCACTGATGACGGCAGAGTGAGGACACCCACTGATGACGGGAGAGTGAGAACACCCACTGATGACGGGAGAGTGAGGGCACCCACTGATGACGGGAGAGTGAGGGCACCCACTGATGACGGGAGAGTGAGCACACCCACCGATGACGGGAGAGTGAGGGCACCCACCGATGACGGCAGAGTGAGGGCACCCACCGATGACGGGAGAGTGAGCACACCCACCGATGACGGGACAGTGAGGACACCCACCGATGACGGGAGAGTGAGGACACCCACCGATGACGGGAGAGTGAGGACACCCACCGATGACGGCAGAGTGAGGGCACCCACCGATGACGGCAGAGTGAGGGCACCCACTGATGACGGCAGAGTGAGGGCACCCACTGATGACGGCAGAGTGAGGGCACCCACTGATGACGGCAGAGTGAGGGCACCCACTGACGACGGCAGAGTGAGGGCACCCACTGACGACGGCAGAGTGAGGGCCCCCACTGATGACGGCAGAGTGCGGGCCCCCACTGATGACGGCAGAGTGCGGGCCCCCACTGATGACGGCAGAGTGCGGGCCCCCACTGATGACGGCAGAGTGCGGGCCCCCACTGATGACGGGAGAGTGCGGGCCCCCACTGATGACGGGAGAGTGCGGGCCCCCACTGATGACGGCAGAGTGCGGGCCCCCACTGATGACGGCAGAGTGCGGGCCCCCACTGATGACGGCAGAGTGCGGGCCCCCACTGATGACGGCAGAGTGCGGGCCCCCACTGATGACGGCAGAGTGCGGGCCCCCACTGATGACGGCAGAGTGCGGGCCCCCACTGATGACGGCAGAGTGCGGGCCCCCACTGATGACGGCAGAGTGCGGGCCCCCACTGATGACGGCAGAGTGCGGGCCCCCACTGATGACGGCAGAGTGCGGGCCCCCACTGGTGACGGCAGAGTGCGGGCCCCCACTGGTGACGGCAGAGTGCGGGCCCCCACTGGTGACGGCAGAGTGCGGGCCCCCACTGGTGACGGCAGAGTGCGGGCCCCCACTGATGACGGCAGAGTGCGGGCCCCCACTGATGACGGCAGAGTGCGGGCCCCCACTGACGACGGCAGAGTGCGGGCCCCCACTGACGACGGCAGAGTGCGGGCCCCCACTGACGACGGCAGAGTGCGGGCCCCCACTGACGACGGCAGAGTGCGGGCCCCCACTGACGACGGCAGAGTGCGGGCCCCCACTGACGACGGCAGAGTGCGGGCCCCCACTGATACCGCTCGTAGCAGTGGGACATTGGTGCAAACAGGACGAGTCTCTCTTTCCCTGCTATCTCCTCGGAAGCTACGTGCTACTTGACCAGGGCGCGGACTGCCACGACGACTGCGAGGACCAGGATTCTCAGCATTAACACACCTGGTGCCTCTTCCCGCCCGTCCACTCGCTCTACAAAACTACGCCCCCATAGTGCAACGCGGGACGCACGCCGGGCGAAGCCCATGCCAAGGGCGGGCCCGTTCTAGCCCGTTACAGACCGCACCAGGCCCCCCCTCTAACTCCTCCTGTCATATGAACTGTTCACAAACTGTATGTATGCTCCAGTTCTCCTTTTAATAGACTTTAAATATATTTTTAAAAGCTCTGAATTGTGATTGTACATCGTACTTACGCTAGTATCATGACAACACGAGGAAGCAGGAGCAAAACAGCCGCAGGAGGGGCTCAGCTAATAGGCCCCTTAGATAATTTTATCATTAGGGCAAACTCATTCATAGATCAAGGTATCTCCCTTATGGAACGCAGAGTGTCCCAAGACCTAGCTCTGGCAAGAAGATCTTCCATGGGCCATTTTGCGACCGCTAGAACACCTGAGCAGGGTAGAGAGTCTGGCCCGATAGAAGTTCGTGCCGATATGCATAGCCTACCAAATGTGGTGGATCTATCGGCATCAGAACTTCTATCTGACTCACAATTAAGTTCGTAACTGGAAAAGACTCCAGAATTAGCTATGATCACCACACCAGAGGACACAAGACAGCTGAGGGGAAGGAGGAAGGGCGCCGTACGAAAAAAAAGGGAAAAACCAAAAATAACAAAGGTCAATGAGATACGTGAGTTACCCAAAAACCAGGGGGACAAGTCAGACCAAACTACAGAGAGAGGAAAAAAAACAGGCATACTGAGCCTCCAAACCTTGTGTCAAATGAGATCTTGGGACACGGAAGTATAGAGGCATTGGTCAACTCGGCAGTGGGAAGCAATGATAACGAGGTTAATAGCCAACTTCTAATAAAATTGGGAGAGTTATTTAAATTCTACCTTTCCTCGATAGAAACTAGACTACTGCACATTGAAAAACAGTTAGTCGAACTGTCTGCCCTTTACAAAAATCCGCCAAATCACGGGGCCCCAAAGATTGGGGGAAACAAACCGATCATTATCAAACCGGTAGGTTTACAAGGAAAAAAAACAGCTGCTACAGGGGTAAATGTAAAATCGAAAACCCCTACAGTAATAGAGAAGAATAGTGTAGAGAAGCCCAAAGAATACACTGCGCAGATCAGGCAGGAGAATAACACTCCCAAGGCCCCCGCTCTAAATCCTAATAGAGACTGGAATAGGGGAGATTCTGACGGTAGATTTGCTGGTAACCTGCCCCCTGAGGCTAGGCCTTTCGTGGTGGTGATGACTGGCGTCCCGGAGTTGGTAGACCCCACAGAGGAACCTAGCTGGTCATTAAAGAATAAGGTCCAACATTGGCTTAATATGAACCGACCGCTACCACCTTATTGGTCGAGTAAGATCTTAATGGTACGCAGGGTTCCCTGGGTGGGGCATGGAAGGAAATGAATTCAGGGTGACTGCGTTCTGATTAATTTTGAGGATCCACGTACGTCATATTTGCTCATGGGGAACCCCAGGTAAAAATGAAGGCATAGAAACCAAACAACTCTCTTTTTTTAATCCGCCTAGGAATTGTACTGGCCCAGCCTATGAAGGGAATTGACATAGAGTGGGCCATCGAGACCTGGGAGGAGACTGAGAGGAGTGGGGAGGCAGCCTACAGGGATAGTTGGAGAGGAATCCCGACTACAAATAGGTACAGCTGTCTGGAGATGGTTGATTGACCATCACTGACAAAGGGGCCCTCGATTGGTTGTCGGGAGCAAGTTGACCCCACCCCCCCCCCAGTGGGCAGCCCTTTAGCCAATGACTCCCAATCGCTAAAAGTCATTTTTTGGAATATTGCGGGCCTTCGCCCCAAGGTTGAAGACGGAAGCGCCCTGATTTTTCTGCAGAAGCATAACGTAATCTGCCTCCAGGAGACATGGTCTACGACCGAACTTCATCTGACAGGATATAAAACCTATTTCACCCCAGCATTAGCAGGAATCATGGGCAGGCCCAAAGGAGGACTGACTATTTTTTATAGCCAATACAATACAAGGACTGAAAATAACCGTAGTGCAGCTGGATGTAAATTACCGGCTCCTCCGCCTCTCCTTTAACAATAAAGAGACTATCCTTCTGCTTAATTTCTTTAACAACCTTTCGGAAGGACTGGTCTTGAAGGTCTTGCTCAACCTGCGAGATAAACTCTCTCAGCTGACACAGGATCTTGGAGACAGAGTAAGTGTAAGCATTGTATGGGGGGGGATTTTAATCTGCATTCTTGCTCACGCAGTAGTAGTAACATTTGTGGGTTGTGGGATGAATATGATGGCCCCATCGTTCATTTTAACCATTCTAGCATGGGGTCGTACCTGAATGAAGTCCTTTCAGCATTAGGTCTCATGATAGCTAATAAAGTGGATCCGATTTTATATCCGCTCGAACCAACATTCTTGGGGAGAGGGCATGAAACAACAGTTGACTGTGTTATTATCGAATGTTCTGGCCAATAGAGTCTTGAGTTTTGATTTGTTAGTCAACACACTAAGCGATCATTCTGCCCTCAGCTTAGAACTCCATTTAACACACTCTCAGTCTACCTCACAGTCCATACTAAGAGCGCTAAGTCAGAACACCTTGCATCTAGACAGGACCAATGGATACTCCCTAAGATGGGAGAAGGTAGACCCGGGGGAATTACCGAAAAGGTGATAAGAGCAGCCTATCCATTTATTCTTAGAAGCCTAGACCTAGCAGCTTCAGAGAAGGAAGTTTTAAGTAATTTTGCGGTTATTCTAGTAAAAATAAATGAATTACTGACAGTAAAGATCCAAAGAGATCGACCCAGGAAAGTAGGGTGGTTCAACCATAGCTGCACGGCAGCCCACACAAAACTAAAAGTAGCATTGAATAAAACCAACAGAGACCAACAGGCAATAAGTAAGCTTAGAAAAGGTTATAATATTGCACGTAAGAAGAGGAAGGGTGAATTAAAACAAGCCTTGTGGGACCAACTTCATAAAAGCTCCATAGACAAAAACAGTGAGGCTTTTTGGAGAGTGGTAAAATCCCCCTTTTTAGTAGATGACAAAAACCTCCCAAGAATAGAAGTAGCTATCGAGGAATCAGTCTGGGTGGCCCATTTCTCTAAAATATTCCAGAAAGGCCCAACATTAACAGGAATTGACGTAGCTTCCACTAGTAGCCCCCTTGCGGTTTTATACCCTATCCTGCTAGAATTTGACATTTCCGGGGTGCTTCCGGCATTAAATGCTTGTAAAAACGGGAAAGCCCGGGACCTGACGGGGTTCCCGTAGATCTATTTAAACCAATATGGATCTGTGGGCCCCAATGTTGACCAGGGTGTTTAAGGCAGCAACTGAGAATGCCCTGTTGGACTCCTGGACCAAATCCATCATGGTTCCTATATTTAAAAAAGGAGACCGGCAGGAGGTCTCCTGTTATCGCCCGATCTCACTGCTGGATTCGCTGGGCAAGGTTGTGGGTAGAGTTGTGCTTGAGCGTCTCCAGCAGTGGGCTGACGATGGTGGGGTCCTCTCCGACCTTCAATTTGGGTTTCGGGAGGGCTTTGGTACAACAGAACAAGCCCTGAACCTATCAATGTTGCTGGGTAAATATGTTCACCCAAAGCGGGGCAAGTTATACAGGGTTTACGTTGATTTGTCCGCTGCTTTTGATCGTGTCTTTCATGTAAAGCTCTGGTCTGTTCTGTCACAAATGGGAGTTGACGCTCCTCTTGTAGATTTTTTAAGGGAGTTCTACTCGAAAGCCTCTGCGAGAGTACGATTTGACGTAAAAGGCGAATTATCTGTGTCGTTTGGAGTAGAGCGTGGAGTTCGCCAAGGTTGCATCCTTGCCCCCTTTCTGTTTTCACTGTATACAAATGGTCTAGAGGTGGCAATGTTGAGGGGAGGCCAGGATCTACCGCAAGTAAGAAAACGTCCGATTCCCGCTCTGCTCTACGCGGACGACGCCGTGATACTGGCTCGTACCCCACGCGCATTACAGAAGGCTTTGGACAGGTAAATACACAGAAATTTATAACAACATTGTTTTTAATCACAACGTGTTTAGTATGAGTTATTCATAAAACACAGTATATATTGAATCACATTTTCAGTATGCCCCTATGGTAGTGGAAGTGGATACCGGACTGAACCCCTCGCGTTCACCTCTGACGATCTTTACCCCGGAGCTTGCAGCACGTTTCTAACCAACGACGGTTGCTCTCCAGAACCTTCAGCTTTCGCCTCCTTGATAACTTCACGTCCTGAATCTGGCTTCACATTCAAGGCAGCAACCTCATGGGGTTTAACTACATTTCCCTGACCTCATTTTTGTGAACGTGAAAAACATCCTTTTAGACTACTGAGCAGCGCCATCAAAACGCAGTTTTACAAACCACTGAACAGGTCCGAGATACAGCTCTGCTATAAGCAGACCTAGGCTATTTGGAATCATAAAGGATCGACCACCCTTACTGTACACCATCATATTTACTGGTGCCCTGTTCTGCGCTCGACAGATCCATTGCCCCACCTTCCACTCCTCTGTCCTGATGAAGACCCTCTAGCAAGGTTTATACGTGCCTGCAATCCAACTGGGTCGAAACGTCGACATTCCTTTTTGTGTTCAGCCTCCTTTATCATTTATTATTATTGATTGTCTTTGAGGCATGACTGTTCTTTAAATATATGTACAATTAATTGTTTTATTGTATAAAAATTATTATAGTTTGGTCTTGCTGACCTCTTCCCAAGCTCTTATCTTTTCACTATCCCAGCACTACCCTCCCTACTTCCACTACCATAGGGGCATACTGAAAATGTGATTCAATATATACTGTGTTTTATGAATAACTCATACTAAACACGTTGTGATTAAAAACAATGTTGTTATAAATTTCTGTGTATTTATCTATATCTTTGTTCGTAAGTTGTGTATATTGCAACTGTTATCTGGGGCCATTTTGTTTGTATCAATCCGCCGCCCAGGTCCCAGTGACTCCTTGGGTTAACCCGTGTTTGTATAACATTTGGACAGGTATGCAGACTTTATGGGGAGCTTAGATTTACATATAAACATAAAAAAGACTTATGTAATGGTAGCAGGCCACACAGCTACTCACATATCAATACAGACACTCCCACATCCACTCACAGACCCATACAGACACTCCCACATCCACTCACAGACCCATACAGCCACATACTCACACACCCACCAAAACACTCAGACCCTCATTCACAGACCCATTCAGCCACTCACTCACCCACTCTCATAGGTGACCGGTTACTGTTAGGATTTTTTTTTTAAACTTAGAAATTCACTGAAAAAAACAAGTGTTACAGGGACGTTGTAGTTAGGCTCAAATTTAACTTGTATAAAACCAGTGAATATCAGCAGTTATAGTTACCCGAACTAACTATAACTTACACCACCACAATGCACTGTTCATGACTCGCATATTACATCACTCATGACGTGGTCTGTGACATCACTCATGTCATCTCAAATGACATCACTGATGACATCATCCACAGAACCACTCACACCACCATACAGCCTCTCATACAACCACTCACGCACCAACACAACCACTCACATATCCATTCCCCCTCCCATGCAACTACACACACGCTCATTCACCCTTAGAGCTACTCGAACAGCTACTCACACAACCACACAGCTACTCACACAACCACGCACTCACATAGCCACACACTCAGCCGTACAACCATTCACTCACCCACCCATACAACCACTCACACACCCACAGAACCACTTGCATACCCATTCACACATCCATACAACCACTCACACGCCCATACAGCCACTCACACAAACACTCACTTTTCAAAACAGCCACTCACACACCAACCAAACACCAACTCAAATAGCCACTCACTCACCCAAACAGCTACTTATATACCTAGCCACTCACTCATACAGCCATTCAGACACCCACTCATTCATAGTCACTACACACCCATTTACACACCCGTGCAACCCTTCACACATCCAGTTATAGACTCATAGAACCATAGAACTCACACACCCACACTATCAGTCATACTCACACAGCCACTAACACACCCATACAGCCACTCGCATACAAATACACAGTCACACGGCCACCCGCATAATATATGTTAGAAGTAATATCCCTCAGTAGTAGTATACAAAGTATAGTTATTTAACTTTGTCGTAGCTTAGTATGTCACTTTAAGTTTGACAACCTTTACAAAGCACGAACACTCACTGGATGATGTCCTCAGTGATGTCAGTTGAGGAGTCATCAGTGATGTCACTGACCATGTCATGAGTGATGTAATATGTGAGGTCATAAGCTGTGCATTGCAGGGGCGTCAGTTGGCTCAGGTAACTATAACTGCTTGAATTCACTGGTTTTGTATGAGTGAAATTTGAACCTAACTATAACGGACTTGTAACCTTTGTGTTTTTTTCAAGTCATAAAGGAGATTTGGGCATTACTGAGCTTGGCAGATTTTCCCTTTTGGAAGTTAGCCCGGATTGTAGTGTTACTAGTCACATCCAATCCATATTCACGGCCTCACTTTATTATGAAGCTGCTCAAAATCTGAAAGCCTTGTGTTTAAAAAAGGGACTCCCATATTCTGCGTTACTTTCTCTGGCTCTCTCTCTCGTATAGAGGCTTTGAAAGTAAGATCTATCTTATACTTCGTTCCTGTAATCACGTTAGAGCCTTATGCAAGCAAATTGTATTAGGGAGCTCGATGTGGAATGTTGTACAGGAGGAAATTGGTGACACAATGAAGCACTGTTGCTGTAAACAGTTTGGTTCAGGACAGGGTAGAGTGTTGTATTCTGTTCTGGAATGACAACATCTTGGCGTCTGTTATGTAAATGTGGGGGTGCCCGTCCTAAAGCCTTTACAATTACAGGTATAAGCCCTGGCATAATCAGAGAGGCTATTACAGAGCACTTATATAGTGTGATTGCTGCTATAATTTGTCGTAGCACTACATGGCACCAAAGGGACAGGTGGATTTTATTACAGGACAAGTAGTTTTTTAAGCAACCAGCCCCATGGACAAGTAGATATTTTATTATATTCCACATCCCTGCTGAGAGCTTTGATTGAGGATGTCCGATCCTGCTCAGTTACACTCGGCATACTCGCTGACTGTTGGACGACAGGAACGACTAGGTGTGCTGGTAAGCAATTTTGGGTTTTGATCACTGTGAGACAGAGCTTTGTCCATGCGATGAGGAGATAAAGTATTATTTTGACATCTCCTCCCTCTTCCCTTTTAAGGAGTGGGCCCAAGGTTAATTTGTCTCCATACTTGGGACTTTGTATTGAGGAGAAAACTTGGATTCACATTGCATCGCTTTGAATTTGGGAGAAACTGTATGAATTTATTTCCTATCAGGATTATAATAGGTTTTAAGGTATGTCTGGCCCCATTATTAGTTTATGTCCGAATGAGGTCGCACACCGCTCGTCCTATCAGCGTGTGACCCCGGAGCATGATGGTCGATGTAGTTGGTATCAGCGGGTGCGCTTCTACCCACATCGACCATCATGCTCCGGGGTCACACGCTGATGGGACGAGTAGTGTGCGACCTCATTTGGACATACTATTTATACAGGCTCCCTTGAGCCGGTGGAGGTGACGACCTCGAGACAACGCACCTGCGCGCCTTAAGAGGTATCTGGACCTACAAATATTTTCGGCAGCCCACGCAGCAACCCCGTGCACACGCCTAATCCCTGCTGATGAGCGTTAATGAACGCGAAACACGTGTCCAGGGATGGCAAGCACACCAGTGAACACCCTCAAGACTCAAGACTCGGGTAGAAGCGCACCCGCTGATACTGACCACATCGACCATCATGCTCCGGGTCACACGCTGATGGGACGAGTAGTGTGCGACCTCATTTGGACATACCATTATTAGTTTAATTGCACTAAGCAGGTCATAGATTAATTAGAGTTGACAGTTTAAACAGTCACTTCTGCTCCTTTTGCATTTGTTTTGTAGGACTCTTGAAGGAGCCGTATCTGGTATCGTATTATGGATTAGTGTTTGTCACATTACCCCAGGAGGAGGGGGAGCACGTGACATCTTTTTGATTACGGGTCATGTTTATCGGCAGCACAAGGGAAGAATCCCTACTTGTATCTCTTATGTATGTTACTAATCATTGCATAAAATGAAATTTCTAGAGAAGACGTAACTATATCCTGGTTTTTCACCATTTATTATTTTTATTTGTCTGAATCTTTTAAACAATGCATCCTGTGCAATATAGACAATCTGACGCTATCCTTTACGCACGGCTTTCCACCACTACGCACATACTAGTTCTTTGGACCTAAATGCTTGGCAGTAAGTCACTGTGGGATGATTATGCTTACATGTATTGTAACTTCATACACCATAGTTTTTAAAAATGTGTATACTTCCTTAGCCCTGAGGAAGTCGCGGCATCTCTTCCCATTAGGCGACAAAATGCGTGTTACGACAGTAAAGACTAGATGTGCCTGAACGGGCACGAGGTTAAGTTGTCTCCATATTTGGGGCTTCGTGTTGAGGCAATCACTTGGATTCACATTGCATCACTTTGAGTTTGGGAGAAACCCATACAAATGAATTTCGGGTTGGAATTATAACTGGACTTAATGACTCTTGAAGGAGCCATATTAGCCCTGAGGAAGTCGTGGGATCTCTTCCCATTAAATGATGAAACAGGTTTTCGGCTAAAAAAGACTCACCTGCTTAGAAAGGGATTCAACCTACTGAAGAATGAATTATCAAAGAACAGAAAGAAGACAACTGCTTATTAGGACTTGCCCCTAGCGTTGCAGTGCACCGCACTGTCGCGCAGGCGAGAGCCCTTTTGTCAGGGGTTCCGAAACGGACCCTGGAATTGTACACGCTTGTGTGTGTGTTTTTTGTTTTGTGTCGTGCTATTGGCTTTTGCCTGCGTGTTTGTTTTTGAGATTGCACGCAATAGGTCAAAGGCGGGCGAATTGATCTGCCCAAGGCCTATTGGTGTCTATTACGCGCATTATAATAATAATCCACATTTGTAAAGCGCAAACAATCACCCGTAAGGGTCTCTAGGTGTTGGGGGCCGTCGGGAAGATTAAGCAAGCTATTGGCCAGAGTCATATGGTGCTGGGCTAATCTGACTCTGACGCCGAGGATCGAACCCTGATCCCCAGATTCCACCGTCAGACGCCCTGGCCGCGGCGCCACACCTCTCCCGCATTGCTGCCATATGGTTTCCATTATCGTGCCCAGACACTGGCACGATAATTGAAACCATATTGCTCGCTGTGGCGCGCGCACGCGCACCACTGGTGGCTTTCTATGGTTCCAAAAGCGATCGCTTTCAATTTCGCGATCGCTTTACTTGTGGCTTTTTGTGTAATATGCCTGGATGCAATGATAGAATAATAGAAAACTCACAGAGAGGCAGGCACTTAAAAAGTAATTGGTTTTGACTTACAAGAACATCAAAGTAAATTGCCTCTGTTTCAATATAAGTCAAGGGGAAATTAAATCGCCAGTTTTTTCACTATCTCCATGTTTCCTGTTTCGAAATGTTGCCATGCACGGTTTTACCCCCAACCACCCTAAATATGCCTCTTTCCTGTAGTGCGCGAGTTTCCATACACCGCCCCCTCTGCCTCCTTCCTGAACAGTGAAGGTGGAGCCAGCAGCTGTACACTAAGCTCTTAGCTTTCACTTTCTCTGGAATAGAAACTTAACTCGATCGGTGGAACATAGAAACCGGGAGATGACGAGGGGGGACGCGGGAGCACCGGAGGAACAGCAGACAAAGTAAACGCATCGCCATACAACAGAGTCAGGTAGGAATAGAGAGAAGGCTGCCTAGGGGATCAGCACGGGCCACCCGCAGGAGCTGAGTTGATAATAATCAAAGGTCGTGTGTCGTCTGTCAGGACTGTTTCACAATTACCAAAACAAACAACGCACGATTTACCAGTCTCTGGAATTTCAGTTTTCCAGGTTCAAATTCTTAATTTAGTAGTAGTGGAAATAGAACTGAAGCAGATTTTACGCATTCATCCACCTTACCTGCGCCAGGGAGTCCAAGAAAGTCCATAGAGCAGGGAGGAGGGGTTGGGGCAGTGGTAAAAGGTGGCCCAGCTTCAGTAGAAACAGGCACTGGACCACTGGACCTCATGGGCATTGGCGCCATGTAACTCCGTATCTTATGTGGCACCTTCATATCCGCTAAATCATCAAGTGCGTAATAACTCCTCGGAGCACCTGCGCGCTCTACATTACAAACCCTACCAAAGACGTGTTCATGTTACATTCAAGAACTTTAGGCAACGTTTTATCATGTGAATGAAAGTGACTTTAAAGCGCTGTGGCGACCCTGTATGATGTTCAAGAGAAACATTTGTAAACTATTCGGAAGCCCGACGACTATAATGTAAACATGTTTGCAGTCCACACATGTGAAACTGAACCTCAACATCACAGGCTGGTTAGCCCAAAACCTTACGGTAGGAATAAAGGGATGTCAAACACTGTACGAATTAAAAATGAAACATTTGGTGCACTCCTTCAACATCACAAACACTCTACAGGGGCGCCTCAAAATGTATTAAGATACATAATTTTACTTTAAAGGCGATACATGGCTGCAGTCCAAAATCCTGGGCATAGTAAAATTTAATTGTAATTCACCATGCACAGAGTTAGAAAAGTAACAGGTTAGATTTTCACAAGAACTATAAAATCAAATATAAAACTGACAGTTACTTTACATAATTGTAGATTACGTCCCCAGTTCCATAAAATGTTCAACAGCAAAACAAAAAAAAAAAATTTAGTTCATAAGCAGGGGAAATGTAAATATAAGCCAACTGTCAGATTAACGTTTTTATGAAACCATAATGTTGGTCACAGTAATAATCTTAGACTCTAAGGGGACACGTTTTCGAAAAACATAAATACATACAGACCGAGAAACAGTGTATAGCATTACTCATTCCTTTGGAGCCCTGTACGGGCAAAACAGCAGTGTTCTGAGTATCGGCCCAGGCAACCCAGAATTTGAAAGCTAAAGCCCTCCATTAGTGTTGAGATTTTGGCATAAGCATTTCCTACCATAATATACTGAATCAGTGAATTATTTTTTGTTGCCAATTCCAAGCTTTCCAATATATGCAAATATGAAGACTTTAAAATAATAAAGCACAATGAATGTAACCCCTTCCATGCTGATGGCGGCCGGGAGCCGTCATGGCACACAGTGCTCGTGTGCTGATGACGGCCCCCGGCCGTCATGACCGCATCCGCGATCGGAATGTGCCGCGGTCGCGCCCAAGGGGTTAACATAACACATAACATGAGTATTTGTAAAGCGCACGTTCACCACTACGGGCATCTTGGCGCTGAAATAACAGATGTTTGTTGTTACCCAACTCAATGGTACTCATTTTATCGACCCCAATGGATGAAAGGCTGAGTGGACCCGCCGGGATTTGAACCTGTAACCATGAGGTCGAACACAGGCCCCTGCAGTAGACGCATTAGTCCACTGAGCCACCAGACCCGGCATAACAAGCATTTGCAATGCAACGGTCTCGGCTTTAGTTAAGCTTGAGCAATACTGTTTGTAATTAGGTGGCTTTTTAGTTTTGCTTTTATTAGTGTTTTTTAAAGTCCCATCTACATAACATGCATATGTGTGCATCTATGTATATGAAAGTATGCATTATTGTTGGTATTGCTATAGATATGCAGATGTTTATATGTTTATATATGTATGTATATATACATACACATACATATATCTATGCATGTTATGTTCATGAAAGTGTGAAAAACACTAATGAAGCTAAAGCTAAAAAAACACCTGATTACAAACAGAATTGCTTTGTGTGTAATAAAGATGAGACCTATGGCATTTTGTGCACTAGTGCCTTTACGTAAAGAGTACAGGTTTGGAGTAAGGTTAGGCTGTTTTTGCAGATTGAGTAGTAGAGTGAGTAGTACATAGTGAGTAGAGAGTCCTAGAGAGTACTAGAGAGTGAGTACTAGAGAGTTAGTAGTGTAATTAGTAGAGTGAGTAGTTGAGTGAGCAGTAGAGAGTAGTAGGGAGTAGTAGTTAGAAGAGAGTGAGTAGTAGACAAGTAGAGAGTAGAGCTGTAGAGAGTAGATTAGTAGTGAGTTGTAGGCAGTAATAGAGAGTGAGTAGGAGATAGTGTGTAGGAGATAGCGAGTAGTAGAGAGTGAGTAGTAGAGATTAATGAAGAATACTAGATAGTAATAGAGGGTAGTAGAGTGAATAGTAGATAGTAGTGTGAGTAGTAGATAGTAGATTTAGTAGAGCGAGTAGTAGAGAATGAGTAGTAAAATTGATTAGAGGTTAGAGAGCAGTAGTTAGTGAGTACTAGAGAATACTAGAGTGTAGTAGAGAGTAGTAGAGAGTGAGTAGTAGATAGTGGAGAGAGTAATAGTGAGTTGTGAGTAGCAGAGAGTAGTTAGTGTGAAGTAGAGAGTGAGTAGTAGAGAGTGAATAAAGAGTATTAGAGAGTAGTAGAGAGGTGTAGAGTTTGAGTAGCAGAGAGTAGTAGTAGAGAGTGCGTAGTAAAGAGTTAGTAAAGTGTACTAGAGAGTAGAGAGTGAGTAATAGAGTATTGAAGTGAGTAGTAATGAGTAGTAGAGAGTAGTATAGAGTGAGCAGTAGAGAGTTGTAGTAGAGTTGTAGAGAATGAGTAGTAGAGTGATTAGAGTGTGAGTAGAGTAGTAGAAAGTGAGTAGTAGAGAGTGAGGAGTAGAGTGAGTACTAGAGAGTAATAGTTATTAATATAAAGTAGTAGTGAGTAGTAGTGAGTATAGTTAGTAGTAGAGTGAGTAGAGTGTGAGTAGTAGAGTGAGTACTAGTGAGTAGTAGAGAGTTGTAGAGAGTACTAGAGTGAGTAGTGGAGAGTGAGTAGAGTGAGTAGCAGAAAGTAGTAGATAGTGAGTAGTAGAGTGAGTAGGGAGTATTAGAGAGTTGTGGAGTAGTAAAATGAGTAGTGAGAGTATTAGTGAGTAGTAGTGAGTACTAGAGCGAGTAGAGATCAGTAGAGTAGTAAGTGAGTAGTAAAGAGTAGTAGAGAGTGAGTAGTAGAGTGAGTAGTAGAGTAGTAGAGAGTGAGTAGAAAGTAGTAGAGCAAGAGTAGTAGGGAGAGAGTAGCAGGGAGAGAGTAGTAGAGAGAGAGAGTAGTAGAGAGAGTAGTAATTCTGATCTTGACTGTCCTGGTTATTCCTCATTTCCCCCCTAATCCTGGTCTTTCACTCAGAAACTATAATTCCTTTCACTTGGGGGTGTACCAGACCCAACTGTATGAAAAGACAGCTTAGGTGGCAGTTTCAGGGTCTGGGGCATTGTCAGATGGCAGTTCCTGGGTTTGGGTCATTGGCAGGTGGCAGTTCTGGGTTTGGGGCAGTGGCAGGTGGCAATTCCTGGGTCTGGGGCATTGTCAGTTGGCAGTTCCTGGGTCTGGGGCATTGTCAGTTGGCAGTTCCTGTGTCTGGGGCATTGTCAGTTGGCAGTTCCTGGGTCTCGGGCATTGGCAGGTGGTAGTTCCTGGGTTTGGGGCATCGTCAGGTGGCAGTTCCTGGGTCTGGGGCATTGGCAGGTGGGAGTCTCAGGGTCTGGAGCACTGGCAAGTGGGAGTTTCAGGGTCCGGGGCATTGCCAGATGGCAGTTCCTGGGTTTGGGGCATTGGCAGGTGGCAGTTCCTGGGTTTGGGGCATTGGCAGGTGGTAGTTTCTGGGTTTGGGGCATAGTCAAGGGGCAGTTCCTGGGTCTGGGGCCTTGTCAGTTGGCAGTTCCTGGGGCATTGGCAGCTGGTAGTTCCTGGGTTTGGGGCATTGGCAGGTGGGAGTTTCAGGGTTTGGGGCATTGGCAGGTGGGAGTGTCAGGGTCTGGGGTCGTTGCCAGGGGGCAGTTCCTGGGTCTGGGGCATTGGCAGGTGTTTAGCATGAACGGTGACGCCAGCCAATGGAAAAGAGGGGCGGGGCTTAACCTCGCTAGTGAAACTCACTCTACATCATTAAATCTCGCCAGCTTGACTGCGCATGTGCGCAGTCTTTCGCAGGCCAAGACCTAAAAAGGGGAATTTGGTCATAAAAAGGGTAAAGGAATGTTTATCAACACCTGTGACTGTGCAAGAGCAGACCTGACAACACTACTGCTACCATTGTCATAGCCACGTCCAATTTGTTTTCGAATGCCCGACTGTAACGAGAATGAGAGTGAAGGAAAGCATATTTGAAGACCATACCAAGAGAGTTAAAATGCCAAAAGGAGTGGGGAAAAATTAAGAAAGCCTATGAATATCGGTAAGTATATTAACCACATACTTAATTTAGGGAAGAGGAGTTAACGTGGTGTTTAATGAGGCCACAAAACAAGAGACTGACGGGTAAGACCTTGTGAATTCAGTTCCGAAATAGTATGTCAAGGCAGAGGTGAGTGCAGGGTGGATACATTGGAGTTTAAAAATAGGGAGCCAAAGAAACTTCATGGTTATGCTTGGTAGCAACATGAGAAGTGTGGTGAATGTAGAGAAGTATGGAGAATGCATAGGAATGCATTTCATAAGAAGCAAAACGTATAAATAAGGAAACATGAAGCACTGAATGGCAGACTATTGATACTAGTGTGAAACAAAGGGAAAAGATACAGATTATTTACAACCTCATACCAGGGAGAGAATCTAGATTTAACCCCTTCAGTGCTGATGACGAAGCCAGCTCGTCATGGGCGTTACCTGCGCTACGCGGATGACGAGCTGGCTTTGTCATAAACAAGCCATTTTTTTTTCAGCGCACAGCGGGAAAACGCAGTAGCGCGGTAGGGGTTAAAAAGATCAGTATAGCGGCCTTCTATTTCTAGCAGACCTGCCATCAATGTTTGTTCACCTCTCCCGTGTCATTCATTGCTTTACAGCAACTTGGGGAAAAAAAGTAGCTTATGCCATATTCAAACGTGTCAATGGTGTGGCATTCCTCACATTCGTTCGAAACTGATACACATTTCAGGAGGCAAATATGTACTGTTTCTTGCAAAACCATAGCCTGCAACCTATTGATTATTTACAAAACTCCACCCGTGTATTAACCGTAGTAAGCCTTTGCAGCTAAAACCATCCATAAACAAGCATTTGCAATGCAATAGGTCTCGCATTATTAAAGTTTGAGCTATTGGTGTTGCATTATTTAGCAATGCCAATAGCTCAAAGTTTAATAATGCGAGACCTATTGCATTGCAAATGCTTGTTTAGGTCTCCTGGCGTTTAACAGCACGTAAGCGCTGTGTCCGCCAGGAGATCTTTTGTCGCTGGGTCTGCTTCCCAGGAGACAGCACCTGGCCGCGCGCATTTTCTCTCAGAGGAGGCGATTTGAGCGGGCCACGCGAACGAGCGCTGTGGCCAGCTGCTGTCTCCTGGGAAGCTCCCACACGCATGCGCATTCACACAGACACACACACGAGCGCCCATGCACGCACATACATACATACAGAGACACACACTCTCCCATGCATACACACACCCGAGTGCACCGAGGCCCCCCCGCCGTCGCACACATACATACACACACGGGCATACACACACGAGCATACACACACACACACAAGTGCACCGAGACCCCCTCCTACCTCCTACAACTAAGTTGTCCGGTCCTGTTCTCTTCCGTGCAGTCCTTGGATTCCGCCGGTTTCTCCTCTCGTTGCCCGCTGCCCGTCTCTGCCGGTCTGTGATCCCACGCTGCTCCTCTCTCATATTCGTTCTCGTGACGTCTGCCGGATGGGAGCTCTTAGGGGAGGGGCAGTCCTATCAAGTCCGGCTCGGCGAGGGCTGCAATGTTCTCTATCGGCGTAATACGGACCCAGCTGTCCGCCATGTTGAAATCCCGTGTCTCCTCACAGACCTCTTTTTGAAATCCAAATACCCATTTACTGGCTGATTTGTACAAAATATCGGCACTGCGGCTGCAATGCTTAATTTGATCCAGTGGTTTCCGGTGGGGTCACCTTTTCTTTTTTAGGTTACGTGAAAGCTTTGTTTGTCAAGCTGACATGGGCATATTCAGAACTTTTTCCAAACATTGGCCTTCAATACCATCCCAATTCTGCATTCCACTCATAAATAGGATTAACGGATGTATGGATTCTTCACTACTTTAAATGGGGCAGAGATTGGAGTTGGATGGATAGATTAAGGTGACTCCAGTGAAAACACTATTGCTATGGGTGGGGGGAGTATGTTATCTTTAAACCCATATTGCACGCTGCAGTTTGGTGGACTGATTTAGAGCACAGTATTATTTTTTTTGTGCAGTTCTATATAGCTTTAACTCGACCCGTAGGTACTGGAGCGCTTTAAATGAGCATCATCATTAAATATCACACAAGGACACATTCATGTTTTTAGGCACGGGGAGATTACGTGATTGGCCCAGAAACACAGGATGCTGAGTCGACGCAGAGACTCGAACTGGCTTCCCAGTTCTAACGTTGACAGCTCTGGCCGTTAGGCCACTACTGTAACATACAAACCGCCCCCGAGACTGGGAGGAGGGAGGAGTAGTGGGTGCAGAGTAGTGGGTGCAGAGTAGTGGGTGCAGAGTAGTGGGTGCAGAGTAGTGAGTAGTGAGTGCCGAGTAGTGAGTAGTGAGTGCAAAGTAGTGAGTGCAAAGTAGTGAGTAGTGAGTGCAAAGTAGTGAGTGCAAAGTAGTGAGTGCAGAGTGCAGAGTAGTGAGTGCAGAGTAGTGAGTGCAGAGTAGTGAGTAGTGAGTGCAAAGTAGTGAGTGCAAAGTAGTGAGTAGTGAGTGCAAAGTAGTGAGTAGTGAGTGCAGAGTAGTGAGTGCAGAGTAGTGAGTGCAGAGTAGTGAGCTGCCTCAAGTGAAGTACTCTGGTACCCAAGGATGACTAGCAAACAATATTATTCACAACGTTGCTTACTATTCAGCAACATTTGACAGTTTGCAAATCATCTTTATACAACAATTCAGAGTTTGATAACAAATTAATGTAACACATTGTAATATACAATGCCAATAGCTCAAACTTTAATGCTGGGAGACCTATTGCATTGTAAATGCTTGTTTTAATATTGTCATTTGACTATACACTTTGAGCGTGTGCAGAGGATCTTCTGCAGACTACAATCTTGTCTACCTCTCTTCACAGATTTCTTGATTAATGGGCATCCGTTTCACTGTCCTCGAATCTTCATATTGCTACTTAGGCCTCAGCCGATGGAGCCAATTAGTGTCTTTAAGTTCTCTCTGTTCCTGCTTTACCCTTTGCTATGACCGGCCTCAGAAGTTGGACTCGCACTGACCCTAATGATTTTCCCTTGGTGGCATAACTCCCCCTTCTGCTGCTGCACCTACTGTCTCTCTAGCATGCCCTTACCTACAGTGCTGAATTACACTCCTGTCCCCTGAAGTGCAACACTTTTCTTTTTACACAAATCATGACCAAACATGAAATCCACTGACATGTCTTTTTATGGGGTAAGGGTCCAAATAACTGAGTTCACAAATAAGCACAAAGTAATTGTTTCATGACCTGCAACGTCTTACAATTGTGTTTTTGTTTCAGGTATGTCCTGCATCCTTCTCAGAAAGTTTGGTGACAGGAGAAATTGCGACTCATCTAAATTCCAAAATGAGCGTCTATTGATTGGAGCAGTACTCGTCTTTTTTCAACCCTTCCGGCTATCCGTACAGTCAAGAGTGTCAAACACCCCAAACATTTGGATTGCAACACCTCTCAGAGTAAAGTGAAACTGAACTGCAGCAACATGGAGCTAGAAACCAGTGTGAAAGGTACACAGACCAAGGTAGAATCACTGGTGCAAGTTATTCAGGAGGCCAAGGTAGAATCACTGGTGCAAGTTATTCAGGAGGCCAAGGTGGAATCACTGGTTCAAGTTATTCAGGAGGCCAAGGTGGAATCACTGGTGCAAGTTATTCAGGAGGCCAAGGTGGAATCACTGGTGCAAGTTATTCAGGAGGCCAAGGTGGAATCACTGGTGCAAGTTATTCAGGAGGCACCAGTCACTGAGCAGACATTGCCAGGGGAGCTCCTAAAGACATCAGAAACGTCGGCCAATGATATCAAGTGTGTGAAGATAGAGCCTGAGGATGACCCCGAAGAGTTCCTGCTGGCTAACGGATGTTCAGCTGAAGGATCCTTGTGGATAAAGGATTCTTGTGAAGCTTCGTCTTCCATGTCCGCAAGAGATGCTCATGTCTCCTACGAGGGTTTGCCACATCGTACTGCTGACGACTATGATAGACAGAAAGTTATCCTCCTGGATGAAACCGAAATGAGTGAAGAAAGCTTCCGTAAAAAGTTCCGTAATCTTACATTCACACCAGAGGTCAGACTGCAAACTTTGGCAAATCAGCTGGAGGAGTGGTGCCGGATGTGGTTAAAACCAGAGATCCGTAGCCCAACAGAAATAGTGGACCTCATCATATTGGAACAATTTGTCCAGATCCTACCACAAGGAGCCCAGGATTGGTTGAGTCCTCTCAAGGTGCAGTCCGTGGAAAGTGCTGTCCCGTTGATTGAAGGTTACTTGGCGAGTGAAGCTTCCAAAGGTTGCAGCTCTGATGCTCTGACACTCGTCTGTAAGGAAGAGGAAACCAGTGAAGGTATGAACGTAGCTGTGGGTTAATGATAGTGGAGCTGGGGCGAGTTATGGCAGGACCAGGGATCAGGGAAGAGAGTTGAGGGCTAATGACCTACTCGAAGACTAATCAACAGAGGAGGAAGTTGATTAAGGATGTTGGAGTCTAATCAGAGGTGAAAGGGCATAGTGTGTATGAAGGTAGTTGTGGCTTAGTGATGGGAGTGCGGATGGGGGCAAGAGCAGCACTGTGTGAAGGGAGCAGGAATTTAATGAAAGCGGCTGCAGCTCTATTAAGGACATTGAGGCCGATGGAGTGAGAAGCGAGCAGGGGCCACTGAAGGAGCTCAGGAATAAAGGAGAGAGCAGCGGGATACGGAAGGGCTCTTTGTATTATTGAATGGAACGCCCGGCTCATCTAGGGAGCTCAGGCTAATGACGCTCTCATACTAGTCCGTATGGAAGAGGAAGCAAAGGGGGCCGTGGTTACATAACAAGCGGGTGGACGATGCTAAAGCTGGGGAAGAAGATGAATGAAGAGAGCTTGAGATTAATGAGAAAATATAATAAATATTTGGGTGGTCCTTGAGGTGAAGTAGTGGTCGGTGAAGGGAACAGTGGCATAATGGAGGAAGCCGGAATTGGGGGGAGGCCACACTGGAATGTGCCCGGGTGCAATGGATGTGGCTTGGGGCAATGGAGGGGGTTAATAGGCATTGATGGGGCCGGAGGTCAGTGGACGGTGCCTAGGAGAAGGGAAGGGGTCAGGGGACCAGTGGAGGGTGCTGGGGCACGTGGAGGATGCCGGGGGGCAGTGGGAGGATGCCGGTGGGGAGGGTCTGGTGGACAATGGAAAGGTCCAAAGGGGGGGGATAGAACGGGTCCAAGGAACAATGAAAGGGTCCCAGCGGCAATAGAGGAAGCAGAGGGGCAACGAAGGGAGCTGGGGACTAATGATGGCCAGTGAAGGGAGTGGGAGAATATGGAGGGGAGCTGGGGTATGTTAGAGGGAGTTGAGGGACGTTGGTGGAAGATGAGGGCATTGGAGGGACAGTGGATGAGCCAGCGGTAACAATGGAGGCAGATGGGGACGATGGAGGTAGCCAGAGTCAATGGAGGTAGCCGGGGTACAGTGGAGGTAGCCGGGGTACAATGGAGGTAGCCGGGGTACAATGGAGGTAGCCGGGGTACAGTGGAGGTAGCTGGGTAGGGTGGAGGTAGCGGGGTACAGTGGAGGCAGATAGGAAACAATGGAGGTTAGCTAGAGGTCAATGGATGGAGCTGGGGTGCCAGTGAATGTTAGCCAGAGTCAATGGAGGTAGCGGGGTACAATGGAGGTAGCGGGGTACAATGGAGGTAGCCATTGTAGGAGAGTAGGGTCTGCTATCCTATGGTCACCCCAATTTTTTGCTTTTTGCTTCACTGGTTTATAACTTAATGTGGCAGTGGGCCTGCCAATCAGACCCACAGCCTGCTGTTCTCTCTCTAAATTTATGCCAATGCACTTTGGGTGCATTACCAATTGGAACATTGATCACCTTGTGAGCCCCTGTACAGTGTACCCTAGGTACCCAGGGCATAGGTGAATCCAAGGCCTACCAGGGGCTGCAGCATGTATTGTGCCACCCCTGGCCGGGCCTTACTATTTGACACAACTGGCTGATCACTCAGCTGGGGCAAGGTGGTGTAATCACCCTTTGCTTTAGGTATAGTATCTCTATATCTAACATATACAAGAACACACAGTAACCTATAACTCATTCTATGGAAGGCCTTATCGATCCTGGAGGCAGAGTGCTTGGTTATGTGTGAGATGGTGCTCTAGCACGAGCTGAGCCTGTCTGCAGCTATCGGAACCATGTCCTTTAGCTGTTTCCTGATAGCGTCATAATATATACTTTTAAGTGCATTATGAACCTTGCGGTTAAATGCTAACTCTGGTTTGACATTATCAAAACATGTCGAGTAAGGTGTCATACGAATTGGAATACTACCCCCTCGCCAATTCTGGCAACGGGGGTAGCATTCCACCCTTCTAGAGGGACACACCATGTACATAACCTGAACCCCGGTTAAAGTTAAACGGAGCCTCAGCATCACAAAATGGATGCTGCCACCACAGACACAAGTCTGACCTCCTGCTGCTGGGAGTCCTTCCAGCGAGGGCAGCTTGGACAAAGGGTTTCCTGCCTTGGGAGGTGCTAGCACCACCCCAGACAGGATTTTGTGTATCTGGTTAGGTAGGGCTGAATAGAATCAGACATGCCCCGGGCACACAAGGTGTCCCCATGCATAGGCCAGTTCAAACCAGTGCTGGGGCACTCCAGCCCCAGCTCTGGCGCGAAACTGGACAAAGGAAAGGGGGTGTAACCACCCCCCTTCCTGGTCCCACCCATAGGAGGGACCTAGTAGGTAGTCCAGCCCCTAGAATTGGTTTAAAAGTAGGAGCTGAGTCCCAAGACTGCAGATTACCCTGAAATTCGACTACATAAGAAGAAACTCTGGACCTTCGATGTTCTGCTGCTCAGAAGACTGACGAATCTCCCTTGTGGCCAAGGAGTGGCCAGCCTGTGAACACAGGTACCATTCAACGATCAACGACTTGCTTTGCCGCTGCCTTCCGCCGGAGCCCGAGCCCAGAGCCTGACAAGAACCAGACTCCCAGACATCCAACAGTCCGATCCACAGTCCCTGCAAAGCTGAGATGAGTGGAGGCGACCTGAGACGTGGGACCGGACCTCTTGAAAAGTCCACGAGAAGCTGACTGCGCAGCACCTGAGGCACCCTCACCGCTGCGCTTGGGGTCTTGAGAAGCCCCACCACCGAGCTACATTTGCACCATGGACCCGCCCTCCAGCTCTCACGAGATCTGCATGGGGCACTTTTGCTTTGTTCCACTCGACGCGCCTATCCGGTTACTAGGCCGTTGGCTAGTGGCCATCTTGGCGACCAAACGACATCTTTTCACCGCTGGTCTGGTTGCTCCAGACTGGCCCTTACTGCTCCCAAAAGCAGTAACCCCCTCTGACCTTGCTGGTTAGAGTGAGAAGCCTTCTTTGTTTCCTGCGTGGCTTGCATTAGCCAAGGCCTGTTTGCTCCGATCAAGAAGCCGACTCCGCCATCAACTAGAGCCTTCGTGGGACAGCTCGTGAGTGACTCCTGGTCGTCGTCATCGCCATCTAGTCCACGCTGCTGAAGAGACAAGCTTCACGACTTCAGCTGTTGGCACCCGACAACGCCTGGTTCCTTCCTGGTTCCACATTGTCCCCTCTGCTTTCAGGTCTTCATCACTTCAGATCCACCCTTGGACACACTTTGGTACCACTGCACCCGCTTCCTGTGGGTGAGGTAACGCTGGCACTCCGGTGCCCCCGAGTAGTTTAACACTCCTAGTGTCCAGATTCCAAAGGGTTAAGTTCTAGACTGACCGGAAGACTTCCTACCTTTACCTTTTTAACTTTTACGCATCCATTGACTTCAATGTAAATTGCTTCTAACTTTGCGCACTGCAAACCAGATCCCGTGGGCCTCCTAGTTCCTAACTGGCATTAGTACAGCACAGCCCCAGCGATTCCCCAGGCCCTAGGCCTTACTTCCTTTCGACTCGTGGTACTTATACCACTTCTTTAGTATATGGTTTTAGGGGCCACCAGGGCCAATCCATAATTGTGCAACTTTTGTATACTTCTCAATTGAATTGTTTTAACGTGTTTGCTCTTGTGCTCATAAAGAGTTCAGGAAACTATTTGTAGTACAGCTGGGTGCCTACAACCCGGGGGCCGGCAGCGTATATCAAGAAGAACAGAGTCCAATAAGACACAGCCCATCAGCCGACATCCCGGGGGCTCGGCGGCAATTTAGTAATAGGCATCCAAAACGTTTGTTGTACAAGGTAGACAAACGAGTGATAGCGTGTCTAAATGAACTTTGCTTTTTACCATCGAACCAAGAAAATAAGAACAAAAAAACAGCATCACAGGTATGCGGACAGTACCATTGCCGGGCAAACAGCAAATGTTCCTTCAAATAGCAAAAATCAGCATGTGGAGACTATACAGCACAGCAGGTGCGGCAGACCAAATAGAAACAACAGGGGAAGGGTCAAGAAACTCAGTCCAGCCCCACATCAACACATCCCCCTCATCACCATGGACTCCTACGTGGGTGATTCAGGCTCCAGAAGTGCAGCAGGGTCGGCTATAAGAGTCTCCCCCCGTGAACCATTCCGCTCCTCGTCAGGAGCCTCAGCAGTCTCAGCAGACACATCCACTTGGGCCGCCCCGTCCAACACCGCCGCCCAGTAGTTTTTAGGCTTACTCTTGGGGGGCATCAGATCGCTATACAGCCCAGTCTGAGTGCAGCAATAAATCAGCTCTCTCTTCCACACTCGCACCGTAGGTGGGGAGCCCCTCATCCAGGCCCTGGCAATACAACGCTTGGCCATTAAGAGCGCCAGGTCCACAATACGTCGTTGGGAGGAGCGCATGGGTCTGGAGTAGCCCAGGAGAGCCAATAAGGGTTAGGGGGTCAGTGTCAGGTGCGCCGTCTGATTGAGTTCAACAAAGACTGATTGCCAAAAAGAAAAAATCGTGGGGCACGACCATGCGACATGAAGGAAATCCGTCAAGGGGGCCCTGCAACTCTCACATTCCGGGCACGAAGGCCATATCTATGAAGCCTCTCCGAAGTGTAGTAGGTCCTGTTCAGGAATTTAAAATGCGTGAGTCTATGACAGCCGTTAAGGGAGATTTTGCGGACATTGGCGCAGCAATAGCCCCAAAGGTCCTCAGTCATATCAGTGCCCAGATCACGTTGCCAGGCCAAACGTGGCTTGGTGTAATCCGCACATAGCTCTGCCTGTGCTATCCGATAGAGAGTGGAAACCAATCTCTGAGGGGATTTAGCAGTGACCACATAGTCAAAGGTAATTACCGTCATATCCGGTCCAAGAAGGTCTCGCAAAGCACTACGCACCATGTGGAATTGGAAGCGCGCCATCAAGGGAGGTTCCTCCATCGCAACAGTCACCTCGTCCCACGTCCGCGCCGTGCCACCCGAGAACAAGTCGCCCATGGTATGAATGCCAACCCGCCTCCGTGCCAAAATCACTCCTTTCGCCATGTTGTGCCAAGCATGTGTGACCGGCAATAAAGAATCGACCAGTCCCATACGCCGGTCCCTAGCCTGCGCTAACAAGGCCGGCAGGGGGGTCGGGTCGGCAACTAACCGTTCAATACGGTCATAGGGGGCGTCCTGCGGACCGTGGATCCACGCATAAGCATGAGCAGACTGCGCCGCACGATAGTAGATCTCCAGATCTGGGGCATTAAGCCCGCCCGCCGCATAAGGTCGTATTAGAATATGCCAAGCAACCCTAGGTTGTTTTCCCGCCCAAGCTAGGCGCACCAGCAGCGATTGTATTCTGCGAAAAAACAGGACTGGAAGTACCATAGAGATAGTGTTGAACAGGAAAAGGAAACGTGGGAGCACCACCATCTTCATTAACACAATGCGTCCCAAAAGAGACAGGGGAAGAGCAATCCATCTCTCTATGTCATCTTCCAATTTCGAAACCGCGCAGCCATAATTTTCACGCAGAACAATCTCCGAGTCAGTATGCAGTCGGACGCCAAGATACCTGACCGCCTCAGTCGTCCACTGTAGTGGAAACTCAGAGTCAAACTGCACCGTGGCCGCGGTGAGCGGAAACATGATCGATTTCGTCCAGTTCACCCGGATGCCAGAAAGGGCGCCAAACCGGACTACCTCCCGCAATACCGGGGAGAGGTGATTCACAGGATCGCGCACATAAAGAAGCGTATCGTCCGTGTAGGTAGAGACGATAAGGCTGTACGTAGGGAAACGGATGCCCCGCTGAGCATGGTACTCACGGAGGGCACAAGCAAGGGGCTCGGCTGCCAAAGCGTAGAGCATCGAAGAGAGTGGGCATCCCTGCCTCGTGCCTCTGCCTACCTCAATGGGTTCAGAGATCAAAGGTCCGATGCGGATCCGGGCCCTTGGCCGGAAGTACAGGACCGATATCAACTGCAGGAAGAGGAGGCCAATAATAATAATAATAATAATCCACATTTGTAAAGCGCACAATCACCCGTAAGGGTCTCTAGGCGCTGGGGGCCGTCGGGAAGATTAAGCAAGCTATTGCCCAGAGTCACATGGTGCTGGGCTAATCTGCTGCCGGAGCCGGGAATCGAACCGTGATCCCCAGATTCCGGAGTCAGTCGCCCTGGCCGCGGCGCCACACCTCTTCCACCCATTCTGCGCAAAACATGATGCATAAGAGTCCACTCTACAGAATCAAATGCCTTTTCCATATCTAAGAATACGGCAACGGCTGGTACCTCCGGTCGGGTATGCTGAAAGGCAGCGAAAACCGTTCTAATATTATGAACCAGATTGCGCGTAGGGACAAACCCAGACTGCTCTGGGGCCACCAGTATCGTGAGCAAAGGGTATAAGCGATTAGAGAGTACTTTAGCGAAGGTCTAAGTATCTACATTCATCCGGGAGAGCGGGCGATATGAGGCACAGTCATTGGGGTCCTTGCCCGGTTTAAGAATGGCCACAATTACAGCCTCCCGCATGGATGGCGGCATGGAGCCAGAATTGGCCATATCGCTGAACCGGCTCAGCAGATGGGGAAGCAGAAACTCGGAAAAGGCCTTGTAGAAAGTCACTGTAAGACCGTCACTGCCCGGGGCGTTCCCGCCCGCATGGAGGACAGTGCCAGCACCACCTCCTCCCTCTCAAAGGGGCAAGCCAAGAACCTACGATCCGTATCGGAGAGCCACGGGAGCTCTATGTGTGACAAGTAGTCTACTATCCCTTCCTCCGGAGCAGGGCCTCTCGAGGCATACAAGGCCTCGTAGTAGTCCCTAAAGCGCGCGATTATCTCATCATGTGGTAGTGGGGGACCGGCGTCATCAGATCTCATGATCGGCACAGAAGAGCACTCCCTGCCCCGCTTAGCCAAGCGGGCCAACACTGCGCCTGGTCGCTCACCCTCACAGTAAGATCTGGCAATAGCATATTTCCCCAAGTGTTTAATCTCTAAATCCGCGTCGTCATTGTACTCCCGGAGAACCACAGCAATCTCCCGGTCGACAGAGTCATCACCAGTGTGCAAGCGCAGCTCTTCCAGATCTCGAAGCCTCCGTTTCAGAAGTGCTAGGCGGCTCCTAATCGATTTTAAAAAGCCTCCATGCTTTGAAATAACAACTCCCCTGGCATAGAGCTTAAACGCTTCCCAAACTGATTGGAACGAGTCGACAGAGCCCACGTTGGCCTCAAAATATGTTTCCATAGCCTCTAAGAGTTCCTCCTTGAAGAGAGGATCTAATAAGGAATAAGGGGGGAAGCGCCAGGAAAAGGGTGGTATCCATCGCACCGGCACCGAGCAGGAGAGTAAAATAGGCAAATGGTCCGAGAAAGTCCACGGAAGGATCTCACAGGTTCGCACGTCTCGCAGACAGGCCGAGGACACAAACCAGTAGTCTATTCTCGTATGAATGTAATGGGGGCAGAGTAGTGTGTGAACCCGCCCTGCATCGGGTATCTATGACGCCAGACATCAAGTAAATCCAAGGTAGATAAATGCGTAGTCAGTGTGCGGGCAGAGGCCGAAGGCGGCCTGTATGGGCCATCCGCCCTGTCCAACGCTGGGCGCAAAGTCAGATTGAAGTCACCGCCCCAAAACACAACCTTGTCTACAAATGCAGAGACCTTCTGAGCCAGTCTCGTGTAAAAGCTAGGGAGATCAAAATTGGGGCCATACGTATTCACTATGTACATGTCCAGATCTTTACCAGAACAGGCTGTAATTGTGAACCGCCCCTCACTGTCCGTGCCCACAGGCGTCCAAGTGAAGGAGGATTTAGGATTAAGCCAAGTAAGAACCCCTCGAGCATGAGTTGTAAAACCTGCTGCATGGATATTATCACGGAGCCCTCTATACCCAAGGATAGGACTATGAGGCGCCAGGTGCGTTTCCTGCAAAATTGCAATGTCTACCCTGTGTTTTGCTAGGTACTGGAGAACCCTACGGACCTTGCGGTGATCGTTCAAGCCCCTCACGTTCCATGTCAGGAGCCGCAGTGTGTCAGGAGTCACCTCCCCATCTGTCATGTCCCCCGCCATAAAGAAGTAAAAGAAATCGCCTCAATCACATGCATTTTAGCAGCTTGCAGAATTGCATGTCCATCGCTGTCACCACTGCTAGGCAATCCGCATACCATGAACAACAGTTGCTCCGCAGCGCCAAGCAACAAAAAGGCCCTTAGAACTGAACCACTCCATCCCCCCCCCACGCTTGCCCTACCCCAACTAGGCCGCGGTCATCCATCCACCCCAACAGACATCCCCCCCGTTCCATACAACCCTCTGCACTACAACAATCGCAAACTCCCTTCCCCCCACAAAACATCCATCCCTCCCCCCGCACAAATACCATAGAAACAGTGGTAAGCACACGAGGGCAGAGGTAGCCAGGCTAGTGCGTACCAAAGGTACTCAACAACAGCCCATAAACCGCCCCTCCGTCACCCCCCCCCCCCCGCCCCAGAACCTTGAAGAAGGAAGTGTGGCATCAGTAACACAACATGCACACTTGAGAACCAAGCAGAGTCGGATCTAAGAATAGGACATAGGGAGGAATCGCCCCACCCAAGGGGTGCACTAGCCCGCCCACGACCGGTAGCAAACAGGGTCGCACGTTCAAGCATAGTTTATAGTCAGTAACAGTCCAGAAGTTATAATGGTACACCCATATACATTGTCAAAGATGGTGCATCAACTCAGGGGATCATATACCCAGCTGTCGCAAGTTCGATAAGCAGTTGCCTGACAATGCCTGAGTAGTGGGTAATTGAATCATGCACTTCCAGGACATCAGGCCCTGTCAGGTCAGGCTGTATAACTGCCATCAGAGAATAAAGAAAGCAGCAGCCAAACCTGAGGTGTCTCAACCGGGTAGCAATCAGTTCAAATCAAGTCCCAATCAGCCCTGGTCCTCCAGGGAGCCCTTATCCTGCTCGGCGTTTTCACGACGCGGGTGTCGCCTCTCACGCTGCCACTCTTTCAGGGTCTTTTGGAGCGCCTTAGGGTCAGTAAAGATGAGAGATTTCCCCTGTCGGTTGACACGCAGCTTCGCAGGATATAGCATCGCATAGTCCGCGCCCATTTCTCTCAGTTGGTGTTTCATAGGGGCGAATTGTTTCCGGGCCTCCTGGACACGAGTCGTAAAGTCAGGATAAATAGATAAGGTTGATCCCTCGTACTGCAAAGGTTGCTTTTCTCTGGCCAATTTGAGCGCAATGTCTCGATCTCGATAGTTCAAAAGTTTGGCTATGATGGGACGCGGTGGCGCACCCGTTTTGGGCCGTGGTCCCAGGGATCGATGCGCCCGTTCCACCACAAACATGTGGGAGAATGCCTCATCCCCCAACAGCTTCTTCAGCAGGCCCTCCATAAACAACTCCATGTTGCCGGTGGGGGTGCTCTCCGGAAGGCCCGTGATGCGCAGATTACAGCGGCGAGAACTGGCTTCTAAGTCTTCAGTCTTATCCAGGAGTGTCTGCATAGCCCTGCCAAGCTGTCTGTTGTCCGTCTCCAGCGTGGTATGAGCCTCCTCCACCTCAGTAATTCGGCGTTCCGACATATCCAGCCTTTCCGTGTGTTTATCCAGCCGTTCCGCCATGCGATCCATACAGTATGTTAAAGCGTCGAGTTTCGTGCCGATGGCCGTCATACCTCCCTGTAGGTTCTTTTCCATGGCCAGGAGTATCTCCCTCAGGTCTTGCTGAGGCGTCACCACCGGCGGGTCCCCACCAGTCGCCCCACTGCCTCCCTCAGCCGTCTTCGAGGCCTGCTTCGCGAAGGAGAGCTTCGGCTGCGTCCTGTCTTGGCGCCCCATGGCGACGAGAGGAGAGTCCCCGGGGCCCCGGTTTAGCGCAACAGGCAACGCGCCCTTCGCTCATACCCACTAGGCCAAGGAAGTTGTACCGGCACTAAGCGCAGTGGAGGATCAGCGCCGAAGGAGAAGCAGAGGCGTCTGCCGTCCCCACATGGCCGACAGGTCGTAGGACGAATACCGGCTCGAGAAGGGGGAGCAGTCCGCCACAGCCCCAGAGGCACCAGTCGCAGACGTGTAGATCGAAAAAGCCCCAAAGCTCAGTGTCCACGCGGGCGGACCCGCCAAGGCCAACGCCCCACAGCACTTCCAGGCCGCACAGGCCGAAGGCGGGCCACAGGCCAGACTCCGCTTCGGAGTATCAGGTAATCCAAATCAGGAGCAGGGAAGAAGGGAGCAGCCTATCCGCAGGCAAGCACTCACCCTCTTACACCGTCATGGGTAGGAGACGCGGCCCGCCCCCCAGCGCGGGGTCGCGCAGGGGACAGTGCCGGGAAACACAGCTCCGAGGTCGGCCGCGATGGTAATCTAGGCCGCGGTCTCACAGGCCCGCCCCTCGCCACTACGCCAATCTGCAGATCTTCATCCTCCGGTCCGCGAGCTCAATCGTTCCCTTTCCAGTGCGGTCGAGATGACCACTCTACCTTCCAGGCACCAAGATATTACGTTGGCAGTCCCAAATGTGCAGGATAATCGAAGGATAGTGGTACAGAGCGGAGGAGCTCTGGACTCAGGCAGCCATCTCGATCGCCGGCTAGCTCCGCCCCCCCCCCCTTTGTAGTAATAAATACATATATATTTTGAATATATATCCTGTGTGGTGTCCTTTCACTTGGTGTTCAAGGGGTTGCATATGGTAATACAGCTGGCTTCACATGCCAAAAGAGTTTCGCCTAAGACTGCTTTGTCCACGCTACCATGAGGATAGCTGGTCTATAAGGTTGACTTACAACCAATCACCATAAGGGTTGCATTAGCCAAGGCCTGTTTGCTCTGATCAAGAAGCCGACACCGCCATCAACTAGAGCCTTCGTGGGACAGCTCGTGAGTGACTCCTGGTTGTCGTCATCGTCGCCTAGTCCACGCTGCTGAAGAGACAAGCTTCACGACTTCACCTGTTGGTACCCGACAACGCCTGGTTCCTTCCTGGTTCCACGCCGGTCACTGGCTAGTGACTTTGAACATTGTCCCCTCTGCTTTCAGGTCTTCATCACTTCAGATCCACCCTTGGATCCACCGGAACTCTTCACACCAGGTCGCCTGCAGCATCAACACTCAAAGGCTCCATCTGAACTCCTGCAGAATCCCGACACACTTTGGCACCACTGCACCCGCTTCCTGTGGGTGAGGTAACGCTGCCACTCCGGTGCCCCCGAGTAGTTTAACACTCCTAGTGTCCAGATTCCAAAGGGTTAAGTTCTAGACTGGCCGGAAGACTTCCTACCTTTACCTTTTTAACTTTTACGCATCCATTGACTTCAATGTAAATTGCTTCTAACTTTGCGTACTGCAAACCAGATATCCTGTGTGGTGTCCTTTCACTTGGTGTTCAAGGGGTTACATATGGTAATACAGCTGGCTTCACATGCCAAAAGAGTTTAGCCTAAGACTGCTTTGTCCACGCTACCATTAGGATAGCTGGTCTATAAGGTTGACTTACAACCAATCACCATAGGGTTGCTTGGACTGATACAAGGTGGTCACTAGAACTAGTGAACATCATATATCAGGCCAACTTCTCACAGCCAGGGTACAATGGAGGTAGCCAGGGTACAATGGAGGTAGCCAGGGTACAATGGAGGTAGCCAGGGTACAATGGAGGTAGCATGGGTACAATGGAGGTAGCCGGGGTACAATGGAGGTAGCCAGGGTAGAATGGAGGTAGCCAGGGTAGAATGGAGGTAGCCAGGGTACAATGGAGGTAGCAGAGGGACAGTAGAGGTAGACTACAATGGAGGTAGCGGGGCACAATGGAGGTAGCCAGGGTACAATGGAGGTAGCCGGGTACAATGGAGGTAGCCAGGGTACAATGGAGGTAGCCAGGGTACAATGGAGGTAGCCGGGTACAATGGAGCAAGCGGGGTACAATGGAGGTAGCCGGGGTACAATGGAGGTAGCGGTGCACAATGGAGGTAGGCAGGGTACAATGGAGGTAGCCGGGTACAATGGAGGTAGCCAGGGTACAATGGAGGTAGCTAGGGTACAATGGAGGTAGACTGGGTACAGTGGAGGTAGCCGGGTACAATGGAGGTAGCCAGGGTACAATGGAGGTAGCTAGGGTACAATGGAGGTAGACTGGGTACAATGGAGGTAGCCAGGGTACAATGGAGGTAGCTACGGTACAATGGAGGTAGCGGGGGTACAATGGATGTAGCGGGGTACAATGGAGGTAGCCAAGGTACAATGGAGGTAGCAGAGGGACAATAGAGGTAGACTGGGTACAGTGGAGGTAGCGGGGTACAGTGGAGGCAGATGGGAAACAATGGAGGTTAGCTAGAGGTCAATGGATGGAGCTGGGGTGTAGTGAAGGTTAGCCAGAGTCAGTGGGCGTAGCCGGAGTACAATGGAGGTAGCCGGAGTACAGTTGAGGTAGCCGGGGTGCAGTGGTGGTAGCCGAGGGGCAATAGAGGTAGACTGGGTACAGTGGAGGTAGATGGGAAACATTAGAGGCAGATGGGGGATGATGGAGGTTAAGTAGAGGTCAATGGATGGAGCCGGGGTGGCAGTGAATGTTAGCCAGCGTCAATGGAGGTAGACGGGGGACAATGGGGGTAGCCGGGGTACAGTTGAGGTAGATGGGGGACGATGGAGGTTAGCTAGAGGTCAATTGATGGAGCTGGGGCGCCATTGAAGGTTAGCCAGAGTCAATGGAGGTAGCCGGGTTACAATAGAGGCAGGCGGGGGACAATGGAGGTAGATGGGGATGATGAACTTTAACTAGAGGTCAATGGATGGAGCTGGGGCGCAGTGAAGGTTACCAGACACAATGGAAGGAGCCGGGGTACAATGGAGCTGAGGAACAATGGAAAGAGCAGAGGGATAATGACGGGAGCTGGGGGATAATGATCACCAGTGAAGGAAGTGGGAGCTGGGGGCACTGGCGGGAGCTTGGGGTCGCTGGCGGAAGCTGGGGGGTGATGGAGGTAGCTGGTAAATGAAGGAAGGAGCTTGCGGGCAGTGTGTGTACTCCGTTATCGCTGACCAATGCGGAGTTGCTCTGTAACTTGAGCATGATCGAAGACAGATATTGGCCCAATATGCGCCTCGTTCATCAATCCTACCAAGACATTGCTTAACAGTACATAATCATTGGTGAATGTGTACGGTGATCACGCAAGAAGAAAGGGAAGGCCGTAAAGGCAGGGTGGAGCTCCCGCCAGATGTCTTGCAGTACATTTTTCACAGCAGCTCTTTGAGATGCTTAGAGAAAGCGCCTGAGTGGGCGGCTACGCCGCTGTCCCTGCCGTAGCAAGGATCCACACTGCATTAAAGTGGTCTGTGAGTATAAATTCTCCCTGGGCTACCCCTGCCTGCATTTCCAAGAAAATTACGAGGTTCGAATCGTGGGATGAATTAGGGCATAGACTGTGGCCACCATAAAGAGTTGCCCCCCTATCGCGCCCACCAGGATGAGAGATCTCCCATCTCTATCTGCCCACTGTCATGGGGAGGTTGCGCTTCAGTTATATTGCCACCCACCGCCCCCTTTCTTTGGTGGCGGCTGAGGAGTGATAGCTTGTAGGTTACGACCTGTGCTTCAGCTTACCCCGGTCTGCGCATATTTAGTGGGTTTCCTATAGACAAATTATATCTGGTATGTGGCTTCCCAGTCCATGCCAAATAGCCCCCCATTTATTCGAGTTCAAAAACCACGCCTTAAGTGAGACAATCTGCAGCATTGCACTGAGCGAGCGGTGTGCGCATTGATGTAAAGCGGTAGTGGTCGATGAAAGGATGTCAGTATGGCGGACCCGGTAGAGACCCCTCACTTCCACCCCCCAAGAATTTACCCAACATGGAAAAAGTTAAAAAATGAAAAAATAAATCTAATCAAACCACAGTATTTTGCTACCACAGGGTGCATCAACCGGGGAGCACTGCACCCCAACGATCAGAGGGTAGAGGGCGGCGGCCTCCCATGTACACTCTGTGGAGGGGCAGGAAGCCTGTCTCCGTGGCCAGGTATGGGCATCATATCTAGGGGTTCTGCCTAATCTGATCCAGACTGCTGCAGAAAGTTTGTGTCTCCCTTCCTCCTCTGTCGGCTACAGCCTATGTTAAAAGTTATGTTAAAAGAATTTATTGAGCGCGACTAACACCATTAGGTTTCTTGGCGCTTATGCTGAGGGAGCGGTGAAGGGAACGTGAAACAGAATCTAAATATAGGACTCAGTGAAAAGGAGGGTTTTAAGGAGTGATCTGAACCCGGAATATGAGGGTGACAGCCTAAGAGAAAAGGGAAGGGAATTCCAGAAAGATGGAGCCAGAAATGAAAAGCTGAGGCCACCATGTTTCCTCCTCTTAAATCTAGGAACTGATAACAAGGCCATCTGAGATGACCGGAGATTGCAAGGAGGGACATACGGGTGGAGAAGAGAAGAGATAAAGAGAGGGCCTTGGCCTGCAAGAGATTTTGAGATAATGCAGCCGAGCTTGAACTTGCAGCGAGCAGATACCGGGAGCCAGTGGAGACTTTTTAGGAGAGGACGAACATGTTGATCTCTAGGTTGGTGGTAAATCAGGCGAGCAGCCTGATTTTGGATCAACTGGAGTCTCTTCAGTTGATAGTCAGGGATGCCTACATACAGTGCGTTTGCGTAGTCAAGCCTCGAAATGACTAACGCAAGCAGAGCCAGAGTAAGGGCTTCGGTGGTAAGTAGGCGAGAAATTTTTCGAATTTTCCTGAGTTGAAAATGGCTGGCGGACACTACTGCGCTGATCTGGGGTGTCATAGAAAGATCGTTGCTAATGACAACACCCAGGCTTTTGGCACAATTAACTGGGGAGGGAGGGCTACCCAGACTACCAGGCCATAAGGACGGCTGCCAAGGATTGGAGGGTCCCCCGACAAGAATCAGTTCGGTCTTGTCGGGGTTGAGCTTCAGGTGGTTTGAGCTCATCCAATTACTAATGAAGCCGAGCGTGTTTTGGAAGGTAGTGATGGAATCATCAGAAGAGTCTATGGTGAAAACCAGTTGAATGTCGTCCGCGTAATTAAACGCGGCGACATTGAACCCACGGAGGGAGCGAAGTAGAGGAACCAGGTACAAATTAAAGAGAAGGGGGGACAAAGAAGAGCCCTGCGGGACACCACAGGTCAGCGCGACCTGGGTAGCAGAGAACTGGGACAATCTGACGGCTTGTTGGCGTTCAGTCAAGAAGGACTGAACCCAGGCCAGGGCGGTACCCTGGATACCGGCCTCTCTGACACGGCCGACCAAAATACCATGGTCGACCGTGTCAAAAGCGGCCAATAAATCTAAGAGGACCAGGGCCTGACGGATGTTAGCGTCGGCCCCTCTGCGCAGTTCATCCATCACGGAGAGGATGACTGCCTCCGTGGAGTGCGCAGGTCTGAATCCGGCCTGCTGGGGGTCCAAGACACATGAATCTTCGACAAAGGTGCTGAGTGTGTGAGTGACATGCGACTCCAAGACTTTGCTGAGGAAAGGGAGAAGAGATATAGGGCGATAGTTGCTCATGATGGAGGGGTCTGCCGAAGGTTTTTTCAAGATAGCGACCACCTCGGCCTGTTTAAAAGAATAGGGGACTGTCCACGTGGGGATGTGGCGGACCGGAATGTCAAGCGCGGAGGCCGTATATAGTGGGCAATGGTATTTTATTGAATACACAGCCGGGCACAAATAGGGTTCTGATTTGTTATAAATGTTCCACAAAAACAAAGTCCAGCTCCTCGGGTGGACGAAGGGTCGGGGTTCGGTATCCAGCGGCTCTCCTGGGTTCCGGTCTCGGGGATGTCCTCGGAGGTACCGGGAGGGAAAAGAAACAAAGAAAGGAGCCGTTAGTCCTGCCGGACTTTCTCGATTTAACCCTGTTACCAACACCAGGGATTGTGAGGGGTATGAAGGCGAAAGTGAGGAGGGGACGGTAGGGTCGGGGTTGGAAGCAAAGGCAAGCAGGGTAACGAGAAACGGTAAAGGAGTAGTGCGGTAGGGCGTGCAGGGTTGGGGTATAATTACAGAGTGGATGAGTGCTTCACAATATATACACAGTGCTACGGGTGGCGTAGTGGGCCTAAAAGGAGGGAAGAATAACTATACAAGGGCGATATGTACACTGCACCTAACGTGCCACAAGGGGTTTCCGAGTCACTCACCCGGCCCGCCGCAACTCTCCGTGTTGAGTTGCGGCCGCTCCCCAGCAACCTCCGTTGGACTCCACCAATCCTCGGACCAGTCTTCTTCGTCTTCGGTCGCCGTCTCCTTCGCCTCTCCGGTCGGGGTCTCCTGCCACAAGCTTGTTCCGACGCTGGACTGCTTCCTGGTTCCGGCTTTTCCAGTGTCCGGATGTCGTGAGGGGGAGGTCCTTCCGGGGTCGGGAGGTAGCGCTTCCGGGTGTCCGTCGTTCCGGATTGGGTCCTGGAACAGAGGACAGAGGGTTGGACGTTTGGTGGGGCGTGTCGTTACTATGGACGCTCGGGTCGGGACCTCTGTTGTACGCGATGGACCGTACTGACGTGGACCATGGCGGGTAGGAGCGGGTGCCGCATCACATCCCCTTCCCCTAGCTGTCCTACTAGTACGGGTTTGAGTCATGGGGTATCGGGAGAGGAAATCGGCGTTGCCCTGTTCGGTCCCTTTACGGTGCACTGTCCGGAATCTGTATGGTTGTAGGGCCAAGAACCAGCGGAGGACCCGGTCGTTATGTCCTTTATTCCGGGCCATCCATTCCAGAGGGGCATGATCAGTGTAGATGATGAACTCCCTCCCCTCCAGGTAATACCGCAGGCTTTCAACCGCCCATTTAATGGCCAATGCTTCCTTTTCTACGACAGCATAGCTGGTTTCGCGGGGATACAGTTTGCGGCTCAGGAACAGTATAGGGTTCTCATTTCCCTTGTCGTCTTTTTGGGACAGAACCGCCCCTAGGCCCTGTTCGGAGGCGTCTGTCTGCAAGAGGAAGGTCCGTGTATAATCCGGACTGACCAACACAGGTTTGGAGGTTAGGGCTGTCTTGAGCCGAGAAAAGGCCAGGAGCAAAACGGGAGAAGGGTTCTTTAGGATGGAGTCTGTTTTGGCCGACTTCTTTAGGAGATCAGTGAGGGGAGCGGCTGTCTGGGAAAAGCTGGGTATAAACCTGCGGTAATAACCAAGTAGACCCAAAAATGCCCGGAGGTCCTTTCGTGACTGGGGAAATGGAACGGACTGAATGGCCTCAACTTTCTTAGCCTGGGGACGTATCATACCCTCGCCTAGGAGATAACCCAGATACTTCACCGATTGTGCTCCTAGAGTGGTCTTTGCGGGATTAATGGTGAACCCAAAACCACCCAATGACGTCACGACTTTGCTCAGGTGCTCGAGGTGTTCCTCCCAGCTGTTGCTATAAATAACAATGTCGTCGAGGTAGGCCCCGGCATACCCAGTGTGTGGTCTTAATACATGGTTCATCGCCCTTTGGAAGGTGGCCGGTGCACCGTGTAACCCGAAGGGTAGCACTGTAAACTGGAATAAGCCGTCCGGGGTGGAAAAGGCAGTTTTCTTTCGGTCCTGGGCTCTCAGTGGAATCTGCCAATACCCTTTGCAGAGGTCTAAAGTGGAAATGTACCGAGCTTTCCCTATACTTTCGACCATTTCATCGACACGCGGAAGTGGGTAGGTGTCGAAGGTTGATATTTTGTTTACCTCTCGGAAATCTATGCAGAACCTGACGGACCCGTCCGGTTTCGGCACTAAAACAATGGGGGAATTCCATTCACTGATGGATGGTTCAATGATCCCCATATCCAGCATGTGTTCTGTCTCTTGCCTGATCACGTTTCTACGGGCTTCAGGGACCCTGTAGGGTCGTAGCCGCACAATCTTTCCGGGTTCTGTTTGTATGCTGTGTTCGGTGATGGTCGTATGACCCGGTGAAGAAGAAAACACTCTCTGTATGGGTTGTAACGCCTCTCGTAGGCTCTGTCTCTGCCCTTTTGTCATTTCGGAGTCAAAACAGGGTTCAAAAGAGAGAGAGAGAGAGAGATCAGTGGCGGATAGCACGGGCCGGGGTCCCTCCCATTTCTTAAGAAGGTTGACGTGATAAATCTGTGTGGTTCCCCGAGCGGGGTCGAGTTCCAACTCATAGGTGACAGGTGTTACCCGGCGAAGGATCACATAGGGCCCTTGCCACTGTCCCAATAATTTATGGTCAGATGATGGTCTCATCAGTAGCACAAGATCCCCCATCACTAAAAGAACGGGGTTTGGTGCCCTTATCATATTGCCGTTTCTGGCTGGCTTGGGCGTTCTCCATGTTCTGGCGGACTATGTCACGCAGTTGGGAGAGATGGGTCTTTAAGTTCTCGACATATTCCGGCAGGGGTCGAGTTCTGTCAGGTTCTGCCTCCCACGCTTCTTGTGCCATGTCTAGGAGGGTGCGGGGTGGCCGTCCATACAGCAATTCGTATGGAGAATATCCTGTGCTGCTCTGGGTCTTGCAGCGTATGGCAAACAAGGCCAACGGCAACATCTCCTCCCACCTCTTTGCCTCCAAGGCCAACATCTTTTTCAGAGTCACTTTAAGGGTAGCGTTGTAGCGCTCTACCAGCCCATCCGTCTGGGGGTGGTAGGCGGAGGTACGAATCTGTTTTATCCCTAGGTTCGAGCATACTTGTTTCATCAGGGCCGACACGAATGGGGTGCCTTGATCTGTAAGGATCTCCCTGGGAAACCCTACTCTCGAGAATATGGAAATGAGTGCTTTAGCTATGGTTTGTGTCGTGGGTTGACGTAAGGGCACGGCCTCGGGGAAGCGAGTGGCGTAGTCCACCAGAACCAGGGCGTATCGGCAGCCACTGCGAGATGGAAGTAAGGGGCCTATAATGTCCATTCCCACCCGGGTGAAGGGGACGTCAATGAGGGGCAAGGGAAGTAAAGGGGCCCTGGGAGGTCGGTATCTGCTGTTCCTCTGACACACCGGACACTCCCTACAGTATTGTTTGACCTGCTGATGTACCCCTGGCCAGTAAAACTTCTCTAGGATGGATAGACTGGTTTTTTCATCACTGAAGTGGCCCCCTAGGAGATGGCTGTGGGCAAGGAAGAGTACTTTCTCTCTAAAGGGTTCGGGGATTAATAGTTGGGGTGGTTGGTTAGGATTCCCTTTTCTATACATGAGTTCATTCTTTTTAAAAAAATAGGGACATACGTGAAGGGGGTCTTCCTGGTCTAAGGCCTTTCCCCAGGCCTCCTGCAAGACCGGGTCTTCCTGCTGTGCCGCCCGGAATTCCCTGTCTGTTTGCCAGGGATGTACGTCAGGAACAATAGGATAGGCGGTGGTGTAGTCACGCTTCTCTTTTCTTTTCTGGTTTCGGGTTTTCCGGGTTCTGACCCGCTCTTCAGCGACCGGTTGTTCCCTAGAAAAGGGTGCCTCTTCCCACCATCGGTGCAGGGAGTCTGTAGTGTCTTGCACTAGTCTAGGCAGTCCAGCATAGTCACTCCCTAGGATCACCTGTTCTGGAAGATTCGGTATCAGGCCCACAGTGAGATCAGACCCGGGGTCAGCTGGGTGTCGTACACGTATCTGGGTGGTGGGGTACTTTTTGGTGTCCCCGTGTACGCACTGTATTGCTACCATGCCTGTGGGTGGTCTCGGTGGAGTCGGTAAATCCTGAGGACGTAGAACGCTCTGGCGACAGCCCGTGTCAGCCAAAGCCAGGAGGGGATGTCCGTCCACGTATACGGGGCAATGGAACTGGGGGGGGTGTCTTTCCAGGTGTTGCGCATACATAGTTCTGTACCAGGCCCACCTCCATAGGCTCGTCTTTCTGTGGACATACTCGTGCTATATGTCCATAGCCGCCGCAATTGTAACACTGTGGACCCGGATTGGGTGGTCTGTATATTAGCGGTGCTGGCAACAGGGGAGGTGGTTCCGCCTTACGTGGAGGGGGGGGGTCTGTGGGGTCGGACTGTGCTTATAGGTGTTCGGTGGGATGGGTCTTCTCTGCCCCGGTTCGTTTCTTGTTGTTGTTGACCGATGGCGTCCGTCAGTTTACCCATGGCCTGGTCGTGAGCATCCCCCTGACCCTTGAGGACGTCGTGCAGTTGTCCCCTGTCCTCCTCGGCCGTTTTTAAGAAACGTTCCATCAGCTTTCCCAACATCTCTTGGGACTCGGCCATCTTCTGGACGACGGCCTCCATGCTTCCGGATCCCACTTCTGACACCAACTGTCCACGTGGGGATGTGGCGGACCGGAATGTCAAGCGCGGAGGCCGTATATAGTGGGCAATGGTATTTTATTGAATACACAGCCGGGCACAAATAGGGTTCTGATTTGTTATAAATGTTCCACAAAAACAAAGTCCAGCTCCTCGGGTGGACGAAGGGTCGGGGTTCGGTATCCAGCGGCTCTCCTGGGTTCCGGTCTCGGGGATGTCCTCGGAGGTACCGGGAGGGAAAAGAAACAAAGAAAGGAGCCGTTAGTCCTGCCGGACTTTCTCGATTTAACCCTGTTACCAACACCAGGGATTGTGAGGGGTATGAAGGCGAAAGTGAGGAGGGGACGGTAGGGTCGGGGTTGGAAGCAAAGGCAAGCAGGGTAACGAGAAACGGTAAAGGAGTAGTGCGGTAGGGCGTGCAGGGTTGGGGTATAATTACAGAGTGGATGAGTGCTTCACAATATATACACAGTGCTACGGGTGGCGTAGTGGGCCTAAAAGGAGGGAAGAATAACTATACAAGGGCGATATGTACACTGCACCTAACGTGCCACAAGGGGTTTCCGAGTCACTCACCCGGCCCGCCGCAACTCTCCGTGTTGAGTTGCGGCCGCTCCCCAGCAACCTCCGTTGGACTCCACCAATCCTCGGACCAGTCTTCTTCGTCTTCGGTCGCCGTCTCCTTCGCCTCTCCGGTCGGGGTCTCCTGCCACAAGCTTGTTCCGACGCTGGACTGCTTCCTGGTTCCGGCTTTTCCAGTGTCCGGATGTCGTGAGGGGGAGGTCCTTCCGGGGTCGGGAGGTAGCGCTTCCGGGTGTCCGTCGTTCCGGATTGGGTCCTGGAACAGAGGACAGAGGGTTGGACGTTTGGTGGGGCGTGTCGTTACTATGGACGCTCGGGTCGGGACCTCTGTTGTACGCGATGGACCGTACTGACGTGGACCATGGCGGGTAGGAGCGGGTGCCGCATCACAGGGACCTCCCCGGTGGCCAAAGAGTTGTTTAAGAGGGCCAAGGGGGGTTCAGGGCAGGAAGTGAAAGCTTCCCGAAGGGCCGAGGGAGGGCAACAATCGCGTGGAGAGCCGGAAGAGACTTTGTGCAAAAGGGAGAGAAAGTTGATTGTCAAGATAGGGGGGATCTGGGTTAAGATGTGAGGATTGAAAAAGTTGGTAGGGTCGGTGAGCGGAGAAGGGGCTGACGGGGCTTGGACAGAGATACTGGTTTTGATTTTGGTAATTTTATCAACAAAAAATTGATTCAAAGAATCGCACAAGGATTGGGAGGGGGAGGGCGCAATGGTTACTCTCGCGGGGTTAGACAGTTCCTCCACGATTGAAAATATATCCTTAGATTTGTTGGAAGAACCTAAAATTCTATTGGAGAAATAGAGGGATTTGGCCGATGCTATAGCTGATTTATACTTTTTGAGCAGGGAAGAGAATATCTCCTTGGTCTCGGGGGAATACCCCCGGCGCCAGCGCCGTTCTGCCTGGCGAAGACCAAGTTTTAGGGCTCTCAAGTCCTCTGTTAACCACCTCTGGGCGTCGTGGCATCGTCTCGCTCTAACTAGTTTTAAAGGTGCTACCACATCAGCAGCAGAAGTGAGCCAGTGGGTGAGGCTCAATTTCTGGGAATCGATGGAGACAGATGGGCCAGTGGTGAGTGGAACAGATGAGCTAAGAAGAGAGGTAAATTCATTTAAGTCTGCCCTGTTCCAATTGCGGGCCAGGAAGTTGGTTTCTCGGGTCTTGGTGGCAGGGGAGGGCATCGCTAGGGTAAAAGTAATTAAAAAGTGGTCTGACCAAAGGCAGGGGAGAACAAGGGGAGCAGAGATATCTAGGCAGGATGTCCAAACCTGGTCTAGGGTGTGACCCTTGATGTGCGTGGGTGAGTGAATTTGTTGGATGCAGTTTAGGCCTAACATGAGGTCTGAGAAAGCTAGAGAGCCTAGGGTTTCATGGGCATCCGACGGCCAGTAATTGAAGTCTCCCAGGACCAAGACGTTGGCGTTATTAATAGTGAGCTGGGAGATAAGATCGCCAAACTGGGACGGAAAATTGGGCATAGGTTGAGGGGGGCGATAGACCAGGACGCATATGAGGGATGACCCAGGCTGTTCTAGTCTGAGTACCAGGCAGTCGGTCATGGGGATACTGGTAGTGGGCACAATGGAAAAACGAATCGGGTGCTTAATGATGGCCGCAACCCCCCCTCCAGCTTTGCCAGAGGCACGGTTGGCTTGTAATATGTAGTATCCAGGGGGAATGGCCGCCAGGATATCAGGGGAAGAATCGTCTGTTAGCCAGGTCTCGGTCAGGAACAAGATGTCCGGCTGTTCCGACCCCAGGAGATAAAAAATATCTGACTGGTGGCTGACCAGGGACCGGGTGTTGAGGTAGGTCATTAACAGAGAAGATTTTAAAACTCTTACCGATGGAGAGGTACAGGACCTGGGCCCCAAGGCTGGAGACCTGGCGGTGGGTGAGGGGTAGGTAATCTCAGGAAAAGATTTTCGGACCGTGAATAGGCCAAATAAGGCGAGCCTGGGGGATGACTCAGGTGGAGGGAGTGCGGGATCGTGACACATAATGAGGGTGGAGCGGGAGTATGTGAGGAAAGAGGCAGAGTGACGTGCCCCTAGCCCCGGCCGGCCGCGGACGGGCGCAGACGGGCTTAACTCAGGCGCAACTCGGGCGCGCCTACGACGGGCCCGCTGCGCTGACACATAGTGGATGTTTAAATAGGATGATGACGAGGGGGGTGTGGCGAAGATCGAGCTCGCCGACCAACCCAACCCAGGATGGCGCCCGCGGCCACTGGGGAGCCCGTTAAGCGGTCAGCCCACAGCGGGTGGCTTGGCTTCTAGGAGGGTGACGACCAAGTTAAGAGGTGAGTGTCACTGCTAGTAGTCAGCAGGACAAAGGTCAAGAAAATAGGTTTCACTGCTCGTAATCAGCAGGACAAGACAAAAGTTAAAAATAGATTGCAGCAGCGCTCCAACAGTCGCGCACTAGCCCTCTGCCACCGGGCTGCTTGCCTAAGAACCAGTATATGTCCCAGATGACGAAAAAGAGCTCACAAGGTCTCCCTGCAGGCAAAGACACTTCTCCTCCCAGAAATGTCCCTCAAGCATGGGGTTTGCTGGGTGCCTCTCAGCAGTGGGTCGTAGGACAATCTGAGACCTGTGCATATCCATCCCACAAGCTGGCGAGGCTGCTGCTGTCCAAAGTTCTCTGCAGCATTCAGGTCCAAGCATAATAACACGTTCACTTCAGCTCCTTCCCACCTGTAAGCAGCTGAGGGGACCAGAGCTGATCTCAGTCTCTGTCGGGGGCGGAGGTGGGAGATGGAGGTGTGTCCCGTACATTGACCCCCTTGAGTTGCTCCAGGCCCGAGTTATCTAACGATGTCTGAAAAAGAGGAGAAGTGGCACGTATAGAAGGACCTGCCCAGGCTGCAAGCGACACCCAAGTCAGAGGCCTCATAGTGGTCACCTATTTGTGCCGCCTTTCCGAAATTGTCCATTGCCATTGCCAGAGGTGCAAGGGCTGCTCGGTGGTGCACCAATGGTAATGCCCAATAGCTCGGCAGCTTATTCCACCTCTGTAATCGCTTCTGCGTCACTGACCAAAAGGTTGCTCAATGTTTCAGTGTGGATTGATGAGACATCCAGGTAGACAGTGCAAGAATAACTTTGAAATTTTACTACGCCAACCTTCCTGGCCTCCTGAAGAACCATCTCCTTTTCCCAAAAGTGATAACATTTTTATCAGGACGTCTCAGGGTGCGGATGTTGCCGTAAGGGGCCAGCATAGTGAATCTGGTCGATCATGATCTCAGGGTGGGTATCTCCCAATAGCGAGGAGAGCACCACTGTGACCAAAGCTTCCAAACCTGCATTCGAAATCTCCTCATTGAGGCCCCTAAAGCAGAGGTTCTCTCTTTGCGAGTGGATTTCTGAGTCTCTTAAGTTTTTCCAAGGTGGCCTTCAGCTGAGTTTCCATAATTGCGCAGGTCTCCGAAATGCCTGCCTGGGCAGTCGCCACCAAATCCAATCTCCTCTCTGTGTCCAATACTTGCGGCCCCACTGAGTCGATGTCGATGCGAAGGGTCGCTATCTGCATACCCAAGTCAACTCGGAGGTCAGCCACACTCTTAGTTGAGCCATCTTAATTCCCTCCCATAGTTCTATCTTGAAGGCACTAGAAGTTCCAGGAGCTCTGCCTTTGTCGGGGCCATCGCATGGGCTTGGGGTGTCAGTCTGCTGCGTCTGACCGTGGATGATCGAGGTATGCGCAGAGAGCGGTCTGTGCAGCTGATTTCTTTTTAAGGGGCATAAAGAGGTTCTCTGTTCGTTGTGCTTGATGGATGTGCTGAAAATAGAAACCTTCTCAGGGGTCCCATTGATAATTGGTCCTTTTAAACCAACAAAGAAGAAATTAGCACAGAAGCTGAAATATAAAAAGAAAATCTTTATTAACCTCAAATGAGGAAGACTAAGTCACACAGAAGCCTTAGCAACTGAATGAGGCAGAAAACAGAGGCCTTATATATGCCGAGGGTTACATAGTCAGCATAAGACCAAGGGGCATTCCTGGCACATGTAAGCATGCAGAAATGACTAATATGGGCATGCAAGATCCGCTTGCTCAACAAAGTGGGAGGAGCTGACAGTTGCTAATTCTGATGAACACATCCTGACATTTACAAACTAAAAACAGTTGCAAGGATAGCTGCAAGCTCAACTGTGCATGTGCGAAGGTGCTAAATATAGTTTTTTTTCTAGGCAGATTACAAGAGCAGTCAACACTGAGGGAGGACCGAGCACGTGGCAGCACATGGGAAACAAGATGGCTGCCAGAAATACAAAATGGCTTTCAGCTCATGCTAACAAATCCCTCCAATATTTAACAGATGGTCAAGCTTCCCCCCACATCTGACTCGCGCAGCCCAGCTCCAGCCAAGCCATCGAGATTACAGCTCCAGTCCGCGAACACTATTCCATCATTGATTGCGCTTCAGGAGGGCCTTTGCCGACTCCTCGGGGACTCCATGCCCAGCTAGTTGCGGCAGCCATCTTGGGGTGGCATCCATTGCAGATGCCATCTTGGGGTGGCATCCATTGCAGATGCCATCTTGGAGGCGGCGTCCATTGCGCCGCCATCTTGGAGGCTGCTGCTGCGGGCCACAAATCACAATTCGGCAGCTCCATTCACGCTCGCAGGTGTCGTAAAGCACCCCATGCCCAGCTAGTTGCGGCAGCCATCTTGGGGTGGCATCCATTGCAGATGCCATCTTGGAGGTGGCATCCATTGCGGATGCCATCTTGGAGGCGGCGTCTATTGCACCGCCATCTTGGAGGCTGCTGCTGCGGTCCACAAATCCCAATTCGGCAGCTCCATTCACTCTCGCTGGTGTCATAAAGCACCCCAGGGACAGCAGCGCCTCCTCTGCAACATGCCGCCGGGAGAGTCGTTGTGTTTCCTGCATTGTTGCTGTCACCCACATTTGCTTAATAGCTGTGACCTGCGGGAGCGATGGTGAGAAGTGTCTCACCGCTTTGCCATCTTAGCCGCGCCCTCCCAGTTTAACCTTCTTTAAGAGATTTCTTCTATTCTCCAATTAACCCCTTAGCTGCGGCGGCCATTCCGCCGCAGCGCTAAGGGGGAGGGGTGGCGGCGCAGCGCTCCCGTACTCGTGACGAAACCGCTCCGTCACGAGCCTCGGGTAGGCTGTGCTTGTGACGGAACGGTTCCGTCACGGCCCTGCCCGCCTAATAGAACGTTCAGCGCAGGCGCGGATTTCGCGGCGCGTGGCGAGCGGGTCGTGAACCGTTCCGTCACGAGCACGCAACGGGTTAATCGCACACACAGATTTGTAGCATGTACTTAGTTTGGCTCTCCTGGCTGGTCTGCATCGTAAAAGTGGAATGATTGTGCGAGGACAGCATGCTTATTCATTGTGTTCAGAAAAAAATGTATTTACTTTTCTATCACAACAACATGTGCCTGTGAATTAAATTACAGTGAGCTGATGTCGGTCTTGCCTTCCAGGGAAAAGTAAAGCTTCACACCTAATTCTAATTTCTGCTAACGCACAAGGAATTGTCAGAAGGGCACGCTCCTTTCTATCTTAAGTTTAGGAATTTTAGCCAAAATAAATAGTTTAAGCTTTTCCGCAAATGGAATCAGTTTGAAACCGGTGAAAGAGTTGGTTGCATGTATTGCTGTTGATACATGTGCTCTGCACATTCCTCCCGTCTAGTGTTGGGTTCAGGCTTTTGCAAGTTGTGTTATTTTGCGCCAAATAAGTCTTTCGAGTCACGAGATGTAGTGACTCCTACCTTAATTGGCAATGTGCATGAGCATCGACTTCATGTTAGTTTATTTCCCACCATTGGGTTCGGACGTGTAGTGATGGGGCTCTGTGTTCGGGCTGGCCTTGTAGCACTTTACTTCTGGTCCTTTCAGTTGCTTTGTCTGGTTGTACTGGAAGAAACTTCACTTGGTGAGCCCTTTATTTTTTCTGCAGAGCGACGTGCAATGGACACCAGCCTTCTTTTACGCCTCACAGTCGGTGCTTCGAGCACAGTCAGTGCCTCGGGCCCTCTTTGGGGTCCTTGCCTTAAGGACTTTGTCGCCATGAATGTGTGAATAGCAGATCAGGTGTTGGTAACTGTACCCAATGCTGTCTGCAGTGGTAGAGCAGCAACAACTTGTTGCGGGGCAGGCCTTTCTGTTACCAAGGACCACTCTCAAGTTGGGTAGGAAGCTCACCTCTACCTCAAGTTGCGATACCTTCTCTCTATGGCAGTAGTGAGCTGCGAGCCCTCACACTACAAGAACACTTCATGCAAGTTCATGAAGATGCGGTGGTGCTCAGGACAAACCCGAAGTTCCCTCCTAAGATTGTTTTTCATTTCCATCCTAACCTGACACTAGAGCTCCCAGTCTTCATTTCCCAGTTAGACTGAGTAGCAGCGAAAGTGCGTAATACCCTAGACTAAAAGCGCACCGTCATGTACTATATAGACTGAGTTAAACTTTTTTTAAACGAAGACCAAATGTTTGTGGCCTTTGCAAAGCCTCACAAGGGCCACCTACGTTCCAAAGCAGGGTTTGCTAGAAGGATAGTTGGGTGTATCCAGGCATGCTATCAAAATGCCAAGAGGCCCTCCCTGTTACCTTCGCAGCCTGTCCTTCCCACAAAGAGAACTTGGAGACGGCTTCAATTGTTGGAGGGGAGTTTCCATCCCGCAGGTTGTATATAAGCAGTTGAAGGAAGTGAACAATACATTTTCTAGAATGGAGGATTGAAATACAAACAATAAATTTCCAGCTACCCCAGTTCCCTTAACCCCCAATATTAGCTGAAAGGTAAACCATACTTTTTAACCCTTTCACTGCGGCGGCTATTCTGCCGCAGTGCTAAGGGGCGGGGGTCCGCGCGGCGCTCCCGCACTGGTGAAGGAATCGCTCCGTCACGCCCCTCGGGTGAGCTGTGCTTGTGATGGAACGGTTCCGTCACGGCCCCGCCCGCTCTTTAGAACATCAGCGCAGGCGCGAAATTAGCGCCGTGCAGGCGCGGCGAGCGGGCCGTGACGGAACCGTTCCGTCACCAGCACAGACCACCCGAGGGGCGTGACGGAATGGTTCCGTCACAAGAGTGGGAGGGGTTAAAAGGTAAGACAATATCTTGCAGGATTCTGCTAACCTCTTGCTTACAATTAGAACAAGTAAATGGAACACGCAGTTTAGTCGGATACTTGAGTTGTCGTATAGTGGGTAACATTGGGAATTCAGCGTACGCTTTTGCAACACTGCAAAGCCTTTTGCTAAAAAATTTTAAAACCTAAACATGGGAATTACTGCAGATGCTCTGGGGCACATTCACCGCCCTTGAACTAAACGGCACTCCAGGTGCCGCCCAACTTAAAGCCCCACCTGCATAACCAGAATACGAGGTCACGCACAGCTGTCCTCTACATCTTCTCCTCAAATATCCCACGCTATCCTCCGACACAAGCGTTTACTGCAGAACCGCTATGGAGAGTCCATAGCGCCGGTGATAGAAGTGTATCCTGTGGCGAATCGTCAACTGTCCTAGGCCCCGTACATTCCGCATTAGGAATTTCCATTGAAGATCCATCTAGTATCTTGCATCACAACACCCAACCCCCGCCCGTAACAGCCAGTCCAACCTCGCTTTGTATGACCCACTGCCAATATTGTTTTTTTCAGCGACTTGGCTGTCAGAATGGGTTTGGAAGATAGATTTACCCAGAGCATTCTCAAGCTACTAGTAGCTTTTTAATTAGCTGAAACCAAACAATTTGGTTGAACCTCTTCGCCTCCATCACATCACTAAGGGCCATGGCGTACTGAACTAATTCTGGTTGGGACCATAACCGTCTCTAAAATAGTAATGGCCTGTGTCTCGCTTCATTGGCTAATGATTTCCTACCCATGTTGAGCATTAAACGTCTCTGTGGAGTGCTGGGTGGGAGACGAGGTAAACTTCTCAGAACTTTATTCTCAGATCTCGTTAGAGAAGATGTGTTGAAAAAACCCACAATTCTGATCAATCTAGGACTGAGCCCGCTGCTTTGGCATCCAGAATTTGCGGCTCTGGAGTGATGGGTTTACCAAAGGAGCTACTATGTTCTTTCAATACAACACCCGTGATCTACCTGTGTTTGAGAGACATTAAGTCCCTGTGAGGTTTCCATGAGAGGGTTGAAGACAAAGTGACACCCAAATAATTAAAGACATCTACCCTCTTGAGTGGCAAGCCCCCCCCCCCTGTCTATCTGCCCTTAAACGATTTGTGTTTCTTAAAGGACATAAACTTTGTCTTGGCTGAATTAATCTTCAATTCCTGCTCTCTACAAATTTCGTCAAAACTGAGTTGCACTTGCTGCAACCCGCTAGGTGCTTTGGAGATTAGTAGGGTGTCGCCTGCGAACAACAGTATTGGTGATTTTATGCCTTGGTAGGGAAAAAAGAAAGAAAATGAGCAATATCCTTAAGGAATAAAGAAAACCGGTTAGGAGCCAAGACGCAGCCTTGGCGAACATCCTTATTGATGGGGAAACCGGTCCGTTCGTTCGCCCCGGCTGCTTCATCGCACCTGCGCATAATTGCCCTCATGTATACAAATTAATATGGTAAACCAGTTCAAAGGCATGCCCGTGTTGCCAAGTACGTGCCATAGCTTCTTGCGGGCGACTGAGTCACCAGGCGATTTGAGATCGACAAAGACAACGTACATGCTGCCCCCGCAGATCTTTACAGCCCTCCAATATAGATGCAAGAAGCAAACCTATCCGGTCCATTGTATATATTTCCACCATCAGAGCCCCTCAGCTTCAACACAGTAGAGCAATCTCGTTCCCCACAACTGAATCCAGAATCACAACAGCACCCTCAGTATCTCCCCCTACCCTCTCCCCAGGCAGTGATCCCCAAACAACTGTGGCCCGCGCCCAGTAGGCCTGTAATCTGCATCCACTGCTTCATCACCCCCAAGAACGGCCAAAACCTCTGCCTCTCCAGTTGGCCAATAAGGTATACCTTCACTGGAGTCTCTTGAACTTCTGGTTGTTGCTTCACTTTGTGGGCAGGGGAGAAACCCTGCCAAGCCTCCAATGACAGAGCAGATATTGTTGTTTTTAATGATTCCCGTTTGGATGTCTTCATATCAAAAGTAAAAACTCTTCAAGCAAGAGGATTAATTTGTTTAGAAGCTAAGATGAGTGATTTGTTTTAAAAAATCCAATCCGGTAACGTTCTACAGAATTATAAGCCGCTTTTATCAAGGAAAAGTTAGACCATGTTATTTTGTATAAGCATTTTAAATAGGTGACCTCTTTATTGGTATGACTTGGTCCTCTGTGTTTTTGTAGTTACTGGTTACCTGTCAGTAACCCGATAAGTGCATCTGGTTGACATCCTGCTCTACTTACTTTCAGAGACTTCGGTTGTGTTAATTAATAAACATCTCATTCTATTTTAATCCAACAGAGGGTGACCTCCGAGTCGAGCAGAAATGTGTGGACAGTAATTTCGAAGCAACTTCTCCAGCACCGGAAGAAAAAGAGACCCTATTCTGGAAAGCACAGGAGACCGTTCTTGTTCAGAACTCTGAAGAAAGGTGTACGAAAAAAGCGCAGCCCCAAAAAGAGCAGAAGAAGCCAGCAAAAGACCCGGATCTTACATGTACTGTGTGTCAAAGAAGTTTCAAGAAAAAAGGAAACCTTTCAAACCATCAGAAAATTCACAGCAGAGAAAAACTGTACATATGCAGTGCGTGTGGCAAGAGTTTTCGGCGGTTAACAGACTGGAGGATTCACCAGAAAATCCATGCTCGAGATAAACCCTTTAAATGTAATGACTGTGGGAAGATGTTCAGTAAGGCCTCTAGACTCACCAAGCATCAGCAATACCACAAAGCGGACAAACCCTTCCCATGCACCGCATGCGAGAAGAGCTTCCTTCGCGAGGCACATTTACTCTCACATATGAAAGTGCACACCGAAGAGAAACCCTTCCAATGTTCAGAGTGTTGCAAAAGTTTCCGATGGTCCTCCGATCTGACCAGGCATCAGAGAATTCACACAGGAGAGAAACCCTATAAGTGTGATGAATGTGGGAAGAGTTTCAGTGAGTCCTCAAACCTGATCAGACACAAACTAATCCACATCGCGTGCTACAGTGCGGAGGAGTTCCTTCAAGACATTTCTGTGTTTGAGACAGAGACGCGTAACTCAGAAAGGACTTCAGTTATTAAGTGTTCAGGCAAGGGCCTAATTAAAACCTAATTTTCCACTAATGAGAAGTTGTGAAAATGAAGTGGGGTCTGTGCTGATGCTAAAGGACTTGTCTTCAGCAGCAACATTCTGTGGCCACTCCTAGCATGGTGCAATCCATTCAGCAGTCCTCACACCATTACTGATTGTACCACTAGTTCTATGGAAACGTGTGTGTAGCTTAACTGTTAAATACTTCGAGGAAGCCCGTCATACTAACGCATTCACATGGCTCTGCAGTTTGCCTCCTTTGCGAGCGACAAAGCCACGTTCACCCTCACGAGATGAAAATGTACAATTTTACATGGTTAGGATATATATATATATATATATATATATATATATATATATATTCCTTATTAATCTGTTAATATTTAAAATTCTATGCCTTTGTGCTGTTTGCTCTGATTTCTTAGGTGGCCTGTGTGAAACATTGATTAACCTGCACCCAGGAACCAGCATATGTTAACAAAGGAAACTTTACCATCACTTTGAAACCCTTCAAAATTGTTCCAACATTCATTTTGGAAGAATCGCAAAATGATTGAATCCCAGAGCAAATTCATTAATTTCCTACAGTAGATTTAGACTTAATGTAATGTGTAGTTAGTTAGAACCTTAACAAAAAGCTTCCAAATTCATAAAACAATATAAAATACCCAGTGACTTATGCTATATGTTCATAACAGACCTAGATTTTTAGGTCTCGCCTAGGCAGCGCACATGTCCTGCACTAGGAGTGTTATGATTCTATCTAGGACCCTAATTCGATATTCCCGATTTATGCCCTTATGTGGTTATAACAAATAATATCCTTATAAAGGCATAAGAATCATATCCATACTTAGTAATAGCCAATGCGGTCCAAATACGGCAAGGCTATTCCCGTAGACTCCTAGAAAGTACAACGCGTTCTTTAAACAAACCAAGCCTCCAGCAGCCCGGAAAATCTCCCTGCTTTTGTTTTGATTTGCACAAGAACTCCTGGAGTCCAGAAAGAACGTTAGTTCTTAGTGACGTCTTATGTCCAGCCTTACGTCAAACTCGGCACCTTTCAGGTATGAATACACCAACATTGCCTTAAGCAAACACACGGTGGTTTGGAGCAGAGCGGCTATCTACTTACCCGAAGCCCAGCTGATGCGAGAGCCGAAGGAAGCAGACCCTCCCATTTTGACGCACTGAGAGAGACGCTGTCTTTTTCTCCAGCAGAGAAAATCCAGCTCTGGTATTTCCAGTCACCCTTGCGAGTTGCTGGGAGATCGTGTCCTGAGAAAGAGATACAAGACCTCCTTTATTCTAGAACCAAGGTACGGAGCTGACTAAACCCTTAAGAGAATTATTATTATTTTTTTTAACTTTATTTTTTATTTTATTGCAGAAACACAAAACGGTACATCAGATTGAGGAGCCCAATGACTCCCCCTGCAGGAAAACATTGTTAAAGGTACATTTATCACACGGCCCTTCAGCCCGCAACCCTGGGGTCGGGCGGCAATTCTCACGTCTCGTCAGACGGCACTTTCACAGTATACCATGTATATCGGTAAAACATTCGAAATGTTCTGCTTTTTTCCCAGTTTACGTTTGTTAGTTATCCCGTTTTGGTTTCTGACTTTTTAATCCCCAACACTCCCTCCCCCCCAACTGTACACTGTCAACACATACCTGTGCCTGTGCTTCAGAAGCGGGCCTGTCACACAGTTCAATCTGTAATTTCAGAAGGTATCCTGAATACTTTAGCAAGACAGTACGGAACATCCCCACCCCACCACCCCCCAGCACGAGATAATATGGCACAATATCCGATCCCCCCACTCTACGCCCCAAAAATCCTCCGTATCCCCAATCATGGCTCAGTGTCATCAGCAGTACATTAGTCAAGTCAAACCTGCAGTTTCACCCCCCCTTCTCCATTTGGGGTCTCCTCTTGCACTCCACCCTCCAGCCCGTGGTATTGCCTCCATTTGGCCCATACTCTGCGGAACTTTTTGGGGCAGCCCCTAGCTTTATAGGTCACCCTCTCGGCCGCCATGTAGAGGTCCATCCCCCTTCTCCATTCCTCGATGTCAGGTGTCTCTGCGGCTCCCCAGTGCTTAGCGATGTCCCTCTTAGCTACCACCAACGCGAACACCAGGAAAATGAGTTGTGGTCGTGGTAGGTCCACTTCGTTTGTCATGCCCAGTAGGGCCAACTTAGGGTCTAGTGGCAGTTCCGTTTCCAACACCGCCCCCAGTTCAGTAAGAATGTGTTGCCAATAGATGTGTATTTGAGCACAAGCCCACATAGTGTGAAAGAAGTCCCCCTGTTGCTGGCGGCAGCGCAGGCATGTCGGGTCATTTATCTTCCCCATTCTAAGAAGCCGTTTTCTATCATAGTAAGTCCTATGAAGCACATTCAGCTGTATGAGGTGTAGCCTTGATTTTATTGCGACTTCCCGGGGGTGCATGAGGACCAACTCCCAATCCAGATCTTCCATCGCTCCCAGCTCTGCCTCCCATACGCCCCTTAATTTGGTCAGGTCACCCAGTATGTTGTTGGTGAGGGTTTTATATGTGAGGGATACCGCCTGACTACATATCCGCTCCTGAAGGAGTCTGCCCTCCAGAGGCGAATATTCCGGCATTTCTGCAAGCTCGATGTTCTGGGCCCTCCATGCGTGTTTGAGCTGCGTGTATTTAAACATCTGTGCGTGGTGTAATCCAAATTCTGTCTGTAGTACCTGAAATGTTTTCAGTTCTCCCCGTGAGACCACATCTCCTATGGTAGAAATACCAATGTCATCCCACCTCCGGAAGCCCCTTAACTTACAAATTTCGGTCAACCATTGGCATTGCCACAACGGTGTCTGTCTAGTGGGTCTGCCCTCCCAGCCCATGCGTTTTGTGGCTTTGGACCAGGCCCTCAGTGTGAGTTTCGTTGCCGGCAGTAGCGACTTACGTAACCCCCCACCGTAGAGGTAGTATAGTATAGTTTTGGGTGACATCTTGTGCCTTTCGAGTGCATAAGTCGCGTGGTCTGCCGGGGCGTGTATCCATTCATTTATGGGGGTCAAGTGCTCCGCCCAGTAATATGCTTCTATGTTGGGCAGCGAGATCCCTCCGCTATATTGGTGGCGCTGGAGTGTCTGTAGCGCTATCCGTGGCTGCTTTCCCAACCACAGGAAGGAGCGTAGGTCTGCATGTATCTTTGGCATGGTGGCCTTTTGGAGTGGGTAATATTCATTTTGGAGCACATAGAGGAATTTTGGGAGTACGATCATTTTATACATGGCCGCCCGGCCCAGAAGAGTAAGCGGCAGTTGTTTCCATCTGGTCATATCCGCCACCGCCTCCCCCATGATCCGTGCTACGTTCCTGTTGAATGATACCGCCTCATCTAGGGTGATGTAAATGCCCAAGTACTGAAATCCTACTGTGGTTGTTACCAATGCATCGGGCAAGGTCCCCCACTCCCCTGTTCCACGCGGGTCATACAGCACCGACTTATGCCAGTTGATCCTATGCCCCGCTCTCGCCCCATAACCGTCCAGTTCCGCAAAGAGCGCCTGTATAGTAGTGTCAGGTTGAGTGATGTATAGCAGCACGTCGTCTGCATACAGGGATATTTTTTCCTGCACGACATCTGCGGTTCCCCTAAGGAAGCCATGAATCGCTGGGTTCTGCCGAATCTTTGCGGCCAGGATTTCGATCGTCAGCGTAAATAGGAGCGGCGAGAGCGGGCACCCCTGGCGCGTACCCCTTTCAATCTTGAATTCACGAGACAGTCTCCCATTTACCCGTACTCGCGCTCTCGGTGCCGAGTATAGCAGGCGTATCCAGCCCCGGAACTTGGGGCCCATGCCAAATTTCTGGAGCGCCGCCATAAGGAAGGGCCAGTGTACCGCGTCTGTTGGAAAGGCGGCCCCAGGGGAGACAGAAGGTGTCTGACTGTCCGCCCCGAGACCCCCCTCTCTGTATGGAATAGGCCGAGCACCGTAGGGAGGCCTCCTTGGCGAGGCTCCTCTCCTACAATCGTAACAGCCGGGTAATCACACTACTTACAGATAGACACTACACAGGAAGGAGGTTCACAAGAATCTTTATATAAGTACTCAAAGCAAGTTCTTGGCAGGATAGCGGCAAGGATCGAGGGACCCGTAATGTCTTGATCTCGGGGGAAAAAGGGGGTAGCGGGACAGTCTCGGCACCCACTGGTGCTTGGATAGTTCAGGGGTTCAGGCCGCGACAGCGTCAGCAGGGCCTCGAAGATAGTTCAGCTTGGTCAGGCCGCGACAGCGTCAGCAGGGCCTCAAAGGTAGTTCAGCTTGGACAGGCCGCGACAGCGTCAGCAGGGCTTCGAAGATAGTTCAGCTTGGTCAGGCCGCGACAGCGTCAGCAGGGCCTCAAAGGTAGTTCAGCTTGGTCAGGCCGCGACAGCGTCAGCAGGGCCTCAAGGGTAGTTCAGCTTGGTCAGCCCGCGACAGCGTCAGCAGGGCCTCAAGGGTAGTTCAGCTTGGTCAGGCCGCGACAGCGTCAGCAGGGCCTCAAGGGTAGTTCAGCTTGGTCAGGCCGCGACCGCGTCAGCAGGGCCTCGACTCCAGATACAACTCCCGTCCTGATCCAGGGCTGGCCCAGATATAGGACTGGAGTCCTTTGATGTCCGGACCCTCGCGCATGGGGGTCAGAGGGGCCGGGATGACGGTGTCCAGACACCCAGCAGGGGGGTGGAGCCAGCGCCCAGGGAAGCTGGAGGGCGAGCGATACCAGGCGTCTGGGGACGGCTGGAGGGCCATCGAAACTTCCCGCCTTTCGGATCTGTCAAGTGGCCACTCGACCCCCTGGGAGGATCTTGGTGCCCCGATGTCGGGGCTTCGCTGGGGCCGGGGCCCAGGTGGCGGCGGCCACGTGCTCGGGACGTGATAGGCCCAAGATGGAGTCGGGCCAGAGATGGGGCCAGGCATGGTGGCTGGACTGGCGGCGTTGGCGAGCAGGGTCCGCCGGGGACTAGGGAGAGGGAGAGCCGTAGGTTGCCAGGGGGCGGCCCTTCTTGCGGGTTCGGAACTGTTCGTGTCAGGGGGGTCGACAGCAGCTTGACGGCGGCCCGATGTCGTCCGGGGGCCGCCATGTGGGAGGGATAGGCCCACGCCACGAGGCCGTGTCCAACACACGTCCCCTCCAGCTGAAGGCGGGGAGAGTCACCCATCGTCTTGGGGACTCTCGTCGTCGAGGCGGAAGAATCGGGACAGGCCATCAGCGTTGGCGTGGTCGTTGCCAGGGCGATGCTCCACAGTGAAGTCCATCCCTTGGAGGGAGATGGACCATCGCAGCAGCTTCGGGTTTTCGCCACGCATGTGCATCAGCCACCGTAGGGGCCGGTGGTCTGTCTGTACCCGGAAGTGGGTGCCGAAGAGGTATGGCCTGAGTTTCTTGAGGGCCCACACGACGGCGAAGGCCTCTCTCTCGATGGTGCTCCATCGTTGTTCTCTGGTCAGCAGCCGCCTGCTGATGAAGGCGACTGGATGGTCAATTCCCTCGGGGTCCATCTGAGATAGGACCGCCCCGATGCCGTGTTCCGAGGCGTCGGTCTGGACTACAAACTCTCGGCTGTAGTCGGGGGCCTGGAGCACCGGGGCGGTACACATGGCTGTTTTCAAGGTCTCGAAGGCCACCTGACACGCGGGTGTCCACTGCACTTTCTGTGGCCGGTTCTTCGAGGTCAGTTCCGTGAGGGGCCCCACGATGCTCCCATAGTTCTTGATAAAACGCCGATAGTACCCCGTGAGCCCCAGGAAGGCTCGGACGGCGGTCTGGTTGGCCGGGGGTTCCCAGGCTAGGATGGCGTCGATCTTGGGTTGGAGGGGAGCCACTTGGCCGCTCCCCACTTGGTGTCCCAGATAGGTCACGGACCCTTGGCCTATCTGGCATTTGCTGGCCTTCACAGTTAGCCCGGCCCGGCGGAGGGCGGTCAGGACTTCCCAAAGGTGTTTCAGGTGCTCAGCCCAGTGGAGGCTGTAGACCGCAATGTCGTCTAGGTAGGCGGCACTGAACTCTTCTAGCCCCGCCAGTACTTTGTTTACTAGTCTCTGGAAGGTGGCCGGGGCGTTTTTCATGCCGAAGGGCATCACCTTGAACTGGAAGTGGCCATCGGGTGTGGAGAAGGCTGAGCGCTCCTGGGCGCTAGGGGTGAGGCCGATCTGCCAATACCCGGCGGTGAGGTCGAAGGTACTGAGGTACTTGGCGGCCCCCAGGCGGTCGATCAGTTCATCGGCCCGGGGGATGGGATGTGCATCGGTTCTCGTAACGGCATTCAGCCCCCGGTAGTCGACGCAAAACCGGAGTTCTGGCGGGGTGCCAGGGGCGGCGGCCTTGGGGACCAGGACCACTGGGCTGGCCCAGGGACTGTCGGAGGGTTCGACTACCCCCAGGGCCAGCATCTTGGTGACTTCCTTCTGGATGCAGGCCCGAACTCGGTCGGGGACCCGGTAGGCCCGGTGTCGTACTGGCTGACTGTCCCCGGTGTCGACATCGTGGACACACCATTGGGTAACCCCGGGGGTGAGGGAGAACAGATCTGTGAATTGGCCCAACAGTTCCTGACAGTCTCGACGCTGCGCGGGGGTCAGGTCGGGGGAGAGAGAGATCCCTTCGACGGAGCCGTCCTTCTCAGTGCACTTTAGGAGGTCGGGCAAGGGCTCGGAGTCGTCTTCGGTCCCATCGTCGGTAGCGAGTAGCAGGCTCAGTTCTGTACGGGCAAAATGAGGTTTGAGCCGGTTGGCGTGCAGAACCCGGAGGGGGTTCCGTGGAGACTCCATATCCACGAGGTAAGTGACGGGGCTCTTGCGCTCGATCACCTTGAAGGGCCCCGACCATTTGTCCTGGAGGGCACAGGGTTCGACCGGGGACATGACCCAGAGCCGCTGGCCCGGCTCGAACTCGATGGAGGAGGAGTGCTGGTCGTACCAGCGTTTCATGTCTTCCTGACTGGCCTCCAGGTTGGCCTCTGCAAGGGCCCGGAACTTCCGAGTCTGGTTTCGGAGGGTCAGGAGGTATCGGTAGACATCCGGGGGTGCGCCTTGGACGGTAGTTTCCCAGCCCTCTTTGACCAGGCTGAGCGGACCTCGGACAGGGTGTCCGTACAGGAGTTCAAAGGGGCTGAACCCCAGGGATTTCTGTGGTACCTCCCGATAGGCAAACAGGAGGCAGGGCAGCAGGACGTCCCATCTGCGTCGTAGTGGCTCCTCTAGGCCCTGTATCATCCCCTTGAGTGTCCGGTTGAACCGCTCCACAAGTCCATTCCCTTGGGGATGATACGGGGTGGTGAACTTGTATGTGACCCCGCACTGTTGCCACAGGGACCGCATATACTTAGATATAAAGTTCGTGCCTCGATCGCTCACGACCTCCCGGGGGAATCCTACTCGGGAGAAGATCCCCATCAAGGCTCGCCCCACCACGGGAGCGGTGATGGTTCTGAGGGGGATGGCCTCAGGATAGCGGGTGGCGTGGTCCACTAGGACAAGTATGAAGCGGTGCCCTTGCGAGGTTTGAGGGTCCAGGGGCCCTACAATGTCTATTCCCACTCGCTCGAAGGGGGTGGTCACTACTGGAAAAGGTTGGAGCGGGGCCTTCACCTTCCCCCCGCTCTTTCCGCTGGCTTGGCATGTCGGGCAGGAGCGGCAGTGGTTATGTACATCCGTGCGCATTTTGGGCCAGTAGAAATGGGTCACCAGGCGGCTGTAAGTTTTGTCCTGCCCCAGGTGCCCTGCGAGGGGCACATCGTGCGCCAGTTTCAAAAGACAGTCTCTGAATCGCAGGGGAACCACTAGCACTCGGCTGGCCCCCAGCTCGGCAATTTTCTGTTCACTATATAGGAGGTCGTGGTCCCAGTAGACCCAGTGGGACCCTGAGGTGTCCCCGGTAGCTTGGGCAGTGGCCTGTTGGCGGGTCCCCTCGAGGGAAGGGCAGGTCTTCTGCTCCTGCCGAAACTGTTCTCGGGTGGGACCACCCTCTTGGCGCCATTGGGCGAGTTCGGGGATGTCGCTGAGCTCGTGGTGGTTTTCGGGCTCCGAGGGTCTGGTCTCGGAGTCGCATTCTTCATGGATGGCCGAGGGTGGTGGCTCGGGCCACTCCGGCTCTTCGGTCGGGGCGGCCTCGGTCGCTGCCGGGGCTCGGGCCGCCATAGATCGGGTCGTCGCACAGACCCACTCTGGTAGTCCCATCATTCCTAGGTGCTCTCTCCGCTCGACTTGGGCCCAGGGAGAGCTCTCGAGGTCGTTCCCAAGGAGGCAGTCCACGGGGGCGTCGTCCCGGACGGTCACCTTGAGGGTGCCCGACACTCCCCCCCATTCGAAGGGAATTCGGGCCATCTGGCATAGAGTTTCGGAGTTGTCGGCGGCCCTCACGGGGCAGCGTACGTTCGGGATGATCTGTTCGGGGGTCACCAAGTGGCAGCGGACGGCGGTCACACTGGCTCCCGTGTCTCGGAGGGCTTCGGTCCGTCGTCCATTGATGTGGACCCACTGACGGTATTTTCGAGTGTTGCTCGGTAGCGGGGCCTGGGGGACCATGTCTCTATTGCCCAGGCAGGCTAGGGCCATGGCGGCCGGTTCATACTCGATTTGTTCTTCCTCGTAGACCTCTACGTCTTCTTCTCCCTCTCCTCCCAGAGCTGCAGCAGCGAACTGGCGGGTCGGAGGCCCAGTGGTGCCGGGACGCTGGTTCATGGGGCAGAGGGGGTCACTGGCATAGTGACCGGTCCGCTGGCATCTGTGGCAAGTAATGTTCGGGTGGGGGCCCGGCCGTGCTGGGGGGTCCCTCCTCAGTGACGGCGAGGTATTACTCGGGGGGGACCCGGGAGGGGGCCCCCGGCCCGAGGCTGGCGGGAAACTTCGGCTCGTGTTCTGTCCTCCTCCGCCTCCCCGCTGGCGGGGGTGCCCCCGGCCGCCCTGACCGGTTTCTCCTATCGGTGTTCGGGGGACCCGGGTGCTCACCCATCGGTCTGCCTCGACGGCGAGTTTCCGGGGCTCGGTTAGCTTGCTGTCGAGTAGATGCTGTCGGAGCTCGACAAAGCAGTTGTTGGAGAGGTGCTACCAAACGATGAGGTTGAACAGCTGCTCGTAGGTGGACACTTTGCTGCCCTTTATCCATCCTTCCAGGGCCCTGCTATAAAAGTTCACGTACTCGACCCACGTGGTACCGGGTATTTTCTTGCAGTCTCTGAATCTCTGCCGGTACATCTCGGGGGTGAGGCCATACCGGACAAGCAGGGCGTCCTTCATGTGGTCATAGGAGGACATTACGTCGTCGGCCAGCTCCAGCAGGGTGTCTCTTCCTTCGCTGACGAATCTCCCCCATAAGCCGGCACCCCAGTCTGATCGCGGAATGCGGTGCGCGGTCATGGCAACTTCGTACGCCTTGAACCATTGCTGGATATCGTCATTTTTGTAGTACTCCTTGACGATATCCTTCGGGATGTGGACCTTTGGGTCGGCAGGCGGTGAGGGGTTCCGGGCTACCGTGGCGCCCGTTCCTTCGAGGTTGGCTTTGATTTCGAGTTCTTTGAGGCCACGCTCGTGTTCGTATGCGAGTTTTTTTTCTTCCAATTCTCTTTGCCGCCGCCTCTCTTCCAGATCTCCCTCCAATCGCCGTTGTTCAAGGGCCATTTTTTTTCCTGCTAATTGGAGTTCTCCGTCCAGCCGGAGTCGGGCGAGCTCTAGTTCATGGAGCCGACTCCTCTCTCGCTCCCGGGCATCTTCATGGGAGAGGCCCGGGTCCCTGTTGGCGGTTCTTTCCTCTATGGGGGCTATGACGGTACTCCCGGGTACTTCATGGACAATGTCATCGTTCGGTTGGGGTGGGGTCTCTCTGGTCTCCACCCAGGTTTGCAGCGCTTCTTTGAAATCGTCCTTTGTACTAAGTCCAGTGGTAGCGATACCCAAGTCTTTGCAAAATTGTTTAAGTTCTTTATGGGTATACTCCTCTAACAGGTCTTTCTGGAATTCTGCGGTCGTTCCGGCTTCCTTAGTAGTCATCGTGGCTGTGGGTCTCTGTCAGTAGTGACGCGTTACTCGCTGTACGATTTGCGTGGGCTCGGATCCCACCGCTGCCACCAATGTTGGAAAGGCGGCCCCAGGGGAGACAGAAGGTGTCTGACTGTCCGCCCGAGACCCCCCTCTCTGTATGGAATAGGCCGAGCACCGTAGGGAGGCCTCCTTGGCGAGGCTCCTCTCCTACAATCGTAACAGCCGGGTAATCACACTACTTACAGATAGACACTACACAGGAAGGAGGTTCACAAGAATCTTTATATAAGTACTCAAAGCAAGTTCTTGGCAGGATAGCGGCAAGGATCGAGGGACCCGTAATGTCTTGATCTCGGGGGAAAAATGGGGTAGCGGGACAGTCTCGGCACCCACTGGTGCTTGGATAGTTCAGGGGTTCAGGCCGAGACAGCGTCAGCAGGGCCTCGAAGATAGTTCAGCTTGGTCAGGCCGCGACAGCGTCAGCAGGGCCTCAAAGGTAGTTCAGCTTGGACAGGCCGCGACAGCGTCAGCAGGGCTTCGAAGATAGTTCAGCTTGGTCAGGCCGCGACAGCGTCAGCAGGGCCTCAAAGGTAGTTCAGCTTGGTCAGGCCGCGACAGCGTCAGCAGGGCCTCAAGGGTAGTTCAGCTTGGTCAGGCCGCGACAGCGTCAGCAGGGCCTCAAGGGTAGTTCAGCTTGGTCAGGCCGCGACAGCGTCAGCAGGGCCTCAAGGGTAGTTCAGCTTGGTCAGGCCGCGACAGCGTCAGCAGGGCCTCGACTCCAGATACAACTCCCGTCCTGATCCAGGGCTGGCCCAGATATAGGACTGGAGTCCTTTGATGTCCGGACCCTCGCGCCTGGGGGTCAGAGGGGCCGGGATGACGGTGTCCAGACACCCAGCAGGGGGGTGGAGCCAGCGCCCAGGGAAGCTGGAGGGCGAGCGATACCAGGCGTCCGGGGACGGCTGGAGGGCCATCGAAACTTCCCGCCTTTCGGATCTGTCAAGTGGCCACTCGACCCCCTGGGAGGATCTTGGTGCCTCGATGTCGGGGCTTCGCTGGGGCCCGGGTGGCGGCGGCCACGTGCTCGGGACGTGATAGGCCCAAGATGGAGTCGGGCCAGAGATGGGGCCAGGCATGGTGGCTGGACCGGCGGCGTTGGCGAGCAGGGTCCGCCGGGGACTAGGGAGAGGGAGAGCCGTAGGTTGCCAGGGGGCGGCCCTTCTTGCGGGTTCGGAACTGTTCGTGTCAGGGGGGTCGACAGCAGCTTGACGGCGGCCCGATGTCGTCCGGGGGCCGCCATGTGGGAGGGGTAGGCCCACGCCACGAGGCCGTGTCCAACAGCGTCGAATGCCTTTTCTGCATCGAGGGAGAGGAACCAATGTGGTTTACTCCTCCCCCTGACCTCCTGAAGCCAGTTGTGAGTCCGCCTGAGGTTTAGTTTAGTCGCTCTGTCTGGCAGGAAACCCGACTGGTCCATGTGGATTAGGTTCGGGATCACTATTCTTAGGCGCTGTGCTAGTATGGTCGCTATGATTTTCACCTCCATATTAAGGAGAGAAATGGGACGGTATGAGGCGCACTCCTCCTTCGGTTTGCCCTCCTTATAGACCGGCACTATGGTGGCTAGCTGGAGGTCTGGTGGAAGGGTCCCCTCTTGGTAGGATTCGGTGAATAGGACTTTAAGGTGTCGCGTCAAGAGATCAGTCGCTCGTTTAAAGAATTCCGCAGGGAATCCATTCGGTCCCGGCGTTTTCCCTGTTTTCAGTTTAGTTATAGCGTCCGAAATCTCATCTGACGTGACATCCGCGTCTAACACCGTGCATTCATCAAAGGACAGTACAGGCACCTCCGTCAATTCCATTAAGAGAATTCTTGATTCAGATTCTTGGCAAAAACCAACTTAACAAACTGCAACTTACTTACTCCTTCCCAAGTATTAGGCTTAGGTCAGGTACTCCGGGGTAGGCGTATCTTAGAAGCACCAGTTGAGTATGTTAGTCAATGTTTTTATGTATGTATATATTTTATCCATTTTAAAGTATCATATGGCTAAGAAACCATATCAATGCTTTTACATTATTATTTCATAATACTACTTTTACTGTACGCACTTTACTTCATGATAAGTATTGCAATTGTGGCAATTCATTTCTCTTGCATGAGAAAGAAGACTGCTCAATAAATAACACCTTTTATTGAAAACGCCCGTCTCTCTATTTATCTGCACTCTGGTGAAATTAAGCTTGCACGATTGACTGAGTGAAATAGCTGTCTATTGTTTTCACACGACTCTAGAGATATACTCTTTATTCTGAGGGAGCAAAGTTGTCATGTTTATGCGGTTGTCAGAAACTAATACATTCTTGTCTAAATCAGGAGAGTTAACTCTTTTCTGAACATTCAAGAAAGTTTCTTGTGACTTCTGAGCTAGCTGGCAATACTAATTAAGTCTAATATAGTCAGTAGAGACCTAGATGACCTCAGTCCTACGTCTACACTGCTGTTTATATTATTCCAATGCGCAGAGCCTATTGGGAATATAGGAACTACACTACATAGCGCCCAACGTTTGGTAAGACGATAATTTAACGCAAGACATTAGAGTAACTCAGTCGTGCATTTCGCACAGACCCCTTTTTCCCGTAAAAACTCCAAAAGATGTCTGGAGTGGGTATAAGGTTAATATCCGCCGGAACTTAGTAGGAAGAGATTCCTATCTATTAGTTTTTGGTTTAGTCAACGTTGAAGGATACAGTGTTCCAAAATATTGTGCACCTAATCTTTGTTTCCTTGAAACTTGATCTGCAACAGAAAGCTTTCTGTTAGTAAAAATGACGGAAAGTGACGACGAAAGGGAGGAAGCTAAATTAGCAGCTCAACTCCTAGCGGATGACACAAGTTTCCAAGAAAATGACTCGAATGCCATAATCATTCCGGTAAATGTAAGAAAAACTATGACTAAAAAACTTATAGAAAATGGAGTATCGTCACGAGGTGGTACAGTCATATTCGTGGTAGAGGCACATGAATATCGGCAGACAGAGGTATTCTATTCATGGATACAATTTCCAGCAGCACACGCTGTGACACACGAATTCCACTATTACAAAATAGAGGAACCTCCGGATGAATACGCTCCTTTCGAGGATGTTGAAATCCCACTAACTTACCAAGAGCACATGCTCCGGTTTAAAGGCTCCCTAAAACATCAAAATCACATCACCAGGCTCGGTCCACTAGGTAGACCAGGAGCCACGTGGCCGGTTCTAGCCAGCTACACACCAGAGCCAGACATTGAAAAAATGTCAATCGAAGAACTTTTAGCTAAACTAAAAGAATTAACAAAGGCATATAGAGAATTAGTTCAATTGGCAATGGACGATATAACGTACCTACAGAAATTGAAAGAAACCGATATAGCAGAACAACCTTTTGAACTTGCCCGAATCATAGAAAAATTCTATGAAGAACTAGGAAGAGATAGTTTGGGTGGGAAACCAATAAAACCCCAACTAACTGAAAAACCTTTATTAAAAATAATCTAAACACTCCAAAAAAGAGTTGGGATGGTAATAAACAATCCACTCCCAGAGAAAAAAGATTCCAGTCCAGAGGAAGGTCTCCTCAACAGAGAGATAGATCTCCAGAACGAGGAGGCAAGTCTCCCCAGAGGGAGCCCTCTGAGAAAAGATACAGCCTTAGAGATAGGGATAAATTGAGAAAACCTGATAGATATCAAGATATTGATACACGTCCCTCTCGATCTTTTCAGACTTCCTCACATAAATCGGAAAGAAGAGGACGGCCAGAACACAGGGAAGAGCACGTCAAGTCCAAAGACAAGGAACCTGCTCATCAAAGTAAAAAATTACAATTTCCAAAAAAGAAGGTAGCAAGTATTAGAATAAAACATGCCGAGGATACTGAGGACACAACTGAAAAACGGAGAGTGGGCCCAGAGAATGCTAGACAGCGCAGCAGAAGTAACCATAGCTCGCAACATCCTGATGAATCTTCTGGAGACAGTGGACACGAATGAATACATTCAGGTGGAAACTGCAGACACCAGGGTTAGCAAACCCCATAAAATATACAAAATAACATTGCGTATAGAGGGGGACAAAACTAGAAAAGTAAGGGGTCTCTTTTGGGATAAACTTTCGAAAGGCTATGACATCCTGTCAGCTGAGAAAGACTGGCCACCAGAGTTTGTCAGGGAGTGCCCTCATGGCGAAGAAATGATTATGCCTGCCTTCTCAAATCATATTCCAATTCATAAAAAATATACATTTGCAAGAAAATGGGCAGTGGCCCAAGCTCCTGCATTATATAAAAATCATGTAGGATGGGATGAGGATTCTCCTCCTCACAAAATCCAGTTAAAAAATCAACCCACTGCACAAAGGCAGTACCCAGTTAAACAAGAAGCTAAAAAGCAAGTCAGGGAGATCTTCGATAAACTTGAATATCAGGGGGTGATTGAAACATGCACCTCACAAATGAACAATCCTTTGTTTCCTGTCTACAAGCCAGACGATTCATCTCATCTAGTTTTGGACTACAGACACCTAAACTCCTGTTGCAAAACATTTTCAGTGCAAAACTCAAACAGTGCAGCACTAATGAATAACATCGTGCGCAAAAAATATAAAACGACATTAGATATCTCTAATGGATTCTTTTGTCAAAACATTGCACCTGAAAGCAGGTATTTGACCGCTTTCTCAATAATGGGGTCACAAAAACTAATCTGTCGACTCCCACAGGGATTCAAGAACAGCCCAGGATTATTCTCAGCAAGGGTAACACAGTTACTAGAAATATATGATGACAAGGCATTATCTTATGTCGGTGACATCTATCTCGCATATGATGACCTGGAGACACACTTGAAAACAGTGAACACCATAATACTTGGGTTCGCAGCTGAAGGGTACAAATTCAACTTTAAAAAGTCACAAATTGCTCACCTAACTGTCCTGTTTTTAGGATATGAATTATCAAGTGAAGGCAAAAGCCTAGCAGACAACTTCTTAGAGACGGAGAAACCATGCTGGCGGTAAAAGCCTCATTAAAAGGCGACTGTGCAGTATTAGCTCTTGACTATCCACTCAATAATACATACATAATTGATGCAAACTCCGTTCCTTTTGCTCAAATCCCTGGAGTGGGGGATAGGGTAATTCCAAACACGAATCGGAGGGCTTACTTGATTAAAGAAGCACACATGGGACAGGGTCTAAGGCACCAAGAGATCGTGAAATCTCTAAAAGAATTACAATCAGAATACTGGTGGCTGGGGATGAGCCTACAAAATTACAAATTTGCAAAGGATTGTCCAGACTGCAACAGAGATCGCAGTTGTGAACCGGACCAGACCACTGCCAGGACTCCTTTATTAGAAAGCATCAGGCTTTCTATACGCCGAAATCCAGACGGAGAAATGCGTCCTCATAATTATTAAGACTAGATTCACTTAGGATGTGGCCCCAGAGCTTGGCTGACGCCAGAACTGTTTTAAAAGATTTGCGAGTCTTTATCGGCTCATACGCAATTGGCATGCAACATTTTGACCAGGGTCCTGCGTTTTTCGTGTATATGCCATACACCATTTCAAATGCAATTTATGTATTTTGGGGTGGGTTGGAAAACACATGCATCGTTATATGTTTAGTATTGCTTAGTAATTAGTAATGATGGACATTAATACGTGGAGTGGGTATTGTGATTCTATCTAGGACCCTAATTCGATATTCCCGACTTATGCCCTTATGTGGTTATAACAAATAATATCCTTATAAAGGCATAAGAATCATATCCATACTTCGTAATAGCCAATGCGGTCCAAATACGGCAAGGCTACTCCCATAGACTCCTAGAAAGTACAACGCGTTCTTTAAACAAACCAAGCCTCCAGCAGCCTGGGAAATCCCCCTGCTTTTGTTTTGATTTGCACAAGAACTCCTGGAGTCCAGAAAGAACTGTTAGTTCTTAGTGACGTCTTCTGTCCAACCTTACGTCAAACTCTGCACCTTTCAGGTATAAATATACCAACGTTGCCTTAAGCAAACACACGGTGGTTTGGAGCAGAGCAGCTATCTACTTACCCGAAGCCCAGCTGATGCGAGAGCCGAAGGAAGCCGACCCTCCCATTTTGATGCACTGAGAGAGACGCTGTCTTTTTCTCTAGCCGAGAAAATCCAGCTCCAGTGTTTCCAGTCACCCTTGTGAGTTGCTGGGAGATCGAGTCCTGAGAAAGAGATACAAGACCTCCTTCATTCTAGAACCAAAGTACGGAGCTGACTAAACCGTTAAGAGAATTCTTGATTCAGATTCTTGGCAAAAACCAACTTAACTTAAACTGCAACTTACTTACTCCTTCCCAAGTATTAGGCCTAGGTCAGGTACACCGGGGTAGGCGTATCTTAGAAGCAGCAGTTGAGTACGTTAGTCAATGTTTTTATGTATGTATATATTTTATCCATTTTAAAGTATCATATGGCTAAGAAACCATATCAATGCTTTTACAGTATTATTTCATATTACTCCTTTTACTGTACGCACTTTACTTCATTATAAGCATTGCAACTGTGGCAATTAATTTCTTTTGCATGAGAAAGAAGACTGCTCAATAAATAACACCTTTTATTGAAAACGCCCGTCTCTCTATTTCTCTGCACTCTGGTGAAATTAAGCATGCATGATTGACTGAGTGAAATAGCTGTCTATTGTTTTCGCACGACCCTAGAGATATACTCTTTATTCTGAGGGAGCAAAGTTGTCATGTTTATGCGGTTGTCAGAAACTATTCCCTTCTTGTGTAAATCAGGAGAGTTAACTCTTTCCTGAACATTCGAGAAAGTTTCTAGTGACCTCTGAGCTAGCTGGCAAAACTAATTAAGTCTAATATAGTCAGTAGAGACCTAGATGACCTCAGTCCTACGTCTACACTGCTGTTTATATTATTCCAATGCGCAGAGCCTATTGGGAATATAGGAACTACACTACAGGAGATGACCTTTAGAAATCGGTCTGCTCCTTTTCCCCAACACTCGTGCTTGTGCTGGCATCCACCTTGTGGTAAATAAAATATTACCCTGACATAATTTCTAGGCATAAACATGCATCATGCACTAAATGAGAGGCAGAGTCCGTGGTGTCCAATTTAAAAGGGCTTTATTCCAATAACTCGAGTTAAGGGAGAATCTGTTCCATCACCACTGAGGTTCAGGAAGGGTCTTCTAACAATTATTTACAGAGTATGATATATATATGTTTAATCTCGTACATAGGGAGGAGCGCTCAAGGCAGAGCAGAAAGAATAAGAGATAAGAGCATGTGGGCGTGCATGAGGGTGTACACTTGATGAGTCATAGGCGAGTCATAGGTGGGTGGGTACATAGAGGAGGAGTTGCATGGCCAGCTGGAACTTTGCCCTACTTGTGCGCGCAACTTGATCATGACGTGCAATTGACGTGTAACTGGGGGGAGCTGACTTTAAGTCTAGTAGGGAAGCCTTCAGTGTCAGGGCGACCAGCACGTCTGGTACTATCTGATATCTTGAGTCAGGGAATGTATTATCTGAAGCAAAGGTCGCTCATCGCTAAGAGTCAGAGAGGGCATATATTTCTTCGTTCATTGCGTGGGGGCTGTGAGCTTTCTATGGATGCAAGTACTGTAATTTACTTATACGGAGACAGAAAGGCTAGGTCCCTATCTCTGCAGACGGGTTCTGTTTACCTTCTTCACTAGGCAGGAATGTGATTCTGTAGAGCAAGCAGATAACTGTTGTGCAAAATACTGTCTTGACAACCCTTGCTGGGCCTCTTTCGGCTGAGCCAGAAGTATGCGAGGTCAGGGATACGTAACTGTAGCTCTCAGAGTGTCTGGAGTCATGAAAAACACTAATTCAGAGACTGGTTCAGACTGAACCACAAAAAGGGTTCATCTCGATATTAAAAGTGTACAATGCAAAAACACATGGGCCTTAATGCTTAATGCTAACTTAACGTTTCTTACATGGGAGACTTGATGACTGGCATCCTAAAGCAGGACGTGATTGCAGAGGCCTTGTTATTCAGGCCACTACGGGAAAATGCATGGGAGACATGCACATACATTAAACATAGGGTACACGCAGGGGACACATTGGTCAGGCAAAATTTCATTTTCCTCATTCCCTCCTTGTCCCCTACTTTACCCTTCAGGACACATCTATATTCATGGGACCGTATATCTGATCATACAGCATCATTTGTTCATCCTTGATCCTTTGTATACGTGGATGTGGAACACAGGCAGTTGCACACAGGCCGCAAATGGCCGGGCCACACTGCAGACAGAGACAGCAACCGAATATCATAAGCAGAATCATTCCTAGGAACGACATCACTTTCCATCCCCAAGCCGATATCACACCCCAGAGCCAACTGGACCAAGTCCATGTGCCTGGGTCTTGATGTATATCATGAGCAATCTTGTGGAGCCTTGTTATTGCTGCATACACTGATGGCGCATTATTTGGGATGAAAATGCAACAACTAGAGCTGATCACTCTACAGGCTCCGCCCCTATCCGCCAGTATGACGTCAAGAACAAGGCGTTTCTGAAGAACAACAAGTCTCATGGCAGACTGCTCCTGGGTCAAGTTCGCCAGGGCAGATGCAGTCACATTCACAACTGTTTCAAGAGTCCTTGTTAACCTACGTATCAGTTTACTGTTTTGGACGGGACCTATGAAGAAAAAGAATCCTTTGTTGAAATCTGTATATTGCTCCCAAGCTGTTTCAGTCTGATCGATCCCTGAGGCATCAGTCTCTCTCCTTTGTCTAACATACTCTAGTCGTGAATCTCGATGGTAATGGGATGGGGCCGGAAAGACAGGTGGCAGCAGGAACGCTATATAACATGTCCCACCCCAGTCTAAGGGCAGATGTACATAGGCTGTCTGACCGCAAATGAAATAGGTATGGTGTGATGCTTTGAAAGAAGACTGTCCTTTATCATTAAACTCTACTACGGCTTTACACTCACTGTGTCCCATATGTACTGAACCCTTCTTTCTAACACATAAATCACCTTTTGCTGGTAGGACTGAAATAAACGGTGGACCTACATTTTGCATGGGCTGAACATTTAGCATTACAAAACTAACAGATGCATTTCCTTGCTCGTACTCTTTATTTTCTAGATCGGTTCCCTTCCTTTGGGGAAATCCGTCTTTGTCTGGAAAACATACCTCATTCATTACTTTATTCAAGTTTCCATAAATCCAGCCATCTTTATAAACTATGGTCTTTTTATCTAGTGAGGTCATTAAGGCAAACCATGCTCCACACGAACCATTGTGGGAGAACGGTAAAGGAAAGAAGGGCAGAACTCCCTTCGTCTTTTGATAAGGTGGCAGTTGGCCACAGACCCAACAATCAGTCGCATTGCTGGTCTGGTGAGAACGGTGTAACATTCGAATGAAGGTATTGTTACGCAGGGCAAGTCGATATGACAATTCATGGGGTGGCAGATCACTGAATGTATGCTCTACGGTATTGTTAATGGAAGAGTGCATGTGTGAGGCAAAAGGAGGAAAGAAAACATGTAGTATCAAACTGACACAGATTATAACAATGCACAGAAGAAAAAGAATAACCAAAGAAACTATACATCTACTGCGTAATATCTTGCAGTATTTTTCTTTCATCTTGTTCCTCTTACTATTCTCGTATGTGATCTTATACATGTCAGAAATCTAGTCTAACCGATTCACCATCGAGTGGACTTAGACAATTAAACCTCGTCTGACTTACTAGATCGTAACTTAGACCTATACTCTTGCTGGGGAGTCTTTTCTAGCAAGGGCGGCGCAAAGTCTGTATTGTCCTTAATGTCTTTATTCGTTACCAAAGTTCCAGATTGTCCAAAGTATTTCTTGCAGTGGTGCGCGTGAAGCCACCCCTTTCTTCCTTCCACTTTGATTGCAGTCCTCGTGATCAGTAGCACTAACTTTGGCGTCTTCCAACGCGGCTCAAGGGGGCTTGATCGATCAAAATTCCGAACAAAAACGAAATCCCCAGGGACTATGGCGTGTTCCTTGACCTGGGTGTTGTCAGGGAAGGCGGCAGCAACCTGTGAACGACAAGAGAGTAGTGCAGACATCAAGGAAGCCAGGTAATCTGTCAGCATGTTACTGTCAACATCAGTTATTTTCTTAGGCATAGGCGTACCCCACATATTTGGCGGTCTACCGAAAACCACTTCATACGGAGATAGGCCTGTTCTGGAATGAGCTACCATACGCATGTAAAAGAGGGCAACCGGCAAGGCTACCATCCAATCCACGCCTTTTTCTGCACAGATCTTCGCTAGTTTCGTCTTGATTGTCTGATTATGTCTTTCTACAAGGCCTGCTGCTTCAGGGTGTCGTACACAATGGAACTTCCAATTATATCCTAACAGAAGAGACACTTGTTTCATTAATTCAGAGGAGAATGGCTGCCCGTAATCTGAGTAGATGACACGGGGCAAACCATATCTGGGGAAGAACTCGCGCACCAATTGCCTGGCTGTTGTCACAGCAGTATAATCAGGAACTGGATACGCTTCTGTCCATCTAGATAGTGCACACACAACTACCAAGACATACTTGTAACCTCTACATCTGTTCATTTGGATATAATCCATCTGGAGGACCTCAAAAGGGTGGTCAGGAGGATGAAATCCGCCTTGTTCCACCGGAATGCCTTTACCTGGATTGAACTGGCAACAGATCATACATGTTCGTACTTTCTGTTTCGCTGCTGCACGCAGGTGCTTGTTAAACCAGATATTCTGTAAGCTGTCTATCATTGCCTTCTCTCCCAAGTGTGCTGGACTATGTGCTGTGTTTATCATTACTTGTACCATGGAATCTGGAAGAAACCATGTGCCTTTTCCTTTAGTCATCCAACCTTGGTCAGTCTGGACCCCTCCTTGTTTCTTTATTTCATCAGTAGTGGCATGTGTCTGTATGTCGAGTACATCTTGAGAAGGATCCCTGACTGTCATACTTTTTGTCAGTAATGGTACCTCTGTCCTTGTCGTGTCTGTTGGTGTCTGGGCTGTAAGTTTAGCTGTTCGGTCTGCCAGGTCATTACCCTGGGAAATGGTGTCTGTAACTTTGGTGTGAGCTTTGCATTTCAGGATAGCTATGGCTGTAGGTAAATGTATTGCTTCCAATAGGGCTTGAATAAGCGGGCCGTGCTGAACTTTGGCTCCATGAGAGGTTAAGAAACCTCTCTCCCTCCACAGTACTCCGAAATCATGAACTACGCCAAAGGCATATCGTGAATCTGTATAAATGTTCACTTTCAAGTCCTTAGCTCTTATGCAGGCTTGTGTCAGAGCGATGAGCTCTGCTGCTTGTGCTGATAGTGTGTCTATTCTTTGTGTCTCTATGACTTCAGTAGCAGTGGTCACGGCATATGCTGCTACTAACTCTCCTGCACTCGTTCTCATGCATGATCCATCTACATAGAGTGTTAGATCAGGGTCTGGAAGTGCAATATCTGTCAGATCTTGTCTTGGTTTCGTCACTATATTCATTACTTCCACACAGTCATGTGGTGGTGCATTTACTGTACTTGAGGGCAAAAGTGTAGCAGGGTTAAGAATGTTGCATCGTCTGATCTCTATGTGCGGTTGAAATAATGTCAGTTCATATCCTGTCAGTCTCGCTACAGTCAAATGTTGTGTCTGTGTCCTGTTTAAGACAACTTCAACTGCATGTGGTACCTGTACTGTCAGAGGGTGACCCAGCACTATCGAGTCACTTTGTCTTATGGCTAGGGCTGTTGCTGCAACCGATTTCAGGCACGCAGGCAGAGCCTGGGCCACTGGATCCATTGTACTAGAAAAATAAGCACAAGGCTTGTGTTTTCCTGCTTGATCTTGTGTGAGGACAGATAACGCTGTTCCATCCCGTTCAGTTACGAAAAGCATAAAAGGTTTACTGTAACTAGGAGTCGCTAGAACTGGCGCTTGACATAATGCTCTTTTTAATTCCTCAAATGCCAAGGTATGTTCTTGTGTCCAGGGGAGGACAGTCGAAGTGGCTGCCTCCTGTGTTGTCAACTGTATGAGTGGTTTGGCTAGATAGGCATACTGGGGAATCCATTGCCTACAGTATGAAGTGAGGCCAATGAAGGCACGTACTTCCTTTTGTGTCTTTGGCTGTGAAAGGTTAGCAATAAGCTGTATACGTTCTCGTGTAAGCTGTCTACCCTCCTTGGACAGCAAGTGTCCAAGGTACACCACTTGCTGTTCACAGAATTGTAACTTTGAGGGGGACACTTTGTGCCCCTTGTCAGCCAGAAAATGTAAAACTGTCAGTGATGCATTTTCGCAGTCTGGTTCAGATCGTGCTGTAATTAGGATGTCGTCTACGTACTGGAGTAGTGCAGTGTTGGTAGGCATGTCAATACTGTCCAGCTGTCTTTTTAATGCTTGACTGTAAATGCTAGGACTCATTGCAAGAGCGAAACTCCTGCCAATTATTCTGTTTACACTACGAGGGAAAAACTATTCATTTGCAAGCATGCCTTATCTGAAGTCAATGAAGCTTTCAGTGCTGACTGTAAGGAAGAGCAACTTGACCCCCTCCTTATATAAACATTTCACCGCGGCTCATCAAGTTTTTTCCTCTACACTGCCTTCCCCTTCATCGTGATGTCACCCACAGGGCGGTTCCTCCACCCTTTCAAAACTCTGAGAGCTAAGAAGAGCTGCCAAGTTACTGAAGAGAGAGCTTGGTCAAACTGCAAGCATTCTTTATCTGCATGCGAAGGAAGCCTGAGTCAGTTGGAGGACTGTCAACAACTGTCCGCGGAAAAGAATTGGAGTATGGCCAATAATAACAAGACAGGCACTGCTCGGCGCTCCAAGAGGGAAAAGCCCTCCCTTCACAAAATATCTTTCCCTGGGAGCCAGGCCACCTCAAGGTCGAAAAACACATTCTTTGTAATTCAAAACATATCTGTACCCAGGCCAGAGAGCTAACCAACATTCTCTAACTTAACTGAAGCAAATTTAAAACGTGATAAAAAGCATCCTAAAATCAGTAATTAATAAGGACATATTTCTTTTATTTCGTAACTTAGACACATGCTAGCATTTTAAAATAATTATATCATAAAATATTGTTACTAGCTGCAAAGGAAAAAAAGAAACAGAACAACATGGCATGGAAACACATCACATTTTACTTTTTGAAAATAACATGTGAAACACCATAATTTTGCATTGCATAACCAAGATTTTCATAATTAAGTGTGCAAGCTCTTCTATTCTACCTATTAAAAGGGCCAGATTCATCATTTTTCAAAAAGCCATGTTTTCTAATTGAGTGGATTAACTGTCACACGCTATTCTAAAGGGCAGCTTGCATTGGGAAAAATAATAATGTATATTTTGTAGAACCCATTTCTATTTTTAAAAAAAAGGCACACGGTTGCATTACACTAATTAAAAGCACATTCTATGATGGTCTGTTTTATATTTTCTTCTCAACCGTGAAAACATTAAAGCACCCTCCGTGCAAACCCTAATCTCAATCCGACTGGTTTATTTACAATTTACCGACCTCTGAGTCAAACACATTAAATCAAGTGTTCCAAGACAAACCCACACAAATACGCGGACGCATTTGAAATAGAATGTTAAATGAACACTTCTTTACTCTCCATGCAAAATGTTACCATTCAGTCTGCAAGCTGGCAAAGCACATAGGCAGACCCAGCAACCAATGAAAAAGTTAAATCGAACCATCATTCATCTAACACTCACTGACTTTTAGTGTCAGCTCACATAACCATGCATGTTAAACAGCATGTTAAAACAAATACTGCCTTCTCAATACAAGATATTAACCCTTTGGCAGCTGAAGCACAATCATTCCCCAATGACTGCAGTACATGGGAAAGTCATGAACTCATCTCTCCACGTTATCACATAACACGTACGCACATCTTCAAAACGTTTTCTCCAAGCACTTGAAAGAGATCCAGCTCTCTCCTGCCTAACGTAATGATAACATGCTCTGCACAAACCATAACCACATGGTGCTATTCACAAGCCATATTCACATGAAACTCAACAAGTTATAATAATGACATGCTCTTCATAAACCATATTTACAAGGAGCTATTTACAAGGAACTCCACAGTAAACTTATATGGCCGATGGGGGCGGAGGGAAATCTGCGTTTATGTAGTCCGGTGCGGGCTCTTCTAGATAGGAGGAAATAAAAGCCTCTGTTGCTGTTGGCTTCTTTCTACATACTCTAAAGGGTACAGGTGGTGGCGTTCGCGACCTACTGGGACTTACTGAGGTGGTCACTCTAGCTACTTATTCTGACAGGACGGGATAAATACCAGTAACGACGGCATTTCTTTCTCTATCAGTCTGTTCTGTTTTGACCCGCTCCCCCTCCTCCCGCAGTTCTTTTTCTTTAGCTTTTTCCACTGCTTGTTTAGTTCTCTCTGCTTTATTGAATTCTTTCTCTGTTCTCCTATGTGACTCTTTGCGCCATAACTCAATGGCATCTTTCTGAGAGGGTCTTGACTTCTTTTTCCATAGCGCTTCCTCTACTCTCATAATGCATTCAGAATCCCATGTTCCCGAGATAGGCCATCTATATTTCTCCTCTAGATCTTTTGTGTAGTCTACCCATAAGTCTAAAAACAAAATGGCGTCTAACCCATGCTTATTATACATATAATGACCAGGTGTGTCTCTAGGCGGGATGTTAACTGACTCTTCTAGTATACCTTTCCTGGTCCCTATCTGACGTAATTTCGAAAACAGTGGCATGTTGAAACCAACACAATGAAAACACAATACACAAAAATAGACTGAAACAATCAACAATCATTCACACACAAACAAATATTAAACACTAAAACAGTTACAGCCTAACCTGTAATAAAACAAGTACTTGAAAACAGTTAACTTTATGCACTGGAATACAGTACAACCATACCGGTCTCAGAAATGAGACACGTCTTTACCGTGCCCACGTTTACCGTGGACCCGTCTTTACCGTGTTCGTGTGAACGGACACGTCTTTACCGTGCTCACATGAATGAGACACGTCTTTACCGTGCTCACGTATAACGTGAACCCGTCTTGACCGTGTTCATATAAAATGAACCCGTCTTGAACTTTATGCATTCCCCATAGTGGTACTCACCGGGAAGCAGAACTTGAAGGCCTCGGAAACTCGATACTACGCATGCGCCTCGCAACAGGTGGGCCTCCGGAAACCTCAGACCTTGCTCTCTCACGGGTTGGGCTCTGGTTGGGATGTTCCGCGATCCTCACCGCCTCGTGTGGACGCCTGGTCGCAGTCCGTCTCCTCCGTGGGCCTGAGGGAGTAAGCAGGAAGTCCCGCTGGCGTGTACACTTTGAAGTCCGTCACGGCTGTAGAAGGGGGCTAGGGCTGGACCTACGTCACCGGCGCGTGGGGAAAGGGATAAGTCCCTATTCGGGCGCCAGATTAATGTGGTAAATAAAATATTACCCTGACATAATTTCTAGGCATAAACATGCATCATGCACTAAATGAGAGGCAGAGTCCGTGGTGTCCAATTTAAAAGGGCTTTATTCCAATAACTCGAGTTAAGGGAGAATCTGTTCCATCACCACTGAGGTTCAGGAAGGGTCTTCTAACAATTATTTACAGAGTATGATATATATATGTTTAATCTCGTACATAGGGAGGAGCGCTCAAGGCAGAGCAGAAAGAATAAGAGATAAGAGCATGTGGGCGTGCATGAGGGTGTACACTTGATGAGTCATAGGTGAGTCATAGGTGGGTGGGTACATAGAGGAGGAGTTGCATGGCCAGCTGGAACTTTGCCCTACTTGTGCGCGCAACTTGATCATGACGTGCAATTGACGTGTAACTGGGGGGGCTGACTTTAAGTCTAGTAGGGAAGCCTTCAGTGTCAGGGCGACCAGCACGTCTGGTACTATCTGATATCTTGAGTCGGGGAATGTATTATCTGAAGCAAAGGTTGCTCATCGCTAAGAGTCAGAGAGGGCATATATTTCTTCGTTCATTGCGTGGGGGCTGTGAGCTTTCTATGGATGCAAGTACTGTAATTTACTTATACGGAGACAGAAAGGCTAGGTCCCTATCTCTGCAGACGGGTTCTGTTTACCTTCTTCACTAGGCAGGAATGTGATTCTGTAGAGCAAGCAGATAACTGTTGTGCAAAATACTGTCTTGGCAACCCTTGCTGGGCCTCTTTCGGCTGAGCCAGAAGTATGCGAGGTCAGGGATACGTAACTGTAGCTCTCAGAGTGTCTGGAGTCATGAAAAACACTAATTCAGAGACTGGTTCAGACTGAACCACAAAAAGGGTTCATCTCGATATTAAAAGTGTACAATGCAAAAACACATGGGCCTTAATGCTTAATGCTAACTTAACGTTTCTTACATGGGAGACTTGATGACTGGCATCCTAAAGCAGGACGTGATTGCAGAGGCCTTGTTATTCAGGCCACTACGGGAAAATGCATGGGAGACATGCACATACATTAAACATAGGGTACACGCAGGGGACACATTGGTCAGGCAAAATTTCATTTTCCTCAGTATTATTTCATATTACTCCTTTTACTGTACGCACTTTACTTCATTATAAGCATTGCAACTGTGGCAATTAATTTCTCTTGCATGAGAAAGAAGACTGCTCAATAAATAACACCTTTTATTGAAAACGCCCGTCTCTCTATTTCTCTGCACTCTGGTGAAATTAAGCATGCACGATTGACTGAGTGAAATAGCTGTCTATTGTTCTCGCACGACCCTAGAGATATACTCTTTATTCTGAGGGAGCAAAGTTGTCATGTTTATGCGGTTGTCAGAAACTATTCCCTTCTTGTGTAAATCAGGAGAGTTAACTCTTTCCTGAACATTCGAGAAAGTTTCTAGTGACCTCTGAGCTAGCTGGCAAAACTAATTAGGTCTAATATAGTCAGTAGAGACCTAGATGACCTCAGTCCTACGTCTACACTGCTGTTTATATTATTCCAATGCGCAGAGCCTATTGGGAATATAGGAACTACACTACAGGAGATGACCTTTAGAAATCGGTCTGCTCCTTTTCCCCAACACTCGTGCTTGTGCTGGCATCCACCTTGCGGGAGCGAGCAGCGGCACGCGTGGTAATTGACCACATATGTCTTTCGCGCCACTGCTGCTCGCTCTTGCAAGGTGCATGGCCGCACAAGCACGAGTTCCTTCGAGCACATATGCATCATTTCCCTCCCCCCACCATTTCCGTATGCATCAAGTGAGTCAGACGGAGTCCTTTACATATTAAGTACTGTTTACAGTCCTCACCGAACGTCAGAATACATGGCGCCATTCAGCATTTGAAAGTGCTCGCTATATTTTCTAATGTTTTGCATTGAGTCACCTCTACTTGGAATTACCGCTTTCATAAATGTTTGTTTACAACCCTGCTTTATTTAATAATTGGCAGTAGCCTGACAAGGTTTCAGAAATAAATGGGCCTTTCAGTTGAGAGACAGCGCTTTCCCTGAGGTTCCGTGACGATTTTACTCGTGTTTGTAACATTGTCGTAAATACATAATTTTGGTATCAGTGAACCGCAAATGATCCATTTAGTATATCCTGGTGTTTTCGCTATGCTACGAGCAAGAGCACTCCAGTTACAAACACATTTCTGTTCTACCCATGGCATCCATCTTAGAACACGGAAGCCATTTTGTATTCCTTGCCCTCACATAGTCAATGGACACGCAATGACCTCTTTTCAATTAAGGACACGTAGGCTTTAGCCGGCGATTCACCTTGCTAGTGACACGTGCACCTTAGGCCAGCAACGCTGTGGCAGCATGACCCGGCAAGAACTGCCTCCCCAGCCTGAGGCCAGTCCTGCTATACTGGTTCTTGTGTTCGTTGGCCTGATCATGATTAGGCGGCCGAAGCTGGTAACCGTGCCCATTTACGACCCACAAACATCTCTTATCCTGTCTTTCTATCTTCTGCACCTGGCTCTGCTCCTTTCCTTCTGGGCCTTTATTAGGGGGAGGTAACGAAATTTACGATGAGGCGGTCCGGGTCTTGAATGAGAAATTGACATGGGATTATGATGGAATAGTGGGAACCCCTCATTCGTAATGTTTTGACATCAGATACTGTTGACGATTCCTGTGCAACGCCAAATATTTATTGTTTAAGACACGAATGTTTAGAACTGTGGTAACATGTAAAGAATTTGCCCCGAGCAGAATATTTAGTATATAAGGAACAACCCTCTTTGTACAAATTGAACAGGCTCCTAGACACTGCCCCTGTGCAGTTTCTGTGACTTCTGTGTCCCTGCAGTAATAAACCTTTGGTCTTTGACGCCACCATCGAGAAGCCCGTGTTTCTGTTTGTTTGTGCACCGAGACAGGTAGAACTCCGGGGTCTTCGGGTGTTATCCCTGACACCTCTGGACAGAACCAAAAAGTCTAATACTCCAATTGGCGCCCAACGTGGGGCGACGTCATTCGGTACCAGTCCAAAAGCCTGAAGAGTTCGAGGAGCTTCGTGTGAAGATTTCAGAGGGAGGCGCCCCACTTCATCGATCCCGGCATATCGCAAAAGTGGCCCGACGTTCTCTTCCACGAGGGTTCCCGTTCAGACGGCTGCAGTGGTCCGTTGCCTTGACCGTCGCCCTGTCTTGGACCCGAGGTGCAGTCCTCAGTACGGCGAGACGTGACGGGTTTCTCCTTGGTGACGTCTTCAGTGCCTCAGTTAAGTATTTTGTGAGGGTTGCTCCTGTTTGGATAATCCTTTTAGTTCTCAGTTCAGTTCAGTTCTGTAAGATTATCACTGGTTATTCTGGTTACGATAATCATTCGGTTCAGTTCAGGTATCGATACATTTATCAGTTCTGGTAGGCCTAAGTTCTTGGTTCAAGTGCGCACCCTTTTGTTTGTATTTTGTCTGTTCTGTGTTCCGGATTATAAAATGGTAAGTCGGGAAAATTGTATGTTGTCTTGTTTTAGTTGCAACAGTGATTCCCAGTTAGAGGACTCGTGTTTGGTTCCTCCGATTGGAACTCCTCTTTATGATCTATATTGCAAATTTGGTGTGGGCCCTATCTCTTATAACGAGGTATGGATCCACTATACAGAGAAAGATGGTGTCCTTAGTTGGCCACTACATGGTAGTTTTGAACCTGAAGTTCTCGATAATCTAGAAAGAAGGTTGTTTAAGAAGAAAGCCCGGCCGGCAATGTTTGATTCTTTCCGTTATTGGCGAAAAGAATCTAAACAGAGAGAAATTAAAAAGTTGAAGAAAGAACAGAAAGAGCAAGAGTTGACTTTAGAACAGTCTGCTAAGCAGCTGCAACTCAACAAGTCTGAAAAAGCGATGGAGGTGGCCAATAGAGAGCGTAATTTAGCGATAGACAAGTGCTATCCTGCTTTGCCATCGAGTACGGCTAAGATAGTAGAGGACCCTGAAAAGGATCCCCTGTTGTCTTACTTGTTACGATCGCCCCCACCGTATGCACAGGGTGCTACGGCTCCACCTATACCGAATGTTCAATTACCGGTTGCTGGACAACCTGGTGTCCCTGTTCCCGCTCCCCTGAATCAAGTTCCTGTACCTCCTGTGGTCAATATTAATGTTCCTTCGACAACCCCTCTTCCAGGGTTGCCGGCTTCTTTACCTATGCCTGTGTCGCTCACACCTGCTAGTTCACAAGCTATTTTGCCTGCTACTCCTACTGTTCCTAATCTATCTGTTCCAACTGCTACTCTGTTTACTGCCTCTGCTAATATTATGACTCCACTTTCTGTTCGTCGGAGAATCACTGATTCTGTCTCTAATATTCTATCTCCCTTCTATAAAACTCTGATTAAGACTCCTACCTCTGACTCTGTGCAGAGGCGTAGCCAGCTTCCCAGTACTGAAGAAAGAGGAATATTAGATTCCACTGCTCTTAGATGGGTTTCAAAAGTTGGAAGATATAATGTACAAGATGTATTAGATACATTTATGCAATGGAATGAACCGACACAACGATATGTGTTCGATGAAATGTGTTTCCTTCTACGTGAGGAATTGGAAGAGGATGACCCTGAATCAAATCTAGGAGAATTAATTAATGTTCAGAAAGAGTTTGCTGCAGGTATGATAGTTGGTCAAAATATAAAAGAAGCGATGGAACTGGTTCTAAGTTATAGGAATGACCCATCCCTTCGTTCACCAAGAGAGTTAGGGAAACGTAGTACGAAACAAAATCGTCAATACCCGATGAGAGAGGTTCCACCAATTTGGCGTGAAGCTGTGCAAGCTAATGCAAACCTTGGTATTGCAGCCGCTCCGGCCCAATTCCAGAGAGTATGGATACATATTCCATGGAAGCGAGCTGAAGTATTAGCAGTGAAACAGGCCTTGCCAGATCCGCGTAAAAATCCTGCAGGGTACTACAAAGAGTTGGCTCAAACAGTTGACGCTTGTGTATTGAATCTTGCTGACATAGATCTGCTATTTGGTAATGTAGTACCGCAACCAATTTGGGCTAAAATTCGTAAAGAGAATCATCCAGTTGCCCTAGGTGGTGACTGGGCAGCTATAATTGCAGCGGATGGTCAACAAATAGGTGGTTCCAAACCAGAACCCCTAATTGCTAATTTGCCTGGTAGAATAATCGATTTAATGAAAACCTTGATGCCAGCATTGCGCGTTAACTGGGACAAATTGTCCGTGTGCAAACAAAAGAAAGATGAAAGCGTCTCCGACTTTTTCACAAGATTCGAGGAGACTTTCGTGGATCATAGTGGTCAGGATATGAGCACAGAAGGAGGCCAGAGATTATTTGTTGATAAATTTGTGCACAATCTGTTGCCAGAACTTAGTGGTAAATTAAAGAATTCTGAAAGTGCGTGGGCTGTCTCTACGACTGCGCAAATACTTGCGACTGCCCAGTACTATGAAAATAGGGATAAAGAAGAGAAGGAAAAATCAGATAAAAAGACGAAAGATTTAAAAACTAAAGTACTTTTACAGCAAGCTTATCCGCCTCGCACGAATCAGACTAACATGCAGCAAGGGTCATATCAAAGAACGGATTATAATTTTCAAAGGCCACAATACCAATGGAATCAATGTGCTTATTGCAAAATGGAAGGTCATTACAAAAATGAGTGTCCAGTTCGAACGCAAAATAATACTGCGGCTGCTCAGAGAGGTCGTGGTAGTTCTATGCAAAATTCTAGAGGTCGAGGAAGAGGTGCTATGCCTCCGCAGACGAGTGATCGCCCTTCTAATTATTTCGACCAGCGAAATGGACAATCTGCCCAACAGAATAGGTCTCCACAGTATCATGTTGAAGACTATTATGAAGCTAGTGAGGAAGGTCAGCAAAGTGAGTACTAGGACAGCCATGGACAAAGAGAGGGAGTAGTATCAGTTCCAGTAGATCAGAGTGGGCCTTATGTCGCAGTAGCAACATCAGGTATAGTCGAACCGTTTCTGTTGGATACTGGTGCAGCAAAAAGTTCTATCATACATGCGAAACTCCCTGGCGCACCTTTGTCTGGCTCAACAAACGTTTCAGTAGGTTTTTCGGGCGCCCCTGTTCATAACCCTGTTTCTGGTCCTTTGTCTATTTCTGTTGGACCCTGTCAATTGAAAGCACCCCTGATTTTGACGACAGGTTGTAACGAAAATCTGCTTGGTTTAGACTTGTTAAAACGCCTATATGCGACATTATACTGTTCTCCAGAAGGAGTACAGCTTACGTTGGGTAAAAGAATAATCTCTCCGATGTACTTGTCGATGGATGCGCTCCCACCAGAGCTGCGTTCACTCCCTGACACTCTTTGGGCGACTGGTCCTAATGATGTAGGTCTATTGGAAATTCCACCCTATGTAGTAACTTTGAAAGCAAATGTCAAACTTCCACGAATTCCACAATACAGAATCTCTAGTGAAGGTGAGCGTGCGCTCCTACTGATAGTGCATGATCTGATTGAGAAAGACGTTATAGAAGAAACTAGAGGTAATGTCTGTAATAGTCCTGTACTGCCTATTTTGAAACGAACTGATCCAACAAAACCTCCAGTATATAGGTTTGTAATTGATCTTAGAGAGGTTAATAAAATTGTGATTCCACAGTTTCCTGTGGTTCCAGACATTACTGCATTGTTAACGTTGATTCCTGCTACAGCAGCATGGTTTTCGGTTGTCGACTTGAAAAATGCCTTTTTCAGCATTCCGATAGCCGAAGAAAGCAGAGATATCTTCGGTTTCTCTCTAGGAGGACGAAGCTTCAGGTTTAAACGCGCTCCACAAGGCTATTGTGAAAGCCCATCCATTTACAGTCAAGCATTAAAAAGCCAGTTAGATTCCTTCGTACTTCCTCCTGGTTCTGCTTTAATACAATATGTTGATGATCTTCTAGTGGCTGCTGATGACAAGGAAACTTGCAAAACAGCTACGATTTCTTTATTGCATCATTTGTCAAATTTGAATCACAAGGTGTCACCTTCAAAAATGCAATACTGCTGCCAAGAAGTGACCTACCTAGGTCATCTCTTGTCAAAGGAGGGAAGGAAGTTGACCCCAGAGAGAATAAAGGCAATTACACAGATGAATGTTCCTAGCACGCAGAGAGAAGTACGTGCCTTTTTAGGTATTACCTCATATTGTAGGCAATGGATCCCAAATTTTTCTCTTTTGGCAAAACCATTGGTAGCCTTGACTGGGAAAGGTGTTCCGAGTCCGGTACCATGGTCTGCTGAATGTCAGCAGAGTTTTTCTGAGTTACGAAATGCACTGTGTTCAGCTCCTGTATTGGGTACACCCGATTACAGTAAGCCTTTCACGCTCTATGTCCATGAGAGAGAAGGTTGCGCGTTGAGTGTGTTGACACAGAAATTTGGTGATAAACAACGCCCTTGTGCGTATTTTTCATCAACATTAGATCCAGTAGCTAGAGCGTTGCCTAGTTGCTTGAGAGCTACAGCCGCAGCTGCAGCCTCCATTCGACAATCTGCTGGTTTAGTAATGAACAACATGCTAGTAGTTATGGTTCCTCATGCTGTAGATACACTCATGAACCGAACCAAGACGCAGCACCTTACCAGTGCTAGATTATCAGGTTATGAACTGACACTGTTAGCGAGTCATATTCAGATCAAAAGATGCAATGTATTGAATCCAGCAACATTGTTGCCGACTAGCCAAGAGTCGAGTGATTCCGAACCACACGACTGTTGTTTCAAAACTGAGGAAGAAACAAAAGGACGAATTGATCTAAAAGACACTCCGTTATCAGATCCAGATGGAACGTTGTATGTTGATGGGTCTTGCTTCAAATTAGAGAATGGTGATGTGACTGCTGCTTATGCAGTAACGACTTTGAGTACGATTGTGGAGACTGCAAGAGTGAGTCAGAATTCTGCCCAGGCTGCAGAATTGATCGCGCTAACAAGAGCGTGCGTTTTAGCTAAGGGAAAGAGAGTGAATGTGCTCACAGATAGTCAGTACGCGTTCGGCGTGGCCCATAGTTTTGGCCGTTTGTGGAAAGAGAGAGGTTTCATTACGTCCCATGGGACTAAGATTCAACATGGCCAGCTAGTTAATGACTTGTTGGAATCTCTAACCTTGCCGACTGAAGTTGCGATTGTGAAATGCAGTGCTCATAAAGCAATCACGGATGATGTTGGTCGTGGGAATGCTTTTGCCGATGAGACTGCAAAACAGACAGCTAGAAATATGATGAGTAGAATGTATGTTGCAACGTCTGCAAGATGGATTTCTGAGTCTGGAATGTGTGAAGACACAGTGGAAAGCGTGAAGGAAATTCAGAAAGAGGCGACTGAGGAGGAAAAGCTTGCATGGAAAGAGAGCACGGGTAAATTGGACTCGAGTGGGTGTTGGATTGACTTGTCGGAACAACAGCGTTGGATGTTGCCTGATGCGTATGTGCTTGCAGTAGTGACGATGGCACATGGAGCAGCGCACATCAGTTCTAAAGGGATTTGTAAGATGTTGGCTCCAGTTTGGAAGAATGATGGGATTAGTAAGTGCGCAGAGAGAGTGGTGAGGAATTGTATGGTATGCTTGATGCATAATCCTGGCAAGGGAATCCCCACACCTGCAGGTCATTTCGCTCCTCCCTCCTGCCCCTTCGAAGTGATCCAGCTAGACTTCATTCACATGGATCGTTGTAATAATCTGAAATACGTCCTAGTGGTAGTTTGTGCTTTCTCCAGATGGATCGAAGCATACCCGCTAAAGGACAATACTGCCTTATCCACTGCCAAAATTCTTCTTAAAGAATACTTCCCCAGATACGGAATGCCACGGATTGTATGGTCAGATAACGGAAGTGAGTTCGTAGGGAAAGTTATGCAGAGTGTGTGTGCCGGCCTAGGGATTAGACAGAAGTTTCATAGTGCGAATCATCCCCAGTCCGCGGGTTTAGTCGAGGGTTACAATGGCACCCTTAAACTGAAACTTGCTAAGATACAAGCGTCCACGGGTTTGTCCTGGCCAGACGCATTGCCTTTGCTATCAACAAGAGCAACTGTACATTCTAGAGTAGGGCTTAGTCCATATGAAATAGTTTTTGGTCGTCCTGCAAATGTTTGGGGGGTACCTAGACCAAAAGAATTCAAGCAGCTGGAATACCCAATGTTAATTGATTACCTTTTCGACTTGACTGCTAAATTGAGTCTTATTCACCAACAGGTTTTCGATGCATTGCCAAAGCCACCGGAGAGTCCAGGCCATCAGCTGAAACCAGGTGACCAGGTGGTCATTAGAAATTTTGCGAGAACGAAAAATCTTCAGCCCAGATTCATTGGCCCTTTTCAAGTCTTACTAGCAACGAGAACTGCTATTCGTGTGGCCGGAAGGAAGAACTGGATCCATACGACACATGTCAAACGTGTGCCTCTGCCACTTCCTTACGACAACTGGGTAAAGAAAGGAATCGGTGCCTCTGAAATGGAACAAGTCCCCAGGTTCATACCTTTCAGCGATGCAGAACTGATCACGGATTCACCAAATTCTGACTCTCCTCCTGAAACTGCTCTTTTGAACCCTGAGCATTTGCCATCTGCAAATGTAAACATTACAACGTCGGCTGAAAATACACTGTTTCCAGATCAGACAGCTCCTGCAAAACTGAGATACAACTTGCGACCTCGCAATATGGACAAATAAAGCAGGAAACTGCCTATTTTCAGATTTGAATTTTCTATACATTGCCTCCAGCCAGGAAGTTTGCTAATACTTTGTATTGTTTCTTTTTGTTTTAAAATTGCCTTGCCGTCTGGGTAGCCGTAGGGTCGTGGCTGTGTGCCTAGTTGAATCTGCGGGGGTCAGACACAAGGTCGATCTTTCTGTTAGTTCTGGGAACTCCCAGGGCTGATAGAGGCATTTTCATCTACGTACACATCATCAGTGGTCGCGAACGGTCGTAGAAGATGGAGCTTCCTGAGCTGCAAAGAAAGAATGTAATTTATGTTCGCAGAAATAGACTGTACCGAATACTCCACAGCAAATGCTTTCTAATGCAATGTGCAGTTACGTTTTTAATCGTTTTGATAACGTTGGTGGGTGGAATCATCTTCGGTGTGCATTTGATTTTCATGCCGGTAACTACAGTACCTCCCCTTGATCCTACTACTTCTACGGTTTCTTCTATGCATTCTTTTCACTCATTTCCTGAACACGAACAAGCTCGACGCTCAGAATTTATTAACAATACATTTGTACAGCTCTTGCATCAACACCAACTGGTAGTTAATACTACAGACTGCTGGGTGTGTGGCTTGATACCTCACACTATGGATAAAGGCATTCCCTATCTAGTCTTGCCTTTTAGCTACAATGGATCATTTCAGGCCTTTCAGACCATTTTTTCATATGCCCTTGAGACCTATCCTCCGCGTCCACCACGGTCCACTAAATACAACTCAGCCAACAAAGCTTTAGTCCAGGGAATTATTGACATGATTAAAGACGTCAATAATACTCCATCTTACCCTAGAGATGAATTACGGGTGTATTTGAGTTGGAACTCTACCGAGTATCGCCTTAGTTTGGGAGAAAGCAAGCGTAAAAGCTCCACTTCAGTTTGGGTCGTGCCTCACCGAGGTCAGGTCTGTTTACAAGGAAATGGGAGAAATCTGAGAGCTCAGCTAGGGAGGAGTGAGTGCGTTGAGACTTACGTATTTCCGTCTAACTCCTCCCCTGCCTTCCTGACTGCTAGGGGTACCTACTTCATCTGTCAGGACAGAGCATATACATGGCTGCCTGCTGACTTTTCAGGTTCATGTTATATTGCTCGATTGTTACCTCCGACATACACTGCTTCTTCAGATTATCACAAGACCAGAGTAGCAAGAGGTGTCTTCAGCAAGGAAGATACCGCTGGTCAGGAAGCTGGAGACTTCTTCAAAGGTTTCCTTCCGTTTTGGGGGCCTATGGCCAATAGTAGAAATCTACGTCAACTAACACGGGTAGTTGAATCTACTATCACAGAAACGGCTGGTGCCCTTAGTAACTTAACAGCTGAGCTTCAGGCGGATCGTCTCATGACGTTGCAGAACCGAATGGTTCTAGACGTAATACTTGCAGATCGAGGTGGGGTATGCAGAATGATCCAATCGAGCTGCTGTGTCTTTATTCCAAATAATGCTCCAACAGTCTATGAAGCGATCTCTAAGCTACACAAGATTTCCGACTCTATACACGTAGATAAGGGAAACTGGTCCTTCATGGAGTGGTTTTGGACTCTGGTATCAGCGTGGGGATGGAAGGTTCTGATGGTCATTGGTGCCATCCTAGTATTTCTGTTCTCGTGCTGCCTTATTATCCAATGTGGTCCCGCTTTGTGTAGTCTCTGTGCTGCAACCTGTTTCAGAAAACCACCTGCATTTGGAGAAAAGGTACGAGACAAGATGATGGTGCAACAACATGTCACTGACCTAATGAGCATAGAATTAGACTCTGACTCTGACATAGACTGAGTAATTGCCTATGTAAGGGCAAAAGGAGGTCTGAGGTTCCGTGACGATTTTACTCGTGTTTGTAACATTGTCGTAAATACATAATTTTGGTATCAGTGAACCGCAAATGATCCATTTAGTATATCCTGGTGTTTTCGCTATGCTACGAGCAAGAGCACTCCAGTTACAAACACATTTCTGTTCTACCCATGGCATCCATCTTAGAACACGGAAGCCATTTTGTATTCCTTGCCCTCACATAGTCAATGGACACGCAATGACCTCTTTTCAATTAAGGACACGTAGGCTTTAGCCGGCGATTCACCTTGCTAGTGACACGTGCACCTTAGGCCAGCAACGCTGTGGCAGCATGACCCGGCAAGAACTGCCTCCCCAGCCTGAGGCCAGTCCTGCTATACTGGTTCTTGTGTTCGTTGGCCTGATCATGATTAGGCGGCCGAAGCTGGTAACCGTGCCCATTTACGACCCACAAACATCTCTTATCCTGTCTTTCTATCTTCTGCACCTGGCTCTGCTCCTTTCCTTCTGGGCCTTTATTAGGGGGAGGTAACGAAATTTACGATGAGGCGGTCCGGGTCTTGAATGAGAAATTGACATGGGATTATGATGGAATAGTGGGAACCCCTCATTCGTAATGTTTTGACATCAGATACTGTTGACGATTCCTGTGCAACGCCAAATATTTATTGTTTAAGACACGAATGTTTAGAACTGTGGTAACATGTAAAGAATTTGCCCCGAGCAGAATATTTAGTATATAAGGAACAACCCTCTTTGTACAAATTGAACAGGCTCCTAGACACTGCCCCTGTGCAGTTTCTGTGACTTCTGTGTCCCTGCAGTAATAAACCTTTGGTCTTTGACGCCACCATCGAGAAGCCCGTGTTTCTGTTTGTTTGTGCACCGAGACAGGTAGAACTCCGGGGTCTTCGGGTGTTATCCCTGACACCTCTGGACAGAACCAAAAAGTCCAGAACTCCATCCCGTTGCCAAAGAATCTTGTGTGCGCCAGATGAATTGATAGCGCGTCTTTTATTCACCACGCACTTTTTTACTTTAGAACCGGGCAGGCAAAGGTGTACGTGCCATTTTACAACCAGATACAGCTATTCGAAACCCTAACGTTATTTTGAGAGGTGCCATCTATTCTGCGTCATAAGTATATGTAGATGCAGTCGAATTGTTTCTAAATATGGGAAAGAATTCGGAAACGGGTTTTTAGAAAGTTGTGGATAACCTGTAACAATTACGGAAGTGAAAACGAAAATGTCATTCTATGTTGAGGTGTTCCGTGTCCGGCCCAGCGTGCCTCAGCTGAGCCTCCATCATGGCTCCTCGATCAGTGTCTATATTTACAGCAGCCCCTTTCTGTGGTCCTTCATGCCTCCTTCCTTTCTGATGGGATTTTTCCTCACATTAGTTAATATTATAACCACTGTTATCACTACAGGGAGTCAGAATTGTTTCTTTTGAGCTACTTCCGAAAGGCAGGGTTGCTGAATCCCAAGGCTGGCTAGTTTTGCATCCACGTCATGTGTATTTCTGCACCTCCCTAAACTTCCTGCCTATTCATCTTGCGGCTATAGGTGGTTTTTCACCCCAGTCTTTTCTCGTCACAATATTCTCCAATTGCTTAGTTCTCTGTTTTCTGCATGTCACTCTCTCACTCTATTTAGACCAAAGCCAGGGGATGAACATAGTATCTGCCCCAAAATGAGTTCACGGGCCCTCCACCTGCAGCAACGGTTTAAATTCAGCCCTTTTAGGGTTTCTGTGAGGGGTACAAAATCTGCAGGCGATTTCTAACCTGCGCGGGAAGATGACAAAATATACTTGGAAAAAAGAACTGCACCACAGATTTGTATTGCCTCGAGGTATCTTCAGGCCGCCACTTAGGGACAGGACTGAATCCTTGGTCACTCTGCAGCAGGATCAAGGATTCATGCCTTTGAACCACTAGGAACCAACTGACTCTTGGGACTTAACCGGTAGTGACGTCACACCAGGCCACTAGTTGCTAATTTAGCTCTACTTGCATTCTGGTGCTTGTCGTTGTGTTTGTGTCCATTACAATACAGGACCGCAAGTACCAGAATGCAAAGCGGAAAGGTGTGGCAGCAAAGAGGATTACATCTGATCCAACTTGGGGCTGTGGAGTAGGCGCAACAATGTCGTTATCATGGATGTAAAGGCTATACATATCAACAACGTAATATTTAATGTTGGTTTGGCGCCAAGAAGCCAAATGCTACGCTAACTTGTCATTTATAGCTTTTACAAATTACAGAAGTGCAATTTGAAGCGCTATACAAAAGTAGGAGCACTTATAACTGTTGTTATAGTACGAGTAGTTCTGTTCGCCCTATTCCAGATTATTTGTTTTTTTATGCCGTTTTGTATATTGCACTTGTCATTTTTAAGCAGTGTACAACATTGAATTACAACGCTCAATTTACAGATCCCAGAAGGATGGAAGGCTGAGTTTTCATTGCTGGGATTCTAATGCCCTTGGACAAACCACAATAATTGCTTTTGTCTATTGTCTATTCCTTTGAGAATCTTTTCAGTGGGGGGGGGGCAGCGAGTTGCATGTGTAAGCGTACTATGCTATAACTTCTCGGAGTACATCCGTGCACTTACTCACCCAGCCTTCTTTGCATTTAATTTGTGTACACTCTTAGGTAGCCGTGAACTCGACTATTCATTGCTTCATTGCATCGATCCACTCACTCACTGCTCCAAATATGGTTTCATGTTCACATTCACTCAATCACACATCCGGATAACACACACACCAAATTAAGAAGAACAAGCATTGGCATAGCCAATAGGTCTCGCTTTTGGGACTTTATAAGTATTTAGTTATGCAGCACAATATCCTTGGTGCAACAACGTCAACTGTTGCATGGCTAAACACTTATAAGGTCCCAAAGGCGAGACCTATTGGCTATGCCAATGCTTGTTTTTTCTATTTACAGACCAGCATTATAAAAGATAATTCATGAAGTAATCATAGGTAGAAGCAAATGCAGTGTCAGGGCCAAAGTGTAATTCTGTTTAAAAACATAACCTGTATAAATGCTAACATGCAATGGAGAGCAATCCTAGAGAAATCGTGTTTCGCGTAGATCGAGTATCATGGCTAAGGTGCAATAATCGTGTCTAAAATCAAGTCTTGAATACATTTTCAGGAACCGCATAGTGAAAACGTAGCAGCATATACTAGACCATTCGGCCTAACCACAGTCAATGCAAATCCTGTTGAAAGACTACACAGTGGTAGAGACGTGCTATGCCGGGAGTCATTCATGCAATACTCATGACTTAAAGCCACCCAGAATCGCAGCTAAAGTGTCGTACTCATGTCACACTGAAGTGCAGAAGGCGGAATTCTACAATAATCGTATTTTCAGGATCACCGTTGGCACAGATTTCTTAGGTGGCAAACCTGAAACCTTGATGGGCCTGAAACCGGCATATGTTAAGGAAGGAAACTATACAATCGCTTGGAAACAGTTCACAATTGATCCAAAGTTCTTTTTGAAGGAAAAACACGATTGAATTCCAGAGCAAATTGATTAATTTCTCAAGGTTGATGTATGAGTCCAGGAATCCACACAAAAGCTTAACCCTCTTTGGTTGTTTAAATAGGGTGGACCTTGCGGGGTAGCAACGCAGCACTCTAATTGGGGGTTTGAAACACAATACGGTATTATGCATGTTTGGTGAAAAGTTTCACAATTGCATTGAATTTCTCACATTTAGTCAGAGGAAGGTTGTGATTTGCCCAGAATCACACTATTTCAATCATGTACTGGAGCTGGGATTATAACCGATGTCCTCAAACTCCATAGTCTTCAGCTATAGCCAGAAGACTACACCTTCTGCTGTTCTTTACTCTAACTAAACCCATTAATCTTAAATCTCAAACCTAACCCTAAAATTTAACATAGCCCTTTCCCTTTCAAAAACCACGACACTTTTGTTAGCTCAGTCCCTAATGTTTGTTTGAATCTAGCCCTAACATAAACAACCACCCAAAAACATCCACTGAACTTTGGTAGCAATATTCCTGATAGATCTATAGTCTTGCCACAGATTCCTCTCATTAACAGTTTTCAGCTCCAGAATAGTCTGGATATCTTTCCCCCAGCAGTGTCTCTCCAGGGCCACCGGGTGACGCCCTGTGGTGTCAGCTGCCAGTCAGCCGCCAGGCCTGATGACAATGAGTGTTTTAGGTGCCACCTGATGCGCTGGCATCAGTTCCTGAAACCTTTTTTTGCACCCCATCAAGGTAGGCGGAAATGTACCAAGAGAATCACTGCACGCACAGTACACAGCGCGTCAACGCGCTGCCATACCCTGAGTTGTAATTAATCAGCTTTCAGGTTTTAATGTCTTTATTTCGATGATAAAATCATAAAAGACAAATTTGACAAAACATTCATGAACAATTCAAAAATCTCCACATTATACAAAATCTTATTAAAAAACAATGTCAGTGTATTATCAAATATGCAATAGGGCTAAAATCCACAGTTAAAATGTTATTAAACCATTATTGGAGAAACCAGACATTAAGTAATACTAATCGTAAAAGTAGGATTGACATATGCAAGAGAAACCATTTACACATTGCGCATTGTGATCATGGGGCAGTTAGATTCCTTCTAGCTCTGATTGCCCATGCCCAACCTAAATACTTGGCCAAACATATCACAATAAAGTCAGAGGTATTTGTTTTTAAAGCCCGTGTTGCGTCCGAGGATTTTCTACAGGACAAGCGTTTGAAGATGGGTTTTAGCCATTTGGAACGGGGTTCTTTATATTGAGGACAAGCGAACAGAAAGTGGCCCTCAGTTTCCTTGCATCCAGGGCAATATCTGCAAAGATTTGAGGAGGTTTTGTCCCAGGACGAGGTAAAGGAATTCAAGGGTAATGAGCCCACCCGAAATTGGTGGTACAATTTTTTGTCCATTGGCCTGGTAATAAGGTCCCAGTATGTCTCACGGGCAGGGTCCATCTTAAAGCTTAAAAAGCGTCCCGTCAAACCTTCAGAACTAGAAGCATGTGCCAAAGAAAGGCGGATTGAGGCCCAGAATAAACCCTTAAATTCCTTTTTCGAGGGGAAATTGTTAGTGCCTGGGGAGACCCATAGATGACTCAAGCCCATATCATACAGGCTCTTTTTCACTGAGCGAAGCCATGGAATTCGCTCCGAACCCCCCATAGCCTTCACCTCGGTTAGCTCCTTTGCAAAAAGTGCCAAATCCTCAGAAGTCCATAAGCGCCTCCAAGTGGACACTACTCTGTATCTTGCCATGTCCGTTATTGGAAGACAACCCGTGTCGTGGCAATGTGGGATCTGTGGGGTTGATTGGGGCAGCCCCACCAGGTTACGAAGAAATCTACACTGGATTCTGTATAAACTCGAAAGGTCCATAAAACCCCATAACTCTGCCCCATAGAGTGTGGCAGCATTAATTTTGACATCCTATATTTGTAGGGCAGGGGCGACCCTTTTCGTGATAGTTTTCTTTTGCTCACGCAAGAGACATCCAGTCAGTTGGGCAAGTTTTAACTGTTGGGTCTCTATTTGTGCTTTCCAGGACAATCGGGAATCCAGAGTGACCCCCAGATACGTCATTGTGTCGACTTGTTCCAGGTTAACCCCGTTTAGTTGTACACTACTACGTATTGGTTTTTTCCTGGAAAAAACCATAAACTTAGTTTTTCCCACATTTATCTGAAGGTCATTTTTGTTACAATATTCCTCAAAGTGATTTAAAGCCTGCTGTAAACCTCCCCTGGTCTTTGATAGGAGGAGGGTGTCGTCAGCAAAGATCAACATTGGGAATTTCGTCCCCGCCAAGGATGGTGCATCAGTGTTAGTGGACCTAAAGAATTTGACTACCTGATCAATAAAGAGTAAGAAGAGGGTGGGGGCGAGAACGCACCCCTGACGGACTCCTCGTGAGACCGGAAACGAGTCCGTAAATTGCCCTTGAGCCCCCCATCTTACCCTAGCAAAATTGTCTTCGTGTAGTCTAATGATCATCTCAACCAGTTCCCCCGGCATTCCTAAGTCCCTTAATACCTGCCATAATTTTCCCCTCGGCACCAAATCAAAAGCTGATTTCAAATCTATGAAGGCAGCAAAGATGGTGCCCCCACCAAGTATGACGACCTTCCAAAAGATCATGCAGAACCGTAGAACCTGGTCAATAGTACTTGTACCAGATCTAAAGCCCGCCTGTAATGGGGACAATATTCCTTCGAGTTCCATCCACCCATGTACCCTCGCCAGGATTATACGAGCAAAAACTTTTTGAAAGCAGTCAATTAGGCTAATCGGGCGATAGTTCCCTGGGTTTGATCTATCTCCCTTTTTATGTATAGGGAGGATCTCCGCCCCCTTCCATGTCTTGGGGATACGGGCACCTCTCGCTATGGTGTTAGCTATGCGTGTTAAATAAGGTACCCAAAGGCCTATGTTGGCTTTAAATAGGTCTGCTGGAATTTGATCCAACCCAGGAGCTTTCCCCCGCTTTGTTAAGCCTAGTGCAATCTCCGTTTCCGTTTCTGTAAAGGACATGATCACATTGCCAGTGGGTATTGCATGTAGCAAGTTCGATGTGGACATTGGGTCAACAACCTCTGAGCAAAATTGGGTGGAATAGTGATTTATCCAGTCTTCCGGGGATACATGGTTTGATGGAGTACGGAAGTCACCATCCTTTCCACATTTAACAATATCCCAGAATTTAGTCTGGTTATTAGATTTACTGGCGTCCAGAAGGTCCGCCCAAAAATCATCTTCCCATTCCCTCTTTGCTTCCCATTGCACTCTTTTGTACCTTTGCCTAGCCACCTTTACTGCACTCAGGTCTCTAGCTTTGACTTTCTCTATTAGATAACTATGGGCCTCCCTACACTCTCTGTTATACCATTTTGCTCTTGGGGCATTTAGATGCCCGGTGTTTGGCTTACACGGTTTAGAGAGAAGGTTATTAAGCTCAGAGAAACATTTATCATGTATGCCCATAATCTTATCTAATTCGCTATGGCCCCTCTCAACAACAACAGACCTCATGTTATTTAAAGCATTCTTCACCACATTTTCTATGTTGGCCTGAATCACTACATCATTTGATATGGTTGACCATTTCAGTCTCCTCCGGTCATTTGATATGGTTACAACCCCTTGGCCCCTAGGATCAGGTTCCACTAAACTTATCAGGTCATGCATTTTAAATTTCAGGGACAGTGGGTTGTGGTCGCTTTCCGGACGCATAACAATTTCCATATCAACAATTAGGCTCCAATATTCCATTTTTAAGAAAATATAGTCAATACGGCTCTTTCTGACACCATTGTCGAAGGTGAAGTTGGCTCCAATGTCCGATTTGGTACGACCGTTTACGGCCCTTAGTCCCCAAGTGAGGCAAAAAGCAGTCCAATTCAGAGCAGCCTCCGTCGCTTTAACTGGTATTTTGTTAGAAAGTTCTGGGATTTTCCATGTCGCATCTTCTGCAAACCCCCAATTATCCTCCGGCAGGTACAGTGGCTCAATTGTACAGTTGATGTCACCTGCTAACATAATAAATGTGCCTTTGTTCCAGCCCGTTAGTAGTGTATCTAGGGCACCTATCAGCTTGGGGCATCGTCCACCAGGGAGGCCTCTAGAGTATATGTTAATAATAAGCATGTCCTGTCCCCCTGCTTTACTCAACCTTATAGCCAATATATCAGGGTTATCCACATACAATTCGGAAACTGAGTAACACCAGGCCTGTTTTACCCATATAGTCAGTCCCCCTGACGCCCGCCCTTTAGTGCCTTTTATTGCTGGTTTGAAAAAGTTTACAAATCCAACCATATAAAACGGAACAGTGGCCCAAGTTTCTTGCAGAAGCACAACCTCATGTTTACCTATGAACTCCAACCAGTCCTCAGAAACCAGACGTGTCTTGGCTCCAGCAACATTCCAAGACACCATGTGTGAAGTTAGTATGTCTATTTCTGCAAGATTGTTACTAACAGTGGCGGGGGAAAGGGGGCTCGGTGAGCACGCACTTGTTGGTCTGATTTCTTCTACATTAGAAGTGGAGACCTCTTCCCCAGCTAGCCCCCCCTGTGTTCTAGTTTTGTTATGGAGCAAAATCTGTTGCTCCCTTATGAAATCCGAGGTAGGGAAGGATGGGTTATGCACTCCTTCCCCATTCCCTATAACTAGATTTGGTAACTGGGTCGGTGCACATAGTCAGTCAACCCGTTCCAAATCTGACAGTGCCTCGAAATGGTTAAAGAGAGGGGGGTAGTATGGGGGGTAGGGAGTTATAGGCTCTCGAGGCCTCCCCCCTCTAGATTTCCAATGATTGGGGCCCATTGAATAGTTATGGTACATGTGGGGGTAGAAGTAATCAAGGTGCAAGGTCTGGACATCACCGAGACGGGCAAATCTAGCTTTCCTTTGAATTCTATCCACCACCCAGGGATCTTTAAAAGAAATCAAAATACAGTCCCCTTCCAGGTCTTTTTCACCCTTGCCTACCCAATCAACTCTCCTTACATAGAGGATTTCAGTGGGGGATGACGGAGGGAGTGGACGATGTTTGTTTAGCCAGAATGTGACCTTGTTCCGCAAGTCCCCTTGAGACTCTTTGATGCCCTCTCTTAGAGGGGCCACCCCAGTTAGGACGATGGTGTATTGTGACGCTTCTGGAGGTAGATTAACTCTGGGAGGGTGTCGTGTGTTTCTGTTATCTGTCCTCGGATTCCTTTCTGGATGGAGGGTTTTCTTCTCCTTACCCGATTATGGTGTTTGCACTGTGGTATTATTTATTTGTTTTAGCGTGCCGTTCGCTAAATGTTGTTTCGCTGGCGCGTTATTGGGAGCCAATGGGGGTTTGACCTTTGGTATTTCTTTAGTAGGGGCTCTACTGACAGTAGTCGGTGTAGCAGCTGCTGATTTTGCCCCTATTAGTGGCTTCTTATTATTGTGGGTAGTTGATGTCCCTGAGGGGATTGTTGTGATTGACCCCCCATTTTGATTAGCCCCCCCTGTGGAATTATGACCCCCTGTCTTAATACTAGAAGTTGTGAGTTTTTGCAAAAGGTCCATGTTGATATTGACGGCTGCTTCCAAAACATCTATTTTAGCGGACATTATCCTGGTTCTTTCTAAGACCGGAAGCAATAAGATTTTAAACATTGCTTCCATCTTGGCCAACAAGACATCGTCACTGCTAAAACACGTTGGACAGGGGTTAGAGGACCCAGAGTGGGCTAATGAGGGACAGTACACTATTGGGGGTTCTTGGTTGGTCTGGGAGTGGGAGGAGCTCGTCCTATTGACGTGATCTATTTTGGGTTGTTTTTGTTCCTTTTCTCCCTGTGGACTTGAGACGTGTTTTCTTTTCCGAGAAATATTATTAGTGGTGACTTGTTGCAAAACGGGCATACTGGGTAAGGTAAGAACATTTGATTGTGAGGCGCCAGACGTGCTACTCTCGTCGTCCTCAAAATTTTGGCTATCAACTTCTAAGCTGGTCAGGTTATCGGAGTTCAGTTCCATATTTTCATTGGCCGTGGTTATTGTGGCTCCATCACCATCTGCATGGACTATTACTTCTGTCTCTATGGTAGAAATACAATTAAACGCTGCATTAGTTAAAGGGCTTTTAACACGGGCCAAGGCACCTATAGAAGAGCGTTTCCCAGTGACTAAGTCCAGGGACAATCTATGTTCTACCAGTTCTATTTCTTTTTCTAAAATTCCTGTAGCTCTAGAGATAAAAGCATCAAGAGGACCTGAGACAACACCCTTTGAAGTTTGTATATGCACTAAGCGCTGTTTACCAGATCTTAATAACATAATTAGGAGATGATGTTAAAGCCTATAGATGTAACTAAATGAGGTATTACAGGATATAGATTGAACCAGGACTCTAGGCCCAACCCAACCTCGTCCGACCCCGGACGGCCACAGACGGTCCCGCCCTTGTCCCGGGCTTCTCCCGGCGCCCTCCCGCGCGCTCCCGCGCAGCGGGGAGGTTTCCTTCTTTTTATAGTTTTGCTGGGAACGCCGAGGGGGCGAGGCCGGCAGGGAGAGGAGCCCAGCTGGAAACGGGCGCGCGGGGACTCCTGGTCCGTGGAGTCCTCCGCTCTACCCTCGCAGCCCTGCTGGTCAGATGAAGCCCCTTGAAGTTAGACTGCTGCTGTGAATCCGCGAAGCGGGACCCGCGAAGCGGGTCCGGCGAGGAGGGGCGGCACACAGCAAGCAGAGACAAAGGTGAGGTGTAAGGTGCGCCGCGTTAGCAGGAGGAATCCACCGAAGGTAGGCTCAGCTGTCTTTTAACTTTCCCAGAGATGGGGGCGGGGCCGGCAGGGAGAGGAGCCCAGCTGGAAACGGGCGCGCGGGGACTCCTGGTCCGTGGAGTCCTCCGCTCTACCCTCGCAGCCCTGCCGGTCAGATGAAGCCCCTTGAAGTTAGACTGCTGCTGTGAATCCGCGAAGAGGGACCCGCGAAGCGAGGAGGGGCGGCACACAGCACACAGCAAGCAGAGACAAAGGTGAGGTGTAAGGTGCGCCGCGTTAGCAGGAGGAATCCCAAAGGAAGAGGGCGGGCAGCGCGTAGTCTTCAGTAAGATTATGTATCCACCAGAAATAATGTTACAGAAGGTAGGGAAACTTTACTTCTGATATATACATCTTACTGCAGTTTCTTCACCATCTGAATAACTCCTTACACAGTACCCAGGGGAGGTGGGTTTGAGCACTGTGATTTGCTAAGCACTACTGCCTGACTTCCTTGCACAAAGTATAAAAGGATGTCTAAATGACATCTGGGCTACAGCCAAAAAAACAAGAGAAGTGGTCAGGACCAGGGAAGCGGCCATGGACCTAGTGGCATGGACACAAATGCCGTCCAGAGTATCCTTTTGGGCCGAGTTTTGAGTGTGAAATAGAGGATTAGGGGGCATATCATCAAGGACCGGCAATAATTATCGGTAAACGCACTTAGCGCTAGGATAATTATCGCCGGGTAAAGTGGAATTTTATCGCTGAGATTGCGTGCTATCAGCAACGCTTATCTCAAAAGTGATAAAATTCCAAGCGCTAACTGCCAAATGTGAGATTATCGCTGGAAATCCAGCGATAATCTCACAAAGTTTGGCGATAGGTTGCTGATAGGGCAAGGCATTCTTAGCCATGATATCCACCTTACATAGGATATCATGGCTAAGTCAGTCTTGAAGCAGGCGTAAGGAAAGTAGCGATAACAGAGGTTATCGCTACTTTGCTTGTCGCTCTGCAGGTTAGCGTGCCCATTGATAATTGGAGAAATGTCGCTTAGCGACATTTCTCCAGTTATGTCAGGGCAGGAACGCCCACTTTGCATCTCATTAGAGATGGAAAGTAGGGCGTTCAGAAAACAGGATCTAATGCAAGGTTTCACACGATAGCGTGACCTTAATGATAAGGCGATAAAATGATCGCCGCTTTTCGTCCGAAAACGGACGCAAAAGCGGCAATAATTTTTAATCGCCTTGTTGATGATAGGCCCCTTGGTTACTGTGTTGGCTCCCTTGGCTTTGGCAACGCCTACAAATAGTTGATCTTTCACTCTACCATGCCACGTGTGCTGAATGTAATATAAAACTCCACATGTGTGGTCCAGTCTCTGCAACATTGTTTCTTCCTTGTTTGTTTGAGGAGGAAGTAAAAAAAATGGAATGGTAATTTAGTGATTCATATGAAATACACGTGCAACCTTGGATAAGAAGGACCGTTGGGAGCGAAAGACCAGCTTCTCTGTGTAGAAAACTGTGAAAGGCAGAGGAATAGAGAGAGTCGGAAGTTCTCCGACCCTAAAGGTAGAAGAGAATGCTTCCAGCACACTGTCTCCAAGGTCAGGAGTTGAACCAGCAACTATGTGTAGGAAGCTGGAGTATGATGTAGTGTGGCAGGTTAGGCTTCACTCTGCAATACTCTAACAATACCCCAAAGATGGTCCTTGGATTCACACTAATCAATCCTTAGCTCAGTCCTGGTAGCGCGGCAAAGAGTAGCCAGGCTTTACTAGAGGAAACTGTGATAAGCATTTCAGAGTAGCAACGTGGACGATAAGGAATTGACAGGAGTCCAAAGAAATCTGACACCAATTTTTAACAAGCATTTGCAAAGCAATAGGTCTTGCAATTACATTGTCTTAAGCTATTGGCATTGAACATGTTATTGTTTTTTTTCCTTTCGTGAAGTATTAATCAAATGGTGTAATTGAAAATGACAATAGCTCAATTTGTTGTAATTGCAAAATCAATTGGATTGCATTTGTACTATAGTACATTCTCTTGTGAAACTCCATATTCTTTTACAACACATCAGCTAATATACCAGGGAAACATCACTTACAACGCAACTTTTACCACGCGATGCTTTTACATCGCAACTTTTACAACGCAAACCATTACAACGCATTGCGCGGGGGGGCACTCTAGGATAGGTAATATATTTAATTTACTATCCAACACCTTCCCTACTATCCACGGGGACTGGAGTTGGAATAGTAAATTAAATAATTCACTATCCAGCGCCCCAAAGCACTATGCGTTGTAATGGTATGCGTTGTAAAAATTGCGATGTAAAAGCATGCGTGGTAAAAGCATGCGTTGTAATGTCGTACATCCAATATACCTATAGCCGGGGTATCAGTTACCCCTGGAGGCAGAATTGTTATGTCTTATTAGGGGTAGGCTGTGTAACCCGAGGGATAGCTCTGCTGTGGCAGCCTGCGCCACTGGATGAAATGAGGAGCAGTAAAGCAAGGAATAGCTCTGCTGTGAGCCTGCAAGACTGGAGGAAGAGGCTGTGTAACCCGAGGGATAGCTCTGCTGTGTGAGCCTGCAAGACTGGAGGAAGAGGCCTATTGCATTGCAAATGCTTTTTTTGGATGTCTTTCAGAAGAACAAACTCAGTCACTCATATGTGTAACGCATAGTAAACTCATATTGGCTTAAGCGGCGTTTTATTAAATTGATTTTCACTGCACAATTGCTAATGGTATTACTTCAATGTCACTAACCTGTTTTGCAATCTCTTTGTAATATTTTACGGCAAAATTTTTTGCTGAAGTTATCCGATAATATAATATTTTATATTTCTATTGGGTATAAATATTTACATAGTGAGTTACTCGGAGAGTAAAGACGACTCACCATATGCTGATATGTTATAGATGGCCCTTAAAGGGGACTCCTACGCTTTGATAAAGTGTTCAAATACATCCATACAGCCCTCTCAGCATATCGTAAAAGTAGCTATATTGCAGTGCCAGATTTCCAGTCCTGTCAGAGGTTCTCAAGACAGACACCCAGGCCACGGGAATCTCTGCTTGGGGGTCAGGGCTGGCGATGCAGCAGGGGGCACAGCAGGACGTAAAACACTGCTGTCAGTGTGAGCGGGATCTCCACCACAGCCGAGCAGCACGGAAAGTTCCCGAAATGATATTTAAATTCTAGTTAGTGCTTTAATAAAAAAATAAATCAAGAGTAAGCTGACTGGAGCCTACCGAGTCCGCTGCGGCACCACCCTAGCGGCAGTGAATGCAACAGCAATCTAAGGCTCAGCAGCACTGAGCGCTCCCCTTCTCACTCCGGCACACTGGCCTGCGTGTGCTTGCTTAACCCCTTCCGTGCGAGCACATTCCCCTGCTGTGCTGGGGGGCGGGATGGCGCGTACAGCGCCCAGGTGCTCATGACGAGGTCAGCTCGTCATGAGCCACGGTGCTCCGGTGCTCATGACGAGCTGAGCTCGTCATGGCCTCACCCCTTTCCATGGAACGCCCAGCACAGCAGGAGAATCAGGCCAGCGTGCGAGCGTTCCACAGAATGGGCGCGCGCAGTGGCTCATGACGAGCTGACCCCGTCATGAGCACCCAAGGGGTTAATGTAACTTGAGGGCAGCAGCACTGCGCAGAGTAGTTAGCCCATAGTCTGCCAGTGCGTCTGCCATGTTCCTGGTGATACTAACCTATGCTAACCAGACATGAAAGCAGAAACACTGAAAACACGAAAGCTCAGGGAAACAAACCATAGTGGCGTTGAGTCCTAGAAACAAGTGTAGATGGGTGGGCGGGTAAAACAGTTGTGTCATCTACCGTCGACGAACGTGTCCATGAAGAAAGTTAAAAATGCATCAAAACAAACCAGAGGTGGCCTTTCACATCGGATAATTAAAGCTGCTGATGAAGATCCAGGACTAACTAATCATCGGTCCACTCTTGCCCTGCCTATGGTGCACATGTCCACCAGCAACACCCTAACCCCCACAACAAACCACATGGAAGAGGCCTGCCTCCTCACTTAACCCCCACAGCTGTCCGCGACTATCTAATCACCTCTGGAGGGAGCCCCGTATTTTCAATTCCCGATATTTCTCCTTTTCTACAGCAGTGAGAATTTTATCTGTGACTTCGGGAAAGGAGGGAGGTGGGGCCGCTACAACGAGCAGGCGAAAACAAGAACAAGGGGCACCCTACTCACTAGGAACCAGCATATGTCATGTGTAACAGAAACAACGGTTCCAGCGGAAAGTTAGGCTAATCTATAATAATAATCAAATGCACAATCGCAATCACAAAAACGGGTTAAGGTGACGTCAGAAAGAAAGAGGGCCTTGCAGACTTTATGTTCACGTTAATTCTTTTTATCAGATTTGTAAAATTCTAATTGATATATACCCAGAACAAGAAAAAACAATAGTGCTTTTGGGTCCCCAAGTGAAATGGAACCTTAAAACAAACTGAAAAACATGTAACATGTACAGTTTTGTTTCCACAATTTTTTTAAAAGGTGACCAAAGATTAACTTAGTTATGATTCCAGCTTCTGTGTACAATAGTCAGAGCTGTTAAACTGGTTCGCTTTCAAATACAGTCGACGGCGTTTCGACCCTTTTTTACAGTGCAGGGTCTCTTCAGGACCAAGGGATATGGGAACAATCTGATGGCGATTGTTCAGCCTCTTGAGACAGTGAAATAAGTGAGAGAGTTATCAAGGCTGTCTTTGGGCCTGAAGCGGGATTTGCAGGTACTGGTGAGGAAATGGGTGCAAAATGTGGACAAGGCCACTTCTGGTGTCAGATGAAGGTATTGCTGTGTCCTCTCGAGATGGAACATCGGGTAAAGGTGGTGGTTGCTTGACTGGCCACCAACAAGACTTGGCACCGGTAAGGGCAGCAAGAACTTGTTTTGACGTCTGTGAGGGGGGTGGGGGTGGAATGGTAGCTGCCTGAAAATTGCAGATCAGGACTGCATTTCCCACCATGCACTGGACCACCTACTTTTGGGCAATCCTTTGGAACGCCCGATGGCCAGCAATTCTTTGGTTACAGTACTTTTTTTTTTCTTGAGGTGTGCAGGGGACTAGTGCCACTAGTCAAGGAGAGTCTAGAGTTGCCTTTGGCACTCAAAGGGTTCCCTCTGTCTGGGGAAATCGGTCTTTGGTCCGGGACAGGTTGCAGTCATGCGGTTCCAGAAAGGTTGCCACAGGTGCAAAGTATCATTCCTTTGCTTTGTGCAGGCCCTGTTGTTGCAGACATGGATCTCTTCTTTGGTGCAAGTCACTTCAGAACTGACGTCCTGGTGTCAGGAGTGTCTCTTAAATCCTAGTTTTAAAGGCGTTAGGGGTGTAGTTGCAAGTGGCCAATGAGCTACTAGCTCCAGCGACTAATCCACCCTTGTGGTGACCACATCCGGGTGTGTGTGTGTCACCTTTTTTACCCAGAACCTTTTATTCTACCATTTCAAAAAAAATGGCAGAAACCTTCCTTAGCTGTACAGACCAGGTAGCCCACCCTAGAGGTGTGGCTAGCCTTCTGAGGAAGTACACTTCATAACTACATACTTTTCCTGCCTTCCTGGGTGCACATATGCACTGAGTTGGAGGGGTTGTTTCCTCCTTTGGGAAGCAGCCTGGTTGCATAAAACAGTCAATGCAGGCTTTGAAACTCACCGCCTTGATGTGCCACTCCACTAACCATCCTGACAGGGAGGGTGGTGTGATCTCCTTTCCATCCAGGCCATTCTTCCTAACTTCTTGGAGAGTTTGCACCTCCTAGCAAGGATGTCAGATTCCTGTCTTGGCGGCGGCAGCTGCGGGCTGCCAACCAGAGCACAGGAAAGGCTGGGGCAACTAGGTGGGCAACTTCTAAGGTAGCCACCTGGGTGCGTGCTGCATCGATCTTGACACGAGAATTGTGTCAGAAGTGAGGGGGCACGTTGTTTGAAACCAAACATTACATATTTCGGCAGTATCATAATTAAGGCTCCCGGTTTTCCGTTTAAACTGATTTTTACATATAAATACAGACTAAACCTTTATATATAGAAACAGGAAAATACTTACAAAATAATCCTGCCACCTCTGTGCTCCACTTTGACTTTGGCAAGGCACGGGGGCAGACATTCCTCCATCAACTATTAGCTGGCACTGACCGGCTCAAAATTGAGCGCATTTAGGACACCATTTTAAAATATAGTGGCTTGTTGAGGTGCAGCGATGGTCCCATGACCTATTTTATAGTGCCTTATCAACACAATAGCCCAATTGAGAACATGTTGTCACTATTGATAGTGAGTAATGTGATCTTCCTATCATAGTAGGGTGGAGAGATGCACTTGAACTGCGGCGTTCAGAACAGAGGGCTAACTTTGTGTGCCAAGAGCTAGGCCCACATCGAGTGCAAAAATATATTTAAAATTAACAGTAGTCTTTTTTTTTTTAAATGTATTTGGGATGGCTTTTTTCAGACGGAGGCACAGGAGTGTTGAGAGATTGGTGCTTACGCTGTGGGGTAATAGGGGTGGTAGTGTGTGAGCGGCATGGTTGCAGCTCGGAGATGTGCACACAGCCCTGACTGACTCGCACCCTGGTTGCGTGCTGATATTACCCCACTGAGGACCGAAGCAGTGCCCTGGCCTCCAAGTCACAAAGCCCCCTCTCACAGAGTGCAACAGTGCAAGGAGACACTGCGGCCTGGAGAAAAGAAATATTGTCATTACCGCCCCCAATCGTGGACCTTACCAAATATTTAAGACAAAAACTATGGCAACAGAGTTCAGGGAAAGAACTCCTAAAATTACATATCCTATACGGGCTTCATAAAACCAATGAGTTCAGTAACACATCCTAAATTACCCGGAAACGTGTTCCATACTTTGGTTGGGCCAAAGGGTAAAGCAAAAAGCAGGATACCAGGTTTCCGATTGATTTTAAGACACTAAAAATTCTAAGTGATCACCTCCCTTTAGTGTGCCACTCTGACATTGAAAGAACACTTTCATTTAACTTTCTCACTTGCCTTTTTTTGGGCTTCTCGCATTAGTGAACTAGTGGCCAGAGCCAAAGGAGATACAAGCAGCAGGGCCCTGTTGGTTAAGGACATATGCTTAAGCAAACACAATGTGTCCTTACAGGTGAGACGCTCTAAAGCAGATCAGGTGGGAAGGGGACAGTACATTAGACTGAATAGGATGGAGGGGCACTTCTCAAATTGCTTCTGGCAGGGTACATCCAGAAACGGGAAGGGGTCAACGGCGACGCATACCTTCTCACCAATAAAGATGGTACTCCTCTGACACTTTATCACCTTAAAAGGGTGTTAGCTGCAACAGTCCAAATTGCAGGGCTCCATGGGCATCACTATACTACACATTCCTTTCGCATTGGAGCAGCAACCACAGCCTTCCAGGAGGGGATGTCGGCAAATGCAATAAAACGAATAGGAAGATGGGACTCAGACAGGTTTCGGGTTTATATTCGCCCAAACACTCAACAGAAAAATTAATAAGAGGTAGGTTTGGGCGGCGAGTTTTTAGGAAGCAGTACCACACCTATGTATATTAACTTTATGATTGAAAAAAGGGTTTCAACGACTCATTATTTACCTTTCTGTGCTTCTGTTCTACTCCGCAGAGTATAAAACCGTGTGGGTCGCCGGGCACTCTTACGTGTCCAGGGCTGCAACCAGAGCTGGCAACAAAGGGTGGGATGCGGCATTCCTGTTTCAACGTACAAGTGTGGAATGGTTTGGGAAGACAGGGTTACAGAGGAGAGAATTGGACAGTGTCATTCAAGAGTGCCGCACCCACTCAAAGGACCCGTATGTTTTAGTAATTCATTTGGGGGGGAAATGACCTTCCGGTGCTAAGGAGGGGTAATCTACTGCACATGCTAAAGAAAGATCTCACCAATTTAGCCAGGAGCATGGATACCACAAAAGTTATATGGTCTGAGATCATTTCCAGAAGGGTAAGGGCTGGTGCTCGCTCCCAAACGGGCATAGCGTGGTCAAGGAGGAGGCTACACAGCCTCATGGTCAAATTTCTGTGCTAGGTAGGTTTGGGCAGCATTAGGCATAGCCTGATTAACTTGCGGCAGCCACACTATTACAAAGCAGATGGGGTGTACCTATCCGACACTGGGACAGATGTCCTGCTACGGAACATACGAGCAGCATTGAATGCAAGGGGCTGTTGGTAGTTTTTAAAGAATTGGGACGCAGTTATGGTGGGTGGGGGGGGGAGGGCGCTGGCAGCGAAAGGTCCCACGGGGCATGACAGGACTTACAAAGCGATCCGACAAAAATAAAACAGGTTGCGAAATGGGAAGAGGACACAAACGGGACAGTCAGGACCCACTGGGTACTGGCAAGCTCCCCCAATGGCCTTGTTCAGGAGAACCGGAAGCAAACAATTAAGTAGACAATTAAGGGCAGAGCCTGTGGCAGGGGAATAGTTGGATACCCGGTCACCTTCGCAGAGATGGGTGGTAGAACGTTCACCCAGGGTGTGGTGGGCTGGAAGCACATATGCTTGCCCACGTAACCAAAGTTTGGTAACACCTAAAGTAAACAAGCATTAAAAATTCAATAGGTCTCGCAATAGAAGAGTTTGACATTTTTCGTTTTGCATATGGATGAGTGGCGTTGCGTGGATGAGTGGCGTTGCGTGGATGAGTGGCGTTGCGTGGGTGAGTGGCGTTGCGTGGGTGAGTGGCGTTGCGTGGGTGAGCGGCGTTGCGTGGCTGAGCGGCGTTGCGTGGCTGAGCGGCGTTGCGTGGGTGAGCGGCGTTGCGTGGGTGAGCGGCGTTGCGTGGGTGTGTGGCGTTGCGTGTGTGTGTGGCGTTGCGTGTGTGTGTGGCGTTGCGTGTGTGTGTGGCGTTGCGTGTGTGTGTGGCGTTGCGTGGGTGTGTGGCGTTGCGTGGGTGAGTGGCGTTGCGTGGGTGAGTGGCGTTGCGTGGGTGAGTGGCGTTGCGTGGGTGAGTGGCGTTGCGTGGGTGAGTGGCGTTGCGTGGGTGAGTGGCGTTGCGTGGGTGAGTGGCGTTGCGTGGGTGAGTGGCGTTGCGTGGGTGTGTGGCGTTGCGTGTGTGTGTGGCGTTGCGTGTGTGTGTGGCGTTGCGTGGGTGAGTGGCGTTGCGTGGGTGAGTGGCGTTGCGTGGGTGAGTGGCGTTGCGTGGGTGAGTGGCGTTGCGTGGGTGAGTGGCGTTGCGTGGGTGAGTGGCGTTGCGTGGGTGAGTGGCGTTGCGTGGGTGAGTGGCGTTGCGTGGGTGAGTGGCGTTGCGTGGGTGAGTGGCGTTGCGTGGGTGAGTGGCGTTGCGTGGGTGAGTGGCGTTGCGTGGTTGAGTGGCGTTGCGTGTGTGAGTGGCGTTGCGTGTGTGAGTGGCGTTGCATGTGTGAGTGGCGTTGCATGTGTGAGTGGCGTTGCATGTGTGAGTGGCGTTGCGTGTGTGAGTGGCGTTGCGTGTGTGTGTGGCGTTGCGTGTGTGTGTGGCGTTGCGTGTGTGAGTGGCGTTGCGTGTGTGAGTGGCGTTGCGTGTGTGTGTGGCGTTGCGTGTGTGTGTGGCGTTGCGTGGCTGAGTGGCGTTGCGTGGCTGAGTGGCGTTGCGTGGCTGAGTGGCGTTGCGTGGCTGAGTGGCGTTGCGTGGCTGAGTGGCGTTGCGTGGGTGAGTGGCGTTGCGTGGGTGAGTGGCGTTGCGTGGTTGAGTGGCGTTGCGTGTGTGAGTGGCGTTGCGTGGTTGAGTCGCGTTGCATGTGTGAGTGGCGTTGCATGTGTGAGTGGCGTTGCATGTGTGAGTGGCGTTGCATGTGTGTGTGGCGTTGCATGTGTGTGTGGCGTTGCGTGTGTGTGTGGCGTTGCGTGTGTGGCGTTGCGTGTGTGAGTGGCGTTGCGTGTGTGAGTGGCGTTGCGTGTGTGAGTGGCGTTGCGTGGGTGAGTGGCGTTGCGTGGGTGAGTGGCGTTGCGTGGGTGAGTGGCGTTGCGTGGGTGAGTGGCGTTGCATGGGTGAGTGGCGTTGCATGGGTGAGTGGCGTTGCGTGGGTGAGTGAATGGTTAGCTGTTGCTTATGCGACGTATAGCACTTAATACTAAAGTAGGCAGACCTTCTTAGCCTTTGTGAGAATAATAGCAAAATAAAAATAAAAACCAGATCAAGTCAAGGACGCAAACGGCACCATGCTATTGTTTATTTACTCAGATGATTTGCATAAAAATGTAACTTGTGAGCACGTTTCTCTAACTCTCCAATAATCCCATTACAACACTTTGTACAAATGAGATTGGGACTCATCCTTCCGAAGTCGAGAAAAATGTGCAACGCTGTGTTGAAGTTAATTTTTTTAATTAACAAAATGCAAATAATGTGGAGAGATTTCAAGTGATTCAGGAATGGGCGCCCTTGTAAAGAGAAAGTACGGCCGGCCTGGGCAGTGATAGGGGAGGAGGGAGGAGAAATGCGAGTCACGGCAGCAGCAGCCTTTGATGTGCCTGCCGGCCGGCTGTGAATAATTAGGGGGTGAGAAATGCGCTCGGAGGGCTGCCTTTGATGTGGTAATGCGAGGCAGGCAGGCAGGCAGGCGGCTGGTGGCATTGTGCACGCGCTTTTTAGGGCTTGCGCAAGCGCAATGACCTAAAAAGCACATGCACTTGAAGGAATCGCCAGTGGAATCGCCAGTGGATAAACACTGGATAAGCCCCTATAGAGCTTCGCCAGCTATGCGCTGAAGCGCATCAGCAGGCGAGCCCTAAAAATCACCCGGTCAATAGTACATTTTTTATACCACTTATCTCGAAGAAAACCCAAGTACTGCAAACAGACAACCAGTGAATCGAGATTTTTAGGCTACTAAAATATGAGACGCATCCACTTTTTGAAGTCGCTACCTCGATATTTTTATTTGCGATGTGGACCATACGTAGAGGTATTATAAAGGAGAAAGGGATGGGCAATAATTTGACTGTTTTCCCACTGGAAATATTACTGCATTATATTTGCACATATCATCACTTAGAGAAATGCATAGAAACTTTTTTTATGGTTGAGTAATTTGAATATCTTACCTTTAAATTATTTAAAAAATAATAATTTTTGCAGTGTTCAAATGGTTTTAATTGTATAATGTAGGAAATCCTGGGTGTACCTGATACATGTGGTCGCCAATATTAGGGGGTCGGGCAGTAGGGGTGATAGCCTACTATACAACAAATCTGTATTTTTATTTATTTCGTTTTATTTATTTTATGCAGCATATTTTGCACATCTATTTAATTATATTTTGTATAATTACCCCTTGCCCCTAGCCCCTATCTATTATCTGTAATAATTATTTGTTTTTATGAAATGTTATATTCATCTGTGCTTTTATGGCTGTACAGCCGAAAGAAAGTTTTTGCCTGATTGACAACCAGTGAGGGGAAGGGACCGCATTTCCCGTCTCTCCCAGCGTGAGAAATCCATGAGTGGGCGGGACTTCCTGTCTCTTCCTATCCCTGATAGGAGCAGCATCGGGGGAGAGGGCAGGACATCCGGCATTCTATTCGTCTGGCACACTGGCGTCATCAATGAGGAGGGCGGGACTTCCTGCGCGAGCTGTCAGTCTATGCCTTTTTTTCAAAACTCCCACTATTTTATCGCCATTGATACAAATGATGGGGCGCGGGGCTTCAGTCTAAAGGCTGCTCATAGTTTTTATTTCCGTCCGAGCGGCTCCGCGCGGGCGCCAGCGGGGTTTGTGTCGAATGTGGCGCGGTGGACTCGAGGGAGGCTGCACTTCCGGGTCAGGCCGGCTACTTCCGGGTCATAGTGAAGGAAGTTGAGGCGGGCCGCTTCCCGGTCACAGAAGGGACAGAGGTAGCCGGCCTCTTCCGGGTCAGGCCGGCTACTTCCGGGTCAGGCCGGCTACTTCCGGGTCATAGTGAAGGCAGGTGAGGCCGAGCCGCTTCCTGCTCACAGAAGGGACAGAGGTAGCCGGCCTCTTCCGGGTCAGGCCAGCTACTTCCGGGGCATAGTTAGGCAGGTGAGGCAGGGTCAAGGGGGCAGCGGCAGCACAGGGCCCGTCGCACCCGCAGCCCCCCCACCGAGGCCCGAGCCGGTGTGTGCTCAGAGCCGGGAGCGGTGCCCGGCCCAGCCTCCCACCCCCGCCCCTGCGACCTCGGCAGCAGAAGACCCCTCTCCAGCCCCTCCCCCTCCAGGGCCCGGCAGCAGAGGCCCCCAGCCTCCTCCCAGACCCCGTGTGGGCCCCGCCCGGCAGCCACGAGGAAGAGCCCCTCCCAGGTGAGCAGCTGCAGGGGGCCCGGGTCTGTTTGCAAATATGCAAAATCACCTGGAAGTCTCACCCATTTTGCCCCTCCCCGCCCACCGTAGTAGTAAGCAAAGGTCTTCTCGTTTTTGCCTGTGTAATGGGCAGCTAACCAAAAGGTCGCCCAGTGCATTTCCCACAAATGTTGGTGACCGCATGAGGACATCTCCACCAAACAAAGAAGCGCTCACGTGTAGTTAAGAGGAAGTACCTCTGTTTGATGAAGATTCTCCTGTTTGTAGTTTGTTGTGTTCTCTTGACGACGATTCATGTTATCACACAAAAATTCAACCTCTACGGGAAGCACTTACAAATCTAAACATAGCAGGCGCCCCAGTTGAAGCTCCACTTCTGTAAAGCACAAATCTAAACATAGCAGGCGCCCCAGTTGAAGCTCCACTTCTGTAAAGCACAAATCTAAACATAGCAGGTGCCCCAGTTGAAGCTCCACTTCTGTGAAGCACAAATTATCCTAACTTCTTGAGCTTCGCAAATGCAAAGCAGCTCTGTTTCCACTCATATTCCATGTTGAAAAACAATATGAAATCCTTAATGGAGGTGAATTAATCACTGAGCTATTGGAGCACAATATCGTGTGCAGTGACTGATGAGTGGTTTCTTTCTTGTCTCCTGGTGAGAGCAGAGGCTGTGGGTCTCCCTTTTTAAAAACCCTAAGTATTTATTTATTTAATTATTTATTTATTTCCGGTATTTGTAAAGCGCAACACTCATCCCATGGGATATCACGGCGCTATGAAAACGAGGAAGACTGCTGATGGCTATGCCGGGGGATTAATTTTTGGGGAAAAGATGAGTTTAATTTTTGGCGGAACTGGAGGTAGTTTGTGGTGTGTCTAAGATCAACAGGTAGCTCATTCCACATCTTGGCTGCCAGATATGAAAAGGCGCGTCCGCCCGTTCTAGTTTTATAAATACGTTTGGGTTTGGCCAGAGCTAGGTGATTTGATCTTACGCTCCTGTTAGGGACATAGAAGTCAATTTTCCCTTGAAGGATTGTGGGACCAGTCTTATGGAGAGCTCTGTGCGCATGACAGAGTATTTTAAAAGTGGCCCTCTGGCGCATCGGTAGCCAGTGGAGTTTCCTAAGGCAGGCGGATGCTGAGTCTCGCCTGCCTTTATTACAGACCAGTTTGGCCGCCTGATTTTGTAGAACCTGTAGGCGGGAGAAGAGTTGTTTATTCATCCCTTCGAAAAGTGCATTGCCATAATCGAGGCGGCTGACCAAAAGGGCTTGAGTGACTGTGCGTCGGCAGTCCAGTGGTATCCAGGGAAAGATTTTTGCCAGGAGTTTAAGTATTGCAAAGCCTTTGCCCCAGAGTAGTCGTATGTGGTCCTTCATGGACAATTCGTCGTCCATGATGATGCCCAGATTTCTGGTATGCTGTTTTGGGGTAGGGGCTGATCCCAATGAGGGTGGCCACCATGTGGCATTCCATGTAAGTTTAGCTCCTCCGAACAGTAATATTTCCGACTTTCCGGCATTGAGTTTTAAGCAGTGATTATGCATCCATAGGGCCATTTCGGTGAGACAACTATGTAGCTTTTTCTTCGTTATCTCCGGCCCTTCCTCCATTGTCACCATCAGCTGTGTCTCGTCGGCATAAGAACATATGCCGATGCCCCACCTTCTTCCAATGTTAGCCAGTGATGAAACGTAAACATTGAAGAGAGTGGGGCTTAGCGAGGCCCCTTGTGGGACCCCACAGCCGATGGGACAGGGTTTAGAGTGAAAAGGGCCCATGTGCACTGCCTGGGTACGATTGCTAAGAAAAGATCTAATCCAGTTTAGTGCTGTGGATTGCACTCCTTTACGTAAAAGGGTGTTTAGTAGGCAATCGTGTGAAACGGTGTCAAACGCTGCTGACAGGTCAAGCAGTATCAGCGCCACTGATCCACCTTGGTCTGTGGTACATCTGATACTGTCCGACACTGCCAGCAACGTTGCTTCAGTACTATTATTGGCTCTGAAGCCTGTCTGGGAGGGGTCCAGAAGTGAGTTGCTCTCCAGGTATCGGGATAGTTGTGTGTTGACCAGTTTTTCCAAGGCTTTGGAGAGGTACGGGAGCTGGGAGATTGGCCTATAATTCTCCGGATTGGAGATGTCAGATCCAGCCTTCTTCAGAAGGGGGGTTACAGATGCGTGTTTCCAGGATTCCGGAAACGACGCGGTTGTAAGTGATTTATTGAAAAGTTTAGTGATGAGAGGGCAGAGTGTTGATGAAATTTTGGAGAACACGAAGTGAGGGCAGGGATCCGCGGGGGAGCCAGATTTGACAGTTTTTAATACCGCTGATACCTCCTCTTCAGAAAATGGTTGGAAGCTAGTTAGGTGCGGTGTATTACCTGAGTCTGGTTGGTCGTTGCATTTGTTTGTTGTGGGAGAATGCTTGTCAGTATTCTCAGGCAAGATAGGAGTGTTTTGAGGGGTGAAGGTAGAGTAGATTTTATAAATTTTATCCACAAAGTAAGTGCTAATACGTTCACAAGCCTCAGTTGAAGGGGTGAGGGATTGTGAGGTGCTGGATGGGTCGCTGAACTCTTTCACTATTTTAAACAATTCTTTAACGGAATTGTGGTTCTCGTGAATTCGTTGAGTGAAGTACGCTTTTTTTGCGTCTCTGATGGCTAGGATATATTGTTTTCGTTTGGCCACATAGCTTGCTCTGGTTTCTAAGTTTTTAGTTTGTCTCCACCGGTGTTCGTCTTTTTGACATTCCTTTTTAAGACTTTTAAGGAGGGGGGTGTACCATTTCTCTGTGGAGGCAGTTTTTTTCCTTAGTTCCCGCATAGGGGCTATTTTGTCTAGCGCTTGGCGGATTCCGGTATCTATAAGAGTGACATTGTTACAGATAGATAAGTCTTCCATTAGTGTGACCTCTGTCTCAAGAAAGTGATTTTGAAAATTAGAGTCGTTAATTAGCCTCCAAGCTCTGTTGGTGGTAAGAGGGGTAGATCTAGACTTTAAGGGTTTACCAGGAAGTTTAAATGAGAAAGATAACAGGGAATGGTCGGACCAGGACAGGGGAAGAATTTCGTTTATGGTAGTTGATTCTATGTTGGTGAAGAGAAGATCCAAGGTGTGTCCAGCTAAGTGCGTGGGGCCCTCGATCCATTGTTTAAATTGTAGGATTTCCATGTCGTATTTCAACTGGGAGGATCCGGGGGCGTCAGTTTTTTCGTAATGGACATTGAAGTCTCCGACGACCATATAATTTTTATATTTTAGACAGAATGGTAGCAGTTGAGTCAGTAGTTTAGCACCTACATTGACTTGTTGCCCTGGAGGGTTGTAAACGACTGCGCCAGCTAAGATGATGAGGCCCTCGAGGAGAATTTTAAATGGTAATATCTCATGTTCGGGGTACAAGGTTGTGGTTTCCGCGAGACATGTTAGATGGTTCCTGAAGATCACGGCGACTCCGCCTCCTTTTTTCTTGCCTTGTCTGTTCTGAGTAATTATTTTGTATTCTGGGGGAAGGGCATTGGCGAGATCTGGAGTACTAGTGTCCGATAGCCATGTTTCGGTAATAAAGACCAGGTCCGGGGTCCGGTAAGTCAGCATGTCCCATACATCCAGGGAATGTTTGGGTAGGGATCTAGCATTCAGGTATAGGCATTTCAATACCAGCTGGTTTTTGGTGAAGTTTGTATGGTGGTCGGTTGGTGATTGGGCTATACTCGACCAGCGACAGGTGAGACAGGAGATAGGTCCATAAGATAGGCCGGGGCCGGTTTGAATACATAGGTGAGTTCCAACATCCGTAGTAGCTTTGTTAAGGGCAAGTAGGTCGCTACGTGCATAACAGATGGGTGTAGGCGTAGGTGGTTTGGAACCTATAGGGGGTATAGCCCCTAGTCCCGGTCGGTCACGGACGGGCGCAGACGGGCTTGCCTTAGGCTCGCCTTCGGCGCGCAAACGTCGCGCCCCCTGCGCGACCGGGAATTGCACATATTTTATGTTGCTCTAGGGTTGTTGGATGAGGGGGCGTGGCCTGAAAGGGGCGTGGCCTCCGCTCGTGGCGGGAGGGCGCGAGGGGGAGTGTGCGTGTCACGTCAGCGCTGGCTCCGCTGCGTGCACGGCTGTTTTCCGGTAAGCAAGGTTTAAAATACACAATGAAATCTGTGACAATCAATCATTAAAACACAAGCAATCTGTGACTTTAGATTTCTAAAATACTGCTGCCTTACTCCCGGCTTTCCGCCTCAGGAGTCAATTCTCGGATTTTCAATGTATACAATAGCATCACTCACACACCCAATCACAGACCTACACTGGCACTCACACCCACTCTCAGACCCACACAGGCTCTCGCACACCCACTAAGACACCCACTCACAGATCCATACAGCCACTCGCACACCGTCACTAACCCACACAGCTACTCACACACCCACTCACATATCAATACAGACACTCCCACATCCACTCACAGACCCATACAGCCACATACTCACACACCCACCAAAACACTCATACCCTCATTCACAGACCCATTCAGCCACTCACACATTCACTCTCATAGGTGACCGGTTACTGTTAGGATTTTTTTTAACTTAGAAATTCACTGAAAAAAACAAGTGTTACAGGGACGTTGTAGTTAGGCTCAAATTTCACTTGTATAAAACCAGTGAATATCAGCAGTTATAGTTACCCGAACTAACTATAACTTACACCACCACAATGCACTGTTCATGACTCGCATATTACATCACTCATGACATGGTCTGTGACATCACTCATGTCATCTCAAATGACATCACTGATGACATCATCCACAGAACCACTCACACCACCATACAGCCTCTCATACAACCACTCACGCACCAACACAACCACTCACATATCCATTCCCCCTCCCATGCAACTACGCACACGCTCACCCGTAGAGCTACTCGAACAGCTACTCGTACAGCTACTCACACAACCACACCGCTACTCACACAACCACTCACTCACATAGCCACACACTCACCCGTACAACCTCGCAAAACAGCCATTCACTCACTCACCCACCCACACAACCACTCACACACCCACACAACCACTCACACACCCACAGAACCACTTGCATACCCATTCACACATCCATACAGCCACTCACACGCCCATACAGCCACTCACACAAACACTCACTTTTCAAAACAGCCACTCACACACCAACCAAACACCAACTCAAATAGCCATTCATTCACCCAAACAGCTACTTATATACCCAGCCATTCAGACACCTGCTCATTCATAGTCACTACACACCCATTTACACACCCGTGCAACCCTTCACACATCCAGTTATAGACTCATAGAACCATAGAACTCACACACCCACACTATCAGTCATACTCACACAGTCACTCACACACCCATACAGCCACTCGCATACGAATACACAGTCACACGGCCACCCGCATAATATATGTTAGAAGTAATATCCCTCAATAGTAGTATACAATGTATAGTAATTTAACTTTGTAGTAGCTTAGTATGTCACTTTAAGTTTGACAACCTTTACAAAGCACGAACACTCACTGGACGATGTCCTCAGTGATGTCAGTTGAGGAGTCATCAGTGATGTCACTGACCATGTCATGAGTGATGTAATATATGAGGTCATAAGCTGTGCATTGCAGAGGCGTCAGTTGGCTCCGGTAACTATAACTGCTTGAATTCACTGGTTTTGTATGAGTGAAATTTGAACCTAACTATAACGGACTTGTAACCTTTGTGTTTTTTTAAAGTCATAAAGGAGATTTGGGCATTATTGAGCTTGGCAGTTTTTCCCTTTGGAAGTTAGCCTGATTGTAGTGTTACTAATCACATCCAATCCATATTCACGGCCTCACTTTATTATGAAGCTGCTCAAAATCTGAAAGCCTTGTGTTTAAAAAAGGGACTCCCATATTCTGCGTTACTTTCTCTGGCTCTCTCTCTCGTATAGAGGCTTTGAAAGTAAGATCTATCTTATACTTCGTTCCTGTAATCACGTTAGAGCCTTATGCAAGCAAATTGTATTAGGGAGCTCGATGTGGAATGTTGTACAGGAGGAAATTGGTGACACAATGAAGCACTGTTGCTGTAAACAGTTTGGTTCAGGACAGGGTAGAGTATTGTATTCTGTTCTGGAATGACAACATCTTGGCGTCTGTTATGTAAATGTGGGGGTGCCCGTCCTAAATCCTTTACAATTACAGGTATAAGCCCTGGCATAATCAGAGAGGCTATTACAGAGCACTTATATAATGTGATTGCTGCTATAATTTGTCGTAGCACTACATGGCACCAAAGGGACAGGTGGATTTTATTACAGGACAAGTAGTTTTTTAAGCAACCAGCCCCATGGACAAGTAGATATTTTATTATATTCCACATCTCTGCTGAGAGCTTTGATTGAGGATGTCTGGTCCTGCTCAGTTACACTCGGCATACTCGCTGACTGTTGGACGACAGGAACGACTAGGTGTGCTGGTAAGCAATTTTGGGTTTTGATCACTGTGAGACAGAGCTGTGTCCATGCGATGAGGAGATAAAGTATTATTTTGACATCTCCTCCCTCTTCCCTTTTAAGGAGTGGGCCCAAGGTTAATTTGTCTCCATACTTGGGACTTTGTATTGAGGAGAAAACTTGGATTCACATTGCATCGCTTTGAATTTGGGAGAAACTGTATACATTTATTTCCTATCAGGATTATAATAGGTTTTAAGGTATGTCTGGCCCCATTATTAGTTTAATTGCACTAAGCAGGTCATAGATTAATTAGAGTTGACAGTTTAAACAGTCACTTCTGCTCCTTTCGCATTTGTTTTGTAGGACTCTTGAAGGAGCCGTATCTGGTATCGAATTATGTATTAGTGTTTGTCACATTACCCCAGGAGGAGGGGGAGCACTTGACATCTTTTTGATTACGGGTCATGTTTATCGGCAGCACAAGGGAAGAATCCCTACTTGTATCTCTTATGTATGTTACTAATCATTGCATAAAATGAAATTTCTAGAGAAGACGTAACTATATCCTGGTTTTTCACCATTTATTATTTTTATTTGTCTTAATCTTTTAAACAATGCATCCTGTGCAATATAGACAATCTGACGCTATCCTTTACGCACGGGTTTCCACCACTACACACATACTAGTTCTTTGGACCTAAATGCTTGGCAGTAAGTCACTATGGGATGATTATGCTTACATGTATTGTAACTTCATACACCATAGTTTTTAAAAATGTGTATATTTTCTTAGCCCTGAGGAAGTTGCAGCATCTCTTCCCATTAGGCAACGAAACACGTGTTACGACAGTAAAGACTAGATGTGCCTGAACGGGCACGAGGTTAAGTTGTCTCCATATTTGGGGCTTCGTATTGAGGCAAAAACTTGGATTCACATTGCATCACTTTGAGTTTGGGAGAAAACCATACAAATGAATTTCGGGTTGGAATTATAACTGGACTTAATGACTCTTGAAGGAGCCATATTAGCCCTGAGAAAGTCGTGGGATCTCTTCCCAGTAGGTGACGAAACAGGTTTCGGCTAAAAAAAGACTCAACTGCTTAGAAAGGCATTCAACCTACTGAAGAATGAATTATAAAAGAAACGAAAGAAGACAACTGCTTATTAGGACTCGCCCCTAGCGTTGCAGTGCACAGCACTGTCGCGCAGGCGAGAGCCCTTTTGTCAGGGGTTCCGAAACGGACCCTGGAATAGTACACGCTTGTGTGTGTGTTTTTTGTTTTGTGTCGTGCTATTGGCTTTTGCCTGCGTGTTTGTTTTTGAGATTGCACGCAATAGGTCAAAGGCGGGCGAATTGCTCTGCCCATGGCCTATTAGTGTCTATTACGCGCATTATAATAATAATAATCCACATTTGTAAAGCGCGAACAATCACCCGTAAGAGTCTCTAGGCGTTGGGGGCCGTCGGGAAGATTAAGCAAGCTATTGCCCAGAGTCATATGGTGCTGGGCTAATCTGCCTCTGGCGCCGAGGATCGAACCCTGATCCCCAGATTCCACCGTCAGACGCCCTGGCGCCACACCTCTCCCGCATTGCTGCCATATGGTTTCCATTATCTTGCCCAGACACGGGCGCGATAATTGAAACCATATTGCTCGCTGTGGCGCGCGCACGCACACCACTCGTGGCTTTCTATGGTTCCAAAAGCGATCGCTTTCAGTTTCGCGATCGCTTTACTTGTGGCTTTTTGTGTGAAATGCCTGGATGCAATGATAGAATAATAGAAAACTCACAGAGAGGCAGGCACTTAATAAGTAATTGGTTTTGACTTATAAGAACATCAAAGTAAATTGCCTCTGTTTCAATATAAGTCAAGGGGGAATTAAATCGCCCGTTTTTTCACTATCTCCATGTTTCCTGTTTCGAAATGTTGCCATGCACGGTTTTACCCCCAACCACCCTAAATATGCCTCTTTCCTGCGGAGCGCGAGTTTCCATACACCGCCCCCTCTGCCTCCTTCCTGAAAAATGAAGGTGGAGCCAGCAGCTGTACACTAAGCTCTTAGCTTTCACTTTCTCTGGAATAGAAACTTAACTCGATCGGTGGAACATAGAGACCGGGAGATGACGAGGTGGGACGCGGGAGCACCGGAGGAACAGCAGACAAAGTAAACGCATCGCCAAACAACAGAGTCAGGTAGAAATAGAGAGAAGGCTGCCTAGGGGATCAGCACGGGACACCCGCAGGAGCTGAGTTGATAATAATCAGAGGTCGTGTGTCGTCTGTCAGGACTGTTTCACAATTACCAAAACAAACGACGCACGATTTACCAGTCTCTGGAATTTCAGTTTTCCAGGTTCAAATTCTTAATTTAGTAGTAGTGGAAATAGAACTGAAGCAGATTTTACGCATTCATCCACCTTACCTGCGCCAGGGAATCCAAGAAAGTCCATACAGCATGGAGGAGGGGTTGGGGCAGTGGTAAAAGGTGGCCCAACTTCAGTAGAAACAACCAGGCACTGGACCACTGGAGCTCATGGGCATTGGCGCCATGTAACTCCGTATCTTATGTGGCACCTTCATATCCGCTAAATCATCAAGTGCGTAATAACTCCTCGGAGCACCTGCGCGCTCTACATTACAAACCCTACCAAAGACGTGTTCATGTTTCATTCAAGAACTTTAGGCAACGTTTTATCATGTGAATGAAACTGACTTTGAAGCGCTGTGGCGACCCTGTATGATGTTCAAGAGAAACCTATTTGTAAACTATTCGGAAGCCCGACGACTATAATGTAAACATGTTTGCAGTCCACACATGTGAAACTGAACCACAACATCACAGGCTGGTTATCCCAAAACCTTACGGTAGGAATAAAGGGGTGTCAAACACTGTACAAATTAAAAATTAAACATTTGGTGCACTCCTTCAACATCGCAAACACTCACAGGGGCGCCTCAAAATATATTGAGATACATAATTTTACTTTAAAGGCGATACATGGCTGCAGTCCAAAATCCTGGGCATAGTAAAATTTAATTGTAATTCACCATGCAGAGAGTTAGAAAAATAACAGGTTAGATTTTCACAAGAGCTATAAAATCAAATATAAAACTGACAGTTACTTTACATAATTGTAGATTACGTCCCGAGTTCCATAAAATGTTCAACAGCAAAACAAAAAAAAACTAATTTAGTTCATAAGCAGGGGAAATATAAATATAAGCCAACTGTCAGATTAACGTTTTTATGAAACCATAATGTTGGTCACAGTAATAATTTTAGACTCTAAGGGGGCACGTTTTCGAAAAACATAAATACATACAGACCGAGAAAGCCCAACTGAAACAGTGTATAGCATTATTCATTTCTTTGGAGCCCTGTACGGACAAAACAGCAGTGTTCTAAGTATCTGCCCAGGCAACCCAGAATTTGAAAGCTAAAGCCCTCCATTAGTGTTGAGTGTTTGGCATAGGCATTTCCTACCATAATATACCGATCAGTGAATTATTTTTTGTTGCCAATTCCAAGCTTTGCAATATATGCAAATATGAAGACTTTAAAATAATAAAGTACAATGAATTTAACCCCTTCCATGCTGATGACGGCCGGGAGATGTCATGGCACACGGTGCTCGTGTGCTGATGACGGCCCCGGCCGTCATGACCGCATCCGCGATCGGAATGTGCCGCGCAGAATCGCGGCCGCGCCCAAGGGGTTAAAACAAGCATTTGCAATGCAACGGTCTCAGCTTTAGTTAAGTTTGAGCAATTCTGATTGTAATTAGGTGGCTTTTTAGTTTTGCTTTTATTAGTGTTTTTTAAAGTCCCGTGTACATAACATGCATATGTGTGCATCTATGTATATGAAAGTATGCATTATTATTGGTATTGCTATAGATATGCAGATGTTTATATGTTTATATATGTATGTATATATATATACATATATCTATGCATATATATGCATGTTATGTTCATGAAAGTGTGAAAAACACTAATGAAGCTAAAGCTAAAAAAACACCTGATTACAAACAGAATTGCTTTATGTGTAATAAAGATGAGACCTATGGCATTTTGTGCACTAGTGCCTTTACGTAAAGAGTACAGGTTTGGAGTAAGGTTAGGCTGTTTTTGCAGATTGAGTAGTAGAGAGTGAGTAGTGAGTAGTACTTAGTGAGTAGAGAGTACTAGAGAGTAATAGAGAGTGAGTACTAGAGAGTTAGTAGTGTAATTAGTAGAGTGAGTAGTTGAGTGAGCAGTAGAGAGTAGTAGGGAGTAGTAGTTAGTAGAGAGTGAGTAGTAGACTAGTAGAGAGTAGAGTTGTAGAGAGTAGAGTAGTAGTGAGTTGTAGGCAGTAATAGAGAGTGAGTAGTATAGAGTCAGTAGGAGATAGTGTGTAGGAGATAGCGAGTAGTAGAGAGTGAGAGAGTAGTAGAGAGTGAGTAGTAGAGATTAATGAAGAATACTAGATAGTAATAGAGGGTAGTAGAGTGAATAGTAGATAGTAGTGTGAGTAGTAGATAGTAGATTTAGTAGAGCGAGTAGTAGAGAATGAGTAGTAAAATTGAGTAGAGGTTAGAGAGCAGTAGTTAGTGAGTACTAGAGAGTACTAGAGAGTAGTAGAGTGAGTAGTAGATAGTGGAGAGAGTAATAGTGAGTTGTGAGTAGTAGATAGTAGAGAGTAGTTAGAGTGAGTAGTAGAGAGTGAATACAGAGTATTAGAGAGTAGTAGAGAGTAAGTAGAGAGGTGTAGAGTGTGAGTAGCAGAGAGTAGTAGTAGAGAGTGCGTAGTAAAGAGTTAGTAAAATGTACTAGAGAGTAGAGAGTGAGTAATAGAGAGTATTGGAGTGAGTAGTAATGAGTAGTAGAGTAGTAGAGTAGTATGTGTAGTAGAGTAGTAGAGTGAGTACTAGAGAGTAATAGTTATTAATATAAAGTAGTAGTGAGTAGTAGAGTACTAGAGTGAGTAGTAGTGAGTATAGTTAGTAGTAGAGAGTGAGTAGAGAGTAGTAGAGTGTGAGTAGTAGAGTGAGTACTAGTGAGTAGTAGAGAGTACTAGAGTGAGTAGTAGTGAGTAGTAGAGAGTGAGTAGAGTGAGTAGCAGAAAGTAGTAGAGAGTGAGTAGTAGAGTGAGTAGGGAGTATTGGAGAGTTATAGAGTGAGTAGTAGAGTGAGTAGTGAGAGTATTAGAGTGAGTAGTAGAGTGAGTAGTAATGAGTACTAGAGTGAGTAGAGATCAGTAAATAAAATAAATAAAATAAATAAAAAGGTGTTTTGTAGAGTGCGACTGCTGCCCTCGGGCGTCCAAGCGCTAGAGAAGAAGAGAGATAGTACCTCGTGCTGCAGTAGCTTAGAAGTTTATTTTCCTTTAGCAAAGAAGAAAGTCTTGAGCTGCTTACGGAAGGATAACATGTTAGGGTTGGATCTCAGGTATAAAGGGAGCGAGTTCCAGACTTTGGCGGCGTTGTGGGTAAAGGACCTGCCTCCAGCTCTTGATCTCCTAATCCGAGGGGCCATGGCTAGAAATGCATTAGTGGAACGGAGTTGTTTATTGGGCTGATAGGAGGAGAGCAGAAAATGGTTGATCTTTGGTCCAGTTTTCCAGAAGGCTTGGTGGGAAATGCACATGGCTTTATATTTGATTCGTTCCCTGACAGGTAGCCAATGTAAGGTCCTTAACCTGGGTTCTACTGACGCTCTACGTGGGAGCTGGAGCAGCATGCGTGCGGCACAATTCTGGGTCCGCTGGAGTTTTTGTAAGACATATTCCGGTGCCCCTAAATACAGGGCATTACTAAAATCCAGACGGGATTGAATTAAGCCCTGTATTACCACTTGTTTGGCTACAAACGGTAAGAGAGAAAAGATTTTCTTTAACATTCTGATGATGCCAAAACAAATCGCAGATGTCTTGGTTGCTTGAGTGTTAAGGGTCAAGGATTTATCCAGCCAAACTCCAAGTCTTTTTATGTTTTCTTTCGGGGTAGGTGGAGTGCCCAGGCTTGAGGGCCATAAGAGGTCGATGGTAGGGAGTGCTGGCGGACCGAGTAACATAAGCTCGGTCTTGTCCCCGTTGAGTTTAAGGGACGATGTCGTCATCCAGTTTTTGATCTCTTCCATGCAGGCCGTTAAGTTGGTCTGCGTCGATTCGCAATTCTTATGTGCAAGAGAGACCACCAGCTGAGTGTCATCCGCATAAGTAATGATCTTAATACCGTATGGGTGAACGATCTCAGCCAGTGGTCTCATGTACACATTGAATAGGGCAGGGCTGAATGACGATCCCTGCGGTACCCCACAATCCAGACGTTTACTTGAGGAGATAGAGTCTCCGTCAAAGACTTGGAATGTTCTTTCGCTCAAAAAGGATTTGAGCCAGGCTAGAGCGGTTCCTGATATTCCCAGATTGGCGAGTCGGTGAAGCAGAATTTTATGGCTTACCGTGTCAAATGCTGCACTTAGAGCGAGGAGGATGACTGCCACTGATCCTCCTCGATCTAAGATCCGCCTGGTTTCCTCCGTCACGGCCAACAGGGCCGTTTCTGTCCCATGTTTAGGGCGGAATCCAGTCTGGGAAGCATCAAGTAGATGATTGTTTTCGAGAAACATTGTTAGATGGTGGTTTATATGTTTCTCCAAGATTTTGCTCACCCAGGGTAGCAGGGAAATGGGGCGGTAATTATTGAGATTAGTAGGGTCTAGGTTAGGCTTTTTCAGGAGTGCTCTCACCATAGCTTGTTTCCAGGTGGACGGAACACTACCTGCGGTTAAGGAGATATTGAGCAGATCCAACAGGGTGGGGAGAATAACTTGGCTGGCTGCCACCATTGTACGTGGAGGTGCGGGATCGCAAGTGGAGCCTGATTTTACTTGTAGAATCAAGGATTCTAGTGTTTCTGGGTCTAGCAGAGGGAAATGGTCCAGAGTTGTTCGAGAGGGCTGATCAGCTTCCGTAGGGAAGAGAGATTCATCAGCGGTGGGCTCCAGGACTGTGGTGGCAAATGACAGATACATTTTATTTATTTTCTGATGGAAAAAGTCCGCTAATTCATTGCAGCGGGAGAGAGGATTATCATTGGGGACTGTAGGAGGGGAAAGTTTAGTAAGACTTTTGACGATTTGAAAAATCTCTCTCGGTTTCGATCTGGCCTTCATAATTTTGCCACTGTAGTATGTGGATTGAGTCAATTTTATTTCTGATTTGTAGGCTCTAATAGCTTCCCTGTATGTGACTTTATCTGTAGTGGCGTATCCCAGGCGCCATTTTCTTTCGAGCTTTCTACAGTGTCGTTTTTTTTCTCTGAGCTCCTCTGAGTACCAAGGGGCTGTTTCTTGTGGCCTTTTTAAACTGATTTTTCTCAAGGGGAGGATAGCGTCAAGGGATTTCCGGATCCAGTTGTCGAATTCCCTATTATCTAGTGAGGGGTTTTGGGAAAACAATGGTCTAGAGGCTGCCAAAGAACTGGACCACTGTTCTAATGGGAGTCTAGACCAGTTTCTCATCTTTCGCGGATTGGGAGTGCCTAGAGCGGGTCTGTATATCGACCAGTTAAAAGGGATTAAAAAATGATCTGTCCATGGAAGGTGGATGGGGGGGCCTGTTTTGAGTTCTGCACAATTGCTGAATACAGGGTCCAGCAAGTGCCCTTTAATGTGTGTTGGAGCTGATACTAACTGCTCCAGCTGAGCTGCAGCCAAACTTGCTGTCAACTCTTTGGCCGTATTGTCTGAGCTCTTGTCAAAGTGGATGTTAAAATCCCCCAACAGTATGAAATTGGAGGGAGACGTAGCTGATTCTGTTACAAGGGAGGGTAGTGCAGTGTGAAATTGGTTCAGTGAACCTGGGGGGCGGTAAATGAGGATCCCTGAGAAGCAGTCATTAGGGGAGAGTTTGATGGAAAAAGACAAACTTTCACAGTCTGGAATACAAACCATCGTACAGTGGCAAGTATATTGGGCTTTATGAATAATCGCGAGGCCCCCGCCTTTCCCCTGGGCGCGGTCCCTACGTGCAATTTGATAGCCAGGTAGGAGTGTTTGCACTAGGTCAGGTTCTGAGTCAGAAGTTAGCCATGTTTCTGTTAAAAAAATTGCATCAGGTGCAAATTCGTCCAATAATAGTGAGGTTTCCGTGCTGTGCTTCGGAAGAGACCTACAATTTAATAGAAACATTTTAAAATTCTGATGTTTGGCCTCCTTCTGAGCACCAATGACTCTTGCATTGCAGTGTGGACAGATGGTAGGTAAGTCAAAGGGTTGATATGAGTGGCAGCAGCTTACTTTCGCAGGGAATCTTAGGTTATGAAGAAGGTCCGGGCTATAGTGCTTCATCAAGACCGACCGTGGAGCAGGGTTTGTGGCTCCTGGCCCCCCCCCCCCCCCCCCCCCCCCCCCGGACGGGCGCAGACGGGCTTGCGCCCGCCCGCGGGATGTTCATCATATTGGGAGGGGGGGGGGCCGAACAGCTACAGCGTCAACCCAGCTCTTCCCCCAATATGGCGGCAGCGTTTTCCCGATCCCAGCGCCGATGCGGCTGAGGGGGATGTGAGTGACAGGGAGGAGGATTGTGCAAATGGGCAGTAGTAATCACGGCAACAAAAACACAAACAAAATCACAGTTTTTTAAAATTGTTAAAAGTTAATTTCATGCGCAGCTATTCTCCCGGCTTCCGCCTCAGGAGGATTCTCTCAGGTTCTGGAGTAGAGTAGTAAGTGAGTAGTAAAGAGTAGTAGAGAGTGAGTAGAGTAGTAGAAAGTGAGTAGTAGAGTAGTAGAGAGTGAGTAGTAGGGAGAGAGTAGTAGGGAGAGAGTAGTAGAGAGAGAGTAGTAGAGAGAGAGTAGTAGAGAGTGAGTAGTAGAGAGAGTAGTAAGTCTGATCTTGACTGCCCTGGTTATTCCTCATTTCCCCCCTAATCCTGGTCTTTCACTCAGAAACTATAATTCCTTTCACTTGGGGGTGTACAAGACCCAACTGTATGAAAAGATCGCTTAGGTGACAGTTTCTGGGCCTAGGGCATTGTCAGGTGGCCGTTCCTGGGTTTGGGGCATCGGCAGGTGGCAGTTCCTGGGTTTGGGGCATTGACAGGTGGTAGTTCCTGGGTTTGGGGCATTGGCAGGTGGCAGTTCCTGGGTCTGGGCCATTGTCAGTTGGCAGTTTCTGGGTCATTGTCCATTGGCAGTTCCTGAGTCTGGGGCATTGGCAGGTGGTAGTCCTGGATTTGGGGCATTGGCAGGTAGCAGGTCCTGGGTCTGGGGCATTGGCAGATGGGAGTTTCATGGTTTGGGGCATTGGCAGGTGGGAGTTTAAGGGTCTGGGGCATTGTCAGATGGCAGTTCCTGGGTTTGGGGCATTGGCATGTGGCAGTTCTGGGTTTGGGGCAGTGGCAGGTGGCAATTCCTGGGTCTGGGCATTGTCAGTTCCTGGGTCTGGGGCATTGTCAGTTGTCAGTTCCTGGGTCTGGGGCATTGGCAGGTGGTAGTTCCTGGGTTTGGGGCATTGGCAGGTGGCAGTTCCTGGGTTTGGGGCATTGGCAGGTGGCAGTTCCTGGGTTTGGGGCATTGGCAGGTGGTAGTTTCTGGGTTTGGGGCATAGTCAAGGGGCATTTCCTGGGTCTGGTGCATTGTCCGTTGGCAGTTCTTGGGGCATTGGCAGGTGGTAGTTCCTGGGTTTGGGGCATTGGCAGGTGGGAGTTTCAGGGTTTGGGGCATTGGCAGGTGGGAGTGTCAGGGTCTGGGGGCATTGCCAGGGGGCAGTTCCTGGGTCTGGGGCATTGGCAGGTGTTTAGCATGAACGGTGACGCCAGCCAATGGAAAAGAGGGGCGGGGCTTAACCTCGCTAGTGAAACTCACTCTACATCATTAAATCTCGCCAGCTCGACCGCGCATGTGCGCAGTCTTTCGCAGGCCAAGACCTAAAAAGGGGCATTTGGTCATAAAAAGGGTGTTTATCAACACCTGTGACTGTGCAAGAGCAGACATGACAACACTACTGCTACCATTGTCATAGCCACGTCCAATTTGTTTTTGAATGCCCGACTGTAATGTAATGAGAATGAGAGTGAAGGAAAGCATATTTGAAGACAATACCAACAGAGTTAAAATGCCAAAAGGAGTGGGGAAAAATTAAGAAAGCCTATGAATATCGGTAAGTATATTAACCACATACTTAATTTAGGGAATAGAAGTTAACGTTGTGTTTAATGAGGCCACAAAACAAGAGACTGACGGGTAAGACCTTGTGAATTCAGTTCCGAAATAGTATGTCAAGGCAGAGTTGAGTGCAGGGTGGATACATTGGAGTTTAAAAATAGGGAGCCAAGGAAACTTCATGGTTATGCTTGGTAGCAACATGAGAAGTGTGGTGAATGTAGAGAAGTATGGAGAATGCATAGGAATGCATTTCATAAGAAGCAAAACGTATAAATAAGGAAACATGAAGCACTGAATGGCAGACTATTGATACTAGCGTGAAACAAAGGGAAAAGATACAGATTATTTACAACCTCGTACCAGGGAGAGAATCTAGATTTAAAAAGATCAGCATAGCGGCCTTCTATTTCTGGCAGACCTGCCATCAATGTTTGTTCACCTCTCCTGTGTCATTCATTGCTTTACAGCAACTTGGGGGAAAAAAGTATCTTATGCCATATTCAAACGTGTCAATGGTGTGATATTCCTCAAATTCGTTCGAAACTGATACACATTTCAGCAGGCAAATATGTTCTGTTTCTTGCAAAAACACAGCCTGCAACCTATTGATTATTTACAAAACTCCACCCGTGTATTAACCGTAGTAAGCCTTTGCAGCTAAAACCATCCATAAACAAGCATTTGCAATGCAATAGGTCTCGCATTATTAAAGTTTGAGCTATTGGTGTTGCATTATTTAGCAATGCCAATAGCTCAAAGTTTAATAATGCGATACCTATTGCATTGCAAATGCTTGTTTTTATTATTGTCATTTGACTGTACACTTTGAGCGTGTGCAGAGGATCTTCTGCAGACTACAGTCTTGTTTACCTCTCTTCACAGATTTCTTGATTAATGGGCATCCGTTTCACTGTCCTCGAATCTTCACATTGCTACTTAGGCCCCAGCCGATGGAGCCAATTAGTGTATTTAAGTTCTCTCTGTTCCTGATTTACCCTTTGCTATGACCTCCTTCTGCTGCTGCACCTACTGTCTCTCTAACATGCCCTTACCTATAATGCGGAATTACACTCCTGTCCCCTGAAGTGCAACACTTTTCTTTTTACACAAATCATGACCCAACATGAAATCCACTGACATGTCTTTTTATGGGGTAAGGGTCCAAATAACTGAGTTCACAAATAAGTACAAAGTAATTGTTTCATGATCTGCAACGTCTTACAATTGTGTTTTTGTTTCAGGTGTGTCCTACATCCTCCTCATTGGAGGTGCTTCTCAGAAAGTTTGGTGACAGGAGAAATTGCGACTCATCTAAATTCCAAAATGGGCATCTATTGATTGGAGCAGTACTCGTCTTTTTTCAACCTTTCCGGCTATCCGTACAGTCAAGAGTGTCAAACACCCCAAACATTTGGATTGCAACACCTCCCAGAGTAAAGTGAAACTGAACTGCAGCGACATGGAGCTAGGAACCAGTGTGAAAGGTACACAGGCCAAGGTGGAATCACTGGTGCAAGTTATTCAGGAGGCACCAGTCACTGAGCAGACATCGCCAGGGGAGCTCCTAAAGACATCCGAATCGTCGGCCAATGATATCAAGTGTGTGAAGATAGAGCCAGAGGATGACCCCGAAAAGTTACTGCTGGCTTATGGATGTCCAGCTGAAGGATCTTTGTGGATAAAGGATTCTTGTGAAGCTTCGTCTTCCATGTCCGCAGGAGATGCTCATGTCTCCTACGAGGGTTTGCCACATCGTACTGCTGAAGACTATGATAGACAGAAAGTTATCCTCCCGGATGAAACCGAAATGAGTGAAGAAAGCTTCCGTAAAAAGTTCCGTAATCTTACATTCACACCAGAGGTCAGACTGCAAACTTTGGCTAATCAGCTGGAGGAGTGGGGCCGGATGTGGTTAAAACCAGAGATCCGTAGCCCAACAGAAATAGTGGACCTCATCATATTGGAACAATTTGTCCAGATCCTACCACAAGGAGCCCAGGATTGGTTGAGTCCTCTCAAGGTGCAGTCTGTGGAAAGTGCTGTCCTGTTGATTGAAGGTTACTTGGCGAGTGAAGCATCCAAAGGTTGCAGCTCTGATGCTCTGACACTCGTCTGTAAGGAAGAGGAAAACAGTGAAGGTACGAACGTAGCTGTGGGTTAATGATAGTGGAGCTGGGGCGAGTTATGGCAGTACCAGGGATCAGGGAAGAGAGTTGAGGGCTAATGACCGACTCGAAGACTAATCAACAGAGAAGGAAGTTGATTAAGGATGTTGGAGTCTAATCAGAGGAATGATGTGAAAGGGCATAGTGTGTATGAAGGTAGTTGTGGCTAAGTGATGGGAGTGCGGATGAGGGCAAGAGTAGCACTGCGTGGAGGGAGCAGGAATTTAATGAAAGCGACTGCAGCTCTATTAAGGACATTGAGGCCGATGGAGTAAGAAGCGAGCAGGGCCACTGAAGGAGCTCAGGAATAAAGGAGAGAGCAGTGGGATACTGAAGGGCTCCTAGTATTATTGAATGGAACGCCCGGCTCATCTAGGAAGCTCGGGCTAGTGATGCTCTCGTACTAGTCCGTATGGAAGAGGAAGCAAAGGGGGCCGTGGTTACATAACAAGCGGGTGGATGATGCTAAAGCTGGGGAAGAAGATGAATGAAGAGAGCTTGAGATTAATGAGAAAATATAATAAATATTTGGGTGGTCCATGAGGTGAAGTGGCGGTCTGTGAAGGGAACAGTGGCATAATGGAGGGAGCCGGAATCAGGGGAAGGCCACACTGGAATGTGCCGGGGGCAATGGAGGGGGCTGGAGGAAATGAAGGGGGCTGGGGCAATGGAGGGGGTTAATAGGAATTGATGGGGCCGGAGGTCAGTGGAGGGTGCCTAGTAGAAGGGAAGGGGTCAGGGGGCCAGTGGAGGATGCCAGGGGGCAGTGGGAGGATGCCGGTGAGGAGGGTCTGGAGGACAATGGAAAGGTCCAAAGGGGGGAAAGAACGGGTCCAAGGAACAATGAAAGGGTCCCAGGGGCAATAGAGGAAGCAGAGGGGCAATGAAGGAAGCTGGGGACTAATGATGGCCAGTGAAGGGAGTGGGAGAATATGGAGGGGAGCTGGGGTATGTTAGAGGGAGTTGAGGGACGTTGGTGGAAGATGAGGGCATTGGAGTGACAGTGGATGAGCCAGCGGTAACAATGGAGGCAGATGGGGTCGATGAAGGTAGCCAGGGTACAATGGAGGTAGCCAGGGTACAATGGAGGTAGCCGGGGTACAATGGAGGTAGCCGGGGTACAATGAAGGTAGCCGGGGTACAATGGAGGTAGCCGGGGTACAATGGAGGTAGCCGGGGTACAATGGAGGTAGCCGGGGTACAATGGAGGTAGCCGGGGTACAATGGAGGTAGCCAGGGTACAATGGAGGTAGCAGAGGTACAATAGAGGTAGACTGGGTACAGTGGAGGTAGCGGGGTACAGTGGAGGCAGATGGGAAACAATGGAGGTTAGCTAGAGGTCAATGGATGGAGCTGGCGTGCCAGTGAATGTTAGCCAGAGTCAATGGAGATAGCTGGGGTACAATGGAGGTAGCCATTGTAGGAGAGTAGGGTCTGCTATCCTATGGTCACCCCAATTTTTTGCTTTTTGCTTCACTGGTTTATGACTTAATGTGGCTGTGGGCCTGCCAATCAGACCCACAGCCTGCTGTTCTCTCTCTCTAAATTTATGCCAATGCACTTTAGGTGCATTACCAATTGGAACATGGATCACCTTGTGAGCCCCTGTACAGTGTACCCTAGGTACCCAGGGCATAGGTGAATCCAAGGCCTACCAGGGGCTGCAGCACGTATTGTGCCACCCCTGGACTGGCCTCCATATTTGACACAACTGGCTGATCACTCAGCTGGGGCAAGGTGGTGTAATCACCCTTTGCTTTAGGTATAGTATCTCTCTATATCTAACGTATACAAGGACACACAGTAACCTATAACTCACTCCTATGGCAGGCCTTATCGATCCTGGAGGCAGAGTGCTTGGTTATGTGTGAGATGGTGCTCTAGCACGAGCTGAGCCTGTCTGCAGCTTTCGGAACCACGTCCTTTAGCTGTTTCCTGATAGCGTCATACCATATACTCTTAAGTGCATTATGAACCTCGCGGTTAAATGCTAACTCTGGTTTGACATTATCAAAACATGTCGAGTAAGGTGTCATACTAATTGGAATACTACCCCCTCGCCAATTATGGCGACGGGGGTAGCATTCCACACTTCTAGAGGGACACTACATGTACAGAACCTGAATCCCAGTTAAAGTTAAACGGAGCCTCAGCATCACAAAATGGATGCTGCCACCACAGACACAAGTCTGACCTCCTGCTGCTGGGAGTCCTTCCAGCGAGGGAGGCTTGGACAAAGGGTTTCCTGCCTTGGGAGGTGCTAGCACCACCCCAGACAGGATTTTGTGTATCTGGTTAGGTAGGGCTGAATAGAATCAGACATGCCCCAGGCACACAAGGTGTCCCCGTGCATAGGCCAGTTCAAACAGGTGCTGGGGCACTCCAGCCCCAGCTCTGGCACAAAACTGGACAAAGGAAAGGGGGTGTAACCACCACCCTTCCTGGTCCCACCCAGAGGAGGGACCTAGTAGGTAGTCCAGCCCCTAGAATTGGTTTAAAAGTAGGAGCTGAGTCCCAAGACTGCAGATTACCCTGAAATTCGACTACATAAGAAGAAACTCTGGACCTTCGACGTTCTGCTGCTCAGAAGACTGAAGAATCCCCCTTGTGGCCAACCTGTGAACACAGGTACCATCCAGCGATCAACGACTTGCTTTGCCGCCGCCTCCCGCCGGAGCCAGAGCCCAGAGCCTGACAAGAACCAGACTCCCAGACATCTAACAGTTCGATCCACAGTCCCTGCAAAGCTGAGATGAGTGGAGGCGACCTGAGACGTGGGACCGGACCTCTTGAAAAGTCCACGAGAAGCTGACTGCGCAGCACCTGAGGCACCATCACCGCTGTGCATGGGGTCTTGAGAAGCCCCACCACCGAGCTACATTTGCACCAAGGACCAGCCCTCCAGCTCTCACTAGATCTGCGTGGGGCCCGTTTGCTTTGTTCCACTCGACGCGCCTATCCGGTTACTAGTCCATTGGCTAGTGGCCATCTTGGCGACCAAACGACATCTTTACACCGCTGACCTGGTTGCTCCAGACTGGCCCTTACTGCTCCCAAAAGCAGTAACCCCCTCTGACCTTGCTGGTTAGAGTGAGAAGCCTTCTTTGTTTCCTGCGTGGCTTGCATTAGCCAAGGCCTGTTTGCTCCGATCAAGAAGCTGACACCGCCATCAACTAGAGCCTTCGTGGGACAGCTCGTGAGTGACTCCTGGTCATCGTCATCGTCGCCTAGTCCACGCTGCTGAAGAGACAAGCTTCACGACTTCACCTGTTGGCACCCGACAACGCCTGGTTCCTTCCTGGTTCCACGCCGGTCACTGGCTAGTGACTGTGAACATTGTCCCCTCTGCTTTCAGGTCTTCATCACTTCAGATCCACCCTTGGATCCACCGGAACTCTTCACATCAGGTCGCCTGCAGCATCAACACTCCAAGGCTCCATCTAAACTCCTGCAGAATCCCGACACACTTTGGCACTACTGCACCAGCTTCCTGTGGGTGAGGTAACGCTGGCACTCCGGTGCCCCCGCGTAGTTTAACACTCCTAGTGTCCAGATTCCAAAGGGTTAAGCTCTAGACTGACCGGAAGACTTCCTACCTTTACCTTTTTAACTTTTACGCATCCATTGACTTCAATGTAAATTGCTTCTAACTTTGTGCACTGCAAACCAGATCCCGTGGGCCTCCTAGTTCCTAACTGGCATTAGTACAGCACAGCCCCAGCGATTCACCAGGCCCTAGGCCTTACTTCCTTTTGACTCGTGGTACTTATACCGCTTCTTTAGTATATGGTTTTAGGGGCCACCAGGGCCAATCCATAATTGTGCAACTTTTGTATACTTATCAATTGAATTGTTTTAACGTGTTTGCTCTTGTGCTCATAAAGAGTTCAGGGGACTATTTGTAGTAATACTTATTTTTTTTTTTAAAGTTCAAAAGACTTTATTTGGATAATACACACGTACCACAGCTGGGTGCCTACAACCCGGGGGCCGGCAGCGTATATCAAGAAGAACAGAGTCCAATAAGACACAGCCCATCATCCGACATCCCGGGGGCTCGGCGGCAATTTAGTAATAGGCATCCAAAACGATTGTTGTACAAGGTAGACAAATGAGTGATAGCGTGTCTAAATGAACTTTGCTTTTCACCATCGAACCAAGAAAATAAGAACAAAAAAACAGCATCACAGGTATGCGGACAGTACCATTGCCGGGCAAACAGCAAATGTTCCTTCAAATAGCAAAAATCAGCATGTGGACACTGTACAGCACAGCAGGTGCGGCAGACCAAATAGAAACAGGGGAAGGGTCAAGAAACTCAGTCCAGCCACACATCAACATATCCCCCTCATCACCATGGACTCCTACGGGGGTGATTCAGCCTCCAGAAGTGCAGCAGGGTCGGCTATAAGAGTCTCCCCCCGTGAACCATTCCGCTCCTCGTCAGGAGCCTCAGCAGTCTCAGCAGACACATCCACCTGCGCCGCCCCCTCCAACACCGCCGCCCAGTAGTTTTTAGGCCTACTCTTGGGGGGCATCAGATCGCTATACAGCCCAGTCTGAGTGCAGCAATAAATCAGCTCTCTCTTCCACACTCGCACCGTAGGTGGGGGGCCCCTCATCCAGGCCCTGGCAATACAACGCTTGGCCATTAAGAGCGCCAGGTCCACAATACGTCGTTGGGAGGAGGGCAAGGGTCTGGAGTAGCCCAGGAGAGCCAATAAGGGTTCCGGGGTCAGTGTCAGGTGCGCCGTCTGATTGAGTTCAACAAAAACTGATTGCCAAAAAGAAAAAATCGTGGGGCATGACCATGCAACACGAAGGAAATCCGTCAAGGGGGCCCTGCACCTCTCACTTTCCGGGGATTCACGAAGGCCATATCCATGAAGCCTCTCTGGAGTGTAGTAGGTCCTGTTCAGGAATTTAAAATGCGTGAGTCTATGACGGCCGTTCGGGGAGATTTTGCGGACATTGGCGCAGCAATAGCCCCAAAGGTTCTCAGTCATATCTGTGCTCAGATCACGTTGCCAGGCCAAACATGGCTTGGTGTAATCCGCACATAGCTCCGCCTGTGCTATCCAATAGAGAGTGGGAACCAATCTGAGGGGATTTAGCAGTGACCAAATAGTCAAAGGTAGTTACCGTCACTGGCTCTGTCATATCCGGTCCAAGAAGGTCTCGCAAAGCACTGCGCACCCTGTGGAATTGGAAGCGCGCCATCAAGGGAGGTTCCTCCATCGCAACAGTCACCTCGTCCCACGTCCGCGCCGTGCCACCCGAGAACAAGTCGCCCATGGTATGAATGCCAACCCGCATCAGTGCCAAAATCACTCCTTTCTCCTTACAGGGACCCAACCAGTGGCACCATTCAAGGTTAGCGCTTGGGGAGTATAGGAGCGAACACGCTTGAGCGTTCGCCATGTAGTGCCAGGCATGTGTGACCGGCAATAAAGAATCGACCAGTCCCGTACGCCGGTCCCTAGCCTGCGTTAACAAGGCCGGCAGGGGGGTCGGGTCTGCAACTATCCGTTCAATACGGACATAGGGGGCGTCCTGCGGACCGTGGATCCACACATAAGCATGAGCAGACTGCGCCGCACGATAGTAGAGCTCCAGATCTGGGGCATTGAGCCCGCCCGCCGCATAAGGTCGTATTAGAATATGCCAAGCAACCCTAGGTTGTTTTCCCGCCCAAGCTAGGCGCACCAGCAGCGATTGTATTCTGCGGAAAAACAGGACTGAAAGTACCATAGGGATAGTGTTGAACAGGAAAAGGGAACGTGGGAGCACCACCATCTTCATTAACGCAATGCGTCCCAAAAGAGACAGGGGAAGAGCAATCCATCTCTCTGTCATCTTCCAATTTCGAAACCGCACAGCCATAATTTTTACGCAGAACAATCTCCGAGTCAGTATGCAGTCGGACGCCAAGATACCGGACTGCCTCAGTCGTCCACTGTAGTGGAAACTCAGGGTCAAACTGCACCTTGGCCGCGGTGAGCGGAAACATGATCGATTTCGTCCAGTTCACCCGGATGCCAGAAAGGGCGCCAAACCAGACTGCCTCCCGCAATACCGGGGAGAGGTGATTCACAGGATCGCGTACATAAAGAAGCGTATCGTCCGCGTAGGTAGAGACGATAAGCCTGTACGTAGGGAAGCGGATGCCCCGATGAGCATGGTACTCACGGAGGGCACAAGCAAGGGGCTCGGCCACCAAAGCGTAGAGCATCGGAGAGAGTGGGCATCCCTGCCTCGTGCCTCTGCCTACCTCAATGGGTTCAGAGATCAAAGGTCCGATGCGGATCCGGGCCCCCGGCCGGAAGTACAGGACCGATATCAACTGCAGGAAGAGGAGGCCAACACCCATTCTGCGCAAAACATGATGCATAAAAGTCCACTCTACAGAATCAAATGCCTTTTCCGTATCTAAGAATACGGCAACGGCTGGTACCTCCGGGCGGGTATGCTGAAAGGCAGCGAAAACCGTTCTAATATTATAAACCAGATTGCGTGTAGGGACAAACCCAGACTGCTCTGGGGCCACCAGTGTCGTGACCAAAGGGTATAAGCGATTAGAGAGTACTTTAGCGAAGATCTTCGTATCTACATTCATCAGGGAGAGCGGGCGATACGAGGCACAGTCATTGGGGTCCTTGCCCGGTTTAAGAATGGCCACAATTACAGCCTCCCGCATGGAGGGCGGCATGGTGCCAGAATTGACCATATCGCTGAACAGGCTCAGCAGATGGGGAAGCAGCAACTCGGAAAAGGCCTTGTAGAAAGTCACCGTAAGACCGTCACTGCCCGGGGCGCTCCCGTCCCGCATGGATGACAGTGCCAGCACCACCTCCTCCCTCTCAAAGGGGCGAGCCAAGAACCTACGATCCGTATTGGAGAGCCACGGGAGCTCTATGTGTGACAAGTAGTCTACTATCCCTTCCTCCGGAGCAGGGCCTCTCGAGGCATACAAGGCCTCGTAGTAGTCCCTAAAGCGCATGATTATCTCATCATGTGGTAGCGGGGGACCGGCGTCATCAGATCTCATGATCGGCACAGAAGAGCGCTCCCTGCCCCGCTTAGCCAAGCGGGCCAACACCGCGCCCGGTCGCTCACCCTCACAGTAAGATCTGGCAATAGCATATTTCCCCAAGTGTTTAATCTCTAAATCCGCCTTGTCATTGTACTCCCGGAGAACCACAGCAATCTCCCGGTGGACAGAGTCATCACCAGTGTGCAAGCGCAGCTCTTCCAGATCTCGAAGCCTCCGTTCCAGAAGTGCTAGGTGGCTCCTAATCGATTTTAACACGCCTCCATGCTTTGAAATAACAACTCCCCTGGCATAGAGCTTAAACGCTTCCCAAACCGATTGGAACGAGTCGACAGAGCCCACGTTGGCCTCAAAATATGTTTCCATAGCCTCTAAGAGTTCCTCCTTGAAGAGAGGATCTAATAAGGAATAAGGGGGGAAGCACCAGGAAAAGGGTGGTATCCGTCGCACCGGCACCGAGCAGGAGAGTAAAATAGGCGAATGGTCCGAGAAAGTCCACGGAAGGATCTCACAGGTTCGCACGTCTCGCAGACAGGCCGAGGACACAAACCAGTAGTCTATCCTCGTGTGAATGTTATGGGGGGCAGAATAGTGTGTGAACCTGCCCTGCATCGGGTATCTATTACACCAGACATCAAGTAAATCCAAGGTAGATAAATGCGTAGTCAGTGTGCGGGCAGAGGCCGAAGGCGGCCTGTATGGGCCGTCCGACCTGTCCAACGCTGGGCGCAAAGTCAGATTGAAGTCACCGCCCCAAAACACAACCTTGTCTACAAATGCAGAGACCTTCTGAGCCTGTGTCGTGTAAAAGCTAGGGAGATCAAAATTGGGGCCATACGTATTCACTATGTACATGTCCAGACCTTTACTAGAACAGACCGTAATTGTGAACCACCCCTCACTGTCCGTGGCCACAGGCGTCCAAGTGAAGGATGATTTAGGATTAAGCCAAGTAAGAACCCCTCGGGCATGAGTTGTAAAACCTGCAGCATGGATATTATCACGGAGCCCTCTATACCCAAGGATAGGACTATGAGGCGCCAGGTGCATTTCCTGCAAAATTGCAATGTCTACCCTGTGTTTTGCTAGGTACTGGAGAACCCTACGGACCTTGCGGTGATCGTTCAAGCCCCTCACGTTCCATGTCAGGAGCCGCAGTGTGTCAGGAGTCGCCTCCCCGTCTGTCATGTCCCCCGCCATAAAGAAGTAAAAGAAATCGCGTCAATCACATACATTTTAGCAGCTTGCAGAATTGCATGTCTATCGCTGTCACCACTGCTAGGCAATCCGCATACCACGAACAACAGTTGCTCCACAGCGCCAAGCAACAAAAAGGCCCTTAGAACTGATCCACTCCATCCCCCCCACCCACGCTTGCCCTACCCCAACTAGGCCGCGGTCATCCATCCACCCCAACAGACATCCCCCCCGTTCCATACAACCCTCTGCACTACAACAATCGCAAACTCCCTTTCCCCCCCACAAAACATCCATCCCTCCCCCCCCGCACAAATACCATAGAAACAGTGGTAAGCACACGAGGGCAGAGGTAGCCAGGCTAGTGCGTACCAAAGGTACTCAACAACAGCCCATAAACCGCCCCTCCGTCACCCCCGCACCCCAGAACCTTGAAGAAGGAAGCGTGGCATCAGTACCACAACATGCACACTTGAGAACCAAGCAGAGTCGGATCTAAGAATAGGACATAGGGGGGAATCGCCCCGCCCAATGGGGGCACTAGCCCGCCCACGACAGGTAGCAAACAGGCGCGCACGTTCAAGCATAGTTTATAGTCAGTAACAGTCAAGAAGTTATAATGGTACAGCCATATACATTGTCCGAGATGGTGCATCAACTCAGAGGATCATATACCCAGCTGTCGCAAGTTCGATAAGCAGTTGCCTGACAATGCCGGAGTAGTGGATAATTGAATCATGCACTTCCAGGACATCAGGCCCTGTCAGGTCAGGCGTTATAACTGCCATCAGAGAATAAAGAAAGCAGCAGCCAAACCTGAGGTGTCTCAACCGGGTAGCAATCAGTTCAAATCAAGTCCCAATCAGCCCTGGTCCTCCTGGGAGCCCCCATCCTGCTCAGCGTCCTCACGTCACGGGTGTCGCCTCTCACGCTGCCACTCTTTCAGGGTCTTTTGGAGCGCCTTAGGGTCAGTAAAGATGAGAGATTTCCCCTGTCGGTTGACACGCAGCTTCGCAGGATAAAGCATCGCATAGTCAGCGCCCATTTCTCTCAGTTGGCGTTACATAGGGGCGAATTGTTTCCGGGCCTCCTGGACACGAGCCGTAAAGTCAGGATAAATAGATAAGGTAGATCCCTCGTACTGCAAAGGTTGCTTTTCTCTGGCCAATTTGAGCGCAATGTCTCGATCTCGATATTTCAAAAGTTTGGCTATGATGGGACGCGGTGGCGCACCCGGTTTGGGCCGTGGTCCCAAGGATCGATGCGCCCGTTCCACCACAAACATGTGGGAGAATGCCTCATCCTCCAACAGCTTCTTCAGCAGGCCCTCCATAAATCACTCCATGTTGCCGGTGGGGGTCTTATCCAGGAGTGTCTGCATAGCCCTGCCAAGCTGTCTGTTGTCCGTCTCCAGCGTGGTATGAGCCTCCACCACCTCAGTAATTTGGCGTTCCGACATATCCAGCCTTTCCGCATGTTTATCCAGCCGTTCCGCCATGCGATCCATGCGGTATGTTAAAGCGTCGAGTTTCGTGCCGATGGCCGTCATACCTCCCTGTAGGTTCTTTTCCATGGCCAGGCGTATCTCCCTCAGGTCTTGCTGAGGCGTCACCACCGGCGGGTCCCCACCAGTCGCCCTGCCGCCTCCCTCAGCCTCTGCCGTCTTCGAGGCCTGCTTCGCGAAGGAGAGCTTCGGCTGCGTCCTGTCTTGGCGCCCCATGGCGGAGAGAGGAGAGTCCCCGGGGCCCCGGTGTAGCGCAACAGGCAACGCACCCTTCGCTCGTACCCACTAGGCCAAGAAAGTTGTACCGGCACTCAGCGCAGAAGGAGAGAAGGGGGAGCAGTCGGCCACAGCCCCCAAGGCACCAGTCGCAGACGTGTAGATCAAAAAAGCGCCAAAGCTCAGTGTCCACGCGGGCGGCCCCGCCAAGGCCAACGCCCCACAGCACTTCCAGGCCGCACAGACCGAAGGCGCGCCACAGGCCAGTCTCCGCTTCGGCGTATCAGGTAATCCAAATCAGGAGCAGGGAAGAAGGGAGCAGCCTCTCCTGAGGCAAACACTCACCCACTTACACCGCCATGGGTAGGAGACGCGGCCAGCCCCCCCAGCGCGAGATCGTGCAGGGGACAGTGCCGGGAAACACAGCTCCGAGGTCGGCCGCGATGGTAATGTAGGCTGCGGTCTCACAGGCCCGCCCCTCGCCAATCCGCAGATCTCCGTCCTCCGGTCAGCGAGCTCAATCGTTCCCTTTCCAGCGGGGTCGCGATGACAACTCTACCTTCCAGGCACCAAGATATTACGTTGGCAGTCCCAAATGTGCAGGATAATCCAAGGATAGTGGTTCAGAAAGGAGGAGCTCTGGACTCAGGCAGCCATCTCGTTCGCCGGCTAGCTCCGCCCCCCATTTGTAGTAATAAATACATATATATTTTGAATATATATCCTGTGTGGTGTCCTTTCACTTGGTGTTCAAGGGGTTACATATGGTAATACAGCTGGCTTCACATGCCAAAAGAGTTTAGCCTAAGACTGCTTTGTCCACGCTACCATTAGGATAGCTGGTCTATAAGGTTGACTTACAACCAATCACCATTAGGGTTGCTAGGACTGATACAAGGTGGTCACTAGAACTAGTGAACATCATATATCAGGCCAACTTCTCACAGCCAGGGTACAATGGAGGTAGCCGGGGTACAATGGAGGTAGCCGGGGTACAATGGAGGTAGCCAGGGTACAATGGAGGTAGCCAGGGTACAATGGAGGTAGCCAGGGTACAATGGAGGTAACCAGGGTACAATGGAGGTAACCAGGGTACAATGGAGGTAGCCAGGGTACAATGGAGGTAGCCAGGGTACAATGGAGGTAACCGGGGTACAATGGAGGTAGCCAGGGTACAATGGAGGTAACCAGGGTACAATGGAGGTAACCAGGGTACAGTGGAGGTAGCCAGGGTACAGTGGAGGTAGCCGGGGTACAATGGAGGTAGCAGAGGGACAATAGAGGTAGACTAGGTACAGTGGAGGTAGCGGGGTACAGTGGAGGCAGATGGGAAACAATGGAAGTTAGCTAGAGGTCAATGGATGGAGCTGGGGTGCAGTGAAGGTTAGCCAGTGTCAGTGGGCGTAGCCGGGGTACAATGGAGGTAGCCGGGGTGCAGTGGTGGTAGCCGAGGGACAATAGAGGTAGACTGGGTACAGTGGAGGTAGATGAGAAACATTGGAGGCAGATGGGGGACGATGGAGGTTAAGTAGAGGTCAATGGATGGAGCTGGGGTGGCAGTGAATGTTAGCCAGCGTCAATGGAGGTAGCCGGGGGACAATAGAGGTAGACGGGGGACAATGGGGGTAGCCGAGGTACAGTTGAGGTAGCCGAGGTACAATAGAGGTAGAATGGGTACAGTGGAGGTAGATGGGGGACAATGGAGGTTAGCTAGAGGTCAATTGATGGAGCTGGGGCGCCATTGAAGGCTAGCCAGAGTCAATTGAGGTAGCTGGGGTACAATGGAGGTAGCCGGGGTACAATGGAGGTAGATGGGGACGATGGAGGTTAACTAGAGGTCAATCAATCAATCAAAGCATTTATATAGCGCACTACTCACCCAGTGGGTCTCAAGGCGCTGGGGGAGGGGGGTCCGCTACTGCTCGAACAGCCAGGTCTTGAGTCGCTTCCTGAAGGCGAGGTGGTCCTGGGTCAGGCGGAGGTGGGTCGGGAGGGAGTTCCATGTCTTGGCGGCGAGGTAGGAGAAGGACCGTCCCCCTGTGGTGGCTCTTCGGATGGGGGGGGACGGCGGCGAGGGCGTGGCCGGTCGATCGAAGCTGGCGTTTGGGAGCGTAGAAGTTGAGGCGGCTGTTGAGGTATCCTGGGCCTTGGTTGTTTAGGGCTTTGTGTGCGTGGGTGAGGAGTCGGAAGGTGATTCTCTTGTTGACCGGGAGCCAGTGCAGGTCTCTCAGGTGTCCGGAGATGTGGCTGCGACAGGGGATGTCCAGGATGAGGCGAGCTGAGGCGTTCTGGATCCGCTGGAGTCTCTTCTGGAGTTTGGCGGTGGTTCCGGCGTAGAGGGAGTTGCCGTAGTCCAGACGGCTGGTGACGAGGGCCTGGGTGACCGTCTTCCTGGTCTCGGTGGGGATCCACCGGAAGATCTTACGTAGCATGCGCAGGATGTTGAAGCACGACGAGGAGACTGCGTTGACCTGTCTGGTCATGGAGAGGGAGGAGTCCAGGATGAAGCCCAGGTTGCGTGCGTGGTCTGTTGGTTTGGGTGCGCTGCCTAGGGCCACCAGGAGTCGTCCCAGGCGGAGGGTGAGGATCCCAGGATGAGGACTTCCGTCTTGTCCGAGTTCAGTTTCAGGCGGCTGTTCTTCATCCATTCGGATACCTCCTTCATCCCTTCGTGAAGGTTGGCTCTGGCGGTGGCGGGGTCGTTGGTGAGGGAGAGAATCAGCTGGGTGTCGTCGGCGTAGGAGATGATGTTGAGGTTGTGCTGGCGTGCGATGTCTGCGAGGGGGCTCATGTAGACGTTGAAGAGGGTTGGACTGAGCGAGGAGCCTTGAGGAACGCCGCAGATGACTTCGGTGGCTTCAGATCTGAACGGGGGGAGGCGGACTCTGTGTCCTTCCGGCGAGGAAGGAGATGATCCACTCCAGTGCCTTCTCCTGGATTCCGACGCTGCTGAGTCGCTGCACTAGTGTACGATGGCAGACCGTGTCGAAGGCCGCGGAGAGGTCTAGGAGGATGAGGGCTGCTGTTTCTCCGTTGTCAAGCAGTGCTCGGATGTCATCGGTGGCTGCGATCAGGGCGGTCTCTGTGCTGTGGTTGGCCCGGAAGCCAGACTGCGAGAGGTCGAGGGATCCGTTCGTTTCGAGGAAGGCGGCCAGCTGCTTGTTGACGGTCTTGTCGATGACTTTAGCAGGAAATGGGAGCAGCGAGTTGGGGCGGTAGTTCTTGAGGTCGGTGGGGGCGGCTGATGGTTTCTTTAGTAGAGCGCTGAGTTCGGCGTGCTTCCAGCTCTCCGGGAAGGTAGCGGTGTCGAAGGAGGTGTTGATGATGTCCCGCAGGTGGGGTGCGATGGCAGCGTCGGCCTTGTTTAAGACGTGGTGAGGGCAGGGGTCGGTAGGAGATCCGGAGTGGATGGAGTTTATCGTGCGGACGGTGTCTTCGGTGCTGATCGGGGTCCAGGCGCGGAGGGTGGTGGTGGGGGGCGGTGGTTCGGTCGTGGCGTGTGTCGGTTGCGTGCTGAAGCTGTTGTGTATGTCCGCGATCTTGTTGTGGAAGTAGGAGGCGAGGGAGTTGCAGAGGTCTTGCGAAGGGGTGATGTCGTTGTTACCGGCGTTGGGGTTGGAGAGCTCTTTAACGATGTTGAAGAGTTCCTTGCTGTTGTGTGCGTTGTTGTCCAGTCGTTCCTTGAATGCGGTTTTCTTGGTGGCGTGGATGAGTTGGTGGTGTTTTCGGGTGGCGCGCTTGAGGGCAGTCATGTTGTCCGGTGTTGGGTCTCTGCGCCATGTTCTCTCGAGGGCTCGGCAGTTCTTCTTGGAGCTCTTGAGTTCGTCGTTGAACCATGGGGCTTTCTTGCTACCGGGTCTGCTAGGCGGGGTCTTCAGAGGGGCGAGGTCGTCTGCGCAGTTGCTGATCCACTTCGCGAGGTTGGTGGCCGCCTGGCTTGGGTTCGTTGCGCTGGTGGGTGGGTTCTTGCTCAGGGAAGTCGCGAGCTGGTCGGCTGTGATCTTGTTCCAGCTTCTGCGTGCAACCTGTTGCTGGTGGTGGTGGATCGTGGTCCTTCTGAAGCTGAAGTGGACGCAGCTGTGGTCCGTCCAGTGGAGTCCAGTGGCGTGGCTGAAGGTGATGTCCTTGCAGGATGAGAAGACGGGGTCGAGTGTGTGTCCGGCGTAGTGGGTGGGGGTGCTCACCAGCTGCTTGAGTCCCAGGTTGGCGAGGTTGTCCAGCAGGGTGGTGGTGTTGCGGTCGTTGTTGTTCTCCAGGTGGAAGTTGAGGTCCCCGAGGAGGATGTAGTCAGCGGAGGGGAGGGCGTGCGGGCTGATGAAGTCAGCGATGTCTTCGCTGAATTGTGTGCGTGGTCCCGGTGCGTGGTCAATGGATAGAGTTGGGGTGCAGTGAAGGTTACCAGACACAATGGAAGGAGCCGGGGGACAATAGAGCTGAGGGACAATGGAAAAGAGTAGAGGGATAATGATCACCAGTGAAGGAAGTGGGAGCTGGGGGTGATGGAGGTAGCTGATAAATGAAGGAAGGAGCTTGCGGGCAGTGTGTGTACTCCGTTATCGCTGACCAATGCGGACTTGCTCTGTAACTTGAGCATGATCGAAGACCGATATTGGCCCAATATGCGCCTCGTCCATCAATCCTACCAAGGTATTGCTTAACAGTACATAATCATTGGTGAATGTGTACGGTGAACACGCAAGAAGAAAGGGAAGGCCGTAATGGCAGGGTGGAGCTCCCGCCAGATGTCTTGCAGTACATTTTTCACAGCAGCTCTTTGAGATGCTTAGAGAAAGCGCCTGAGTGGGCGGCTACGCCGCCGTCCCTGCCGTGGCAAGGACGCACACTGCATTATAGTGGTCTGTGAGTATAAATTCTCCCTGGGCTACCCCTGCCTGCATTTCCAAGAAAATTACGAGGTTCGAATCTTGGGATGAATTAGGGCATAGACTGTGGCCACCATAAAGAGTTGCCCCCCTATCGCACCCACGAGGATGAGAGATCTCGCATCTCTATCTGCCCAAACGTCTTGCACAGTCATGGGGAGGTTGCGCTTCAGTTATATTGCCACCCACCGCCCCCTTTCTTTGGTGGCGGCTGAAGAGTGATAGCTTGTAGGTTACGACCTGTGCTTCAGTTTACCCTGATATGGCCATTTTTGGTGGGTTTCCTATAGACAAATTATATCTGGCATGTGGCTTCCCAGTCCATGCCAAATAGCCCCCCATTTATTCGAGTTCAAAAACCACGCCTTAAGTGAGACAATCTGCAGCATTGCACTGAGCGAGCGGTGTGCGCATTGATGTAAAGCGGTAGTGGTCGATGAAAGGATGTCAGTATGGCGGACCCGGTAGAGACCCCTCACTTCCACCCCCCAAGAATTTCCCCAACATGGAAAAAGTAGAAAAATGAAAAAACAAATCTAATCAAACCACAGTATTTTGCTACCACAGGGTGCATCAACCGGGGAGCACTGCACCCCAACGATCAGAGGGTAGAGGGCGGCGGCCTCCCATGTACACTCTGTGGAGGGGCAGGAAGCCTGTCTCCGTGGCCAGGTATGGGCATCATATCTAGGGGTTCTGCCTAATCTGATCCAGACTGCTGCAGAAAGTTTGTGTCTCCCTTCCTCCTCTGTCGGCTACAGCCTAAGAACCAGTATATGTCCCAGATGACGAAAAAGAGCTCACAAAGTCTCCCTGCAGGCAAAGACCCTTCTCCTCCCAGAAATGTCCCTCAAGCATGGGGTTTGCTGGGTGCCCCTCAGCAGTGGATCGTAGGACAATCTGGGACCTGTGCATACCCATCCCACAAGCAGGCGAGGCTGCTGCTGTCCAAAGGTCTCTGCAGCATTCAGGTCCAAGCAAAACAACAAGTTCACTTCAGCTCCTTCTTCCCACCTGTAAGCAGCTGAGGGGATGAGAGCTGATCTTGGTCTCTGTGGGGGGCGGAGCTGGGAGATTGAGGTGTGTCCCGTACATTGACCCCTTGAGTTGCTCCAGGCCCGAGTTATCTAACGATGTCTGAAATAGAGGAGGAGGCACGTATAGAAGGACCTGCCCATCCGCCCAATGCTACTGCCGATTACCTGGTGCTTGGCCCGCTCAGACTGGCTACCCCATGTACTGGAGACTTTCGCTGTTGATGGGCAGCATAACAATGACTGCCTGTGGTGGGGAGTCTTCACCCTCACCCTGATTGCGTGAATCCTTGGTACACTTGACACTACAACCTCAGTGCACCCCCCCTTGAATTTACGAACTGTTGGTGCTCACTAGAGCGTTTGGACGACAACATGTTCCGCTGTTGTCCTTTTGGAATTATGATTACGTTTTCCAAGTTTATGAGACTGATATTCTTTCCCTTTCCCTTTGCTGTGTGCTTGCGGGGCGGTGGGACCGTACGGGCGTTGCGATGGACATGGTGTGACAATTTGATCTGTTGTGCTGTTGGGTGGGATATTGGGGGTGGGTGGTGGGGGGCGGGGGGTGGAGAAACGGAATTGCAATGTCTACTGTTAATTTTTGCACCTGGAACGTACGTGGCATGCATACCCCCTCGCGACGTTACCAGGTATACTCATATCTTAAACGACACCAAGTACAGGTAGCACTGCTACAAGACAGAACAAGAGACACACACACTGCGGCACAGGTGGAGGGGACAACTATATGCCACAGGTTTCTCAGCATATGCGCGTGGAACTTTGATATGGACTCGCCCAGGGGTCCCCTTTGCTCTCACTCAAAGCACGCTAGAACCTGAAGGCAGATATGTGATATTGCAGGGTAGACTAGATGGACAGCAGATAGTCATAGCCTCTGTGTATGCCCCTAACACTGAACAAGGACGTTTTCTTACGCGATTATCGACGGCACTAGCGCCGTGGCCAGGCGTCCCACTCTTGCTTGGGGGCGACTACAATTGTGTGCTAGATGTCCAACTGGACCGCTCATTCCCCCCACTGGCAAATGCACCGATAACCGGAACATCGCGAGCATTCGCTGACTGGGCAGCACAGTGGGATCTCCACGATGACTGGCGTAATCGCAATCCCAACACAAGGATATACTCGTATTATTCGGGGGCACACACGCTGCATGTCAGACTAGACAGATTCATGTTATCTAGTGACCTACTGCCTCATGTCACAGACTCCTGCTATCTAGGTCGCACTCACTCAGATCACAACCCTCACACCCTTGACTTTACCTGGGAACGCCCACACCCACCGATCCCCACGTGGAGACTCCAGCCAGGCGTCTTGCTGGACGCCCCATTCTGGGAAACACTCGTCTCACATTCTCCAATATTTTAAGGATAATACTGATACTGCGTCCACCTCGCAGATTGAGTGGGACGCGTTTAAAGTGGTCACACGTGGTCGTTGTCTGGGCACACAGGCGGGACTGAGGCGTCAGGTGGATAGGGATCTGACGAGGGTGGAGTCTGCCCTATTGGATGGCGAGCAGGAGGCAATGCAGGGCAACGACACGAGACTAGTGACCGCCCGCGAGCAACATGGGCAACTTCTGGATAGGTTGAAGAACCTGAATTATGCCGCACACTCGGCCTGCACACACCACGCTGGAGACAAGCCAGGCAAGCTCTTGACTTGGCTGATACGGAGAGACACTCAAACGTTACCGGTGACGTCAATCCGTACTGCACAAGGTACCGTGATATACACACAGAGGGCCATATATGAGGCTTTTACTAGTCACTACGTGGATCTGTACCGCTCCCGGTTGCGAGCCACTGGGGATGATATCTCCGGGTACTTATCGGAACTGCCACTGCCAACGGCCACTAATGCACAACGCGCCGAACTGGGCGCGCCGTTCACGACGGAGGACCTTCGAGCTGTTATATTCTCCCTCTCTAACGGTAAGACCCCAGGCCCTGATGGCTTGCCTGCGGAGTTTTACAAGGCCTATTCGACTACCCTCATCCCCGAGCTTCTGCGGATGTATAAGGCGGCGATAGACGATGCCACTATTCCACCCACTCTTAACGAGGCAAACGTGATCTCGCTTCTGAAGCCTGGTAGAGACGGCTCAATATGGGATCTTATAGGCCACTGGCCTTCCTTAACACGGATTATAAGATCCTGGCGTCTGCACTGGCTCAGAGGCTGGCGCCTCTGGTCCCCACACTAGTACACGCTGACCAGAACGGTTTTGTGCCCACCCGTAGCACATCTTATAACATCAGGCGGCTATTTCGTGTACAGAGCCTGGCTGTGTCCCGATGGCCGCGATCGGGATGTGTTATACTGGATCTTGAGAAGGCGTTCGATTCAGTGGAATGGCCCTACCTCATGCAGGTCCTGGGAAAATTTGAGCTGGGTGCTGACTACATCCGAATGGTGGAACTCCTTTACTCTGACCCGGTGGCGCGGGTACGCACAGGCAGACTTTTCTCTGATCCGGTCCGAGTGCGAAGAGGCACCAGACAAGGATGCCCCCCTCCCCTCGGAGATGTGTCGGGACTTCGTGTCAATTGGGCGAAATCAGGGGTGTACTCTTTCGCCACGGACACCCCGGAGTGCGACATTATGGTGATAGGGGAGCGACTTCTTTGGTATCCAATCTTGTTTAGATATCTGGGAATTCAAGTTTTTCGTGACTCCACTGATCTGTTGGATGGTAATATCACCAGAACAATTTCATCACTTACAGCCCAAGTGTCCTTTTGGACCTCTCTCCCGTTGAACGTCCCCAGTCGCATTACACTGGCAAAGATGGTCGCCCTACCTCGGTTGCTGTACTTTTATGCAAACCTACCTGTGTATGTCCCTACTCGTATTTTCCGAGAACTGGAAATTCTAATCAGACGCCTGATCTGGAACAAAGGGCGCCCCAGAGTTGCGTTGAAAACCCTATATGCTGCGACGGAGAATGGAGGGTTGTCGGTCCCTAATCACGAGCTTTATTATCTAGCAGCGCAGTTGCAGTGGGTCACATATTGGCTGAGTGGGAAGAATTTGGGGGATACTGCCTCAGTTGACGAGGTCATGACGGCCCCGCAAATACATGCGTTATTTCACCCCTTATCTAAGTCCCGCTGCCCTGACCAACTGCACCTCGCGGTGGCGAGAAAGTGCTATATGAGGAGACAAACTCACGAGCGCTACCAAGCCATACGCACCCAACCTACCACTACTGGGTACACCTTGGGAGGGGGGGGCACTCGTGGGGCCTGCGTTGAGCAGCTGGGCGGCAGTTGATTTGGAGAGCCTGGGCGACTTGTTTGAAGATGGCGCCCTGTTTCCTTTTGCGACTTTGGCGGACGGCACGGGCCTACCGGCTGGACAATTCTTGACACACGCAACGCTCCTGCATGTATTGACACGAGCCTGGGGAACACTAACGGAGGAGCCCCCAACGCACCTGTTGATTCAGTATCTACATGTGATGGGGAACGGCTCTCACGTGATACATTGGCTCGCCCAGGCGCTGCACACACACACGCAGTTCTCGTCACAGTGGCTGCGAGACAAGTGGACAGCTGATAGGGGCCGGGACTGGACTGACAGGGAATGGACGCAGATACTGGCCGGGATAATACACATACCGCGCAATGCCTGTTTTAAGATTATATAATATTATATCGTGCACCGTGCCTATCTGTTCCCTGACAAGATCAATAGATACTTCGGACTAACTACTTCAGCGTGCCCCAGATGCGGACTTGTAGATGCACCACTCCTACACGCACTCTGGACATGCCCCTCCCTGCGCACCTACTGGTCCACGGTGTCAGACACCTTGACGGGAGGCAGTTTGCCACATACATGGGAAGCATGTTTGCTGGGTCTGTTCAGAAGGACGAAACAGAAAAAAGTCCGGGAGAGGTTCTGGGACCCGGGGCTGATAACAGCGAAACGCCTCAGTACCAAGCGCTGGAAAAATAACACTCCCCGACCCCCCCCCTGTCCCCCCCCCCCCCCCCCCCCCCCCCAGGATCTACACTGGCGTAGATCTTTTGACAACTGGGCAAGGGCGGAAAGTGCAGCGCTACACAGCGAAGAAACAGCGGGGCTCCGCAAGTATCCCATAGCACTAGACTGGGATAGCACCTTAACGACCTACCATCAGGTGTGCCTGCAAAGTGGCATTGTTTAAACGCTAATGCCTCCCCTTGCGTAGTTCCGATTGGGGTTTCCTCCCCCCTGCCCTCCCGCCGGGCCCCTCTCCCCCTCCCCCCCCACTGCTGCGCACTTGGCAGATCTTATATTTAGAGCCTCACTGCTGAGGGGTACATGCCTGTCTCCGCCCGCCTGGCCGGTAAGCATCACGCAAACACACGCACTCGCTGTTGAACACTGCCCAGTCTCTAGTTTCCGCACCTTCCAGATTGTTCTTTATATTTGTTAGTTTTTGTAATAAAGCTTTGGATGTATATTGTATTGCTGATGTGCCCAACCTATTTTGAACTACTGCCATGGCATAGCCTATGCTCCGAACTGAACAAATATCTGATGTGATATTGGGAAGCAACACTTGCTCTACCACCACCTATCTGCGTACCCAAGTCAACTCAGAGGGCAGCCACACTCTTAGTTGAGCCATCTTAATTTCCTCCCATAGTTCTATCTTGAAGGCACTAGAAGTTCCAGGATCTCTGCCTTTGTCAGGGCCATTGCATGGGCTTGGGATGTCAGTCTGCTGCGTCTGACTGTGGATGATCGAGGTATGCGCAGAGAGCGGTCTGTGCAGCTGATTTCTTTTTAAGGGGCATGGAGAGGTTCTCCGTTCGTTGTGCTTGATGGATGTGTTGAAAATAGAAACCTTCTCAGGGGTCCCACTGATAATTGGTCCTTTTAAACCAACAAAGAAGAAATTAGCACAGAAGCTGAAATATAAAAAGGACATCTTTATTAACCTCAAATGAGGGGGACTACGTCACACAAAAGTCTTAGCAACTGAATGAGGCAGTCTAAGGAGTACAGAAACCAGGGACCTTATATGTGCTTAGGGTTACATAGTCAGCATAAGACCAAGGGGCAGTCCTGGCACATGTAAGCATGCAAAAATGACTAGGATGGGCATGCAAGATCTGCTTGCTCAACAAAGTGTGAGGAGCTAACAGTTGCTAATTCTGGTGAACACATCCTGACATTTACAGACTAGAAACAGTTGCAAGGATAGCTGCAAGCTCAACTGAGCATGTGCGAAAGTGGAAGATGCTAAATATAGTTTTTTTCTAGGCAGATTACAAGAGCAGTCAACATTGAGGGAGGACAGAGCACATGGCGAGCACGTGGCAGCACATGGGAAACAAGATGGCTGCCAGAAATACAAAATGGCTTTCAGCTCATGCTAACAAATCCCTCCAATATTTAACAGATGGTCAAGCTTCCCCCCACAGCTGACTCTCGCAGCCCAGCTCCAGCCAAGCCATCGAGATTCCAGCTCCAGTCCGCGAACACTATTCCATCATTGATTGTGCATCAGGAAGGCCTTTCCCGACTCCTCGGGGGCTCCATGCCCAGCTAGTTGCTGCAGTCATCTTGGGGTGGCATCGATTGCAGATGCCATCTTGGAGGTGGCATCCATTGCAGATGCCATCTTGGAGGTGGCGTCCATTGCGCCGCCATCTTGGAGGCTGCTGCTGCGGTCCACAAATCACAATTTGACAGCTCCATTCATGCTCGCAGGTGTCGTAAAGCACCCCAGGGACAGCAGTGCCTCCTCTGCAACATGCCGCCGGGAGATTCGTTGTGTTTCCTGCATTGTTGCTGTCACCCACATTTGCCTAATAGCTGTGACCTGCGGGAGCGATGGTGAGAAGTGTCTCACCGCTTTGCCATCTTAGCCGCGCCCTCCCAGTTTAAGAGATTTCTTCTGTTCTCCAATTAACCCCTTAGCTGCGGCGGCTATTCCGCCGCGGCGCTAAGGGGGAGGGGCGGCGGCGCGGCACTCCCGTACTCGTGACGGAACCGCTCCATCACGAGCCTCGGGTGGGCTGTGCTTGTGACGGAACGGTTTCATTGCGGCCCCACCTGCCTAAAAGAACGTTCAGCGCAGGCGCGGAATTCGTGGCGCGCAGGCGCGGTGAGCGGGCCGTGTCTGAACCGTTCCGTCACGCGCACGCAACGGGTTAATCGCACACACAGATTTGTAGTATGTACTTAGTTTGGTTCTCCTGGCTGGTCTGCATCGTAAAAGTGGAATGATTGTGCGAGGACAGCATGCTTATTCATTGTGTTCAGAAATTTTTTTATTTACTTTACTATCACAACAACATGTGCCTGTGAATTAAATTACAGTGAGCTGATCTCAGTCTTGCCTTCCAGGGAAAAGTAAAGCTCCACACCTAATTCTAATTTCTGCTAACGCACAAGGAATTGTCAGAAGGGCACGCTCCTTTCTATCTTAAGTTTAGGAATTTGAGCCAAAATACACAGTTTAAGCATTTTTGCAAATAGATGCAGTTTGAAACCTGTGATAGAGCGTTTGTTGCATGTATTGCTGTTGATACATGTGCTCTGCACATTCCTCCCGTCTAGTGTTGGGTTCAGGCATTTGCAAGTTGTGTTATTTTGCGGCAAATAAGTCTTTCGAGTCACGAGATGTAGTGACTCCTACCTTAGTTGGCAATGTGCATGATCATCGACTCATGTTAGTTTATTTCCCACCATTGGGTTCGGACGTGTAGTGATAGGGCTCTGTGTTCGGGCTGGTCTTGTAGCACTTTCCTTCTGGTCCTTTCAGTTACTTTGTCTGGTTGTACTGGAAGAAACTTCACTTGGTGAGCCCTTTATATTTTCTGCAGAGCGACGTGCAATGGACACTAGCCTTCTTTGACGCCTCACAGTCAGTACCTCCGGCACAGTCAGTGCCTCGGGCCCTCTTCGGGGCCCTTGCCTTGAGGACTTTGTCGCCATGAATGTGTGAATAGTAGATCTGGTGTTGGTAACTGTCGGTACCCAATGCTGTCTGCAGTGGTAGAGCAGCAACAACTTGTTGCGGGGCAGGCCTTTCTGTTACCACGGACCACTCTCAAGTTGGGTAGGAAGCTCACCTCTACCTCAAGTTGTGATACCTTCTCTCTATGGCAGTAGTGAGCTGCGAGCCCTCACACTACAAGAACACTTCATGCAAGTTTATGAAGATGCGGTGGTGCTCAGGACAAACCCGAAGTTCCTTCCTAAGATTGTTTTTCATTTCCATCCTAACCTGACAATAGAGCTCCCAGTCTTCATTTCCCAATTAGACTGGGTAGCAGAGAAAGTGCGTAATACCCTAGACTAAAAGCGCACTGTTATGTACTATACAGACTGAGTTACTTTTTTAAAAAGAAAACCAAATGTTTGTGGCCTTTGCAAAGCCTCACAAGGGCCACCAATCTCCAAAGCAGGGTTTGCTAGAAGCATAGTTGGGTGTATCCAGGCATGCTATCAAAAAGCCAAGAGCCCTCCCTGTTACCTCCGCGACCTGCCCTTCCCACAAGAAGGCTTCAACCACTGCTTTCTTTAGGAAGCATTCACCTTGCTGATACATGCATGGCAGCTAGATTGTAAACCCACACATCTACAGTGCTGTTGGGTGGAGGTTCTAGTCAAACAACGGGCAATGGTTGGCCAGACATCTTCATCCACACGCAGGCCACTACTTACAGGAGGTCACTGCTGTACGGTCTATGCAGAGGATGCATCTCTCCAGCAACACACGCCACGATCGGAATATGTTACTTACCCTGTAAGAATCTGTTTGTAGCATGTAGTGCCATAGGGACACATGCTCTCTCCCTCCTTCCAGGAAGTGTGTGGCTCTGATCGCAAATCTTTTCTCTTTTCAGTTAATATATTTTTTGTGAAAACACACGTGCATCATAGAGTGTTCACTAACTACTCAATGCTACTCTCACACGCTGTGCAGAAAATGATCTGACGTAGAGTCTGTGTCCGTGTGCATTGCCAAGTAGGAAGGAGTCACTGGCTCTTGTGACTTGAAAAACGTATTCGAAATAAAATAACTTGCAAACTCCGAACCCAAAACAAGATGGCACGAGTATCCAGAGCATGGGAATCTACAGCCATGTACGCTAAAAACAGACGCTTGCCGGGTTAGTAACTGTTTCCTTCACCCATAGGTGATGTCCAAAATATATATTTTTTTAACCTTGCAGATCAGACAAACAGGATTTAAGCAGGCCCTGTGTTGATAGTTTAATGAAGAGATCCCAATAATGATAAGAAATAAAACTGTAATAACCAAACATGCAGAGAACTTGGAGAAGGCTTCAATTGTTGGAGGGGAGTTTCCATCCCGCAGGTTGTATATAAGCAGTTGAAGGAAGTGAACAATACATTTTGTAGAATGGAGTATTGAGATACAAAGAATACATTTCCAGCTACCCCAGTTCCCTAAACCCCCAATATTAGCTGAAAAGTAAACCATACTTTTTAACCCTTTCACTGCGGCGGCTATTCCGCCGCAGTGCTAAGGGGCGGGGGGGCCGCGAGGCGCTCCCGCGCTGGTAACGGAACCGCTCCGTCACGCCCCTTGGGTGAGCTGTGCTTGTGACGGAACGGTTCCGTCACGGCCCGCCCGCTCTTTAGAACGTCAGCGCAGGCACAAAATCAGCGGCGAGCGGGCCGTGACAGAACTGTTCCGTCACCAGCACAGACCACCCGAGGGGCGTGACGGAACGGTTCTGTCACAAGCGTGGGAGGGGTTAAAAGGTAAGACAATATCTTGCAGGATTCTGCTAAACTCTTGCTTACAATTAGAACAAGTAAATGGAACATGCAGTTTAATCCTATACTCAGAGTTGTCGTATAGTGGGTGACGTTGTGAATTCAGCGTACGCTTTTGCAACACTCCAAAGCCTTTTGCTAAAAATTTTAAAACCTAAACATGGGAGTTACAGCAGATGCTCTGGGGCACATTCACCGCCCTTGAACTAAACGGCACTCCAGGTACCGCCCAACTTAAAGCCCCACCTGCATAACCAGAATACGAGGTCACGCACAGCTGTCCTCTACATCTTCTCCTCAAATATCCAACGCTATCCCCCGACACAAGCGTTTACTGCAGAACCGCTATGGAGAGTCCATAGCGCCTGAGATAGAAGTGTATCCTGTTGCGTATCGTCAACTGTCCTAGGCCCCGTACATTCCGCATTAGGAATTTCCATTGAAGATCCATCTAGTATCTTGCACCACAACACCCAACCCCCGCCCGTAACAGCCAGCCCAGCCTCGCTTTGTACGACCCACGGCCAATAATGTTTTTTCAGCGACTTGGCTGTCAGAATGGGTTTGGAAGATAGATTTTCCCATAGCGTTCTCAAGCTACTAGTAGCTTTTTAATTAGCTGAAACCAAACAATTTGGTTAAACCTCTTCGCCTCCATCACATCACTAAGGGCCATGGCGTACTGAACTAATTCTGGTTGGGACCATAACCGTCTCTAAAATAGCAAAGGCCTGTGTCTCGCTTCATTGACTAATGATTTCCTACCCATGTTGAGCATTAAACGTCTCTGTGGAGTGCTGGGTGGGAGACGAGCTAAACTTCTCAGAACTTTATTCTCAGATCTCGTTAGAGAAGATGTGTTGAAAAAAAACACAATTCTGATCCTTCTAGGACTGAGCCCACTGCTTTGGCATCCAGAATCTGCGGCTCTGGAGTGATGGGTTTACCAAAGGAGCTACTATGTTCTTTCAATACTACACCCGTGATCTACCTGTGTTTGAGCGACATTAAGTCCCCGTGAGGTTTCCATGAGAGGGTTGAAGACAAAGTGACACCCAAATAATTAAAGACGTCTACCCTCTGGAGTGGCAAGCCCCTCCCCCCCCCCCAACTCTATCTGCCCTTAAACGATCTGTGTTTCTTAAAGGACATAAACTTTGTCTTGAATTAATCTTCAATTCCTGTTCTCTGCAAAATTCGTCAAAACGGAGTTGCACAAGCTGCAACCCGCTAGGTGCTTTGGAGATCAGTAGGGTGTCGTCTGCGAACAACAGTATTGGTGTTTTTATGCCTGGGTAGGGAAAAAAGAAAGAAAATGAGCAATATCATTAAGGAATAAAGAAAACCGGGTAGGAGCCAAGACGCAGCCTTGGCGAACATCCTTATTGATGGGGAAACCGGTCCGTTCGTTCGCCCCGGCTGCTTCATCGCACCTGCGCATAATTGCCCTCATGTATACAAATTAATATGGTAAACCGGTCCAAAGGCATGCCCGTGTTGCCAAGTACCTGCCATAGCTTCTTGCGGGCGACTGAGTCACCAGGCGATTTGAGATCGACAAAGACAACGTACATGCTGCCCCCGCAGATCTTTACAGCCCTCCAATATAGATGCAAGAAGCAAACAAATCCGGTCCATTGTATATATTTTCACCATCATAGCCCCTCAGCTTCAACACAGTTGAGCAATCCCGTTCCCCACAACTGAATCCAGAACCACAACAGCACCCTCCGTATCTCCCCATACCCCCTCCCCAGGCTGTGATCCCCAAACAACTGTGGTCCGCGCCCAGTAGGCCTGTAATCTGCATCCACTGCCCCATCACCCCCAAGAACGGCCAAAACCTCTGCCTCTCCAGTTGGCCAATAAGGTATACCTTCACTGGAGTCTCTTGAACTTCCGGTTGTTGCTTCACTCTGTGGGCAGGGGAGAACCCCTGCCAAGCCTCCATTGACAGAGCAGATATTGTTGTTTTTAACGATTCCCGTTTGGATGTGTTCATATCAAAAGTAACAAGCATTGGAAATGCAATAGTGCTCGCATTAGGAAAGTTTGAGCTATTGGTCTTATAAATGATTTTTTATTTTTATTTATGTGTTATTTTTTAAAATAGCTAAATTAATAGCTCTGTCATTTACAATGCCAATAGTTCTACCTTTCGCAAATGTGACACCTATAGCATTTGTAATGCAACATGTTTTGTATTTACGTGACTTAGATGTATTGATATTACAAATAACAATGGCTTTTAATTGTTTTAAATAATTAATACTTAAATAAATAATTTATTTAATTTGTAATGGCAATAGCTTAAACTTTTGTAAATAACTTTTGTGAAGAATATGTTCAGTGTTTTTTTATTGTGACGAAAATCCAAGAACAGAAGTGAAATATTAACATCTTTTTTTGATTTGTAATAAAGCGTGAAAGCTTGAAACATTGAAAGAACATATTTGAACCAGTGATGCTGTGGTTGCGCGGAGTGATGCTGTGGTTGCGCGGAGTGATGCTGTGGTTGCGCTGAGTGATGCTGTGGTTGCGCTGAGTGATGCTGTGGTTGCGCTGAGTGATGCTGTGGTTGCGCTGAGTGATGCTGTTGTTGCGCTGAGTGATGCTGTGGTTGCGCTGAGTGATGCTGTGGTTGCGCAGAGTGATGCTGTGGTTGCGCAGAGTGATGCTGTGGTTGCGCTGAGTGGTGCTGTGGTTGCGCTGAGTGGTGCTGTGGTTGCGCTGAGTGGTGCTGTGGTTGCGCTGAGTGGTGCTGTGGTTGCGCTAGGTGGTGCTGTGGTTGCGCTAGGTGGTGCTGTGGTTGCGCTGAGTGATGCTGTGGTTGCGCTGAGTGATGCTGTGGTTGCGCTGAGTGGTGGGTGCAGCGGTGGAGCTTAGTGGGTGCATTGGTGGAGCTGTTTGGTGGGTGCATTGGTGGAGCTTAGTTGGAGCATCGGTGGAGCTGTGTGGTGGGTGCATCGGTGGAGCTGTGTGGTGGGTGCCTCAGCGGAGCTGTGTGGTGGGTGCCTCAGCGGAGCTGTGTGGTGGGTGCATCGGTGAAGCTGGGTGGTGGGTGCATCGTTGGAGCTGTGTAGGTGGAGCTGTGTGGTGGGTGCATCAGTGGAGCTGTGTGGTGGGTGCATCAGTGGAGCTGTGTGGTGGGTGCATCGGTGGAGCTGTGTGGTGGGTGCATCGGTGGAGCTTAGTGGGTGCATCGGTGGAGCTGTGTGGTGGGTGCATCGGTGGAGCTGTGTGGTGGGTGCATCGGTAGAGCTGTGTGGAGGGTGCATCGGTAGAGCTGTGTGGAGGGTGCATCGGTTGAGTTGTGTGGTGGGTACCTCGGCGGAGCTGTGTGGTGGGTGCATCGGCGGAGCTGGGTGGTGGGTGCATCGGCGGAACTGGGTGGTGGGTGCATCAGTGGAGCTGTATGGTGGGTGCCTCGGTGGAGCTGTGTGGTGGGTGCATCGGTGGAGCTGTGTGGTGGGTGCATCGGTGGAGCTGTGTCGGTGGAGCTGTGTAGTGGGGGCATCGGTGGAGCTGGGTGGTGGGTGCATCGGTGGAGCTGTGTCGGTGGAGCTGTGTGGTGGTTGCATCAGTGGAGCTGTGTGGTGGGTGCATCGGTGGAGCTGGGTGGTGGGTGCATCAGTGGAGCTGTGTGGTGGGTGCATCGGTGGAGCTGGGTGGTGGGTGCATCGGTGGAGGTGTGTGGTGGGTGCTTCGGTGGAGCTGTGTGGTGGGTGCTTCGGTGGAGCTGTGTGGTGGGTGCTTCGGTGGAGCTGTGTGGTGGGTGCATCTGTGGAGCTGTGTGGTGGGTGCATCTGTGGAGCTGTGTGGTGGGTGCCTCGGTGGAGCTGTGTGCTGGGTGCATCGGTGGAGCTGTGTGCTGGGTGCATCAGGGAGCTGTGTGCTGGGTGCATCGGTGGAGCTGTATGGTGGGTGCATCAGTGGAGCTGTATGGTGGGTGCCTCGGTGGAGCTGTGTGGTGGGTGCATCGGTGAAGCTGTGGGGTGGGTGCATCGGTGGAGCTTAGTGGGTGCATTGATGGAGCTGTGTGGTGGGTGCATTGTTGGAGCTTAGTTGGAGCATCGGTGGAGCTGTGTGGTGGGTGCATCGGTGGAGCTGTGTCCGTGGAGCTGTGTAGTGGGTGCATCGGTGGAGCTGGGTGGTGGGTGCATCGGTGCAGCTGTGTCCGTGTAGCTGTGTGGTGGCTGCATTGGTGGAGCTGTGTGGTGGGTGCCTCGGTGGAGCTGTGTGGTGGGTGCCTCGGTGGAGCTGTGTGGTGGGTGCATCGGTGGAGCTGTGTGGTGGGTGCATCGGTGGAGCTGTGTAGGTGGAGCTGTGTGGTGGGTGCATCGGTGGAGCTGTGTGTTGGGTGCATCGGTGGAGCTGTGTGGTGGGTGCATCGGTTGAGCTGTGTGGTGGGTGCCTCGGTGGAGCTGTGTGGTGGGTGCATCGGTGAAGCTGTGGGGTGGGTGCATCGGTGGAGCTTAGTGGGTGCATTGATGGAGCTGTGTGGTGGGTGCATTGTTGGAGCTTAGTTGGAGCATCGGTGGAGCTGTGTGGTGGGTGCATCGGTGGAGCTGTGTGGTGGGTGCATCAGTGGAGCTGTGTGGTGGGTGCATCGGTGGAGCTGTGTCGGTGGAGCTGTGTGGTGGGTGCATCGGTGAAGCTGGGTGGTGGGTGCATCGGTGTGACACCTATAGCATTTGTAATGCAACATGTTTTGTATTTACGTGACTTAGATGTATTGATATTACAAATAACAATGGCTTTTAATTGTTTTAAATAATTAATACTTAAATAATTTATTTAATTTGTAATGGCAATAGCTTAAACTTTTGTAAATAACTTTTGTGAAGATTATGTTCAGTGTTTTTTATTGTGACGAAAATCCAAGAACAGAAGTGAAATATTAACATCTTTTTTTGATTTGTAATAAAGCGTGAAAGCTTGAAAACAGATTGAAACATTTGAACCAGTGATGCTGTGGTTGCGCTGAGTGATGCTGTGGTTGCGCTGAGTGATGCTGTGGTTGCGCTGAGTGATGCTGTGGTTGCGCTGAGTGATGCTGTGGTTGCGCTGAGTGATGCTGTGGTTGCGCTGAGTGATGCTGTGGTTGCGCTGAGTGATGCTGTGGTTGCGCTGAGTGATGCTGTGGTTGCGCAGAGTGGTGCTGTGGTTGCGCAGAGTGGTGCTGTGGTTGCGCAGAGTGGTGCTGTGGTTGCGCTGAGTGGTGCTGTGGTTGCGCTGAGTGGTGCTGTGGTTGCGCTGAGTGGTGCTGTGGTTGCGCTGAGTGGTGCTGTGGTTGCGCTGAGTGGTGCTGTGGTTGCGCTGAGTGGTGCTGTGGTTGCGCTGAGTGGTGCTGTGGTTGCGCTGAGTGGTGCTGTGGTTGCGCTGAGTGATGCTGTGGTTGCGCTGAGTGGTGCTGTGGTTGCGCTGAGTGGTGCTGTGGTTGCGCTGAGTGGTGCTGTGGTTGCGCTGAGTGATGCTGTGGTTGCGCTGAGTGATGATGTGGTTGCGCTGAGTGATGCTGTGGTTGCGCTGAGTGATGCTGTGGTTGCGCTGAGTGATGCTGTGGTTGCAGCGGTGGAGCTGTGTGGTGGGTGCATCGGTAGAGCTGTGTGGAGGGTGCATCGGTTGAGTTGTGTGGTGGGTACCTCGGTTGAGTTGTGTGGTGGGTACCTCGGCGGAGCTGTGTGGTGGGTGCATCGGCGGAGCTGGGTGGTGGGTGCATCAGCTGAGCTGTGTGGTGGGTGCATCGGTGGAGCTGGGTGGTGGGTGCATCGGTGGAGGTGTGTGGTGGGTGCATCGGCGGAACTGGGTGGTGGGTGCATCAGTGGAGCTGTATGGTGGGTGCCTCGGTGGAGCTGTGTGGTGGGTGCATCGGTGGAGCTGTGTGGTGGGTGCATCGGTGGAGCTGTGTCGGTGGAGCTGTGTAGTGGGGGCATCGGTGGAGCTGGGTGGTGGGTGCATCGGTGGAGCTGTGTCGGTGGAGCTGTGTGGTGGTTGCATCAGTGGAGCTGTGTGGTGGGTGCATCGGTGGAGCTGGGTGGTGGGTGCATCGGTGGAGCTGTGTGGTGGGTGCATCGGTGGAGCTGGGTGGTGGGTGCTAATTTGGAAACAGCAGTTGGCACAGTAAAGGCAGAAGGCCTTGAAAAGGGAAGGGCGACTCATGCGCAGGACATAAAATTCAAATGTGCACAGAAGTGAGGGGAGGGTGCTGAGAGGACTGGAAAAGCCGCCAAGACCTTTAAAATCGGTGTGCTTTGGAAGCTGAGAAATGTTGCACCCAGTGAGCAGGAGGGCCACAAGTAGCGGGCACTGCCACAATCACAGATGAATGACATAGCGACCTAAATGAGCCAGAAAAGGAAGGGAAAAAAAAGCTGCCATGTTAAAAAAATAAACTTGAGCCGTGTAAAGTGAAAGTACGGCCGGCCTGGGCAGTGAAGGGGGAGGAGGGAGGAGAAATGCGAGTCACGGCAGGAGCAGCCTTTGATGTGCCGGCCGGCCGTGCAGTGAATAATTATGGGAGGAGAAATGCCGGCTGGGGGAAGCTTGAGATGCCTGTGGGAGGGAGGCTGGTGGCTTTGATGTGCACTCGCTTTTTGCCAATGCGCTTGCGCATTGAGCTTGTTTTTCTCTGGCACAGCAAGAAATCGCCGAGATGGTTAAGCTCTCGTTAAGCCACAATATAGCTCGCCAGCTATGCGCAAGCGCATTAGCAGGCAAGCCCTAAAAACTCATCAAGCAAGAGGATTATTTATTTAGAAGCTAAGAGGAGTGATTTGTTTTTAAAAAATCCAATCCGGTAGCGTTCTACAGAATTATAAGCTGCTTTTATCAAGGAAAACTTAGACAATGTTATTTTGTATAAGCATTTTAAAATGGTGACCTCTTTATTAGTATATCTGGGTTCACTGTTTTTTTCGTAGTTACTGGTTACCTGTCAGTAACCCGATAAGTGCATCTGGTTGACATACTGCTCTACTTACTTTCAGAGACTTCGGTTGTGTTAATTAATTAACATCTCATTCTATTTTAATCCAACAGAGTGGGACCTCCGAGTCAAGCAGAAATGTGTGGACAGTAATTTCGAAGCAACTTCTCCAGCACCGGAAGAAAAAGAGACACTATTCTGGAAAGCACAGGAGACCGTTCTTGTTCAGAACTCTGAAGAAAGGTGTACGAAAAAAGCGCAGCCCCAAAAGGAGCAGAAGAAGCCAGCAACAGACCCGGATTTTCCATGTACTGTGTGTCAAAAAAGTTTCAAGAGAAAAGGAAACCTTGTAATCCATCAGAAAGTTCACAACAGAGAATGTCTGAGCATATGCCGTACATGTGGCAAGACTTTTGGGCGGTTAACAGACTGGAGGAATCACCAGACAATCCATGCTCGATATAAACCCTTTAAATGTGATGACTGTGGGAAGATGTTCCTTAAGGCCTCTAGACTCGTCAAGCATCAGCAAATCCACAAAGCGGACAAACCCTTTCAGTGCACCGCATGCGAGAAGAGATTCCTTCGCGAGGCACATTTACTCTCACATATGAAAGTGCACACTGAAGAGAAACCCTTCCAATGTTCAGAGTGTTGCAAAAGCTTCCGATGGTCCTCAGATCTGAACAGGCATCAGAGAATTCACACAGGAGAGAAACCATATGGGTGTGATGAATGTGGGAAGAGTTTCAGCGAGTCCTCAAACCTGATCAGACACAAAGCAATCCACATCTCTTGCTACAGTGCGGAGGAGTTCCTAAAAGACATTTCTGTGTTTGAGACAGAGACGCGTAACTCAAAAAGGACTTCAGTTATTAAGCGTTCAAGCAAGGGCCCAATTAAAACCTAATTTTCCACTAATGAGAAGTTGTGAAAATGAAGTGGGGTCTGTGCTGATGCTAAAGGACTTGTCTTCCGCAGCAACACTCTGTGGCCACTCCTAGCATGGTGCAATGCATTCAGCAGTCCACACACCATTACTGATTGTACCACTAGTTCTATGGAAACGTGTGTGTGGCTCAACTCTTAAATACTTCGAGGAAGCCCGTCATACTAACGCATTCACATGGCTCTGCTGTTTGCCTCCTTTGCGAGCGACAAAGCCACGTTCACCCACTCGAGATACCCCAGACTGTCTGTAAGGGACCCAGTGTATGGCGTTCGTGCCCTCTTGAACCTGCAATAAAGATGGAAGACTGGTCAGACTGTTGCCTGTAGCAACAAGTCAGTCCCTCCAACATGGTTTACATCGTGTTTGGGTTCGTCTCACTCCTATACCCGTATTATTCAAATCAAACCACGGTCATGCATTGGGCAGGCCACGCTACACAGTGAAAATGAGAAACGAAACGAAATAGATATCCGCTGATTATTGATATAGTGGCGGCCACTGGATTTAGGCAGCAGTAGAGGATCAAAGGATGAGAATTGGATGACTAAATTATATGGCACGAAAAGGCACATTATGGATCATATTATATTATCAAAGGGAAATGATGTGGAACATTATGCAGCGTTATCTCACAATTTAACATACTGACATAACAGAGATCTGACTTTTTTTATAACTGCTTTTCAAGAAAGAAAATTATACACATTCAGCAAGTACTTTTAAAATTAATATTTGCAAATAGTTTAATTAGTTTGTCTTGCATGTTGGCACGGAAGCACCAATGTTCGTGGCATGTGTGGCTGTAGATACACGTGCTCTGCCTACTCCTGCCGTCAAGGTGCCCCCAGAGTCACTCTAAATACCCAGGGCTGATCTTCACGCCAAATGTAGTCTTTGCTTCTCGCCAGAGCATGACGAGAGCCGCTGCAAATGTTGTTTGTTGTCCCTGTGGTCTGGAATTTCAAAGTTGTCCTCACCAGACCTGTGGGGCCTCCTTTGAGCCTTTGCATTCATCACTGTGAAGTTTCTTTCCTGGAAGGTTGCCTTCCTAGTAGACATACCTTCTCTCAGACATATTAGTGAACTGCAGGCCCTCACGTTGCAGCAACCCTTTTCCCAGCTATATCCGGCCTTAGCGGTTCTTAGAAATAATCCAACATTCTTATCCTAGGTGGTCTCCTCATTCCGCCTTAACCAGACCAACCCGCTCTCAGTCTTCTTTCCACATCCAGGGCACTTCAGATAAACTTCTTCAAAGAAAGATAAACCAGCTGCAATCAGCCAAGCCCCTCCACTAGATGGCAGGAGTGCGCAAAGCATGCGAATCTTTAGCTCTACATGCAATGAACAGATGTGTTGCGTTTCTATCTAGGACCCTAATTCGATATTCCCGATTTATGCCCTTATATGGTTATAATAAATAATATCCTTAAAAAGGCATAAGAATCATATCCATATTTAGTAATAGCCCATGCAGTCAAAATACGTCAAGGCTACTCCCCTAGACTTCTAGAAAGTACAACGCGTTCTTTAAACAAACCAAGCCTCCAGCAGCCCGGGAAATCCCCCTGCTTTTGTTTTGATTTGAACAAGAACTCCTGGAGTCCAGAAAGAACTGTTAGTTCTTAGTGACGTCTTATGTCCAACCTTACGTCAAACCCGGCACCTTTCAGGTATAAATATACCAACGCTGCCTTAAGCAAACACACGGTGGTTTGGAGCAGAGCGGCTATCTACTTGCCCGGAAGCCCAGCTGATGCGAGGAGCCGAAGGACGCCGCCCCTCCCCTTTGACGCACTGAGAAAGACGCTGTCTTTTTCTCCAGCCGAGAAAATCCAGCTCCGGTGTTTCCAGCCACCCTTGCGGGTTGCTGGGATATCGAGTCCTGAGAAAGAGATACAAGACCTCCTACATTCTATTACCAAGGTACGGAGCTGACTAAATCCTTAAGAGAATTCTTGATTCAGATTCTTGGAAAAAACCAACTTAACTTAAACTGCTACTTACTTACTCCTTCCCACGTATTAGGCTTAGGTCAGGTACACCGGGGTAGGCGTATTTAGAAGCACCAGTTGAGTACGTTAGTCAATGTTTTTATATATGTATATATTTTATCCATTTTAAAGTATCTTATGGCTAAGAAACCATATCAATGCTTTTACAGTATTATTTTATAATACTCCTTTTACTATACGCACTTTACTTTACTATAAGTATTGCAATTGTGGCAATTGATTTCTCTTGCATGAGAAAGATGACTGCTCAATAAATAACACCTTTTATTGAAAACGCCCGTCTCTCTATTTCTCTGCACTCTGGTGAAACTAAGTATGCACGATTGACTGAGTGAAATAGCTGTCTATTGTTTTCACACGACTCTAGAGATACACTCTTATTCTGAGGGAGCAAAGTTGTCATGTTTATGCGGTTGTCAGAAGCTAATCCCTTCTTGTCTAAATCCGGAGAGTTAACTCTTTCCTGAACATTCGAGAAAGTTTCTAGTGACCTCTGAGCTAGCTGGCAAAACTAATTAAGTCTAATATAGTCAGTAGAGACCTAGTCGACCTCAGTCCTACGTCTACACTACTGTTTATATTATTCCAATGCGCAGAGCCTATTGGGAATATAGGAACTACACTACAGATGCTTACAGGATAAGTAACATAGTCCTGTTCAGCAATGTTTATTACTAGTCCCAGAATAAAAAGTTCAAGGTTTACACTGTGCACCATAACTTTTGTCTTGAAGCACCTTTTTAAATTATAAAACAGTCCTGTGTCGTATTTATGTTTGTGTCTCTTTAAGAATCCCTTTGGAAATGCATGGCATTGTCCATAAAAAACATGTTTTGATTTAATTTAATTTGAAAAGTTTTATATAGCGCGAAAATGACCCTTGGATTCTTCTAAATTGTGTCCGCTGTCGCTTAACTGCTGACGGGAGAACACTGTGTGAGATGTAGTTATGACTCCGCTTGCACAGACACAGACATTTTCATGACAAATAAGTAACAGTTTTTTATATCATGATCAAATTATATAGAAGTATTCCTTCTTCAGACAAACAACCTTTCTAGAGTCGATCAACATGTTTAGACTAACTGGGTGAATTCTAGTAGTCCACTGGTTCTTAACCTTTTGACTTCTGTCGCTCAATCCCCCCAATCATTACTGGAACCCGGGGACCCCACTTAATACTGGATTCTAGGGACCGCAGTGACACATTATTGGAATTCAGGACCCCCATTGAATCATTACGAAGCGTTTTCGATGATTTTAACTGCAAAACAACAAACCTGAAACAAGCGTTCTTCAAACAAGTACACAAATATTGGAATATTTTATTTAATTCACAAACAAAAAATGAATGAAAATTTTAATAGGAAGGTTGGAGCGCTTCAAAATTCAATCGAGACCACTCATAGTCCATACTATATTCTGTTGGTTACACTTCCACTGCTCCCACAAATATATCTGAGGATACTAAAAATGTTAGGCTCCAATTTCGGACTCCTTCACTTTACAGAATGTCTTAAAATGTAGAATTTTACATGGTTTGGATATATATATATATATTCCTTATTAATCTGTTAATATTTAAAATTCTAAGCCTTTGTGCCGTTTGCTCTGATTTCTTAGGTGGCCTGTGTGAAACATTGATTAACCTGCACCCAGGAACCAGCATATGTTAACAAAGGAAACTTTACCATCACTTTGAAACCCTTCAAAATTGTTCCAACATTCATTTTGGAAGAATCGCAAAATGATTGAATCCCAGAGCAAATTCATTAATTTCCTGCAGTAGATTTAGACTTAATGTAATGTGTAGTTAGTTAGAACCTTAACAAAAAGCTTCCCAATTCATAAAACAATATAAAATACCCAGTGACTTATGCTATATGTTCATAACAGACCTAGATTTTTAGGTCTCGCCTAGGCAACGCGCATGTCCTGCACTAGGAGTGTTATGATTCTATCTAGGACCCTAACTCGATATTCCCGATTTATGCCCTTATGTGGTTATAACAAATAATATCCTTATAAAGGCATAAGAATCATATCCATACTTAGTGATAGCCAATGCGGTCCAAATACGGCAAGGCTACTCCCATAGACTCCTAGAAAGTACAACGCGTTCTTTAAACAAACCAAGCCTCCAGCAGCCCGGGAAATCCCCCTGCTTTTGTTTTGATTTGCACAAGAACTCCTGGAGTCCAGAAAGAACTGTTAGTTCTTAGTGACGTCTTATGTCCAACCTTACGTCAAACTCGGCACCTTTCAGGTATAAATATACCAACGTTGCCTTAAGCAAACACACTGTGGTTTGGAGCAGAGCGGCTATCTACTTACCCGAAGCCCAGCTAATGCGAGAGCCGAAGGAAGCAGACCCTCCCATTTTGACGCACTGAGAGAGACGCTGTCTTTTTCTCCAGCTGAAAAAATCTAGCTCCGGTGTTTCCAGTCACCCTTGCGAGTTGCTGGGAGATCAAGTCCTGAGAAAGAGATACAAGACCTCCTTCATTCTAGAACCAAGGTACGGAGCTGACTAAACCCTTAAGAGAATTCTTGATTCAGATTCTTGGCAAAAACCAACTTAACTTAAACTGCAACTTACTTACTCCTTTCCACGTATTCGGCTTAGGTTAGGTACACCGGGGTAGGCGTATTTAGAAGCACCAGTTGAGTATGTTAGTCAATGTTTTTATGTATGTATATATTTTAGCCATTTTAAAGTATCATATGGCTAAGAAACCATATCAATGCTTTTACAGTATTATTTCATAATACTACTTTTACTGTACGCACTTTACTTCATGATAAGTATTGCAATTGTGGCAATTCATTTCTCTTGCATGAGAAAGAAGACTGCTCAATAAATAACACCTTTTATTGAAAACGCCTGTCTCTCTATTTAACTGCACTCTGATGAAATTAAGCATGCACGATTGACTAGGTGAAATAGCTGTCTATTGTTTTCACACGACTCTAGAGATATACTCTTTATTCTGAGGGAGCAAAGTTGTCATGTTTATGCGGTTGTCAGAAACTAATCCATTCTTGTCTAAATCAGGAGAGTTAACTCTTTCCTGAACATTCAAGAAAGTTTCTAGTGACCTCTGAGCTAGCTGGCAAAACTAATTAAGTCAAATATAGTCAGTAGAGACCTAGATGACCTCAGTCCTACGTCTACACTGCTGTTTATATTATTCCAATGCGCAGAGCCTATTGGGAATATAGGAACTACACTACATGGCGCCCAACGTTTGGTAAGGCGATAATTTAACGCAAGACATTAGAGTAACTCAGTGGTGCATTTCGCACAGACCCCTTTTTCCCGTAAAAACTCCAAAAGACGTCTGGAGTGGGTAAAAGGTTAATATCCGCCGGAACTTAGTAGGAAGAGATTCCTATGTATTAGTTTTTGGTTTAGTCAACGTTGAAGGATACAGTGTTCTAAAATATTGTGCACCTAATCTTTGTTTCCTTGAAACTTGATCTGCAACAGAAAGCTTTCTGTTAGTAAAAATGACGGAAAGTGACGACGAAAGGGAGGAAGCTAAATTAGCAGCTCAACTCCTAGCGGATGACACAAGTTTCCAAGAAAATGACTCGAATGCTATAATCATTCCGGTAAATGTAAGAAAAACTATAACTAAAAAACGTATAGAAAATGGAGTATCGTCACGAGGTGGTACAGTCATATTCGTGGTAGAGGCACATGAATATCGGCAGACAGAGGTATTCTATTCATGGATACAATTTCCAGCAGCACACGCTGTGACACACAAATTCCACTATTACAAAATAGAGGAACCTCCGGATGAATACGCTCCTTTCGAGGACGTTGAAATCCCACTAACTTACCAAGAGCACATGCTCCGGTTTAAAGGCGCCCTAAAACATCAAAATCACATCACCAGGCTCGGTCCACTAGGTAGACCAGGAGCCACGTGGCCGGTTCTAGCCAGCTACACACCAGAGCCAGACATTGAAAAAATGTCAAGCGAAGAACTTTTAGCTATACTAAAAGAATTAACAAAGGCATATAGAGAATTAGTTCAATTGGCAATGGACGATATAACGTACCTACAGAAATTGAAAGAAACAGATATAGCAGAACAACCTTTTGAACTTGCCAGAATCACAGAAAAATACTAGGAAGAGATAGTTTGGGTGGGAAACCAATAAAACCCCAACTAACTGAAAATCCTGAAAAAACCTTTATTAAAAATAATCTAAACACTCCAAAAAAGAGTTGGGATGGTAATAAACAATCCACTCCCAGAGAAAAAAGATTCCAGTCCAGAGGACGGTCTCCTCAACGGAGAGATAGATCTCCAGAACGAGGAGGCAAGTCTCCCCAGAGGGAGCTCTCTGAGAAAAGATACAACCTTAGAGATAGGGATAAATTGAGAAAACCTGATAGATATCAAGATATTGATACATGTCCCTCTCGATCTTTTCAGACTTCCTCACAGAAATCGGAAAGAAGAGTGAGGAAAAGTAGAAAATGACTCACTCTCCCCACCAGGGATCTATCCAGCAGTTTGCATAATAAAGCAGCAAAGGAATTGACAGGCAATCTGTAAAATTAAAAGACATCTTTATTATAATTAATTATGAGGCTTCGTCGTCCAACCGTAGTTTTACAATTGAAAGAGGGAGCCTGCCTGAGCTTTCTCAGGCAGGCTTTTTATACAAAAAGTTTGGCCCTAGGCTCACATTCTTGCTTTGAAACACATCATTGTAGGTCGCTCCCATGGTACCATAACAAAGCAGGCTATAATTATGAATTCCATTCTACTTGCCCAAACTGACCAACCCATCTTCCATCATGAACATATGTCAAACTTCACATATTTTCCTGTGCAGGCCGGAGAAGCTCACAATAGAACTGGTTTCCTCCCCATCATATAAACAGTCACCTCCCCATTGTAAAAGCCCAGAAGCAGAGAAACAGAGCCAGGTGTGGAAGATAGAAATGTAGGATAAGGGATGCTTGTGGGTCATAAACAGGCATGGCTACTGTATTCGGCCTTCTAATCTTGCTCAGGCCAATGTACACAACAAGTTGCTCAGATCTTTAATATAGATTGACTAGAGGGCATGGACTGGTTTGGTGAGGCCAACATCACGTAGGCAGATTCAGCCTGTTCAGGTCAAATGGGAGTCAGGGAGAACTCAAGCTAAGGGGTACGTGTCCTTTAATACTTGCTCTACCAGAATCATTGGCTCATGTATATGCCTATGTAAAGGGCAACAACTAAAATGGACGCTGCTCACAACCTGGAGACCTGTGGGCTCAGAATGAATTTGTCAATAACTTCTGCATTCATCATTGTATCGTGATGAAAATACACACACATATAAAACTTGCCATTTTCGTTTCTCTGATATCAAAATCATAGCAGAATAATGATATTTTAAACACAGGTTCAGATTTCAAAGAACCTCAAGAGGACGGTCAGAACACAAAGAAGAGCACGTCAAGTCCAAAGACAAGGAACCTGATCAACAAAGTAAAAAATTACAATTTCCAAAAAGAAGGTAGCAAGTATTAGAATAAAACATGCCGAGCATACTGAGGACACAACTGAAAAACGGAGAGTGGGCCCAGACAATGCTAGACAGCGCAGCAGAAGTAACCATAGCTCGCAAGATCCTGATGAATCATCTGGAGACAGTGGACACGAATGAATATATTCAGGTGGAAACTGCAGACACCAGGGTTAGCAAACCCCATAAAATATACAAAATAATATTGCTTATAGAGGGGGACAAAACTAGAAAAGTAAGGGGTCTCTTTTGGGATAACCTTTCGAAAGGCTATGACATCCTGTTAGCTGAGAAAGACTGGCCACCAGAGTTTGTCAGGGCGTGCCCTCATGGTGAAGAAATGATTATGCCTGCCTTCTCAAATCATATTCCAATTCATAAAAAATATACATTTGCAAGAAAATGGGCAGTGGACCAAGCTCCTGCATTATATAAAAATCATGTAGGATGGGATGAGGATTCTCCTCACAAAATCCAGTTAAAAAATCAACCCACTGCGCAAAGGCAGTACCCAGTTAAACAAGAAGCTAAAAAGCAAGTCAGGGAGATCTTAGATCAACTTGAATATCAGGGGGTTATTGAAACATGCACCTCACAAATGAACAATCCTTTGTTTCCTGTCTCCAAGCCAGACGATTCATATCGTCTAGTTTTGGACTACAGACACCTAAACTCCTGTTGCAAAACATTTGCAGTACAAAACTCACACAGTGCAGCACTAATGAATAACATCGTGCGCAAAAAATATAAAACGACATTAGATATCTCTAATGGATTCTTATGTCAAAACATTGCACCTGAAAGCAGGTATTTGACCGCTTTCTCAATAATGGGGTCACAAAAACAATTCTGTCGACTCCCACAGGGGTTCAAGAACAGCCCAGGATTATTCTCAGCAAGGGTAACAGAGTTACTACAAATGTATGATGATAAGGCATTATCTTATGTCAATGACATCTATCTCACAGATGATGACCTGGAGACACACTTGAAAAGAATGAACACCATAATTCTTGGGTTCGCAGCTGAAGGGTACAAATTCAACTTTAAAAAGTCACGAATTGCTCACCTAACTGTCCTGTTTTTATGATATGAATTATCAAGTGAAGGCAAAAGCCTAGCAGACAACTTCTTAGAGAAGTGTGCTGTACTCCAAGCTCCAAAAACGCTGAAGAATTTACAATCAATACTAGGTTTCCTGAATTTCGGAAGAACATACCTTCTAAATTATGCAGAGAGGGTTAAACCTCTCTATGAATTAATAAAACCTGATTTCAAACCAATCAATTGGACTCCGAAACACACAGAAATTTTAAGATCATTACAAACAGACATGTTAGCTAAAACAAAATTGCAAACACGCGAAAACGTACGCAACCTTGTAACCTGAGTCATCCCAGGAAGATGCGGATTCACGTACCTGACCTCTAATGAGGGAGAAACAGTACCAATAGCTTACAAATCTCACTTGTACACACAAGCTGAAATGAAATTCAGTTCTACTGAAAAGATTCTAATAGTGGTTCAAACTGCTGTAGCAAAAGAAAGAGCCCTAGCCCAAGGCAAGAGGATATCTGTTTTAACAGCAGAATCAGCCCTTGAGGCATTAACAAGCCCACGCAATCTAAATGCTGTGGCATTAGATCCAAAATGGATACAATGGGAAAATTCTCTTGCTGCAGAAGACGTGAAGCACTATTTTGACCCGAAAATGAAAAAACTAGAAGATCTAGAATATGAACAAGAATATCCTCTGCCAATCGAAATTCTGCCTCTCGAACAGTACACATGTGTAATCAACATGGACAGATTTCCACAACACTACGATGTAGATACAAAAATCCTACAACACAGCGTGCGCGATTGTTAAAGGTCATTGGCGCTTTGTTAAATTCTGACCAATAGTCACAAAAACTGAATCACTCAGAAACTGTATAGCTCAGCGAGCTGAAATAAGATCTTTAAAGATGGCGCTTGAAAATGCCGATCGTGAATTCCCAACACTAATAGTGTGCGATTCGCATTTCTGCGTCAAGTCTTACAATAATGACATGCAGACATGGATCAAAAACGATTACAAAGATGACACAGGTGCCACAATAAAGCATAAAATGCTCTGGGAACAAGTAGTTCTTTTGCAGAAAGAACTACAAAAGACTCACGTGATACATACACTGAGTCATCAACGTGATGGTGTTGACGTTGCAGGGAATTCATTGGCTGACAGAGCCACAGCGGCAGCGGTTCATCCGGTTTCCGTAGCCACAAAAAAGCGTTCTAAAAAACACATAGACGGAGAAACCATGCTGGTGGTAAAAGCCTCATTAAAAGGCGACTATGCAGCATTACCTCTCGAGTATCCACTCAATAATACATACATAATTGATGCAAACTCCGTTCCTTTTGCTCAAATCCCTGGAGTGGGGGATAGAGTAATTCCAAACACGAACCGGAGGGCTTACTTGATTCAAGAAGCACACATGGGACAGGGTCTAAGGCACCAAGAGATCGTGAAATCTCTAAAAGAATTACAATCAGAATACTGGTGGCCGGGGATGAGCCTGCAAAATTACAAATTTGCAAAGGATTGTCCAGACTGCAACAGAGATCGCAGTTGTGAACCGGACCAGACCACTGCCAGGACTCCTTTATTAGAAAACATCAGGCTATCTATACGCAGAAATCCATCCTGAGAAATGCATCCCCATAATTAAGACTAGATTCACTTAGGATGTGACCCCAGCGTTCGGCTGACGCCAGAACTGTTATAAAAGATTTGCGAGTCTATATCGGCACATATGCAATTGGCATACTACGTTCTGACCAGGGTCCTGCGTTTAGCTCTCGGGCTTACAAGGAGGCCGTGGCCAGCATGGGCATTGCATTGCGGTACTCTTCTCCCTTCCACCCTGAGGGAAATGCGGTAGTGGAAAGAAAAAACCGTGAGAAAAAGTAATCTATAACGGCGAGGGTATTAGTTTCGGGTGATGGGTGGGTCAAACATCTAACAAGTGTCCAACGTAGTCTTAACAATCAGCCAAGGAATTCTCTAAAAGGTCTCACTCCCTGTGAACTATTGTTCGGCACTAGAATGCACATTCAGGACTTAAATTGTCACACTTCAGTGGTAGAAGAAAAAGCCTTTGATATCAAAGACCGTTTGGCTGTTTTACAGGACTTAAATGAAACAAGAAGAAGTCTAAGTAACATAAAGTTAAAGCCAACAGCCACTGAAGAAAAACCACCTGTCCCAGCAAGACCTGTCTGGATTCCAAAGATTGGGGATCTGGTCAGAGAAAAGATCGCGGTGAAGAAGGAATTTGGGCCTTCTTACAGAAAAGCAGTACCTGTCTTAGCTGTCAGCGGAACAAGATCAGTCGTAGCCCCTTGCTGGTAAAAAGGAGAACAGAGTTGTATCCATCGACCTGGTAAAACCACAATCATGTGGCCAATAATAAGTAGTAGGCCCAGTGGACTCCCAAGAAATAGCAGAAGACCAAATCTTGCTACAATCCAAGAGGTTCAAACTGAAAGACTAATCACATTTGATAAACCTGCAGTGAATAAAAAAGGACTATGCAACAAAGCCATGGAACTTATGCCTCTTGAAACGCAAATTGCAACAGTTCGTCAAGAAACACCAGTCTACAACGATGTAGCCTCAGACTATGCTAATGAAACAAAGAAAGATCCAAAGGCAAATGAAAATCCGGAAGCAATTCCAACAATTGACAGAACTGCATCTGGCTACTTCATAAATTTCGATGACTTTTCTGAAGATCCAAGCGAGCATGAAGAAACGCCAGCAACAAATACTTTAAAAGAAAAAATGACTGAACTTTTTCACCAACTAATAGAAACATATCTGATTACACCATGGATTGAATTTTGTATTATGTTAGGTGTACTTTTCCTCCTGCTCTGGCTCATCATGGTTTTATGTTTGGGTAGATTTATTGATGGAAAATATAGTACAATGGACACAGCAAGTCAGAACATCAACTTGGTCCTAAAGCCACACAGATCCTCTCACATCGAGAAAAGAGAACTGTCATCAGTGAACATCACAGCCAATCCAATACCTGGTGGGGTAGCATGGGACAAAACGGATAATGAAATCTGTGGCCCAATTGAGCTCTTGAAATATCCACACCAGTTTAAGGTTTCCTTAAGTGACTTTGTGACACCAGGGGGCAGATTTATGAAGGCCTTGCGTCGCCGGTGCGTCACTTTTTCCCATGTTAAAAATGACACACCGGCGGCGCAAGGCCTTCATAAATCTGCCCCCAAGTACTTTCTCTGATGATTGGGACTTTGAAAATGTTAATAATATGATGTCAGATTTAGTAATGTCAGCTAAATTCACAGAACATGATTATTTACAGGGTTCATCAAATTATGAAGAGTTATATTGTTATAATCCTTTTGGTCATCACTATTTGCATGAATCTGCTCAACCTAGAAATGTTTTTAATTATAACTAGGCTGTCCGGAATTCGGTTAAAACCGACTCTACTCGAAAATAACCCACAGGATGAAAATCAGCTGACCTGGTTTAAACCGAGTGTCACTGATTTTCATCGTTGTTGCAGGTTTTGGCCACTTGAGGGAGCCAAAGCATAATAAACTGTGGTGCCTGGCGCGGAGGTGTGAGGCGAAAACAGTGCTTCTGGCCCGGTTCAGCACATGCACAAGGGGAGCCGTGGTGTGAATGGCCCAAGGACCATAGCAACACCAGGCCCCCTGCCTGGCTCACATGGGGGGTGAGGAGCTGTTGTGCTCTGCTGTATTACTGCCGCAGGCCGCTCCTGAGTACTTGACAGGTCTTTAAAAAGACCATTTCCTTAACAAGGCTTTGATGTTGTTAACAAAGGCACTGCGGGGGCTACAGGGCCCTGCTTCGCCCCCTTGTTGTGAGGAGAGAGTTGCCGCAGTGTTGGGGGTCACGGAGAGCACCGAGGTGTCACAGAGCAGACCCTAATGCTAAGGCTTCATCTGTAATGGGGCATCAGCTCGTAATAACCTGCCTCGTATTCGGCAAGAGTTTATGCCTTCCAATGAACCTCACTTGCGTAATTTGAGGATTATGTCTGAAAATTGTTTTAAAAAATAATTGTCTTCTGTAAGTATGGTAGCAGATCACCAGCGGGACCAAACAGAAGAATCGTCCTGGCAAGGGGGGTCTGCCGAGCCCAGAGAATGATGCCACACAGTGACAGGGAGCAGCCTAAAGCGGACTCGCTGCGCCTTTCGTCTTCATTGTATCAGCCCCCCCCCTCCTGTGTGTCAGCCCGGGCTGGCACAGCTTTGGTGCCTGGCGACGGTCTGATTGCAGCCGCACCCGAGTAGTTAACAGGTCTTTAAAAGACCATTTACTTGTAATTTAGGCTTTTGTCATGTTTTCAGCTCTTCTTACAGCCACTGTCTATGGTTGTTAGAATTAGCCCCCCCTCCCCTCGAGATATTTTTCAGCCCAACCCCCCCTCCCCCCCCTTCCCGAAATTTGGCTCGAGTTGCCCGCCTGATCAGGAGCCATAGAACTCTGCTACAGCAGCACCCCTGTTCAAACCGTGACCCCAACTGATTCTCCAGCGCCCCTTGCTATTCCAGCAGTGGCGCCCCACCTCCTCCCCTTCCTGAGTTCTCTTGCCCAGACCCAGGAACCGAGCTCTAATAAATAAATATAAATAAATCTCGCTCGTGACCTAGTGCTCTCCGTCGTGCTTCTGCGAAGAGTGCATAACTGAACAATAAAAAATGAAACATCTTTGTTTAATTTTTTATCGTTCAGTTATGTAAGCCAAGGGACCCAGCGACGGGGAATGAAGGAGCTATTTTATGTTAAAGCTACAGCTGGAACGCCTGTTTTGAAAACAAAGTGTTTTTAGGAAAGTTTAGCTCCTGATCGCAATAGCTACAAGCATTGGCAAAGCCTCGTGCCATGTGTCGCAGCGTGACGGAAGGCCCATTGTAAAGGTTGACTGGTCACCTTTCTGTTGCTTATGGTTATGTTTGACTGTTAAACTTGGTACTAATGAGGTACAACCTATTCCCAGACAGTGTTAACAAGTGTTGAAATAGTGAAGCAATACTATCAGTAAATGTGCCGCATTAGGCAGCATAGTTTACATTTTCTTACTGCATAATTCGGTCAACCCTGCCACGTAATTTGGCCCTCTTCTGCAGCATAATTGGCCATCTTCTGCAGCATAATTGGCCCTCTTCTGCAGCATAATTGGCCATCTTCTGCAGCATAATTGGCCCTCTTCTGCAGCATAATTGGCCCTCTTCTGCAGCATAATTGGACATCTTCTGCAGCATAATTGGACATCTTCTGCAGCATAATTGGACATCTTCTGCAGCATAATTGGACATCTTCTGCAGCATAATTGGCCCTCTTCTGCAGCATAATTGGCCCTGGAGTTCTGGACTTTTTAGTTCTGTCCAGAGGTGTCAGGGACAACACCCGAAGACCCCGGAGTTCAACCTGTCTTGGTACACAAACAAACAGAAACACGGGCTTCTCGATGGTGGCGTCAAAGACCAAAGGTTTATTACTGCAGGGACACAGAAGTCACAGAAACTACACATGGGCAGTATCTAGGAGCCTGTTCGATTTGTACAAAGAGGATTGCTCCTTATATACTAAATATTGGGCTTCAGGCAAATTCTTTACATGTTACCACAGTTCTAAACATTCGTGTCTTAAACAATAAATATTTGGCGTTGCACAGGAATCGTCAACAGTATCTGATGGAGTTCTGGACTTTTTAGTTCTGTCCAGAGGTGTCAGGGACAACACCCGAAGACCCCGGAGTTCAACCTGTCTTGGTACACAAACAAACAGAAACACGGGCTTCTCGATGGTGGCGTCAAAGACCAAAGGTTTATTACTGCAGGGACACAGAAGTCACAGAAACTACACATGGGCAGTATCTAGGAGCCTGTTCGATTTGTACAAAGAGGATTGCTCCTTATATACTAAATATTGGGCTTCAGGCAAATTCTTTACATGTTACCACAGTTCTAAACATTCGTGTCTTAAACAATAAATATTTGGCGTTGCACAGGAATCGTCAACAGTATCTGATGTCAAAACATTACGAATGAGGGGTTCCCACTAGTCCATCATAATCCCATGTCAATTCTTCATTCAAGACCCGGACCGCCTCATCGTAAATTTCGTTACCTCCCCCTAATAAAGGCCCAGAAGGAAAGGAGCAGAGCCAGGTGTAGAAGATAGAAAGACAGGATAAGAAATGTTTGTGGGTCGTAAATGGGCACGGTTACCAGTTTCGGCCGCCTAATCATGATCAGGCCAACGAACACAAGAACCAGTATAGCAGGACTGGCCTCAGGCTGGGGAGGCAGTTCTTGCCGAGTCATGCTGCTACAGCGTTGCTGGCCTAAGGTGCACGTGTCACTAGCAAGGTGAATTGCCGGTTAAAGCCTACGTGTCCTTTAATGGAAAGAGATCATTGCGTGTCCATTGACTATGTGAGGGCAAGGAATACAAAATGGCTTCCGTGTTCTAAAATGGATGCCACGGGTAGAACAGAAATGTGTTTGTAACTGGAGTGCTCTTGCTCGTAGCATAGCGAAAACACCAGGGTGTACTAAATGGATCATTTGCGGTTCACTGATACCAAAATTATGTATTTACGACAATGTTACAAACACGAGTAAAATCGTCACGGAACCTCAGACCCTCCTTTTGCCCTTACATAGGCAATTACTCAGTCTATATCAGAGTCAGAGTCTAATTCTATGCTCATTAGGTCAGTGACATGTTGTTGTATCATCATCCTGTCTCGTGTCTTTTCTCCTAATGTAGGTGGTTTTTTGAAACAGGTTGCAGCACAGAGGCTACACAGAGCGGGACCACATTGGATAATAAGACAGCACGAGAACAGACATACTAGGATGACACCAATGACCATCAGAACCTTCCATCCCCACTCTGATACCAGAGTCCAAAACCACTCCATGAAGGACCAGTTTCCCTTATCTACGTGTATAGAGTCGGAAATCTTATGTAGCTTAGAGATTGCTTCATAGACTGTTGGAGCATTATTTGGAATAAAGACACAGCAGCTCGATTGGATCATTCTGCATACCCCACCTCGATCTGCAAGTATTACGTCTAGAACCATACGGTTCTGCAACGTCATGAGACGATCCGCTTGAAGCTCAGCTGTTAAGTTACTAAGGGCACCAGCAGTTTCTGTAATAGTAGATTCAACTACCCGTGTTAGTTGACGAAGGTTTCTACTATTGGCCATAGGCCCCCAAAACGGAAGAAAACCCTTGAAGAAGTCTCCAGCTTCTTGACCAGCGGTATCTTCCTTGCTGAAGACACCTCTTGCTACTCTGGTTTTGTGATAATCTGAAGAAGCAGTGTATGTCGGAGGTAACAATCGAGCAATATAACAGGAACCTGAAAAGTCAGCAGGCAACCATGTATATGCTCTGTCCTGACAAATGAAGTAGGTACCCCTAGCAGTCAGAAAGGCAGGGGAGGAGTCAGACGGAAATACGTAAGTCTCAACGCACTCACTCCTCCCTAGCTGAGCTCTCGGATTTCTCCCATTTCCTTGCAAACAGACCTGACCTCGGTGAGGCACGACCCAAACTGAAGTGGAGCTTTTACGCTTGCTTTCTCCCAAACCAAGGCGATACTCTGTAGAGTTCCAACTCAAATACACCAGTAATTCATCTCTAGGATAAGATGGAGTATTATTGACGTCTTTAATCATATCAATAATTCCCTGGACTAAAGCTTTGTTGGCTGAGTTGTATTTAGTGGACCGTGGTGGACGCGGAGGATAGGTCTCAAGGGCATATGAAAAAATGGTCTGAAAAGCCTGAACTGATCCATTATAGCTGAAAGGCAAGACTAAATAGGGAATGCCTTTATCCATAGTGTGAGGTATCAAGCCACACACCCAGCAGTCTGTAGTATTAACTATCAGTTGGTGTTGATGCAAGAGCTGTACAAATGTATTGTTAATAAATTCTGAGCGTCGAGCTTGTTCGTGTTCAGGAAATGAGTGGAAAGAATGCATAGAAGAAACCGTAGAAGTAGTAGGATCAAGGGAAGGTACTGTAGTTACTGGCATAAAAATCAAATGTACACCAAAGACGATTCCACCCACCAACGTTATTAAAACGATTAAAAATGTAACTGCACATTGCATTAGAAAGCATTTGCTGTGTAGTATTCTGTTCAGTCTATTTCTGCGAACATAAATTACATTTTCTCGTTGTAGCTCAGGAAGCTCCATCTTCTACGACCGTTCGCGACCACTGATGATGTGTACGTAGATGAAAATGCCTCTATCAGCCCTGGGAGTTCCCAGAGCTAACAGAAAGATCGACCTTGTGTCGGACCCCCGCAGATTCAACTAGGCACACAGCCACGACCCTACGGCTACCCAGACGGCAAGGCAATTTTAAAACAAAAAGAAACAATACATAGTATTAGCAAACTTCCTGGCTGGAGGCAATGTATAGCAAATTCAAATCTGAAAATAGGCAGTTTCCTGCTTTATTTGTCCATATTGCGAGAACGTAAGTTGTATCTCAGTTTTGCAGGAGCTGTCTGATCTGGAAACAATGTATTTTCAGCTGACGTTGCAATGTTCACGTTCGCAGATGACAAATGTTCTTTTGGTACAGATGACAAATGTTCAGGGTTCAAAAGAGCAGTTTCAGGAGGAGAGTCAGAATTTGGTGAATCCGTGATCAGTTCTGCATCGCTGAAAGGTATGAACCTGGGGATTTGTTCCGTTTCAGAGGCACCGATTCCTTTCTTTACCCAGTTGTCGTAAGGAAGTGGCAGAGGCACACGTTTAGCATGAGTCGTATGGATCCAATTTCTTCTTCCGGCCACACGAATAGCAGTTCTCGTTGCTAGCAGGACTTGGAACGGGCCAATAAATCTGGGCTGAAGATTTTTCGTTCTTGCAAAATTTCGGATGACCACCTGATCACCCGGTTTCAGCTGATGGCCTGGACTCTCCGATGGCTTTGGCAATGCGTCGAAAACCTGTTGGTGAATAAGACTCAATTTAGCAGTCAAGTCGAAAAGGTAATCAATTAACATTGGGTATTCCAGCTGCTTAAATTCTTTCGGTCTAGGTACCCCCCAAACATTTGCAGGACGACCGAAAACTATTTCGTAGGGACTAAGCCCTACTCTAGAATGTACAGTTGCTCTTGTTGATAGCAAAGCCAAAGGCAATGCGTCTGGCCAGGACAAACCCGTGGATGCTTGTATCTTAGCGAGTTTCAGTTTAAGGGTACCATTGTAACCCTCGACTAAACCCGCGGACTGGGGATGATTCGCACTATGAAATTTCTGTCTAATCCCTAGGCCGGCACACACACTCTGCATAACTTTCCCTATGAACTCACTTCCGTTGTCTGACCATACAATCCGTGGCATTCCGTATCTGGGGAAGTATTCTTTAAGAAGAATTTTGGCAGTGGATAAGGCAGTATTGTCCTTCAGTGGGTATGCTTCGATCCATCTGGAGAAAGCACAAACTACCACTAGGACGTATTTCAGGTTATTACAACGATCCATGTGAATGAAGTCTAGCTGGATCACTTCAAAGGGGCAGGAAGGAGGAGCGAAGTGACCTGCAGGTGTGGGGATTCCCTTGCCAGGATTATGCATCAAGCACACCATACAATTCCTCACCACTCTCTCTGCACACCTACTAATCCCGTCATTCTTCCAGACCGGAGCCAACATCTTACAAATCCCTTTTGAACTGATGTGCGCTGTTCCATGTGCCATCGTCACTACTGCAAGCACATACGCATCAGGCAACATCCAACGCTGTTGTTCCGACAAGTCAATCCAACACCCACTCGAGTCCAATTTACCCGTGCTCTCTTTCCATGCAAGTTTTTCCTCCTCAGTCGCCTCTTTCTGAATTTCTTTCACGCTTTCCACTGTGTCTTCACACATTCCAGACTCAGAAATCCATCTTGCAGACGTTGCAACTTACATTCTACTCATCATATTTCTGGCTGTCTGTTTTGCAGTCTCATCAGCAAAAGCATTCCCACGACCAACATCATCCGTGATTGCTTTATGAGCACTGCATTTCACAATCGCAACTTCAGTCGGTAAGGTTAGAGATTCCAACAAGTCATTAACTAGCTGACCATGTTGAATCTTAGTCCCATGGGACGTAATGAAACCTCTCTCTTTCCACAAACGGCCAAAACTATGGGCCACGCCGAACGCGTACTGACTATCTGTGAACACGTTCACTCTCTTTCCCTTAGCTAAAACGCACGCTCTTGTTAGCGCGATCAATTCTGCAGCCTGGGCAGAATTCTGACTCACTCTTGCAGTCTCCACAATCGTACTCAAAGTCGTTACTGCATAAGCAGCAGTCACATCACCATTCTCCAATTTGAAGCAAGACCCGTCAACATACAACGTGCCATCTGGTTCTGACAACGGAGTGTCTTTTAAGTCGATTCGTCCTTTTGTTTCTTCCTCAGTTCTGAAACAACAGTCGTGTGGTTCGGAATCACTCGACTCTTCGCTAGTCGGCAACAATGTTGCTGGATTCAATACATTGCATCTTTTGATCTGAATATGACTAGCTAACAGTGTCAGTTCATAACCTGATAATCTAGCACTGGTAAGGTGTTGCGTCTTGGTTCGGTTCATGAGTGTATCCACAGCATGAGGAACCATGACTACTAGCATGTTGTTCATTACTAAACCAGCAGATTGTCGAATGGAAGCTGCAGCTGCGGCTGTAGCTCTCAAGCAACTAGGCAATGCTCTAGCTACTGGATCTAATGTTGATGAAAAATACGCACAAGGGCGTTGTTTATCACCAAATTTCTGCGTCAAAACACTCAATGCACAACCTTCTCTCTCGTGGACATAGAGCGTGAATGGCTTACTGTAGTCGGGTGTACCCAATACAGGTGCTGAACACAGTGCATTCCGTAACTCAGAAAAACTCTGTTGACATTCAGCAGACCATGGTACCGGACTCGGGACACCTTTCCCAGTCAAGGCTACCAATGGTTTTGCTAGAAGAGAAAAATTTGGGATCCATTGCCTACAATATGAGGTAATACCCAAAAAGGCACGTACTTCTCTCTGCGTGCTAGGAACGTTCATCTGTGTAATTGCTTTTATTCTCTCTGGGGTCAACTTCCTTCCCTCCTTTGATAAGAGATGACCTAGGTAGGTCACTTCTTGGCAGCAGTATTGCATTTTTGAAGGTGACACCTTGTGATTCAAATCTGACAAGTGATGCAATAAAGAAATCGTAGCTGTTTTGCAAGTTTCCTTGTCATCGGCAGCCACTAGAAGATCATCGACATACTGTACTAAAGCAGAACCACGAGGAAGTACGAAGGAATCTAACTGGCTTTTTAATGCTTGACTGTAAATGGATGGGCTTTCACAATAACCTTGTGGAGCGCGTTTAAATCTAAAACTTCGTCCTCCTAGAGAGAAACCGAAGATATCTCTGCTTTCCTCGGCTATCGGAATGCTGAAAAAGGCATTTTTCAAGTCGACAACCGAAAACCATGCTGCTGTAGCAGGAATCAACGTTAACAATGCAGTAATGTCTGGAACCACAGGAAACTGTGGGATCACAATTTTATTAACCTCTCTAAGATCAATTACGAACCTATATACTGGAGGCTTTGTAGGGTCAGTTCGTTTCAAAATAGGCAGTACAGGACTATTACAGACATTACTTCTAGTCTCTTCTACAACATCTTTCTTGATCAGGTCTTGTACTATCAGTAGGAGCGCACGCTCACCTTCACTAGAGATTCTGTATTGTGGAATTCGTGGAAGTTTGACATTTGCTTTCAAAGTTACTACATAGGGTGGAATTTCCAATAGACCTACATCATTAGGACCAGTCGCCCAAAGAGTATCAGGGAGTGAACGCAGCTCTGGTGGGAGCGTATCCATCGACAAGTACATCGGGGAGATTATTCTTTTACCCAACGTAAGCTGTACACCTGCTGGAGAACAGTACAATGTCGCGTACAGGCGTTTTAACAAGTCTAAACCAAGCAGATTTTCGTTACAACCTGTCGTCAAAATCAGGGGTGCTTTCAATTGACGGGGTCCAACAGAAATAGACAAAGGACCCGAAACAGGGTTGTGAACAGGGGCGCCCGAAAAACCTACTGAAACGTTTGTTGAGCCAGACAAAGGTGCGCCAGGGAGTTTCGCATGTATGATAGAACTTTTTGCTGCACCAGTATCCAACAGAAACGGTTCGACTATACCTGATGTTGCTACCGCGACATAAGGCCCACTCTGATCTACTGGTACTGATACTACTCCCTCTCTTTGTCCATGGCTGTCCTAGTATTCACTTTGCTGACCTTCCTCACTAGCTTCATAATAGTCTTCAACATGATACTGTGGAGACCTATTCTGTTGGGCAGATTGTCCATTACGCTGGTCGAAATAATTAGAGGGGCGATCACTTGTCTGTGGAGGCATAGCACCTCGTCCTCGACCTCTAGAGTTTTGCATGGAACTACCACGACCTCTCTGAGCGGCCGCATCATTATTTTGCGCCCGAACTGGACAATCACTTTTGTAATGACCTTCCTTTTTGCAATAAGCACATTGATTCCATTGGTATTGTGGCCTTTGAAAATTATAATCCGTTCTTTGATATGACCCTTGCTGCATATTAGTTTGATTCATGCGAGGCGGATAAGCTTGCTGTAAAAGTACTTTAGTTTTTAAATCTTTCGTCTTTTTATCTGATTTTTCCTTCTCTTCTTTATCCCTATTTTCGTAGTACTGAGCAGTCGCAAGTATTTGCGCAGTCGTAGAGACAGCCCACGCACTTTCAGAATTCTTTAATTTACCACTAAGTTCTGGCAACAGATTGTGCACAAATTTATCAACAAATAATCTCTGGCCTCCTTCTGTGCTCATATCCTGACCACTATGATCTACGAAAGTCTCTTCGAATCTTGTGAAAAAGTCGGAGACGCTTTCGTCTTTCTTTTGTTTGCATGCGGACAATTTATCCCAGTTAACGCGTAATGCAGGCATTAAGGTTTTCATTAAATCGATTATTCTACCAGGCAAGTTAGCAATTAAAGGTTCAGGTTTGGAACCACCTATTTGTTGACCATCCGCTGCAGTTATAGCTGCCCAGTCACCACCTAGGGCAACTGGATGATTCTCTTTACGAATTTTAGCCCAAATTGGTTGCGGTACTACGTTACCAAATAGCAGATCTATGTCAGCAAGATTCAATACACAAGCGTCAACTGTTTGAGCCAACTCTTTGTAGTACCCTGCAGGATTTTTACGCGGATCTGGCAAGGCCTGTTTTACTGCTAACACTTCAGCTCGTTTCCATGGAATATGTATCCAGACTCTCTGGAATTGGGCCGGAGCGGCTGCAATACCAAGCGGTGCATTAGCTTGCACAGCTTCGCGCCAAATTGGTGGAACCTCTCTCATTGGATATTGACGATTTCGTTTCGTACTACGTTTCTCTAACTCTCTCGGTGAAAGAAGGGATGAGTCGGATCTATAACTTAAAATTAGTTCCATCGCTTCTTTTATATTTTGACCAACTATCATACCTGTAGCAAACTCTTTCTGAACATTAATTAATTCTCCTAAATTTGATTCAGGGTCATCCTCTTCCAATTCCTCACGTAGAAGGAAACACATTTCATCGAACACATATCGTTGTGTCGGTTCGTTCCATTGCATAAATGTATCTAATACATTTTGTACATTATATCTTCCAACTTTCGAAACCCATCTAAGGGCAGTGGAATCTAATATTCCTCTTTCTTCAGTACTGGGAAGCTGACTACGTCTCTGCACAGAGTCAGAGGTAGGAGTCTTAATCAGAGTTTTATAGAAGGGAGATAGAATATTAGAGACAGAATCAGTGATTCTTCGTCGAACAGAAAGCGGAGTCATAATACTTGCAGAGGCAGTGAATAGAGTAGTAGTTGGAATAGATAGATCAGGAATAGTAGGAGTAGCAGGCAAAATAGCTTGTGAAGTGGCAGGTGTGAGTGACACAGGCATAGGAAAAGAAGCCGGCAACCCTAGAAGAGGGGTTGTCGAAGGAACATTAATTTTGACCACAGGAGGTACAGGAACTAGATTCAGGGGAACGGGAACAGGGACACCAGGTTGTCCAGCAACCGGTAATTGAACATTCGGTATAGGTGGAGCCGTAGCACCCTGTGCATACGGTGGGGGTGATCGTAACAAGTAAGACAATAGGGGATCCTTTTCAGGGTCCTCTACTGTCTTAGCCGTACTCGATGGCAAAGCAGGATAGCACTTGTCTATCGCTAAATTACGCTCTCTATCGGCCACCTCCATCGCTTTCTCAGACTCGTTGAGTTGCAGCTGCCTAGTAGACTGTTCTAAAGTCAACTCTTGCTCTTTCTGTTCTTTCTTCAACTTTTTAATTTCTCTCTGTTTAGATTCTTTTCGCCAATAACGGAAAGAATCAAACATTGCCGGCCGGGCTTTCTTCTTAAACAACATTCTTTCTAAATTATCAAGAACTTCAGGTTCAAAACTACCATGTAGTGGCCAACTAAGGACACCGTCTTTCTCTGTGAAGCGGATCCATACCTCATTATAAGAGATAGGGCCCACACCAAATTTGCAATATAGATCATAAAGGGGAGTTCCAATCGGAGGAACCAAACACGAGTCCTCCAACCGGGAATCACTGTTGCAACTAAAACAAGACAACATACAATTTTTCCGACTTACCATTTTATAATCCGGAACACAAGACAAACAAGACACAAACAGAAAAGATGCGCACTCGAACCACGAACTTAGGCCTACCAGAACTGACAAATGTATCGATACCTGAACTGAACAGAATGATTATCGTAACCAGAATAACCAGTGATAACCTTACAGAACTGAACTGAACTGAGAACTAAAAGGATTATCCAAACAGGAGCAATCCTCACAAAATATTTAACTAGCAACCACTGAATACTTAACTGAGGCACTGAGGCACTGAAGACGTCACCAAGGAGAAACCCGTCACGTTTCGCCGTACTGAGGACTGCACCTCGGGTCCAAGACAGGGCGACGGTCAAGGCAACGGAGCACTGCAGCCGTCTGAACGGGAACCCTCGTGGAAGAGGACGTCGGGGCCACTTTTGCGATATGCCGGGATCGATGAAGTGGGGCGCCTCCCTCTGAAATCTTCACACGAAGCTCCTCGAACTCTTCAGGCTTTTGGACCGGTACCGAATGACGTCGCCCAACGTTGGGCGCCAAATGGAGTTCTGGACTTTTTAGTTCTGTCCAGAGGTGTCAGGGACAACACCCGAAGACCCCGGAGTTCAACCTGTCTTGGTACACAAACAAACAGAAACACGGGCTTCTCGATGGTGGCGTCAAAGACCAAAGGTTTATTACTGCAGGGACACAGAAGTCACAGAAACTACACATGGGCAGTATCTAGGAGCCTGTTCAATTTGTACAAAGAGGATTGCTCCTTATATACTAAATATTGGGCTTCAGGCAAATTCTTTACATGTTACCACCGTTCTAAACATTCGTGTCTTAAACAATAAATATTTGGCGTTGCACAGGAATCGTCAACAGTATCTGATGTCAAAACATTACGAATGAGGGGTTCCCACTAGTCCATCATAATCCCATGTCAATTCTTCATTCAAGACCCGGACCGCCTCATCGTAAATTTCGTTACATCCCCCTAATAAAGGCCCAGAAGGAAAGGAGCAGAGCCAGGTGTAGAAGATAGAAAGACAGGATAAGAAATGTTTGTGGGTCGTAAATGGGCACGGTTACCAGTTTCGGCCGCCTAATCATGATCAGGCCAACGAACACAAGAACCAGTATAGCAGGACTGGCCTCAGGCTGGGGAGGCAGTTCTTGCCGAGTCATGCTGCTACAGCGTTGCTGGCCTAAGGTGCACGTGTCACTAGCAAGGTGAATTGCCGGTTAAAGCCTACGTGTCCTTTAATGGAAAGAGATCATTGCGTGTCCATTGACTATGTGAGGGCAAGGAATACAAAATGGCTTCCGTGTTCTAAAATGGATGCCACGGGTAGAACAGAAATGTGTTTGTAACTGGAGTGCTCTTGCTCGTAGCATAGCGAAAACACCAGGGTGTACTAAATGGATCATTTGCGGTTCACTGATACCAAAATTATGTATTTACGACAATGTTACAAACACGAGTAAAATCGTCACGGAACCTCAGCCCTCTTCTGCAGCATAATTGGCCCTCTTCTGCAGCATAATTGGCCCTCTTCTGCAGCATAATTGGACATCTTCTGCAGCATAATTGGCCCTCTTCTGCAGCATAATTGGCCCTCTTCTGCAGCATAATTGGCCCTCTTCTGCAGCATAATTGGCCCTCTTCTGCAGCATAATTGGCCCTCTTCTGCAGCATAATTGGCCCTCTTCTGCAGCATAATTGGCCCTCTTCTGCAGCATAATTGGACATCTTCTGCAGCATAATTGGACATCTTCTGCAGCATAATTGGCCCTCTTCTGCAGCATAATTCCAGTGCCCACAACTACGTATCATTTTCCTTAGCTATTCACTTTGCGAGCACATTGAAATAATTTGGTAAAGGATCTGTGTTCTAAAAACCGAACTTCTCTGTGTGTAACATAAAACAATCTTGCTTTACATTTAATAGTAATATGGGCTGTATAAACAATTAGAGAAAGTAAACTGGCATTTTGGGTAACTCGTGGGAAGGTAGTCAGGGCATGGGAATATGTATGTGTTCTTGAATATTTCATGTTTAAAAAATTAAAAATGCCTTGATGTAAATCTTATGTACCCGAGACACTGGTACATTTCTTTTTTTAATTTTAAAACCGTGATCATATTGTTTCATGACATGTTGTCGGATTTACATCATTTGATGACTCGTGCTTTGGCTCTTGGGGCCGAGCCAGAGCCCCTGGCTTAGCTCTCTCGGGCTGTGCGTTCTCCCCAGAAATGGGATGTCTCCTACACCCTTGCTGCTCGTGCTCGGAAAGCTCAGAGTAAGTTTGTTGTAGGACTACACTTGCTGTGGAGGCAGGGCAATACAGATTAGTGGAATGGCGCCAAATTCCGATAGCCAGTTAAACAAAAGGGTAGGGCACCAGGGTAACCTGGGAGCACAAGCAAAGGGCTCCTTTATCTACTCTCCATTTAACGAGCTTGTTAAGGCTTGGGTGCTTTGATGCCGTCATGCGAGCCCATACTCTCAGGTGAATAGAACCAAAGCGCATTGTTTCAACAAAACAAAAAACAACTTTCTTTGCATACATCCTCTGCCTGACATCCTCGCTAAAATCATTCGAAGTCTGCGCTGAGCACACAGAATGTGCAAGCTCAAAAAGCCAAAGAAGCATTGGCATAGGCAATAGGTCTCGCCTTTGGGACCTTATAAGTGTTTAGCCACGCAACACTTGATGTTGTTGCACGAAGGATATTGTGCTGGATAACTAAACACTTGTAAGGTCCCAAAGGCGAGACCTTATGGCTATGCCAATGCTTGTTTGACTTGCATATGCCCCTTCAGCCACATTGAGATTTCATAATAGCATTAAAAAAACCTCTCTACGTATATTTGACAAACACTTGCTGAGTGACCAATGCATGCTTCCATTTAAAACAAGCATTTACAATGCAGTAGGTCTTGCATTTAAGCAGTTTGAGCTATTCACATTGCGAATAACAATGCATTTTATTTTTGTTTTTGTTTTTAAAACATAAATAAAAGTCTTTGTCATTTACAATGCCATTAGCTTAAACTCGCATAAATGCGAGAACTATTGCATTGCAAATGCTTGTTAAATCTGAGCTGCAGAATCAAAGAACAATGGAAAGTATTTAATGACTTTATTAAGCTTCTGAACTGCAGAGAAGTATACAATTTCTGAATAAAAATTGAAAAAGCAATCATAAAAGCAAAGCGTTCCATAAACACCGGCAAAACACCGTTTCAGTTGTTTTTTATGGCGCGAAAATGAGTAAACATTGAAAAGCACTGTTTTTTTGAGGTATGGAAATCACTGGAAAACACTGAAAAAACACCACCAGAATTTACCAAAAATAGAAACTGAAAACAGGAAAGCCTAATTATAACCAATGGGAACATTGTCCAACTTCGCCAAAAGGCAGCTCGAAAACATTTTATGAGAAATTCCCATACTTCTCAGGGTTTAACAACAGTGATCCAGAAACGTTTTATTTTAAAATGTTAAATAAGACAGGAATGAAAACAATGTTGACAAATACTAAATTGATTTATTCTGAAAAATGTTATGACAAAATGTCTACATTTGGTTTTGAATTTTGGAAAAACAACATTGAAACAAAAACCATCTGGGGTTCAAAAGACTGGCAGGTACAAGGTCTAGAGGCATTATTTAGAGCCTGCATGATCCCAGAACAGATAATATTTCTGAATGACACAATTCAGCAAACAACCTGTCTTGGTTTAGCCAAGCTAAAAGACTTAAATAAACTGTCTATTCCGAAGCCCATACCTGATAGTAATAGCACTACAGATGTGGAGATAGACGTATCCCATATTTTACACCAAAACAGAACAAATCCTGATTGGAAAAAATGGTTGATCTGGCCCACAGACACAAATAACTGTCATGATAGATTCCTGAACAAAACACAGGGGTTCAAACAGAACAGGCCAGACCCAAGATACTCCTCGAGTCAACATCCAGGGATAGTTACAACATTCAGTGTAGGGAAACTATGCCTTGAGTGGCTACAGAAATCCACACTGGCTGAAATTAAGCAACACTTGACTTTACTTACTTTGCTGGCTTGCGTGATTTCATACTGGGACCACGCAAACAGCGTCAAAAACGTTTCATATATGCCGGTATATACGCTGCTTACAACAAAGCTTGGAAAGTGACACAAATTGAAACAGCCGAAAAAATACGAGAAATTGATCGTATAAATTTGGAAAAATCACTTTCTGTAGTGGACAATGGGTTAATGACTCTGTCCTCCAGAATATATTCACTGGACAGCATTGTATCATCTGCTATTGATATAATAGAGCAGGACTTACTAATGTTACAACATGGACAGTCCAAATTGCGTTCTATTGTACAACTTGGCTGGACGTTGCAAAACCTGCGTTCAGGCTACGTGCCATGGCGTCTAATCAACATAACGTCATTATTTTCTATCTTTAACCTTACTGATAAACAAATCAGTTTGGGACAAAAAGGAGCAGACTATACGATTCTGAGCATTGAAATGTCAGAAAGACCTGTCATTGAATGGATAATACACGGAACAATTACAATTCCGATAACAACTTTCCAGTTTAAGTATTGCCAAAAATATATACCAGCAGGCCTATATGAAAGGTTGGGTAAAGGATACATCAAGTCAACATGGAATTTACCTTATACACACAAATGTTATGAAGGGAAAAAAGAGGTATTCCTTAGTGGTAACAATTGTAAAAAATCACTAAGCGGTACACTTCTGTGTCAAGGTATTAACTTGCATAGAGCCTGCGATGGTTCATCAAATAACCTTTCATGTCACCTGCATGGCACTCCTGCAACACAGAGTAATTTTTCAGACAACTTTCCAACGGCAGTTATGTTCTAATAAGTGACCACAGCTGTTGTGGCATGGTGCCAGGAAAAGCCTATCTCGTGAGCGTTACTTCCATGGTCACTTGCTGTATGCAAGTATCGTATCCAAACAGCAATCCAGACATGGAGGCGGCAATATGGCCTTCTTTGAATATCTCTTCTATTCGAATTGACACTTTAAGCAGAATGAAGTCTACTCTTTTACAGACAACTGTGCCTTTAACCTCGTCCTAAGAGACGTATGATCTGCAAGTTGCAAGGACAGCAGCAGAGATACATTCCCTATTATCAACAAATTGCCCCGTCCATTTTGTAGAAATGTAGGTCAAATCTTAAACATGTCTGATACCAGTGGCATCGCACATGTATTTAAGAAAGAATTTTCGGGACTGTTAGCACCCTTTGAAACAGTTCTGGGCATTTTCCCGAATTTTGTCCATTCCTTTTTCGGCGGACTGCCTCTTGGTTTGGGACTCGTAGCAGGAATTTTATTTTTGATCCTTCTGCTCCGATATGGCAAGCCAAGCCACAAACAAAACTCCATCTACGATTGGAGAAACGATCTTAGCAATACGCTACCGAGACCGAATCACTAAAGTCCTCGGATTAGCCCGGCTAAAAGATCTGAGTACAACTTGGTTTCTTTCATTCAGACCAATCTGGCAAGATTGCATCTTACCTGTGCTTCGGTGTCTGCTATGCGGAGAAGAATGTGTGTTGGACGTCTGTCTTACACTACCATCAGCAGTACCAATGGATATCGATACTTTGCTAGGTCCGGTAAAGACTCATGCAACGTGTTGTCCCCAGCGGCTACCTATTCTGATGACTGCATTCGTTGAGACTTCACCATTACGAGTAGGTGGCGGTGAAGTACGAGAGGAATGCAGCACCAAACAGGCACAACCTTCTGTGAGCATTGCTGATCCAAACATCGATGATAGCAATCATTCTCACATATGCACAATTTCAGCATTTTCAAACTTGGTCGAACTTTCACCTGATGTTGTAGACCAATTTTTCGCAAGCCTGTCTGATATGATGTTCTCCCCTGAACAACAAGAATAACTTTTAAACAACGAGCACACAGCGTTCCCTGAACCCTGAATTCGGCCTTAAATAAACAATACTACTGAAAACATTTGGAACTATTTTTTCCCTGAAAGCGAAATTATTTTTTCTATTTCCAAAATATTTACTTTTTCTGGCACATGGTACTCTGCTTAAAGTAGAACTATTCTTAGAGAACAGAGCTTCTGTTTTTAGAGATACTAGAGACAATATTTTACCTCAGCCTCTAGCACATGTACAGTATTGTATAAATATGTGATGAAATGGTCTCGACCTTCTTTTCTGTATTCAGAGCTATTTCATGTGTATTTTCGCAATTCATTCAGCTGATAGATATATGCATTTAACTAAATGATACCACTGCTTGAAAAACGTACAGTACCAATACTCATTTTCGTGTATATGCCATACACCATTTCAAATGCAATTTATGTATTTTGGGGTGGGTTGGAAAACACATGCATCGTTATATGTTTAGTATTGCTTAGTAATTAGTAATGATGGACATTAATACGTGGAGTGGGTGTTGTGATTCTATCTAGGACCCTAATTCGATATTCTCGATTCATGCCCTTATGTGGTTATAACAAATAATATCCTTATAAAGGCATAAGAATCATATCCATACTTAGTAATAGCCAATGCGGTCCAAATACGGCAAGGCTACTCCCATAGACTCCTAGAAAGTACAACGCGTTCTTTACACAAACCAAGCCTCCAGCAGCCCGGGAAATCCCCCTGCTTTTGTTTTGATTTGCGCAAGAACTCCTGGAGTCCAGAAAGAACTGTTAGTTCTTAGTGACGTCTTATGTCCAACCTTACGTCAAACTCGGCACCTTTCAGGTATAAATATACCAACGTTGCCTTAAGCAAACACACAGTGGTTTGGAGCAGAGCGGCTATCTACTTACCCGAAGCCCAGCTGATGCGAGAGCCGAAGGAAGCCGACCCTCCCATTTTGACGCACTGAGAGAGACGCTGTCTTTTTCTCCAGCCGAGAAAATCCAGCTCCGGTGTTTCCAGTCACCCTTGCGGGTTGCTGGGAGATCGAGTCCTGAGAAAGAGATACAAGACCTCCTTCATTCTAGAACCAAGGTACGGAGCTGACTAAACCCTTAAGAGAATTCTTGATTCAGATTCTTGGCAAAAACCAACTTAACTTCAACTGCTACTTACGTACTCCTTCCCAAGTATTAGGCTTAGGTCAGGTACACCGGGGTAGGCGTATTTAGAAGCACCAGTTGAGTATGTTAGTCAATGTTTTTAAGTATGTATATATTTTATCCATTTTAAAGTATCATATGGCTAAGAAACCATATCAATGCTTTTACAGTATTATTTCATAATACTCCTTTTACTGTACGCACTTTACTTTATGATAAGTATTGCAACTGTGGCAATTCATTTCTCTTGCATGAGAAAGAAGACTGCTCAATAAATAACACCTTTTATTGAAAACGCCCGTCTCTCTATTTCTCTGCACTCTGGTGAAATTAAGCATGCACGATTGACTGAGTGAAATAGCTGTCTATTGTTTTCACACGACTCTAGAGATATGCTCTATCTTCTGAGGGAGCAAAGTTGTCATGTTTATGCAATTGTCAGAAACTAATCCCTTCTTGTCTAAATCAGGAGAGTTAACTCTTTCCTGAACATTCGAGAAAGTTTCTAGGGGTCTCTGAACTAGCTGGCAAAACTAATTAAGTCTAATATAGTCAGTAGAGACCTAGATGACCTCAATCCTACGTCTACACTGCTGTTTATAATATTCCAATGCGCAGAGCCTATTGGGAATATAGGAACTACACTACAGGAGATGACCTTTAGAAATCGGTCTGCTCCTTTTCCCCACACTCGTGCTTGTGCTGGCATCCACCTTGCGGGAGCGAGCAGCGGCACGCGCGGTAATTGACCACATATGTCTTTCGCGCCACTGCTGCTCGCTCCTGCAAGGTGCATGGCAGCACAAGCACGAGTGCCTTCTAGCACATATGCATCATTTCCCTCCCCCCACCCTTTCCGTATGCATCAAGTGAGTCAGACGGAGTCCTTTACATATTAAGTACTGTTTACAGTCCTCACCGAACGCCAGAATACGTGGCGCCATTCAGCATTTGAAAGTGCTCCCTATATTTTCTAATGTTTTGCATTGAGTCACCTCTACTTGGAATTACCGCTTTCATAAATGTTTGTTTACAACCCTGCTTTATTTAATAATTGGCAGTAGCCTGACAAGGTTTCAGAAATAAATGGGCCTTTCAGTTGAGAGACAGAGCTTTCCCGTTGCCAAAGAATCTTGTGTGCGCCAGTTGAATTGATAGCACTTCTTTTATTCACCACGCACTTTTTTACTTTAGAACCGGGCGGGCAAATGTGTACGTGCCATTTTACAACCAGATACAGCTATTCGAAACCCTAACGTTATTTTGAGAGGTGCCATCTATTCTGCGTCATAAGTATATGTAGATGCAGTCAAATTGTTTCTAAATATGGGAAAGAATTCGGAAACGGGTTTTTAGAAAGTTGTGGATAACCTGTAACAATTACGGAAGTGAAAACGAAAATGTCATTCTATATTGAGGTGTTCCGTGTCCGGCCCAGCGTGCCTCAGCTGAGCCTCCATCATGGCTCCTCGATCAGCGTCTATATATACAGCAGCCCCTTTCTGTGGCCCGGCATTCCTCCTTCCTTTCTGATGGGATTTTTCCTCACATTACGTAATATTATTGTTAGAATTCCTTAAAGATGACAGGACGCAGATGTAAATAGAAGATGCTGTTTATTGACCATCCACTCTCCTCACTGGAGAGCACATCAACGTTCCACAGGGAGCTTCAGGGTGGGAGAACCCAACTGGGACAAGAGGGAAGGGGTGGACGGAACGTACCAATATGACTGATTGTAACACATCTCACTTCCTTATAGAGAAGGAAAAGAAGCCCGGAACAGGACACTTAAGGTGGCGGGTAGCCGGTAGACAGACTGCCTGCAGAACAATAACAATTGATAAAGAGGCAGGATAAGTCATGTATGTACACTTACAATGTTGTCAAAACTCCACCATTGACCATTATCAAGCTGGACCACATTCTTAAGCACTTTGACAATCTTGCTGGGAGAATGAAATTTGCTGAGAGTGGTCCCCACCTTTGTGTTCCTTTTGGCTTGCACCATATCCCCCACCTGCCAATCTTTCTCTTTGACACCATGCTTTAGGTCGTACCACTGTTTGTATTTGGTTTGATGAAGTCTGATTTTTTCCCCTGCTTTATCCTGATCTACTCTCCTGATACTCCCACCACCCAACCAACTGGGATTAAACTTGGTACATGGTTCTCTTCCACGCAATGACACAAAAGGTGAAACCCCAGTTACTCTATTGGGTGACGTGTGATATGCCCACAAGCATTCTTTAAGAGAGCTCTCAACCTCATGTCCATTGATGGCAGCTAATTGGATATTTTCTTTAATGATCGTATTAGCCCTTTCCACCAGTCCATTTGCTTTAGGGCAATACAATGCTGTGGTTTCATGTTTTATGTCTAGACCTGTCATAAATTCCTGCATTTCTTCCGAGGTGAACTGCACCCCATTGTCGGTGATCAATGTTGAGGGTATACCTTCCTCATAAAACACCTCTTTTAAAAATGTAATCACCGATTTGGTTGTGATACTGTGAACAATTTTTTTTCTTGATCCATTGGGACGTATAATCAATTAAAACCAGCATAAATCTCTTTTGCACACCCAGTTCCTGCATTGGGCCAATGATGTCCATTGCCATCTTGTTCCACGTCTTAGTCACGTGGGACAGCGGAGACTTGTGCAACACCTTTGACTTGTCACTTCTTGCACATGCGCCACACTCCTTAACTATTTGTTCAACCATGGCATCCATTTTTGGGAACCAGAAGTTTGTTCTTACTCTTGCCTTGGTTGCGCTTCGCCCGGGGTGACCTTCATGCGCCAACTCAATCACTCTCTTCCTGAGTTCCATTGGGGGTATCACCCTGTCGTTGCGATATACCTTTTCTCCAATGATGCTCAATTCGTTTTTTGTTTCCCAAAATTCTTCAATCCCTGCTTCCACTTTGTTCTTCTTGCTAGGCCATCCTTGTCTAATGTGATCCTTTAGCTTTTTCAGTTCTTTGTCTGCTTCCATTCCCCCGTTTGAACCTTTGCTGTGCACATAGCGCTGCTCGTCAGAAGCGCGCTGTTACTGGCTACTTATAACTTTTAACCGCCCCGTTTTGTCGCTTATTTATTTGAGTTGTCCGGTTTTTCCCCTGTTTTTAAATCTATCCTAGAACTGTTAAAATTTCATAGTCCCCCCCTACCTGTGTTCTTTAGTCACGGACCGCATCCTCACACTGTGGCACTACGCCACTTTCACTGCCATTTGGGCAGCCCGGTCCCAGCGCTTTGTTGACCTGGGGGCCATCTTGGGTGGGTCGAGGTAGTCGCTCTTCAGCTACTGGCTGAAGCCTATCACGTGGACTCGCTAGAGGCTGCACTCGGGAGCAGTACTTAATGCGGGTAGGAGAAAGCCTTTATTCCCTGTTTGAACCTTTGCTGTGCACATAGCGCTGCTCGTCAGAAGCGCGCTGTTACTGGCTACTTATAACTTTTAACCGCCCCGTTTTGTCGCTTATTTATTTGAGTTGTCCGGTTTTTCCCCTGTTTTTAAATCTATCCTAGAACTGTTAAAATTTCATAGTCCCCCCTACCTGTGTTCTTTAGTCACGGACCGCATCCTCACACTGTGGCACTACGCCACTTTCACTGCCATTTGGGCAGCCCGGTCCCAGTGCTTTGTTGACCTGGGGGCCATCTTGGGTGGGTCGAGGTAGTCGCTCTTCAGCTACTGGCTGAAGCCTATCACGTGGACTCGCTAGAGGCTGCACTCTGGAGCAGTACTTAATGCGGGTAGGAGAAAGCCTTTATTCCCTGTTTGAACCTTTGCTGAGCACATAGCGCTGCTCGTCAGAAGCGCGCTGTTACTGGCTACTTATAACTTTTAACCGCCCCGTTTTGTCGCTTATTTATTTGAGTTGTCCGGTTTGTCCCCTGTTTTTAAATCTATCCTAGAACTGTTAAAATTTCATAGTCCCCCCTACCTGTGTTCTTTAGTCACGGACCGCATCCTCACACTGTGGCACTACGCCACTTTCACTGCCATTTGGGCAGCCCGGTCCCAGCGCTTTGTTGACCTGGGGGCCATCTTGGGTGGGTCGAGGTAGTCGCTCTTCAGCTACTGGCTGAAGCCTATCACGTGGACTCACTAGAGCCCTTCAGAACTGTATGGATATGACGCGCAGCGTGTACGCGCATTGTGGGCGCCGCAGTAACGCCGGAGTCACGCCAGAGTCCAGCCCGTCTGCGCCCATCCGCGCTGAGGACGCGCTGGGCGGCTGGACTCTGGATTTCGATCATACTATATCACCCCTCCATAGCTACTCCCTGCAGGAAATGCTGCGCCTGAAACCTCGCAGATCAGGTTGTATGCATTCTTTTGAACCTGCCGATTTTCTTTCTCCCCTACAATGTGGCTGCCATCTCAACCCTACGCTTATTAACTCCCTTCAACATCTTCCCTCTGGCCACTCGGATCCCACCACATCTAGGACCAAGGGAGTAGAAGGCATTCTGGTTAATGCCCGCTCCCTTGTTAAAAATAAGATAATGTTCAGGGAGATGGTTTTGGATAGAATGCCTGACCTTGTATTTGTCACCGAAACATGGGCTAAAGAGTCGTCTGGCCCCGACCTAATTGAAGCAGTCCCGGAAGGGTACTGCCTGGCTAGACTTGACAGGCAGGGTCGAGTGGGAGGGGGCATAGCGATCTTTTATAAAGATCACTTACAATGCCATATTGTACCTATTCTTGACTTCCCGGAGTGCTTTCAAGCCCTTTATTTCACCATAAAGGAAGTACAGCGCCCTTTCCTTAATGGTATTCTATTATATCGACCACCAGGCCCGCGAACTGGTTTTACCTCCAGTCTCCTGCAGGCCCTGAAACCATACTTTGGTCGAGAGAATTTTACCATCCTTGGCGATTTTAACTACCACCTAGAACGACATGATACCTCTGATACTTTAAGTCTTACTGAGGGGCTGGCGTCCTGTGGACTCTTGCAGTTAGTCCGCGGGGCCACTCATCGGGCATGCCATATGCTAGATGGAATCTTTTCAAATGATGTTCGCCTAACCACTAAGGATCCGTTGCACTTGTCCTGGTCTGATCACCTTGCAGTCCCATTTCATTTGGAGTATGATAGGGAGGAAGGAGGCAAAAAGGGAAATCACGTTGTGGAAACGGCTAGAAACTTTAGGAATATTAACAGTCACTCTTTTGAGCCCTGGGCTGCTAGCCTTTCCACTACGGGCATGGATAATGTACAGACCGCAGTCGGTCACTTTGAGTATGTTATCACTGAGGCTATGAATGAACTGGCCCCAACACTGACCCGCCGCCGAGCCAGGAAGAGACCATCTGCCCCGTGGTTCTCGGACTCCCTCAGGCTCCTTAGGCAAGAAGTGAGGAGGATGGAGAGGCTTTGGCACTCTAGCTGGGACCTCAAGAATAAAGAGGCTCACAAACTCCTTATCAGGAAATATAAGGCCGAGATCGCGCAGGCTAAACAGGATTACTTTGTAACCCTGACATCCTCGCTTTCCTCACCGAAGGAGCTTTTCAAAATTGTTGACTCACTTGTCAATCTACAAGCCCCTGACCCCGTCGTACCTTCGCAGGATTTATGCGATAGGATTGCCTCTTTTTTCCACACTAAGATAGAGGACATCCACCTAGCTCTTGAAAAACAAAGAGCCTGTATTAGTGTGCCTACTGTCATGGCCGAGATAAATATACCAGCCACCGACCCCTTTTCATTGGGCACCCTGGACTCCTTTCCACCTCTTACTCTGAAGGATCTTGAAATCCTGACTAATAAGATCAAATCTGGTTCCCCTATGGATACTTGCCCACTGAAAATCATCAAGCAGTGTAGGGAGACCCTTTTACCACCGCTACTAGCAATAATGAATCTAGCTATAAGAAATGGTGTCTTCCCTTTGGAGTGGAAGAAGGCAGTGGTAAAACCACTGCTAAAGAAGGCCTCCCTCGACCCGGAGGTCTTAAAAAACTTCCGTCCAATCTCGTTGCTTCCCGCTCCGGCGAAGATGCTTGAGGCACACCTGAACAAGCATCTTGCGGTTTTTGTGGAATGCTCGGGCTGCTTGGACTCTTCCCAGCACGGATTCAGGAGGGAACATAGCACCGAGTCGGCCCTCACCATTGTGCTCGATAACATCCGTAGGACAGTGGATGGGGGCCAGACCACCCTCCTGGTCCTTTTGGATCTGACTGCGGCCTTCGACACCCTCTCCCCCTCAGTACTTACATCTCGTCTGAGGGACGTGGGGGTGAGGGGGGGCAGCTTTAGATCTACTGACCTCCTTCCTTGCTGGGAGGGAGCAAAGAGTCAAACTGGGTGAGTTTCTATCTCCATCCCGACCTGTGCTATGTGGGGTCCCTCAAGGGTCGGCTCTTAGTCCGACCCTGTTTAATATCTATGTGACCCCACTGGCCAGACTTATAAGATCTTTCGGGATGGAGGTAGTCTCCTATGCTGACGACACCCAGATCCTCGTCTCTCTCTCCCATTCAGACGTGCAGACCGCCTCCAAGTTTAGATCTTGTATGGAGGCGGTTGGTCACTGGATGATTCAGAACTCTCTTAAACTGAATGGGGAGAAGACTGAGGTGATGGTGTTCGGAGGGAACAACAACATCTGGTCAGCCAGCTGGTGGCCCAACTCGCTTGGAGCTTGCCCTTCCCCCACAACATCTGCTAAGAATCTGGGGGTGATGATAGACCCAGTCCTGGATATGAATGGACAGGTGAGCAGAACCATCTCCACCTGTTGGGGCCTAATTCACACCCTGCGAAGGATTAGGAAATATCTTTCGTTACAATCCAGAAAACAGGTAGCTGTGGCATTAATAGGCTCACGGTTAGACTACTGTAATGCGCTGTACGCGGGGCTAAAAAAGAGCCTCCTGCAGCGCTTACAGGTGGTTCAAAATGCCACAGCAAGATTTGTTTTGGATGCTCCCAGACGTACTTCGGCTACGTTAGCCAGGAAAATACTGCACTGGCTTCCGGTAGAATACCGAGTACGGTTCAAGGTCCTGTGTATGACATATAAAGTCATCACAAAAAACAGCGACTCGGGAGTAAGCTCCATCATTTCCAACTACATCCCTGGAAGGAACTTGCGTTCCTCCGGGAAATTGCTTCTGTCAGCCCCTCGCATAAGAAGAGCCAAATGGGGTGGTAGGGCCTTTTCCACCCTTGCCCCTAAATGGTGGAACGAACTCCCTTTGGATCTCAGGTCCTTGCCCACGTTACAGGCATTTCGTGGTGCACTTAAAACTCGCCTCTTCCTGCAAGCCTATGTGTAATGGATGATTGGTTCTACTTTCTGATTTTATGGTTAGGCGCCTTGATACCTCCGGGTTATTGTTTTTTTTTGCGCGTTGTAAATTATTTTCAATCAATCAATCAATCATTCCATCTTCCCACTCCTTTTCCGTGATCGCAGGAAATTCCATCATCATAATAGGACTGTCTAAAGCTTCCTCAAGGACTCCTACCTCTGGCAAGGGCGATCTTGATAGAAAGTCTGCAATTCTATTTTCTTTGCCCGGCACATGCACTATCTTGAAATTGTAATGTTCCAGTCCTAGAATCCATCTGCTGATAAGTGGAGTGTAATTCTCAAGGCCTTTCACTGTAAAAATGAACGTGAGCGGCTTGTGATCAGTCCGAATCGTGAATCTTAAACCCCATAGAAAAAACTTGAAATGCCTGACTGCCCAAAAGCGTGCCAAGGCTTCTCGTTCAATGACGGAGTAGTTCTTCTCTGGTTTGGAAAGGCTTCTTGACGCGTAGGCAATGATTTTCTCATCATTTCCCTCCTTTTGGAAAAGCGTGGCCCCCAAACCATTATTCGATGCGTCTGTTGCGAGTATGGTTCTTTTAGAATGGTCGAATGTTCCTAGGGCTGGGGAGTTGATTAAATCCTCCTTCGAGGCGTTCGCCACTGCTTCCTGCTCTTCATTCCACACGAACTCCTTGTCTTTCCTCAAAATTTCTCTCATGGGTTCACACTTAGCCGCAAAACTTTCCACATACTTGGATATGTATTCCATGAGTCCGAAGAAGGACTTGAGTTCCTCTTTGTTTCTGGGATTAGGAGCTTCCTTTACAACTCTGATCAAACTGCTCTTAGGTTTGAATCCTTCTTCAGAGATTGAATGTCCAAGGTATTCCACCTGCTGTACCCCAATCTTGCATTTTTCCTTCTTCATTGTAAGGCCCGCATCCATGAGTCTTTTAAAGACTTGTCTCAAAACACCATCATGTTCTTCAGAAGTGTGGCCATAAACCAAGATATCATCCTGGAAGCACATGGTCTGTTCTACCCCTTCCAATATCTTCTGCATTACTTTTTGGAAAATAGCCGCAGCCGACGCAAGGCCAAAAGGCATCCTTTTGAACATAAATGCTCCTAAAGGTGTAATGAACGCCGTGAGTGGCCTTGACTCCGGATGAAGCTCTATCTGGTGGTATGCCATGGACAGGTCTATCACACTGAAATACTTTGCCGGGCCCATTGTACTGAGCATTTCATTGATTATAGGCAAGGGATGTCTTTCCACCCAGATGCAATCATTGAGGCTGCGCAAATCCACACAGAGGCGGATTCCTTCTCCATTGGACTTGGCCGCGATAACTATCGGGGCCAACCACACCGAACAGTCTATAGGCTGAATTATATCCAAGTCACATAGTTTGCACAGTTCATTCTCCAGGGGCTCTCTTAGTTTAAGGGGCACAGTACGTACACCGTGAACTACAGGTTTTACATTACATTTCATTTTGATTTTATGTTGGAATTTGTGCAGACAACCTAATTCCTCTCTGAATAGCTGTTTAAACTCTTCACAAATTTTATCCCCCTTGTAACACTTCTCTGTGAGCAACACTTATTCTGCACTATTGGGGTTTAAAATGATTCCCAGCTCTTTCTGGTGTACCCATCCTAACAGGTTAGAACCCGACTTTACCACATATACTGTCCCATTTGTTTTCCTGTCCTTGAACTGCAACTGTACCTTTTTCATACCTATAAGGGGAATAGTTCCCTTGATGTATCCTGCTGGGGAAATATCTGGTGCTTTTAACTCGCTGATCTTATTGTTGCCTAGGGACACAAAGTCATCCTTATAAATCAGAGTGAAAGGGGAACATGAATCTGCATACATTTCTATTCTTTCATCATCAACTAACACTTCACATTTTGGATAAATAGAATTCACAGTATCACTGACATCTTTTACTTGCAGAATGTACTTTTCCATTTTTTGTTCAATACATTTCACTTCTTTACTGATGGCATTCTCTTTGTTCCTATTCTGTTCTCCTGTATGTAATTCACCTTCCCTACACACCCTTGCAAAATTCCCCCTCCTATTACATTTTTTGCACGTCACATACCTGGCAGGGCATTGGAAAAAAGTTGCAAAGTGGTTGTTGCTACCAAACCGGTAGCACTTAGGACCTTTCTCTCTGTACTCTACCCTGATGTTGGCATTCTCCTTATAATTCATCTTATACACATCAATCCTATCTTCTACATCATTGATAGTTGCCACAACCTCCCCATCAGGTTTCATTTCCTTTACACATCTTGCTGTGTGTTCTACTGACTTGGCTATTTCTATAGCCTCTCTTAGCCCCGGATTCTTGGCTAATAATTTCTCTTGGATATGCGGGTTATTAGTGCACCTCACCAGTTGGTCTCTTATTAAAGAATGTGTGAGTTCGCCAAACTCACATAGCTGTGTAAGGCCCCACAAAGTTGCAATGTAATTCTGCACTGACTCCTGTTTTCCTTGACTTCTTCTAAAAAACTTGTGGCGTTCTAGAACCACATTGATTCTATCTCCAAAGTGTTTCTCCAGTTTTCCCATTGTTTGTTCAAATACATCTACTTCTACTCCAGCATTTCCCTCCTGTTCTTGTGTGGGTAGTGATTCATATACCTTGTTCCCTTGCACACCCAAATTATGGTGTAAAATATGCTGTTTCCTTGTAGAATTTAGCCTTTGTCCACCAATGTCTATGAGATAGGATTCAAATAGTTTAACCCATTCCTTCCAACTTATTTCTGGTTCCCCGATATCATTCAGAAAGGGCGGGGTTGGTTCATGCTTGCTGCTGCCATTTTTACTGTAAGGGTATGGGTGGGCAGGAAATTTATAGGAATACAAGAGGTATGTTTGTAAATGTAGAAATCACCAAACTGCACAACGAGAACTCTCTCTATGCACAGTAAAGCTGATTGAATAGTTATCAGCGCCACACAGATCACAAAGCTGCACACTAAGAACCCTAACTTACACACTTAAGCTGTTAGAATGAGTTAACAGTGCCCCACAGTCAAGAGTACAGGTTGAGGTGAAAGGTGCTTAGATACGCTAACTCTCGGACCATGGGATAGACTGCCTGTCGATAACTCACCGCTTCCTCAATAGGCTTATAATACACAAATATGATCCTCACACTGCACCTTATTTGTCCCAAATATGCTGATAATACACTGTTCTCAATCCATTCAGTGACATCGACTAATGGTTCATACCCTCCGATTAGCGCTGCGCCGGATAATGTTCACTGTACCGTGTCCCGTCAGACTGGCCAGCCGGCCCTTGACACCTGGTGCGCCAGCCGGATTTACAGTTCCAGGAACTCACACTCCTCTCGATCCTGTCCTGCCCCCTATCTGACAGAGAAATTCCGTCGCAGGCGGCTCAGCACACAAACAGCCTGACTGGAAACTGACAGGATTTCTCACACTCAGCGCCAACCGTTACACGTCTCTCGATCCGGTCCGGCCCCCACAGCTGACGGAGAAATTCCAGCGCAGGCACCTCAGCACGGAAACACACTGACTGGAACTGACAGGATTCCTCACACTCTGCTCCAAACAGTAGCCATGGTGATTTGAACACAGTCCTGTCCCGCTGCCAACGCTGTCTTCGATCTAAATCGGACTTCAGAACTCCACACTTCAGTCAGGTGAATATTCTATTTCTTTACTGTACAGCATCGGTACCACTCGTTACGCTGCCTCAGCTGTCATGGATTCCACTCCGACTACAGAACTCCGCACCTAGTCGAGCAAATGCTCTCTTAGACAGTATATTAGTACCAAGATTCTGGTTCCGTTCCGCCCGATTTAATATCACTTTCAAGTCCACACCTTGCGCTAGTCGCAAATCCACTCTCTTCTCACTCTCTGTTAGGCTAATATTTCCACATGAATTTTACTTGAATACTTTTTATCAGCGTCCTTCCTTGGATGCCTAGCAGATCGGGTTGTCATCCAGTCTTTTTTTGTTTTTTACTGTTATTACTCTGCCTTCTGCACTCAAAGTCGCACCCTTCGTTTCCTCTTCGACTCGGGTAGACGCCACACCGTCCTGAAGATGATCAGCCTCTTCCTCTTCATCCAGCACTAGTGCTATTCCGCTCGTAGCTGTCTTACTCCTGTGACTTTTCCTTACGTGTAGAGAGAGCACGCAAAGGGGAAATGGTCATTACTGCCCCCTGCGCAGTTCCGTCGCCAGTGTTAGAATTCCTTAAAGATGACAGGACGCAGATGTAAATAGAAGATGCTGTTTATTGACCATTAACTCTCCTCACTGGAGAGCACATCAACGTTCCACAGGGAGCTTCAGGGTGGGAGAACCCAACTGGGACAAGAGGGAAGGGGTGGACAGAACGTACCAATAGGACTGATTGTAACAATTATAACCACTGTTATCACTACAGGGAGTCAGAATTGTTTCTTTGAGGCTACTTCCGAAAGGCAGGGTTGCTGAATCCCAAGGCTGCCTAGTTTTGCATCCACGTCATGTGTGTTTCTGCACCTCCCTACACTTCCTATCTATTTATCTCGCGGCTATAGGTGCTTTTTCACCCCAGTCTTTTCTCCTGTCACAATATTCTCCAATTGCTTAGTTTTCTGCATGTCACTCTCTCGCTCTATTTAGATCTAAGCCTGGGGATGAACATAGTATCTGCCCCAAAATGAGTTTACGGGCCCTCCACCTGCAGCGACGGTTTAAATACAGCCCTTTTAGGGTTTCTGTGAGGGGTACAAAATCTGCAGGCGATTTCTAACCTGCGCGGGAAGATGACAAAATATACTTGGAAAAAAAACTGCACCACAGATTTGTATTGCCTCGAGTGATCTTCAGGCCGCTACTTAGGGACAGGACTTAATCCTTGGTCACTCTGCAGCAGGATCAAGGATTCATGCCTTTGAACCACTAGGAGCCAACTGACTGTTGGCACTTAACCGGTAGTGACGACTGTCAGGTTTTGCGAGCGTGAGCGCCTGCCTGACGTATAAACTACAACTCCCATGAACCTTTGCAGTAGGGAGGTACTTTACGGGGAAGCGCACTGAGGCGGATGCGCGTAATTCAGTATTCCTGTTTGAGTCTACCGGCGTCCCTGATTGCCTTGCCTCGCTGTCTTCCCAGATCCCTGCTGACAGCTCTTCTGCGAGGAATCCTGCTGCACCATCTGAGCCTAGGATCGGTGAGTCCGTTAAGCGCGGCTGCGCTTAAACTTTAGAACGGAAGTGTGTCGGCCGACCACACGTTACCGTTCCGAACTTGACCCTGCATTCGTTGGTATAGCTGCGGAACACAGTAGTTATCTGCTACGTGTTGCCGTGGTGAATTTCAAGTCTAATCTGGATTGTATTCTGGAAAGCAGTGGAGTGCTGTGTGTATTCCGCCACGCGCTACCGTTTGCTGGTTTGTCTTATTTCTGTTACTTTAGCGGAGCTCTGTGAGTCGGGCTGGCCACTAGCTACCGTGTTTCTTCATTTGCGTATTCATTTGGAATAGGTACAGTGGATTTCAGTAGTGTTACTATAGACTACCGTGTGTACATGAACATTAACAGGATTGTCCTTGACTCTCTCTTTAGGATTATGATGATACAATACTCCTAGAACTATTCAGAGTCCTGAGCTGACAACGAGCTGTTTTCTTGTTCTTCGAACTACTCTGGATTTACAAGGAGTAGTACACAGGGGGGAAAGCCTTGTTCTCTTGTTTCTTGAGTTTGGGTTTCTGCCACTTATTCTTTGATACTTTCCTAAGGAACAGCTTATTGAACTGGCATTGTACTGAAAAGGAGGTGTGTTCTGGTGGCTTTCAGGTATTCCAACATCCTAGTGAGACCATAATGAGAGTAGCATTTTAGTGGTATGTTGTGTATAACTGTGTTTCATGTTTGTGTCTTTCAGAGCCTATAATCCCCGCTGTTCCTTTTCCTTCCCTGTTTATCCCTCGCCTTATGGTTCGAACTCCCTGTTAATAGGCGGGGAGCTGGTAACATAAGGAGGTGAACCCCTTTATAGCAACGATCGGATCCTGTGGAGCGTAATCCTGACAGAATTACGCGCCCACGAATTCTGCTCCACCCGATCCGGTGGTTGAAGGGGTCATGGCCGCGATGGATGATGTGCTCCAGGCGCTGGTTTTGGTACAGCAGGAACTAATTTCCTCAAAAGCTGAAACAGCTGCCTTGAGAGAAAGTGGATAAGATACCTAGAAATCATTTTGATGCCTCTACTACAGCTTCACAAATACAAGTCACGGTGCCTCCTCCCATTCCCTTGGCAAGTCCTGAACGATATTCAGGTGATCCATCAAGAACCCAGGTCTTCTTGACTCAAATCATGTTGCACTTTTCGTGCAAACCATCATCTTTTCCCACCAATCATTCACGGGTGGCGTTTGCAATCTCATATTTGAGTGGTGATGCAGCCAATTGGGCAGTACCTCTAGTGAGAAATGACGATGCCATACTGTCCGACCGGACGGCGTTTCGTGCAGAGTTTGAGAAAGTCTTTGATAGAAGGGCCACCACCTTTAGTGCAGACAAAGAGCTGTTGGAGTTAAAACAGGGGAGACAAGACTTGGTGTCGTACCTTACAACCTTTAACAGGTTGGTAGCGGAAACTGCATGGCCAGAGGAGAAGCGGATGTCGCTGTATTACCAGGGGCTAAGAGACGGGTTAAAGGACATTATCGCCCAGATAGATCCACAACCCCTCACGTGTGTGGACATGATAAATCTTTCCTTAAGGTTGGATGGCAGGCTCACAGAAAGGGGAGGCGAACGTCGTAAAGCAGAGAGGGGCTTCTATCGATCAGAGTATTCCCCAAGGAAAGGGGGGAACCCTACAGAGACAGTTAGCGAACCGATGGAGATCGGAGCAGTTAGAGCACCATTGTCCAGGGGGGAGCTAGAGAGCCATAGAACCCTGGGGTTATGCATGTATTGCGGAAAAAAGGGCCATTTCGTAAAGGAATGTCCCGTGAAACCCAAGAACACTGGGGGATGTTCAAGAAATAAGAGAGTGGCCGTATCATCCACTTCTGTGGTGGACACACCACCGTTGGTGGGGGAAGAAACTAAGTGGAAACTCCCTTCCCTCACCGCCTCCACAGTTCAGGACCATGAATCCCACATAGTGCTTCCTATGACCTTAGAAAACCAGGAACATGTCCATCAAGTGATGGTAATGGTAGATTCAGGTGCCACAGGGAACTTCGTGGATAGCAGTTTGGTTTCCACATTGGCTCTTCATAGGGTACGTAGGGAGAAACCCGAGGAAGTGTGGGCTGTGGATGGGAAGCCATTGAAGTCAGGTCTCATAACCGAACAGACAGAAAGTCTAGTCTTATCTGTGCCTGTAAGAGGAGGTACTCATCGGGAGGAGCTAAGATTGAACATCATAGATGCCCCACAGTACGAAGTTATTCTGGGTATGCCTTGGCTGAGCTATCACAATCCCACAGTACAGTGGAGGAACAAAACTATACAGTTTTTAGACCCCGGTTGTGAGGAACATATCTTTCAAGATCCAGACACACAGGCTAACGCCTTGTTAAACTCATACAGCATAGCTACTGCAGCAGAAAAGGTGGTGGTCCTGCCTCAGTGTAATCAGGAGTATAGAGACGTCTTTAGCTAGAGCATGGCGGAACAACTACCTCCGCACAGAGAGTACGACTGTCGCATTGATTTGGTGGACGGAGCTGTAGTACTATCTTGTAGAGTATATGCCTTATCAGTCCCTGAAACAAAACACTTGAAAGACTATTTGGACCACTATGTAAACATAGGGTTCATCCGACCATCCCGTTCTCCCGCAGCCTCATCTTGTTTTTTTTATCTCAAAGGCCAATGGTGAGTTGAGAGCGTGCGTGGATTATCGCAGGTTGAATAAGATTGCCATACGTAACAGGTACTGTCTCCAAGGTCAGGAGTTGAACCAGCAACTATGTGTAGGAAGGTGGAGTATTATGTAGTGTGGCAGGTTAGGCTTCACTCTGCAATACATTAACAATACAAAGATGGTCCTTGGATTCACACTAATAAATCCTTAGCTCAGTCCTGGTAGCGCGACAAAGAGCAGCCAGGCTTTACTAGAGGAAACTGTGTTAAGCATTTCAGAGTAGCAACATTGACGATAAGGAATTGACAGGAGTCCAAAGAAATCTGCCACACATTTTTAAAAAATGAAGTAGATTTGTATATAAACGTAGACTCCAAAACAAAGTAAATCTGATTAGAACAACCAGAGATATGGATTTTAGAAGCCATAATAAATCACTACGAGTCAATACTGCAAAACGTTACCATTGCGATCAATGGGTAAAAGAACTAGTGCAATCGGGCGATTGCAGGTCGAGTTGCGAGGAACCCAAGGGAGGGTAAAGGTGATGCAGGTCCCAGGACCAGCCACAACAGTCAGTTTGATTTTACTTGGCTCGAGAAGCCCTGGTGCAGAGTTATCTAGGCTGTCCTTGGTGCTGAAGCGGGATTTCCAGGTACTGGTGAGGAAATGGGTGCAAAAAGTCAACAAGGCCACTTCTGGTGTCAGATGAAGGTACTGCGGTGTCCTCTCGAGATGCAGCATTGAGTAACGGTGGTGGTTTCTTGACTGGCCACCACCAACAAGACTTGGCACTGATAAGGGCAGCAAGAACTTGTTTTGACGTCTGGGGAGGCGGTAGCTGCCTGAAACTTGCTGAAGAGCAAGACTGCATTTCCCACCATGCACTGGACCACCTACTTCTGGGCAATCCTTTGGAAGGCCCGATGGCCAGCAATTCTTTGGTTACGATACTTCTTTTACCTGTGGTGTGCAGGGGACTAGTGCCACTTGTCAAGGGGAGTCTGGAGTTGCCTTTGACATTCAAAGGGTTCCCTCGGTCTTTGGTCCAGGACAGGTCACAGTCATGCAGTTCCAAGAAGGTTGCCACAGGTGCAGAGTATCATTCCTTTGCTTTTTGCAGGCCCTGCACGGATCTCTTCTTTGTTGCAAGTCGGATCAGGGCTGTTGTTCTGGTGTCAGGAGAGTCTCTTAAATCCTAGAATTCATGGCAATAGGGGTATTGTTGCAAGTGGCCAATGAGCTACTAGCCCCAGCGACTAAGCCACCCTTTTGGTGACCACATCCGTGTATGTCACCTTTTCCACCCATAACCTTTCATTCTACCATTTCTAAAAAAAATAGCAGAAACCTTCCTTAGCTGTACAGACCAGGTAGCCCACCCTAGATGTGTGGCTATCCTTCTGGGGGAGTACACCTCATAATTACATACTTTTCCTGCCTGCCTGGGTGCAAATATGCTAGGGGGGGGGAAGCGGTCTGCTTGCATATAACAGTCAATGCAGGCTTGACCAGGCTTTGATGTGCCACTCCACTAACGATCCTGACAGGGAGGGTGGTGTGATCTCCTTCCCATCCAGGCCATCCTTCCTGACTTCTGGGAGAGTTTGCACCTCCTAGCAAGAGTGTCAGATTCCTGACTTGGTGGCAGCAGCTGCGGGCTGCCAACCAGAGCACAGGAAAGGCTGGGGCAACTAGGTGGGTAACTTCTATGGTACGATCTTGACACAAGGAGAATTGTGTCAGAAGTGAGGGGGCACGTTGTTTGATACCAAACATGACATATTTCGGCAGTATCATAATGGAGCTGGCGACCTATAGGTTGCCCATGTTATCCTATGGACAACCTATCACCTATAGTGTCCTTCAATGCTAAAGGCCTCTATAAGGACATATAGCTCATACTTTCATGCCCATGCCTTTAATAAAATGCACCCTATCTCCTGGGCTCAGGAGGCCTTCCTTGAAGTGACCGGCATATATCAAAAACAGTGCATTGACCTTGCCACACATGGTGAGGGCAAAGTCGAGTTCGGGCAGTTTGCACGGCTCCTGCAGTGTGCCATGGCAGGCCTGCTGGCATCGGTTTACTTTGCTTACTCGGGGTGGCTGCAGGCCCTGGTGACCCCTTTAACGCCCATGCTCTGGATGCCACTGTTGCAATATTCAATAGACTTATAAGGGGTCAGAGTCCTTGCCAATCGGAGTTACCCATTCACATGTATCAATTTCAGGGAGAGCGCACTGGCGCTGGGGCCTGGGCAGCCGGTTCCGGTGCACTTTCAGTCATGACCATCAGTACTGAGCAAAAGGGGGGGGGGGGAAACCATACAAAAAGGGCACTTTCCTACATGACACCCCCTTACCCCCACCCCCCCAAGACGAAAGGTGATAAACAAAGAACCTATTCCCTGGTAGATCTTGAAAGGCCATCTGCATCTGCATGGTCAGTCGCCGGTCTGTGTTCCACTGCAAAGTCCATTCCCTGTAGGTGAGGTTCCGTGAAAATCGTTACGGTGTTTTGGGCATTACTGAATATGGACGAATGTGGTATCTATGAACCATAAATGGCGAGTTCGGTAAGTGTACGCGTTTTCACTACACTACCTTGCTTGGTTCGCCTTATTCACGTGTTTCTACATCTGAACCCGTGGGTTCCATTTTAGATACGGCATCCATTTTGTTCCTTGCCCTCACGTAGTCAGTGAACAGGCAAGTGTCCGCACCATGAACTTTTAGTTCCCAAGACATACGGAAGACGCATTTTCCTTTCATGCTCCTTTATGACCGGAGGAATGACACTGCAGAGGCAAATGGCTCAGCTTGAGGGTAATCATGCCGTACCGGCCTATTGTTACAGCCATGCATGCGCTGGGATCAAGCTCTTTGATCCTATGATCATGTTTTCAATATTACCCCCACACTCTTTTCTTTAGGTGTGCCTGACTTCCTAGCAGCTGTTCTTGTCCCTTTACTCTTGCTCATTTACAACTCAAGTGGAATGTGCCTAACGATGGGAAGATGTGCTTTTACAGTTGGGGACTGGTAATGCTACTGTGATTACGTTCCGGAGTTCTGAAAGCATGAAAGCGACCCTTTTTGAATTTTATTGTGGGAACTGGGTTGTAACCTTTTGTTCACATGTTGTGCAATGGCAAAATCCTGTATAAAAGAGAGCGACTCACATATGCAAGTTGAAGCAGACTCATAGAACCTACACGCTGTTGTACTTCTAATGACTTTTGCCTCCCTGCAGTAATAAACTCTGATCTTTGACGCCGAAGGAAGCCTCCCGTGTCTCTGTCACTTGTGCGCCGAAACAGGTATCCCACGAAGGTTATAGGTGTTGTTCCCCGGCACCGCTGGGTCTTAAATACCCCCAGTCCTTCAGTTGGCGCCCAACTCGGGGCGACATCGGCGGTACCGGTCCAAAGCCTGACGATTGTGAGGAACTTCGTGTGAAATCTCCGAGGAAAAGGTGCACCCCGCTTCATCGATCCTGTTGTCGAAATAAGTGGTCCGAAGATTTTTCCCGCGAAGATTCCCGCCTCCTGACGGCTGCGACGGACCGATGCCCTGACTGTCGACCTGTTTTCGACGCCCGGCGTAGACCTTCCGTACAAGCGAGACGATAGACGGGCCTTCCTGGTGACGCCATTGAAGTTCTCAGTTAAGTATTTGTGGGTCGCTCCCAGTCCTTAGTTGTTGTCGAGCTTTTTAAAGCTTTGTTGTATGCATGGTTCCATTGCATTTGTGGTTCTTAGTTGTTGGTCCTTAGTTGTTATTTGACAATTGCAATTGCCAAAAACCGAGGGTTTTGTTTTTCACGAAGAATTAGTGTTTCGGTAACCCTTGAAGTTTGATACTAGGTTAGTGTGCACGATGCCTAGCCATAGTGGATTTCTTGGTTTTCTTAAATGTTGCAACAAGGATTCCCGGTTGGAGGACTCGTGTCCGATACCTCCAGTTGGAACTCCGATATATGAGCTCTATAGTCGACATGGTGTGGGTCCTATTATTTATAATAAATATTGGGTCCGTTACACGAGAAACGATGGTGTCCTTAGTTGGCCACCGCATGGAAGTTTTGAACTTACGATTTTAGATAATCTTGAAGCTAAATTATTTAAAAGGAAAGCTAGGCCAGCTATGTTTGATTCTTTTCGGTTATGGCGTAAAGAGGCCAAGCAGAAAGAAATCAAACAGCTTAAAAAGGATCGAAGAGAAGGTTTCGTTCCGATCATGCAAGTTGTACAACAATGTCAGCGAGATAAAGAAGAGAAAGAAATAGAAGTTTCCACTAGACTACATCACATGAGGATAGACAAATGTTATCCGGTTTTACCGGCTAGTCTTGATAAGAAAGAAGAGGATTCAAAGGAGGATCCCCTGTTAGCGTATTTGATGAAATCGCCACCTCCTTATGCACAGGGTGCTACAGCCCCTGTAGTTCCTCCAGTAGTCCCACCTGTAATTACTCCTGTTGTCCCTCCTGTTGTTACGGCGGCTGCTGGTCAGCCCGTTGTTAATCCTACGTTTATCCCACCACCTGTTCCTATTCCTACTGCACCTTTGCTTCTACCCCCTCAGCAGCTAGTTTCTGCTGCTTCGACTGTTTCGTCTGTCTCTACTGTTCCTACGTTCACTTCTAATATTGTCGCTCCTGTTCTTTTTCCTACTTCTCCTTCTGTTCGTACCCGTATCCCTAATACTGTTGCTACGCTCTATTCACCACTGTCTGGATCGATACTGCCGCCCAGCGTTTCTGAAACTTCTCAGAGACGAAGTCAAATCCCTGGTGGAAGGGAGAGAGAGACGTTAGTGACAATGGCACATAGGTGGATAAGACATCCTGTTAATTACCCTCCACGAGTGGTCTTCGACACGTTTTCTCAATTTAATGAGCCTACACAGAGATTCGTGTTCGAAGAAATGTGTAACTTTTTGAGGGAGAAATGGTATAATGATGATTTCGATACCGTACCGCCCGATATGATTGAACTTCAGAGTCAATTTTCGAATGGTATGATTGTAGGTGGAGATGTACGACGTGCCTTAGAGCGATTGTTAGCCCATAGGTCAACAGTGCCTTCTCGAGTGTCGTTTGATGACGACTATGAGAATTGGAAAGCGGCTCCTGGTCAGTATCCTATGAGAGAAGTTCCGCCAGTATGGATGCCAGGTGATCCTGGTGCTGCCCCTCCGGTCCCTCCACATTTCCAAAGAGTTTGGATACACCTCCCATGGAAGCGATCAGAAGTCTTACAAGTCAAACAGTCCTTGCCTGATCCACGCAAGAATCCGGCGGGTTACTACAAGGAGTTGTCTCAATTGGTAGATGCGACCATTATGAACCTTGCCGACATCGACATGCTGTTCGGTAATGTTGTACCACAGCCAGTTTGGGCAAAAATTCGTCAGGAAAATCATGCGAATGAGTTAGGCGGTGATTGGGCTGCAATAATAGCGGCTGATGGTCGACAAGTTGGTGGGGCTAAGCCTGAGCAGGTAATTTCAGACCTGCCCCAGAGAATAATTACGCTCATGAAAACACTTATGCCGGCGATGAGAGTAAACTGGGATAAATTATCAGCTTGTAAGCAAAAGAAAGACGAGAGTGTCTCCGATTTCTTCACTAGGTTCGAAGAGGCATTTGTCGATCATAGCGGTCAGGATATGGGCACTGAGGGAGGCCAACGTTTATTTGTCGATAAATTCGTATTAAATTTGTTGCCAGAACTATGCAACAAATTGAAAAATTCAGAAAGTGCATGGGCTGTCTCAACCACTGCACAAATATTAGCAACGGCTCAATATTATGAGAATAGGGAGAAAGAAGAAAGTGATCGCGTAGATAAGAAAACGAAAGAGCTCAAAACGAAGGTTTTGTTGCAACAAGCGTATCCTCCACGTTCGAATCAAAATGAGTCGCAACAACAATATAGACCACAATCACAGTCCTCCAGAACACAGCCACGTTCTGACTCCTTTGACTATAGATCTACACTTGGGTATAATCAGTGTGCGTATTGTAGAAGGGAGGGTCACATAAAATACGACTGTCCCGCTTTGCGTGACCGTCTTAATGGTGTATCGCCACGAGGAGGCCGTGGTGGTCCTCAGCAGACATCTCGAGGTAGAGGCCGCGGTACTATTCACAACCAGAATGATCACCCCCAGAATTCACCAGATACGAATAATTGTTTTGACCAGCGAAATGCGGGGCCAGTTAGATCTACACAATATCATGTGGACGATTACTACGTTGAACATGAGACTGTTGCAAACGATCATTACTAGGACAGCCACCGACAAAGAGAGGGAGTAGTATCAGTTCCGGTTGATCAGAGTGGGCCTTACGTCGCAGTAGCTACTTCTGGCGTAGTTGAGCCTTTTCTGTTAGACACTGGTGCGACGAAAAGTTCCATCATGCATTCGAAACTCCCTGGCGCACCTTTGTCTGGCTTAACAAATGTTTCCGTTGGATTCTCTGGCGCCCCTGTTAGCAATCCTGTTTCCAGCCCCTTGCCACTTACGATTGGCCCTCGTGATCTGGAGGCTCCATTGATTCTATCTACTGGTTGTGGTGAGAATCTTTTGGGCTTGGATTTGTTAAAACGGTTATATGCGACTTTGTATTGCTCCCCCGAAGGAGTGGAGCTTACATTAGGTCGGAAAGTAATCTCTCCTATGTACTTGTCGATCGATAAACTCCCACCGGAATTGAGCTCCCTTCCTGCGTCTCTATGGGCCACAGGTCCCAATGACGTGGGTCTCTTGGACATCCCACCTTATATGATCAAGCTGAAACCAAATGTGCGACTGCCACGTATACCACAGTATCGTATCTCCATTGAGGGAGAACGAGCGCTATTAGCGATTGTACACGATCTGATCAAAAAGGATGTCGTTGAAGAAACTCGAGGAAATCTGTGTAATAGTCCTGTATTACCAATTTTAAAACGCACTGATCCATCTAAACCTCCTGTGTACCGTTTCATAATCGATTTGAGAGAGGTGAATAAAATCGTGATTCCACAATTCCCCGTGGTCCCTGATATCACGGCTTTGCTGACCCTGATTCCAGCTTCTGCCTCCTGGTTCACGGTGATCGACCTAAAGAATGCTTTATTTAGTATCCCGATCGCTGAGGAAATCAGAGACCTATTCGGATTTTCATTAGGTGGTCGCAGTTTCAGACTAAAACGCGCACCACAAGGCTATTGTGAAAGTCCGTCGATCTATAGCCAGGCACTCAAAAGCCAACTGGATGCATTTGTGTTACCGATGGGTGCGGCTTTGATTCAATACGTTGACGACCTATTAGTGGCAGCTGATACGGAGGCTATTTGCAAAACGGCTACAGTATCACTATTGCGCTACCTACATGACTTACATCACAAGGTGTCACCTTCCAAGCTGCAATATTGTTGCCAAGAAGTAACCTACTTAGGTCACTTATTATCAAAAGAAGGGAGAAGGTTGACCCCAGAGAGAATTGCAGCGATTTCTAGAATGACTGTGCCTAAAACTCAGAGAGATGTACGTGCCTTTCTAGGTATTACGTCATACTGCAGACAATGGATCCCAAATTTTTCACTATTGGCGAAACCATTGTTAGCCCTCACGTGCAAGGATGTTCCGACTCCTTTGCCATGGACTGAAGAGTGTCAGAAAAGTTTCTCTGAATTACGTGATGCGTTGTGTTCGGCTCCTGTGTTAGGTACTCCTGATTACAGTAAGCCGTTTACACTGTACATTCACGAGAGGGATGGTTGTGCGTTGAGTGTTCTGGCACAACAATTTGGTGACAAACAGCGCCCATGCGCATATTTTTCTTCCACCTTAGACCCAGTAGCCAGAGCTTTGCCGAGTTGCTTAAGAGCAACAGCGGCAGCCGCGGCGTCCATTCGACAGTCCGCAGGTCTGGTCATGGATAATATGCTTACGGTGATGGTTCCGCATGCAGTTGACACTCTCTTGAACCGAACGAAAACTCAACATTTGACGAGCGCAAGGTTGTCTGGGTATGAGTTGACGTTACTGGCTAGTCACATACGCATCAAACGATGTAATGTGTTGAACCCAGCAACTTTGTTGCCAATCAACATGGAGTCAAGTGGTGAAGCACCACATGACTGTTATCTGAGAACTGAGGAGGAAACAAAGGGTCGTATTGACCTGAAAGATACTCCATTGGTAGATCCCGATGGTACTTTGTATGTGGATGGTTCCTGTTTTAAGTTGCCGAATGGTGATGTGACGACTGCGTATGCTGTAGTGACATTGAGTACGGTTGTAGAAACTGCAAGATTAAGTCAGAATTCGGCTCAGGCTGCTGAGCTGATCGCCTTGACGAGAGCGTGTGTGTTGTCCAGAGGAAAACGGGTGAATGTGTTTACCGACAGCCAGTATGCTTTTGGTGTGGCGCACAGTTTTGGGCGATTGTGGAGAGAAAGAGGATTCTTAACGTCGCATGGCACGAAGATTCAACATGGTCAGCTTGTGAACGACCTTCTAGAAGCACTTACATTGCCTAAACAGGTGGCAATAATCAAATGTAGTGCGCATCGGAAAGTGACGGATGATGTTGGTCGTAGTAATGCGTTTGCAGACGAGATTGCTAAGGAGACAGCTAAAGATCTGACAAATCGAATGTATGTTACGAGTTCAGTGAGATGGCCAACGGAGACTAGTATGTGTGAAGACACAGTTGAAAGTGTGAAGGGAATACAGAATGAGGCCACTGAGACGGAAAAGACTAAATGGAAAGAGAGCACGGGGAAGCTGGATGAAAATGGATGTTGGGTTGATTTGTCAGAAAAGCAGAGATGGATGTTACCGGATGCATATGTGATCGCTGTTGTTACAATGGCTCATGGTCCAGCACACATAGGCGCAAAAGGCATATGCAAGTTGTTGTCTCCTGTATGGAAGAATGATGGTATCACTAAATGTGCAGAGAGAGTGGTTAAGAATTGTATGGTGTGTTTGATGTATAATCCCGGTAAGGGCACTTCCACTCCACCTGGTCATTTTGCCCCTCCTACATGCCCTTTCGAAGTTATCCAGTTGGACTTCATCCATATGGAGAGATGCAACAATTTGAAATATGTGTTGGTTGTAGTATGTGCTTTCTCCAGATGGATTGAGGCTTACCCCCTTAAGGATAATACTGCCCTATCCACAGCAAAAATTCTGCTCAAAGAGTATTTCCCCAGATACGGCATGCCTCGGATTGTATGGTCGGACAACGGAAGTGAGTTTGTGGGAAGTGTGATGAAGAGTGTGTGTCGGGGTTTAGGTATAGTGCAGAAATTTCATAGTGCTAATCATCCTCAGTCAGCGGGTTTGGTGGAAGGATACAATGGCACCCTGAAACTGAAACTTGCAAAAATTCAGGCAACAACTGGTTTATCATGGCCAGATGCTTTGCCTCTAGCTCTTTTATCGACCAGGGCAACTGTGCACTCTCGAGTAGGGCTTAGCCCATATGAGATTGTGTTCGGCCGTCCTGCTAATATTTGGGGAGTCCCGAGACCTAAAGAATTTGACAGAATCGAATATCCCATGCTGATTGATTATCTCCATGATCTGACTGCTAAATTGAGTTTGATTCATCAACAGGTCTTTGAGGCTCTGCCGTCACAGACAGAGGGTCCTGGTCATCGGCTGCAACCAGGGGACTGGGTCCTCACCCGCAACTTCGGACGAAAACGAAACCTTGACCCGAGGTTTGTGGGACCCTTCCAGGTGCTACTGGCAACGAGGACGGCGGTTCGGCTGGAGGGACGGAAGCATTGGGTGCATGCCACCCACACCAAGAAAGTCCTGTTTCCTTTGTCGGCGGATACTTGGATAAAAAAGGGTTTTTCCTCGTCCGAGACCGACGCCCCACAACGCTTTGTCCCGTTCAGCGAAGCTCAGCCCATATCTGACACCCTTGTTGATTCCCCTCAAACAATTTCCTTTTCCTCTACCTTGAAAACTTCAAGTGCTGAACAATTGTCTGAACAATCGAACACTCATTTGCCATCCAATTCATTGTTTGAAGATCAGACACGCCCTGGGAGCAGCCGATACTTTTTTCGCCCACGCACAAAAGACTAATAAAATGAATTTTTATTTTTGGATCCCGCAGTAACTCTGAACATTGTGGACATTCTATATGGTGTACCTTTCTCCTTTTTCGTGCAGCCGAGAACCTTATAATAAATTGAATGTTCAATTTATCTAGAACCTATCATCCGGGTTGGCCGTAGGGCCGTGCGGGTACTTTCTTCTGGTTAGCAGTTATCGACACTAGGTCGGTTTCTTTTGTCGATTTCTGGGAACTCCTGGGAATTGATGATCGCTACACAGAACGAAGTGCGTCAAGAACGTCGCGGACGGTCGTTAGAGGATGGAATTTTCTAAGCTGTCGAAAAGAGAGAAAATGCCGGTGCAAAGATCTGCATTAGATAAGGTGTTGCGTACAAAATGTTTCTTGCTACAGGTTTTCATGTTGTTCCTAACTGTTTCTATGCTGCTGGTGAGTGGAGTATATTATGGTTTTCAATCATTACTGCCTTCTGCCTTGCCTACCTCTCCTCCTAAAGATCTAAAATTCGTCTCTACTGCTTCTCCACATTCCTTTCATCTACTGCCCCAACACGAACAAGTCAGACGTGCAGAATTTAGAAATAATTCCTTTGTTCAACTTCTGCATCAGCATCAGTTGGTGGTAAATACTACCAATTGTTGGGTGTGCGGGTGAATGCCACATACCATGGATAAGGGTATTCCGTATTTGGTCCTTCCTTATAGTTCCCAAGGGTCAGCTCGAGCATACCAAATCATGTTCCATAGTGCACTAGATTCCTACCCCCACCGAGAGCCACGCTCAGCAAGCTTTGGTCCAGGCCCATACCATAAGTCTCTGGCGACAGCGATTGCTGATCTAGAGAGAGACATTTTCGATACCTCACTTATCCCAGAGGAGGAAGTGCAGGCCTATAAGTACCTTAGTGAGGCTGAGTATAGTATATCAGTGGGTGATAGGCAGCTTAAAAGCTAATCTCCAATCTGGATTGTACCTCACCTAGGCCACTTTTGTCTGCAAGGTCGTGGCCGAAATCCAAGAGCCCAGCTTGGGAAGAGCGCTTGTGTGGATACTTACGTTCTACCGATGCTCTCTTCCCCTGTCTTCTTAACTGCCAAGGGTACCTATTTTGTATGTCATGATCGAGCATATACGTGGTTACCTCATGATTTCTCGGGTATCTGCTATATTGCAAATCTCTTGCCTCCGACCTTCACTGTTGCCTCAGATTATCACAGAGCCAGAGTTGAGAGAGGTGTTATTAGCAAAGAAGATACTGCCGGTCAAGAAGCAGGAGACTTCTTTAAGGGTTTCCTACCGTTCTGGGGCCCTATGGTTAATAGCAGAAATCTGAGACAGTTAACCCGTGTAGTAGAGTCAACTGCTAACATAACCGCAAGTGCCCTTGGTAATTTGACAGCAGAGCTTCAAGCGGATAGGCTTATGACGTTACAGAACCGTATGGTTCTCGACATTGTTCTAGCAGATAGAGGAGGTGTGTGTAAGGTCATCCATTCGAGCTGCTGCATATTCATACCTGATAACGCTCCAACGGTTTATCAAGCCATCTCCAAGTTGCACAAAATCTCGGAGTCCATACACGTGGACGAGGGAGATTGGACGCTTCTAGGATGGTTTTGGGGCCTGATGTCGACCTGGGGTTGGAAGATTCTGATGATCATAGGGGTTGTTGTGACGTTCCTGTTCACGTGTTGTCTTTGTGTACAGTGTGGTCCTGCCTTATGTGGCCTTTGTGCTACAACGTGTATAAGAAGGCCGACTGTTTCCAGAGAGGCATTGATGGATAGAATAATGTTCCAGCAACACCTGAACGATCTGATGAATATCGAGATCGATTCTGATTTCGACTAGTACTTGCCTACATGAGGGCAAAAGGAGCGTCTGAGGTTCCGTGAAAATAGTTACGGTGTTTTGGGCATTACTGAATATGGACGAATGTGGTATCTATGAACCATAAATGGCGAGTTCGGTAAGTGTACGCGTTTTCACTACACTACCTTGCTTGGTTCGCCTTATTCACGTGTTTCTACATCTGAACCCGTGGGTTCCATTTTAGATACGGCATCCATTTTGTTCCTTGCCCTCACGTAGTCAGTGAACAGGCAAGTGTCCGCACCATGAACTTTTAGTTCCCAAGACATACGGAAGACGCATTTTCCTTTCATGCTCCTTTATGACCGGAGGAATGACACTGCAGAGGCAAATGGCTCAGCTTGAGGGTAATCATGCCGTACCGGCCTATTGTTTCAGCCGTGCATGCGCTGGGATCAAGCTCTTTGATCCTATGATCATGTTTTCAATATTACCCCCACACTCTTTTCTTTAGGTGTGCCTGACTTCCTAGCAGCTGTTCTTGTCCCTTTACTCTTGCTCATTTACAACTCAAGTGGAATGTGCCTAACGATGGGAAGATGTGCTTTTACAGTTGGGGACTGGTAATGCTACTGTGATTACGTTCCGGAGTTCTGAAAGCATGAAAGCGACCCTTTTTGAATTTTATTGTGGGAACTGGGTTGTAACCTTTTGTTCACATGTTGTGCAATGGCAAAATCCTGTATAAAAGAGAGCGACTCACATATGCAAGTTGAAGCAGACTCATAGAACCTACACGCTGTTGTACTTCTAATGACTTTTGCCTCCCTGCAGTAATAAACTCTGATCTTTGACGCCGAAGGAAGCCTCCCGTGTCTCTGTCACTTGTGCGCCGAAACAGGTATCCCACAAAGGTTATAGGTGTTGTTCCCTGGCACCGCTGGGTCTTAAATACCTCCAGTCCTTCATAGGGAGATGGACCACCTCAGGTTTGGGGGTTTTCCTTTGCATCAGCCATCTGAGAGGCCTGTGGTTGGGTTGAACCTTGACGTGAGTTCCAAACAGGTATGGTCTCAGCTTCTTCAGGGTCCAAGCCTCAGCAAAGCTTCCCTTCCAAGGCACGCCAACGCTGCTCTCTAGGGGGAGACGCCTGCTGATATAGGTAACTGGTTGATGCAGGCACGCATCATTTGTTGGTGACAACGCTGCCCCAATCCACTGTTCATTTGCGTCTGTTTGGACAATGAAATCCTTTCCATAGTCTGGTGCCTTCAGGTCAGCTGCGGAGCACATAGCCTCCTTCAGGGTGTCAAAGGCCTTGTGGTATCCTATGGTCCAGATAACCTTCTTGGATGTAAGTTCAGTGAGGGGGCCACAATGGTCCTATACCCCTTCACAAACTATCTGTAGTACCCAGTCAAGCCAAGGAAAGCCCTGACTTGGGTCTGGGCGTCTCCCAATCCAGAAAGGTCTGGATCTTTGCCTGGAGAGGTTGCACTTGGCCTCCACCTACAAGGTGGCCCGAGTACACAACTGAACTCTGCCCTATCTGGTGCTTCGTGGCCTGCAGCACCTGTGTTCAGGTGATCCTCCCAGATGGAGCTAAAGACAACTATGTCATCTAGATATACTGCACTAAAGGTGTCCAGACCTGAAATAACTCAATTCACCAACCTTTGGAGAGGCAGGTGCACTTTTCAGTCCAAAAGGCATCACCTTAAATTGAAAGTGGCCTTTGAGTCTTGAAAAAGCTGAACGCTCCTTTGTTCCCTGGGTGAGTTTAATCTACCAGTACCCTGATATTAAATCAAAAGTACTCTGGATGTTGGTTGCACCCAGCTCATCAATAAGCTAATTTGTTCTTGGAATGGGGTGTGCATCAGTTTTAGTAACGACATTTAAACCCCTCTAATCCACACTAAACTGCATCTCTGGTTTTCCACTCTTTGAGCTAGGTTTGGGGACCAGTTCCGCTGGGCTAGTGCAGGGAATGTCAGAGTTCAGTCACCTCTAGCATCTTGATGCAGACTGACTCAATCAGACAGTCTGTATATTTTATTTTTGACAGGGAGGCTGTCACCAGTGTCTACATCATGGTTACACCATGTTGTCTGACCAGAAGTCAAAGAAAACTGTCCTGGGACTTGTCTGCAGTCAGATTGCTGCTGTGCAGTACGTCTGCTAAAACAACCCCCTCAACGTGACCCCTCCTGTGGGTTGTTTGACAGCAGGTCAGGGAAGGGCTCACCTTCCTCCTGGCCTCCATCAGTGACCACGAGCACGGACATGTCAGCTCTGTTCTGGTGAGGTGTTCACCGATTTACATGGAGAGCTCTGTGCGGACTCCGAGGAGTGCCTAAGTCGACCAAGTCGGTGACTTGCACTTTCTTCTCCACAATGGGATAGGGCCCAGTCTACTCCTCCTGGAGGGCCACAGGCTCCAACACCCACACCCGCTGCCCCGGTTGGTACTCAATCAGTTCTGACGTTTGGTCATAACAGACCTTGAGAAGCATGTGTATGTCATTTTATACTGCCATTTTGACCTGGCAAAATAAACTTTGCCAGGCCTAAACCTCCCTTTTAAATACACATGACACCCCTAAAGTAGGCTCTAAAAGTTCATAGGGCAGGGTACATGGTATTGAGGAACTATACCTTACTAAACCTTGATGGGAGCAGGCAATTGCGGAATCCAAGCTTTTTGGACTCTATATGATGATTTCTTTTTTTTAAATTGTTGTAGAAACATTATTCGGCCTTTTGGGAGTTGTACAGTAGACAACAGGTCAATCAATTAAGTTTGACATAACATTTCCTTATATAGCTTTGGAAAAGGCCATGGTCGGACAAAACACGTTGGCTGAATCATTTGTATGTTGTATTATTTGAGCAACTATATTCCATGTTTGACTGTGTCAAGGCAAAGTAAAACAAGCATTAGCAAAGCTAATAGGTCTCTTCTATGTAAGAGCTATTGGCTTTTTCAATGTTTTTTTTCCCTATGTTGTACACCAGTGTAGCTGCTGTTCAGCATGGCAAACAATTTGTAGCACATAATGGGGTGTTGTAGATTTGCTCAGAGTGCAATAGAGTGGAGTGTCATGAAGTGGTTTAGAGTAGCACACAGAAGAGTGGAGGGACACAGAGTTGCATAGTAAAGTGTCTTAAAGTGGAATAAAGTGCCAGAGAGGAGTAGAGTGTCGTACAGTGGAGGGGCATAGAATGTTGTTGTGTGAACTGTTGTAGAGTACAGTGTTGTAGAGTGTCGCAGAGTGGTGTAAAGTGTTGTGTCATAGAGTGGAGTCTCATAGTAGAGTGTTGTAGAGTGAAGTGGCGTAGAGGGCAGTACAGTGTCAGAGTGGCGTAGAGTGGAGTACTGTGGAATGCTGTAAACTAGGGTAGATTAAAGTGTCATATAGTTGAGTGTCGTAGAGGGGCACACACTGTTGTGGAGTAGTGTAGAGTGTTGAGTAGTGGCCGAATGTGTTGTGGTTTAGAGCGGAGCAGTGCAGAGAGGCGTAGAGTGGGAGTGGGGTGTCAGAGTGGAGTAAAGTGGCACAGACTGCTGTAGAATTGAGTGGCGTAGAGTTCCTATAGTAGAGTGCCATATAGTTCAGTAGGGCTTGAGTGTTGTGGAGACGAGTGGCATTGGGTAGAGTAGAGCTGAGTTGAGTAGAGGGAAGTGGCTTAAGTCCAGATTCACAAAGGTTTAGGGCTGGGTTAGCGCTACGTTTGGGGATTAACAAACCAACGCTAATTGGTATCAGTGTTGTTTTGCAGGGGAAAGTAACGCAACTAGCGCAACACACTGCTTTCCATTACTTTGCATCTAGGGGGCATTACAGGTGTGGTACATATGCGTTCCCATGCCACCACCCATGCTTATTGATGCTAAAGCTGATCTACTCACATGAATGGACAGGGTTTAGTGCCAAAAATTAACACTGCTGGAAAACAGACTTTAGAAAGCGAAATCTTTTCATTTCTCCATGTTTTCTCACTTTGCATGTGTGCAGCACACATAACAAGTAGGAATAGCTTTCAGGTGGGCCAGCCATAGTTTTTTGTATAGGAAGGGTAGGTGGCTTCCTGTGGCACCGTCTGTGCCCGAAGTGATGTGTGTGGTACCTATATAGGGACCACCCCAGCACCCTTACCCAAGTTTATTTTCAAGACTTTCCACTGCAGCAGTGCTGAGCCATGAAGAACACTGACCATCAACATATGTGGAAAGAAAGTGACGGCACTGCAAAATAAGCTCATGTTGTTCTGGTGTTTACGGCCTCCCACGACTGTCTGATGTGGAAATGGACTTTACAATAGTTTTTGGAGTTTCTGTGATTGGTTACAACCTGGTGTTTCTAACGGGCTGGTTTTTATAACAAAATTCAACTGTGCTGCAACCTGTTGTGCTATAAATCTCACGGTGACACAAAACGTACTGGATGATACAAGATAACAACAAACATACAAACAGCAAGGATGTGGAGAAGCAGTTCAATATAGGTGCAACTTTATAAAACAAGGAGGGGGCAAGCAGCAGTGAGGGGGTGGGTGGGACTTTTTAAGCAGCAAAGTGGGAGGTGGTTAGGGGACGGGCAAACAACACCAGGATGATAACAGAAAATTGCACTCACTTTGAAGTTTGAAAAAGAAAACTAAACAGGCACCCTCTGAAAACAGTGTCTGACATTTGATCTCAGTCTTTGAATGCACAGTATTTGTGACAAGTTATCAAAAACAATTAAAAAAGTAGTTCCTTAAACATTAAAATTGGAGCAGTGGATGCATACTAGTATTTGGTCTATGCTCTTGGGAAGGGCTAAACACAGGAAAAGGCATGATGCATGCATGTCATGGACAAATGGGGAGAAAGAATACGACAGCACAGATGGAGCCAGCAAATGGGAAGCCGGTGGGCGGGCAGAAGCCCACATATTAAATACAACATGTCTCTTCGAGACCGTGCATGCACAGTTTAGCCAAGTTGATTTATTTACAGTTGTAACGAGTGCTTCATTATTTGTTTGATATGACCGGAGTGACTCCCAGGGACAGTTGGCTCACCTACTGTCGGAGCTATAGAGACAACATGCTCCAGAGGCCTCCCTACAACTTCACAGCTGCACTGGACCCGCAACTTGGCATGGCTGAGCCCTGCTGCCCTCTGCTAGAGTGTCTTCCTGATCCCCAAGTGGTGCCTCTCCAGGTTGGGACCTTGACTGGCATCAGTTTGAACTCCTCCTATGAAGAAAAGGTGAAGTCCTGCAGTTTGGGCTCAGTGATCGAGCCCTTTTGTGCCCGGACTCTGCCACCCACCAAAGCGAAGCGCCAGGCTGTGTGTGTTACAGCCCCCACCAGCGATGACTGGCAATGCAAGAGCTGCACTCCACACTACAGCAATGACAGTCCACGGTGACTGCCAGTGTGAAGCTCCAGCAACGACTGTCGACGACACCCAACCGGCCGGCTCTTTGTGCTACATCGACGACAGCTCACACCTCCTGGCTTCACTTAAAACTTTAAAATTGAATGTCTTCGGTTCTAATGATTGGATATTTGTCATTCTGATTTAATTGTTTTGCTATTTTTTTTTTAATTGGTTGAGGATTTTTCTGGCATTTTGTTTTACATTTATTGCTGTTTGTATGCTGCATAAATATGTTTACACATTACCTCTAAGTTAAGCCTGACTGCTTTTGTGCCAAGCTACCGGGCGGTTAAGCACTGGTTAATTTAGTGACTTTTGTGGTACACCTTGACCAGGACTGTGGTGTTGTCCGAGTGTAGCTTCCATCCCCTCAATAGATAACCCAAGTTCGTACAAGCAGACACCTGGGAAATGAGATCACCATATATAGCTGTTATAATACCTTTATTTAGGCAACACTGCTATAAAAGTATAAATAATTTATAGAGATCAATGTATTACAATGGTATATTTAAAAAATCATTAAAATCATTCACACATTACAATGTAAAACTGTGTTCGTTCTTGACCATCAGCAGGATAGAATAAAAATCAGTGTAAAAAGCTGAATTGTGATTTGTTGCGTATACAATTCAGTCAACATTGTTCCCTGCTTAATATGGCCTTTCTTCTCATATTCCAAATTTGCCCCAGGAATTTAGCAACAGAACATGCATACAGTGGGCGGGCGTCAGACCGTAAGACTCTAAGAACGCTATAATTGCCTATGCCCAGTTGTTTACACAGTGGCCTGACGAGGTCCAGCATATGCAGAGCAACCGAAGAGGACACGCGCAATGGATTCATCAGCATTGGTACGGGGTGGGCACAGAGTAGAGTCATTTGCTGCCCATTTGCAGGTACAAGTTCTCAAGGGGAGCGTACCTGCTTTGAATTGGAAATATTCGGCCAGATTCATCATTGTCCCGTTTTGCGAGTCCTTAATAGCGATTATTAAGGAATCGCTATTAAGGTCTTGCAAAACGGGATTCATGTAGAAATCGCAAACAAATTTGCGATTCCTACAGCTTCCTTATTTGCGATTAGCAATTTGCTAATCGCAAATAAGGATGCGATTTCAAGGGTGCCAGGGGTGTCCAAAGGACACCCTGTAGCACCCCTGAAATGAAAATGTAGACTGATGTTGCGCACACACATGTCCAAAGGACATGTGTGTCTGTAACATACAACTTAGAAAAATGCACTAAGGTGCATTTTTCTGAGTTTTCGCTATTTACCACGAAGTCAGACTTCGCGGTACATAGCGGCCGGAAATTGCAAATTCGCAAATTTTAAAAGTTTCATGAATTGCATTTAAGGAATCTCAAATAGAGATTCCTTAAATGCAATTCCTCGCAATTTTGCGATTTTGCTATTACCGACTTTTGCATTTGGGATGATGAATCCCAAATGCAAAAATTGCGCTCGCAAAGGGCCAGATTCTCAGAATCTGGGCCTTTGCGAGCGCAATTTTCAATGATGAATCTGGCTGATAATTTCCTGACCATTGGGACAGATATAACTTTTATAAAGGATTCACAAACACCAGTGCAATTAAATTCAAGGAACTCCTCTGCTAACCTAGATCTTGCGGCTGTGTGGGCATCGACCTGCAGCGCCCAGGCCCAGCGTTGCTTTTTCAACTGCTCTATTGATGGCATTGTATGGAAGATGGAAACTCTGAAAGATCCCTTAAACACAGCGAAGACAAGAGCTTCCTAATATGTGTCAGCCAGCTAATTATATTAAACTGCTCTACCTGCATAACTTCCTGCAGGGCAATGACATAATAATTAAGTTCTAGAGTGGACAATATCCTCCTTCAGAATAAAACACGGGGCAATCTTGCCTAATTGCCTATAACCCTTGACCCCATATCAAGCCACAAAGGAGTGCTGGGCGGAAGGTGGGCAATTTTTCTTATGAACTTATTCTCAGAGAGTGTCCGGCCAGAGCACTTGATAAACCCCAAAGTTTGGAGCCATACCGGGCAGATCCCACAGCTTTTGCCTCACATCCTGAGAGCCGGGACTGTTGTTTTATGGAAAGATGCAAAATGCTCTTTGCAGATTATGCCAGTGATCTGCCTAGATTTTAAAGTCCTGTTGTCCACATGTTTTTTTCCAGGTCATAGTTGCAGATATATTAATTCCCCAGTAATTAGGAGTCCACCCTCTCTAATGTTAAGCACCCTAAAGGTAAGTTGCCTTTAAAGGATTTATTCTTATTGAATAACAACCTTGGTCTTATCTGCTTTAATTTGCAGCCCTCTAGCACAGTATAACTCCTCAAACCAGAGTAGCAGACCTACAGGCCCACTAGGAAATTTTGAAATTAATAAGGTATTATATATTCACAGCACCACATATGGGGAAAAATGCCCTCTCCCTCCAGTGGTGCAGCCTCTGGCTCGCCAAGAGCTCTCACTTAAGCGTCCTCCTACCCTGTCAACAAGCCCAGAGCAGCCCACTCCAGGTCCGTGGCCACACCAGGCCCTTCCGCCACCTGCACGGCAAACCACTCCAGGTTCCAGTCTGGCCTTCACACACTAGCCCCTGAGTGCAACTCTCCACATGGCCAGGACTGATTTCAACGGCCCCACAAACCTTCAGTTCCTGGCAGGATGGTAAAGGTGGTTAATTTCTAAATTAGATCAGGCTCCAGAAGCGGAGCCGCTCTCTCAAGAGGACATATTGGATAATGGCTCTCTACCCCCCCCTTATGCTCCAGCGCCTAAAGCTTTTCTGCTTTACTATGTTTAACTGGTTGACCTGTATCAGGCTACGTCTGAAACGAGGAGACTATTTTTTTATATTAGCTTTGATTACTGCATGGGAGTGCATCAATTTCCACGCTCTCTCTTTGAAAAACAAATACTTTACAAATCCTATCGCTTTAATGGCTGAGACCTATTGGCATTGCCGGTGTATGTTAATTTTTGCATTTCTTAACTTGCAATGTTCAGGTGGCTTATGTTGTAACGTAATGAGGGATTTCGTTTTTCAGCCAGGGGGAGAGAAGCATTGTTTTGACAGATGCACCGAGAGAACCCCCTCAAGTGACCTTCACTGCTCTCATGGGATCTAACCCTCCCTACTAAGGGAAGTTCTACTCCCTTCGTTTATCCAGGAGCACGGAAAATTTCAGGCCACTGTAAATACAACTTTCTTACTCTGTCCTGACGAAGCGCCCTGGATCGCCCCTGAGACCACTAAAGCGCGAAACATGTTGACCAGAACATATGCCCACTAGGGACATATAGTTACTCAGCTACCAAGGGACATAATATCCCTTAAAGCAGCACCATACACTTTGTCTTAATAATGACAGAGGGATCCCCTTGATAAAATTAATCACTCTCCCTCCAGCCATTTTTTAATACACCTTCTAGGACTGCACTGCCACTTACACCCACGCACCCATACGGCTTCATCAAATGATCTCCAAAAAAGAGACGCTTCGGGGGACCCATAGGGCATTGCAGAGCCAACCCAACGACGAGAAAAAGCACAAGGATGAAGCAGGACATCCTTCGGGGTGTCTGAGTGCATCAAGAGGAGGACACACTGCCCCCCTCAAATAGAGTAGCACACACCGAGAGTACCTCTTACTTCCCTTCTTTCTTTCTCTACTTAGGAACGGTGACTCCCTTTTGATATAAATTCCTTGGAACATTTGCAGTTTAGCATCAGTGATTTCTCCCTCAACAATATCAGCTGCTATTACATGTAATGACAGCATATTGACATTTTACAGTTTGCTGTTTCCAATGTGGAAATAAAAAATTTTTTTCACTTGAAGGCCTTGTTACATTCAGAACATCAAAGTGTTTTCTCGCCATTAACCTCTTCCATGCTCATGATGAGCTGAGCTCGTCATGAGCCACGGCGCTCCGGTGCTCATGACGAACTCAGCCCGTCATGAGCCGTGGAACGCTCGCATGCGGGGATAATACCCCTGCTGTGCTGAGCGTTCCACGGCAGGTAATGCACCTGTGACGAGCTGAGCTCGTCATGAGCACCGGAGCGCCGTGCCTCATGACGAACTTAGCCCGTCATGAGCCGTGGAACGCTCGCATGCGGGGATAATTCCCCTGCTGTGCTGAGCGTTCCACGGCAGGTAATGCACCTGTGAGGAGCTGAGCTCGTCATGAGCACAGGAGCGCCGTGCTCGTCATGAGCATGCGGGCGCCCTGCGCACCCCTCTCCGCCCAGCACAGCGGGAAAATAACCCCGCAGCGAAGGGGTTAAGTGTTAGCTGATGGATTGATAAAGGCTTCTTTTTATTATATGCCCTACATTAGGAACACTCGCATGGTTTCTCGATAGTATAGTTTTGATATTATTATTTCAACTGTGGTCCTGAGGTGAAAACCTGATGGGTTTTCCGATGGTTTGACAGAACAGAACTATGTCTATAAGCTTTTCCACATTCAGAACATTTATATGGCCTCTCGCCAGTATGTACCCGCTGATGCTCTGCTAAAAACAGTTTTATCTTGAAAGCTTTACCACATTCAGGACATAGATATGGTTTCTCACCAGTGTGCGTTCGCTGATGATATGAAAAATCAGTCTTTCGACTGAAAGCCTTGTCACATTCTGTACATTTATACGGTTTCTCACCAGTATGTGTTCGCTCATGTACCGATAACTGATGCTTTGTAACAAACGCTCGGTCACATTCAGAACATTTATGCGGCTTCTCACCAGTATGTATTCGCTCGTGCTTCGATAAATGTTCCTTTTTTTTGAAGGCCCTTTCACATTCAGAACATTTATACGGCCTCTCACCGGTGTGAATGTTCTGGTGTCTTAATAAATGAGGCCTTTGCCTGAAAGTCTTGTCACATTCGGAACATTTATATGGTTTCTCACCAGTATGTGTTCGAAGATGAATCGTTAAAAGCTGTTTTAGACCGAAAGCTTTGTCACATTCAGAACACTTATATGGTTTCTCACCGGTATGTGTTTGAAGATGAATTGATAAAACCTGTTTTCTACTGAAAGCTTTGTCACATTCAGGGCATTTATACGGTTTCTCACCGGTATGTGTTCGCTGATGGATTAATAAACGGTAATTTGTCTTGTATGCCCTGTAACATTCAGAACATTCATATGGCTTCTCATTTGTGTGGATTCTCTGATGGACTAGTAAATGATACCTCACTGCAAAACCCTTATAACATTCAGAACAGTTATTTGGTTTTTCACCAGCGTAATCTTTTAGGTGGAGTCGTACTTCCTCCATTTTGTGGCTCAGAACTTCAAATGTTGATCTTCCATTAAAATAATCCTTGTTTAATTCAATGTGTTTATATCATAACTTCTGCCATTACCTCCTTATTTATCAGTATTTTGATGTTCTGTTTTATATCTTTATGGTGAAAGTTTGGTCATTCAATACATTTATGTGGCCTGTTTACATAGAACTTCAGCTTACGGACTCCAAATCCACTTCCTGTTCGAGTTTTGCTAAAAACATACCAGCTCTTTGGTATGCAGTGCCAGTGGCCGCCAGGAAGAGATTCTTTGCACTGGCAGCTGCATGCACGTTCATGAGAAACACGTGATCTTTGGTAAATTAAAATATTCAGTTTCAGTTTCTCTTTCTTTTCAGGCGTGGTATCTCCAGGTTGAGGCTCTGGTTTCAGATATCTGAGAAGCGTCTCCTCCGACCCTAGATTTCATCGAAGATTTCCTTGTTCAGTGTTTTTACATCTTTTGGCACAGAGGACTTCTTTACAAGTATTGATGTTCTTTTTTACTTCCTTTCTGTGTTTCAATCACCTGTCGGAATAAAAAAAGAAATCTGGCATTAGTGCTGCAGGAGCAAAAAATAAAAGAATGACAGGGAACCCCGTAACAGACTTATCAGCAAACATTTAATGCATACATAAACCATGAACTACGACTATGGGCCCGAGGTAGAGTTCTGTAGATAGGCACTCTTGTCACAAACCTGACAGGTATCTGGTCCACCTTACATAAGTGCATTATGATATGATGAAGTAATAATAAGAGAAATGCAAAATAAAAGTTGATGGACAGAATGCAGAACAATGTCATACATCCACCCCAGTACAGAGATCTGGGCCTAAATCCATCGTTTTTTTGCACTCCACACCACCCCAGGTCAGATATGGCCATATGCAAATCAGCCTTGACCCTGTGCCTCATGGGAACAGTCCAGCCCGAACTGCCAAGCCATGTCTTCCTTGGACCGGAATCAAGCATCCTAGTAATAATAAGAGAGACAGGAGATCCGTCATGTTTGCAATGGAATACCTGCCTGACAAACTCTAAATCAGGGGCTATCAGCCTGATTCATCAACGGGACGGTTTGCGTGGCCCTAATAGCGAATTATAGCGACTCGCTATAAAGGACACGCAAAACGGTATTCATTAATAATTTAGAGAAAAAAAAGCGATTCGCATGCGGCCGCAAATACCGGTTGCGACTTTCGAAAATCGCATATAAATCGCTATTTCCGGCAACATCCGTGTCGAAATAGCGATTTCTCTAATAGCGAGATCGTCAATAGCGGGACCTAAAATAGCGCGAGATCAGGAAGTTGCATGTCGAGCACAGCGATGACATCACAACCAGGAAGCAGCCAAGGCCCACCCCCATACACCACAGTGAGGCAGACCTCGAGTCAGCAACTGGAAGAGCTCCAGCAAATCTGTGAGGAAAGTACTGAGCAAGTACAGTGCAGCAATGTCAGAGGAGCCAGTTCCTGGGCCCAGCAACACCACAGGGCGGAAGAGAAAGCTGAAATTCTCCGAGCAGGAGCTGGAGCATTTAATTGAAGGGGTGGTGGCCAACCATTCCAAACTGTTTGGGAAGGACTCCAGGAGGGTGGCAGAACAGGAAAAACGCAGGATCTGGCAGGGTATAGCATCCACGGTGAACTCCGTGGGTGTGGCCGACAGGTCACTGGACGAACTGAAAAAACGCTGGTACGACCTCCGGGGTCGTGCCAAGGAGAGGGTGGCAGAGCGCCTTGGAGAATCATCGGGCACATGAGGGGGAGAACCTACAGTCCCTCCAAACACCCCGATGGAGGACCAGGTAGAGAACACCCTGGAGACAGAGGCGGTCATCGGAGTGACTCGTATGGACTCATCCCGCACCACCCAAGACACCCGAGGTAAGTGGCATGCGACTGCGACCCTGTCCCCTATGAATGTCCATGACCAATTAGCCTCCCATATTGTTCCATAGTCATGCCATCGTTGCACATCAGGCAATGCCCTGAAGCATTGTGGGACATGTAGCGTGGCCACAATGTAGTATTACCACAATGCAGCCAGACAGGTTCCAAAGTACGCAAAGCCATAGCCAGTCAGGGAATGTCACCCAGCCTGCATGTAGCAACTGCACGTGTGACAGATACATGCAACTAATGAACGTCCACTTCCCCTCACAGGTGGTGCAGACAGCAGCGACAGCGAGAGGCTGCAAATTGATGAGGAGGCACCGGATGAGGAGGAGGTGCCGCCACATACACAGCCACCAGCCCCTGCCCCAGCAACTACTCCCGCAGCCAGATCCACCACCAGTGTGCCACCAGCCCCTGCCCCAGCAACTACTCCCGCAGCCAGATCCACCACCAGTGTGCCTCCTGCGTCTGGCGCAGCAAATACTACCGCAGCCAGATCCACCACCAGGGTGCCACCAGCCCCTGCCCCAGCAAATACTACCGCAGCCAGATCCACCACCAGGGTGCCTCCAGCCCCTGCCCCAGCAAATACTACCGCAGCCAGATCCACCACCAGGGTGCCTCCAGCCCCTGCCCCAGCAAATACTCCCGCAGCCAGATCCACCACCAGGGTGCCTCCAGCCCCTGCCGCACCAACAACGCCTGCCGTGACACCACCAGCAGCTGGTGCTTCTACATCAGGGCCTGCGACAGCGCCAACACAGCGGCCACCCACTGTGTCAGGCCAGCAGAGCAGGCGTGGCACGCCTCGCCTGCAGACCAATGCACCTAGCAGCAGGAGGGGGAATGGACCGGCGCTGCTGAGAGTGAGCGTGGAAAGACGCATGCTCCGTATCCATCAGCTGCAAGCACGGCAGCAAGGTGTGGGGGAGGGTATGGCCCGCATGACTGCAGCCATGGAGGCCAGCACTGCTGCGAATACATCGCAGCGCAACGCAGCACGCCGCCGCCACCGGCAGCTATTGACCAGGCTGAGCGCCTACACCAGGTCCAATTATATAATTAGCAATGCCACATCACAGTTGTCGCGGCGGTCCCTTGCGCAGCAGCTGCAGCTCATCCAGTGCTGCGAGGATGTGGCCAGGGTCCTTGAGCACCTGACCAGTGCCGTGACAGCACTACACCGTCCTGATCTACCTGCCACTGTTGGTGGTGATGATGCCAGTGAGGGGACATCTAGTTTGAGCAGCCACTCTGCCTCACACATAGGGACACTCAGGCGCAGCACCAGGCCCACACCAGCTGCACGTGCCATGGAAGACGAGGAGCCACAGAGGCGTTTGGGTGGTACGCGCAGGAGGCGCACATGACTTTCTATGACTCTTACAGGCACAGGCTGAGTATAAGCCTGCCCTGTCCTTTCGCACAGCAGTATGCAGAAATACTGTTAGCTAAGTCAACATTAATAGTTTTACCATTATTGTGAATGAAACAAATATATTTATTTTAACAGCACACATTGGCGTAGTGTCATTTTTGATTTTTGCATGCATTTGTGATTTGTGGGGTGAGGGTGGAGGGTGCATCAGAAACTGTTCAGTGTGATGTGGTTGCGACGTCTGTGGCCTTCAGCAGGATTCTCCCCGTGTGCAAGGCGCGCATGAGCAGGTGGCCGGTCGTCCCCTTCAGATTCACTGCCAGATATGTCGACTGGTATCCGGCGCTTGGTTGCAATGTTATGCAGTATTGCGCAGACAGCCACAATGCGGCAGCACATTGCAGGACTGTAATACATGGCCCCACCTGTCTTGTGCAGTATGTGGAACCTGCTTTTGAGCAACCCAAATGTCCTTTCTATGCAGTTCCTTGTCCGAATGTGCGCAACATTGTAGCGCCGTTGCTGGGGTGTAGCAGGGTTCAGGTATGGGGTGAGGAGGTAATCACGGAGGGCGTAGCCACTGTCACCTGAATGAGAGGAGCAGAGGGTGAGGGCCTGTGCTGCGCTGCTACTTCATAGCAATGTGACATTGTCGACAAAGTGTACTTACCAAGTAGGTGTCCTTCCCCAAAGTCTCCCCTGGCCAGTCGTGTGTGTAGGCCGCTGTGCCGGAATATATAGGAGTCATGGGTACTCCCTGGGTACTGGGCCACAATGTCAGTGATGTAAGTCTTGGCATTGCAGACCATCTGTATATTGAGGGAGTGATAGGACTTCCGATTGCGGAACATATACTCCGTGGCAGCTGGTGGGCAGATGGCGACGTGGGTACAGTCTATGCATCCGAGTACATGAGGAAAATGTGCTACATTGTAGAATTGTAGCTTGGTTAACTGCAATTCCTGTTGGCTGGTGGGAAATTTTATGTATCGGTGTAGCTGGGTCAGCATTGCGTCAACAAAAGTCTTGAGGCAGCGTGACATGGTGGGCTGGGATATCCCCCCAGCAGCCGCTACTATCCCCTGGAAGCTCCCAGAGGCCAGGAGGTGCAGGCTACACAATACCTGCACATGTGTAGGCACCGCATTGGTACGCCTTGTTGGGTGCTGCATCAGGGGGTCAAGGTCGTGTATGAGCTGCATTATCATTTCCCCATTTAGCCTGTATTTAGCATAAATCTGCTCTCTTGTTTGCCCCAGCAAGGTCACCCGCTGGCGGAATATCCTCTCCTGGATCTGGCCTCTCCTCCGTGCTGCTCGCTGTAGCCTTCGGCGCCTCACGACCATGTACATTCCTGGCATTGTGGAACTCCTAATGCAGCTGCTGTATGTCCTTATGTGTGATTGGTCAGCCCTGAACCTGTTTCTGATTGGCCAACAGTTTTTTGATTTTTTTTTTAACATGGCTTTTATGGTTACCACCTGCTTTGAGTTGTCCTTAATTTGCGCCGCGCAAAATGCGATTTATGGGTTTTTCTCTATTTGCGGTAATTCATGAATACCGATTGCGATTGTTTAGCGAAACCGCTATTTATTTCGCATAATCCGTGGATAGTCACATTTTCCGATTCGCTAGTGCTCTCCTACCGGGATTGTGCGATTATTATTGCGTATTCGCTATTTTGTGTTTGCGATTCAATGATGAATGCCGATTACCGACATTGCGCCCGCAATTGCTTTTTCGCAGCTATTGCGGGCGCAATTTAGCTTGATGAATCAGGCTGCAAGTTCTTTATGTTAAACAGAGACAATGAGAATTCACAGTGCATTGTGAATTAGAAGCCACAAAGCTAATACTGCTCCCCTATGATCACAAATTTACCAGTAGAAGAAAAGATTTTGGGGCATATTACCAACAACTAGCGATATTTATCGCTAATTGGGCTTAGCGAGTTTTTTTTTTTATCCCCAAGCATCGCCGGATATTATTGCAGAGATAACGTGCTATTGGCAACATGTTAGACCTGTCAGCCCTAGGGTGGTCTTTCCCTATTTTTTCACCCTAGCCTCATTTTTCCCACCTTCTTTTTGTTGGCCCTTAGGTCTCCGGGCACCTTTCCATGGCCAATCCATTTTAAGGTGCAGGTGCTCTCTACTCCAAATATGGCTGCCACTGGCCCCTGCTACTGCAGCGTGGTCTTTTTAGTGTAGCACCCTAGTTGCCAGGAGCTGGCTGGGATCCCATACATTGTTGCAATGCCAGCCTGCCATCGCCTGCCCATAGGTAGAGTGGGGGAGCTCCTGGAACCTTTCAGAAGAAAGGCGGATCCTATTTTTGCCGCCTTAGAGAGTGGTCACCTGACCTGGGCATATATAAGCAAGGGAGGGAACTTTTTTTAGTCAGTTGGGGCATCACTGACCTGGGGGACCCACGCAGGAGATTTAGACTGAGGCCTGCCAGTCTCCGGAGTGCTCTCTGAGAGGAACGAGAGCCCTCCCCTGTTGACACCACAGCAAGGGCCGAGAAGGCCGAAGCGGACAGGTAACCCCCGGGGGAGGAGGGCGGCGAACACGCATGGACGCAGGGCCTCCAGGGTGGAGGCCCCGGGAACGTCCCTCTCCCCCCGGGAGAACTAAGACTGGGCCCCGTGAGCCTGAATTGGGCCCCTTTGAAACCGGACCGGGGCCAGGGCCCCTTAAAACCCTGGGGGGGGCACACGGAAAGAGCAAACCCCTGCCTGGGGTAAAGTTAAATGTTCATATACTGATGCACGGGTTATAACAGCTCACGGAATTGACCAGGTTGCTTCTATGACTGTAGGCACTGGTGAATGTGGCCTAACTGAAAACTTTTACCTAGACTGAAGGCAAATGCGTGAACTTACCTGGTGCCTTGTTCTCTGTACTTAATGAATTGGTTATTCCTCCATAGGGAACGGTTGGTTAACTACTTGCTAGGGAAATGTTTTATGCCTGCTAACTGAACTGATAATTGAATGCCTTGTACTGAATTTCTTGCAGGGGCGGGCTTCATGGAACATTTATGGAGATGTGCTATATTGCTTATTGACTTACCCCCTTTACTACTTCAAGGAAATGGTTATTCTGGATGAAATGATTTAATGAAATGTTCTGCCTTTGATTAATGCTATGGTTACCGCGACGGGTTATACTGAATACTGAATTGCGCTCTGGATGAAGGGATCTAATGAAATGTTTATCTTTGATGCACAGCTCTAGGTAAATTGATTTGATTTTTACTCAAGCTCACTGTTGTGGTCTTCATCTTTGTGTGTGCACTTATTGTCTCAATGGGTGTGTGTGTTGTGTAGTCACTTAACACCTATCTGTTCTCCACTCCTTACCACCCCCAGACTAACGGGCTCGTAGAGCGCTTCAACAAGATCTTGAAGGGGATGATCCGGAGCCTGCCAGAGGACTTAAGGCGGAAATGGGACATCCTCCTCCCTTGCCTGCTGTTTTCGTACCGCGAGGTACCACAGAAGGGAGTCGGGTTCAGCCCCTTCGAACTGCTCTATGGCCATCCCATTAGGGGACCCCTCAGCCTTGTCAAGGAGGGGTGGGAGAAGACTTCGAAGAAGCTTCCCCGAGATGTCGTCAGCTACATGCTGGCATTCCGCAGCTAGATGGCCAAGCTGTGGAAGGAAGCCTCGGACAACTTAGAGGCTAGCCAAGCCGTCCTGAAGGAGTGGTATGACCGCATCGCTCGGATGGTGGAGTTGGACGCTGGACAGAAGGTGTGGGTCATGGAGCCTGGGGAGCTTAGTGCCCTCCAGGACCGGTGGACTGGTGCGTACGAGATTGTGGAGCGTCGAGGCCAGACCAACTACGTCGTTGACTTGAAGACCCCTCGTCAGCCCCATCGGGTGCTCCACGTCAACCGCCTGAAGCCTCACCATGAGCGATTGGAGCTTGCTCGCCTCATGGTGACGGATGGGAGCGAGGAGGAGGAGAGTGAGCCTCTTCCTGACCTTCTGGCGGCCCAGGAGAAGGATGGTTCAGTGGAGGGAGTTGTCCTCTCCCCATCCTTGACCCCAGAGCAACAGAGGGACTGCCGCCAGGTATTGGCGCAGCACGTCTCGTTGTTCTCCCTCACGCCTGGAATTACACATCTGTGTACCCATGATGTGGACACAGGGGACAGTCCGCCAGTAAAAACCAAGTCTTACCGGCTGTCAGAGAAAGTGAAGAACAGCATCCAGGGTGAGGTGGCTAAAATGCTGGAGCTGGGGGTGATCGAACCCTCCAACAGCCCGTGGGCTATTCCGGTCGTGCTGGTGCCGAAAGCGGCCCCACCGGGCACCACACCAGAACTTCGGTTCTGTGCGGACTATCGGAGATTGAACTCTGTCACCAAGACAGATGCTCACCCGATCCCACGGGCAGATGAGCTGATTGACCGGCTGGGAGCAGCCAAGTACCTCAGCACCATCGACTTGACATCAGGGTACTGGCAGATTGCCATGGCCGATGGAGCCAAGGAGAAGACAGCGTTCTCCACCCCCGAGGGCCACTTCCAATTCCGAGTGATGCCCTTCGGGCTCAAGAATGCTCCGGCCACTTTCCAGCGGTCTGTGAACCAGGTGCTATCTGGCCTGGAGTCCTTCTCAGCGGCGTACCTGGATGATATAGCTGTCTTCAGTAGCACCTGGGAGGACCATCTGCAGCATCTCCAGGAGGTGCTGCGGGCTTTGCAACGTGCTGGCCTCACCATCAAGGCTAGCAAGTGCAAGATTGGATAGGGATCTGTCATCTACCTGGGACACCTGGTGGGCGGGGGTAAGGTGCAACCACTCCAGGCCAAAATTGAGACCATCATGGCCTGGGAGCCCCTCAAGACCCAAACTGAGGTCCGAGCCTTCCTCGGTCTCACTGGATACTACCACAGGTTCGTCAAGGGATATGGCACCATCGTGGCCCCCTTGACAGAGTTCACGTCCAAAAAGCAGCCACGCAAGGTGATCTGGACGGCTGCTTGCCAGGAGGCATTTGAAACACTGACGCGCACCGCTCCGGTGCTGGCCACTCCGGACTTCCAGAAAGAATTCATCGTGCAGGCGGATGCCTTAGAGTATGGCGTAGGCGCCGTGCTATCGCAACTCAACGACGACGGCCAAGATCAACCTGTGGCCTTCATCTCCAGAAGACTTCTCCCTCGGGAACGGCGATGGAGTACCATCGAGCGAGAAGCCTTTGCTGTGGTCTGGGCCTTGAAGAAGTTGAGGCCATACCTTTTTGGCTCTCACTTCCTGATTCAAAACTACCACCGAACCCTTCGCTGGCTCATGCAGATGAGAGGCGAAAATTCCAAGTTACTAAGGTGGTCCATTTCCCTACAGGGGATGGACTTTAGGGTGGAAAATCGGCCCGGAGCTGACCACGCCAATGCTGACAGTCTCTCCCGGTTTTTCCGCCTTAGTGACGAGAACTCCCTAGAGGCTGGGTAGTTCTCCCCTCTTTCGGCTGGGGGGGGGGACGCATGTTAGACCTGTCAACCCTAGGGTGGTCTTTCCCTATTTTTTTCGCCCTTGCCTCATTTTTCCCACCTTCTTTTTGTTGGCCCTTAGGTCTCCGGGCACCTTTCCATGGCTAATCCTGTTAGGGTCTGGGGCTAGTCCTCTCTCAGTGACCATGTACTGACATCACATGACCTGTGGGCGGTGGGATAAATGTTGGTCCTACCTTTACCTCATTGCTTGATATTGCCATTGTATGGATTCTGGTATCCTGGTCTCCTGGTCGCTGTTTTGCTGGAAGTTACCTGCTGTCCTGGATCCTATCCCCCTCCTTTCTCACGGGCTCGTGAGATGAGTTCTTGTCCCTGCCTTTGCTTCCCCTGCTTGTATCTCCTTTCCCTACTGTAGATAGATAGTTTCATGTCCCGTTTTTCTTTGCATTCCCCTTTTCCCCCTTTGTATTTTTACCAGCGTTCGTTATTGATCTTGGTGGTTTGGGGGCTCCCGTTCGCCATATATTGTTGTTGATCTAGTGCCCTTTATTTTGAAGTTACAGAAGGAGAGGACGCTAGTGGTTTTCGAAGCGTCTTGCTTGCTTCTAGCGCGTCCTCACTTAGACGCCTCTTTGCATCGTTTAGGCGGAAGTGATGTTTCGGGTCATTCCGCGAAGGGCTCAGTTTCCAAACGCTGGGATTCTCGGTGCTCCCGAAGTGCCTTCTACCAGTCCCTTTTCCTTTTGACCCTAGGAAAGAAAACGAAGGTTTTTTTTCTGGCATAAGACATAGCTTGTCATAGTCCTTTTTCCCCTCCTAAGCATATAACAAAAACGAAGGACAAAGTGCATATGAGCTCCTGATTGGCCTGTCGATTCAAGAGTCTTTATCTTGGATTGCCTACTTTATTTCTCCTGTGCCCAGTGCCTTCACGAAGCAGAGCCTGCGCTGCCCACTGGTAAGAGATGTTGTGAATGTTGTGGCAGGACATGGTCACTGGTGTTGGGATAGTGCAGTGTGAAGCATATACTTATGCAGGGTGTGTCTTTATTCTGTTTTATATAGGTGCAGAAGCGTGGAGGAGGGAGCTGTGTCCTAACGTTATATAAGGGTGGAAGACTGTGTCTCCTCAATTACCACCCTCTTTTCAGGTTCATTGGTGCACTCATAGTGGTTATCTTGTGAGTGGCCAGTGGGCAGGCGAAGGGGACTGGTGCATACTTCGTTCCTGCAGTGCTCGGGCCGGGTGGAGTCCAACAGAATATCAAGCCCACGATAAATAGCACTGCCCGGACAAGTATGGATGAGGATGGGAACCCATTAGGTGGGGGTACGGGTAGTCCCTCAATGCAGGACATAATGGGGGCTGTACAGATGTTACAGGCACAGGTACGGGATCTCCAGCAAGAGAACGTGGGTCTGAAACAGGAGCTAGTGGCTGTAAGGGCCAGAGAGCAGCTGCAACAAAGGGGGACGGGCCCGGTTATACAGCCTGCTACCTTTCAGTATGGCGGTGGGGCGGGACAAAGCGCTGTTGGTGGTAGCAATCCTATAGCGGTAACAGTGACATCTCCGGTTGCGGTTCCTAGGGCCCCACCTGAAAGGTTTACCGGGGATAGCGACAAATTTGGGATGTTCATGAACCAGTGTCAGCTACACTTTATGTGTAGACCGAGCGCCTTCCCCGATGACTCTGCGAAAGTCGCCTTCACGATATCTTATTTGGCTGGTAGCGCTGCCCAGTGGTCTATTCCTTTGGTGGAAAGTGATGATCGGGTGCTGTATAATTATTCAGCATTTAAGGAATTGATGCGGGGTTTGTTCGCCAAGCATGCGTTCATGCAGGCGAGCGATGCAGAGCTCCTGAAGCTACGGCAGGGCAGGCAGGATTTATTGTCTTATATAGCCTCCTTTAATCGGTTGATATCCGAGACTCACTGGCCAATCGAAAAAAAGACGTCCCTGTTTTATCAGGGTCTCTGTGAATAGCTAAAAGACATAGTATCACAGGTGGTGAATCCGCCTGAGGACTGTGCGGCGTTCATTGACCTTGTAGTCAAGTTAAACCATCGGGTATCAGAGCGGCATGGAGAACGCAGTCGGTTTCAGGCTTCCCGAGTTAGTTATGAGAAAGCTGAGGCAAAGTCAGTGGGGGAGAGTAAGACAGCGCCCGAGCCCATGGAAATAGGAGGGGTGAGGGGACCATTGACTCCGGAGGGGAAAAAGAGGAGGAGAGAGAAAAACCTATGTCTATATTGTGGACAGGGAGGTCATTTCGCACGGGAATGTCCTGTGAAACCGTCAGGTGTAGGGTTTGGCAAAAAGGTAGCCTGTGTACAGGTGGGCTGTCATACGCGCGAAGAACGGAATAAACAGTATGAGGTGGTTGGAGCCGTAGACCAAGTCCCAAGACATTTCGTTATCAATGCCCATTTGTTACTTTCGGTACAAAACCATGTTCCTGTGTCGGTGTTGCTGGATTCCGGCGCTACCGGGAATTTTATTGATATTTCTATGGCAGAGACATTGATGATTCCTTGTCAGCTGAAAGAACAACCGGAGCCAGTAAGGGCTATTGATGGGACTGAGCTAACCTCTGGCTGCATCACTCGTCAGACTGCTCCCCTACGCTTATTGTGTGAGAATGGGCATTCTGAACAGGTGATCTTCGATTTGATTGATGCCCCCTCTTTTGGTTTGGTGTTGGGGGTTCCGTGGTTGCAGAAGCATAACCCTAAGATTGATTGGGTCCAGAGACTGGTGACATTAGATTCAGTGCACCGCCTGAAGAACTGCTATAGGGTGGCTGGGGAGCAGATGAATCCATTGTCCTGTGCTGTGGTTGATGTGAGATCTGTCCCGCCACAGTATTCTTCCTTTGAGGATGTCTTTGACAAAGGATGTGCTCAAGGTCTTCCTCCGCATCGGTCTTACGACTGTAAGATCGATTTGGTGCCAGGGGTTCCGCTGCCTTGCAGCCGTGTTTATGCACTGTCAGAACCCGAAGAGATACATCTGAAAGAATACATCGATGAGATGTTGCAGTTGGGTTTCATCCGTCCCTCCTCCTCGCCTGTGTCATCGGCCATATTTTTCATTCCAAAGAAGGAGGGGACATTGAGGGCTTGTGTGGATTATAGAACGTTGAATACCACTACTGTAAAGAACAGGTACCCTCTTCCACTCATCTCTGTGTTACTGGACCTGCTCCGCAAAGCAACAGTGTTTACCAAATTAGATTTGCGGGGCGCCTACCATCTTATTCGGGTTCGACCCGGAGATGAGTGGAAGACGGCATTTAAAACAAAGTACGGTCTGTTCGAGTACACTGTTATGCCGTTTGGCTTATGTAATGCACCAGCGGCATTCCAGTTTTTTTATCAATGAGGTCCTCAGTAAATATCTAGACCGAACTGTTATCGTCTATCTGGACGATATTCTTGTCTACTCTGAGATCAGGGCAGAGCATACTGAACACGTGTTACAAGTGTTACAGACATTACAGGAACATCAACTATACGCTAAGTTGGAGAAGTGTCAGTTTAGTACCCCTGAGGTGGAGTTCTTGGGGTTCATTATCTCGGCGGGAGGTATTCGGATGGACCCAAAGAAGATACAGGCCATTGAGACCTGGCCTGTGCCGACTACCGTGAAACAGATCCAGGTGCTCCTAGGTTTCGCCACACACTGAAATATGTCATCCTAATGCACAATTCCTGGTGTGGGTGAATTTCATGTTTTGTTGGGATTTTTCACTGACTGCTATACTGTAATTTTCTTTGGTATATGTGACATCTAATTTACAAAACCATTTTCACAGTGAACGAAAACACTAAAAATATTCCTCACGGAAGAAAATGCCAATTAGGCTAAATGTTTGAGGGCCCGATTCACAGAACTAACTTAAGACAAAATCCCAAACTTACTACTTTTGGTATTCACAGAAGTTAGGATTTTCCTAACTTAAGTCTGTCTTAAGTGTGTCTTAAGATAAACTTAAGACAAAATCCTAACTTCTGTGAACACCAAAAGTAGTAAGTTTGGGATTTTGACTTAAGTTAGTTCTGTGAATCGGGCCCTCAATGTCTAAGTTTAAAAGGTGGACTAATATAACCCTTAACTATAGTGTTGATTCCGTTTCTCTTCTGGGTATTTATAAAATGCATACCTATCCCTCGCGATAGCAGAAGAATGTACCAAAGTGTTGAATAAGAAGGACAATTGGTACTAATAGAACTCCCAAACCACTGGACTCACCTAGGATGACAACTGGCTGAGGCTTGGCATTATGCTGCAGAAGGGAACAGGGTGGGACCCCCATGTACAAATAATTGTATGCCGTGCCCACACTTCCTTTTATTGCAACCCTGCAGGATACAATGACAGCATCTGCATGCCACCAACTCTTCCTCCAACTCCTCTTGTTCATATCAGAAGCAGAAGGAACACCAAATGTTCAATAGACAAGCACAGAACCAGAAAGCAGTGCAGAAGTTTCACTAATATTACACATCCTTCATTACTAATACCCCACGCCCACCCCCCAAAAAAATCCCCAGGCAAGCTCTCCTCAATAGAAACATTTTCTATTTACATATATAATGACACACCTGACCCCTAATAGATATTATCACTTATAGGGAAAAACTTTCTACACACGACCCCCACTTAAAGCACTCTAAAACTATTCCTAATTTACTAAATTTTCAAATGAATTCCTCAAACTTCTTTGAGGCAAATATGACTCTTCCGAACCGGTTCACCTTACCTCTCTTTTCTTCAGATTCATTTGAGGTTCCACTCGCATGCATATCGGTTTCAGAAATTCTCCGATATCAAGAACCCAACAGTTCCAGATCACCTTAACCGCAGCGGCATTTCCGCCACGGTGCAGGCGTTCCATTGAGTGAGCGGGGCCGCGTCGGCCAACGGACGTGTGCAGCACTATTGAGGTAGTGCTCGCGACGGCCGTTGCCCGACGGGCGCACTTAAAGGGATATTCTTCTGAACAGTCAAGCATTCAACGGGCTACTATATATTTTCCTTGCGTTCACACCATCCATATACGTATGGAAGTTCTTTACCAGCCCAATCAATGATACCGACTGTCAGACATTTATAAAGCATGCATGGACTTGTCAAAGGACGCAAACGAGGCCTACGCATTGCCTGGGGGCTGGTCAGCCTTCTCACATTCGATGCTGTGTCTAAATCAGGACCCACCCGCCAGTACAATTTCTTAGCTCTGGTCTTCACGATGTCATCCTCATGGCTCATCTACAAATCAAACTGCCCAAGGCCACCCAGAGAATGTCATTCCTTTTCCTAAACAACCATCCATTCCCCATTCACAAATTACTGATTTTCCCAGATTACCCAAGTTTTTTTTAAATGATAATTCCTCATTCAAAGGAATTGTTACATCGGACAAGTCTTTTTCCTCCGCGTAGTCTTCCATCCTTTTCATAGTAATAGCACTTCGTCTAATCGGTCTCCGACGCTCCTTCATTGGTAAGTGTATCCTAAATCTGCAACTACATTCTCATCCCCTGACACATACTCAACTCTGTATAGGATCGAAGGCTCATAGACAGTCTGCCATGCGTGCAGCCGCATTCTGCATGCTACCTGTTGTAAGGAGATAATACTGTGTTATGTTGATTTGTTGAGTGCAGCTGCACACCCGCGAGGGCATCGAGGCCCTGTGTAGGGCAGGCCTGACGGTGGAGGAGCTAATGCTGGTTTTGTCGGAAGAGCCATTCCTTAAGGGTTCTTTCGAACGTCCGTGAGGGAGGGGGAGGTTCTCAGTTGTTTTGGAAGGTCGTTCCAGCTCTTGGCTGTGAGGTATGAGGAGATTCCACCGCTTCTGGTTCTTCTTGAAGCGAGGGTGGTGTGCTCTGGCCTGGGACGCAGATCAAAAGGAGTCTGGTGGCTTGGTAGAAGTTGAGGCAAGCTGGACTGGTGTTGGTAAGAGCTTTATAGGTTATAGGTGTGGGTGAGTAGCTTGCACGTACGTCTTCTTGGACCGGCAGCCAGTGGAGAATGTTGAGGTGTGGATAGATGTGGCTGTTTCATGGGAGGTTCAGTGGAGTCTGGCAGCGTTATGGGTGATGTTGAGTCTGCACAGAACATGGGCTCAGATTCTGATGTAGAGGGCATTTCTGCACTCAAGTCCACTTAAAAACTCTTACCTCCAAATAAGCTGGTAGAATTGTTCCAAACCCTTCATATGCAAACCAATGTCTCTTGCTCAATTAATAAACAACTTTCTTCTGATGGAGAAAGTGTCATGTGAATGCTACCACCACTCCTGTTCAGCTCTATTCTTTTTATGTAAGCTGTTACTACACCCTTTATGCTAGCATCCATTGTAATTATACTTTGGACCGCAAATGTCCTTCTTTATAAAAAATTAAGCTACCTGCCACTCTTGACTATACACACGCTGTAACAATTGTCGCTAACTTCTTTGGAACGTGTGAGCTAGAAACAAGGCCTTTTTTGTTCAAATCTGCAGATTAGGCAGCCGATGATGGATTATGTGGCTAATGCGGAAAATGTATAATTGTGCAAAAGTCGAAGCAGCCAAACAGTCGCATAATTCCAGTGGCCCAGCTCATACCTCTGACTAGGTCCACAAGTGCTCCTCAGCGATTCCTTCTTTTTGTGTCTCATGGAGTTTATAGTTTATCTTCTATGGAAACAAAGAAGACTAAACCTTAGGTTACAACTCCACAACACAGACTACCATACCACATAATCACTCTCCATAACACATAATCCCACTCTACATAATTCCTATACACTAAATACCACATACTTTCTATCTACATAATTTCACTGCACAACATATCACATAATTCCACTACACAAAACATTAATAAAAACGTTTACATGTAAAAAGCCAATAGCTCCGATTACACTACAAATGCTTCTTTAATTGGTAGTCGTATTTGCATAGTGGTGGAAAAAGGGAGCTGGGACTCCGACCAGCGCTCAGGAATTCCGTTGCATCGGAATTACAGGAGGTACCAGGAGGGGTACTTGCCCGCCAAAGTCCCTCAGGAGTAAAGTGGACTATATCCCCCAACCAGTACTGTACCAGGAAGCACATTTGCAGAGTGGTGGAGAAAGGTGAGTGTGGCCTACGAGGACCTCTTAGCAATCCCACTGTGTGGGACTTACTGGATGTAAAAGGTGAACCTTGGGGCCAACCACCCCTCCGATTATCTCTAGTAAGTTACACACAGCAGGATTGCTAAATTCTCATAGCAGGCCACGCCCCCTTTCCCCACCACTCTGCACACGCACTTCCTGGCACGCTCTTGGTTGAGGATTAAAGTCCCCTTCGCTGTTGGGGGTCCTTAGGGGCCAACTAGCCTACCTGAAACCTGGGAGAGGTGTGGCGCCGCGGCCAGGGCGACTGACGCTGGAATCTGGGGACCACGGTTCGATCCCCGGCTCCGGCGGCAGGTTAGCCCAGCACCATGTGACTCTGGGCAATAGCTCGCTTAATCTTACCGACGGCCCCCAGCGCCTAGAGACCCTTACGGGTGATTGTGCGCTTTACAAATGTGGACTTTACTTTTACTTTTGAAACCTCCAATATGTCCCAGATAGTGGGATTGCTGAAAGGTGGACACAGGCCACGCCTGCTTTCTCCACCAGTCTGCAAACGCACCTCCTGGCACGTTCTTGGTTGGGGGATTAAGTCTAATGGAATATTGAGAGTTCCTAGGGGCCAATTAGCCCACCAGGTACCTCCAGTAAGTCCCACACAGCTGGATTGCTAGCAGTGGGCTGAGGCCACGCCCCCTTTTTACACCACTGCACAAACGCACCTCCTGGTGCACTTCTGGTGGGGCAATGAGGTCCTCTTGCGTCCAGAGCACTTCAGGACCAAAGTGGACTTCATCCCCCGAGCAGCAGTGCACCAGGAGGCGCGTTTGAAGAGTGGTGTATAAAGGGGGCGTGGCCTCGGACAACTCTCAGCAATCCAGCTGTGTTTGGCTTACTGGTGGTACCTGGTGGGCTAGTTGTCCCTCAGGATTCAAGGGGACTTAATCCCCCAACTTAGAAAGCACCAGGAGTTAAAATATGCTTTGGGGAGCTGGCCCACCCGGGGGCCTCATTTTATAGAGGCGTGAGAGACCATACCCCTTATTTTTGTCGGGAATCTTTTTGATCTTGCAGCAAAAATATTAAAAGCAAAACTGATTTAGGCCCTAGCGGCGTTCCTGGGGGACCACGGCTAGGAGGTCAGGGTGTTCCTACCCTATCCCCTTTTGTTTATTTTTACGTTTTGGGGGAGGGGGGGGCTTGGCCGAGGCCTTCTTTTCCACATTTCTTTAGGCAAAAGTCCTTCCATCCACCCAATCTAAGGCTTACTCGACCACAGCACTGACAAGCCATGTATGCGGTCATGTTAAAAAGCTGTTTAGCTTTCCCAGGGCATGACTTTTGCAACTTTAATCTTGCACACAGACAGCACCGGGGACCACTGTGGGGGAATTGGGCAATCTGCAGCTTCAATTACTGAGATTGTGTATATCTTAATTTGTCCGACCGGCTAATCAAGGTTATGGCTGATCCAAATCTGCGCACTTCACACCATCATTGGCCTACACAGAAAGAGTCATCCCTCCCCCTGTAGACCCTAACTGTACTGGCTTCTGATCGAGAATAGAGCTCCGAGGGACTCACACACCGGGTGTTTCAGCTTAAGTCCCCGCTACTTCAATTAGCAGTGTTCATATCGTAGCCTCGACTGTAAACCTCTGTTTGCCTCCCACCAGGACACCTGTTACATTCTCATTTGCATTCCTTGCAAGCGCTTCTGACTCTTAGGAGCTCTTTAGGATGACGGGTGGACTTTGTCCGCCTGCCATCCTGTCATGGAAAGAGACCGCCCGCCATAAGGGCGGGTGTCCCGTTAGTGGCATTAGGATGAGCCTGCCACAGTGGCGGGCGCATCCAGCATTCCTACCATTGTGGCGGGCGGAAGGAAGGCATGCTGTGCACTTCCATGCACAACATGGCTGTTGTAATTTGACAGCGATTAGATTAAGCATTAGCAGAAGACATCTTAGTTCTAGCCGTTATCTTGACATTTAGCGGACTCCATTTTATATTCGTGGCAGCCATTTTACTTGCTACATGCTGCTTAGTGCCGACCATGTGCTTTGTCCTATCTTCCTGTTCACGGCGCTTGGAATCTGCCCGGAAACAAGTTATATTTAGCATCCCCTACTTTGCTGATGTCCGTTAGGGTTCACATCTGTTAATGATTAGTTCCAGATAGGAATGTGTTTGTCAGCCCCCAAGACTGTTAGCTACTCCCACTGATCGATTGTGCTTCTCGATATTACCTTATATGTACATAAGTTGTGCCCTTGTGTTTTGTACCGCCTTCTTTTGAGTCCCTGTGCGGATATAAATAAACCATGCTTTCTTGGCTCGTGGTGCTACTTCTTGCAATGCCGAAGGGTACTGTTTGAACCGTAGCACCACCTCATGAGGTGCAATAACTGCTGGGGGGTACCCCCCATGTGCACCCCCCCCCGGAGTCCTTGGAGGCCCGCAACGGGCCCCCAAAGCAGATTCCACATGGCCGCCACGGAAAGCCATTGCAAAATGCCTATCCAAATATGGCTGCCGGTGTCTGATAGACACCACCACGATATAAACCATTTTCCGCCCCGGTCGCCTTGCGACCGGAGCAGAAAAGCCGTCGTCCGTCGCGGACCCCCCAGCCATGCTAACATGGCGGGGGGTCATTCTGGTTAGGATGGCGGGTGGATCGCCCCCGCTACCGCCGGCCTGGCGAGGGCGATCCACCCGCCATCCTAATGGGCCCCCTAGTATCATCAGACCCACAGCCATGCATGCGGTATGCTTACTTTCAGATGTGTGCTAGGTTCTGCTTAAAGTGTTTGTTTAAAGTTCGTTGCATCTGGACCTGTTCACAGAAGGATGCACAGCTGTGCAGCAGAAAATAAACTATGAAAATCACGGTTGTTTTGGATCCATTTCAACAACACCCTTTCGGGCAGCAGCTACGAGTTATAAAAATCATTAACATATCCAGGGCATACCTCCGACATTCCTTACTCTAGGTAAAGCATTTTCTTTTTGAATAATTTAACGCGAAAAAACTTTTTCACCTCAAAGAACTGCCTGAAAATAGTTTTAAGGATTTCTTTAGGATCCTACTATCTATTTGCACACTTTGTCCAACTACGATAACTTATTGAGTTGTGAGTCCCTACATTGAGGTTGAAATGTCTAAATCCTGAGATATAGGTTCTCCGGTGTAGGTGTTCAGATTAATGTCAAAAGGTCATGCTTTTTCCAGCCAATTTTCCCACAAACTTGTTTTTCTAAACCCCTTCCACTACAACAGTGTAAGGCATTCCCAGATCTGTAACATATATGCAATTTAACCCCTTCGGAATGTCATACAGGTGAAACCTCGTCTATAATTACAACTGGGCCTTCTTTCAAATGTAGGACACATCTACTATTAGTCATTTCATCACTATCCACACGACTAGTGTGAAAATCCATCAGACATTTAACACTTGTATGCTTCACCTTTTTCCTGGATAAACTTGTAAAGTGGCTTCTTATCAAACAATGTGAACGTATCTGATATGTGGCAGAACAATTCTTGCAAATTATTAAGTGATTTGGACTATTGCATCTTAACATTTAGCAGATGACTCACTCCTGTCTTGTTTTTTGCCTCCGTTTCATTAAAAGGTTTTATTTCTGTTTAGAGTTAATAAGAGTTCACATTTTAAAATGTGCTGAAACTTGTCTATTTTTTTTCTTATGAACAATGCAACTTAATGTTCCAGGTAACGTGCACCAGCAATGGCTCAGGCGGCTTATACACACACCTACCTGCGGTCTCTGCCTGCCTCACAAAAGACGCGTTGTAAACAAGTAACTCTTCATTTACCCAGAATAACAGCCAAATTAGTTTACAGTGTTTACAAAAACACCCTCCCCCACAACCGCTCTCATTTTTTGGTATTTGCTCAAAGACTCAGAATCCCACTGGATCAATGATTGAAGGAGACTCTTTTTTTTCCCCTAGGGGTAAAGGTCTTTGTCTTCGATCGTTACAATACATTTTAAAGATCTAGGGGCATATTACCAAGCCTGGCGATATGTTATGTTAGATGAAATTTGTAGAGCGCACTGACACCGTGGGTTTCCTGGCACTGTAAGACAGAGGTGAGTGTGGGGTCTGAGGAGGCGGAGTTTAGCCGGGTGGGGGGAAAAAGGAAGTTTTTGAGCAGTTTTCTGAAATGAAGAAGGGAGCTACTGGATTTGATGGACAGGGGAAGAGGATTCCAAAATTTCGGGGGTAGGTGGGCAAACCGACGGCCATCAAATTTGTTGGTTTGGGTTCTGGGGACAACAAGCAGGTTGAGGTGAGCTGAACGGAGATTGCGCGTTGGACGGTGTGGGTTGTCAGGAAGGCGGGGCTGGAGCAGTGGAGGGATTTGAACGTGAGGCAGCCCAGCTTGAAGGCCGCCCTTTGTTCTATAGGTAGCTAGTGCAGTTTGTGTAGCAGAGGTTTGGCCGACTGCCATTTAGGAGTTTTGTAGATGAGACGGGCTGCTTGATTCTGCACGACCTGGAGGCGACGCAGCAGTGATTGTGGGAGTCCATGATACAGGGAGTTGGAAAAGTCCAAACGGGATAGTACTAGGGAGATGATAACCTGGACCAGAGCGGCTGGTGGTAGAAGGTGACTGACTTTACGGATTTTACGAAGCTGGAACGTACACGAGGAGATCACAGCGCCCACTTGAGATCGGAGGGAGAGTTCGGCATCGATGGTCACACCAAGACTTTTTACTGATTTCACAGGGACCGGGGAGGGGCCTAATTCGTTAGGCCAGAACTGCGGACCCCAGTGGGAAAGGCTGGAGCCGGGGAGGAGGAGCTCAGTTTTCCCAGGATTTAATTTTAGTTGGTTGTAGTTCATTCACTGCTGGATGTGTATCATGGCGGAATGGAAGTTGTTCACGGCGTCCGAGGAGTTGAGTGGGAAGATGATCTGCAGGTAGTCAGCGTAGTTGTACACTGTGATGTCCCAGCTCTGAAGCGAGTGAATCAGGGGCCGGAGGTAGAGGTTGAATAATAGGGGTGACAGGGAAGAACCCTGAGGGACTCCACAAGTCGTGGGGGTTTTGGACGCTGTGTAGGGGCCCAAGCGGACGGCTTGTGTTCTGCCGGTCAAAAAGGACTGCGTCCATTTGAGGGCAGGTCTCTGGATGCCTGCCCGCTCGACACCGTGAAGAAGGATGTTGTGGTCAACCGTGTCGAACGCGGCCGACAGATCCAGGAGTACGAGGGCCTGGGGAATCCCTATGTCAGCGTTCCTCCTCAACGTGTCTAAAACTGCTAGGATGACGGCCTCAGTGGAATGGGCTGGCCTGAAGCCGGCCTGGTTAGGCTCCAGGTGGCCGGAGGTCTCGATGAAGTTGGAGAGACACCGGGTGACGTGGGCCTCCATTAGCTTGGAAAAGTAGGGCAAGAGCGATATGGGACGGTAGTTAGAGAGTTCCGCCGGGACCGCACCCGGTTTCTTCAGGAGAGGCACTAGAATGGCCTCCTTGAAGGTGCTGGGGACAATGCCGGTGCTGAGAGAGCCATTCAGCAGGGGTAAGATGCAGTCGGGTAGTTTGAGACAGACATCCCGTAGGACCGAAGGAGGGCAGCAGTCGTTCGGAGAGCCCGATTTTACCCGGGTCGCAAGTTCAGCTAGTGAGTTGGGGTTGAGGGTGGGGAAGTGGGTGAAGGTCAGTAAGTTGTTCGGAAGGGTGTCTGGGGGGGTATCTGAGGGAGGGGGGGATTGAGTCCTTGATTTTATTGATTTTCTCGATAAAGAAAAGATTGAGAGCATCGCAGGTCTCTTGGGTGGGGGTCTGAGCCGGGAGAGTTCTGTCGTCTGAGGTAAGTTCATTCATGATTTTGAAGACCTCCTTTGATTTATTGTCCGCAGACGAGATCATCACCGCTTTAGCGGCCGTTTTCGGCCGCTAAGCGGCGATAATTATATCGCCCTATTAGCAAGCTGTCGCTAACAGCAGTTAGCGACAGCTTGTAGGCGATAACGAGCGGTTTGGGGCCCGCTTTGCATGTCAGCGATATTTATCGCTAATGACATGCAAAGTGGGCGTACCCAACCTGTTAGCGACTGAAAACAGTCGCTAACATCGCTATCGCCTATTATCAACGCAGGCATAGAGATGGAACTATTCGCGCTAAGCACGAATATCTCCAAAACCTAACGCCTGCTCAGACGAGTTCTTAGCCATTATATCCAATGGGAGGTGGATATTCTGGCTAAGTCCCCTTTGGCGATAATGCCTGAATATCGCTGTATTAACAGCGATATTCACGCCGCATTTCGCTGCTAACGCCGGTTATTTTATCGCTTTAGAGATAAACGTTGCTTAAAGCACGTTATCTCTGCGATAATATCCGGCGATGCTTGGCGATAAGAAAAAACTCGCTAAGCCCATGTATTGATAAATATCGCTAGTTGTTGGTAATATGTCCCCTACTCCCTCCACCTTGTTAACACATGGTTTGCTCACATTGACCTGAACTCCTATTGGGGAGATAAGAACCCAACTATTGGAGCAACGAGCATGTTGCCTCGTAGACTAGATCAGCGTTTCTTTTGCTTCAACATCTCGAGGTGGCATTGTATGAAGTACCTCATTCATCACTCAAGTGACGTCCACAACGAAAAACATGTTACAAGAATGCGTTAAACAGACCATAATTTTACAAAAGAACTAGAAAACTGATTTGTGCATAATGCACCATTGTGGTAGAAAGATCAAACCATTAGTTTGAATCCTAAACACGATAGATTATGTTCCAAAATTGAATAACTTTGCTCCTTTTTAAGTTTGGTAGCAAAGTTGTCGCCAGCCCATATGCGATCTCTAAGTAAAGAGCTTTAAAACAAGTAGTATGGATTGGTATTTCTGTAGCACAAACCTAGCTGGCTCGCAAAAGACTGGTCTACTGGAGGCAAGGAACAGTGAAGATACATAGGAGGTGATAGATGGGAGGGCACAAATCTAGTGGAAGGGGTGAGAATTCAGCCTATCAGCGTTCTGCGGGTCAGCTTTGTTTCTGTGTGCTGCGGGTCAGCTGTGTTCCAGGGTGCTGCGGGTCAGCTGTGTTTCTGTGTGCTGCGGTTCCAGGGTGCTGCAGGTCAGCTGTGTTCAAGCGTGCTGCGGGTCTGTTATGTTTCAGGGTGCTGCCTGTCTGCTGTGCTTCATGGGTCTGCAGGGCTGCGGTGTTTGTGTGGTGCGGGTCAGCTGTGTTTTTGTGTGCTGCGGGTATGCTGTGTTTCTGTGTGCTGTGGGTCAGCTGTGTTTCAGCTTGCTGTGGGTCAGCTGTGTTTCAGCGTGCTGTGGGTCAGCTGTGTTTCAGCGTGCTGTGGGTCAGCTGTGTTGCAGCGTGCTGCGGGTTAGGTGTTTTTCAGGGTGCTGCGGGTCAGCTGTGTTCCTGGGTGCTGCGGGTCTGTTGTGTTCCTGGGTGCTGTGGGTCTGCTGTGTTTCTGTGTGCTGTGGGTCAGCTGTGTTTCTGTGTGCTGCGGGTCAGCTGTGTTCCTGGGTGCTGCGGGTCAGCTGTGTTCCTGGGTGCTGCCAGCCCCATGAAGCTGTGCTTTATGGGGCCGCGGGCCTGCTGTGTTTCAGCGTGCTGCGGGTCAGCTGTGTTTCAGCGTGCTGCGGGTCATCTGTGTTTCAGGGTGCTGCGTGTTTCCGGGTGCTGCGGGTCAGGTGTTTTCACCAGTAATATAGCTTGTGCGTTCAATCCAGCAGTCAAATATATGCCATATATTGTCAGTATTAAACCATAATGCCAAGCAAACCAAATTGCTGCTATGGGGTTTATCCTACCTTAATTCCGAATGTACGTTCGGCCCGGATATTAGATGAATATAATCTTGCAGGGTGCATCTGTGCAAAATAAAAGTATTCTAATAGATGTTAATCGGGCAAAACCCAAAATACGGGGCATTTGCCCTATTATTATGTCATGTTTCACCAGTGTTCCGTAGCACACCCGTCAGTAATCTTAAATCATATTATCTTTACTATTTCAAATTCAAAACTGTGCAAGTCATGGCATTAATATCCGAATAATGCTGCGAATGACCGTCTTCCTCTTTGTAGTGTTCTCAATTACTGTAATAAATTCCTAAAAAGTATACATCTTCATTATCCGCTTATTTAAAACTAAGGGAGCAAAAATCTTAACCTTCTCCAACCAACAGCAATGGGCATACCTGTTGACAGGGTGGAGCGTGTAACAGGGAGTACGCCTTACAGCGTAGTGTCTATAATCCACGCCACGATTATAAGGCTGCGATAGAGGAACCCTTTACCCTGCCGGGTATTAAAAATTGTAGCTTGACTGCGCGTCTAATGCGATGTGCTGCCTAGTCATGTGTCATCCAAGAACAGCTGCCATCTTACATGTGCCATCCTGTCTTTATTTTTGTAAATTCCGCGTTGGGTTTGTCTACACTGATTCCCTTGGTTATCATCGTTTATTGCACAGCATGCAAATATTCCCCATCTTGCTACTAAAATATTATTGACTCATGACCAATCAATCCCCCATTGCACTTTAGGGAGACAAAAAAAAAAAAAACACTAATACTTCAATACAATGACAAGTCTCCATCTGGTCTCTTAAAACAGTACCACGCCTTGCAAGATGACACTTCATTTTCGAAGACCTAACAAGTTCCACATGAATTTACGTTATTGTTTAAATCTATTATAGCTCCTTTCCATCTAGGTATAAAGACCATGTTTTAACATTTTGTTCACTTGCACCCTATCAAGTAACAGTGTCAGTGTAAACTATTGTTTGCTTTGTACATCATCCACTGGGTAACCACATATCTTGCGCAGGGTGGTTACATCGTTGTCATAATGGCAGTTGAAATAATCAATGGAACCAATTAGACGAGAAGTGCGGACTCTCCATATAGATCATCACATATGCCAATCATCTCCAAGTCCGCTGTTCATGTATATACCGTTTGTTGCATTCTCCTAGAAAGTAATTACTGTAGCTCATAATCTATGTTGAGGCCTTGTTGTTCTACTGATTTTAGACGCATTATCCGCATGGCTTCTTTGCGTCGCAAGGTAAGTTCCCTGTTACCTCCTCGAGGATCAGCGCCTATATGGTCAATCCCATAAAAGCAAAAGTTCTTAAAGTAGCCTCGTTAAGATGCAAAAAAATGCTGATTGTTTTGGAAAGAGGATGCAATATAATATCCAGAGCTACCGACTTTGGAACTGGGTGCCTGTTGGACCTGGCCCTCTTGGCAGGGTCATCCCTAAACTTTTTGCCCTCCTCCAATACTCTCTCTGACCTGTTTTTGTTGGTTTAATGACTCTGGGCACTTTGCCACTGCTGACCAGTGCCAAAGTGCATATGCTCTCCCTGTGCAAAATGTATATGTGATTGATTTCCATGATTGGTTCATTGGATTTACTATCAGTCCCCAGTAAAGTGCACCAGGAGTGCCAGGGCTTGTGAATGCCAATACTGCTAGTGGGCCTGCAGCGCTGGTTGCGCCACCCAGGGAAGCAGCCTTAAAATGTGTCTAGGATCTGCCATTGCAGAACCTGCGTGCAGTCTGGTACTGTCATGCTGGCTGGGCAAGTGCACACACTTGCCAGCCCCTAAACCTTCCCTTAACTTCATATTAGTCACCCCTATGGTAGGCCTGAGGGCAGGGTGCATTGTAGTGTAAGGTAGGACATGCTCTGATGTGTGTGGCATGTCCTAATAGTGAATTACTGCCAAATTCGTTTTTCACTATTGTAAGGCTACCAGTTCCCTTTAGGCCAGATGGGCTGCTGGAATTATTACACTCTATAATCCCAGCAGGCTCAGGGAACATGGTAGAAATTAATGTTTAGTATGCCTGAGCTCAGAATAATAAAATACTTCTTTTAGTAAAGTTTATTTTAATATCCTGTGTTTGCAAATGCTACTTTTAGAAAGCTAGCATTTGCTTGCCTAACCATTTCAGCCCGTCTCTGCTTGGATGTGTATCTGACTGTCTGGTTTGTGTGAGTGACAGGGCTGGGGGAATGACAGGTGGTGAATGGGAAGATTACACCTTAGTGGGAGGTGGGAGTTTCCCTGGGCTCTGCATCAGGCTGTGCTCTGCCACCACAATGCTGGCTCCGCCCCCCTGGGGAGCGACTGATGACTCAGCCTGCACCTGGCCCAGGAAGGGCGAAGCTTGTCAACAAAGTGCTCCTGGCAGCCCCTGTCCCCACAATGCTGGCTCCGCCCCCCTGGGGGGCGACTGATGTGCCTGCCCTCACACTGAAAGCAGAAGCCAGAAGTACCCCAACAAGTGCTCAGGGGCTGAGAGCAGTTATGCAAAGGCCCCCCTGGCCTGTAAGAACAAAAGAAAATGCTGTATAAAAGTAGGAGCCCTGCTCCTTGTAAATCAGATCCTGTTTGCGCAAAGAAGAAGCTCTGCCTGAAGAGGAGGACCCTGGAAGCTGCATGGAGAAGTACTGCCTCTGACCCCAAGAGACTGGCCTGTGGTGGGTGCCTTGCTGCTGAAGGAGAGCAGGAAAGAAAGACTGAAAGACTTTGCTTTAATTTCAACTTGTGCCAAACTTTCACCAAGATCTCCAAGGGCTTGCTGTGGAACTTGCCCCCTGAACTGCGCCCCAGGAACAGTGGGCGCTACCCCCCCCTGGAAGAGGAACTGCTGCTGAGGATTGTGTCCCTGCATCGCTGCCCCGGAAAGCTGAGTGCGCTTTGCCCCCATCGTGCTCTCTGACAAGCCTGCGCTGCCCCTGTCCTGCCAAGCACCGTGAGCTCCTGCCGCCGAGCCGCAGCTCGCACCGCAAAGGTCAGCGCTGTCTGACCCCAGCACCGTGACTGCCTCCCTGGGCTGAAGCTCCCAACGCAAAGCAGAGGACCCGTCCGGTCCAATCACCACGATCTGCTGGCCCCCGCCCGTGGAAAGTACAGAAAAAACGGACCAGAAGCGTGGGCTCGCCTTCCATGAGAAGACCTGCTGTAAGCGATCATCCAATCTGCTGCCCCCCTCTCCAGGACCCCAGGACTCTGCCCTTGTGAGCCTGTGTCCCCCGGAGCACCGCCCGCCTGGAGGAAAGCAACCCCGTGGCCCCCGCGTCACCCCGCCCTCCAGGACAGCACCGCCCCGCTGGACGACAGCCTAGAGCCGTCCGACCCGAACCGCCAAGGAAAGTCAAGGTACTGTGCCTCACACGCAGCGCACGGCTGCACTCTGAAAAGAACTGGGCGCTTTAAACTTGCCTTTGACTGTCCGCTTTTAAGGTTCACCCAAGAAGTGTGCACATCAAAGTAGCTGAAGTGTGCACGTCATGATATGTACTTGAACGGAGCCTGCAGTGTGCGCCTTGAAGTCCTGACGTCTCGCACTGCCAGCTCTAAGCCTCTGTCTGAGTGATTGGCCCCCGAGCGCCTTGGGTGCAGCATACACCCCTCCTGCCTCTGCCCCCCTCGTGTGAGCATTGAGGCTGGGCGCCCCAGAGGCATAGAGCGCGCTTAGAGCAGTGCGCTGGCAGTGGGATTGCTTGTAGCCTTGTACCAGCCATTCTCAGTGTTCGCGCCGAACGCCGTCTCACGCGAGATGCGTGAGGTTTAGCAGGGCATCTACCGCGAAGCAGCACAAAGCGAACTAGAGCGCTACGAAGCGCATAGAAGGACTAAGGAGCACCATACCTTCAGGAAAGTGGGCAGAAGGCCCTAAATATTGCTATAAAGACCTGTGACATAATCAGAAAGTAACTGGAACCATTTCTTGAAAGTGAAGAGACTGTATTTACAAGGCACTGCTTGAAGAGTATATATGGTCTATTGAAAGTAACTGGAACCCGTGTTAACTGATAAGACTGTATTTACAAGCCTGCTTAAATCTATATATATAAAGATATATTTTTACTAAAATACAGTTTGGTGTCATTGTGTGGTGGGTTGGTGGTTATTGTGTGTGATCCTGCAAATGTTTAACCATATGTACTCCAGAGTTTAGCCTAGACTGCTTGCGCCACACTACCTAGAGGGTGAGCAGGGGTTATTTCTGGGAGTAATCCTTTGCCCTGACTTGGAAGAGAGGGTCCCTGCTTGTCGCCAGTGCTGCACTGCGCCAACCAGAGACCACCAATTCCAACAGTGCCCATTGCTGCTTAGTAACAATCTAAAAGTCCCTGGTGGTAAAGAGAGCGTGTACAAAATCCCTGATCAAGTCTTCAATTAAGTCAATCTGATAAGCACCATCTCTAGTTCTATTATTGCTTTTTCTGTGCTGGTGGGGATGGAGAGGAATTCAGCCAACCCTAAAGAACACCTCCCCATAGACCAATATAACCCCTCAGTAATAGAAAACCCTCTGCTGACGCCATCAAAGGCTTCCGGAAATTTACCACAAATGCTGTGTTTACAGGTAAGCATGAATCTAACCCCCTACATGCAACATATGTTACTGTATTGAAGGGGGGAGGGGAGAAATCGAACTAAGGAAACCTTTAAAGCCTTTACATGTTGACTCATTTAACAAAAGTAATTCCAAATCTAGCCAAAAAAAAAGAAGGAAAGTTGCCATTGGGTATACACCTTTTAAAAGTTACAAATGCGCACACCTACAAATTGTTTTTCTTTATATATATATATATATATATATATATATATATATATAACAGAGTCCTACTGTAGTGTATAACAAAATTACACTGCAGCTCAAATATACTTACTAAACACCCATTAGGTGAACAGAAAGTGCATTCAATGCATTTTCAGGAAGCTTTTTACATTAAAGTTAATTAGCACTACGTAGTGAACTCCCATCGAACGCGCTTTCTGTTCACTCAAAGGAACTTTAGCAAAGATTCCTGAAATGCTAATGAACTTTAATGTAAACACATACTGCGTAAAATTGTATTGGACGCAAATCGATGAAGCGAGCCATTCATCTCCGAACCTATCCTTCACTCATCCATTCCTCCATCCACCCTTTCACTTATCCATCCAACCATTCACACTTTTTCTCCATCCTTTCCCACATCCATCCGTTTATCCTTTCTCTTATCCATCAATCACAGGCTTGTAAAGCCCGACTACTCACCCGTAAGGGTCTCAAGGTGCTGGGGGGGGGTGGGGTAGGGAAAGAGCTGCGTGTCCGTCGAGGCGCTGTGGTTCAGCCGAAGAGCCAGGTCTAGAGGTCCTTCCTGAATTGAGGCAGAGCCGGTGAGTGCCTAAGTTGGAGAGGCAGAGTGTTCCTGGGCTTCACTGCGAGGTAGGAGAAGGATCTTCCTCTGGCTGTGGTCTTGCAGATATATGGGACGGTAGCCAGGGACAGTTGGGCGGAGCGCAGGTCTCTGGTGGGTGCGTGGAATGCGAGGCGGTGGCTGAGGTATGCAGGTCCTGTGTTGCATATGTGAGGAGCTTGAAGGGGATTCTTTTGTAGACTGGAGCCAGTGGGGGTGTCTGAGGTGGCTGGTGATGTGGCTGCGGTGGGGGATGTTGAGGAGGAGTCTGGCGGAGGAGTTCTGCAGAAGAGTTTCTTAGTGATGCCGGAGTACAGTGTATTGCAGTAGTCAATTCTGTTGCTGACGAGTGCTTAGGTGACTGTCTTTCTGGATGTGGTGGGGATCTACCTGAAGATCTTTCGGAGGTGGGGAAATGTGTGGAAGCAGGAGGATGAGAAGGCATAGATCTGGCGGCTCATAGTGAGCGAGGAGTCCTGGGTGATGCAGAGGTTCTGCGCGTTGTCTGTTGTTGTGGGTGTGGGGCAAGTTCGAGGTGCTGAGGGCCAACATGAATCGTCCAGGCGGAGGGGGTGGAGACCATGATGAGGACTTCTTGGAGTTCAGCTTGAGGCCACTGTTCTTCATCCAGCCGTGAAAGTTGTTCTTGGCGACTGTTGGTTCGTTGACGAGGGAGAGAATCAGCTGGGTGTTGTCGGCGTGGGAGATGATGTGGAGTCTCTGTCTACTGAGGTTGGCTGCGAGCGGACCATCCATCCATTTACACTTTCATTCATCCATCTATCCCTCCACCCATCCTTTCTCTTGTGCATCCATTCTTGCCCTCATTCACCTGTACACCCATCCTTTCACTCACTCCTTTGTCCATCCACCCTTTCACTCAGCCATTCATCCCTTCACTCTTATAAATAATAATAATCCACATTTGTAAAGCGCACAATCACCCGTAAGAGTCTCTAGGCGCTGGGGGCCGTCGGGAAGATTAAGCGAGCTATTGCCCAGAGTCACATGGTGCTGGGCTGACCTGCCGCCGGAGCCGGGGATCGAACCGTGATCCCCAGATTCCGGAGTCAGTCGCCCTGGCCGCGGCGCCACACCTCTTCCACATCCGTCCACTCACCAGTTCGCTCAGCCATCCATTTCCGCTTTCACTCATCCAGCCTTACGTCCACCATTGTAGCCAATCCACCCATCACCCATGCATCCAGCCATGCATCCACCCATCACCCATGCATCCACCCATCACCCATGCATCCAGCCATGCATCCACCCATCACCCATGCATCCAGCCATCACCCATGCATCCAGCCATCAGTCATCCATCCAGCCATGCATCCACCCATCACCCATGCATCCACCCATCACCCATGCATCCACCCATCACCCATGCATCCAGCCATGCATCCACCCATCACCCATGCATCCAGCCATCACCCATGCATCCAGCCATCAGTCATCCATCCAGCCATGCATCCACCCATCACCCATGCATCCAGCCATCAGCTATGCATTCATCCATCCACCCATGCATCCACCCATGCATCCACCCATGCATCCACCCATCACCCATGCATCCATTGGGGGGGTTCACAGTCCTGCATCACTCACGGTGCCTGCAGGTGGCGCTCTTGTTCCCGTTTGTTGCTCTTTCAAGCGCCTCGAGCTGGCCCCGGGCTTCTGGGCGCTTCACAGGAGCCCCGGTTTCATTACAAAGGTCAGGGGCCTCGTAGGCACGTGGGGGGGGGGTCTTGATCTGCCCGGGAGCATTGAGAGCCCCCCGGGGGCGCCTGCACCGACTCGCTGCGTCACCTACCAGCCACGGGTCGAGGCTCCACCGTTCAAGGCTCCCACCGCGCGTCTCTTCCGGGTCCACCCTGCAGGGCCGCGTGACTCCTCTCTGCGGGCTCCGATTGGCTAACAGCCTGCCTCTGATAAGCAGCGCGGGCTCGGATTGGCTAACAGCCTGCCACTGATAAGCAGCGCGGGCTCGGATTGGCTGGCAGCCTGCCACTGATAAGCAGCGCGGGCTCGGATTGGCTGTCATCGTGCTGACTGGCGGTGGCTGTTTATGACAAGCAGTGTGGGTTTCCCGATTAGCAGCAGCCTGCTGGCTCCCATTGGTTGCTGCTCAAAGCAGCGTGAGTTTGGATTGGCTGTCAGCGTGCAGCTTCGGATTGGTCACTGCTCATACGCTCGGTCCTCTCTGTGGACAGTCTCGTTCTCTCTCATAGCTGCCAGGTGCTCACGCTGAATGCGTGACATTTTAAAGTTTAGTTTATTTGAGTGACATTCGACAGTCAAATGTGTGACACTTGGAGTGACACTTTCTCCCAAACAGTGAAGTCCATGGAAGAGATAAGCATAAAGAAGCAGGGAGCAGTTGTGTAAAATATCATGAAACTGCTTCAACCCTCTTTTTTATTTTTTTTATTTCTCTTTTCAGTCTGTAAATATGTGATATATTCTTGTGCAAGCCGAATCGCTGGTAAAATGGAATCCTGAGAAAATCTACTATTTGTATATATATGTATATAGAGATAACTCTAACCTCTAGTATATGTAGTTGACCTTTGTACTCACTACCATTCCTATGTGATTCTTGGAGTTTATCCATTTGTATCTCTTCATTAAGTGACTTTACAACTTGTACATTTGCAATTTTTTTTCCTGTCTGTATCTTTTATGTAACTCATGTAATCCTAAGCCCTTATGTATCGCAACTGGTTCTTCTGTAAAGCGCTTTGACACCTTCGGGTAATGTTCGCGCTATAGAAAATCGCATTAAATAGAATAAAAAAATAAAATAAAACATGTCATCAAGCCTTGGTCAGGAAGTGGGTGGCTCATCAGAGCTCCCAAGGCACTGCCTGGGCAGGGTGAGGGTGAAATCACAGCCACATTGGTGCCTGGCTTTTGCAGCATCCATCATTGCAAGACTACCAGACCACATACACTGCTGGTTACATGTCACCTTATATAGAAAATGCACACTTATTTCTGGTTTCTACCAGATGATCTTTTCCAATGACCATATGTCCCCTCGTACAAAGAATACTACAGATTATTGAGTTGCAATTCTCAACAAAACAACTAATTTACACATCTCCATTTGTGCCATGAATTTACTGAACACAATGAACCATGAGCGGCGAGCCCTGAATCAATTGAGCTCATTTCTTTCATGACATTTTCTGACAGGGTCAAAAGTATGACCAGTGTTTAATTCTAATCCTAGACACTTGCTAGTTTATTTTAGTCTTTATAATTATTTAAACTTGTAAGTTGTAAATCGCTGTAGAATGGAAGATGCAAAATGCATAAAAACACGTTGGCACAGAATTTCATGTGGGCGCTAAACAGAGTTTTTATTTATTTATTAAATGCATTTTTATATAGCGCGGACTTTACCCAAAGGTGTCAGAGCGCTTCACAATAGAACCATGTATGTTACATGAGGAGAATTTTACATATTTACACATTACAGACACAAATGAGGAAGAACAAAAATAAAACACAGGCCCTTTGGTGCCTGGCTTTGCAGCATCCACCATTGCAAGACATGTAACTAGCAGTGTCTGTGGTCTGGACCTTATATATCAAATGCACACTTATTTCTGGTTTCTACCAGATGATCATTTCCAATGAGCATATGTCCCCTCGTACAAAGAATACTATAGATTATTTGAGTTACAATTCTCAACAAAACGACTCATTTACACATCTCCATTTGTGCCATGAATTTACTGAACACAATGAACCACGAGCTGCGAGCCCTGAATCAATTGAGCTCATTTCTTTCTTGAATTTTCTGACAGGGTCAAAAGTATGGCCACTGTATAATTCTAATCATATACACTTGCTAGTTTGTTTTAGTCTTTATAATTATTTAAACTTGTAAATTGTAAATCGCTGTAGAATGGAAGATGCAAAATGCATACAAACACGTTGGCACAGAATTTCCTGTGGGAACTAAACAGAGTTTTTATTTATTTATTTTCATTTATTTAATGCATTTTTATATAGCGCGGACTTTACCCAAAGGTGTCAAAGGGCTTCACAATAGAACTAAGGGCCAGATGTAGCTCGCCAAATACCGGTCGGTAACGGCCGATTTCGGCCGTTACCGACCGGTATTTGGGATTTGTCATGTAGGGAGCCATTGATTTACAGAATCGGTAATTTTACCGATTCGGTAAATATACAGAGTCGGTAAAATACGGAATCGGTAAATTTACCGATTCTGTAAATCAATATGTAGGTGGCACTGTAATCAGTGCCACAGGCCCTTACCGATTCGTTATTTACCATGTAATACTATTCCATGGTAAATAACGAATTCCTGTGTACAAGCACATCTGTGCATGTACACCTGTGCCATGTGGCACACAGACATGCCCTAAGGGCATGTCTGTGTGTCACATGGCACACAAGCCAGAAACAGGGGTGCAACCGGGTGTCAAAGTGACACCCTGTCCCCCTTGTAAATTCGGTATTTTTACCGATTCGGTATTTGCTATTGAATCCTATGGGCTTCAAGGCCCATAGGAATCAATGACAAATACTGATTCTGTAATTACAGAATCGGTAAATACCGAATCATACCGATTCGGTATTTGTTACCGAATTTCTACCTACATTTGAATTACCTATACATGAATACCGAATCGGTAAAATTCGGTATTTATGAATCGGTAATTCACATTTAGCTACATCTAGGCCTAAGTATGTTACAAGAGGAGAATTTTACATCTTTACACTTTACAGACACAAACGAGGAAGAACAAAAAGTAAAATAAAACAATAGATGGCAGTCACACAAAAAACACGTGAGGATGAAGATGGTACAGGCATAGATTACAAACGTACAATATTGAGAGGGCTTCCTTGAGGGACATGGAAATGAATTTATTAGTTCTGAAGCCTCTGGGGCTATTCTGAGGCCTCTGATGCCTCTGGGGCTATTCTGAAGCCTCTGAAGCCTCTGGGGCTATTCTGAAGCCTCTGATGCCCCTGGGGCTATTCTGAAGCCTCTGATGCCCTGGGGCTATTCTGAAGCCTCTGATGCCTCTGGGGCTATTCTGATGCCTCTGGGGCTATTCTGAAGCCTCTGATGCCCCTGGGGCTATTCTGATGCCTCTGGGACTATTCTGAAGACTCTGATGCCCCTGGGGCTATTCTGAAGCCTCTGATGCCTCTGGGGCTATTCTGAAGCCTCTGATGCCTCTGGGGCTATTCTGATGCCTCTGGGGCTATTCTGAAGACTCTGATGCCCCTGGGGCTATTCTGAAGCCTCTGATGCCTCTGGGGCTATTCTGAAGCCTCTGATGCCTCTGGGGCTATTCTGAAGCCTCTGATGCCTCTGGGGCTATTCTGAAGCCTCCGATGCCTCGGGGGCTATTCTGATGCCCCTGGGGCTATTCTGAAGCCTCTGATGCCTCTGGGGCTATTCTGAAGCCTCTGATGCCTCTGGGGCTATTCCGATGCCTCTGGGGCTATTCCGATGCCTCGGGGGCTATTCTGATGCCTCTTGGGCTATTCTGAGGCCTCTGATCCCCTGGGGCTATTCTGAAGCCTCAGATGCCTCTGGGGAAGTCTGTAGAAGTCATTAACAAATAAATAACAAAGCCTCACAAGAGAGTCCTCACGGTCCAATCAGCAGCGACCAATCCGAGCCAGCATGCTGACAGGCAATCCGAAGCAAGGTTGCCTATCAGGAGAAACCAATGGAAGTCAGCAGGCTGTCAGCCAATCCGTATCTGCAGAGTGGAGTAACTCCTCCAGGCTTTAACCAGGAGCCCCAGACACAAGTGACAGCCATGGACAGTGAGAGCCTGGGACAGTGAGAGCCATGGACAGTGAGAGCCAGGGACAGTGAGAGCCTGGGACATTGAGAGCCTGGGACATTGAGAGCCTCGGACAGTGAGAGCCTGGGACATTGAGAGCCTCGGACAGTGAGAGCCTGGGACAGTGAGAGCCATGGACAGTGAGAGCCTGGGACAGTGAGAGCCATGGACAGTGAGAGCCAGGGACAGTGAGAGCCATGGACAGTGAGAGCCAGGGACAGTGAGAGCCTGGGACATTGAGAGCCTGGGACATTGAGAGCCTCGGACAGTGAGAGCCTGGGACATTGAGAGCCTCGGACAGTGAGAGCCTGGGACAGTGAGAGCCTGGGACAGTGAGAGCCTCAGACAGTGAGAGCCATGGACAGTGAGAGCCATGGACAGTGAGAGCCATGGACAGTGAGAGCCTGGGACAGTGAGAGCCTGGGACAGTGAGAGCCTCGGACAGTGAGAGCCTCGGACAGTGGGAGCCTCGAACAGTGAGAGCCTCGGACAGTGAGAGCCTCAGACAGTGAGAGCCTCGGACAGTGAGAGCCATGGACAGTGAGAGCCTGGGACAGTGAGAGCCATGGACAGTGAGAGCCATGGACAGTGAGAGCCATGGACAGTGAGAGCCTGGGACAGTGAGAGCCTGGGACAGTGAGAGCCTCGGACAGTGAGAGCCTGGGACAGTGGGAGCCTCGAACAGTGAGAGCCTCGGACAGTGAGAGCCTCGGACAGTGAGAGCCTCGGACAGTGAGAGCCATGGACAGTGAGAGCCTGGGACAGTGAGAGCCTGGGACAGTGAGAGCCTGGGACAGTGAGAGCCTGGGACAGTGAGAGCCTCGAACAGTGAGAACCTCGGACAGTGAGAGCCTCGGACAGTGAGAGCCTCGGACAGTGAGAGCCGTGGACAGTGAGAGCCGTGGACAGAGAGAGCCTCGGACAGTGAGAGCCGTGGACAGTGAGAGTCTCGAACAGTGATAGCCTCGGACACTATTGAGAGCCTCAGACAGTGAGAGCCTCGGACACTATTGAGAGCCTGGGACAGTGAGAGCCTCGGACAGTGAGAGCCTGGGACAGTGAGAGCCATGGACAGTGAGAGCCATGGACAGTGAGAGCCATGGACAGTGAGAGGCATGGACAGTGAGAGCCTCAGACAGTGAGAGCCATGGACAGTGAGAGCCATGGACAGTGAGAGCCTCAGACAGTGAGAGCCATGGACAGTGAAAGCCATGGACAGTGAGAGCCATGGACAGTGAGAGCCTCAGACAGTGAGAGCCATGGACAGTGAGAGCCGTGGACAGTGAGAGCCTCGGACAGTGGGAGCCTCGGACAGTGAGAGCCTCGGACAGTGAGAGCCTGGGACAGTGAGAGCCTCGGACAGTGAGAGCCTGGGACAGTGAGAGCCTCGGACAGTGAGAGCCTCGGACAGTGAGAGCCTGGGACAGTGAGAGCCTCGGACAGTGAGAGCCTGGGACAGTGAGAGCCATGGACAGTGAGAGCCTGGGACAGTGAGAGGCTCGGACAGTGAGAGCCTGGGACAGTGAGAGTCTTGAACAGTGAGAGCCTCGGACAGTGACAGCCTGGGACAGTGAGAGCCTGGGACAGTGAGAGCCTGGGACAGTGAGAGCCTCGGACACTATTGAGAGCCTCGGACAGTGAGAGCCTCAGACACTATTGAGAGCCTCGGACAGTGACAGCCTGGGACAGTGAGAACCTAGGACAGTGAGAGCCATGGACAGTGAGAGCCATGGACAGTGAGAGCCATGGACAGTGAGAGCCTCAGACAGTGAGAGCCATGGACAGTGACAGCCATGGGCAGTGAGAGCCTCGGACAGTGAGAGCCTCGGACAGTGAGAGCCTCGGACAGTGGGAGGCTGGGACAGTGAGAGCCATGGACAGTGAGAGCCATGGACAGTGAGAGCCTCAGACAGTGAGAGCCATGGACAGTGAGAGCCTCGGACAGTGAGAGCCATGGACAGTGAGAGCCATGGACAGTGAGAGCCTGGGACAGTGAGAGCCTGAGACAGTGAGAGCCTCAGACAGTGAGAGCCTGGGACAGTGAGAGCCTCGGACAGTGAGAGCCTGGGACAGTGGGAGCCTCGGACAGTGAGAGCCTTGAACAGTGAGAGCCATGGACAGTGAGAGCCTGGGACAGTGAGAGCCATGGACAGTGAGAGCCATGGACAGTGAGAGCCTCAGACAGTGAGAGCCATGGACAGTGAGAGCCTCGGACAGTGAGAGCCATGGACAGTGAGAGCCATGGACAGTGAGAGCCTGGGACAGTGAGAGTCTGGGACAGTGAGAGCCTCGGACAGTGAGAGCCTGGGACAGTGAGAGCCATGGACAGTGAGAGCCTAGGACAGTGAGAGCCTCGGACAGTGAGAGCCTCGGACAGTGGGAGCCTCGGACAGTGAGAGCAATGGACAGTGAGAGCCTCGGACAGTGAGAGCCTCGGACAGTGGGAGCCTCAGACAGTGAGAGCCATGGACAGTGAGAGCCTCGGACACTATTGAGAGCCTCGGGCAGTGAGAGCCTCGGACAGTGAGAGCCTCAGACAGTGAGAGCCATGGACAGTGAGAGCCTCGGACACTATTGAGAGCCTCGGGCAGTGAGAGCCTCGGACAGTGGGAGCCTCAGACAGTGAGAGCCATGGACAGTGAGAGCCTCGGACACTATTGAGAGCCTCGGGCAGTGAGAGCCTCGGACAGTGAGAGCCTTGGACAGTGAGAGCCTCGGACAGTGAGAGCCTCGGACAGTGAGAGCCTCGGACAGTGAGAGCCTTGGACAGTGAGAGCCTCGGACAGTGAGAGCCTGGGACAGTGAGAGCCTCGGACAGTGAGAGCCTCGGACAGTGGGAGCCTGGGACAGTGAGAGTCTCGAACAGTGAGAGCCTCGGACAGTCACAGTCTGGGACAGTGGGAGCCTGGGACAGTGAGAGCCTGGGACAGTGACAGCCTGGGACAGTGAGAACCTAGGACAGTGAGAGCCTGGGACAGTGAGAGCTTTGAACAGTGGGAGCCTCGGACAGTGAGAGCCTGGGACAGTGGGAGCCTCAGACAGTGAGAGCCTCGGACACTGGTGAGAGCCTCCGACATTATTGAGAGCCTCTGACAGTGAGAGCCTGGGACAGTGAGAGCCTCGGACACTATTGAGAGCCTCGGACAGTGAGAGCCTGGGACAGTGAGAGCCTGGGACAGTGAGAGCCTCGGACAGTGAGAGCCTGGGACAGCTGGAGCCTCAGACAGTGAGAGCCTCGGAGACTGGTGAGAGCCTCCGACATTATTGAGAGCCTCGGACAGTGAGAGCCTCAGAGAGTGAGAGCCATGGACAGTGAGAGCCATGGACAGTGAGAGCCTGGGACAGTGAGAGCCATGGACAGTGAGAGGCATGGACAGTGAGAGCCATGGACAGTGAGAGCCTGGGACAGTGAGAGCCTGGGACAGTGAGAGCCTGGGACAGTGAGAGCCTGGGACAGTGAGAGCCTCGAACAGTGAGAACCTCGGACAGTGAGAGCCGTGGACAGAGAGAGCCTCGGACAGTGAGAGCCGTGGACAGTGAGAGTCTCGAACAGTGAGAGCCTCGGACACTATTGAGAGCCTCAGACAGTGAGAGCCTCGGACACTATTGAGAGCCTGGGACAGTGAGAGCCTCGGACAGTGAGAGCCTGGGACAGTGAGAGCCATTGACAGTGAGAGCCTGGGACAGTGAGAGCCATGGACAGTGAGAGGCATGGACAGTGAGAGCCTCAGACAGTGAGAGCCATGGACAGTGAGAGCCATGGACAGTGAGAGCCTCAGACAGTGAGAGCCATGGACAGTGAAAGCCATGGACAGTGAGAGCCATGGACAGTGAGAGCCTCAGACAGTGAGAGCCATGGACAGTGAGAGCCGTGGACAGTGAGAGCCTCGGACAGTGGGAGCCTCGGACAGTGAGAGCCTCGGACAGTGAGAGCCTGGGACAGTGAGAGCCTCGGACAGTGAGAGCCTGGGACAGTGAGAGCCTCGGACAGTGAGAGCCTCGGACAGTGAGAGCCTGGGACAGTGAGAGCCTGGGACAGTGAGAGCCTGGGACAGTGAGAGCCATGGACAGTGAGAGCCTGGGACAGTGAGAGCCTCGGACAGTGAGAGCCTGGGACAGTGAGAGTCTTGAACAGTGAGAGCCTCGGACAGTGACAGCCTGGGACAGTGAGAGCCTGGGACAGTGAGAGCCTGGGACAGTGAGAGCCTCGGACACTATTGAGAGCCTCGGACAGTGAGAGCCTCAGACACTATTGAGAGCCTCGGACAGTGACAGCCTGGGACAGTGAGAACCTAGGACAGTGAGAGCCATGGACAGTGAGAGCCATGGACAGTGAGAGCCATGGACAGTGAGAGCCTCAGACAGTGAGAGCCATGGACAGTGACAGCCATGGGCAGTGAGAGCCTCGGACAGTGAGAGCCTCGGACAGTGAGAGCCTCGGACAGTGGGAGACTGGGACAGTGAGAGCCATGGACAGTGAGAGCCATGGACAGTGAGAGCCTCAGACAGTGAGAGCCATGGACAGTGAGAGCCTCGGACAGTGAGAGCCATGGACAGTGAGAGCCATGGACAGTGAGAGCCTGGGACAGTGAGAGCCTGGGACAGTGAGAGCCTCAGACAGTGAGAGCCTGGGACAGTGAGAGCCTCGGACAGTGAGAGCCTGGGACAGTGGGAGCCTCGGACAGTGAGAGCCTTGAACAGTGAGAGCCATGGACAGTGAGAGCCTGGGACAGTGAGAGCCATGGACAGTGAGAGCCATGGACAGTGAGAGCCTCAGACAGTGAGAGCCATGGACAGTGAGAGCCTCGGACAGTGAGAGCCATGGACAGTGAGAGCCATGGACAGTGAGAGCCTGGGACAGTGAGAGTCTGGGACAGTGAGAGCCTCGGACAGTGAGAGCCTGGGACAGTGAGAGCCATGGACAGTGAGAGCCTAGGACAGTGAGAGCCTCGGACAGTGAGAGCCTCGGACAGTGGGAGCCTCAGACAGTGAGAGCAATGGACAGTGAGAGCCTCGGACAGTGAGAGCCTCGGACAGTGGGAGCCTCAGACAGTGAGAGCCATGGACAGTGAGAGCCTCGGACACTATTGAGAGCCTCGGGCAGTGAGAGCCTCGGACAGTGAGAGCCTTGGACAGTGAGAGCCTCGGACAGTGAGAGCCTCGGACAGTGAGAGCCTTGGACAGTGAGAGCCTCGGACAGTGAGAGCCTGGGACAGTGAGAGCCTCGGACAGTGAGAGCCTCGGACAGTGGGAGCCTGGGACAGTGAGAGTCTCGAACAGTGAGAGCCTCGGACAGTCACAGCCTGGGACAGTGGGAGCCTGGGACAGTGAGAGCCTGGGACAGTGACAGCCTGGGACAGTGAGAACCTAGGACAGTGAGAGCCTGGGACAGTGAGAGCTTTGAACAGTGGGAGCCTCGGACAGTGAGAGCCTGGGACAGTGGGAGCCTCAGACAGTGAGAGCCTCGGACACTGGTGAGAGCCTCCGACATTATTGAGAGCCTCTGACAGTGAGAGCCTGGGACAGTGAGAGCCTCGGACACTATTGAGAGCCTCGGACAGTGAGAGCCTGGGACAGTGAGAGCCTGGGACAGTGAGAGCCTCGGACAGTGAGAGCCTGGGACAGCTGGAGCCTCAGACAGTGAGAGCCTCGGAGACTGGTGAGAGCCTCCGACATTATTGAGAGCCTCTGACAGTGAGAGCCTCAGACAGTGAGAGCCATGGACAGTGAGAGCCTCGGATAGTCAGAGCCTCGGACAGTGAGAGCCTCGGACAGTGGGAGGCATGGACAGTGAGAGCCATGGACAGTGAGAGCCATGGACAGTGAGAGCCTCAGACAGTGAGAGCCATGGACAGTGAGAGCCTCAGACAGTAAGAGCCATGGACATTGAGAGCCATGGACAGTGAGAGCCTGGGACAGTGAGAGCCTGGGACAGTGAGAGCCTCGGACAGTGAGAGCCTGGGACAGTGGGAGCCTCGGACAGTGAGAGCCTGGGACAGTGACAGCCTGGGACAGTGAGAACCTAGGACAGTGAGAGCCTGGGACAGTGAGAGCCTCGAACAGTGAGAGCCTGGGACAGTGGGAGCCTCGGACAGCGAGAGCCTGGGACAGTGGGAGCCTCAGACAGTGAGAGCCTCGGACACTGGTGAGAGCCTCCGACATTATTGAGAGCCTCTGACAGTGAGAGCCTGGGACAGTGAGAGCCTCCGACATTATTGAGAGCCTCTGACAGTGAGAGCCTGGGACAGTGAGAGCCTCGGACACTATTGAGAGCCTCGGACAGTGAGAGCCTGGGACAGTGAGAGCCTGGGACAGTGAGAGCCTGGGACCGTGAGAGCCTCGGACAGTGAGAGCCTGGGACAGTGAGAGCCTCGGACAGTGAGAGCCTCGGACACTTGTGAGAGCCTCCGACATTATTGAGAGCCTCGGACAGTGAGAGCCTCGGACAGTGAGAGCCATGGACAGTGAGAGCCTCGGATAGTGAGAGCCTCGGACAGTGAGAGCCTCGGACAGTGGGAGGCTGGGACAGTGAGAGCCATGGACAGTGAGAGCCATGGACAGTGAGAGCCTCAGACAGTGAGAGCCTCGGACAGTGAGAGCCATGGACAGTGAGAGCCATGGACAGTGAGAGCCTGGGAAAGTGAGAGCCTGGGACAGTGAGAGCCTCAGACACTATTGAGAGCCTCGGACAGTGAGAGCCTCGAACAGTGAGAGCCATGGACAGTGAGAGCCATGGACAGTGAGAGCCTCAGACAGTCAGAGCCATGGACAGTGAGAGCCATGGACAGTGAGAGCCATGGACAGTGAGAGCCATGGACAGTGAGAGCCATGGACAGTGAGAGCCTGGGACAGTGAGAGCCTCGGACAGTGAGAGCCTGGGACAGTGAGAGTCTCGAACTGTGAGAGCCTCGGACACTATTGAGAGCCTCGGACAGTGAGAGCCTCGGACACTATTGAGAGCCTCGGGCAGTGAGAGCCTCGGACAGTGAGAGCCTTGGACAGTGAGAGCCTCGGACAGTGAGAGCCTGGGACAGTGAGAGCCTCGGACAGTGAGAGCCTGGGACAGTGGGAGCCTGGGACAGTGAGAGTCTCGAACAGTGAGAGCCTCGGACAGTGACAGCCTGGGACAGTGAGAACCTAGGACAGTGAGAGCCTGGGACAGTGAGAGCCTCGAACAGTGAGAGCCTGGGACAGTGGGAGCCTCGGACAGTGAGAGCCTGGGACAGTGGGAGCCTCAGACAGTGAGAGCCTCGGACACTGGTGAGAGCCTCCGACATTATTGAGAGCCTCTGACAGTGAGAGCCTGGGACAGTGAGAGCCTCGGACACTATTGAGAGCCTCAGACAGTGAGAGCCTCGGACAGTGAGAGCCTCGGACACTATTGAGAGCCTCGGACAGTGAGAGCCTGGGACAGTGAGAGCCTGGGACAATGAGAGCCTCGGACAGTGAGAGCCTGGGACAGTGAGAGCCTCAGACACTATTGAGAGCCTCGGACAGTGAGAGCCTCGGACAGTGAGAGCCTCGGACAGTGAGAGCCTGGGACAGTGAGAGCCTCGGACACTATTGAGAGCCTCGGACAGTGAGAGCCTCGGACAGTGAGAGCCTCGGACAGTGGGAGCCTCGGACACTGGTGAGAGCCTTGGACAGTGGGGGGTGCCTCGGACAGTGAGCCTCGGACAGTGAGCACCTGGGACAGTGGGGGGTGCTTCGGACAGTGAGCCTCGGACACTGGTGAGAGCCTTGGACAGTGGGAGGTGCCTCGGACAGTGAGCCTCGGACAGTGAGCACCTGGGACAGTGGGGGGTGCCTCGGACAGTGAGCCTCGGACAGTGAGCACCTGGGACAGTGGGGGGTGCCTCGGACAGTGAGCCTCGGACAGTGAGAGCCTCGGACAGTGGGAGCCTCGGTCAGTGAGAGCCTGGGACAGAGGTGGGAGCCTGGGGCAGTGAGAGCCTGGGGCAGTGAGAGCCTGGGACAGTGGGAGCCTCGGACAGTTAGAGCCTGGGACAGTGAGAGCCTCGAACAGTGAGAGCCTGGGACAGTGGGAGCCTCGGACAGTGAGAGCCTGGGACAGTGACAGCCTGGGACAGTGAGAACCTAGGACAGTGAGAGCCTGGGACAGTGAGAGCCTCGAACAGTGAGAGCCTGGGACAGTGGGAGCCTCGGACAGTGAGAGCCTGGGACAGTGGGAGCCTCAGACAGTGAGAGCCTCGGACACTGGTGAGAGCCTCCGACATTATTGAGAGCCTCTGACAGTGAGAGCCTGGGACAGTGAGAGCCTCGGACACTATTGAGAGCCTCAGACAGTGAGAGCCTCGGACAGTGAGAGCCTCGGACACTATTGAGAGCCTCGGACAGTGAGAGCCTGGGACAGTGAGAGCCTGGGACAGTGAGAGCCTCGGACAGTGAGAGCCTGGGACAGTGAGAGCCTCAGACACTATTGAGAGCCTCGGACAGTGAGAGCCTCGGACAGTGAGAGCCTCGGACAGTGAGAGCCTGGGACAGTGAGAGCCTCGGACACTATTGAGAGCCTCGGACAGTGAGAGCCTCGGACAGTGAGAGCCTCGGACAGTGGGAGCCTCGGACACTGGTGAGAGCCTTGGACAGTGGGGGGTGCCTCGGACAGTGAGCCTCGGACAGTGAGCACCTGGGACAGTGGGGGGTGCTTCGGACAGTGAGCCTCGGACACTGGTGAGAGCCTTGGACAGTGGGGGGTGCCTCGGACAGTGAGCCTCGGACAGTGAATACCTGGGACAGTGGGGGTGCCTCGGACAGTGAGCCTCGGACAGTGAGCGCCTGGGACAGTGGGGGCCTCGGTCAGTGAGAGCCTGGGATAGAGGTGGGAGCCTCGGACAGTGAGAGCCTGGGGCAGTGAGAGCCTGGGACAGTGGGAGCTTCGGACAGTGAGAGCCTGGGACAGACTTGGGAGCCTCGGACAGTGACAGCCTGGGACAGTGAGAGCCTGGGACAGTGAAAGCCTCGGACAGTGAGAGCCTCGGACAGTGACAGCCTCGGACAGTGACAGCCTCGGACAGTGAGAGCCTCGGACAGTGAGAGCCTCGGACAGTGAGAGCCTGGGACAGTGAGAGCCTGGGACAGAGGTGGGAGCCTGGGACGGTGACAGCCTGGGACAGTGAGAGCCTGGGACAGTGAGAGCCTCGGACAGTGAGAGCCTCGGACAGTGACAGCCTGGGACAGTGACAGCCTGGGACAGTGAGAGCCTGGGAAAGTGAGAGCCTGCGACAGTGAGAGCCTGGGACACTGAGAGCCTCAGACAGTGAGAGCCTCGGACAGTGAGCGCCTGGGACAGTGAGAGCCTGGGGCAGTGGAAGCCTGGGACAGTGAGAGCCTGGGACAGTGAGAGCCTCGGACAGTGAGAGCCGTGGACAGTGAGAGCCTCAAACAGTGAGAGCCTCGAACAGTGAGAGCCTCGGACAGTGAGAGCCATGGACAGTGAGAGCCTCGGACAGTGAGTGCCGTGGACAGTGAGAGCCGTGGACAGAGAGAGCCTCAGACAGTGAGAGCCGTGGACAGTGAGAGCCTTGAACAGTGAGAGCCTCGGACAGTGAGAGCCTCGGACAGTGAGAGGCTGGGACACTGGGAGGCTGGGACAGTGGGAGCCTGGGACAGTGAGAGCCTGGGACAGTGAGAGCCTCGGACAGTGGGAGCCTCGGACAGTGAGAGCCATGGAGAGTGAGAGCCTCGGATAGTGAGAGCCTCGGACAGTGAAAGCCTCGGACAGTGGGAGGCTGGGACAGTGACAGCCATGGGCAGTGAGAGCCTCGGACAGTGAGAGCCTGGGACAGTGGGAGCCTCGGACAGTGGGAGGCTGGGACAGTGGGAGCCTCGGACAGTGAGAGCCATGGACAGTGAGAGCCTCGGATAGTGGGAGGCTGGGACAGTGAGAGCCTCGGACAGTGGGAGCCTCGGACAGTGAGAGCCATGGACAGTGACAGCCATGGGCAGTTAGAGCCTCGGACAGTGAGAGCCTGGGACAGTGGGAGCCTCGGACAGTGGGAGGCTGGGACAGTGGGAGCCATGGACAGTGAGAGCCTCGGATAGTGGGAGGCTGGGACAGTGAGAGCCTCGGACAGTGGGAGCCTCGGACAGTGAGAGCCATGGACAGTGAGAGCCTCGGACAGTGAGAGCCTCGGACAGTGAGTGCCTCGGACAGTGAGAGCCTGGGACATTGAGAGCCTCAGACAGTGAGAGCCATGGACAGTGAGAGCCTCGGACAGTGAGAGCCTCGGACAGTGAGAGCCTCGGACAGTGAGACCCTGGGACAGTGAGAGCCTGGGACAGTGAGACCCTGGGACAGTGAGACCCTGGGACAGTGAGAGCCTCGGACAGTGAGAGCCTCGGACAGTGGGAGCCTCGGACAGTGAGAGCCTCGGACAGTGGGAGCCTCGGACAGTGAGAGCCATGGACAGTGAGAGCCTCAGACAGTGAGAGCCATGGACAGTGAGAGCCTCGGACAGTGAGAGCCTCGGACAGTGAGAGCCATGGACAGTGAGACCCTGGGACAGTGAGAGCCTCGGACAGTGAGAGCCTCGGACAGTGGGAGCCTCGGACAGTGGGAGCCTCGGATAGTGGGAGCCTCGGACAGTGAGAGCCTCGGACAGTGAGAGCCTCGGACAGTGGGAGCCTCGGACAGTGGGAGCCTCGGATAGTGGGAGGCTGGGACAGTGAGAGCCTCGGACAGTGGGAGCCTCGGACAGGGAGAGCCTCGGACAGTGGGAGCCTCCGGCAGCAGTGGTGGTAGGTAGCTCAGCTGGTTAATGCCCGCGCTGCGGCTCCGTGGTTATAAAGAATAGTTTATAAATATAGATATATTATTATTATTATTATTGTATTTATACGTGGGTGCGGGGCGCGGGCAGAGCACTTGTCTCGAAGGAGTGGGGGGGCAGATGCAAAGCCAGCACTTGTCATGGGGGGGGGGGGCAGACATGCCAACCCTCCCGATTCAGGCGTGAGACTGCCGATTTCAGGGCTAGTCTCCCGCCTCCCGATTCCTCGGGGGTTTCAGCTGACAGGGCTTGGTATTGTGTAAAGTGCTAATTCTTCCAGCAATAGTCAGAGTGGCCATGCAGGGGCTCTCTAAGGAGTGGAAAACCAACAAAGCGTCATTAACAAGGGGGTGGTCTTTTAAAGACCTGTGGTGCCCCACCCTTGCATCCCTCTCTCTGGCTGCCATTGCGCTCCATGCTGCTGAAAGGTAAAAATAAAACGTGCATTTGTGTTTTAAATGTCCGATCCTGCAGCGGCCACTTCCAAAGCCAGCACTTGTCTGGGGGGGGGGGGGGCAGCTAGCACTTGCATGGGGGGGGCACACCTGCCCCGTCCAAGCGTGGGAGGCATCAGAGGGCCCCCTCAAAGCCAGGGCAGGGCGGGGGCAGCACTATCTCTTCCTCCCAGCACAGCCCCCCCTTCCTCCCTCCCCACCCCCACCCCAACACCCCTATCTCCCAGCCCAGCATGGGGGGGCGCTAGGCGGGGGCAGCACCCGGGCCCCCTCCTGCGTGAGAGGCCTCAGTATCCGCCCTCAGCCCCCCCACGCAGCCCTTTCATTGGAGGGGGGGAGGCAGGGCCAGTCCCGGCGCGGGCTCTCAACCCTGTGATCCTGGGCAGATCATGAAACCTCCAATGGAGCTGGGGCTCCTGTGAAGCGCCCAGAAGCCCGGGGCCGAGCTTGTGGCGCAAAAAAGAGCAACAAACAGGAACCAGAGCGCCACCTCTGGGCACTGTGAGTAATGCAGGAGTGTGAACCCCGCTGGATGCATGGGTGGATAGATGAGTGATGGGTGGATGAATGGATGGACAGAAGTGGGGAAGAGTAAGAGGGTGGACGGACGGCTGGATGAGTGAAAGGATGAATGAGTGAAAGGGTGGATGAGTGAAACAATGGATGGACAAGAGAAAGGAAGGGTGTAGGGATAGATGGGCGGAGTGAAAGGGTGGATGGATGGATACATGAAAAAGTGGCTGGATTAAAGGATGGGTGGATGAAGTAAAGGGTGGATAGATAAGTGAAAGGATGGGTGGATGGATAAGAGGACAAGGGGATCACTGATCTGCGTCACAGAGAAAAGGTATGAACCACTTTTCTCCCAAAGCTCCAAACCTGCCCCTTACGCCTCTGGTGTCACCTGGTGTAAGTGCAGCCGTGTCTGACTCCCCTAATTCACCCCTGTACCCCGACACTGATCCTGAGCTGCTTCGGTACGGCGCCCACAGGATATCCACGAAACGGTAAAAAAATCTCTGCGAAAACGCAGAAATTCTGCGAACAACGAAATTGCTTGTTCGCGATGCTTTTTTACTGTTCGCATTTGAGAACGCGAACAAGCAAAAAATTTCGCGAAGTCGCGGATCGCAGAATTTTCGGTAATTTTGCATTCTCCACGGAATGGAAAATTACCCAAATTCTGCAAATTCCGCGAGCGGAAGGGAAATTACCACCCAGGCCTACTTAATTTGAACCGGTGCTCGGCACCGACACCTAATTGTCAACACTGGTACTTGTGACAGTCTGCCACAGGGAGGCGCTGTCTGGCTACTTTAGAGATGACCACAGCAACAGTCCATTATTAATTCAATATACATGAAAAATGCCAATTACCTGCGGCACAACTCAATCTCTTATAGCTTCGGGGGCCTGGAATAGTCTGAATTGTCCCTCTCTTTGGAGTGGGATGGTTGGAAGTTGTGTTACTATCATCAGCAGCCTGGCAGGGGCAATGTGTGTGTCTCCTGACGAGAGCCCTGGCATTTATTTATTTACAAATTAAGTACTGGAATGCAGGCGGTTTAGTGCCCCAGCCCCACCCATGCGCTGGTCTGTAACTTGGGGGGAGGGGGGATGGGGGACCCTTCTTTTGCATCTTGCAAATCTGCATCTGTTTTATTTCCGCTTCTGAATGAAGCAGCCGCACTGGTTTTAAATTAAAATTCAGGAGACGCAAATGACCGTCCAAACCAAAGACAGGTGACGGGGAGCTTCAGGTGTGGGTGGTGAGGGGGGGGGGGGTCTTCCCAACCACAGATAACCCCAGCTGAGAGACAGACAGACACCGACACACGTACCTTATTTTTTTTTAATTCACCTTTTTCCCACTTTCTTCCAGGTGTAATCCCATTCTTTATTCCCCTTTTGTTCCTCTTCGTTCCCCTTTTCTTCCTGTTTTCCTTTGCCCTTCATCTCTATGTATCCTTTTTTTCTTGTTCAGTCTCCTTCACATCTGGTTAGAAATAAAAGTATTCCTCCTCGTTGCGCCACTCTAAATCCTCCTTTTCAAAGGCGTTAGTTTTTGGCGCGGCCTCAGATGTACAGATCGTTGTAAATTTGGGGGCGTGTCAAAGAGCAGTGGGTGTTGCGTGGGTACAACCACAGCAGCATCCATTGCACGTCCCTTTGTGGTAGAAAACGGAGGCGAGGAGACCCCTATTTACAAGGCGGTGTTAAGCTACACAAAGTGGCTTAGCGCTGCCTTGTAAATATGGAGCAGGGCACTGCGCCAGCAGAGCGTCATAAAAAGTGACGCTCCGGTGGCACAATGCCCTTGTAAATATGCCCCAAGTATTCTTTATTTTGCAGTTGTGTGTTCAGTCTTTGGTAGGGGTGCTTTATGTCTAGTTTTGTTGGAGGTTGCTGCTTTGTTTTGGAGGTTGCTGCTTTGGCTGGCATGGTTTCCCCTGTTTTTTTTGACTCTACCGCCGGTATGTTTGATGGTCTGCGGGGCTTTGTTTTTTGTGGCTTGTATACTCTGCACTTCACCACGCCTGATCAGTGACAGAGGGCAAGTGCTCCCTGTGTAAATTGGTTTTCCATTATTCGCATATTTGATTCAGCGGTAAGCCCCTAGTAAAATGAGCCTGTGTGCGCCCAGGGCCTGTCAATCAAATCCTGCCAGCCGACCTGCATCCCTGATTGTGCCACCCACATGAGGCGCCCTTGAAGCACGTCTCAGACCTGCCGCTGCAGTGTCTGCGCACAGTTTGTAACTGCCATGTCGACCTGGCTAGTGCACCTACGTGCCAGGCCCTAACCGTCCCCTTTATCTGCATGAAAGGCACCCCTAAGGTAGGTAAATGTAAATGTAAATGTACAGGAATTTATATAGCGCAAATCACCAAGCGGTTTCTAAGCGCTTGCTTAGATAACCCGTCCTGGTATTCCCCTGTGAGATAGCAGGGTATCCACAAGGTGAAAGCCAGGCATCCCGCCGCGAGGGGCCGTTGTGGAGATTAAGCAAGCTATTACCCAGAGTCGCAGAGTGTGAACCCGTGAATCGAGTAGGCACCGGAGCGAGAATTGTCGAGTCCATGGACATTTTAGGACTCAAGACCCCGCCGAGCCGGGAATTGAACCCTGGTCCCAGGCTGACCTCTGCTTCCAGGTCTGCCTCCTCTAACCAGTGAGCCACACTTCTCCCAGGTAGCCCCATGTATGCACGGATTAGTTCACACCGGTGAAACACACCTTGAAAACAAGTGATGCCACTTCTGCTCAGGCCACCTGCCCCCGCTCAATCTGCACACATAATGGGCCATCAAGAGGAGTGACACCACAGCCCGTTGATATAAGGGGGGTAATGGACACCCAGCTGCCTCCAGAAAGGCCACTTAGGCACCCACTGGGCCGCTGGCAGCATCCGAACAACAAAGACACCGCCCAAATAAGACCCCAGGCTGCTCAGAAAAGCAGCCCACAGCTGGAACTCGTATTCCGGCCCCTCGGCCATTGCCCGATTTACCAATCCGACCCAGTGTGAATGGTAGGACATGCACTGGTGTGTTTTACATGTCCTAATAATGACGACATTAGCAATATTTTACTATTGCAAGGACTTTCCCTCTCGTAGGTTATTATTGGAGCCACCTTTTAACATTTTACAAGTGTAGCTTTCAATTGGGAAGGGAGAGAGATTTGGAGATTGGGTTCCCTGACCTCAGCATTTAAAAAAAACATCCTTCTGTGAAGGTGTTTTTTATATTGTGTGTTTGAAATTGCCCCTTTTAGAAAGCGGGCTGTTCTTGCTTTACCATGTTTTGCCTCTGCCTGTGGAATCAACGTCTGATTAAGAATGACAGGAGCTGTTTGTGTATTCCCTCTAGACAGTCACACAAAGGGAGCTGAGGTGTGCCCTGCATATCCTGATGGACCATCACCAGGCTAATGGGTGTTCCTGGGCTAGACGGCTGGAAGAGTTGTCACTGCCACCCTAGAGGGGTGGAAGAGTTGTCAGCGCCACACTGGAGTTGTAGAATAGTTGTCACTGCCACCTGATAGGGCTGTGCCCGGCCTCCCACAATGCTGTCTCCACCCTCCTGGAGTGTGTCTGGAGCGAAGACTGGGCAAGGCAGGATCTGTGCATTACAAAGACTGTGGGATAATCAAAGGGGAGAGCAAGGGTTTTAGGGGCGCATCCTGTCCCCAAATGTATTATGTAGAATCAATGTGGACCAGCCCACTATGTGTAGGTATATTCACTGATATTCTAGGTCACTTGTAACAACGGCCTTCTGAATGGTCCTGATGGGTCTTGTATAAAAACCCCTCACACACCAACCTGGTTGATGTCATGCTTCATCATCGGGGTCCAACCAGGGTCCCCTCTGGGACCAGATCAAGTCTAAAACAGGGCAACCCCGTGCTCTGTGAGGGGTGCCTTGGTGAGAATATTTCTCATAACGGTATGGCTACCAAATATATTGTAGACTATATTCTACAATATATTTGGTAGCAATACCGTTATGAGAAATAATCTCACCAAGGCACCCCTCACAGCCCTGTTTTAGACCACCATGTAGTACACGACGTGCCTCAATAGCGTGGGGCCCTCCACCGCCCCTTCAGCACGCCCCAATGTTGATCTACCCACTTGATCTACTCACTAGCCATTTGGCAGTTCCTTTACCAGCAAGCGCTACGCCCTGACCCTGCCATAGCATGCCACAAACCAGTACGTGCATGCTGCGCTCTCCGAGCATCTGTCACTTGATCTGGCCCCACAGGAACTATCATGCATGACACCCAATCAATCGCATTGTATGCCAATTTTTAAAGTGTTGCATCATACATGTTGTGTATTGTTCCTTTTTCTCACAGGTTTTTTCTTGCAGTTGTTTAGTGTCTGTAAGTATACAAACACTCATTTTACTTTTCACCTTTTTCCACACACCTTAGCGCGTGTGCCGGACAAAAATCACCCGTGGTACCAAATGTTGCCACTCACTTCACCTACCTTTTGGTCCTGAAGAAAGTCCCGCTTATTTTTTCCAGAAGGGACTGAAACATGTAGACCACATAAGCCAACCCTTAGTAACAATTTTTCTAATTGTAGTTGCATCACATATTTTTTAACAATACCCTGGGCCACCAAGAATAAAACAGTAGGTAAGGATTCCCAGAGGTATCTTTTAAAACTCACCTTCATCCACATCACACGTTTGCACGACACCTGCTCCGCTGTAGTCAGACGTGGAACCACAACCAGGCGGCATTCGGCTGCCTGGTTGGACCCCGATGATGAAGCATGACACCAACCAGTTTGGTGTGTGAGGGTTTTTAAACAAGACCCATCAGGTCCAGTCAGAAGGCCGTTGTTACAAGTGACCTAGAATATCAGTGAATATACCATTACAAAGACTGCCCTTTGAAGTAGGCCCACTTCAAAGGCCAAAAGGGGTATAAGTATTGGACCTAAAACCCCAGACTTTTAGAATACTTCTGGATTAAGAGGAAACTGTCAAGAGGAAGAGCCGGAGAGCTCGCAGGATTAGTCCTCGTTGCTGTGTATCCTGCTTGAGAAGATTCTCCAAGGGCTTGGGGGTACTTGCCTCCTGTTTAGAAGTCTCTGGGCCACAAAAGACTTGATCTACAGCATCTTAACTCCACTGCTGGGACTTCTGTCCTGCCATGTGGTTCCAACTCCAGTTCTGGGCCCTTGGAGGTGTCTTCTTAGCTGTAACCAACAAGTAAAGCCACTGCCTGCACCAACGCCATGGTCCCTGGTCACTGGGAGAGCGCAGCACTGACCCTGCCGACACCGAAGCCCCGGTCTCACCGAAGGCACCACTTCTCGTTGAACATCAACACCGCTGCCTGCACCGTGGCTGCACTTACCGACTTTGACCGCACTGCCTGACTCACCGATGACACCACCTTAGCACCAGCACTAACTCCACTAGTTGCACCGCCTCCGAGTTCAGCACCTCTTGCACTGCCTCAATAAAATTCAATCTCCGGCTGCCGATGATAGTGGCGTTGACTCCACCACCAGTACTCCACACCGACGCCACAACACCGCCTCGTGAAGTACATGACATTAGTGCTCCTAACATCTGGTATCGCAGCAAAACATGATTGCAAACAACAAGAAAGATGATGGAGAATCAGGAAAAGCAACAGCAACTGGGCCACTACTACCGCCAGCTCAAAGCCACGAAAAAGAAGGTACAGCGCATCAAAACCAGCACCAAGCGAACCAAGGAACTCTTCACAATCATCAGAGAACTCTCCAGCCCCACAGCGACAGACAACTCAATCCCACTCTCCCAAGAACTCTACGACTCCCTCACCGACCACATCCACAACAAGATAGTGACCATCTACACGAACTTCGAATCCCAACCCTCTGCAACCCACCAACAACAACTTACCAGCCACATGATCACCACATGATCACCTCTTAGGAACTACTCAGCACACCAGAAAACCCCCACCCGGATAAAATCCATCCACTCAGAGGGCCCCTACCGGCCACTGCCCCCACAGTCTCTTCAACCTTGGATGCAACAAAATTAGCCACCAACTCCTCAACGTCCTCAATGCCTCCACAACTACTTTCCCCAATGTATGGAAACACGCGTAGGTCAGGACCCTCCTCAAGAAACTATCAGCGAAACTATCAGCGAACCCTAAAGGCCCTCAGAACCACCATCTAATCTCCCTGCCCCCGTTCCCCGCCAAAGTCTTGAAAAAGGCCATCAACATCCAACTCACCAAAACACGGAAAGCAAAGACCTACTGGACCCATCCCAATCAGCCGTCCGGGCCAACCACAGCACAGAGACAGCCCTCATCGCAGCAACAGACGACATCCAAGCCCTACCAGACAGAGGTGAAACCGCTGCCCTCCTCCTCATCCTCCTCGGCCTCTCCGCTGCCTTCACACGGTGTCAATCCACACATTCATCCAACGACTTCGCAAGATCGGAATCACAAGCAATGCTCTCAGATGGATAGCACTGAGACAGCTGATATGGAGATCGTGGACAACATTAGACTTACACTAGATAAAGGCGATTCCGCATCTCCCACAGCATTCTGAAACATCGGCTGTGGGAGATAGGTGTCAGAGGCAAGGCCCTATCCTGGTTTAAAAACTACCTTGCGGATCGCCTTACCTCTATTAACGTAGACACTCTCGTATCTAGTAGTCGGCCTCTTACTGTAGGAGTCCCTCAGGGGTCGATTCTCAGCCCCATGTTATTTAACTTATATTTAACTCCGTTGGCCAATATAATAAAATCCCATGGTTTCACAACAGTGTCTTATGCCAACGACACTCAGGTGCTTATCACCTGTAATTCTGATTTTTCTGAAACCTGTACTAGATTTAAAAAGTGTATGATTGACATCAGCAAATGGATGTGTGGCAACAAACTCCAATTGAACTCCAGTAAAATGGAAATTATTCTGTTTGGTAAGGCTAATGAAGTTTGGTCACAGGACTGGTGGCCCCAAGAAGGAGGTGGTACGTGACCTGGGAATCATGATAGATTGTTCTATCTCCATGAAAACCCATATTATTCAAGTATCCGGCATCTGCTATGGGATCATGCATAAATTGCGAAAACATTTTAAATGGTTACCTTTAGAAACCAGAAAGCCACTGGTGCAAGGTCTAAGCCGCTTGGACTACGGCAACGCTCTGTTCGCAACAATCAATGAATGCTTACTCTCTAAATTACAAACGCTGCAGAATGTTGTGGCGAGACTGGTGCTAGGCCTACCCCCTAGATCAGCCTCTACCCCAAGCCTCAAGAAACTGCACTGGCTGCCAATCCGCCAGAGAAGCCATTTTAAAGTATTCAGTCTGACCCACAAACTCCTTTACAGCACCGGGCCCGCATATCTTGCAAAAAAACTGGTCTGATATCGCCCTACTAGATCATTAAGATCCAGCTCAAAATCTCTTCTGGTTCAGCCACGGGCTCGGACGTCGCGTAATGGATGTCAGTCTTTTTCCTATGTGGCTCCTCAACACTGGAATAAACTACCCCCCCATCTTTTATTAATTACAAACCACCAGTCGTTTCGTAAAAACTTAAAAACCTGGCTTTTCCCAAAATAATCGCTGTGACTTCAGTCCCTAGCCTCTGTCAAGGTTGTTGTTCTTCACTGCTAAGCGCCCTGAGACCGTCCGGTGAATTGTGCGCTCTACAAAAGCTTTTGACTTATGACTTATGACTTCTCCTTCATCACAGGACATACCCAGAGAGTCTTCCTCCCCCCGTTGTCTCGCGCCCCAGGCCTAATATCTGCTTAGAACCCCAGGACTCATCCCTCATCCCTACATGGCTCCTCTTGCAGACATAGTCGGATCTCACAACGACACCCAACTCGTCCTCGCACTCTCTGCGAACACCACCCAGACTAAGGCCAGCTTCCACAACTGCATGAGGAACCTAGCAACACGGATGAAAGACATCTGTCTCAAGCTGAACAATGACAAGACGAAAATCCTCCTCTTCAGCAGACACTCCTCCCGCTGGAACGACTCCTGGTAGCCACATGAGCTCGGACAACCCCCCACACTGAAAGACCACGCTCACAAACTCTGCATCATACTGGACAGCGAGCTCACCATGAGACGCCAGGTCAACTCCATCGCATCAGCCTGCTTCAATGCCATCCACGTGCTCTGAAAAATCTTCAGATGGCTCCCCACCACACCAGAAAAACAGTAACAGAGGCCCTCATCACCGCCCGACTTGACTACGGCAAAGCTCCCTATGCTGGCACAAACTCTGAACTCATGCAAATACTCCACACGATACAGAATGCAGCAGCCAGGCTGATTCTCGACCTGCCCAAGAGAACGTCCATCACCTAACACCTCAGGAACCTCCACCGGCTCCCATCCATGCATACAAGGCCGCCCACAATATAGGACATGCACCGCCGCTTGACCTTCCACCAACCCACCAGGAACCTGTGCTTCACACACCTCGCCCTCGCTCAGACTACATGCGTCAGCTACACCGGAGGTCGCTCGTTCTCTCACCTTGCTGCCAAAACATGAAAGTCCCTCCCTCTCTGCCTAAGCAGTGCACCTTCGCTCAGCCACTGCAGGAGAGAACTCCAGACCTGGCTCTTTGACTGAAACCTGCAGCACAGTTGCTAGATACCCCATCGGTTGATACTACTTGATTGACTGACTGACTTCGATCTCCTGGAGTTCAATCTGCAATGCGTGTGTTTCCACAAACTCCCTGCACTCCTCTTGGGAAATCCTAGAAACCGCAGATTGTTCCATTGCGATCTTCCTTTGGAATCTTCTGTACGGTAGTCTAGGCGGGTCACTTTCTTTCAAAGCTTCCCCACTGTAGTCCGTAAGGTATTTATCTCCTTCTGTAGGGTGTGTACCTTTTGCTCATTTGCAGTGACTCTCTTGGTAACCTTCAGAAGATCGCAGCAGAGCAGGTTGACCTCTATAGCGAATGTATATATCTATGGACCGTTTCATCCCTGGTTGAGTGTATGCACATTATTACAAAGAATCCCAGTAAATACATATAGTAAAATGTGAGATTATCACAGACAATAATTTTTTGTCATTGCTACACACGAATTAAACAAAGTCATTGGTCAAACCACTATTGTGGACAATCTCTTTTTTGGCTAGGATAAAGTTGATTTAGTGCTTTTGTTGAACCAGCGTGACGCGTTTCGGTGGGTTGAAATGATTCAACCACCTTCTTCAGGGAAAAGACTTGATGTCTTCCCACAAATTCAAATCAGAGACATGCTTTGCCTATATAAATTATATAAAAACGACTTAAGTAAAATTCTAGTTTATTTTGGAAACCTGTTATAGCATAATAAATAGATTCAATAAATAGATAATCTATTAGACATTAATAACAAGCATCACATTTTAGTTAAGATACTTTAACAAATGTAGCCAAACAAGTTAAAAACTATTTAATCACCATAAAACATCTCAAACTTATAAATACTTTATATTAAACTACTTTTTAGAGATACATTTGTTCCAGGCATAAACAGGTTCAGGTATGTAAGAAAGATTCCCTCTCCCCCCGCGAATTCACAGATTTACATAATCTATGTGCTATCACAAAATGTCTGACCTCTAACTTCTTCAACCATGAGATTAAGAATAGTTTCCTACATTTCACAAATAAAGAGCAGAAGAATAAGAAATCAGCTTCATTCTCTACTGCCACGTGAGTTTGTATTATGCCCCACGTGCCGTGTTAGCCCAGCTCATGGAGGGCGGCAATACACAATACAAAGATGCAAAAGCAGTGTCTTCGACTACTGTGGATCGACCAGATCCAACTGAACCTTACAAGAGATGAGAATAAGAGTAGGCCTGGGCAGTGAATTCCGTTCCGCTTGCGGACTTTGCAGAATTTGGGAAATTTCGCGTAATTTTGCATTCCGTGGAGGACGCGAAATTGCCCAAAATCCTGCATTCCGCGGCTTCGCGAAAAATTTAGCTTGTTCGCGTTCTCAAAATGCTTACTCGCGAGATATTTATCCCCGAGCACGCAAACAGCGATTGTGAACAGTAAAAAAGCATCGCGAACAAGCAAATCCACGTGTTTGTGGAATTTCTGTGTGTTCCCGGAGATTTTTTACCATTTTGCGGAGATTTGCGTAACACAATTTCGAAATTTCCGCCCACCCCTAAATAAGAGTTCTCTGTCCGTCTTTCCAGTTTTGTATTCATGTAATATTAGTTTCCTTCCATCAGCCCCCGTAAGCAGTTTCCACAACTTGAGTATTATTAGGGTTCCTCCATGTCCAGTCTAAGCAGACTGCTTGCAGCAGGTTAGAAACCTCCCTACTCCATCCTAACCCTCTGCTCTCTTGAGAGAACATTGAATGAATGAATGAATTTGTACTTGTATAGCGCACTGCTACCCCAGCAATGGGGCGTCCTGGCGCTGCACTCATACCGCTGTGGAACCCTTCCTGGCTTTTCCCTGTGAAATGGCCACTACTGGGCACCCCCAAGGTGAAGCCAGGCATCCTAGCGTTGTGGGGGCCGTTGTGGAGATTAAGCAAGCTATTGCCCAGAGTTGCAGCGTGGGACTCCATGATTGGAATAGGCACATAGGCGAGAATTATCAGGTCCAAGGAAATTGAGCCCAGGACCCGCTGAGGGGGGTATTGAACCCTGGTCCCGGACCAGACCTCTGCCTCAGGGTCTGCCGCTCTAACCATTGAGCCACACTTCCCCACATTGTACAGGGCATCTCTATGAAGCTCTGCTGATGTATTATCCTGTAGACGGACGCAGTACAGCATTGATGATCAGCGCAGCATTAGTTGGAAACAATACTAGTGCATAGTGAATGGGAATACTCCGTGTACTTTGGGGAGCCCAGACTAATCTTTTACTATTAGTCAGTCCACTTCAGTCTCCCTCCCACAGCAAGCTGCAGTCAATGCTTGGGCTCAAGAAGCTCTCGGTGCTGGAGGGAAAGCTCAGCCTCAAAGTAAATATGTTTCTTGGCCAGATCTGTTTGAGAATGTTATACTCAGGCACTTAGCTACCCAGTTACTGTTCCAGAAAAATCTAGCACAAAGTCAAAAGTGGAAACTCATTGTTGTCTCAGATTATTCAAAGTGAGTACAGCTTGACGCTAAAAACTTGGTTAACTTTACTAATGCTCCTATGAAAACCCGATTAGCAGTGAGAGAAAACCTCATTATGTGTAATCCGTTCCACAATGCAACTGAACCCCTCCGCTGCGCTGAACATTCCGTGCTGGTGCGGAACGTTCTATTGCCCGGGCGGGGCCGGAACGTTCAACGGACGTGCGCAGCACTACCGAGGTAGTGCAGGCGACGTCCGCTGAACGTGGCCAGCACTGAAGGGGTTAAAACTATATTCTTTGTTTATGTTATTGTTTTAAAGTTCAAACATGGCTCTATTGTTTAGAAGCCATCTCCAATTGGATGGGAAGTGATTTTCTCAAATTCAACGGAGGGAAGACTGAGATTATGCTTTTCGGAGAGGCACCTTTGCTGTGGGCATCAGAGTGGTGGCCGACGTACCTTGGTGCTCCTATTGCCCCCAAGACCCTCGTTAAGAACCTGGCAATCCGCCTAGATCAGGCCCTGGCCATGACGGAGCATGCTGCTTATACCGCTGGCTCCTGCTTCCACTTGCTGGGTTTGTTACAGCGACTTTTTCCTTTTCTCCCAAATTCCACACGTAAAACACATATTCAGACAATGGTATCAAGCCGCTTAGACTACTGCAGCGCTCTCCTGGTCTCAGCCAACGTGTGCTCGCTAAGCAGATCGCAGGTGGTTCAGAACACTGCAGCGCGCCTTGTCTTGAATGCCCCCCGAAAACTGCCTCCCTTCCTCCCCTTCAACAGTTCAATTGGCTTCCGGCGCGTAAGCGGATTACGTTTAAAACCTGTTGCACCGTTCACAAGGTCTTGTGTAACAATGGTGCCTCCTATCTTGCTGAGAAATGTAATCAGTATAGGCGATATTACCAAGGTGAAGTATCGCCGCTTTTTCGGCGTATTGTGCCGAGAAAGCGGCAATACTTCTAGCGCCCTATTAACAAGGGCATGCTAATGCCTGCCTCAAGCCCACTTTGCATGTCAAAGTGGACGTTCCCACGTCCAACCACATGTAAAATGTGGTTGGAGGTGGTAACACCCTATCACCAAGGCAGGCGTTGGGAGAAGGAGACCTGCAATAAACTCGTTTATCGCAGGTCTCCCAACGCCTGCTCTGATCAGGTGTTAGGCATTGATAACATGGGGGTGTGGATCATAAAGCTGAATCCACCCCCCCATATTATCAAGGCACACATTAGCGTGTGACAACAACGCTTGTTTTCACGCGCTAATGTTCCCTATCGCTGGATTTAATATCGCCTACGTGTTGCGCGTTGATAATGACGCGCTAACACGGCGATAAAATCCGGCGATAGGGAAATGTGCGTTGTGAGTTTTTTAACGCACATCTTGGTAATATGGTCCTTTGTCCCCTCCAGGACTCTTCGCTCTGAAACCAAATCTCTTCTCCTGGTCCCCGGGTCAGGAAATCAAGATTGGGTGGGAACGTTTTTTCCTACCTCGCTCCCCTTTATTGGAACCTGCTCCCCATCTTTATGAGACAATGTTCTGATTATCTCCAATTCACAAAGCTTCTCAAGACCCCCCTGTTCTAACATTGCCCCGTCAGCCTTTCGGCAGCACTGTTTGAAGCGCAGAGATACCCCTTCGGGGGTGATTCAGGCGCTATAAAAAACCTACAAATAAGTAAATAAATAAGCGATGTGTCCACCATCTGTGGAATAATAAAATAATGCATAATTCCATTCCAAGATGGCCACTCTGGAAGCGTCACGCGGGATGGCCTTCTTCTTGTGCGTATTATTGTTGCTTCCACAGGTGGTGGCCTTCTTCGTACGGTGAAGCAATGATACATTAGTGACAATATAATTATTCTAAGATGGCATTCCAATGTAGAAGCGTTACTGTGCACTACAGCTGGTGTGAGCAGAGCAGCAGCACTGTGTGGGGGATGGTGCTTTTAAGAAAATGACATTTAAAAAGAAGGAATGAAATAAAAGGGGCTTACAAATGGGACACTCCCCCACAGGCCCTCTTACCCCGACACTGGAGCTCCCTCATTATTAGTGACCCTGGGCGTAGGTTGTGTAGTAGCAATACACGCAGCCATGCAAAGTACACTCTGAACTACGCTCAACTACGTAGTGCGTAGCTGTTACCACGGTGTGCTTGTCTGCTCTGAGCAATAATTGCAAACCACATCTTGCACAGGGCAAGTTATGATAAAATAAGCATCTCTGTCTTTACATGCTAAAATGCATATAGTCATTTCACAAAAGTGAAAACGTTAAATTAGCAAGCAGTGAGAGCGGTGATGATTTTGGGATCCTCCCTAACCTAGGGAGAGAACCGAGCAGATGCCTTGAAAACAAATGCAAAAGCTTCATGAAAGGGTTTAATTGCTTTTGCATTTAACTCATGAGGGACATCTAGTAACGACTAGTGGAACTGCAGCTCTTTGTAGAATTATTTTGATACTGGACACTATGGGCCCGATTCACAGAACTAACTTAAGACAAAATCCTAAACTTACTACCATTTTGGTATTCACAAAAGGCACTTACTCATTTCGGTATTCACAGAAGTTAGGAGTCCTGACTTTAGGACTCCTAAATGCCTTCTGTGAATACCGAGAGTCTTAAAGTTAGGATGTTTCTCAGTTTAGGAGTCCTAACTTCTGTGAATACCGAAACGAGTAAGTGCCTTCTGTGAATACCAAAATGGTAGTAAGTTTAGGATTTTGTCTTAAGTTAGTTCTGTGAATCGTTCCCTTCAATATTCACTGCCCTCTGCTAATCCCGTCCCATAATGCTTTGCGGGGCCTTTGGTTGGGATTGTATTTTTGCCCATAACTGTGCTTGGGGTGGTCCTAGGAGGATGGGATCACCACCGAACCGTTCAGCATGATGCGCTCTTTGTGTTCAAGGCATCTGCTTAGCCCTCCCCCAAGGTTAGGGGGGACTCCTAAATCATCACCTCTCTCATTCCCTAAAATTTCTTTTACAGTTCATTTTTTGTGAATTGGTTATATGCTTTTTAGCATGTAAAAGTGCTTTATCAAAGCATTTGTGGGTATTGTTGATATTGCTGCTACGCTACGTGTTATAGCACAGTTTTTGCACTGTACTAGTAGTGCAAACGGCGAAGCCTAGTACTATGCCCAGGGCTAATTGTTAGTCATCTTTAATTGAGTGAAGTTTTTATTTATTTATTTTATTCAAGTTTTGTATAGCGCTGGCTGGACCCGAGGGTATCAGAGCACTTCACCGCAAATACCAATATGCTATAAAGGAAAATGAGGACACAAAACAAGAACAAGGAGCAGAGGCAGGACATAAAGTCAGTACAACAACATCTTGAGCGCAATACGGGACGGAGATCAGGACCGAATCATCCGGCTCTGGATATATACAGCTCAATGGGTCCTCTGGCTGGATTGGGCTGGCCGGTTGCCTCGTGCTGATCACTTTCATGGGGGAAGGCAGAATGTAGATGAAACTCTGAAGCTTTAATGGAGTCTTGCTGGTGTTCCTGATAGACTATATCATTCCTTTTGAGAACAGGCGCTCCCAGTTTTATTTAATTAGTCTGGTTAGTAGCACTGACCATGAGTTTAGTCTAAAAAATGAGGCATGTTTTGCACATCATATTATGCATGCCCTGGCATTGCCAGATCTTTTCTTCTCAGTAAATTCTGCATGTTTGAGATACCAAAATGTTATAGGGGTGCATATTTGCTTGTTCTGGGTAATCTGCGAAAAGGTTTTGATTGTGAGCAGACACTGTCAAGCCACACCTCAAATGTACTTTAATGAATGCACGACTAAATAGGATGCATACAATTAAGAATCTGTGCCAAATTGCATGTGGCACAACCATATACTACCTGTCGACCGGGGGCCAGGGGTGGTTTCTCACAGTGCCAATCATCTGCTCCCAGACCTTTTCAGAATTCAAAGTCCCAATGCTGGTTCCCTCACATGTATAGTAATCTGTGAGATTCTCTGTAATGAAATACCTCGCGGGCTTTTAGAGTGCTGAAATGACAGTGTCAATCTCCCCCACTAACATGACAGGAGGTTTGGATTCTATTAAAGACACGGAGGCGGAGATTATGACTGACCTTCTTTTCTTGTAGCTCTAGCAGCAAAGTGAAACATAACATGGAGGCCAAAATTATAAGCAAAAGTGTGAAGGAGGTCAGCTGTCTAGATCAGCTGTGACCTCATGTGGGATCCACCCATCAGTGAACAATCTCTGGTATAATTATCCCTGCTGAGCAGCGACCGCCCTCTTCTTTGCCGTAAAAGCAGAACAATCCAAAGAGTCCATCTTAGACGTGTTGAAAATTAGTACGGTTTGGTGAACATTATCTGCGCCATCTTGCCTCTTCCCCTGATGCCACACTTTTGTCGTGCGCACCCGCCATTTTTGAATGCCCTGATCCGAACGAACCCTTTTTCATGCCGCTGGCCCCTGACATAGCCCTTCGCCTTCACTAAGCCTGCACGCTGACCAACCCCCTGCTTGCACCTGCCTAGAATCATAAACCCCTCTTCGGCGCTGCTCTGCCCCAGGCCCTCATCCTGTTCCCAGCGCGACACCTCCCTTCTTCCCTTTCATGATCCCCGGCCCTTAGATGCAAACCCCCTTTTCCCCGTATGCCCGTTTGTCTTCCCCGTTCCCAGGCCGACACCCAGCACTGCCGATACCATTCCTTGCCCCTCCCCGTACAATAGAAAGCTTCCCCCATCAAAGGATCCCCGGGTTGATCAAAGCCCCCACTCCATGAGATCCGATCAAACCCCCCACATTCCGTGACTCGGCGGAATATCCAGCTGCGCGATACTCATCACCTGTTGTGACTAGGGTGGGGACTTCAACTGTAAATGTGTGTGGGAACGGGCCCAAAAGGGGAGTTCCGGGAATGTCTTTTCCATACATCAAAGCTTTAACCTGAATATGTAATCTGCAATAAAGTCATAAAACAGTTTATAAGAGGCCAGGCCTCAGAAATGTAGTTAGAGCACCTCAGAACGATACCTTCTGCCCGTTTTGTTGTGTTCTCCTCCGGAGAGAATAAAAACCTTGTTTCCTGCCTTCCAGTCTCCAGCGCCTGCCTCTTCATTGATTAAATAACTAGAGGGTCACAGAGGCAATACCGCCGGGCAAATACCGATTGTCCCCGACCCGACCCAGGTTTCAACAATTGGCGTCCCAAGCGTGGGGCCCATCAGCGACTCGTGGATCCAGTGGGAGAGGTCCCGACGACAGAGTGAACGACTGCAACGATCGGGAGAGCTCTTGCCCAATAGACCCTCGTCTGGCAGCCGATCATCCGAACTTCACTAGTTCCGAACAGACCTCTCTCGAGTGATCTACGGTCCTGACTGGGGACCATTAGGAGTGCCGTGAGAAATACGAGAAAAAGAGGACGATCGGGCGCAGGATTCGGAAGACAAGAAACTGTCCACATGGTCCGGGTAAGGTCGTGTAATCACGACAAGTTGCGAAATGATTTCTTGATTGTTTGATTGCTTGATTATTTATAAAATACTAGTATTACTCTTTGTTTGACCTATTTGGAGATTCACTGTCTGCACACGGAGAAACAGTAGGCTCCTTCTCTTTTGCAAACGGTGAAGGATAGGTAACGTAACCGTCGCGCCTATCTTTCTCCCCCACTGACTCTATTATTTCTCAACGGTTTTTGGGAGACTCCCCACTCCCTCACTGATTAACTGGGTTCTTTAACCCCGAACTACTGTTCACAGATTGTCTTCTGGAGATTCTCTGTCTGCAAACCGGAAACAACAGCTTCCTCTTTGCGGTTAGTGAAAGGGTAGAGGACGCAGACTTTTGCGCCCTACTTACTCTCCCCATTGTCCTTTTTCTATCCTATTTATTTATTTATTAATTGCTTGATTGTTCCGCGTTCTTGGTTACTCTTTTTTATTTTTGTTCATGAGGTATTCACTGCCTGCAAACAACGTAGAATAGGAATATTCTGTCTAGTCTTTGCACCTAGTGATAAGATAGGCACTGCTGACTTATTAGTCCCTCGTTACGAGCCGTCATGTCTGTCTTCTCCCCATTGATTGATAATTGGTTCAGCCCGGACCGTGTATTAGAGGTGGACCATATAGCTCCACTAGAAGGCACCCCTAATAAGGATATGTTCATAAACTATGGATTAGTTACCATAGCCTATAATAAATTGTGGCACAGGTATACCAAAGAAAGTCAAGACAAACAGTGGCCACTGGCAGGATCCTTTGACCTTGATAAAATAGAAACGTTAGAAATAGCCCTTCGAAATAATAAGACAACGCCAATTATGCTCGACAGTCTCGGTATGTGGCGCAGAGAGGCTATGCAACGACAGAGAAAAGACGAGGACAAACCAAGTAGAGAAATATACCGACAGGACAACCCCAGGACACCGCTACCCACAACTTATCCCCCGACACTATGCAAAAGACGACCAGACTTAGGGCCAGACCAATGCGCTTTTTGTAGGTATGTCGGACACTGGAAAGCCCAATGCCCGACTCTGCTGAGCGTGAGAAAAGGCAAAGGGCCGACAGGAACGACAGACCGGCAGTACGAGAAAAAGCGCGAGACAAAGAAGAACCTGACTTACATAGACAGACCAGATAGAACCACCACGTTTGATTATGCCCGATGGCACAGATTTCGCCAGGACAATTTCAGCGGCATGCTCAAGTTCTCCTAGGTCGGGCAACGTCAAGACGGGAACCCAGCCTCGCTTTAAAATTCACAGACGGAAAGAGATAATCATGACCAATAACTGTTTTATATTCGTCTTGGGTCTTTGTATGTCGTACTTGTACTGTCCCCCGTCTGAGTTTGTGTGTATGTAATGTACGAATCTGCGTCATCCCTCTACACGTGTTTCCGTGTTACTCAACCTCTGTTAGCAGAAACTTAGCATAAAAGCAACCTGGAAAGAAAGAAATGGTAAAACAAAATCCGTAGACCATTGATGAACTTGAACTTTTAATTTAACTCAACAAACAAGAAATAATAACGGTAAACTGTAGAAAATGAAAGTCAAACAGAACATTCGCCCCCCCCCATTCTGGAACCTTCCGAAGGAGGGTAGGGTTACGGCTACGCCCAACCAGCGACAACCCATATAAGGCGGGCCCCGCTGCCAACTCTTGGTCAGGAAATCTTAACATATGGGGAAGCCGGAGGAGAGGCAGGAGCCAGCAGCCTGGGCAGTTGTAGGTAGTCCCGCCACATGTCTCCTCGGCCAGCCGCAACGGGCCTGGATAGACTTAAGTAGTCCCGCCACATGTCCAGAGAAGAACGAGGCACCTCTTTCTTTTCCCTTCCGTGACAGCCGCAGCAACTCTGGGCGGCGGGACGTCCTGTCCATACCCCTGCAGGAATGCGTCCAGGTCGGGCTGGGAGGGAGAGGCGACGCGGACGAGCCTCTCCCACCTCCACCGATAGGAGGTCTCCCAGCCCCCGGCCCAACGCCGAACACCCCCAGTCAGGCGATGGTGCCAATACTTCCACAGCACCGAACACACCATGGTGGCACCCCAGTATTTGCGCAGCACCGAACGTGCAATGGTGGCCATATTTTCGGAACACCGAACCTGCAATGACTGCACTGATACTCGTGCCGCGCCGAATGCGCGCCACAGGTGGCCATACTCCCACAGCACTGAGCACAAGACTTGGGGAACACCGGATGTGGAGAGACCTTCATGCGGGGCGATGAAAAAGAGCAGCACGGAGTGCACCGGGAGAAGGAGACGGCGCGAACGAGTCTCCCTCGCCCCCCAGGTGGGGGCATCACAGCTGCACCCCAGCTGAACGTCCCGCTTTCACACAACAGGGACCTCTTCTTTTCACTCCAAAGGATCTCTCCCACTCTTGCAAACTCGACGAGAGTGGCCCCTGTAGGGCCTCAAAATGGCGTCCGGGTCCGCTGGAAGGCGGGCCCCGGCCACTAGAGTAACTTTGACCAGCAATGTAACTCGAACATTTGCCCACTGGGGCACGAGCCCCCATCTCCGACAGCATCCCCGCAGCCTTGAAGATCCTACAAAGGTCCCCGGCGGAACCTTCGGCCTCTGCAGGTTTCCGGTAAGGGACGGCTGCCTTGATCGCCAACGAAATAAACGTGACATTGCCACTCCCTCTGTTAGCATGAATTCTAGAACTGCCGAAAAGGACTCTGGTCCAACTGCCAGTAATGGGAAACATTTCCCCCTGATGCTGCTTCCGGACTGAGCCGGCCCCGCCCAAGATGGCGCTGGTATCAATCGGAACTTATGAACACCTCGTGGTGTTCCTTCGCGCTAATATAAACTTGATGTTCTGAGACTTTATATGATCCTTTGTACACTTGGCTAGAAAAGACAAGGAGAGCTCACTCGACGAACAGTATGAAAGGATCCCGTTACAAATGTTGATCACAAATGTACAATGTAATATATTTTCTTATAGCTGATGTATAACCTCATCTACGATGCACACATACAGTATGCATATAGGAAATCTGATTGCAACTATTATGATTATGCTTCTAAATTATGAAAATAAATGCCCCCCGAACCCCCAGCCAATTAATAGACGTTTTAGTTTCTTACAAATGAATGAATAAAACTTCCCGATGTTTTTATTGCTGCAAACGACACCCCCCACTGTACGCACTTTAGCCATTGCCACGACCGGCCAAATACGACCGCACCCTCATAATCCACGTGCTGAAATGATTTTGCAAAATAAAGTTTTTTTGAAACTATGGACGGGTATTGCATGCTTTATTTTAAAAAAATGTGGGATCGGTGGGAAAGTTCTTTTCTGTGCACCCTACTCTGCTCTCTCTTTAAGGTTAAAAGAAGATGGTTGCCCAGCCCTGGAGGACGGATCGGATCGACAACACGACACTCTGCCTTCAAAGTACGCGACTGACTCATGAACTCTCGCGTAGAGGAAGACCATGACTTCCGAGGATGGGTAAAACGAACGGTGTAAATGAGGGAATGTAAAAGGAGGGTGAAATGAAATAATGTAAATGTTATAAAGTACAACGTTCCAAGGTATCAGGGAACGGAGCTGACCCAAGAACCGAAGAACCTTAGAACGCCACAGCGTTGAAAGAGGTTTAAGGATCCCGATAGTGAGATACATCCTTTGACTAGATACCTCGCACTAAGCACCTCTGGTTTCCTTTTCACGTTTCCCCGCACACGACCTATATGGACACACTACCCCCCTCGACTCCAGAAACCATATCCCCGGGGACCCTGCCCCGAGGAGGAAAGACGAGTAAGAGGTAAGTAAAGGACTTATGAATCCATGTATTTGAATATGCGCGAATGCTGTCTCCCCCACCCCCTTTTTTCCTCCCTCTGCAGGTTACATCAGAGATTACAGCCGAGGTGTGGCGAAGATCTGAAGCCTTGCCATGTCTAATACACGAAGCAGACTAGCGCCGCAAGGTGGTGCCTAAGCACGCCTGCAAACTACTCACGTATCGAACAAACCCGAAAAAAAATTAGCACAACCTGATAAAAAGTGATCACCCTTAAACCAGACCGGACGAATGAACCCATGTCACGTATGATGCGAAACTATGAGAGAATGTGTGTGTGTGACGGAGGCGTTGACCCAACTGGTCGAAGGACCGAGAATGCGAGAAAGTGCGACAAAATGGTACCTCCTTTCTTCTTTCCTTTTTCTCAAGGCACGTCCCCTCTACCCTGTCTAATGCTCAAACTGCATGATTACAAGATTCTAACGCAGACCCGTGAATGCCCTTTACTGTGTAATGCACTAAATAGCCTTTCTTGAATACACTGCCACCCTCTCTGTTGCACGTGTACTATTTAGCCTGCCGTTGCGCTCTCTCTCTCTCTCTCTCTCTCCCTCCCCCTCTCTCTCTCTCTCTCTCTCTCTCTCTCTCTCTCTCTCTCTCTCTCTCTCCCTCTATTTTTGCACTCCCACTCTTCCGAGTGATTAGCCCCGAAATTGGCAGACTGCCACCCCTAGCGCACCACCTAATTGGCTTCAAATACCGTCAGTATTTGCACAAAAACTTGTCTTTAATACAATCACCCTGAGACCGTGTCATTACCTCTCCTTTTCCGCTAGAAGTCAATGAACCGAGGTTGGGCCGTAAGGGAAAGGACAGGTAAGACGACAGAGGTTCCCTAATCTGGCCCGAAATAAGGGAACTACATGTCAACGGCTCCTATAGTATAAAACAAGGACCTCAGAATACGCGACCCTCCCCGCCCCGAATTGTCGCAATACCCAGACAGGAAAAATGATCACCCCTGTTACATCCCCTGTATCAGCCGCTCCAAATTGGAGTTATGAAACTACCCCTCATTCCCGGTTATGAGAGATGGGTCGATTTACGCCCTTACCATAAGTTTTCTATGTCCCTAGGTGTCTTCCGATGAGACCCCTGTCTTCTCTAATTTAGTAATCCGGCCGCGAGAGGCTGCATAGGGACCAGAATGATGTTTTGCAAAGTTAAGATTAGACTGGAGCAAAGAAAACCATTACACTGTACCATGCCGAAAGCGAAAATGTTTAGTTGAGAAGCAGGAGGCATTGATAGAAAATAAATGTTTAGCCTATGTTCGTCCCTCAGCAAAATATCTGTTTAGTACCATGTCGATAGCACACAGTACCCTTGGTAAATATAAAGCCCTAGAGAACGGCATATCTTTGTCAAACCCGTCTTACGAAGGTGGGTCTCCATCAGATGAACTGTCGAAACTGTAATAAATAATTGTGAAGGAAAGTCCTAGTAAATCCAACAGGCCCGTCATCGGTCATTTATATGTTAATTGTGAACCCTAATATAACGGACATTTTTCATTCTTTGCCTGGAGCTGGGAGAGAAATAGACTTTTTGATTATCTTCATCTGCAAATTCTCTAAAGACTGTCTTTTCAAACTTGTTTAAGGGTACTGCTGTTGGAGGAGAGAAGGACCGGATGTGGGAGCACGAGGCCTGACTGCAGACTAAGGAACACCTGCGACATTAGCCAAGGCGAGACCACGACAGAAAAGAGCGGCAGGACGAGGCACTGTTTTCGACAACCTGAGAAGAAAGGGCCGACCTGATGCCCCTGCTCGATGTCCAGTGTTTGCCGACAAGTCCCCGCTCTCTGAATTCCGTCACACGCCCGCCTATCTGAAGTCTCTCGTTCCCCTAGTTTGTTCCTAATTTGGCCTTGCTCCATCCCCCTTTTTCTCCGACCTACCCTATGGACTGTTTTGTATGCTCTTCTTCCATCTGAACTTTCTGACAATCACCTCAAAGGACACAGGGCGAAAAGGATCTTTCCGACCAGAAACGCGAGGAAAGGGTCGTGCCCTGCAACGCAGAACTTAGAACAGAGCTGGACTTGTAGCTCCCCCGCCGGTGCTCCTCAGCGCCAACGAAAGACAACAAAGAATAATGAGAACTCGTTAACTTCGAACATTTGACATCCTCAATCACCGTTTCTGCTATGCCTCATTTCTCTCCCAGCCGCCATTGTATTGATCATGCTCCAACCCGAATCTGATATATGTAGTAACTTACCAGTTCACGTTATGAAATGTATTCGCTGCTCTCGCTACAGAATCGTTTTTTTGTATTACATTTCTATGACTTTCCTGCTAAAACAACTTGATCAAAGTTTATCAAATAGGTCCACCTCCTAAACCTAGAAATGTTAAAATGTATTGTTTACAACTCTTTTTCATCTAGGGTTCCTACCGTTTTCTTTCTCATGCCCACCACAATAGAACCGAGTAGAAAATGAACCAGCAAGATGTCTTGAATATGTTAAAGGGAGGACTGTTGAAAATTAGTACGGTTTGGTGAACATTATCTGCGCCATCTTGCCTCTTCCCCTGATGCCACACTTTTGTCGTGCGCACCCGCCATTTTTGAATGCCCTGATCCGAACGAACCCTTTTTCATGCCGCTGGCCCCTGACATAGCCCTTCGCCTTCACTAAGCCTGCACGCTGACCAACCCCCTGCTTGCACCTGCCTAGAATCATAAACCCCTCTTCGGCGCTGCTCTGCCCCAGGCCCTCATCCTGTTCCCAGCGCGACACCTCCCTTCTTCCCTTTCATGATCCCCGGCCCTTAGATGCAAACCCCCTTTTCCCCGTATGCCCGTTTGTCTTCCCCGTTCCCAGGCCGACACCCAGCACTGCCGATACCATTCCTTGCCCCTCCCCGTACAATAGAAAGCTTCCCCCATCAAAGGATCCCCGGGTTGATCAAAGCCCCCACTCCATGAGATCCGATCAAACCCCCCACATTCCGTGACTCGGCGGAATATCCAGCTGCGCGATACTCATCACCTGTTGTGACTAGGGTGGGGACTTCAACTGTAAATGTGTGTGGGAACGGGCCCAAAAGGGGAGTTCCGGGAATGTCTTTTCCATACATCAAAGCTTTAACATGAATATGTAATCTGCAATAAAGTCATAAAACAGTGTATAAGAGGCCAGGCCTCAGAAATGTAGTTAGAGCACCTCAGAACGATACCTTCTGCCCGTTTTGTTGTGTTCTCCTCCGGAGAGAATAAAAACCTTGTTTCCTGCCTTCCAGTCTCCAGCGCCTGCCTCTTCATTGATTAAATAACTAGAGGGTCACAGAGGCAATACCGCTGGGCAAATACCGATTGTCCCCGACCCGACCCAGGTTTCAACAGACGTGTCTCGACTTGTAACGTAAACGATAAACTTGAAACATTCCAAAGTAGAAAGGTATCCACCCGAAAAGGCCACCATCTACGACCACGTGGGATCCGCCAACTGCATCCAAGCTGGAAGATAAAAGTATTGATAACTATTTGGGACGGTGGGGTGGGATAATCTTCGCCTCCGTGTCTTTAATAGAATCCACACCTCCAGTCACGTTAGTGGATGAGATTTACATTCTCTTACAAACCAAGGCTCAATTATGACAAGTTTAAAGCTGTGCAATAACAAAAGAAGAAACATGATCAATAGGTTTAAAATAGAATGTTCAGAAAGCGGACTCTCTCGACCAATCGGCTGCCTTAAGGATCTCTTCCAATCGGCTGCTGAAATAAAGACTTTAGAGGTTACAAGTCCTCTGACTGAATGGTCTCCGTACAAGGTAACGCCTATTCCCGCCTCTGCCATGATCCATCAAACCCACCTGGCCAAAGTAGAGGAGACACGGGAATAAGGGTTCTTGGAAGATATAATCAGTTGGGATACTGATGAAGGGCGAAAAGCAGCAGTTTGAGATTCATAACAACGAAGGCAAGAGCCCACAGATAACTTCTCACATTCATTGAAAGTAGGGTAAACAATTGAGGATGAATTTTTCATTGTACGTCTAGTAAGATAAAATGCTACCCCCTGTGGACAAAATGATTTATTATCAACATCACGTGCTTCAACATCAGAAACAAACACAAAAGGATTGTTAATTTTGTAGACAATTGTTTCAAAGAAAGGAATTCATTAAGAGGCCAAGAAAGAAATTTATTTTTATTTATTTATTTAATTTATATAGCGCAAATCAGCTACCCACCAAAGGGTTTCCCGGCGCTTGATAATTCAGAAGTGCGTTCTAGTGCCAAGCAATATTAGATGTTAAATAGCCAGGTTTTTAAGGCCTTTCTAAATTTCACGTGGCTCATCTCCGTACGTAATGCATATGGCATCGCATTCCAGAGAGATGGACCCAGGAAAACAAAAGATTTCCCACCCATCCGTGACAGTTTGGTTTTAGGGATCACGAAGTTATTGGCTGTTGCTGACCTAAGGGTTCTAGATGGTTGGTGTGAGAAGTTGGCCTGATGTGCAGTGCTCACTATTCTAGTGATCACTATATATCAGTCCAAACAACCCTTATTGATGATTGGTTGTAAGTCAACCTTATAGACCAGCTATCCTAGTAGCATGGATACGAGCAGTCTAAGGCTAAGACTCTAGAGGGCGTGTTAAGCCAGCTGTTTTACCATCACATTACCCCTTGAACACCCAGTGAAAGGACACCACACAAGTGTTATGAAAATAAACAATGTATTTATTAGAATCACAACAACCCTGTACTCTTTATGAGGACAGGGTGCTAGGCACACAACAAAACTCTTACGAAAATACTTAAGTTAGCACGTTATACACAAATGCCCGAGGGGCACGAAAAACCATATACTTTAAAAGTGGAATGCGAATTACTAGCAGGTAAATAACAGTTCTAATAGGCTTTGGAATCGCTAGGACTGGACTAGGGAATCGTTAGATTACTACTAGGAGACCCAGGGGACTCGGGTGCAGAGTGTGCACTCTCACGCGGGATGCGGGACAAAGTCTATGGAGGCTAGTAAAGGCGAAGTTAGTGTTCACGGGCGAACCCGACCTGGTAGGAAGAAAACGACAGTGGATCCTGACCCTAGGATAGTGAGGCTATGCTGGGACACCGAAGTGCCGAAGTTACCTAGCCCAGGGGCTGCAGCTGCATAGGTCTGAAAAGACGTCGGGGATCTCGTTGCCGGACCAGGAGCCTGGAAGGAAGAAGTTGCTGGCAGGCGACCAGTGAAGAAAAGTTCGATGGATCCAAGCCTGGATCAAGGAAGAAGAAAACCTGAAAGCAGAGGGGACCAAGTTCTTGAATCACTAGCCAGTGATTAAGTGGGCACCAGGATGGCACCGGGCGAAGTCACCGCAGTCAGGTGAGTGGGCACTGCTGGGCTCTGCAGTCTCTCGGACCAGGAGGCGTTGTCGGCGACCAGGATGGAGGTGCGAGCTGTCCCACGAAGGTTCTTGCTGTCGACGTCGCTGGACCCAGGATTGGGCAACAAGTCTTGGCAAATGCAAGGCCCACGCGGTGGACCTAAAATGGCGTCTTGGGCGGACCAGGAGGGTCCAGGGTACTTCTCCGATGGAGGGAAGCAAGGGCCAGTCTGGAGCAACCAGACCAGCAGCAGAAATGTCGTCGGGCGTCGTCAGGAAGGCCACAAGCCAGCGGGCTAGTAGCCAAACAACGCGGTGAGCAGAAAAAAAGCAGAAGGGCCCCACGCAGATCTTGGAGATGCTGGGGGGCTGCTCTTCGGTGCTGGAGCTGCTCAGGGTGGGGGCTTCTCGGACCCCAAAGCACTCACCAGGAATTCACTCGGCGGGCTTGCTGTAAAGAAGTCGTGCAGTCTTGAAGATGGCCGGTCCCTCGAGGTCTCGTCACACCCACGAATCTCAGCGTGACTGATGATGCAGGTAGAGGTCAGAGGTGCCAGGGAAGCCGGTTCTCGTCGAGCTGGGCAGTCGGATTCCGGAGGAAGGACTTGCAGCAGACCGCAGTGTTCTTAGATGGTGCCTGCGGATGCAGGGTGACTACTCCTTAGTCACAAGGGAGAAATCTTAGGAAGAAGTCTTGAGTTCCTTTCGCAGAAAGTAGTTTCAGGATTCAAAGATGATCTGCTTTGGAAGGGGGCCAGTTCCTACCTTTATCCTGTAAAAAGGGGCTGGCACGCGACTAAGTCCTGCCCTATGGGTGGGACTAGGAGGGGGGTGGTTACACCCACTTCCTTGGCGGGCTTTTCCCCAGCACAGGGTCTGGAGTGACCCTGGAACTGGTTCCAGCCAGCCTATGCACAGTGAGCACCGGGGTGCCACGTGCAGTCACCTTCCTCTAAAGCCCTGCCTACCTGGAATACACAAAACCCTGTCTGGGACGGTGCTGGCACCGCCCCTGGCAGGAAACCCTTTGTCCTTATCTCCTGCTCTGGGAGGACTCCCAGCAGCAGGAGGGCAGACTTGTGTCTCGGTGGCAGCATCCATTTTGTGGATGCTAAGGCTCTGTCTGACTTTAACCGGGGTTAGGGGTTACATACATGTCGTGTCCCTCTAGAAGGGTGGAATGCTAACCCCGTCGCCAGAATTGGCGAGGGGTTAGTATTCCAATTCGTATGACACCTTACTCGACATGTTTTGATAAAGCGATACCAGAGTTGGCATATAACCGCGAGGATTATAATGCACTTAAGAGTATATGGTATGCGATATCATGGAAACGGCTAAGGGATGGATCCCGAAAGCCGCAGACAGGCTCAGCTCATGCCAGAGCACCATCTCACACGATTCCAAGCACTCTGCCTTCAGGATTGTTAAGGCCTGCCATAGGAGTGACTGATAGGAGATCTGTGTGTCCATTTTTTAGGGTTAGATATAGGTATACTATATCTAAAGCAAAGGGTGATTACACCACCTTGCCCCAGCTGTCAAGCAGCCAGTTGTGTCAGATTTGGATGGCCATCCAGGGGTGGCACAATACATGCTGCAGCCCCTGGTAGGCCCTGGGTACACCTATGCCCTGGGTACCTAAGGTACACTGTACAGGGACTGATAAGGTGACTCAGTATCCAATTTAGATATGTACCTAAGGTACATGGAATCCATTTTACAGAGAGAGCAGTGGGCCTGAGGTCCTGAATAGCAGGGCCTCAGGTCAACTAAGTCAGAAAACCAGCAAAACACCAGGCAAAAAGTTGGGGGCAACCATAGTCAGGGTTCAACCTTCCTACAGTTGGTAAGGACGGACAAGTTTCTGCAAGTATTTTGGGGCAGTGCCGGTTGAGATTGTATGCATAAAGCACAAGGATTTAAACTTAATCCTATTTTCGACTTTCAGCCAATGTAGGTCACGAATGTATTTAGAAGTAGAGCAAGACATAGGGATTTTGAATAAGAGTCTCGCCGCCGCATTTTGCACCATTTGCACCATTTGCATCCTTCTGATTCTTTTCTTTGCCCCTAAATATAGCACATTGCTATAATCAAGCCTTGAAGTTACCAAAGCATTAATAACTGTTTTTTTTGTACAATCAGGTAGCATCCAACAGATTTTTTTAGCCATTTTAAGACTGCAAAACAGGTGGCTGAAGTCTTAACGGCTTGCTGGTGCATATTCAAAGATTCATCAATGATGACACCTAAATTTCGAGCCTGTAGGACTGGCATCGGAAGAGGGCCCATTTCAGATGGCCAATGCTGTGGTCCCCATAGTTCTTTATTTCTTCCTAGAACAATTAGCTCTGTTTTCTCGCCGTTTAATTTTAGAAAATTAGCTTGCATCCATCCCGCGATCTTACCCAGTCCTAGTTTTAACGTGGAGGGATGATCGCTTTCTGCTGAAGAGAGAGAGAAAAGGAGCTGAGAATCGTCAGCATAGGAAAACATATTTAAACCTGCCTCTTCTACTATTCTGGCAAGTGGACTCATATATAAGTTAAAAAGCAATGGGCTTAGAATTGAACCCTGCGGTACTCCATGCTTAAGAGTTAAAATCTCTGAGCAGGCAGACTGGGAGAAGACTTGAAACGTACGATTGCTTAGCAGGGACTTAATCCAGTTTATAGCAGCGCCATGAATACCTATAGAGGAGAGTGTTCGTAAAAGTACCGCGTGTGACACCGTATCAAACGCGGCACTAAGGTCTAATAATACGAGTGCAACCGTTTCTCCTCTATCCATCATGGCGCGGATGTTCTCTGTCACTCCAAGCAACGTAGTCTCAGTTGAAAAGCCTATGCGGAAACCAGATTGTTGCGGGGGCAAGAGATCGTGTGTCCTTATAAACTCAGGGGTATATTACCAACAACTAGCGATAGTTTTTGTCTCTAACTTGTTTAGAGACAAAAATTATCGCCGCAAACCGGCGATTTTTATCGCAGATAAACCTTGCTATTAGCAAGGTTTATCGCAAATGCGATAAAAAACGGCCGCAATGCATGAATATCGCTGAAAAGTCAGCGATATTCATGCATTATCGAGCAAATGCTCTTAGCCATGTTATCCACCTCCCATTGGATAACATGGCTAAGAACTGCTCAGGGCAGGTGTTAGCTTTTGGAGATATTCGCGCTTAGCGCGAATATCTCCAAAAGTTGGTAATAGGAGATAGCGATGTTAGCGACTGTTTCCAGTCGCTAACATCTTGGCACGCCCACTTTGCATGTCATTAGTGATAAATATCACTGACATGCAAAGTGGGGCCCATGATGGTCGCTATCTCCTATTAGCTGTCGCTAACTGGTTTTAGCGACAGCTTGGTAATAGGGAGATCATTTTATCTCCGCTTTCTTGGCTTTTAAAGCCAAAAAAAGCGGAGATAAAACCCCTTGATAATATACCCTTCAGTGAGGGACTGAAGAACATGTTTTTCTAAAATGTTTGAAAAAATAGGCAGAAGAGAAATTGGCCTAAAATTTGAGGGCATGTTTGGATCAGCTCCAACTTTCTTCAACAATGGATGAACCATTGCATGCTTCCATTCTGCTGGGACATATTCTTCCTGAAGGGAAGCATTTAGAAGGTCCGTGATCGTAGTCATGGCGTTCCTATTTAATTGCTTTAGAATAGAACATGGTAGAGGGTCTTTTGGTGAGCCAGATTTGATCGTGTTTAGTAAGTCGATGACCGAATCAACCCTCAGCAAAGGCCAACTTTCTAGTGTAGCGTGCATGTTAACAGTGACACTTGAATCTGATACATTAATATTATTGCATAAGTCCTCGGTTGGGCTACTAAGGATAGTCATGTTCGACTGATTTTGGTCCTTTTGTATACGTTCAATACCCTGGTAAATTTTATCCACTTTATTTACAAAAAAGGAAGCTAATTGGTCACATTGCATTTTGTTTAAATCAGGAGGTGTTTGAACGGTATTTGACCCAGCTAGTTCTTTAACGATATTGAACAATGTTTTGGATTGGTTAAGAGCATCCGTAATCGTCATACAAACATATTCTGTTTTTGCTTTCCTGCACAGCATCTGGTAGTATGTCAGTTTAGTTTTATATTCTTGTTTGGCTTCAAGGGAATACGTTTTTCTCCAGTTGCTCTCAGCGCTTTTACATTAGGTTTTCTCTTTTTTCAAAATATCACTGAACCAGGGGGCAGGGGGGCGATGGACGTGACCTCTTAATTTCGTTTTGGGCAGGCACGTATCAATGGCTGTCATGAGCCATTTCTGTACTAGTGGGGAAAGATTTTTAACCTCTGTCTTTGTGCATGGGGTATGTGCTTCAAGGAATGCATTTAGAGCATCAATATCTAACTTTTTTCCACTTCCTAATGTATTGATTAGTGTTCAATGTATTTTCATTTTGTCCCGTATTTATTTGAATGGGGAATTTAATTACAAAATGGTCAGACCAAGGAATAGGTAGGGCGGGGAACATAATCATGTCTGTAATATTGGAAAAGACAGGATCTAATAGGTGACCAGCACGATGTGTGGGTCCGGTATTTCTCAAATTTAGGTTAAGGGAAGCTAAATCGGCAATAAGATCAATAGCAGTTATACAATCCTCTTTGTCCAAGTGTACATTTAAGTCGCCAATGATTGTGAAATTTGCCGCCTTCATTACCAAAGGGCTGAGCAGGTCTGAAAAGGTGGTTTGCCACTTAGATACTGCGCCAGGCGGTCGATAGACAAGGACACCTGAAAAGGTGTAGTTGGGAGCAAGTATAAGCTTAAAAATAGCACCTTCACAACCAGAGCATGGAAGTGTGCTAAATTCACAATTATAGTTTTTCTTAAAAATAATAGCTAGACCTCCACCTAGTTTCAATGGTCTATCCTGTCTGACAATCGCATATGAGCCCGGGAGAGCTGCTGCAATGTCAGGATCAGAACTGTCCTGAAGCCAAGTTTCTGTCAAAAATAAGGCATCAGGTGCCTCATCAAGTAACAAATTAAAAATCTCCGTCTTATGTCCAGGAAGAGAACGACAATTCAAACTCAGAAAGGAAAAAGACTGAGATGTATTATCAGAGGATGTTTTACAAGCTCTGACTTCACTAGTTTTAGTTCCTACTGGATTAGTAGTGATATTACAATTTTGGCAAACATCTCTTTTTCCTAATTCTAGTAAAGTGCAAAGAGGTGACCTAGGGATTCTTAAAGATCGTATATATTCCGATGTATATGTAATACCAATATTCGGAGTTTTCTCCGCCTCATGTAATACCTGTGAAGGATCCTTAAGAAAGAGATGCAATACCACCTTTACATCCCAAAGAGATTAATATTTCAGTTTTGTGGGGATGTTGAATCTGATTGGTTTTAGAGCTCTACATATTAAACAAGATGTACTTACCGGTTCTCCTTTCACAAGGACACGTCCAGCAGAAATAGCTGAGGTGTTAGAATCGATTGTTCTGTAGGCTTTTCCTTCCACAAAAATGTGGAACAAGATAATTGACTACATCTACAGGAGATGCAGATATGGAATTAATCTCTGTCTCCTCGCACCCGCTAACCCAGGAAGCCCAGGTGTAACTATAAGTGTATTGGGGGGCGTGGCCAAGCAGCATGGCCGACAGGACGTGAGCTTCACCAGCTCCGTCCGAGGACCCTTTATATCCTGCCAAAGAGATCCTTGCTGGACCCTCCAAAGGGGTGCTGACGGTCCGGATCCTTTTTTGTCCCGTCTGGGACCACCACGTTGCCAGGACAGCCTCCGGTGCCCCGTTAACACCGCCGGAAAACACCGCGGCGCTCGGAGGGCTCCGCCTGTCTCTACGCGAGACCGCGGACTGGGCCTGCACGAGGGAGTAGCGGTGCGTGCGGCCCGCTTGCTGAAGAAGTATCCCGGCTGGGGAGGTGCTCGCGTGCACGGCGGACCTCCCGATGATCAGAGACCTGTAGCGGACGTCCTGTGAGGCCAGTGGAGGGCTGAGCTGGGGTCCGGTGACTCCCGCTGACCTGTGCAGGGGGTTGAGGTGCTGGCCCCTCCCCCCACCGACCCTATCCTTCACCGGAGCTCCCGGCTGCGGAGAGCAGCTCAGGGTGAGTGTTTCCCCTGGTGCCTGGGGCTCTACGCGACTCCTGGGGGACTGAGGCGGTGAAATCGCCGTGAGCTGGACGCTGGCCCGCCGGGCCTCTTGGCATTAAGGTCCGCCCCTGCACTACGAGCCGGTGCGGCCTGTGCGGACTGTCCCCTGTGGTTTCCCTGCAGCTGTGGGGATTGCGGCCTCCGTCCCTACTGCGGAGTGCTACGGAGACCATTCCACGTGGACCTTGCCCTGGCGCTGTACTTAGTGGCGTCCTGCAGTGTCAACTCCTGGGGGACACGGGCGACTTGGGGCCCCCCCATAACCTACGTGCTATTTTCCCCGACTGCCGGAGCGGCCCCCCCCCTGTGTGGCAGCGGAACTCGGACTGTGCTGCCCCAAGAGGCTTGAAAATCACACTGTTGCGCCTGGAACTGGAGGGGGCTCGCCCGAGGTGCGCTGGTTGGCGGTAAGCTGCTTTTGATCTGATTATTGGAGGTCCTCCCGCCCAGCTCGGTGAGTGCATCTTGCCCACTGGTTGCCACGCTCTCCCTTTGCTAGTGGTGGGGGTCGTCGCTTGGGCCGGATTTGCCTGGTGCGCCCTGCTGAATTGTCCTCTCCCCCAGTCCTCCCGCCTTCGCTTTGCTGTTGGGATCTGTGCCTACCCGGTGGGACCGGGCGAGTCCTAGCTGAGGGGCCTCAAGGGGGCTCCCGGTCTGCCCCCCAGGATGACGACCCGCAAGGATAGGACTGCGAAATCCTCCCAACCCAACACCATCGTGCAGTATACCACCCCAAGACTGCCATCGCAGAGGATCACGCGGCAGACGGGACCGGACGATGGGGGCGAGGACCCGCATGAACCTTCCCGAGCAGAGATCCTGAAGGCAATCCAGGGATCCTATTCTGCCTTGGAGAGACAGATCGAGACTGTGTCGATCGATGTAAACCTCCTCCGGACGGACCTCCGTAAGGTGGCGGACAAGGTCTCAGGCGCGGAGGGCAACATCGCACAATTGCAAACTGAAGTGGCCTCCCTGCAGAAATCGGTCGCGCACCTGACGTCCGCTACCCGTGCACTGGAGAGAAGAGCGGAAGATGCGGAAGGCAGGGCCCGTCGGAGCAACATCAGGGTCCTTGGCGTGCCGGAGCGCCTTGAGGCGGGAAACGCTGAACGCTTCTTGGAGACGTGGATCCGTACCCAGCTATGCCCGACCGGACTGTCCAGTGTCTTTGTCATTGAGAGGGCACACAGGGCCCTGGTTCCCCCTCCACGCCCAGGCGAGTCACCTAGAGCCATCATTGCAAAGGTCCTAAATTATAAGGATCGTGATTGTATTCTACGGGCCGCGAGAGAAATGGAGTCCATCACCATTGAAAATAGTCGTGTTTCCATCTACCCAGACTATACTCAACAGGTGCAGGAGCAACGGAAGTCCTACCTGGGAGTCAAGCAGAAACTTCGGGACATGAAGCTACAATACATGCTCCTTTACCCGGCCAAACTCAAGGTGCTCTCCCAAGGACGCGCTCACTTCTTCGAGTCCCCGGCGGAGGTGTGGGAGTGGCTCGAGATACGGGGAGACGACCTACCACCTGGTGAGCGAGGTGGCCCCCGCGAGACCTGGGGGACCCGGCCCCCGAGGCGCCGGCGAGGCAGAGGGAGACGCAGGTCTGGATCCCGGGGTTCTCCCGAGCCCCGGATTACCGTAGGAGAGGATGGGGCGCTGCACGTGAGGCCATCGACGGCGGGGGCCGCTCCGGAGTCACCTGAGGCCCCTGCACCTGGTGAGATCCTGGTCCCAGATACCTTGCAGGAAACTTTGCCGGATGTACACTCTGCTCCCCCGGTGGTACCGGAAACTGCTCTCTCTGACACACGGCCTGAGTGAACTCTGATATGAGGTACTGTCTTGTTAAAATGTTGTTGCCCTGGGAGGTTGGGTGAGTCGTCCATCCTGGTTTTTGCCTACCCAATGCTGTCTCTACCTGGCTCTGGGAACCCTGGTTGGTGGGCTGAACAGAGGATGGATACCATGTTGGCCGAGGCGATGTGGTGCGAGGTCCAAGAGTTTATGGCGTACCGTCGCCCAGCATTGGAACTGACTTTCATGACCATTCCCGGAGACTGTCCTGGAACATTGGGTCCTCGGGGAGTTGGGGGGGTGGTTTTGGTTGGTTGTGTGTGAGTGTGGGGTGCGTGTGGTGTATGGGGTGGCTGTGCACATCCTGGCACTGGCAGGGGAATGGCAGAGTAGCGTTCTTGGTTGTTGCTGTCCTCTTGCTCGCGGGTGGGGGGGGGACTGGTTCTGATGGGGTGTTGAGTCCTATTGTTTTTGGATGGCGCTGGCATGGAATGACTGGGATGGTGTGTTTCCCTGTTGAGTCATTCCTGCTCGTGGGTGCGGGAGGGGGGGGACTGTTTCAGGGGTTGGGTGGTTGCGGGTAATGTGGGGTTGGGGGGAGTTGTGGGGGGTATTTGTTTTTGGCATGGTGTGTACTACTGTTCGCGCCCCTAGGAGGCTGCTTGCAGAGGTTAAACTTGGGTGCCCGGATGGGCAAGACAAACGCTTATGGGATTCAAATTTTTAACTTGGAACGTGCGTGGCCTGGGTACTAGCTCCAAGCGGCATAGGGTGCTATCCTTCCTTCGTCGGCATGGAGTATCAGTGGCGAGGAAGTGGAGGGGTCAGGTGTTCCATTCCTCCTTCTCTACCTATGCTAGGGGGGTCCTGATCTGGGTGGCACCCGGGGTTCCCCTGGCGGTCCAGTATGTTGAGGCTGATGTTGAGGGCAGATATGTTCTTATATGTGTGAAACTGGATGGGAAGGACTTCCTGCTGGTGAACTCTTATGCACCTAACATAGATGACCCGAGTTTCTTTACCGGCCTGCAGGAGCTTATAGCGACGGACCTAGATGTCCCCCTCCTCTGGTTTGGAGATTTTAATTGTGTACTGGATCCACTGCTGGACAGGCATCCCCCCCGGGCGGGTACAAAACCTCGGATGACGACACGACTCCGGGAGGTGATGGATAATCTGGGTGCTGTAGATGTCTGGCGCCTCGGTAATCCGGGACTGAAGCTTTACACTTGCTATACCCCCACACATAACACACATAGCAGGCTCGACAGGGTCCTTGCGGCCAACATTGGCGCATCCCTTGTTTTATCGGTCACACATCAGGCCCGGTTCTTATCCGACCATTCGCCCGTGACGTGCACGGTACAGTGGGTGGACCCATCCTCCCGCCCAAGGACCTGGCGGATGCCAGGGGATCTTCTGCAGGATCCGGTGGGACGGGACCATGTGGAGACGTCTCTACGTACTTATCTGGACCTAAACTGGGGAGTGGGTGATATTCCTTTTGCGACCAAATGGGATGCCCTTAAGGCAGTCGTGCGGGGCGCCTGTATGGGTCTGACATATGGAGTCCGTAAACAGCTGCTCCGTGACCTCGCGTGTGCGGAGAAGCGCCTCAGCCACTACCAGTCCTTACCGGACCCGGATGGGTCGCACGTGGACTCGGAGTGGACAGCCCGAGAAGGCGTCCATGATATCCTAGACCGGTTAGATAGATTCACTCTTGGTCGGTATCGCCAACGCCTTCACCGTGAGGGGGACAAGTCGGGCCGATTGCTGGCCTGGATTCTCCGAAGGGAATCGGCCCCTGCGAGGATTGTTGCATTGAGAAATCCCGCTGGGGTCCTAGTACACTCGGAACGGGACCTCCTTGCGGTGCTCCGCACACATCTGCAGAAGGTCTATACTGCTGACCCTCTGGTGACAGAGGCCATACCTCCGGGATTTGCCCCTTCAGACCCTCTCTAAAGAGGATGCTGAGGACATGGACACTCCAGTGACGCTTCAGGAGGTCAAGGTGGCAGTGGCCGCCCTGCCGAAGGGTAAGTCGCCGGGTGGAGACGGTTTTCCCCCAGAGTTTTAACAGGCGTTTGCTGATACCCTCGCGCCCCTTCTCTTGCAGGTTTACCATGAAGCGGTGGAGCGAGCCGCGCTCCCGACCACCATGCAGCAGGGTGAGGTCTGCATGCTCCTGAAACCGGGTGGGGATGACTGTGATCCTGTGGTCTACCGGCCGATCACTTTAATCAATACCGACGCCAAAATTCTTACTAAGATCTTGGCCACCCGGCTGGCTCCACATATGACGCACTTGGTTCATCATGATCAGTGCGGGTTCATTCCGGGCCGCAACACCGCCATGAATCTCCGGCGCCTGAACCACGTTCTACATGAGGTGCGCGATGGGGAGGATCCTCAGGTCCTGGTCTCGATAGACCTGGCTAAAGCCTTCGATACAGTTAGCTGGGGGTACCTATTGGAGGTGCTTCGGTTGGCGGGGGTGGGGCCCCTTTTCTGCACTTGGATTTGTATCCTTTACAGTGCGCCTACGGCCAGGGTCAGGCTCGGAGCGGCCCGCTCGGAGGAGTGGCGGTTGGGCAGGGGCACCCGCCAGGGGTGCCCCCTGTCACCACTCCTGTTCGCTCTGGCGATTGAGCCCCTTGCAGTGACACTACGGGCGGAGAATACGAGTGAGGGATGTGGTACACCTGGTTTCGCTTTATGCGGATGATGCGTTGTTCTACCTGACCTCCCCGCGGGAGTCGCTACCGATCCTGTTACGCCACTTGGAACGCTTTGGTGCAGCTTCTGGGCTGCGTCTTAATCCTGAGAAATCCCTGATCTTTCCCCTTGCGGGATGCGGTGAAGACCCTCGTGTGAGTTTCGCGCCCCTGGGGCTGCGGTGGGAGATGGAGGCCTTCCGCTATCTGGGTATTCAGGTGGCTGTTTCTGATGAACAGTTGCTGGCCCGAAACGCCGACCGTGTGCTTAGTTCCCTGCAACAATCTGTATCCTTTTGGAATACGCTTCCACTCTCTCTCATGGGACGATTGGCCGTCTCAAAGATGGTGATGCTGCCTAGAATATTGTATATCCTACAAAATACCCTCTGTCCTCTTCCTCCTCGAATTTTCAACAAGCTTAATACGATGCTTACCTCCCTGCTTTGGGCGGGCAGACGCAGCAGAGTTGTGCTACATACGATGGTCAGACGCTGGGAGGAGGGGGGCTTGGAGGCCCCACGCTTTGATCTCTACTATTACGCGGCCCAACTTATACCGGCTGCGCGCTGGTTCGCGGGCGCGGAAAATTGGGAATTGCGACTCCTGGCTGGTAGCGCAGATGAGACGGCGTTGCAATTGGCTCTGATGCGTGGCAGAGGGGCGGATGGCAACCTTCCGTATATTGTTCGACATACTGCGGGGATCTGGCAGCGAGTGGTGGAAAGAGTGCTGAGACGGGCCCCTTTTCATAGGGAGCTGCCAATATGGATATTGGCACCGGTCACACTAATGGAGGAGCACATGTCGTTTCGGGAATGGCGTGAGGGCGGCTGCGACACATTGGCAGACTTATATCCGGACGAGTCCTTTGTGACCCTGGAGAGAGCTATCGAGGCCTTCAGTCTTACTGGGGGCCAATACCTTCACTATGGCGGCCTGCGGGACATGGCGAGAGCGACGTGGCCACAGTTCCCTGAGGCGCCCCAGGTGTCCCATACTTTGAATATCCTGCAATCGTGCGGCGCGGGACGGCGATTGATATCGCTTTTATATACAGCGATGAGAAGCGACTCGGCGCCTCCGGTGTCTCCGTCCTGGGCGGCGTGGGAGGCAGATTTAGGGGTTGCCTTGGACCCGTGACAGCGGGGGCGGATAGGGACGCTCACCAAGAAGGTGTTGTGTAACGCACATTTCAAATTAATCCATTTTAATTTCATGCACCGCACTTACGTAACCCCAGTTGCTCTGCTCCGCATTGCGGCAGATAAATCGGATGCCTGTCCTAGGTGTGGTTCAGTAGGAGCCGGATTTCTCCATTTAGCTTGGGAGTGCCCACTGGTCGGCGACTTCTGGAGGGTAGTAGTAGCCCACATCCGGAGGGTCACGGGACTGCGTCTTGACCTGACCCCGATCCATTGCTTGTTAGCCCTGGTCCCCAAACCTAAGAAGAGGAATCTGTCATATAAGATGCTGCAGCTGCTCTTAGTGCTGGCTAGACGGCGGGTGGCTATCACCTGGATGGGACAAAGGGCGCCAGACATGACATTATGGCTTCGGGATGTGGGGGAATGGACATTAGCTGAAGAAACGCACATGCTACATATGCGTAGGGATGAGCGGCTACAGGAGGACTTGCTTGCATGGCGTATGATGTGTGCTGTGGAGTCGACTGACTGCGACTCCGATGCTACTAGTGCTGCATTGTTTTCTTCCGAGGAATCGGGACCTGAGGAAGGGGTGGCGGGTGATGGGGAGGGAGAGTAGGGGCTGGGGTACTACCCTGATGACTGCGCACATGTTACCTATTGTCGGTCTCTATACTTGCACTGTATCCCGTGGATCTGATTCTTGCATCTCCTGTTCTATCTGCAACTGTTGAAGCCGTGCTGGGGGTGTGAACTGCGTACACTTGTATTTTCCATACAATGATGCCAATCTTGGGGGGGGAAAGTATTGTTTATTCTGCTGAAAAAATAAAGTAAAAAAAAAAAAAAACTATAAGTGGATTGAGTGGAAGGAGCCCAGGAATCGTTGATAACTGACAATGCGTCTGACAAAAGTCCTGAGACGTCCCAGGCTGACCTGAAATCTTCCAGGTCATCAGATGCAAATGTTGTTTGATGATCAAATCGTAAGGATAACCCTGAGGGTTCAAGAGTAACGTGGGAAACGTGGGAATTATTCTTGGAAAGTCCACAGTGAGTTCCAGAACTTGAGAGAACCACACTTGTGAGGGCCAGAAGGGAGTTACTATTATTATTGTGGACTTTACTCCGCCCAGTTTGTTTGTGTAACGTTCCGCGGAGACATTGTCCATTTGCAGAGGAATAGAACAATGTGCTTTTGACGGAGCTAGGCTTTTTACAGCGAAGGAACCTGCAAGCAGCTCTAAGCAGTGTATATGAGATGGCATTTCTTCTTTGGACCATTTTCCTTCTCTTACAACATTTCCGCATTGTGCTCCCCCGGCCGGATCTGCAGGCGTTGGATTCAAACGTGATAACTGGGTCCTGGCCAAAAATGGATCTTCCATTCCAGGCCTTCATCCTGGAGAGTCACCACTCACACTCCTGCTGTGCCTCCATGGAAAGCGAAACTAACACTGAGTAAGGGAGGCCCCTTGAAGATGATGAACTTGAGGCGTTGGAGCGCTCGATAATGAAGAGGAGCAGGAACAATTGCTTCAATGGGTGCCGAAAGAAGGCCCACAATTCCTGCCAGTCTGCGGAGAGAAAGTTTGTTTAGTTTTAGAACAGAACAAATCTCTTTCTTGATTACTTTGATCTTCTTCCAAGTAAGAAAGAGAGAGGATTTCTTGGAATCTATAAAGAAACCTCAGAGCTGAATTGTCTGCAATGGAATTAGAATTGGTTTCTTTTGATTTATTATAAACCCTAGATTCTAGAGAAGAGATAGTGCCCACACGGTCTGTGTTTGTAGTAATTTCATGTAGTTGCCCATTATTAATATATTGTCTAGATATATAATTAATTGTACTGCATGAAGACGTAACAAGTAGCCCTCAGCAGATTCTACAGACCTCAAGAACTACTGACCCATCTCCCTCCTCCCCTTCACTGCCAAAGTCTCCGAGAAGACCATCAACACCCAACTAATGAAATTCATCGAAGAAAACTCCATACTAGACCCCTCCAAATCCGCATTCTGCAGCAACCACAGCACCAAGATCGCTCTACTTGCCGCTACAGACGACATCCACACCATCCTCGACCAAGGACACACCGCAGCCCTGATCCTACTCGACCTCTCTACAGCCTTCGACACCATCTCCCACTGCACACTCACCACCAGAGTCCCCGATGCCGACGTACAGGGAACCGACCTCGACTCCCTCCGCTCCTTCATCACCGGAAGAACCCAAAGAATCAGACTTCTACCCTTCCTCTCCGAACCCACAGAGATCAACTGAAGAATACCCCCAGGATCATCGCTCAGCCCTAGGGTCTTCAACATCTACATGGCTGCCATCATCAGACAGCACGGACTCAGCATAGCATCCTACCTCGATGACACCCAGCTCATCCTCTCCCTCAACAAGGACCACACCACCACCAGACTCAACTTCCAGGAAGGAATGAAGGACGTCTCATCCTGGATGAATAGCAGCAGCATGAAGCTCATTTCGGAGAAAATGGAGGTCCTCATCCTCGGACCCTCCCTCTCTGCATGGGACAACAGCTGGTGACCCACCACACTCGGCAGCCCCCCTACCCCGACGGACCACGCCTGGAAACTTTACATCGTACTCGACTCCTCCCTCTCCAGTCACCTCCACCTGCTCCAACACCATCCGCATCCTCCGGAAGACCTTCAAATGGATCCCCCCCCGAATCAAGGAAGACGTCACCCACGCAGTCGTAACTAGCAGACTGGACTATGGAAATGCCCCCTATGCCGGGATCAGCAAGTCTCTACACTGCAGCCAGACTCGTCCTCGGCATCCCTCGTAACGAACACATCATCTAACACCTGCAAAACCTCCATTGGCTATCCGTCAAGAAGAGAGTAACGTTCAAGATACTCACCACGCCTACAAATGCCTGCACAATACAGGACCCCAATATCTCAACAATAGAATCTCCTTCCACGTACCCAAGAGAAACCTCCAATCCACCACCATCACCAAACCCCCGCGCATCAGCAGAGCAAGAACAGGTGGGAGACCCTTCTCCTACATTGCGGCCAAGATCTAAAGCGAGCTCCCGATCAACATCAGATGCCCCCAGCCTGCTCATCTTCAGACGACCCTCAAGACCTGGCTCTTCGACTGACCGGAGATGCTCCCTCCCCCCCCAAGCGACTTGAGTTCTTGCATGTGAGAACATAGTTCAGCCATATTAATACTAGTGCGCAGACGCGTAAGATTCCCTCCAAAGCAAAGAATACGTCATGTCACGTGAGTATGAAAGACGCATGCGCAGTAGAAAACCCTGAGTAGCAGCAGCCATCTTAGGTGCAAGAGTATTACGGTTAGTAAAACACATAAGCAAGCTTCACTCGGACACCCATTTGTGTCGTGTAATGCAATATTAATAAGACAAACATGTTGATTAGTGTATTAACGTTATGTCGAGAGGACTTAATACAAGCAAGTCGCGTTACATGCGAGTCCTTGCTCCATCAATAATGTATCCCCTCCATCTTAAAATGTCTGTACAAAACAAAACCGCAGTGGAATAAAAGTCTACCCGATATCCTTGAATTGTTTGAAAAACCCATTTGTCTGAAGTAATTTGCCTCCAGTTATTGAGTAAGAGAGCGAGTCTGCCACCCAGCTTTCTCAGGGGAAGAGGGGGATTTAAAACAACATGACCTGCCTGTATTTGCACGGCTCTGTGAAAAACACGAGGGGTAAAGACTCTCTTGAGGTTTCGTTGCGCCTCATCCAGAGAGGTGACGGTTTTTACGTAGGCAGCTATATCCGTGATGAAGTGATCACCAAAGAGATGACCTTCAGCTTCAGAACCAAGGTCCTTCTGTGACATGCCCACCAGCTTAGGGTCTATTCTCATGAGGATAGATTTCCTCCTCTCTGCTGCTAGAGCAGCATTGGCATTGCTCAAGAGGCAGATAGCCCATCGGCTCCAACCTCTGAGAATACGCAAATTGACAGGTGTTCATGTAAGTGCAGCATCTTCTGATATTTCTAAAATTGAGTCAAAGGACACAGGATACCTAATAATGTATCCTGGCAGTGTCTAAGTGCTTTATCAATTACATTTTTGGATCTTTACCTTTTTTTATTGAACCCCTTGCGTGCGTCGGCCGGCCGCCGGCCGTCAGACGTCACGGTGGCCGTGTGCGGAGGACGGCCGGGGGCCGTCCGAACCACGCCCACGCCATAAATCACCCGCACCGCTGCGTAATTTCCGCTGCGGTTAAAGGGTTAAGGAAGTCGACCATAGCTGGGTCAATGTCTGGAGTTAATGCCAATTTATGAGGGAGAATAGGTCTGGGACAGTCCATAATGGGGACACGGCAAAAATGTGCTTTTCGAAAAAGACTAGTAGAGGACCCTGGGTGGCTGCATAGTGGAGACGTGCATTGTGAGCATTCTTCTATACATCAGCTGGCGCCCAAGTCCCTTTACATCACATCTCCCTCAGATTCATTTTCATCCTCTGCACCCTTCTCCCCTCCCCTGGAACCATTGGTGCACGGGCAGCTCCCTTCCTTTTGAATGTATGACGTTACAACGCAGGTTTTACTACGCATACCATTACAACGCATTACACTTGGGGATGCGGGATAGTGAATAGTTTAATTTACTATTCCAACTCCAGTCCCCGTGGACACTAAGGAAGGTGTTGGATAGTAAATTAAACTTATTCCCTATCCTAGAGCGCCCCCCAGTGTAATGCGTTGTAATGGTATGCGTAATAAAACCTGCGTTGTAACAGCACTTCGTGGTAAAAGTTGTAAAGGATGTTTACCTTCCTTTTCATTCTTCAAACCTCAGTTAATTAAATGTTCTCTTCCGCTCCTCCCTTAATGCATACATGAGCATGGCTGGTGTGTGGAAGGCATGCTCGTGGTGTCCAGGATGTGTGGAAGAGAGCTGTTGTGTGCAGAGAATGACTGATAGAGTGCAGTGTGACAGGAGTTCATTGTATAGGGTAATGTTGTGGCGGACTCGCGGCTTCTTTTCGGTGCTTTAATATTGCAGAGTTGGTTCTATAGCTTCATTCACACAAACGTATAGGTGCAAGGCATGGACGCTGGTGGGCGACCAATAAAACCTCATCTTTTCTTATAGTGGTTAATTCACGTGATCGGAGAGAAAGAGAAGTGTTAGGTTTGTGTTGGGTACTCACTCACAATGCACTGTGAAATTTTGTTGTCTCTGTTTAACATAACGAACATGAGGCCTGAATTAGAATTTGACAGGCAAGTATTCCATCGCAAACGAGACAGATCTCCTGTCTCCTATTACTACTTCATTATATCCTAATGCACTTATACAAGGTGGACCAGATATCTGTCAGGTTTGTGACAAGAGTGTCCATCTGTCCGTCCACCGAACTCTAAGTCAGACCCATAGTCGTAGCTTATGGTTTATGATTCTTTAAATTGTTTTGCTCGTGCAGCACTAATTCCAGATTTCCTTTTCATTCTGACAGGTGATTGAAACACAGAAAGAAAGTAAAAAAAGAACACTAAATCTTTGTAAAGAAGTCGTCTGTGTCAATAGATGTGAAAACACTGAACAAGAATCTGCACTCGCTCGCTTCTGGACTGTTAGCGCCAAGACACCACGTGGTATTCGTGCGCTGTATAAATCTTAATAACATAACATGATATCAAGCCTCGAAGGAGACACTTCTCAGACATTAGAAACTAGAGCCCCATCGTCGAGATACCAAGATAAAAAAGAGAAACTGAAACTGGAGATTATAATTTCCCAAAGATCATGTGTTTCTCATGAAGTTGAGAACATCTTCCAATGCAAAGTAGTTCTCCGTGACACCCTCTTCAAAGCGCACCGAGGAGCTGATATTTTTATGTTTATACCAACACTTTAACAGGAATTTCAGCTTGAGTCTGAGAAGTGTGGCTCACTGGTTAGAGGAGGCAGACCTGGAAGCAGAGGTCAGCCCGGGACCAGGGTTCAATTCCCGGCTCGGCGGGGTCTTGAGTCCTAAAATGTCCATGGACTCGATAATTCTCGCTCCGGTGCCTATTCTATTCACGGGTTCACACTCTGCGACTCTGGGCAATGGCTTGCTTAATCTCCACAACGGCCCCTCACGGCGGGATGCCTGGCTTTCACCTTGCGGATACCCTGCGGGGTTATCTCACAGGGGAATACCAGGATGGGTTCCCAAAGCAAGCGCTTGGAAACTGCTTGGTGATTTGCGCTATATAAATACATGTACATTTACAAAGCTGAAGTGCAGAGGAAACAGGCAACATAAGTGCATTGAGTGACTAAACGTTCACCATAAAGAGATATTAAACATAACAATAAAAACACAGTTAAATTAATGACAGATGATATAATGTAACTACACTGGATTAAATAACAATTTTATTAATGGAAGATGAACTTTTGAAGAGATGCCACAAAATGGAGGAAGTAAGAGTCGGCCTAAAAGATGACTCTGGTGAGAAATCATATCAGTGTTCTGAATGTGGTAAGGGTTTTACTAGAAGGCATCGATTACTAGTCCATCAGAGAATTCACACAAATGAGAAGCCATATGAATGTTCTGAATGCGACAGGGCATTCAGAACAAATGAACGTTTATTAATCCTTCAGCGAACACATACCGGTGAGAAACCATATAAATGCCCTGAATGTGACAAAGCTTTCGGTATAAAACAGCTTTTATCAATTCATCTACGAACACATACCGATGAGAGACCATTTAAATGTTCTGAATGCGAAAAGACTTTCAGGCAAAAGCGTTATTTATTAAGACACCAGAGCATTCACACCGGTGAGAGGCCGTATAAATGTTCTGAATGTGAAAAGGCGTTCAGACTAAAGCATCATTTATCCATGCATGAACGAATTCATACGGGTGAGAAACCATATAAATGTTCTGAATGTGACCGAGCGTTCATTACAAAGCATCAGTTATCAGTACATGAGCGAACACATACTGGTGAGAAGCCATATAAATGTACAGAATGCGACAAGGCTTGCAGTCATAAGGCAGACTTTTCATATCATCAGAGAACCCATACCGGTGAGAAACCATATCTATGTCCTGAATGTGGCAAAGCTTTCAAGATAAAACTGTTTTAGCTGAGCATCAGCGAATACATACTGGCGAGAAACCATATAAATGTTCTGAATGTGGAAAAGCTTACAGACATAGTTCTGTTCTGTCAAACCATCGGAAAACCCATCACAGGTGTTTATCTCAGATCCAAAGCTGAAACGATATAGTCAAAATTATATTATTGAGAAACCAAATGAGTACTTTTAATGTAAGGCATTTAATAAAAATGAGCATTTATCAATCGTTAGCTAACACTTAATGGTGAGAAACCACTTTGGTGTTCTGAATGTGACGAGGCCTTCAATTGAATTTTTTTTTATTTCTACATTGGAAACACCAGACTAAGTGTGAATATGCGGTCAATAAATATATTAGCTGCTGATATTGGTGAGGGAGAAATCACAGATGCTAAACTGTTGAGGAACATCTGATGCAGCATCAGCTCAATCAAAATGTTGATAAAAATATGACAGACTGTTGAACAGCAGTTATACCATACCAAGAGCCCCGGGTCCAGCTTTCCTGTGCTGCTGCTCCAGTCTCCTTCCTTCCAGTATTTTAAAGGGCTTTTTCCTGCTTTCCCCCTTATTTTTCTTGCTGCTTTCTCTTTCCTTCCCCGGTTTTTCTGAGTGCTTTTCCCTTGTTTTTTTGTACTTCTTTCTCCTTCCCCTCCCTGTGTTTCTAACAGATTTTCCTGCTTTTCCCACGTTTTTCACTGCTTCTTCCTGTTTATTTCCCCTCATTTGCTGCTCCGCCTGATGCCTGTTTTCTTGCTTCCCGTCTAGCCCTGCCCACTGCTTCCCTTCACCCCTCCTTCCTCCCAGGACCTACTTAATGGAGGAACTATTGGCTTTTTGCGAAGTATTCATTTTTCAAAGAGCGAGGGTGGAACTTGATGCACTCCCATGGAGCACTCAAAGCTAATTTAAACAAGAATTTGCAATGCAATCAGTCTCTTATTTGCGAGAGTTAGAGCTTTTGGCCTTGTAAATGACAATGTCTTTTACCCATGTGTTTTGGTTTGGAGTAGAGTGGATGGAAGTTGTTTGAGGTGGAATTGTTAGTTGTGGAATTCTGTGGGGTGGAAATGTGTAATGTGTAGTGGTATTATGTGGCATGGTGAATGTTAGACCTGGCACCATTGGCGTGGGTCTCCCTTCCATTTTTGCTGTTGCCTCATGTGTTTTTGCTGGTGTTAGATGCTTTGGGCACTGTGCCACTGCTGTCCAGTGCCACAGTGCGAGTGCTCCCTGTTGTAAATTGATGTATGGATTTGTGATTCCATGTTTAGCTATCTGGTTTACTTGTCAGACCCTGGTCTAGTGCACTGCGTGTGCCAGGGCGTGTAATCCAAATGCTGCTGGTGGGCCTGCAGCACTGGTTGTGCCTCCCGCAGAAGCAGCCTTGTAAAATGGGTCTACGGTCTGCCATTGCAGAGCCTGCGTGCAGTCTGGCACTGTCATGCTGACTGGGCCAGTGCACCCGATTCCCAGTCCCTAAACCTTCTCTTTTCTTCATATCAGTCACCCCTATGGTAGGCCCAAGGGCAGGGTGCATTGTAAGTATAAGGTAGGACGAGCCCTGGTGTGTGTGGCATGTCCTAATAGTGAATTACAGCCATTTTCGTTTTTCACTATTGCAAGGCTACCTGTTCTCCATAGGCCAGAATGGGCTATTAGCATTGTTACATTTTATAATCCTAACAGGCTCAGAGAACGTGGTAGAAATTTGAGTTTAGTATGCCTGAACTCAGAATAATAAAAGACATCTTTTAGTAAAGTTTACTTTAATATTCTGTGTTTGCAAATACCACTTTTAGAAAGTAGGTATTTGCTTGCCTAACCATTCAAACCTGCCTCTGGTAGGTTGTGTATTCCTATGTCTGGTTGTGTGAGTGACAGGGCTGGGGAATTCCAGGAGACAGGCTGAGTCATCCAGTGGTGCATCTAGATGGGAGGGAGGAGTTCACCTGAACTCTGAATAGGGCTGTGCCTGCCTTCCACATGCTGGCTCCGCCCCCTGGGGAGCGGCTGATGTCTCTGCCCTGCACACTGAAAGAAGAGAAGGAGTCCTGTCAACAAAGTGCTCCAGGACTGTACTTGCCTTCCACAATGCTGGCTCCACCTCCTGTGGGGCGTCTGACGTTTCTGTCCTGCACTGTGAAAGGAAAGGAGAAGTCTGGTAAACAGAGTGCTTCAGAACTGGTTTGGTCTGGGCAAAGGCCCCTCTCCCCTCAGAGAACAAAGGATTTTGGGTATAAATATTGGGACCCTGCTCCCATGAAATCAGATCACTTTTGGATTACAAGAAGAAACCTTTACTGAGGAGAGGAACCTGAAGAAACTGAGGAGAGACTATTCCCAAGCTGAAGTGCTGCTTAGGAGATTGGCCTGCAGTGGTTACCTTACTGCCAAAGGAAGGAGAAAAGAACTTTGTGTACTTTGCTTTCAACTAGTGAAGGATCTCCAAGGGCTTGGAAAAGAGCTTGCCTCCTGCTGAAGTCTCAGGGACAACAGACTTCAAACCCCAGCTCCCCAGAGTTCTTGTGGAAGTGCCTGCTGCTGTTTTGGGCCTTCTGAGGAACTGCGTGTCGCAAGGAGCTGGAAGTGTGACTCAACGAGAAGAAGCATGTCGCCGTTGCTGCTGCTGCCATCGCAACTCCGAATAAGGAGAGTGTCGCCGCTGTGGCTGTCGCACTGCACCGCATCAGGAGAAGAATTTTGCAACGAGGTCGGAGCGTGTCGCCGTCACTGTGCCTGCGTCGCAACTCCAGGGAAGGAGGGTGTCGCCACTGGAACTGTCGCATTGCAGGGGATCGACCAAGAGCACCTCGAATCCCCGAGAAGCGCACCGCCATCGGAGCTGCTGCCATCGCATCTCGGATGTCGCCGCTGTAGTTGTCGCATCGAGCGGAAGCTTCACGCATCGTGGGAGAAGAGTGTTGCCGCTCGAGCTGCTGCCTTCGCATCTTGGATGTCGCCGCTGTAGTCCACACATCGAACTGAGAAGCTTCTCGTATCCCCGAGAAGCGTGCCGCATCTGGAAGATCTTCACATCTTTATTTCTTTGTATCTGAACTGTGAAGCATTTCCCATCGTTGCGATATTGCTTGTCGTGGAAGCGCAACGCAACCTAAGGTACATTGACGCAGAGTGTTGCATCTAAGAACTGAACTGAACTAAGCTTAAAACTGCCATCTAAAAGTAATCATAGTGTGTACTTTTGTCGTTTATGGTCTTGTGGTAACTCTATATAAAGTCTACTTATTTTTTATATAAAACCTGTGTGGTGTCCATTTGTAGTGTTGTCACTGGGTTACTGTATGTGATCACAACTGCTTAACACACTAAGCCAGGCCCCGTCCCTCCTATTCCTATTTTAAAAGCAAAACCCCCTATGGTATCTAAAAATCAGCCCAATAAACCGGATCACTGAAATAATATCGAGGGACAAAATATCGACCAACAAAAATATCGTTGACAAAATATCGAGAGACAAAATATCGAGTTTCTATCTACAAACAGGTAAGTACAAAAATATCGAGTTAAAAATATCGTTTACAAAAATATAGTTGTAAAAAATATCGACTTTAATAAAAACAATGTTTAATTACATTAATATAAAAAATTAATTACTAAAATATACTTAACAATACTTAAAATAACTTTTAATAATTAAATAATTAATGAAAGTCAAAAAATAATATTTTTTAATCATATTTCTTAAAACATATATATATATAGTAACAAAATGTAATTAAATAATAGCCAATATTATTAACGTACAAATACAAAAGAGTAAAAATTACTATTCCCACTCCAGTGGGTGCAACAGTAGGGAAAGCGTTGGATAGCGTAGGGGTTAAAATTACTATTCCCACTCCAAAGAGTGCAACAGTGGATATATGACGTTACAACGCAACTTTTACAACGCACTACCATTACAACGTAAGTATTGGTAAGTATATAATAATTTTTATAATTTAAATTATTTAAAATTAATTTAATATAATTTAATTTCATTTCATTTCATTAAATTAAATTAATGTAAATTTAATTTTACTTTATTTTTACACTGTACCCCTGTACCCCAAAAACCCAAAACTGACCCTGAACCCTAAAAAAAACCCTTTACCCAAAAACCCAAAACTGACCCTGAACCCTAAAAATACCCCTTTACCCAAAAACTAAAAACTGACCCTGAACCCTAAAAATACCCCTTTACCCAAAAACTAAAAACTGACCCTGAACCCTAAAAATACCCCTTTACCCAAAAACTAAAAACTGACCCTGAACCCTAAAAATACCCCTTTAATTTAACATAATTAGCAATTAATCAATTAAATTAAATTAATTACCAATTACATTTTAAATAATTAACAAATATTATTTAATTACCAATTAATTAAATATTACTACCAATTAATACATTTACATATTTAATTATTTATAATTACATTACTTCCCACCCTATTCCCCTATAAACCCACAACCCGCTACAGGAAATACATTATTTTAATGTACATAATTAGCAATTAATTAATTAAATTAAATTAATTACCAATTAAATTTTAAATAATTAACAAATATTATTTAATTACCAATTAATTAATTATTACTACCAATTAATAAACCCACAACCCGCTACAGAATAAAATTACACAATAATTAAAAAAAAATCATTAATTAAAAATAATTATAACATAAAATGACACTTTTCACACATATTATAACATAAAAACACTATAAATAATTAAATATTATTTAAAAAACGATATTTTTTACTATCTAGATTATATACTTGGATATTTTCACTTTCTATATTATTTACAGTCGATATTACTTCACTTACCTTAAAAACGATATTTTGGCTGTCGATATTCTGTCCTGTCGATATTTTGTCCAAACGATATTTAAGACTCGATATTCTGTCCAAACGATATTTTGGAGTCGATATTATGTCTGTGCACCCAATAAACCATCTCAAATACACACTCCGTCAGCCGTGTGGTTGGCCAAGAGTAATCAATCTGCTCAGCTGAGTGCAAATACCAAGGGGGTTGGGACCGTCCAGCCAGCTAAGGTGTCTAGTCTTAACTCGGCACCTGATGCTGCCAAAATAGCTCCCCCCAAGGTTACCTCTCGGATACCCCCGGTTAATCTTCCCCCTGACTGCCACCCCTTTGTAGTAGTGCTCGTTAATGTTCCACCATTGAAACCTACCCAGCCCGAGTCCCTCCAGGCTTTAAAAAACAAGTGTCTCCATTGGTTAAAAGCTAACAAACCACTCCCAATAGGTATGGATGGACTAATCCTTGGTGTTCGAAGGGTTGGTTGGGTGGGCCAGGGTAAAAAGCGGTTGGAGGGAGATTGTATTATTATTAACTTCTAGGATAGTAGAGTGTCTGAGGTAATTTGTGGCCAAAAACAAGAAGGGGAAGGCGCTGGAATAAGAGCAGTGGATCTGACCTACTTCTACCCTAGGCCTGCTGGTAATCCGCCCAGGCTTGTAAATGGGGATATTTGTTTAGGCCCTAGGGGAAGTCCACGATATCCCGTGGCGCCCCTCTTCCTTCCCCAAACCGGACGGCCGGAGATGACCTGGGGCCCCAGGGGTTACTGACTTAAGGCCGGGGGCGGGACTTTGGTAGAGAAATTGAGAGAGCCCCTGTCCCATCCCTTGATGCAGCCCCCATCGCCTCCCCCATCTGAAATCCACTCCACACTATTAGATGCACTGGGAACGATAGAGATACCCGACAAAATTGGAACCCCGATGGATCTCCAAGAGGTTGCCCCAACACATGACCTGGCATCCGGGGGCGTTCCAGCTGTGACGGACCCATCTTTTAAGGTTCTCAGCTGGAACGTCACCGAAATTTCAGGGAAATTGACACTACCTGACTGGAATGCATTTGTGGACGAGCACTCCATATGCATTTTTCAGGAGACATGGAGCATGGATCCTATTCATAAGGCGGGATACTCTACCTTCTTTACCCCAGCAGTTCGCTCAGAATCAGGGAGGGGACGCCCATCTGGTGGCCTTCTTATCTGGGTTGCTGCCGCATTGAATTGTAGGATGAGGGAGCATCAGATTGGTAGCCCGGACATCCTTAATATTACCATGAAGGACTCCAGGGGTCGCGCCATTTTGAACATCTTTAACATTTATGCACGTGGCACTAAGGGGGGAAGGCAGTCCCCTACAATTGCCCTCTTGGAGGATCTCTTGAGATCAACTCCATATAAGGCTTGTACCCTGGTTGCCGGTGATATTAACTGCACATTCGAGCCCTTAGGCTCGGATGTTTCCCTGGACCAGGACGAGGAGGACGCTAGGAGGGGAATCCCTGCCCTTGGAATAGCCCCCATTAAGAGGTGGACCGAGGTGGCCCTGCAGGTGTATACCCTCAGCTTGGAGTTTAACTTGAGGGCTTTAAATGGGAGGACAGAGTCGGATAAGGGGGGGGGTACACACATACAACAGGCCCAACCACACATCAAGAATTGATTATATCTTGCTTGATGTGTGTTTGTGGAATTCGGTGAAGGACATGTCTGTGGTCCCCTCAATAGAGAGCGATCACAACTCACTTTCCCTCACTTTAGATCCTTTGTGGCTAGTTGATAGGGGAAGCCTGGCACCCCCCCTGTAGTGGAACTGGGCGAGTCACAAGTAGCTTTGTGCGGGAGGAAAATAAAGTGGTAAAAATTGATTCTCTCAGAGGAAAAGGTTGCAGCCATAACGCACCGGTTAGCCCAAGCACAACTTAACTTAGGGAACTCTGAGGGAGGATTGGGAATGGCGTGTGGTGTCTTTAGTGAGCTCACTGAGGCCCTAATCAAACTGTTCACTGCTCCCCCAAATAGACGAGCGACAAAGGGAAGACAGGGAGTTTCCAAGGGATGGTACACCCACATATGTAGAGAGTCCAAGACCAGACTGGTAGCAGCAGTTAAATCTAAATCTCAAATTAAGATCAGAGAGGCTAGGAAGGCTTACTCCAGGTCCCTCCAAATTGCGAAGAAGGACTGGGAGGAAACATTTTGGGCTGACTTACTAGCTGCCAGTAAACGCAAGGATGCTAGAGGTTTTTGGAAACTGGGGGGTGCCCGCAACAGACCAGACGATACTTTGAGGACCTGTAATATCCCTCCCCAGAGTTGGTCGAAACACTTTGGATCCCTATATGCTCCTGTAGATGGCCCCCTAAATGATCCTGCCCCTGCCCCAGCCTCGCTAGGAGACGTCACCTTAGATCTGTTTACAGGTAGGGAGGTCGAGGATGTCATAAAATGGCTGGCACCGCGGAAAGCTCCAGGACCGGATGGTCTTCCTGGCGACCTCCTACGTGCTTACCCATCTGACTGGGGCATTGTAATTGCTGCCCTTTTAAATGACATCTTAAAGGGTGGTCCTGTACCTGATTCATGGAAAGGGGCGGTGGTCGTTCCCATCTATAAAAAGGGCTGTAGGAACAGCCCAGGGAACTATAGGCCAATAAGCCTGATCGATTCTACCCAAAAGGTGGCAGGAAAGGTAATTCTGGGCAGGATTCTTAACTGGGTGGAAGAAAATAGAGTGCTATCTGACTTTCAGGCTGGGTTCCGCTCAGGAACGGGGACCATCGAGCAGGTTTTCAGATTAGCACTCTTAAATTGGAAAATTGTGGAACTAGGCAAGGGCAGTCTTTATTTGGCCTTCATTGACCTGAAGACTACTTTTGACCTGGTTCCTAGGGAGGAACTCTGGAGGGTGCTTCAGGGACTGGGACTGCCCCCCTACATGCTATCCCTACTCATCAAACTCCACACCAGTAATTATGCCCAGGTCCGATGGGGGCAAAATGGGGAAACAACGGACAGGATACCGGTCTGTCGGGGAGTCAGACAGGGTTGCGTGTTAGCTCCCACACTCTTTTCGCTATACGTAAACGGTGTGGTTGAGCATCTCCAGCAAGAACCAGCGGACGCACCCTGTCTGGGGGGAGCAAGGATCTCCACTCTGCTCTTCGCAGATGATACTCTGCTTATTTCAAAAACTCCCCAGGGCCTACAGAAGCTATTGACCCGCTTCCAGGACTTCTGTGTATCTAGGGGTCTGGTTATAAACGTGGCAAAAACGAAATATTTGATTTTGCACCCCCCAAGGAAATTGGGAGAGCCGCCTGTCTTGAACTCCGCCCCCCTGGAGAAAGTCTCAAAATTCGACTACCTAGGGCTACGTATTACTGACAATATGAACTGGTCCGCCCACATTGATAAGATGGTTCTCAACCATAAAAAGGTAGGAGGTGCTTTGCTCAGAGAATTTCGAGCATCTCCGAGACAAGCGGTGAGCCCTGCAATTGAGATCTACAAGGCAAGAGGCGTAACATCAGCATTGTACGGGGCAGAGTTATGGGGTCATTGCAATATGGACTCTCTCACTAAGGCAGAGAATAAACTTTTGAAGGATCTCCTAGCCCTCCCTTCAAGCACCCCGACAGTCCCGGTGCTCCTGGACATTGGCTGCAAGAGTATTAAAGATCAGGCTCGCCTCCGTCCACTGCTTCTTTTGTCCCGCATTTGGAGGGTCCCGGAGCTGAAGTCCTATGCTGACGGCCTGGCAAAGATAATGAACATGGGAGGTTGGGCCAAGATCAAGTGGCTGAGGGACATTAAAAGTCTTTTGGGGGAGTTGGGCTTGGGGGACTGTTGGATCTCAAAATCTGCTCCTCCAAAGGCTGACCTCAAAAAGTTATATTGGGAGTGGGTTTCTGGCAACCTCATCAGTAACCATCACCATTGCAATTTGACTGCATCTTTTTTGGAACTAAAGGATGTGGCTGTTTTTGAACCCTTTCTGGATCTAATCTCCCTGCCAGCAGATAGGTCCCTGTACTACAAATTTAGGGTAGGTACCCTTCCGATTGGGACCTTTGTATCAAAATGGAAGGGAGTCCTTCTGTGCTCTTTGCCCAGCTAGGCCAGAAACTGTAGCACATATACTTTTTGAGTGCCCAGACTATATTAAACCCAGGAGATATTGGCTCAAACCCCGTTTTAAACGCCTGGGAACACGTAGGCATTTGGTCGCACTACGGATTTTAATGATCGATTCCGCCCCTCTAATAGTTTGTGGTGTTTCCAAGGTTGATTCGTTGCAAGAGACTCTCAGTTTCAATTTAATTCATTTTTTAGCTAATTTATCATGGATTATTCCCACTTTTATCTGTTTTAACATTTAACTGACTAACGTACATTGCATTGTTTTATAAATATGTCTCATGTGTATGTATGCTTTCAAGACATCTTGCATATCGAATAAAAGCTTTCAACCAACCACAACTGCTTAACTTACAACGCCTCTGAAATAAGGCCTTGGCTGCTCTCGCCACGCTACCTTGAGGGTGAGCAGGGGTTATTTTAGGAGTGTAATCCTTTCCCTGACTGGAGGAGAGGGTCCCTATTTGTCACAAGTACCTACCTGTGCCAACTAGAGACCCCCAAATATAACAGTGAATTGATAGGGGATGTGAGATGCACAGAATAGATTAAAAGGAAGATTTAGAGGGATAGTTCATTTGTGCACCAAGTGGTGAATGAACTACAGACCGAGGAGCAGAAAGAATGTAAGAGAAGGAAGGGGAGAACAGGCCACAGATGCATAAAGAAAGTGCAGCTGTGTATGCAGAGACACCCCAAGAAGAGGACTAGAGCGCGGTTTTGAGGACCGGAAATCTTGTAAATACATGGAAAAGAAGCGGCTCGAAGACCTGAAGTGAACCAATATGAGAGAGGCATGACAAGTTCATAAGAAAGTGAGAGTGTGGAGAGAGAGAGGGGCACCCGGCGGGGGAGGTGAGAGGTGAACCAGTGCACAGCCTGAGAAGGTGCAGGAAGGTAGCATGGCCGAGCAGGCCGTATAAAGAGAAGATAACTTACTGAATGGACAGTGGAATCATGACGTATGAGACAAATTGCTTGTGGAATATTCCTGTTCTCTTTTTCAACATCTCAGCAGCAGGTACACACATTACTGCAGCAGGTACACACATCTCTGCAGGAGGAAGATACACACATCTCTGCAGCAGGTACACACACCTCTGCAGCAGGTACACACATCTCAGCAGAAGGAAGGTACACATTCTCTGCAACAGGTACACACATCTCTGCAGCAGGTACACACATCTCAGCAGAAGGAAGGTACACACTTCTCTGCAAAAGGTACACACATCTCTGTAGCAGGAAGGCACACACAGCTCTGCAGCAGGTACATACGTCTCTGAAGCAGGTACACACATCTCTGCAGCAGGTACACACATCTCTGCAGCATGCACACAGATCTCTGCAGCAGATACACAATCTCTGCAGCAGGTACACACATCTCTGCAGCAGGTACACACATCTCAGCAGCAGGTACACACATCTCAGCAGAAGGAAGGTACACACATCTCTGCAGCATGTACACACATCTCTGCTGCAGGAAGGTACACACAACTATGCAGCAGGTACACACATCTCAGCAGCAGGTACACACATCTCTGCAGCAGGTACACACATCTCAGCAGAAGGAAGGTACACACATCTCTGCAGCATGTACACACATCTCTGCAGCAGGTACACACATCTCTGCATCATGCACACACATCTCTGCAGCAGGTACACACATCTCTGCAGCAGGTACACACATCTCTGCAGCATGCACACAGATCTCTGCAGCAGATAAACACATCTCTACTGCAGGTACACACAGCTCTGCAGCTGGAAGGTACACACATCTCTGCAGCAGGTACACACTTCTCTGCAGGTAGGTACACACATCTCTGCAGCAGGTACACACATCTCAGCAGGAGGAATGTACACATACCTCAGCAGAAGAAAGGTACACACATCTCTGCAGCAGGAAGGTACACACATCTCTGCAGCAGGTACACACATCTCTGCAGCATGTACACACATCTCTGCAGAATGTTCACACATCTCTGCAGCTGGTACACACATCTCTGCAGCAGGTGCACACATCTCAGCAGAAGGAAGATACACACATCTTTGCAGCATGTACACACATCTCTGCAGCAGGTACACACATCTCTGCAGCATGCACACACATCTCTGCAGCAGGTACACACATCTCTGTAGCAGGTACACACATCTCTGCAGGTAGGTACACACATCTCTGCAGCAGGTACACACATCTCTGCAGGAGGAATGTACACATATCTCAGCAGAAGAAAGGTACACACATCTCTGCAGCAGGTACACACATCTCAGCAGAAGGAAGGTACACACATCTCTGCAGCATGTACACACATCTCTGCAGCATGCAAACACATCTCTGCAGCAGGTACACACATCTCTGCAGCATGCACACAGATCTCTGCAGCAGATACACACATCTCTGCAGCAGGTACACACATCTCTGCAGCAGGCAGGTACAAACATCTCTGCAGGTAGGTACACACATCTCTGCAGCAGGTACACACTTCTCTGCAGGTAGGTACACACATCTCTGCAGCATGTACACACATCTCTGCGGAATGTTCACACATTTCTGCAGCTGGTACACACATCTCTGCAGCAGGCAGGTACACACATCTCTGCAGGTAGGTACACACATCTCTGCAGCAGGTACACACTTCTCTGCAGCAGGCAGGTACACACATCTCTGCAGGTAGGTACACACATCTCTGCAGCAGGTACACACATCTCTGCAGCAGGCAGGTACACACATCTCTGCAGGTAGGTACACACATCTCTGCAGCAGGTACACACTTCTCTGCAGGTAGGTACACACATCTCTGCAGCAGGAAGGTACACACATCTCTGCAGCATGCACACACATCTCTGCAGCAGGTACACACACCTCTGCAGCAGGTACACACATCTCTGCAGCATGCACACAGATCTCTGCAGCAGATACACACATCTCTGCAGCGGGTACACACATCTCTGCAGCAGGCAGGTACACACATCTCTGCAGGTAGGTACACACATCTCTGTAGCAGGTACACACTTCTCTGCAGGTAGGTACACACATCTCTGCAGCAGGTACACACATCTCAGCAGGAGGAAGGTACACATATCTCAGCAGACGAAAGGTACACACGTCTCTGCAGAATGTTCACGCGTTTCTGCAGCAGCTACACACATCTCTGCAGCTGGTACACACATCTCTGCAGCAGGTACACACAGCTCAGCAGAAGGAAGGTACACACATCTCTGCAGCATGTACACACATCTCTGCAGCAGGTACACACATCTCTGCAGCATGCACACACATCTCTGTAGCAGGTACACACATCTCTGCAGCAGGTACACACATCTCTGCAGCAGGTACACACATCTCTGCAGCATGCACACACATCTCTGCAGCAGGTACACACAGCTCTGCAGCTGGAAGGTACACACATCTCTGCAGGTAGGTACACACATCTCTGCAGCATGCACACACATCTCTGCAGCAGGTACACAAAGCTCTGCAGCTGGAAGGTACACACATCTCTGCAGGTAGGGACACACATCTCTGCAGCAGGTACACACATCTCTGCAGGTAGGTACACACATCTCTGCAGCAGGTACACACTTCTCTGCAGGTAGGTACACGCATCTCTGCAGCAGGTACACACATCTCAGCAGGAGGAATGTACACATATCTCAGCAGAAGAAAGGTACACACACCTCTGCAGCAGGTACACACATCTCAGCAGAAGGAAGGTACACACTTCTCTGCAACAGGTACACACATCTCCGCAGCAGGTACACACATCTCAGCAGAAGGAAGGTACACACTTCTCTGCAACAGGTACACACATCTCAGCAGAAGGAAGGTACACACATCTCTGCAGCAGGTACACACATCTCTGTAGCAGGTAGGTACACACATCTCTGCAGCAGGTACACACATCTCTGCAGCAGGTACACACATCTCTGCAGCAGGTACATACGTCTCTGAAGCAGGTACACACATCTCTGCAGCAGGTACACACATCTCAGCAGCAGGTACACACATCTCAGCAGAAGGAAGGTACACACATCTCTGCAGCATGTACACACATCTCTGCTGCAGGAAGGTACACACAACTCTGCAGCAGGTACACACATCTCAGCAGCAGGTACACACATCTCTGCAGCAGGTACACACATCTCAGCAGAAGGAAGGTACACACATCTCTGCAGCATGTACACACATCTCTGCAGCAGGTACACACATCTCTGCATCATGCACACACATCTCTGCAGCAGGTACACACATCTCTGCAGCAGGTACACACATCTCTGCAGCATGCACACAGATCTCTGCAGCAGATAAACACATCTCTACTGCAGGTACACACAGCTCTGCAGCTGGAAGGTACACACATCTCTGCAGCAGGTACACACTTCTCTGCAGGTAGGTACACACATCTCTGCAGCAGGTACACACATCTCAGCAGGAGGAATGTACACATATCTCAGCAGAAGAAAGGTACACACATCTCTGCAGCAGGAAGGTACACACATCTCTGCAGCAGGTACACACATCTCTGCAGCATGTACACACATCTCTGCAGAATGTTCACACATCTCTGCAGCTGGTACACACATCTCTGCAGCAGGTGCACACATCTCAGCAGAAGGAAGATACACACATCTTTGCAGCATGTACACACATCTCTGCAGCAGGTACACACATCTCTGCAGCATGCACACACATCTCTGCAGCAGGTACACACATCTCTGTAGCAGGTACACACATCTCTGCAGGTAGGTACACACATCTCTGCAGCAGGTACACACATCTCTGCAAGAGGAATGTACACATATCTCAGCAGAAGAAAGGTACACGCATCTCTGCAGCAGGTACACACATCTCAGCAGAAGGAAGGTACACACATCTCTGCAGCATGTACACACATCTCTGCAGCATGCAAACACATCTCTGCAGCAGGTACACACATCTCTGCAGCATGCACACAGATCTCTGCAGCAGATACACACATCTCTGCAGCAGGTACACACATCTCTGCAGCAGGCAGGTACAAACATCTCTGCAGGTAGGTACACACATCTCTGCAGCAGGTACACACTTCTCTGCAGGTAGGTACACACATCTCTGCAGCATGTACACACATCTCTGCAGAATGTTCACACATTTCTGCAGCTGGTACACACATCTCTGCAGCAGGCAGGTACACACATCTCTGCAGGTAGGTACACACATCTCTGCAGCAGGTACACACTTCTCTGCAGCAGGCAGGTACACACATCTCTGCAGGTAGGTACACACATCTCTGCAGCAGGTACACACATCTCTGCAGCAGGCAGGTACACACATCTCTGCAGGTAGGTACACACATCTCTGCAGCAGGTACACACTTCTCTGCAGGTAGGTACACACATCTCTGCAGCAGGAAGGTACACACATCTCTGCAGCATGCACACACATCTCTGCAGCAGGTACACACACCTCTGCAGCAGGTACACACATCTCTGCAGCATGCACACAGATCTCTGCAGCAGATACACACATCTCTGCAGCGGGTACACACATCTCTGCAGCAGGCAGGTACACACATCTCTGCAGGTAGGTACACACATCTCTGTAGCAGGTACACACTTCTCTGCAGGTAGGTACACACATCTCTGCAGCAGGTACACACATCTCAGCAGGAGGAAGGTACACATATCTCAGCAGACGAAAGGTACACACGTCTCTGCAGAATGTTCACGCGTTTCTGCAGCAGCTACACACATCTCTGCAGCTGGTACACACATCTCTGCAGCAGGTACACACAGCTCAGCAGAAGGAAGGTACACACATCTCTGCAGCATGTACACACATCTCTGCAGCAGGTACACACATCTCTGCAGCATGCACACACATCTCTGTAGCAGGTACACACATCTCTGCAGCAGGTACACACATCTCTGCAGCAGGTACACACATCTCTGCAGCATGCACACACATCTCTGCAGCAGGTACACACAGCTCTGCAGCTGGAAGGTACACACATCTCTGCAGGTAGGTACACACATCTCTGCAGCATGCACACACATCTCTGCAGCAGGTACACAAAGCTCTGCAGCTGGAAGGTACACACATCTCTGCAGGTAGGTACACACATCTCTGCAGCAGGTACACACATCTCTGCAGGTAGGTACACACATCTCTGCAGCAGGTACACACTTCTCTGCAGGTAGGTACACGCATCTCTGCAGCAGGTACACACATCTCAGCAGGAGGAATGTACACATATCTCAGCAGAAGAAAGGTACACACACCTCTGCAGCAGGTACACACATCTCAGCAGAAGGAAGGTACACACTTCTCTGCAACAGGTACACACATCTCCGCAGCAGGTACACACATCTCAGCAGAAGGAAGGTACACACTTCTCTGCAACAGGTACACACATCTCAGCAGAAGGAAGGTACACACATCTCTGCAGCAGGTACACACATCTCTGTAGCAGGTAGGTACACACATCTCTGCAGCAGGTACACACATCTCTGCAGCAGGTACACACATCTCTGCAGCAGGTACATACGTCTCTGAAGCAGGTACACACATCTCTGCAGCAGGTACACACATCTCTGCAGCAGGTACACACATCTCTGCAGCAGGTAGGTACACACATCTCTGCTGCAGGAAGGTACAGACATCTCTGCAGCATGTACACACATCTCTGCAGAATGTTCACACATTTCTGCAGCTGGTACACACATCTCTGCAGCTGGTACACACATCTCTGCAGCAGGTACACACATCTTAGCAGAAGGAAGGTACACACATCTCTGCAGCAGGTACACACATCTCAGCAGAAGGAAGGTACACACATCTCTGCAGCATGTACACACATCTCTGCAGCAGGTACACACATCTCTGCATCATGCACACACATCTCTGCAGCAGCTACACACATCCCTGCAGCAGGTACACACATCTCTGCAGCAGGTACACACATCTCTGCAGCAGGTACACACATCTCTGCAGCATGCACACACATCTCTGCAGCAGGTACACACAGCTCTGCACCTGGAAGGTACACACATCTCTGCAGCAGGTACACACTTCTCTGCAGGTAGGTAGACACATCTCTGCAGCAGGTACACACATCTCAGCAGAAGGAAGGTACACACATCTCTGCAGCATGTACACACATCTCTGCAGCAGGTACACACATCTCAGCAGAAGGAAGGTACACACATCTCTGCAGCAGGTACACACATCTCAGCAGAAGGAAGGTACACACATCTCTGCAGCATGTACACACATCTCTGCAGCAGGTACACACATCTCTGCAGCATGCACACACATCTCTGCAGCAAGCACTCACATCTCTGCAGCAGGTACACACAGCTCTGCAGCAGGTACACACATCTCTGCAGCAAGCACTCACATCTCTGCAGCAGGTACACACAGCTCTGCAGCAGGTACACACATCTCTCCAGCAGGTACACACATCTCTGCAGCAGGTACACACATCTCTGCAGCAGGTACACACATCCCTGCAGCAAGCACTCACATCTCTGCAGCAGGTACACACAGCTCTAGAGCTGGAAGGTACACACATCTCTGCAGGTAGGTACACACATCTCTGCAGCAGGTACACACTGCAGCAGGTACCTGCAGCAGGTACTCTGCAGCAGGTACCTGCTGCAGAGATGTGTGTACCTACCCGCAGAGATACACACATCTCTGCAGCAGGTACACACATCTCTGCAGCAGGTACACACATCTCTGCAGCAGGTACACACATCTCTGCAGCAGGCAGGTACACACATCTCTGCAGGTAGGTACACACATCTCTGCAGGAGGTACACACTTCTCTGCAGGTAGGTACACACACCTCTGCAGCAGGTACACACATCTTAGCAGGAGGAATGTACACATATCTCAGCAGAAGAAAGATACACACATCTCTGCAGCAGGTACACACATCTCTACAGCATGCACACACATCTCTGCAGCATGCACACACATCTCTGCAGCATGCACACACATCTCTGCAGCAGGTACACACATCTCTGCAGCATGCACACAGATCTCTGAAGCAGATACACACATCTCTGCAGCAGGTACACACATCTCTGCAGCAGGCAGGTACACACATCTCTGCAGGTAGGTACACACATCTTTGCAGCAGGTACACACTTCTCTGCAGGTAGGTACACACATCTCTGCAGCAGGCACACACATCTCAGCAGGAGGCAGGTACACATATCTCAGCAGAAGAAAGGTACACACATCTCTGCAGCAGGTACACACATCTCAGCAGAAGGAAGGTACACACATCTCTGCAGCAGGTACACACTTCTCTGCAGGTAGGTACACACATCTCTGCAGCTGGTACACACATCTCTGCAGCTGGTACACACATCTCAGCAGAAGGAAGGTACACACATCTCTGCAGCAGGTACACACATCTCAGCAGAAGGAAGGTACACACATCTCTGCAGCATGTACACACATCTCTGCAGCAGGTACACACATCTCTGCAGCATGCACACACATCTCTGTAGCAGATACACACATCTCTGCAGCAGGTACACACATCTCTGCAGCAGGCAGGTACACACATCTCTGCAGGTAGGTACACACATCTCTGCAGCAGGTACACACTTCTCTGCAGGTAGGTACACACATCTCTGCAGCAGGCACACACATCTCAGCAGGAGGAAGGTACACATATCTCAGCAGAAGAAAGGTACACACATCTCTGCAGCAGGTACACACATCTCAGCAGAAGGAAGGTACACACATCTCTGCAGCAGGTACACACTTCTCTGCAGGTAGGTACACACATCTCTGCAGCTGGTACACACATCTCTGCAGCTGGTACACACATCTCAGCAGAAGGAAGGTACACACATCTCTGCAGCAGGTACACACATCTCAGCAGAAGGAAGGTACACACATCTCTGCAGCATGTACACACATCTCTGCAGCAGGTACACACATCTCTGCAGCATGCACACACATCTCTGTAGCAGGTACACACATCTCTGCAGCAGGTACACACATCTCTGCAGCATGCACACAGACCTCTGCAGCAGATACACACATCTCTGCAGCAGGTACACACATCTCTGCAGCAGCTACACACATCTCTGCAGCATGCACACACATCTCTGCAGCAGGTACACACAGCTCTGCAGCTGGAAGGTACACACATCTCTGCAGGTAGGTACACACATCTCTGCAGCAGGTACACACATCTCTGCAGGTAGGTACACACATCTCTGCAGCAGGTTCACACTTCTCTGCAGGTAGGTACACACATCTCTGCAGCAGGTACACACATCTCAGCAGGAGGAATGTACACATATCTCAGCAGAAGAATGGTACACACATCTCTGCAGCAGGTACACACATCTCAGCAGAAGGAAGGTACACACATCTCTGCAGCATGTACACACACCTCTGCAGCATGCACACACATCTCTGCAGCAAGTACACACATCTCTGCAGCATGCACACTGATCTCTGCAGCAGATACACACATCTCTGCAGTAGGTACACACATCTCTGCAGCAGGTAGGTACACACATCTCTGCTGCAGGAAGGTACACACATCTCTGCAGCATGTACACACATCTCTGCAGCATGTACACACATTTCTGCAGCAGGAACACACATCTCTGCAGCTGGTACACACATCTCTGCAGCAGGTACACACATCTCTGCAGCAGGTACACACATCTCTGCAGCAGGAAGGTACACACAGCTCTGCAGCAGGTACACACATCTCTGCAGCAGGAAGGTACACACATCTCTGCAGCATGTACACACATCTCTGCAGCAGGTACACACATCTCTGCAGCATGCACACTGTTGGACCCGGCCTCGTGGCGTGGTTTATACCCTCCCGCATGGCGGGCCCCGGACGACATCGGCCCTCCACCCAGCCCGGGTCAGCCTCGGGCACCCCTCTGCACGCCCTCCAAACCACCAGATCCGCCACCCGGCGGCCCACAACCACTGACACGGTACCCTCGGGCCGCCCCAGCATTACCGGTCCGGTGCCCACCCCGGACCCTCATTCCAGGCCCAACGCCATCTTGGGCCCATCACGTCACAGACACGTGGTCCCGGACCAGCCGCGGCCACGGCCCCAGCGAGCCCGCCATCGAGGCACCAAGAACCCTCCGGGTGGGAGAGTGGCCACTCAACCAGAGACAAGGAGAGGGGAGTTTCGATGGCTCTCCAACCGTCCCCGGATGCCTGGTTTCGATCGACCTCCGGCCTCCCTGAGCGCTGGCCCCACCCCCTGCTGGGTGTCTGGACACCATCATCCCGGCCCCTCTGACCCCCAGGCGAGAGGGTCCGGACATTAAAGGACTCCAGACCTATATCTGGGCCAGCCCCGGAGTAGGACGGCAGTTGTATCCCGGAGTCGAGAAGCCCTGCTGACGCTGTCGCGGCTGACCCTGAGACGAACTCCCCTTGCTGCTCTCCCTGGAACCTGCTGGCGCTGCCACGGTCCATCTTCGCTGTAACCACCTTGGAGCCTGCTGGCGCTGCCGCGGTCCATCTTCGCTGTAACCACCTTGGAGCCTGCTGGCGCTGCCGCGGTCCACCCTCGCTGAACCATCTTGGAACCTGCTGGCGCTGCCGCGGTCCACCCTCGCTGAACCATCTTGGAACCTGCTGGCGCTGCCGGGGTCCACCCTCGCTGAACCATCTTGGAACCTGCTGGCGCTGCCGCGGTCCACACTCGCTGAATCATCTTGGAACCTGCTGCCGCTGCCGCGGTCCACACTCGCTGAACCATCTTGGAGCCTGCTGGCGCTGCCGCGGCCCAACCTTCCGGAACCCCCCAGCTCGAGGATTGAGAGCTGTGCGTAGGGTCCCCTTGCAACCGACCATCTATAAGACTGTCCCGCTACCTTGCCCCTGGCCACGAGACTTTCCAGATCCCTGGATCTGCTGTATATATTGAAACGATACTTATTGCCCGATAAAGATTGAAAACTCTATCTACGTGTGGTGTACATTTGTAGTGGTGTGGTTACTCTGCTGTACGATTCTAGGAGAGGGCCCTCCCGTCGGAGGCCTCTCGACATCGCTCGGTCCCTTCTCTGAAGGAGGGGTAGACCTAGGGGTGGTCAGTCAGACACCTTCTGCCTCCCCGTGTTCGCCTTTCTAACACACACACATCTCTGCAGCAGGTACACACATCTCTGCAGCAGGTACACACATCTCTGCAGCAGGTACACACGTTTCTGGAGCAGGTACACACATCTCTGCAGCATGCACACACATCTCTGCAGCAGGTACACACATCTCTGCAGCAGGTACACACATTTCTTCAGCAGGTACACAGATCTCTGCAGCAGGAAGTTATACACATCTCTGCAGCAGATAGACACATCTCTGCTGCAGGTAGGTATATACATCTCTGCAGCAGGTAGATACACACATCTCTGCAGCATCTACACACATCTCTGTACTCATGGTAGGTGCACACATCTCTGCAGCATGTACACACATCTTTGCAGCAGTATCTGTGCTAGACTGTGCTCGACTGCGCTCCGATCTCGTCCTGCATTGTTGTTGTTGTTGTTTGGTGCCATTTTGTGCCCCAGCCCGGCTCTCCTCCCCGCTCCCTGCCGCTGCTCGCCCGCAGCCCCACCCCCGCTTCCTACAGTATCTACAGCCGATCCCCTCCCCACTCGCCACCCCGCTCCTGCCTCCCAGCTGCTCCTCCCTCACTTCGCCCCCCTCCATCATCCATTCATGGCAGTGCAATTTACACACAGCGGACGCGCCCTATGCGCGTCGAAGTTGCGCCAAAGGGAAGCCCGTCTACGCCCGTCCGTGTCTGGACCGCGCCCAGCGCCAGACCCCCTGGCCCCCGCAAAAACCACTCCACCCGCCTAACATACGACGCCGCCACCCTCTCTGCTCTCAACACCAGCCGACTCCCCAACTGCCACCAAGCCGCCCCAGGACGCACCCATGGACCCTTCACCTGCCAATCCTGCAAGTTTTGCTGCATCAAGAACCAATCTACAACCACAAACGCCAAACAGAGCTCAAACAACAACCACCTGAAGTGCATCCTGCTCAACACTCGCTCGGTCCACAGACATGCCATCGAACTATGGAACCTACTCGACACCACAACACCGGACGTCGCCTTTCTTACAGAAACCTGGATGAACGCCTCATCAGCGCCCGACATCGCCATAGCCATCCCGGACGGTTACAAGATCATCCGTAGGGACCGCATCAACCAAACAGGAGGAGGCATCGCTATCGTCCACAAGAACACCATCCGCATCACGACCAGCTCCGACAACCCCCTCTCAGACGCCGAACACCTTCACTTCCAGATACACACCGACCCCAAGACCACACTTAGAGGCACCCTCATCTACAGACCACCAGGACCCCGCACACAATTCTGCGAAGTCATCACTGACTTTATCAGCCCACACGCCCTCCCCTCCGAGGACTACATTCTCCTAGGGGACCTCAACTTCCACTTGGAAAAGAACAACAATAGCAACACCACCACCCTTCTGGACAACCTCGCAAATCTCGGACTCAAACAACTTGTAAACACCCCCACCCACTACGCCGGACACAAGCTCGACCCAATCTTCTCCTCCAGCAAGCACATCTCCTTCAATCACGCATCAGGACTCCACTGGACGGACCACAGCTGCGTCCACTTCAACTTCAGAAAGACAACGACCCACCACCAAACACAGCAAGTCCCCCGCAGAAACTGGAACAAAATTACAACCGACCAGCTCACCACATCGCTAAACCAAAACCCTCCCGCCAGATCATCGGACCCAAATGAAGCAGCCATCAATCTCGCACAATGGATCACCCACTGCGCTGACGAATTGGCACCCTTGATAAAACATCACAACAAGCCAGGAAGCAAAAAAGCCTCCTGGTTCAATGACGACCTCAAGAACTCCAAAAAGAACTGCCGCGCACTGGAGAAAGCCTGGCGAGGAAACCCAACCACAGACAACATTACCATCCTCAAGAACGCCACTCGCAAACACCACCAGCTGATCCGATCCACCAAGAAATCAGCATTCAAGGATCGACTCGACAACAATGCCCACAACAGCAAGGAACTCTTCAGCATTGTTAAAGAGCTTACCAATCCCAACGCCGACACCAACGACATCACTCCCTCTCAAGACCTCTGCGACTCTCTAGCCTCGTTCTTCCACAGCAAGATCGCTGACATACACAACAGCTTCGGCGACCAGCCCACTCCCTCTACCACCGAACTGAAGCCCACCACCACCCTTTGCGCATGGAACCCGATCAGCACTGAAGACACCATCCGCTTGATGAACTCCATCCACTCCGGATCACCAACCGACCCATGCCCTCACCACATCTTCAACAAGGCCGACTCCATCATCGCACCCCAACTCCGGAATATCATCAACTGCTCCCTCAACACCGCTACCTTCCCAGAAAGCTGGAAACATGCCGAACTCAGTGCCCTCCTGAAGAAACCTACAGCAGACCCCACCGAACTTAAGAACTACCGCCCCATCTCGCTCCTCCCATTCCCTGCCAAAGTCATAGAGAAGACCGTCAATAGTCAACTCGCTGCCTTCCTCGAGTCTAACGGCTCCCTCGACCCCTCACAGTCTGGCTTCCGAGCCAAACACAGCACCGAGACCGCCCTCATCGCAGCCACAGACGACATCCGAACACTACTCGACAACGGGAAACAGCTGCCTTCATCCTCCTGGACCTCTCCGCAGCGTTTGACACAGTCTGTCATAGCACCCTTGTACAACGCCTTAGCAACGTCGGGATACAAGAAAAAGCATTGGATTGGATCATCTCGTTCCTTGCCGGAAGAACCCAGAGAGTCCGCCTCCCCCCTTCAGTTAAGAGGCCACCGAAGTCATCTGCGGCATACCACAAGGATCATCGCTCAGCCCCACCCTCTTCAACGTCTACATGAGCCCCCTCGCATCCATTGCACGCCAGCACAACCTCAACAACATCTCCTATGCTGACGACACACAGCTGATCCTCTCCCTCACCAAAGACCCAAATACCGCCAAAACCAACCTACACGAATATATGAAAGACGTAGCCGAATGGATGAAGAACAGCCGCTTAAAACGGAATTCTGACAAGACGGAAGCCCTCATCCTAGGATCATCCCCCTCTGCATGGGACGACTCATGGTGGCCACCGGCCCTAGGCATCGCACCAAAACCAACGGACCATGCTCGCAACCTGGCATTCATTCTAGACTCCTCCCTCTCGATGACCAGACAAGTCAACGCCATCTCATCATCATGCTTTGACACCTTACGCATGCTCCGAAAGATCTTCCGATGGGTCCCCACCGCCGAAACAAGAAAGTAGGTCACCCATGCACTTGTCACAAGCCGACTGGACTACGGAAACACCCTCTACGCCAGAACCACAGCCAAATTACAGAAAAAACTCCAAAGGTCAGGCTACCAGCTTGACTCTTGTCTCACCAGTGATGCATTTGCATCACTAGTGATGCACATGCATCACCAGTGCTGCATATCAGGTTTAGTGTGCATCACTAGTAATGCATGAAAAGGTTAAATTGATTTAAAAATTTATGGAGATATACATTATGTTTAGCATGTTATTAGGCACATGTTCCTTGCTGTTTTTTTCATTTTCCACCATTTTTGACCGTTTAATGTCACTTTGAAGCGCTGGTGATGATTGGGAAATTGATGAAAATTGTGATGAGGGATGATTCAAAAGTGCTGAAAATACATTTGGGAACTATTCAGGACATTGCAATCACACCTATATAGTTTTTAAATGATTTTGAAGTATTAAAAATTTTAAACATCATAAGGGAGGCAAGCTGAAATTTTACCCCACTCGGAGTTCCATGACCTCGGACACAAAAGTGACCTTGTCCCCCTGAAATTTAAAATGCTAATTTTCATGTTTATTTGTAAAGCTATTCATTCTGTTTCATTCATTGTGTGTTTATAATGCTCTAAGGCCACTTTAACACTCATTTGTTTTCATTTCAATCCATTTTTGAACACTTTGATGCACCATTGATGTTTTTGGACTTAGTCATTTTTTGCTTCAGGGGAGTTCAAAAGTGTTTGAAATTCTTTTTGGAGGTACACAGAACAGTGCAAATGCAGTTATATAGCATTCATGACACTGCAATTACACCTATATAGTTTATTAATGATTTTGATGCACTAAAATATTTGACCTCCATAAGGTGGAAAGCTGAAATTTTACCCCGCTCGGAGTTCCATGACTTCCGTGACCTTGTCCCCCTGAAATTTAAAATAACAATTTTTAATGTTTTTGTAAAACTAGTCATTCTATATCATTCATTATATGTTCAGCATGCTATTGGGCCACTGTAGCACTTTGTTTTTTTCATTTTAACCCAATTTTGACCGTTTTTTAACACTTTGTGATGTTTTTGGACTTAGTCATTTTTTGCTTCAGCAGACTTCAAAAGTGTTATAAATTCATTTTGGAGGGGCACAGAACACTGCAAATACAGTTATACAGTATTCAGGACACTGCAATTACACCTATATAGTTTTTAAATGATTTTGATGCACTAAAAGTTTTGACCTCCATAAGGGGGAAAGCTGAAATTTTACCCCGCTCGTAGTTCCATGACTTCGGTGACCTTGTCCCCCTGAAATTTAAAATACATTTTTTTTAATGTTTTTGTAAAACTATTCATTCTATATCATTCATTATATGTTCAGCATGCTATTGGGCCACTGTAGCACTTTGTTTTTTTTCATTTTAACCCAATTTTGACCGTTTTGTAACACTTTATGATGTTTTTGGACAGTCATTTTTTGCTTCAGCAGACTTCAAAAGTGTTATAAATTCATTTTGGAGGGACACAGAACACTTCAAATGCAGTCATATAGCATTCAGGACACTGCAATTACACCTATATAGTTTTTAAATGATTTTGATGTATTAACATTTTTGACCTCCATGGGGAGGGCACTCAAGCTAAACTTTTACCCAGCTCAGAGTTCCACGACCTCGGACACAGAAGTGACCATGTCCCCCTGAAACTGAAAATGCAAATTTTCAACTTTATTTTTATTTTTTGACTCTGTTTCATTCATTGTGTGTTTATAATGCAAGTAAGCCACAATTATTTTTATTTTAATCAATTTTTTTGCATTTTTTCACACTTTGATGCATCTTGAGACAAAGCCATTTTTTGCTTCAGGTACACTTCAAAGGTGATAGAAATTCATTTTGGAGGTGCACAGGACACTACAATTGCACATTTATAGCATTCCAAACACTGCAGTTGCACCTGTACACTTTTTAAATGATTTTGTGTTATATATATATATATTCAGGTCATACCGCGGCACTGGTGCTACTTGATCTAAGTGCCGCCTTTGACACTGTCTCCCACGTCATCTTACTCCAACGTCTGGCTGAGGCCGGGGTGGACAATTTGGCCCTTGAATGGTTCAGATCTTTTTTATCTGATCGCTCCTTCAGGGTCACCACCCCCCCCCGTTTGAATCCAAACCACATGTGATCGCCCAGGGAGTTCCGCAGGGATCAGCTCTTAGCCCCACTTTATTCAACCTCTATGTTCAACCGCTAGCTGATGTCGCCAAGCGTGGGAACTTATCCATCGTGTCCTACGCTGACGACACTCAGCTGGCGGTTGCCATTAGTGGGGCTTCCGATCTTGAGGCTACTAAGTTCCGTGAGGGACTAATATCTGTGGCTCACTGGATGAATGACAATTTCCTGCAATTGAATGCCAAGAAAACCGAGGTGCTCATTGTGGGAAAACAAACTCATTTATGGGGCCATAACTGGTGGCCGCATGAGCTTGGTCCTACCCCTACCCCCGTCACTGAAGTAAAAAATCTTGGGGTTTGGTTTGACTCCCAACTGAGCTTTTCCGTCCACACAAAAAGGACGGCTGCAACGTGTTTTGGGATCTTGCGTCAACTTCGATCCACCTTTAAGTTCTTCGACGCTCCCACCCGACAACTCATTGTGCAAGCCATGATTTTGTCTAAACTAGACTATGTCAGTTCCCTTTTTCTTGGAGTCAATCAGGCTGAGCTTTCCCGTCTCCAACGCGTTCAAAACGCGGCCGCCAGGGCTCTGGTTGGCCTACCCAAATTCTGTTCAGCCAGGAAAACCATTCATAATCTCCATTGGCTTCCGGTGGCTCAAAGAATAATGTTTAAGTCTCTCACTCTGACGTTTAAAATCCTCAAACACTCATCCCCTCAGATGCATCTTGAGACAAAGCCATTTTTTGCTTCAGGTAATGTTAAAGGGTCAGGCTACCAACCAGATTAAAAGATCCTTAAGTATTGCCCGGCGGTGTCGCCTCCTAAACCCACAAGATATTAATCAATGAAAAGGCAGGCGCTGGAGACTGGAAGGCAGGAAACAAGGGTTTTTATTCAGAATCTCTCCGGAGGAGAACACATCAGATCGGACAGCAAGTATCGTCACGAGGTGCTCTACCCGCATCTCTGAGGCCTGGCCTCTTATACACAGGTTTATTGCTTTATTACATACAACACATTCTTGGTAATGCTTTGATGTACGGAAAGGATATCCTCCGAATCTCCCCTTCAGGCCCGTTCCCACACACAGTTACAGTTGAAGTCCCCACCCCGGTCACAACAGGTGATGATTATCGCGCAGCGGGACATTCCGCCGATTCACAGAATGTGGGGGGTTTGATCGGATCTCATAGGGTGGGGGCTTTGATCAACTCGAGGGTCCTTTAATGAGGGAAGCTTCCTACTGTACGGGGGGGGGCAATAAACAGTACCCGCAGAGCTTAGGTGGTGGCCTGGGAACGAGGAAGACAAACGGGCACACAGGAAAAGGGGGTTTGCATCAAAGGGCCTGGGACCATAAAAGGAATGAAGGGAAGTGTCGCGCTGGGAACAGGATGGGGTTCCGAGGCAGAGCCGCGCTGAAGAGGGGTTTATGACCCAAGACATGTGAGAGTGGAGGGGGGGGGTTGTCAGCGCGCGGGGGGTTGCCTGCGAGGTCGAGGTCGAGAGAGAGAGAGAGAGAGAGAGAGAGAGAGACACTGGCTATCGGCGAGGGGCAGGGAGGCCATGGTGTACAAAATGGCTGCCGCTTACGCGCACGAATGGGCCCAAGGAGAGCAAGATGGTGCCGATAATGTTGACATTCTCAATCTAACTTTTAACAGTCCTCCCTTTTCAACATATCTAGCCAACTTGCCTACTCAATGTCAATCTTCATCAAATTCCCAACCTCGGCATCATATAATGCTCCCATGCGTTCGTTTCCAAAGTCCACGGCCTTAGGGCAAATACAGTTCGCACATAATGAACACAGGGGTGGCAGACATTGAATTCCTAAGCATAGGCCACATATTACTACTACAGGAATTAGGATAATGGTGAACAGTCTCCAGCCCCAGTTCTTAACGGTGTTCCAGAACCATCCACCAAGCGACCATTCTTCCTGTTCCTGGTGGACTTCCGAAGAGAGTCTGTGAAGATGTTCGATGGCTTTATACACTGAGGGCGAGTTGTCCGGTATGTATGTACAGCAGCTGGACCCAATAATGCGGCATGCTCCACCACGGTCCGCAAGAACCACATCTAGGACAAGGCGGTTCTGTAGGGCCACCAAGCGGACCGCTTGGAGTTCGGCGGTGTTGTTGGCAAAGATACCAGCTGTGATATTCATTGTGGTCTCAACTGCCTGAGTCAAATGTCGGATGGCCCGGCTGTTTGCCATCGGGCCCCAAAGAGGAACAAGTCCCTTCATAGCATCGAGGAACTGTGCTCCTGTTGAGTCGGCTTGCTCAATGTCCTTGGCTCATTTTTGCCTATGATGATTCGCTGGGGCCACATAAGTCGGAGGAAGGACGAAGGAGATGAAACAAGTGCCCCCCCAGCCTTTGGGGAGCCAGGTGTAGGCCTTTGTGCCGCAGACGAAATACATGTTTGGGGACGACACAAAGGAAGGTGGATCCGTAGTGTCCAAAGTTCGGGTAAATCGGCACGCGCTGCGGCCCACCAGCTGTGTCCCATGTCCTTCTATGCACATGTGGCCTGTGACGTTGATGACTGATAGGGCCACAGTCAGAGTGGCAGCCGTTCGTTTCCGCAGGTAGGAGAAGGTGGGTCTGGTTGGACTGTTGAACACCTGCATTTCAATTCGTTCTTTAGCAGGGATGTCCATGTGGATGGAGTCGTTGGAGGTCTGTGGGCAGAAGTGTGTCTTTGTTTTGTTTCGCCGGACCCCGTGGGAGAAAGGCGTTACGGTTTTGCTGGAGGTGGCATTGTCCTTATAGCTTTCTTGCAGGAGGATCAGCCAAGCAAGGCAGGAGCCATGAACCGAGAAGGGTGAGGGGATGAAGGGTATCGAGTGTCCAGTGGCGTGGGGTAGCAACCCACAGATCCAACAGTTGGTGGCATTGGTGGCGAGATTGTGCTGGTGAAGGAGCTGTACGAAAGAGTTATTCCAAAACTCCTTTCGTCTCTCTCTGAGTTGGGGAGAGAGCGAAATCAGATAATGTTCCTTCGTGGTGATAGGCTGAGCAGTGGTCAGGAATGTCTCATGAGCAGGTGCATTTTCTTCCACAATCCAGAGTGTGGTCATGAGGAGAAAGCAAAAAAGGATTGCGATGAAGAGTGCAATTGTCTTTGAGCTGTGGAGTCTGTCTGTTCTTGGGTTTCTGTAGTGGGTATTTCCTGTTGTCCCCATCATCTTCTTATTTGGCGCTTCCATCATCTTCTTATCTGGCGCTTCCATCATCTTCATTTTCAAGGTGCTCGGTAGTGGGCAGAACCACAGACTTAGTTTAGCCTCTCTCTAGGCAACCCTTGATTGCTTTGGGTCACCGTTTTGAGATTCAACTTAGTTTGTGGTCTACTTAGCCGAAGCTCCCTCCTTTCGACGCAGGAAATACCCTTCTCTGGATGGCACAGTGGGATCAGAGAATTTGGAAAGTTCAAGTGCTTCGGTATCAGGATAGCAGGTTAGTGACGGTCGGTCCTTGTTCAGGAGCTCTTCTTGGTCGCCGATGTTTTCTGCCGTGGCCAGGGTCGGGGAGACCTTCTTACAGTGGTGCGCGTGCAGCCAATGCCTTTTCCCCTCCACACGAAGAGCCGTCCGGGTGGTGATTAACACTTGCCAGGGGCCCGTCCACCGGGGTTCCAAACTTTTCGTCCGCTGAAAGTTTCGGATCAGCACGAAATCCCCGGGTTGGATGGCGTGACCCGGACCCCTGGAAGCATCGGGGATGGCCTGCTGCACCTGCTGATGAATGACAGACAGAGTTTCAGTCAATTTATACAGATAATCAGACATTAGGACGTCCGGGACGTCATGAATGGAAGTTGGCTTTGGTGCAGACCAGATACTCATGGGTCGGCCGAAAACAACTTCATAAGGGGTTAAGTGATGTCTGGTGGGGGTGGAACGCATCGATAGCAATGCTAGTGGGAGGGCGTCTGGCCATTTCAGACCCGTGGTAGCTACTATCTTGGCCAGTTTAAGTTTTAGTGTGGCATTGTGTCGCTCAACAAGTCCAGCGGACTGGGGGTGAAAGACTGCGTGAAATTTCTGCTTGATGCCCAACCCCTTCAAGAGGAACTGGATGACTTCGGCTATGAAGTGGGGGCCATTATCGCTCCATAAAATACGACAAAGGCCGTAACGGGGGAAAAACTCCTTTAACAGTACTTTTGCGGTGGCCATAGCAGTGTTGTCACGGGTTGGGTATGCTTCCACCCATTTGCTAAAGGCGCACACCACGACAAGTACATATTTCAGGCCTTGGCACCTGTCCAGCTGGATGTAGTCCATTTGCAGGACCTCAAATGGGTGGTTTGGGACCCCAAATCCTCCCCGGGGCACTACAGTTCCTTTCCCGGGGTTGTGTTGCAGGCATATCAAGCATTGTTGGACCAGACGTTTGGCGGAGTCTGTGATTTTATCATTGTGCCAAACTCTGGAGACAAGTTCAATCATGGGGGCTGATCCTATGTGGGCAGGGGAGTGTGCCATAGCCAGTATGGGAATCAGGTATGAATCAGGTAGCAACCACTTGTTTGTGTCTCTTGTCCGCCAGCAGCCTTCATCGTCTTGTAATCCCACCCGTGTCCATTCAGTCAACTCGTGTTGTGTGCTAGCCGTTTGAATGTCCCTAATAGTGTCTCTAGCATCAGTCCATTTTTCTGCTTGTGACCTGGTCACGTACATATGTGTTGTCGTCCTATTTTCAGCTGTCGTTCGGGCAGTGATGTCGGCTAGCGCATTTCCCTGCCCAATGATGTCTGTCACCTTTTTGTGTGCCTGGCATTTGACGACTGCAAGCTTGTTGGGGAGAAGGACGGCCTCGATCAAGGCGGAGACTAGATCCCCGTGCAAAATAGGGGTGCCGTGTGAGGTCAAGAATCCCCTTTCCCTCCAAAGGAGCCCAAAAAGGTGAACCACCCCAAAGGCATACTGGCTGTCGGTGTAAATGTTCGCTGTAGTTCCTGTTGCCAGGATGCAGGCTCGGGTCAGGGCAATCAGTTCCGCCGCCTGGGCAGATCGTTGCGTGATACGGGCTGTCTCAACTACAGTTCGGGCCGTGGTGACTGCATAGGCAGCGGAAGTGGTGCCATCGGGGAGTTTGATGCAAGAACCGTCCACCCACAGCTCTCCGTCAGGGTCAGGGAAAGCCGTGTCTCTAAGGTCAACCCTACTTCTAGTCTGTTCGTCCGTAAGAGTCACGCAGTCATGTACAGGGTGCACGTTGGGATCGTTCTCTGGCAAGGGTAACAGAGTTGCCGGGTTCAGTGTGGTGCATCTTTTCAGGGCGATATGGGGTGCAAGCAAAGTCAGTTCGTATCCAGTCAGTCGTGCACTCGTCAGATGTTGCGTTTTGGTTTGGTTCAGGAGGGTGTCGACTGCATGGGGTACCAGTACCGTGAGGGAATTCGAGAGTACGATCCCCTCACTCTGTCGGATAGAGATCGCAGCAGCAGCTACGGCTCGAAGGCAGGCAGGCAAGGCTCTGGCTACAGGGTCAAGAGTGGCAGAGAAGTAAGCGCACGGTCGTTGCTTAGGGCCAATGGCCTGGGTCAGGACAGATAAAGCGCACCCCTCCCTTTCGTGAGTGTAAAGGGAGAAGGGCTTTTTGTAATCAGGGGTACCTAGGACGGGGGCTGAACAAAGGGCATCTCGTAGTTTCGTGAAGGAGGTTTGACACTCAGGGGTCCAAGGGAGTGGGAAAGGGATGTCTTTACCTAGCAGAGAAAGCAGTGGTTTCACAACGAGGCTAAAGTTTGGTAACCACTGTCGGCAGAAGGAGGTGAGGCCTAATAGGGAGCGAACCTGCTTCTGGGTCTTAGGGACAGGAGTATCTAGAATGGTTTGGATTCGATCAGGAGTGAGTTTTCTTCCTTCTTTGGACAAAAGGTGGCCTAGGTAAGTGACCTGGGGTTGGCAGAATTGCAACTTCTTCTTGGAGACCTTGTGGCCATTTTCCGCAAGGAAGTGCAGGAGTTGAATGGTGGCTGTGACTGCTAATGGAGTGGTGTCGGCCGCTAAGAGGATGTCATCGACATATTGCACTAACACCACTCCGTCGGGTAACTGGACTTGATATAGTTGTCTCTTGAGGGCCTGGCTGTAGATGCTAGGGCTTTCTGTGTAGCCCTGGGGTGCTCGGCAGAACCTATATGAGCGTTTTTTTAGGGTGAAGCCGAAGAGGTATCGGCTGTCTGGGTGGATGGGGATGGAAAAGAATGCATTTTTGAGGTCAATGACAGTGAAGGTGGTGGCAGTAGAAGGAATCAAAGTCAGGATGGTGGTGATGTCCGAGACCACAGGGTACTGGGGTACCACCACTTTGTTGATCTCTCGAAGGTCAATGATAAAACGGTATGCTTTCTCATCTCCTTCTCCCGGTTTCTTGATGATGGGCAAGATCGGGCTGTTGCAAACGTTGCTAACTACTTCCTCCACCACTGCGGCGTCGACTAGCGACTGAATAATTTTTACCAATGCCTTCTCGCCCTCGGGCGATATCCGATATTGTGGAAGTTTTGGGAGAGTTGCGTCTGGTCGGACAGTAATGTGCACTGGGTCGATCAACATGCGCCCTACGTCCGAATCCGTCTTGGCCCATAGATATGGAGGCAGAGTGTCAAGTAGGGATGTGTCAGTGTCGGTGATGGAAAACATGCGTCGGGGAGGGCAATGTCTAAGCAGGACAGAGTTGTCGTAAAGAAAAACTCGAACTCCGTCTTGAGAACATCTAATCGTCGCTCGGAAGTGTTTCAATAGGTCAAGTCCCATAATGGCGTCAGGGCTATTGGAGGAAAGCAAAAACTAGGTGTCAGTGGTGTTGTTTTCTACGTCAAAGAGGATCGGGGCGGACAAAGGATTAGTGGAGGGCGTTCCATCGAAACCTGTCGATGTTATAAGTGAGCCAGACAAGGGTGCCCCCGGAATCAGTCGTTTAGATAACGCACTACGTGTTGCGCCAGTGTCTACCAGAAATGGAGACTTGGTACCCAGGACCTTAGCAGTGACGTAAGGGCCTTGCTGGTCAACATAGAGCTCGACTGGATCCCTCCCTTGCCCTTGGCAGTCCTATGCAAAGTTGTGGGTGTCATCATAGTCAGATTGCTGGTATTGGTTCTGCCTGGGTCGATCAAATGTATTTGGTCTACCTGATCTGTCGTTAGTCGTGTCATTTGGGGGCCCTCGCTGTTGTCCCTTATTTCTCGGCCCATTTGCTATGTCCTTGGGGTCTTTGTTTCTGACCATGTCCAGAAGAACTGGGCACTGGGATTTCCAATGGCCAGTCCCTTTACAGAAAGCACACTGGTCCTCTCTAATGTCTGTACGTCCACTGTGGGGAGTCGAAGTACGGTCTTGGGATTTAGGGGCGTTCGTCTGATAGTTTCCCCGGTATTGGTCTCGTCCTATAGTCACCCCTTGCAGCTGGGCTATCATCACCCTTTCTTTCAAATCCTTCTTCTTTCTCTCGGTTGCCCTATCGTTTTCATTTTTCTGATGTTCATAATATTGGGCCATCTGGAGGATAGCCGTAGGTTTGGAGGTTGCCCAACTACTCTCGCTAGCCTGCAGTTTCTGGGAGACCTCGGATGACAGACCCTTAACATAATTCTGGACAAACAGATGGTGTCCGGTTGCGGTGGTCATGTCCTGGCCGCTGTAATCGGAGAACACCGTTTCGAACCGGGAGAAGTATTCCGATGCATCCTCCTGGGGTTTCTGGCGACAGGCCGTTACTATCGACCAGTCCACTTTCTTTTCTGGAATCAGGGTTTTTAATTTCTGTACAATTTTATCCGGGAGGTCTAAAATGGATATCAAAGGCTTTTGTCCCGGTCCCCGTTGTTTGTCAATTTCCTCGAGTTGTGTCCAGGTATGTCCGAGCAGCTCAAGGTGGTCGACTTTCCGGATTTGCTTCCACACATCAGCTGGTAGACATAACCCAAAAAACAAGTCGATGTCAGCCAGGGTCATAATCGTTGAACCTAGGGCTGTACCCAATTCAGTATATAAGGCAGTGGGGTTTTTACGTAGGTCAGGCAGAGATTTTCGGAATGTCAGAATCTCTTGTCGGTCCCATGGCTGGTAGACCCAGTTGTACACTACTCTTCCTTTTGCATCTTGGTGGTTTGCATCATCGTGAGTCCCTGCACCTCGTGGAGGAACCCAGTAAGGGGCAGCCTCTCGTATTGGCATCATGGTGCTAGGTTGCTCAGTTTGTGGTTCGGTCGCCACGGATGTCGTGGGTTTAGTTCCCGATTCTCGTTCAGTGAGGTGGCGGAAAACCTCAAGCGTGCGCGTAAGGAGGTCCGTCACATCACACTCGCCCTCATCCCCGATATCGACCTTCCGGTACAGAGTCGTTAGGCTCTCGGGACCTTGGTCTCGATATCGGTCCTCGTATGCGTTCAAGACATGGTAACACAGTCGTACAGTAAAGTGTCGTCTGTGACTCCCCGTATATGATTTAAACATATCCGTGATGTACTCTTCGCCTTCCTTCCTTTCTACCAGTGTCCTTGCTATCTTATCGATCCCTGTTCGCTCATCTTTCCTTAGTCTGTTTATTCTTGCGGAACCGGCCCCTCGGGTCTCAGGGTCGCCCAACGTTGTTGTTTGCGGAGTATTTGGTACAAGGGGTTCGGCCGGCACAGAGACCATGGGGGCCGAAGCTGTGGCACTACCCTCATTTGCACCTGGGGGTGGTGGGTGTTGTGCTAGGGGTTGGGAAGGGGCATATGGAGGGGGCATGTAGATGGCCGGAGGGCCTAACAGCAGATCATCGCTCGCTCGTTTTTGTCTCGAGGATAAATCAGGGTAGAGCATGGAGGGCGTTCTAACCGGGCACTGGCTTGATGTTTCCATTTCTAGTTTCTGTTTGGCTTTCTCTCTTTCCTTTATCTCTCCTTCTAGCTTCTGAGCAGCTAGGTGGGCTGCTTTTCGCAGCTCTTTTTCCAACCTACTCTCAATTTTCCTTTTATGTTGTTCAGTTTCTTTGCGCCACATGCCGAAACTATCAAGCATAGTGGGCGTTGTTTTATTTTTACCTAGGGCTGTTTCTAGCACGTTTATTTTGTCATCATCGAAGGATCCTATCAGTGGCTACTGACTTTCTCCATTCTTTTTCGTATATTTATGCCACAGTTTGTTATAGGCTATAGCGATCAATCCATGCTTCATGAACATGTCCTTATTAGGGGTGCCTTCCGGTGGAGCCGGATGGTTCATCTCTAATAAGCGGTCCGGGCTAAACAGGCTACCGATCAGTGGGGAGAAGACAGACATGACGGCTCGCAACGAGGGACAAAAAGTCAGCACTGCCTATCTTATCACTGCGTGCAAAGACTGGACAGAATATTTCTATTCTACGTTGTTTGCAGGCAGTGAATACCTCATGAACCAATATCAAAAAATAAAAAAACAATTCAGTGGGGAGAATAAGTAGGCTCGCAAAGGTCTGCGTTACCTACCCTTTCACTATCTGTAAAAAGGGGGGGGAGAGGGGCTCTTTCCTGTTTGCAGACAGAGAATCTCCAGAAAACAGTCTGTGAACAATAGTTCAGTTTCAAGTAATTAATCAGTGGGGGAGAAACATAGACACAACAGTTGCATTACCTATCCTCCACTGTTTGCAAAGGGAGAGCCTGTTGTTTCTCCGTTTGCAGACAGAGGATCTCCAAATAAATTAACAAAGAGTAATACTAGTATTTTCTGGACAATTCAAATAACCATTTCGCAATTCGTCGTGTTCACACGACCTTACCCGGACCGCATGGACAGTTTCTTGTCTTCCGAATCCAGCGCCCGATCGTCCTCTTTTCCTTGTATTCCTCGCGGCACTCCTGATGGTTCCCAGTCAGGACCGTAGATCACTCGAGAGAGGTCTGTTCGGAACCAGTGAAGTTCGGATGATCGGCTGTCAGACGAGGGTCTATCAGACAGGCGCGCTCCCGATCGTTGCAGTCGTTCACTCTGTCGTCAGGACCTCTCCCACTGGATCCATGAGTCACTGATGGGCCCCACGTTTGGGACACCAATTGTTAAAGGGTCAGGCTACCAACCAGATTAAAAGATCCAAGTATTGCCCGGCGGTGTCGCCTCCTAAACCCACAAGATATTAATCAATGAAGAGGCAGGCGCTGGAGACTGGAAGGCAGGAAACAAGGGTTTTTATTCAGAATCTCTCCGGAGGAGAACACATCAGATCGGACAGCAAGTATCGTCACGAGGTGCTCTACCCGCATCTCTGAGGCCTGGCCTCTTATACACAGGTTTATTGCTTTATTACATACAACACATTCTTGGTAATGCTTTGATGTACGGAAAGGATATCCTCCGAATCTCCCCTTCAGGCCCGTTCCCACACACAGTTACAGTTGAAGTCCCCACCCCGGTCACAACAGGTGATGATTATCGCGCAGCGGGACATTCCGCCGATTCACAGAATGTGGGGGGTTTGATCGGATCTCATAGGGTGGGGGCTTTGATCAACTCGAGGGTCCTTTAATGAGGGAAGCTTCCTACTGTACGGGGGGGGGGCAATAAACAGTACCCGCAGAGCTTAGGTGGTGGCCTGGGAACGAGGAAGACAAACGGGCACACAGGAAAAGGGGGTTTGCATCAAAGGGCCTGGGACCATAAAAGGAATGAAGGGAAGTGTCGCGCTGGGAACAGGATGGGGTTCCGAGGCAGAGCCGCGCTGAAGAGGGGTTTATGACCCAAGACATGTGAGAGTGGAGGGGGGGGGTTGTCAGCGCGCGGGGGGTTGCCTGCGAGGTCGAGAGAGAGAGAGAGAGAGAGAGAGAGAGACGCTGGCTATCGGCGAGGGGCAGGGAGGCCATGGTGTACAAAATGGCTGCCGCTTACGCGCACGAATGGGCCCAAGGAGAGCAAGATGGTGCCGATAATGTTGACATTCTCAATCTAACTTTTAACAGTACACTTCAAAGGTGATAGAAATTCATTTTGGAGGTGCACAGGACACTACAATTGCACATTTATAGCATTCCAAACACTGCAGTTGCACCTGTACACTTTTTAAATGATTTTGTGTTATATATTTTTTTGACCTCTTGGAGCACATGAAGCACCATAGCCTTCTGTAGAAGAAGTGACTCTGTACCCTGAACAGCTAAAATGTGACAAATATCACTACAACAGGTGGATGGATGCTTGAATTGGGTCTCATACATTGCTGATATATCACCTGAGGTATAATTTGGGTTCCTGATGTCCACAAGGACCCACAAACTGTCATGAGAGTCGATACCGAAAATTAGCAAAAATCGTCAAAAAAACTTTTTTTGACAAGATTTGCTAATTTGTCAAATAGCTCAGACTGGATATCAGAGACACCGTTTGAGTGTTCGAGATATAAATGCACTTTTTAGAAAGGTCAGATCTGATGCTTTCATTTGATCTGTCTAACTCTGGTATTATTAGAAGTTTTTTTTCCAGCTTCCAGCCAAGGGAAAAACCTAATATCGTACCCGATTTTGAGCACCTTGGGCTGGGTGGAAGAAGTGACTTTGCCCCCTTAAACCCAAAAACTTTAAAAAGTTACCCCTGGAGTCTAGAAATGGGTCATAGACACTCCTGCAATGTCATCTGAGGTACACTATGGGGTCCTTGGCTCCAGAACTAGAAATGTGATGTGACTCTGGGCTCTATGGCATATAATGGAAAAAATGAGTTTGACACCAAACACCTCGAAATGTCAGAAATAGGAGTCAAACATGTACCTGGAGGCTGGAAATGAGCCCTAGACACTCTTGCTATATCACCTGAGCTATATAAGGGGGTCCTGGTGGCTACAGGGACCTGAAAACAGTCATTCGGGTTGATACTGAAAATTAGCAAAAATCGTCAAAAAATATTTTTTTGACAAGATTTGCTAATTTTCCAAATAGCTCAGAATGGATATCACAGTAACTTTGTGAGTGCCCAGGACCTAAATATACTTGTTAGAAAGCTCAGATCTGATGTTTTCATGTGATCTATGTACCTTTGGTATTATCTGAAGTTTTTTTCAAGCTTCCAGCCAAGGGAAAAACCTGATATCGTACCCGATTCTGAGCACCTTGGGCTGGGTGGAAGAAGTGACTTTGCCCCCTTAAATCCAAAAACTTCAAAAAGTCACCCCTGGAGTCTAGAAATGGGTCATAGACACTCCTGCAATGTCATCTGAGGTACACTATGGGGTCCTTGGCTCCAGAACTAGAAATGTGATGTGACTCTGGGCTCTATGGCCTATAATGGAAAAAATGAGTTTGACACCAAACACCTCGAAATGTCAGAAATAGGAGTCAAACATGTACCTGGAGGCTGGAAATGAGCCCTAGACACTCTTGCTATATCACCTGAGCTATATAATGGGGTCCTGGTGGCTACAGGGACCTGAAAACAGTCATTAGGGTTGATACTGAAAATTAGCAAAAATCGTCAAAAATTATTTTTTTGACAAGATTTGCTAATTTTCCAAATAGCTCAGAATGGATATCACAGTAACTTTGTGAGTGCCCAGGACCTAAATATACTTGTTAGAAAGCTCAGATCTGATTTTTCATGTGATCTATGTACCTTTGGTATTATCTGAAGTTTTTTTCAAGCTTCCAGCCAAGGGAAACACCTGATATCGTACCCGATTCTGAGCACCTTGGGCTGGGTGGAAGAAGTGACTTTGCCCCCTTAAAACCAAAAACTTCAAAAAGTCACCCCTGGAGTCTAGAAATGGGTCATAGATACTCCTGCAATGTCATCTGAGGTACACTATGGGGTCCTTGGCTCCAGAACTAGAAAGTTTTTTTGACAAGATTTGCTAATTTTCCAAATAGCTCAGAATGGATATCAGATACACTGTTTGAGTGCACAAGATATAAATACACTTATACGAAAGGTCAGATCTGATGCTTTGATGTGATCTATATACCTTTGGTATTATATTACGTTTTTTTTTCAGCTTCCAGCCAAGGGAAAAACCTTGCTATGCACTATAATTCTGGAAGCGTATGAGGTACTGACTTAATTTAAATTGCAGAATGTAGCTAGTACATGTACACTATATAGTGGCAACTCTGATGTTTGTGGCCTCTAGGGACAAGGTACAAATCAAATGTAACCTTCAGGTAGGTTTTTCTTTTTCCCTTTCAATTATGTTGTAAGAACACTTTACGCTTTCTGCTATAAATCACAATCTGTATATGATAGAGACATAATGTAAAATGCAGATTGTTCCCAGTCCTGGTCTACATACCCATGTGAAGTATCGTGTATGTGGCATATAGGGAACTAGTCAAAATGTGAAGTTGAATGTATGATGTTTTTCATTTACGTCACACGTTTGAAAAAGTATGCCTTACGCTTTGGCCCATAATTCTAAAACCATACAATCTGGATCCATAATTCCACGTGCAGCATACAGCTAACATCAAGCCACTGCCTTGTGGTCATTTTCATGCCTCTGCCATGCTTAGAAGTGGTAAGGATCGTTCATTGATTAAACGCATGTTTTATAAAATTTGCCTCCATTTTTTGCAAAATGAGTCACGTATATTGTGTCATCAGTCATGATCCATACTAGATAGAGCTTGATTTCCAACCGCAACACATTCTATAGCATACCCTACTACATTGTGTCATTTTAAATGCATGTGGCTTACACACAAGGTACATACAACACAATATGAATCCATACGATGCGATTTTCAATTTCCGGCCATCTGGTCGTCCCATTGAAATGGATAGGATATAATACATAGCAGAATGTGCCCTTGAATTCTTAAAGCATATAAGTTAAAGACTTAATTTCAATTGCTAAGATTCGTATGCATTATTGTACCAATTCTTATGCATGTGGCCCACATAGAAAGTGCACGAAATGGAAGTTGAATCCATACGAGGCGATTTTCGATTTCCGGCCATCTGGTCACCTAAATCTCAAAGATTATTGTTAATAATTCAGTGTGTTTTTATGCTATTTAGCTAATAATGCATGAACCTGTTTATTAACATGTGCATAATGAGATACCAAGGAGAAAATAATGAAAATGTATTGGTAAACCGTATTTTGGTAGACTTTAAAAAACCCCATTGAAAAACACATGCATCACCAATGCTGCTTTTTGCTTGTGCCTAAAACGAAAATGTGTTATTAAAAAGTGAATATAACACATAGAGATGTTTTTTCTTTTGTTTATGAAGCCTAATGTGAAGTCAGGTCACACCTATGTTTTACTTTGAAAAAATCTCTTTTCTAAAATTTACGGCGTTACCTTGTTTTTTAATATAGCTAAAAAACAATTGTTAAAGTCGCTTATAAAAAAGTGATCGTAAATGCTATTTATTTTTTTCAGCTTGAGGTTCAGTTTAATATGAGTCTTAATTTGATGTATCACTTGCCCTAGTAAACAATCCCCAAAGTCTATTTTTTTTCATTTTTCCCAAGCTCAATGTTAAACACATGCATCACCAATGATGCAAAAAGTCAAGTCAGAAATTTCAAACAGCAATAAAAAAGTGAGAAAAACAGATATTTGAAAAATTCCTTTTGTTTATGCGGCCTTATGTCCAAAGACATCCAACAAGAGCATTTTTTTTTAAATTCGGTCGATTTAAAAAAAATCTGCGAACTATTTTATTTCTCTCAAAAAAGTGCCAAAAAGTGACTTTTTGTGCAAAAAAGTGCCCGTACAATATTTTTTCATCTAATAAACTTTTTATGACTCAGAATACACTTAGGCTTCAGGTCAATGTGTTTTCGTTTGGGGGAGGGGCCCAGGGGAAAAAACACCTTTGGGGTGAATGCATCACTGGTGCTGCTCTCTAGAAAAAAGGGTACCCCAATATTTTTTTCTGAAAAAAGGGGGGTGCATATGAAAGAGGGCGTCAAAATATTATGATTGAGCACCTTTTTTTTTTTCGGCTTGGTCAAAGGTCAGGCTGCCATATGAGTCTTAATTTGATGTATCACTTGCCCTAGTAAACAATCCCCAAAGTCTATTTTTTTTCATTTTTCCCAAGCTCAATGTTAAACACATGCATCACCAATGATGCAAAAAGTCAAGTCAGAAATTTCAAACAGCAATAAAAAAGTGAGAAAAACAGATATTTGAAAAATTCCGTTTGTTTATGCAGCCTTATGTCCAAAGCCATTCAACAAGAGCATTTTGTTTAAATTCGGTCGATTTAAAAAAAATCTGCGAACTATTTTATTTCTCTCAAAAAAGTGCCAAAAAGTGACTTTTTGTGTAAAAAAGTGCCCGTACAATATTTTTTCATCTAATAAACTTTTTATGACTCAGAATACACTTAGGCTTCAGGTCAATGTGTTTTCGTTTGGGGGAGGGGCCCAGGGGAAAAAACACCTTTCGGGTGAATGCATCACTGGTGCTGCTCTCTAGAAAAAAGGGTACCCCAATATTTTTTTCTGAAAAAAGGGGGGTGCATATGAAAGAGGGCGTCAAAATATTATGATTGAGCACCTTTTTTTTCCGGCTTGGTCAAAGGTCAGGCTACCATATGAGTCTTAATTTGATGTATCACTTGCCCTAGTAAACAATCCCCAAAGTCTATTTTTTTTCATTTTTCCCAAGCTCAATGTTAAACACATGCATCACCAATGATGCAAAAAGTCAAGTCAGAAATTTCAAACAGCAATAAAAAAGTGAGAAAAACAGATATTTGAAAAATTCCTTTTGTTTATGCGGCCTTATGTCCAAAGCCATCCAACAAGAGCATTTTTTTTAAATTCGGTCGATTTAAAAAAAATCTGCGAACTATTTTATTTCTCTCAAAAAAGTGCCAAAAAGTGACTTTTTGTGCAAAAAAGTGCCCGTACAATATTTTTTCATCTAATAAACTTTTTATGACTCAGAATACACTTAGGCTTCAGGTCAATGTGTTTTCGTTTGGGGGAGGGGCCCAGGGGAAAAATGCATCACTGGTGCTGCTCTCTAGAAAAAAGGGTACCCCAATATTTTTTTCTGAAAAAAGGGGGGTGCATATGAAAGAGGGCGTCAAAATATTATGATTGAGCACCTTTTTTTTCCGGCTTGGTCAAAGGTGACTCTTGTCTCACCAGTGATGCATTTGCATCACTAGTGATGCACATGCATCACCAGTGCTGCATATCAGGTTTAGTGTGCATCACTAGTGATGCATGAAAAGGTTAAATTGATTTCAAAATTAATGGAGATATACATTATGTTTAGCATGTTATTAGGCACATGTTCCTTGCTTTTTTTCATTTTCCACCATTTTTGACCGTTTTATGTCACTTTGAAGCGCTGGTGATGATTGGGAAATTGATGAAAATTGTGATGAGGGATGATTCAAAAGTGCTGAAAATACATTTGGGAACTATTCAGGACATTGCAATCACACCTATATAGTTTTTAAATGATTTTGAAGTATTAAAAATTTTAAACATCATAAGGGAGGCAAGCTGAAATTTTACCCCACTCGGAGTTCCATGACCTCGGACACAAAAGTGACCTTGTCCCCCTGAAATTTAAAATGCTAATTTTCATGTTTATTTGTAAAGCTATTCATTCTGTTTCATTCATTGTGTGTTTATAATGCTCTAAGGCCACTTTAACACTCCTTTGTTTTCATTTCAATCCATTTTTGAACACTTTGATGCACCATTGATGTTTTTGGACTTAGTCATTTTTTGCTTCAGGGGACTTCAAAAGTGTTTGAAATTCATTTTGGAGGTACACAGAACAGTGCAAATGCAGTTATATAGCATTCATGACACTGCAATTACACCTATATAGTTTATTAATGATTTTGATGCACTAAAATATTTGACCTCCATAAGGGGGAAAGCTGAAATTTTATACCGCTCGGAGTTCCATGACTTCCGTGACCTTGTCCCCCTGAAATTTAAAATAACAATTTTTAATGTTTTTGTAAAACTAGTCATTCTATATCATTCATTATATGTTCAGCATGCTATTGGGCCACTGTAGCACTTTGTTTTTTTCATTTTAACCCAATTCTGACCGTTTTTTAACACTTTATGATGTTTTTGGACTTAGTCATTTTTTGCTTCAGCAGACTTCTAAAGTGTTATAAATTCATTTTGGAGGGGCACAGAACACTGCAAATACAGTTATACAGTATTCAGGACACTGCAATTACACCTATATAGTTTTTAAATGATTTTGATGCACTAAAAGTTTTGACCTCCATAAGGGGGAAAGCTGAAATTTTACCCCGCTCGTAGTTCCATGACTTCGGTGACCTTGTCCCCCTGAAATTTAAAATACATTTTTTTTAATGTTTTTGTAAAACTATTCATTCTATATCATTCATTATATGTTCAGCATGCTATTGGGCCACTGTAGCACTTTGTTTTTTTCATTTTAACCCAATTTTGACCGTTTTGTAACACTTTATGATGTTTTTGGACTAAGTCATTTTTTGCTTCAGCAGACTTCAAAAGTGTTATAAATTCATTTTGGAGGGACACAGAACACTTCAAATGCAGTCATATAGCATTCAGGACACTGCAATTACACCTATATAGTTTTTAAATGATTTTGATGTATTAACATTTTTGACCTCCATGGGGAGGGCACTCAAGCTAAACTTTTACCCAGCTCAGAGTTCCACGACCTCGTACACAGAAGTGACCATGTCCCCCTGAAACTGAAAATGCTAATTTTCAACTTTATTTTTATTTTTTGACTCTGTTTCATTCATTGTGTGTTTATAATGCAAGAAAGCCACAATTATTTTTATTTTAATCAATTTTTTTGCATTTTTTCACACTTTGATGCATCTTGAGACAAAGCCATTTTTTGCTTCAGGTACACTTCAAAGGTGATAGAAATTCATTTTGGAGGTGCACAGGACACTACAATTGCACATTTATAGCATTCCAAACACTGCAGTTGCACCTGTACACTTTTTAAATGATTTTGTGTTATATATTTTTTTGACCTCTTGGAGCACATGAAGCACCATAGCCTTCTGTAGAAGAAGTGACTCTGTACCCTGAACAGCTAAAATGTGACAAATATCACTACAACAGGTGGATGGATGCTTGAATTGGGTCTCATACATTGCTGATATATCACCTGAGGTATAATTTGGGTTCCTGATGTCCACAAGGACCCACAAACTGTCATGAGAGTCGATACCGAAAATTAGCAAAAATCGTCAAAAAAACTTTTTTTGACAAGATTTGCTAATTTGTCAAATAGCTCAGACTGGATATCAGAGACACCGTTTGAGTGTTCGAGATATAAATGCACTTTTTAGAAAGGTCAGATCTGATGCTTTCATTTGATCTGTCTAACTCTGGTATTATTTGAAGTTTTTTTTCCAGCTTCTAGCCAAGGGAAAAACCTAATATCGTACCCGATTTTGAGCACCTTGGGCTGGGTGGAAGAAGTGACTTTGCCCCCTTAAACCCAAAAACTTCAAAAAGTTACCCCTGGAGTCTAGAAATGGGTCATAGACACTCCTGCAATGTCATCTGAGGTACACTATGGGGTCCTTGGCTCCAGAACTAGAAATGTGATGTGACTCTGGGCTCTATGGCCTATAATGGAAAAAAGGAGTTTGACACCAAACACCTCGAAATGTCAGAAATAGGAGTCAAACATGTACCTGGAGGCTGGAAATGAGCCCTAGACACTCTTGCTATATCACCTGAGCTATATAAGGGGGTCCTGGTGGCTACAGGGACCTGAAAACAGTCATTAGGGTTGATACTGAAAATTAGCAAAAATCGTTAAAAAATATTTTTTTGACAAGATTTGCTAATTTTCCAAATAGCTCAGAATGGATATCACAGTAACTTTGTGAGTGCCCAGGACCTAAATATACTTGTTAGAAAGCTCAGATCTGATGTTTTCATGTGATCTATGTACCTTTGGTATTATCTGAAGTTTTTTTCAAGCTTCCAGCCAAGGGAAAAACCTGATATCGTACCCGATTCTGAGCACCTTGGGCTGGGTGGAAGAAGTGACTTTGCCCCCTTAAACCCAAAAACTTCAAAAAGTCACCCCTGGAGTCTAGAAATGGGTCATAGACACTCCTGCAATGTCATCTGAGGTACACTATGGGGTCCTTGGCTCCAAAACTAGAAAGTTTTTTTGACAAGATTTGCTAATTTTCCAAATAGCTCAGAATGGATATCAGATACACTGTTTGAGTGCACAAGATATAAATACACTTATACGAAAGGTCAGATCTGATGCTTTGATGTGATCTATATACCTTTGGTATTATATTACGTTTTTTTTTCAGCTTCCAGCCAAGGGAAAAACCTTGCTATGCACTATAGTTCTGGAAGCGTATGAGGTACTGACTTAATTTAAATTGCAGAATGTAGCTAGTACATGTACACTATATAGTGGCAACTCTGATGTTTGTGGCCTCTAGGGACAAGGTACAAATCAAATGTAACCTTCAGGTAGGTTTTTCTTTTTCCCTTTCAATTATGTTGTAAGAACACTTTACGCTTTCTGCTATAAATCACAATCTTTATATGATAGAGACATAATGTAAAATGCATTGTTCCCAGTCCTGTTCTACATACCCATGTGAAGTATCGTGTATGTGGCATATAGGGAACTAGTCAAAATGTGAAGTTGAATGTATGATGTTTTTCAATTACGTCACATGTTTGAAAAAGTATGCCTTACGCTTTGGCCCATAATTCTAAAACCATACAATCTAGTCATTTCCATGCCTCTGCCATGCTTAGAAGTGGTAAGGATCGTTCATTGATTAAACGCATGTTTTATAAAATTTGCCTCCATTTTTTGCAAAATGAGTCACGTATATTGTGTCATCAGTCATGATCCATACTAGATAGAGCTTGATTTCCAACCGCAACACATTCTATAGCATACCCTACTACATTGTGTCATTTTAAATGCATGTGGCTTACACACAAGGTACATACAACGCAATCTGAATCCATACGACCCGATTTTCAATTTGCGGCCATCTGGTCGCCCAATTGAAATGGATAGGATATACTACAGACTATGTTGTGCACTATAATTCTTGAAGCATATGAGGTACTGACTTAATTTAAATTGCAGCATGTAACTAGGACATGTACACTATATAGTGGCAACTCTGATGTTTGTGGCTCTTAGGGACAAGGTACAAATCAAGTGTAACCTTCAGGTAGGTTTTTCTTTTTCACTTTCAAATATGTTGTAAGAACACTTTGTGCTTTAGCTATAATTCACAACCTATATATGATAGAGACATAATGTGAGGGGTTATCACCACCACCCTAGAGGGGTGGAAGAGTTATCACTGCCACCCTAGAGGGGTGGAAGAGTTGTCACTGCCACCCTAGAGGGGTGGAAGAGTTGTCACTGCCACCCTAGAGGGGTGGGAGAGTTGTCACTGCCACCCTAGAGGGGTGGAGAGTTGTCACTCTCACCCTAGAGGGGTGGAAGAGTTATCACTGCCACCCTAGAGGGGTGGAAGAGTTGTCACTGCCACCCTAGAGGGGTGGAAGAGTTGTCACTCTCACCCTAGAGGGGTGGAAGAGTTATCACTGCTACCCTAGAGGGGTGGAAGAGTTGTCACGCCACCCTAGAGGGGTGGAAGGGTTGTCACCACCACCCTAGAGGGGTGGAAGAGTTGTCACTACCACCCTAGAGGGGTGGACGAGTTGTCACTGCCACCCTAGAGGGGTGGAAGAGTTATCACCACCACCCTAGAGGGGTGGGAGAGTTGTCACCACCACCCTAGAGGGGTGGAAGAGTTATCACCACCACCCTAGAGGGGTGGACGAGTTGTCACTGCCACCCTAGAGGGGTGGGAGAGTTGTCACCACCACCCTAGAGGGGTGGAAGAGTTATCACCACCACCCTAGAGGGGTGGACGAGTTGTCACTGCCACCCTTGAGGGGTGGACGAGTTATCACCACCACCCTAGAGGGGTGGACGAGTTGTCACTGCCACCCTAGAGGGGTGGACGAGTTGTCACTGCCACCCTAGAGGGGTGGACGAGTTGTCACCGCCACGGTGGGAGAGTTGCCACCGCCACCCTAGAGGGGTATAAGAGTTGTCATTGCCACCTGATAGGGCTGTGCCAGGCCTCCCACAATGCTGTCGCCACCCTCCTGGAGTGTTTCTGGAGTGAAGACCGGGCAAGGCAGGATCTGTGCATTACAAAGAGTGCCCTTTGAAGTAGGCTCACTTCAAAGGCCAACAGGGGTATAAGTATTGGACCTAAAACCCCGGACTTTTAGAATACTTTTGGATTAAGAGGAGACTGTCAAGAGAAAGAGCCGGAGAGCTCTCAGGATTAGTCCTTGTTGCTGTGTATCCTGCTTGAGAAGAATATCCAAGGGCTTGGGGGTGCTTGCCTCCTGTTTAGACGTCTCCGGGCCACAAAAGACTTGATCTATAGCATCTTAACTCCACTGCTGGGACTTCTGTCCTCCCTTGTGGTTCCAACACCAGTTCTGGGCCCTTGGAGGTGTCTACTAAGCTGTAACCAGCAAGTAAAGCATCTCCGATGCCACTGCCTGCACCAACGCCACCGACCCTGCTCACTGGGAGTGGGCAGCACTGACCCTGCCGACACCACAGCCCCGGTCTCACCGTCAGCACCGCTTCTTGCTGAACATCGACACCGCCCTAGCGACTTTGACTGCACTGCCTGACTCAAAGATGACACCACCTTAGCCCCTTCACTAACTCCACTAGTTTCTCTGCCTCAGTGAAACTCCATCGCCCGGCTGCCGTTGACAGTGATGTTGACTCCACCACTAGCACGCCACACCGACGCCACAACACCGCCTCGTGAAGTGCATGACATTAGTGCTCCTAACATCTGGTATCGCAGCAAAACATGAATGCAAACAACAAGAAAGATAATGGAGAATCAGGAAGTACAACAGCAACTGGGCCACAGACAAAGCCACCCCCAAAAACTACCACCGCCAGCTCAAAGCCACGAAAAAGAAGGTCCTCGTACAGCGCATCAAAACCAGCACCAAGCGAACCAAGGAACTCTTCACAATCATCAAAGAACTCTCCAGCCCCACAGCGACGGACAACTCAATCCCACTCTCCCAAGAACTCTACGACTCCCTCACCGACCACATCCACAGCAAAATAGTGACCATCTACACAAACTTCGAACCCCAACCCTCCGACATCCTCTGCAACCCATCGACAACAACCCCCAGACACATGATCACCTCTTAGGAACTACTCAGCACACCAGCAACCCCCTCATATAAAATCCATCCACCCAGGAGACCCCACCGACCACTGCCCCCACAGTCTTTTCAACCATGGATGCAACAAAATTAGCCACCAACTCCTCAACATCCTCAATGCCTCCACAACTATTTTCCCCGATGCATGGAAACACACAAAGGTCAGGACCCTCCTCAAGAAACTATCAGTGGACTCTCAAGGCCCTCAGAACCATCGCCTGATCTCCCTACACCTGTTCCCCGCCAAAGTCCTGAAAAAGGCCATCAACATCCAACTCACCAAAACACGGAAAGCAAAGACCTACTGGACCCATCCCAATCAGTCGTCCGGACCAACCCCAGCACAGAGACGGCCCTCATCGCAGCAACAGATGACATCTGAGCCCTACTAGAGAGAGGGGAAACCGCTGCTCTCGTCGGCCTCTCTGCTGCCTTCACACGGTGTCAATCCACACATTCATCCAACGACTTCGCAAGATCGGAATCACAAGCGATGCACTCAGATGGATAGCATCCTTCCTCACAGGACGCACCCAGAGATTCTGCCTCCGCCCTTTGTCTCGCACCCCCGGCCTAATATCTGCTTATTACCCCAGGGCTCATCTCTCAGCCCTACATGGCTCCTCTCGCAGACATAGTCCGATCTCACAACATCAGCATAATCTCCTACGCCAATAACACCCAACTCGTCCTCGCACTCGCTGCAAACACCACCCAGACTAAGGCCAACTTCCACAACTTCATGAGGAACCCAGCAACACGGATGAAAGACATCTGTCTCAAGCTGAACACAGACAAGACGAAAATCCTCCTCTTCAGCAGACACACCTCCCTCCGGAACGACTCCTGGTGGCCACATGAGCTCGGACCACCCCCCACACCAAAAGACCACGCTCACAAACTCTGCATTATACTGGACAGCGAGCTCACACGAGACGCCAGGTCAACTCCATCGCATCAGCTTGCTTCAACACTATACCCCCCCATGCTCTGAAAAATCTTCAGATGGCTCCCGCCAACACCAGAAAAACAGTGACTGAGGCCCTCATCACCAGCCGTCTTGACTACGGCAATGCTCCCTATGCTGGCACAAACTCTGAATTCGTGCAAAGACTCCAGACGATACAGAATGCAGCAGCCAGGCTGATTCTCGACCTGTTCGCGAAATATTTCTCCCCGAGCACGCAAACAGCGATTGCGAACAGTAAAAAAGCATCGCGAACAAGCAATTTCGCATGTTTGAGGTATTTCTGCGTGTTCCCGGAGATTTTTTACCATTTCGCAGAGATTTCCGTAACACGATTATGCAAATTCCGCCCACTCCTAAATAAGAGTTCTCGGTCTATCTTCCCAGTTTTGTATTCATGTAATATTAGTTTCCTTCCATCAGCCCCGTAAGCAATTTTCACAACTTGAGTAGTATTAGGGTCCCTCCATGTCCAGTCTAAGCAGACTGCTTGCAGCAGGTTAGAAGCCCCCCTACTCCATCCTAACCCTCTGCTCTCTTTGAGAGAACATTGAATGAATGAATGAATTTGTACTTGTATAGCGCACTGCTGCCCCAGCAATGGGGCGTCCTGGCGCTGCACTCATACCGCTGTGGAACCCTTCCTGGCTTTTCCCTGTGAGATGCCCCCTCCTGGGCACCCCCAAGGTGAAGCCAGGCATCCCAGTGCTGTTGGGGCCGTTGTGGAGATTAAGCAAGCTATTGCCCAGAGTTGCAGCGTGGTGTGGAAAAGTACATTTTGCCATGTTCTGTGTCCCTACGTGTCCCCCATCTTATGTTATGTGTGCATGATTAATATGCATATGTATTCCCCATGATCGATTAAAGACGCAATTACAGTTGTGTCCATCTCTAGTATGCCAGTTTCCAGTTCTCGTGAAAGCTACGAGTATTAGGCCTATGTAAAGTTACGTTGCCACGTTTCCCAGTGTGCACGTTATTTCATTGTAAAGTCCCCGTTTCTAGGCCTCAAAAGGGCCTGGACACCAGATTCAGCTCCTGTCTCCTGAACCCTCGCTGAGGAGCGATACAGCCCCCACCTGTGTTCCTGACCCTTCACTTACTTCCTGCCTCACAGTGCCCGGCTCGGCCTGGCTCTGCCTACGAGTCTGCCAAGAATATGTTATGATTCTAGTTATCAGTTCAGCCCTCCTTCTCTGCATTCCTAAGCTACTGAATCGCATCAATAGTTTCCGTCATTGTCTAGCCTTTACGTCTCCATGCAAGAGAAATACTGTATTTATGGTCATTTAATATTCTTCAACACGCACTACATGTAGAATAATGCATGCTCCAGTCTTAGAGTCTGTTAGCCTTTACCCCGATAACTTTTAGTTTATATCAACATGTTCTCTAAACATCAGATACTAGATATTGTTTAGGTACATGTCGCCCTGACTCTCCAGACTTCAGTCTCTACTCCTAGCACAGAGTTCATAGCCCCCAGCTTCTCCTAGTAACACGTCATTGTCAGTTTGTGCGCACCATTAGGTTAGAGGTCCCGGCTCCTTAGGTAGCCCCCTCCATGTTTCCGCCCCCTTTATGACATATTCTGTTACGTTTACATCACATGTCTATGTATACGCCTCCTGTTACACCTACTTTCACCCTTATCTTTCGCGACTGCTATTGACCACACCCACTGCTCCGCCTACTGTATTCATTGTAATTCAACTGTTTTAGTATATATGCTTGTGTACTGTTATTAAATGTTAGCGCGCTCATCCCAGATCCAGCCCCGGCAGCTGCCGGGCCCTGTCATCCTATTCCTGTGCAGGTTGTCCTGTTCCTGTCCCTTATGCTGTATTAAACCTGCAAACTCCTACTACCTCGGATCTTGACTCCTATTTATTGAGCTATCTGTCATTGCTATGTCCAGTAAAACCTAGATCCGGTATTATTTATTTATATACCACATAATGGCGCCCGAACAGGGACTTGCCCTTTCCCCACGCGCCGGTGAAGCCACGTATGCCCCCTGACCCTCTGCAGCTGTGACGGAACCATACCGGCCACGTGCAGATATTTCTGCTTCAAGTATCCCTCAGGCCCACGGAGGAGACGGAGGTGGCGGTCCAGCATCCAGACGAGGCGGTGGAGGAACGCGGCGAGTCCCGACCAGAGCCCAAGCCGAGAGTCCAAGGTCTGAGGTATCCGGAGGCCCACCCGTAACAGAAGTCCGAAGTGTGTCCGTCCGGCGTCGAAGCAGTCCAGTCCAGTCCGAGGCTTTCCGTTCTTGCTGCCCGGTGAGTACCGTTGCTGGGGTAGTATCTAGACAGGGTCAATCTAATTGTCTCTGGTCCGAGGGGTTTGGTGGTACACAGATCCCAAAACGAAGTGTCCACTTCGGTGGATGCGGGTCCTGACGTGTCTCTTTATGAGACCGGTAAGTTTCGTACTGTTTCAGCAGTGCATCTAGTTTCTGTTCTAGTCAGTTCTGTTCTCGAGAAAATCCATGTATTCTGTTTTCAGTATTCCAGGTAGTATTCTGTCCGAACTGTTATTTTAAATGTTCTTCATGTATTTTAATGTCGTGGTATGAGAGTGGTGTAAATATCGTGTTCATTGTGTATTGTAATTGTGTCCAGATTACAGTTCAGTCATGCCGTTATTTTCTAAACTACGTCAGTTAAAAACCAGAAAAGGTCTGTTAGAAGAAGCAGTTCCTGTCCCGCCTAGGGACAGTCCAGGTCATTTTATGTATCAGAAGCATGGCATAAGTGCCATATTGTATCTAGATTTATGGGTAGAGTATACCAAACAGTTAGAGGAAAAGTATAGATGGCCTGTATCAGGCACATGGGATGCCGAGTGCATCATGCGAGTAGAAGAAGCATTATGGAAAAAGAAAGCTAGACAGTCACAGAAAGATGCCATCGAGTTATGGCGCAAAGAATCTCATAAAAGAACCGAAAAAGAAATCAGAAAGTCAGAATTAAGTAGAGAATCCTTAGAACGAGCCCAAGAAAGGGAATTAATCGAGATAGGTGAACGAGTCAAAACCGAACAGTCAGACAGACAGAGGCATGCCCTCACTAAGGGTATGTATCCTCTTCTTGCCGAGGGCTTGCCAAAAGCGACCCCGGAGGCATCCAGTAATTTTCCGCCACCATTAGTTCCGACCAAACTACGTCACAAACCGACCGCAGCTGATATTTTCATCTCGTCCTACTTGGACGACACAGTCCCAGAGTATGCAAATCCTGTTCCGCCAGTCCCTGTAAATCATGCCATTCCTGCTCCTCCAGACACCGGAGTACCTGCTACGGTACCCCCGGTCCAGCCTACATTACAATTTCCCACTCTGCCAGCACGAAGAGTATCAGTCGATGATACCAGTTTAGGGGCCGCAGGAGGAGGTCCTCCTGGTACCCCGCCACCACACCAACGTTTAACGTTAGTCGAGTTACATGAATGTGCGTTACAGCGTACGCCCAAATATAAGTCCGTTGCAGATATCCGACGAGCTCTTACTGAATGCCGCTATGATCCAGTTGCAGGTGATGATAGTACAGTTATATATTCCATCCGTGTAAGACGGGTGACCGGGTATTTGGATACCCTACCGAATATGAAAGAAGATCTAGACAGAATATATCGTTTCATCCGTACAGGGGATGATCCAGAAAGTATTGGTGAAGCCATGTCTCAAAGGAAAGCTGAGATCCAGCTCATGCTATTAAAGTTTCTGATTAATTGTTTAATAAGGGAACAAGATTATCCGACCAAAGATCCGGCCGAAATGAGAATCCTGACAAGGTGGAGTGATAATATAGCCGAGGGTAAACACAGAACTATCAGTAGTATAGAGAGTATGTACAAGAGAATTCGTAAGGAAATAATAAAGTTACATGAACAACGTAAAGCAGCACAAGTAAGCGAGAAAGAGAATGACTCTTCTACTGAAGAGGTAGAGGACGAGAATCCCGCCAGAATAGCGTATGTAGACATTCACGTCTAGACTACAAGAAAACTGTTCCTCATCCAGCACCAGAACAAGGTTCTCTAGAACAAGTATTTCAAGCTACCGATCATATTCTGAAATCACGAATCGGTTATAGTGAGTTAAGTACTATGCATGAACAAGAACTAGCCCGATCAGCAGTCCGATGGATTACTGATTCTACCACTTTTCCAGATGAAATAGTGGCACAATTGTTTCTGAAATTGCCCCCAGCCGAGCAGCGACTGGTGGGTATGTATATGATCCAGCACCTCATTACTCTGTATGAGGGTCAACATTCTGATCCAGGTCCGTTACACGATGTCCTGAACGAGTTACTCCAGTATAGATGGAAAGGTTTAGGTACCGATTTAATTAGTGCCATTCTAGAACAGCGCCACAAATATAGAACGTTTCTGAACCCGCATTTTGTTCATGTCTCACCCCCAGAAAGTAAACCGTTTTACATAGATAGACAGAACCCGTTACGAGAAGTACACCCAGTCAGGACAACAGATGGTGAAATGCAACGAGTGTTTGTTTACACTCCGATTACAAAGATGGAACTCTTAGAGATGAAGAAACTAATTCCCTGTCATGACAAAGATCCAGCAGGGTTCCACCGAGAATTAAAGGACATGCTCCGTATGGGAGAATACACGTATCCAGATATTATTAAAATGCTAAAGGTCTTGTTGCCCGCAGGCATATATGAAAAACTCAAGGAAAAAGAATGGGAGGTGGGAGAGAAAAAGATCGATTGGGCAGTTCTAGAAGCTGAAGATAAGATACGAGTACCAGGTACCGGTCTTGGAGAGAAATGTAAAGAATTACCAGAGCTGTTAATTCAAGTTTTGCCAAGATTATTAGCCACTAAAAAGGAAGACTGGGATGCAATCTCAGCCTGTAAACAGAAACAAGACGAAGACACTAGTGATTTTTATTCTAGATTTGAGAAATGTTTTATCATAAACAGTGGCCTCAAGACAAGTAGCGAGTCATACCCTCATCTTTTTGTTACTAAATTAGTCGAGAATTCAAGTCCACAAGTTAAGAATCGAGTTTTGAAAGTCGAAAGTACATGGCAAGCTAGTACCCCGTCCCAAATGTTACAGATGCTTCAGTATCACCAGAATAGAATCAGAGAAGAGCAAGATCATGAAAGAAAACGTATGAAAGACACGAAAATGAAAGTACTAGTTGCACAATCTGTTCCTCAAGACAGTCAGAAGAGGGGTACGAATCAAGCCAGTCATCCTGCAGCTCCCGTTAAAGGGACATGCAATTATTGTAAACAGCCAGGTCATTTTATAAACGAGTGTGCAGTTCTGAAACACAATATAGCCACTGGTAAAACTAAAGAAAGACCACGTCCGCCCAGACAAGAACAAGTTTCACAGACTTCTCAGCCACAGAATGCACAACAGACAGTTCCAGCACCGCAGCCTATTGCTGCAACACAGCATGTTACACAGCAGATGTACCAGTATGCACAGTCTGAGTATCCAGAGTACCAACAGTACTCATGAAACAGCCTAGAGAGGGAGGTAGACCTGCCTCGCATCGAGATTCCTGTAGATCAAGAAGGTCCCTATGTTCATAGTCAGGTACTAGGGAAAGACAGAAAGTTTCTGATTGATACAGGGGCAAGTAGGACGACTATCAGTCACGCCGAAGTTCCAGGGGCTCCGCTCTCAGGCTCTAGAAATGTTTCCCTTGGATTTTCAGGAAAGCCTATTGTAAACGAGATATCTAAGCCAGTTACTCTAGAAGTAGGTCCATTGGCCCGCACTACTGATCTGTTACTTACGAAGTCATGTCCAGAAAATCTGTTAGGTATTAAAACACTGAAAGAATTAGGTGCAGTTATTTGCTGCTCCCCAGAGGGAATACGCCTGTTTCTACGTGACTTCAAGGGTCACTATGTATTACGAGATTTTGATCCGAGATTGTCTAATGTTCCGCAGCATCTATGGGCGCAAGGTCCAACTGATGTAGGTTATATGCAAATCACACCCCATCGTGTGACTCTCAAACCAGGTGTAGTGTTACCACGAATCAGACAGTACAGATTGCCACCTGAGGCTGTAGCAGCCTTATCCAAAATTATTGACGAGCTCATGGCTCAAGGAGTAGTTGTAGAAACTGACTCCAATGTATGTAATTCTCCGATCATTCCAGTCATGAAACGTACTGATCCAAATGCACCCCCAGTATATCGATTAGTGATTGACCTACGAGAACTCAATAAATGTATTATTCCCCAGTACCCAGTTGTCCCAGATATTTCTTCCCTATTGACAGCCATTGATTCCGAAGCCTCATTTTTCACAGTCATAGACCTCAAGAACGCATTTTTCAGTGTCCCCATTCATCCAGACAGCCAGTTTCTTTTCGGATTTTGTTTAAATGGAAGGAGCTATATGTTCACACGAGCTCCTCAAGGTTTCACAGAAAGTCCTAGTATTTACAGTCAAGCACTTAAGAGACAACTAGACAACATTCACATGCCAACTGACACTGCCCTGCTCCAGTATGTCGATGATCTACTGATCACAGCCCGTTCTGAACGTGCTTGCGAGCGAGCATCTCTTACAGTCCTGTATTTCCTTGCCGAGATGGGGCACAAGGTGTCCCCTTCGAAGCTTCAATTCTGTGTCCAGCAAGTGATCTACTTAGGCCACTTACTGTCCAAGTGGGGTAGGCAGTTGACACCAGACCGTATCCAGTTAATAGCGAGTCTTCCTCAGCCCAAGACACAGAAGGAGGTACGTGCTTTTATCGGCCTTACTTCTTATTGCAGACAATGGATTCCTCAGTATGCATTTCTAGCTAAACCACTGATACAGTTAACGACACAGGAGGCAGCCGTATCGACTGTCCTCCCTTGGACATCTGAACATACACTTAGTTTCAATGAGCTAAAGAAAGCTTTATGCCAAGCTCCAGTTCTAGCTACACCGAACTACAGTAAGCCTTTTACACTTTTCGTCACAGAACGTGATGGTACAGCATTATCTGTTCTCACACAAGATCAAGCAGGACAATACAAGCCCTGTGCTTATTTTTCAAGCACACTAGATCCTGTAGCCCAGGCTCTGCCTGCGTGCCTCAAGTCAGTTGCAGCCACAGCACTAGCTATCAGACAAAGTGATTCCATAGTATTAGGACATTCCTTGACAGTACAAGTTCCACACTCCGTGGAAGTTCTATTAAATCGAACACAGACTCAGCACTTGACAATTGCACGTTTAACAGGTTATGAACTGACACTGTTCCAGCCACACATAGAAATCAGACGCTGCAACGTTCTAAATCCTGCTACACTGTTACCGTCAGTTAATTCGAATCCTGCCACCCACGACTGTGTGGAAGTAGTTAACATTATGACTAAGCCAAGACAAGATCTGACAGATATTCCATTACCAGATCCCGACCTGACACTTTATGTGGATGGTTCATGTATGAGAACAAGTACAGGAGAACTAGTAACCGCGTATGCAGTGACTACTGACACTGACGTTATAGAAACACACCGTATTGACACCCTGTCTGCTCAAGCAGCAGAGCTAGTTGCTCTGACACAAGCCTGCATACACGCCAAGAACCTGAAAGTTAATGTTTACACAGATTCACGCTACGCATTCGGAGTTGTACACGACTTCGGAGTGCTCTGGCAGGAGAGAGGTTTCATGACTTCTCATGGAACCAAGATTCAGCATGGTCTCCTTATTCAGGCTCTATTAGATGCCATACACTTACCGACATCTATTGCTATCATGAAGTGCAAAGCACATACGAAAGTTACTGACATTATTTCTCAAGGTAATGATCTAGCAGATCGCACAGCCAAGCTTACAGCACAGACTCCAGACATTTCAGTTAATCCGACACAGACACATACTCCAGATCCGACTACATGCATGACAGTTAAGGACCCTACTCAAGATGTCATAGATATCCAGTTACATGCTACTCCCGAAGAAATCAAGAAATGGTCCGAACAAGGAGGGGTCCAGACAGATCAGGGATGGGTAACGAAGGGTAGAGCCACATGGTTTCTCCCCGACTCTATGGTTCAAGTCATTATTAATACCGCACATAGTCCTGCACATTTAGGAGAAAAAGCCATGTTAGACAGTATCCAGAACATTTGGTTCAACAAGCATTTACGAGCTGCAGCCAAGCAGAAAGTCCGTACCTGTATGATATGTTGCCAGTTCAATCCAGGTAAAAGTGTCCCGGTGGAACAAGGTGGATTCCAGCCCCCTGACCACCCTTTTGAGGTCCTCCAGATGGATTATATTCAAATGGAGCGATGTCGAGGTTTCAAGTATGTCCTTGTAGTTGTATGCGCTTTGTCCAGGTGGACAGAGGCATATCCAGTCCCAGATTACACAGCCACGACCACTGCCAAGCAGTTGGTTCGTGAATTCTTCCCCCGCTACGGACTCCCTAGAGTCGTATATTCTGATAACGGCCAGCCATTCTCATCTGAGCTCATGAAACATGTTTCCCTTTTGTTAGGGTACCAGTGGAAGTTCCATTGTGTACGCCATCCTGAAGCAGCCGGTCTCGTAGAGAGACATAACCAGACCCTGAAAATCCGCATTGCTAAAATATGTAAAGAGAAAGGTGTGGACTGGCTAGTAGCTCTGCCAGTCGCTTTGTTTTATATGCGCATGGTCGCACATTCCAGATCAGGTCTGTCCCCGTATGAGGTCGTATTCGGCCGCCCCCCTAATATGTGGGGTACACCTAGACCTCGAAGTATTACCGATGTTTCAAGTAATATGCTGACAGATTACCTAGCTTCCTTGATGTCTGCCCTACACTCTTGTCGTTCACAGGTTGCCGCCGCATTTCCAGACAATACCGAGGTGGCACCGCATGAAATCGTTCCCGGATGCATGGTTCTTGTCCGGAATTTTGATCGTTCAAGTCCGCTGGAGCCTCGCTGGAAGGAACCCCGACAGGTCCTCCTGGCCACCCGTACTGCCGTCAAGCTGGAAGGCAGGAAGGGCTGGGTCCATCTGTCACATGTGAAGAAATTTTACGGACTAAAGCCTGTTTCAAAGAACATTTCCGAGGATTTTAAGGACTGCCAAAGTACTATTCTTAAGGACTGTCCCGCAAAAGACAATGATACTGAACCCTCCCTGTTAGAGAAAACTCCGCAACAGGAGTATAAGAAAAAACTAAGGTCTAGAAAAATAAGTCAGCCAGTTTGATTGTCTAAGTCCTCCCCTAGGTGAAACGGTTAGACCGGTTTCTGACATGTATAAAATAGACCCCCATAGTGAGAGAGTTAGTCAAAACTCAATCCGATGTATCGTTTTTCTAAGTTTCATATTGTTTTTCAGCCTCATGATTACCTGCACAGGTTATGCATTTTATTTGTATTTTCCAGTTTCTCATGTAAATAAGTCTTCTATTGCTACAGTAGAGCACACGTTTAGTGATCTGCCTCCTCATGAACTCTCATATCGTCTTGCTATGCGTAATAATTCCTTTATCCGCATGTTACATTATTCACACCAGACCAGCAATGCCACTAATTGTTGGGTGTGTGGTCGACTCCCCCCTTTCCAGACACCGAAGGGAGTTCTGCCACTCTTTCCTTATCCATTTTCACATAATGGTTCGTGTGGAGCATGGTCCACGTTAACGTCATCCTCAACAGATATGTCTTTTCTTAACAGTACATGTTTCCCAGACAAGCAAGGTCTTCCCCACAGAACAGGGTTAGATCTAGAAAATGAAGTTTATAATTTGGGTAATTATTCTTCGAATTTCATGGTCCTGAATGTTCAGTCTGATACTACTCCAGACTTACCTGCTATGTCAGTATTACCAGTCAAAGGTGAATTATGTGTCCGAAAGAATGGTTCCGTACATGTAGGACATAGTGATTGTACTACTATTGTCAAGTATAGTGACAGCAGGAAATCTATTTTCAAAGCTTCACGTCATTCTTATTTTGTTTGTGGTCAGACCGCATATGTTCGTCTGCCCCTCGATTGGGAGGGAACCTGTTACATTTCCTTCCTACTGCCACCAGTTTTTCTAGCCCCACCTGACTACCATAGGAATTCCCACCTAGTACATACTAGACACAAAAGAGACCTCCCGATTGTCGATTATACTGAAACTGCTCTAGAACAATATATAGATATCAATAAAGGTGTCTTCCCTTATTTAGGTACTGTTGTGAATAGTAAACTGATACATAGATTAACCAGAACACTTGAAGCAGTAGTGATTGAGACTACTTCTGCTCTAGGTAACTTAACCGAGGAGCAATCCTTTATGAGAATTGTCGTGCTCCAGAATCGTCTCGTCCTTGACGTCATACTGGCCGATAGGGGCGGGGCATGTAGAGTCATCGGATCTAGTTGCTGCATTTTCATTCCTAATAACGCGCCGTCTGTTTATTCAGCTATAACCAGACTCCATAAAATTGGCCATATGTTACACCAAGATCCAGGCACCTGGACATGGTCCGGTTGGTTCTGGAATATAATTTCCGCCTGGGGATGGAAAGTATTGTCTTTTCTAGGTATTGCAGTAGCGATCATATTCAGTTGCTGCCTATGTATACAATGTGGCCCTGCGATTTGTGGCATTTGTGCTACCTCTTGTATTCCTAGTCCCAAGTCCCGTTCTAAATCCCGTTCCAAGAAAATTCGAGACGAGCAAATGATACTGTATGAAATGATAGATGGTATCATGAATATTGATGTTTCCTGATGGAAACGTAGTGACAAGGAGGGAATGTGGAAAAGTAAATTTTGCCATGTTCTGTGTCCCTACGTGTCCCCCATCTTATGTTATGTGTGCATGATTAATATGCATATGTATTCCCCATGATCGATTAAAGACGCAATTACAGTTGTGTCCATCTCTAGTATGCCAGTTTCCAGTTCTCGTGAAAGCTACGAGTATTAGGCCTATGTAAAGTTACGTTGCCACGTTTCCCAGTGTGCACGTTATTTCATTGTAAAGTCCCCGTTTCTAGGCCTCAAAAGGGCCTGGACACCAGATTCAGCTCCTGTCTCCTGAACCCTCGCTGAGGAGCGATACAGCCCCCACCTGTGTTCCTGACCCTTCACTTACTTCCTGCCTCACAGTGCCCGGCTCGGCCTGGCTCTGCCTACGAGTCTGCCAAGAATATGTTATGATTCTAGTTATCAGTTCAGCCCTCCTTCTCTGCATTCCTAAGCTACTGAATCGCATCAATAGTTTCCGTCATTGTCTAGCCTTTACGTCTCCATGCAAGAGAAATACTGTATTTATGGTCATTTAATATTCTTCAACACGCACTACATGTAGAATAATGCATGCTCCAGTCTTAGAGTCTGTTAGCCTTTACCCCGATAACTTTTAGTTTATATCAACATGTTCTCTAAACATCAGATACTAGATATTGTTTAGGTACATGTCGCCCTGACTCTCCAGACTTCAGTCTCTACTCCTAGCACAGAGTTCATAGCCCCCAGCTTCTCCTAGTAACACGTCATTGTCAGTTTGTGCGCACCATTAGGTTAGAGGTCCCGGCTCCTTAGGTAGCCCCCTCCATGTTTCCGCCCCCTTTATGACATATTCTGTTACGTTTACATCACATGTCTATGTATACGCCTCCTGTTACACCTACTTTCACCCTTATCTTTCGCGACTGCTATTGACCACACCCACTGCTCCGCCTACTGTATTCATTGTAATGCAACTGTTTTAGTATATATGCTTGTGTACTGTTATTAAATGTTAGCGCGCTCATCCCAGATCCAGCCCCGGCAGCTGCCGGGCCCTGTCATCCTATTCCTGTGCAGGTTGTCCTGTTCCTGTCCCTTATGCTGTATTAAACCTGCAAACTCCTACTACCTCGAATCTTGACTCTTATTTATTGAGCTATCTGTTATTGCTATGTCCAGTAAAACCTAGATCCGGTATTATTTATTTATATACCACAGTGGGACCCATGATTAGAGTAGGCACCGAGGCGAGAATTATCGAGTCCGCGGACATTGAGCCCAAGACCCGCCGCATCGGGAATTGAACCCTGGTCCCGGGTCAGACCTCTGCATTAGGGTCTGCCGCTCTAACCATTGAGCCACACTTCTCCACATTATACAGGGCATCTCTATGAAGCTCTGCTGCTGTATTTTCCCGTAGACGGACGCAGTACAGCATTGATGATCACGCAGCATTAGTTGGAAATAATATTAGTGCATAGTGAATGGGAATACTCTGTGTACTTTGGGGAGCCCAGACTAATCTTTTACTATTAGTCGGTCCACCTCAATCTTCCTCCCACAGCAATCTGCAGTCAACGCTTGGGCTCAAGAAGCTCTCGGTGCTGGAGGGAAAGCCCAGCCTCAAAGTAAATATATTTCTTGGCCAGATCTGTTTGAGAATGTTATACTCAGGCACTTAGCTACCCAGTTACTGTTCCAGAAAAATCTAGCACAAAGTCAAAAGTGGAAACTCATTGTAGTCTCAGATTATTCAAAGTGAGTACAGCTTCAAGCTAAAAACTTGGTTAACTTTACTAATGCTCCCATGAAAACCCGACTAGCAGTGAGAGAAAACCTCATTATGTGTAATCCGTTCCACAATGCAACTTAACCCCTCTGCTGCGCTGAACATTCTGTGCTGGTGCGGAACGTTCTATTGCCCGGGCGGGGCCGGAACGTTCAACGGACGTGCGCAGCACTACCGAGGTAGTGCACGCGACGTCCGCTGAACGTGGCCAGCACTGAAGGGGGTAAAACCATATTCTTTGTTTATGTTATTGTTTTGTCAATGTAAATGTCGTGGTACTTATAGAGCGCACTGTCACCAGACGGTCACCTTGCGGTGTCGCCTATTTGGCTTACTGGCGCTAATACTCATACTGCTGTGGAACCCCTCCTGGCTTTCCCTGTGAAGTGTCCACTCCTGGGCACCCCCAGGGTGAAGCCAGGCATCCTTAGCGTTGTGGGGGCCGTTGTGGAGGCTAAGCAAGCTATTGCCCAGAGTTGCAGCGTGGGGCCCGTGATTAGAATAGGCACCGAGGCGAGAATTAACAGGTCCGAGGAAATTGAGCCCGAGACCCCGCCGAGGCGGGAATCGAACCCTGGTCCCAGGCCAGACCTCTGCATCAGGGTCTGCCGCTCTAACCATTGAGCCACACCCCTAAAGTTCAAACATGGCTCTATTGTTTAGAAGCCATCTCCAATTGGATGAGAAGTGATTTTCTCAAATTTAACGGAGGGAAGGCTGAGATTATGCTTTTCGGAGAGGCACCTTTGCTGTGGGCATCAGAGTGGTGGCCGACGTACCTTGGTGCTCCTACTGCCCCCAAGACCCTCGTTAAGAACCTGGCAATCCGCCTAGATCAGGCCCTGACCATGAAGGAGCATTATACAGCTAGCTCCTGCTTCCACTTGCTGGGTTTGTTATAGCGACTTTTTCCTTTTCTCCCAGATTCCACACGTAAAACACGTATTCAGACAATGGTATCAAGCCGCTTAGACTACTGCAACGATCTCCTGATTTCAGCCAACGAGTCCTCGCTAAGCAGATCGCAGGTGGTTCAGAACACTGCAGCGCGCCTTGTCTTGAATGCCCCCCGAAAACTGCCTCCCTTCCTCCCCTTCAACAGTTCCATTGGCCTCCGGCGTGTAAGCGGATTACGTTTAAAACCTGCTGCACCGTTCACAAGGCCTTGTGTAACAATGGCGCCTCCTATCTTGCTGAGAAATGTAATCACTATGTCCTCTCCAGGACTCTTCGCTCTGAAACCAAATCTCTTCTCTTGGCCCCCGGGTCAGGAAATCAAGATTGGGTGGGAAAGCTTTTTCCTACCTCGCTCCCCTTTATTGGAACCTGCTCCCCATCCTTATGAGACATTGTTCAGATTATCTCCAATTCACAAAGCTTCTCAAGACCACCCTGTTCTAACATTGCCCCGTCAGACTTCCGGCAGCACTGTTCGAAGCGCAGAGATACCCCTTCGGGGGTGATTCAGGCGCTATAAAAAACCTATAAATAAGTAAATAAGTAAGCAATGTGTCCACCATCTGTGGAATAATAAAATAATGCATAATTCCATTCCAAGATGGCCACTCTGGAAGCATCACACGCGGTGGCCTTCTTCTTGTGCGTATTGTATTATTATTGTTGCTTCCAGAGGTGGTGGCCTTCTTCGAACGGTGAAGCAATGATACATTAATGACAATATAATTATTCTAAGATGGCATTCCAATGTAGAAGCATTACTGTGCACTACAGCTGACGTGAGCAGAGCAGCAGCACGGTGTGGGGGATGGTGCTTTTAAGGAAATGACATTTAAAAAGAAGGAATGAAATAAAAGGGGCTTACAAATGGGACACTCCCCCACAGGCCCTCTTCCCGCCGACACTGGAGCTTCCTCATTATTAGTAACCCTGGGCGTAGGTTGTGTTTTAGCAATACACGCAGCCATGCAAAGTATACTCTGAACTACGCTCAACTACGTAGTGCGTAGCTGTTACCACGGTGTGCCTGTCTGCTCTGAGCAATAATTGAAAAGTTATGATAAAATAAGTATCTCTGCCTTTATATTCTAAAATGCATATAGTCATTTCCCAAAAGTGAAAACGATAATTTAGCAAGCAGTGATGATTTTGGGATCCTCCCTAACATAGGGAGAGAACCGAGCAGATGCCTTGAACACAAATGCAAAAGCTTCATGAAAGGGTTTAATTGATTTTGCATTTGACTCATGAGGGACATCTAGTAACGACTAATGGAACTGCAGCTCTTTGTAGAATTATTTTGATACTGGACACTATGGGCCCGATTCACAGAACTAACTTAAGACAAAATCCTAAACTTACTACCATTTTGGCATTCACAGAAGGCACCTACTCATTTCGGTGTTCACAGAACTTAGGAGTCCTAACTTTAGGACTCCTAAATGCCTTCTGTGAATACCGAAAGTCTTAAAGTTAGTGTTTTTCTCAGTTTAGGAGTCCTAAAGTTACGAGTCCTAACTTCTGTGAATACCAAAATGGTAGTAAGTTTAGGATTTTGTCTTAAGTTAGTTCTGTGAATTGGGCCCTTCAATATTCACTGCCCACTGCTAATCCCGTACCATGATGCTTTGCAGGGCCTTTGGTTGGGATTGTATTTTTGCCCATAACTGTGCTTGGGGTGGTCCTAAGAGGATGGGACCACCACCGGATCGTTCAGCATAATGTGCTCTTTGTGTTCAAGGCATCTGCTTGGTCCTCTCCCAAGGTTAGGGGGGACTCCAACATCATCACCTCTCTCATTGCGTAAAATTTCTTTTACAGTTAATTTTTTGTGAATTGGTTATATGCTTTTTAGCATGTAAAAGTGCTTTATCAAAGCATTTGTGGGTATTGTTGATATTGCTGCTACGCTACGTGTTATAGCACAGTTTTTGCACTGTACTAGTAGTGCAAACTGCGAAGCGTAGTGCTGGATTGGGCTGGCCCGTTTCTGAAGTTTAATGGAGTCTTGCGGGTGTTCCTGATAGACTATATCATTCCTTTTGAGAACAGGCGCTCCCAGTTTTATTTAAATGGTCTGGTTAGTAGCACTGACCATGAGATTGGTCTAAAAAATGAGGCATGTTTTGCACATCACATTATGCATGCCCTGGCATTGCCAGACCTTTTCTTCTCAGTAAATTCTGCATGTTTGAGATACCAAAATGTTATAGGGGTGCATATTTGCTTGTACTGGGTAAACTGTTAAAAGGTTTTGATTGTGAGCAGACACTGTCAAGCCACACCTTTAAATGTACTTTAATGAATGCATGACTAAATAGGATGCATACAATTAAGAATCTGTGCCAAATTGCATGTGCCTCAAACCATATACAACCTGTCGACCGGGGGCCTGGGGTGGTTTCTCACAGTGCCAATCATCTGCTCCCAGAGCTTTTCAGAATTCAAAGGCCCAAACGCTGGTTCCCTCACATGTATAGTAATCTGTGAGATTCCATGGAATGAAACACCTTGCAGGCTTTTAGAGCACTGAAATGACAGTGTCAATCTCCCCCACTAACGTGACAGGAGGTTTGGATTCTATTAACCACATCGATGCTGATGACGGAACCGCTCCGTCATCAGCCGCGGTGGCGCTGCGCTGATGACGGAGCTGTTCTGTCATGACCCGCCCGACGCGCCTGCGCGGCGCTGATTTCACGCCTGTGCGGCGGGTTCTATTGAGCGGGAGGGGCCATGACGGAACCGCTCCGTCATCAGCACAGCTCACCGAGGCTGGTGACGGAGCGGTTCCGTCACCAGCGTCGGAGCGCCGCGCGCCCCCTCTGCCCCCTTAGCTCTGCAGCGGAATAGCCACCACAGCGAAGGGGTTAAAGACACGGAGGTGAAAATTATGACTGAACTTCTTTACTTGTAGCTCTAGCAGCAAAGTGAAACACAACATGGATGCCAAAATTATAAGCAAAAGTATGAAGGAGGTCAGCTGTCTAGATCAGCTGTGACCTCATGTGCGATCCACCAATCAGTGAACAGTAATTATCCCTGCTGAGCAGCGACTGCCCTCTTCTTTGCCGTAAAAGCAGAACAATCCAAAGAGTCCATCTTAGACATGTCTCGACTTGTAACGTAAACGATAAACTTGAAACATTCCAAAGTAGAAAGGTATCCACCCGAAAGGGCCACCATCTACGACCACGTGGGATCCGCCAACTGCATTCAAGCTGGAAGATAAAAGTATTTATAACTATTCGGGAGGGCAGAGTGGGATAATCTTCGCCTCCGTGTCTTTAATAGAATCCAAACCTCCTGTCTCGTTAGTGGGGGGGATTTACATTCCATTACAAGACCGGAGGTTTGATTATGACAAGTTTAAAGCTGTGCAATAACATTAGAAGACACATGATCAATTGGTTTAAAATGGAATGTTCGGGAAGTGGACTCCCTCGACCAATCGGCTGGTTTAAGGATCTCTTCCAGGCGGCCTGCTGAAGTAAAGGCTTTAGAGATGAATATTTCAGTTTTGCGGGAATGTTGAGTCTGATTGGTTTTTGAGCTCTACATACTAAACAAGGTTTACCTACCGGTTCTCCTTTCACAAGAAAATGTCCAGCAGAAATAGCTGAGGTGTCAGAATCAACTGTTCTTTAGGCTTTATCAGCCACAAAAAAGGGGAATAAGGTAATTGATAACGTCTACAGGAGATGCAGGTATGGGATTTATCTCTCTCTCCACACACCAGCTAACCCAGGAAGCCCAGGCGTATACATAACTGGATTGAGTGGAAGGAGCCCAGGAATCGTTAGTAACTGACAATGCGTCTGACGAAAGTCCTGAGACATCCCAGGTTGACCTGAAATCTTCCAGGTCATCAGATGCAAATGTCCTTTGATGATCAAATCGTGAGGATAACCCTGAGGGTTCAAGAGAAACGTGGGACTTATTCTTGGAAAGTCCACAGTGAGTTCTAGCAGTTGAGAGAACCACACTTGTGAGGGCCAGAAGAGAGTTACTATTGTGGACTTTACTCCGCCCAGTTTGTTCATGTAACGTTCCGCGGAGACATTGTCCATTTGCAGAGGAATAGAACAATCTACATTTGACGGAGCTAGGCTTTTTACAGACAAGGAACCTGCAAGCAGCTCTAAGCAGTTTATATGAGATTGCATTTCTTCTGGGGACCATTTTCCTCCTGTTACAACATTTCCACATCGTGCTCCCCCGGCCGGATCTGCAGGCGTTGGATTCAAACGTGATATCTGGGTCCTGGCCAAAAATGGATCTTCCATTCCAGGCCTTCATCTGGGAGAGTCACCACTCACACTCCTGCTGTGCCACCGTGGAAAGCGAAACTAACACTGAGTAAGGGAGGCCCCTTTGAAGATGATGAACTTGAGGCGTTGGAGCGCTCGATAATGAAGAGGAGCAGGAACAATTGCTTCAATGGGTGCCGAAAGAAGGCCCACAATTGTTGCCAGTCTGCGGAGAGAAAGTTTGTTTAGTTTTAGAACAGAACAAATATCTTTCTTGATTACTTTGATCTTCTTCCGAGCGAGAAAGAGAGAGGATTTCTTGGAATCTATAAAGAAACCTCAGAGCTGAATTGTCTGCAATGGAATTAGAATTGGTTTCTTTTGATTTATTATAAACCCTAGATTCTAGAGAAGAGATATTGCCCACACGGTCTGTGTTTGTAGTAATTTCATGTAGTTGGCCATAATTAATATATTGTCCAGATATATAATTAATCGTACTCCATGAAGACGTAACAAGAAGCCCGCAGCAGATCCTACGGACCTCAAGACTCATCTCCCTCCTCCCCTTCACCTCCAAAGTCACTGAGAAGACCATCAACGCCCAACTAATGAAATTCATCAAAGAAAACTCCATCCTCGACCCCTCCCAATCCGCAGCAACCACAGCACTGAAATTTCTCTACTTGCCGCTGAAGACGTCATGCGCACCCTCCTCGACCAAGGACACACCACGGCCCTGATCCTACTCGACCTCTCTGCAGCCATCGACACCGTCTCCCACCACACACTCACCGCCAGAGTCCATGATGCCGGCATACAGGGAACCACCCTCGACTGGCTCCACTCCTTCATCACCGGCAAAACCCAAAGAATCAGACTTCCACCCTTCCTCTCCGAACCCACAGAGATCAACTGCGGAGTACCCCAAGGATCATCGCGCAGCCCCACGCTCTTCAACATCTACATGGCCCCCCTCACAACCATCGTCAGAAAGCACGGACTCAGCATGGTATCCTACGCCGACGACACCCAACTCATCCTCTCCCTCACCAAGGACCCTATCACCACCAGACTCAACTTCCGGGAAGGAATGAAGGACGTCTCATCCTGGATGAACAGCAGTTGCCTGAAGCTCAATTCGGAGAAGACAAAGGTCCTCCTCCTCGGACCCTCCCTCTCTACATGGGACAACACCTGGTGGCCCACCGCACTCAAAGACTATTGCAAAGCTACCCCCACTGGAGGAAGACTCCCGGTGCACAGCAAAGGAAAAAACTGACACGTCTTGTGTATGAGTGTAAAGTTCATCCAAAGTTAAATCATGAAAGATAAGAAAGTTCCTTAGTGTTTTTATTCCATCATGGTAATTTCCAAACGATAATTCATCCATGCTTCAAGATGCAAAACCACCAACATAATCCATAAACGATATCATGCAATCATCACTGATCCCAATGCATTTCGGGCAGATGTGAAGCCCTTCCTCAGGGGATCGCTCTACAAACGTAAAAGGAAACATAGTAATGTCATTATCAATGCCATAATGTTCTTACACCACTACCCAGTCCTCGATCAAGTGCTAAATTAAACACAAAGTGGAAACAAGATGAAAAACACACACGACCCGATGTGCTGGTGAATGAATAAAACGTCAATATGGAACAAACCAAAAATGTGACGACGTGCACATAGTGAAACACATGCTAAGTAAAACGTGAGCATTGCAGTGCTCAATCACCCAAAGTGCTCTCAGAGTATTACGTTTGTAGAGCGATCCCCTGAGGAAGGGCTTTACATCTGCCCGAAATGCATTGGGATCAGTGATGATTGCATGATATCGTTTATGGATTATGTTGGTGGTTTTGCATCTTGAAGCATTGATGAATTATCGTTTGGAAATTACCATGATGGAATAAAAACACTAAGGAACTTTCTTATCTTTCATGATTTAACTTTGGATGGACTTTACACTCATACACAAGACGTGTCAGTCTTTTCCTTTGCTGTGCACCGGGAGTCTTCCTCCAGTGGGGGTAGCTTTGCAATAGTCTTTGAGTGTTCACGCTGACTGGCCAGACAGCGTAGTTCCGGGCGCACGCCACAGACACCAATTTTGCTTTACAACGGATTTACCCAGCTGTGCAAGGCTTTCCTACATTCTTTATCGGCCCACCGCACTCGGCAGCCCCCTACCCCAACGGACCACGCCTGGAACCTCTACATCGTACTCGACTCCTCCCTCTCCAGTCACCACCACCTGCTTCAACACCATCCGCATCCTCCGGAAGACCTTCAAATGGATCCCCCCAAATCAAGGAAGACGTCACCCACGCACTCGTAACCAGCAGACTGGACTATGGAAACGCCCTCTATGCCGGGATCAGCAAATCTCTACACTGCAGCCAGACTCGTCCTCGGCATCCCTCGAAACAAACACATCATCTAACACCTGCAAAACCTCCATTGGCTCCCCGTCGAGAAGAGAGTAACGTTCAAGATACTCACACACGCCTACAAATGCCTCCATAACACAGGACCTCAATATCTCAACAAAAGAATCTCATTCCACGTACCAAAGAGAAACCTCCAATCCACCGCCCTCGCTAAACCCCCGCGCATCCGCAGAGCAAGAACAGGTGGGAGACCTTTCTCCTACATTGCGGCCAAGACCTAGAACGAGCTTCCGATCAACATCAGAAGCCCCCAGCCTGCTCATCTTCAGACGACCCTCAAGACCTGGCTCTTCGACTGACCGGAGATGCTCCCTCCCCCCCAAGCGCCTTGAGACCTTCACGGGTGATTAGCACACTTAAAATCCCCTGATTGAAGGCTACCACTGGCTTCAGGAGTTTGGATAAACAGTAGGAGGCTGAAGAGAGGCTAAAAGGTAATGAGAGGAATTGGAACTTGCGGCCTTGCCAAATGAATTGTAGGTAACAAGAATGTAAATGACGAATGAGAATGGAAAGATCAGCTTGCTTGAGATTTATTTTGCTCATTAAGTTGTTCTTCAGAAAATAGTCTCTTAGGCAATGTATTCCCTCCATTTTGAAATGTCTGTACAAAACAAAACCGCAGTGGAGTAAAATTGTGTTCGATATCCTTGAATTGTTTGAAAAACCCATTGGTCTGAAGTAATTTGCCTCCAGTTATTGAGTAAGAGAGCGAGTCTACCACCCAGCTTTCAAAGGGGGAGGGGGGATTTAAAACAACATGACATGCCTGTATTTGCACGGCTCTGTGAAAAACACGAGGGGTAAAGACTTTCTTGAGGTTTCGTTGCGCCTCATCCAGAGAGGTGAAGGTTTTTACGTAGGCAGCTATATCCGTGATGGAGTGATCACCAAAGAGATGCCCTTCTGCTTCAGAACCAAGGTCCTTCTGTGACATGTCCAACCGCTTAGGGTCTATTCTCATGAGGATAGATTTCCACCTCTCTGCTGCTAGAGCAGCATTGACATTGCTCAAGAGGCAGATAGCCCATTGGCTCTAACCTCTGAGAATAGGCAAATTGACAGGTGTCCCTATGAGGGCAGCATCTCCTGATATTTCTAAAATTGAGTCAAAGGACACAGGATACCTAATCATTTATCCTGGCAGTGTCTAAGTGCTTTATCAATTCCATTTTACCTTTTTTTGTTTAAGGAAGTCGTCCATAGCTGGGTCAATGTCTGGAGTTGATGCCAACTTATGAGGGAGAATAGGTCTTGCACACTCCATAATGGGGACACAGCAAAAATGTGCTTTTCGAAAAAGACTAGTAGAGGACCCTGGGTGGCTGCACAGTGGAGACGTGCATTGTGAGCATTCTTCTGTACATCAACTGGCGCCCAAGTCCCTTTACATCACATCTCCCTGAGATTCATTTTCATCCTCTGCACCCTTCTCCCGTCTCAGAAACCTATGGTGCGCGGGCAGCTCCTTTCCTTTGCATTCTTCAAAACTCAGATAATTAAATGTTCTCTTCTGCTTCTCCCTTAGTGCATACATGAGCATGGCTGGTGTGTGGAAACCAGGTCTGTTGTGTCCAGGATGTGTGGAAGAGAGCTGATGTGTGCAGAGAATGACTGATAGAGTGCAGTGTGACAGGAGTTCATTGTATATGGTAATGTTGTGGCGGACTCAGGTCTTCTTTTCAGTGCTTTAATATTGCAGAGTTCGTTCTATAGCTTCATTCACCCAAACGTATAGGTGCAAGGCATGGACGCTGATGGGCGACCAATAAAACCTCATCTTTTCTTATAGTGGTTAATTCACATGATCGGAGAGGAAGAGAAGTGTTAGGTTTGTGTTGGGTACTCACTCACAATGCACTGTGAATGTTTGTTGTCTCTGTTTAACATAACGAACATGAGGCCTGAATTAGAATTTGACAGGCAGGTATTCCATCGCAAACGAGACAGATCTCCTGTCTCCTATTACTACTTCATTATATCCTAATTCACTTATACAAGGTGGACCAGATACCTGTCAGGTGCGTGACAAGAGTGTCCGTCCGTCCGTCCACCAAACCCTAAGTCAGGCCCATGGTCCTAGCTTATAGTTTATGATTCTTTAAATTGTTTTGCTCGTGCAGCACCAATTCCAGATTTATTTTTAATTCTGACAGGTGATTGAAAATCAGAAAGAAAGTAAAGAAGAACATTAAATCTTTGTAAAGAAGTCCTCTGTGCCAATAGATGTGAAAACACTGAACAAGAATCAGCACTCGCTCGCTTCTGGACTGTTAGCGTCAAGACACCGCGTGGTATTCGTGCGCTGTATAAATCTTAATAACTTAATACGATATAAAGGGTCGAAGGAGACACTTCTCAGACATCAGAAACTAGAGCTCCATCGTCGAGATACCAAGATAAAAAAGAGAGACTAAAACTGGAGATTATAATTTCCCAAATATCATGTGTTTCTCATGGATGTAAGAACATCTTCCAATGCAATGAAGCTCTTCCTGATACCCTCTTGCAGAGCGCACCGAGGAGCTGATATTTGTATGTTTATACCAACCCTTTAACAGGAATTTCAACTTGAGTCTGAAAGCTGAAGTGCAGAGGAAACAGGCAACATAAGTGCATTGAGTGACTAAACGTTGACCATAAAGAGATATTAAACACAACAATAAAAACACAGTTAAATTAATGACAGATGATATCATGTAACTACACTGGATTAAATAACAATTTTATTAATGGAAGATGAACCTTTGAAGAGATGCCACAAAATGGAGGCAGTAAGAGTCGACCTAAAAGATGACCCTGGTGAGAAATCATATCAGTGTTCTGAATGTTGTAAGGGTTTTGCTGTAAGGCATCGTTTACTAGTCCATCTGAGAATTCACACGAACGAGAAGCCGTATGAATGTACTGAATGTGACGGGGCATACAAGACAAATGAACGTTTATTAATCCATCAGCGAACACATACCGGTGAGAAACCATATGAATGCCCTGAATGTGACAAATCTTTCAGTCTAAAACCGCTTTTATCAATTCATCTCCGAACACATACTGGCGAGAAACCATTTAAATGTTCTGAATGTGAGAAAGCTTTCGGTATAAAGCAGCTTCTAACAATTCATCTCCGAACACATACAGATAAGAGACCATTTAAATGTTCTGAATGTTCTGAATGCGAAAAGACTTTCAGGCAAAAGCGTTATTTATTAAGACACCAGAGCATTCACACCGGTGAGAAGCCATATAAATGTTCTGAATGTGAAAAGAGGTTCAGACCTAAACATCATTTATTAATGCATGAACGAATTCATACGGGTGAGAAACCATATAAATGTTCTGAATGTGACCGAGCGTTCGTTACAAAGCATCAGTTATCAGTACATGAGCGAACACATACTGGTGAGAAACCATATAAATGTACAGAATGTGACAAGACTTTCAGTCATAAGGCAGATTTTTCATATCATCAGAGAACCCATACTGGTGAGAAACCATATAAATGTCTTGAATGTGGCAAAGCTTTCATGATAAAACTGTTTTTAGCAGAGCATCAGCGAATACATACAGAGGCCATATAAATGTTCTGAATGTGGAAAAGCTTACAGACATAGTTCTGTTCTGTCAAACCATCGGAAAACCCATCAGAGGTTTTCACCTCAGGACCACAGTTGAAACAATATAGTCAAAACTATACTATTGAGAAACCATATGAGAGTTTTTAATGTAGGGCATTTAATAAAAATGAGCAATAATCAATCCATCAACTAACAATGGCGAGAAACCACTTTGATGTTCTGAATGTGACGATGCCTTCAAGGGAAACATACTTTTATTTCTACATTGGAAACACAAGACTGTAAGTGTGAATATGCTTTCACTAAATGTAACAGTAGCTGATATTGGTGAGGGAGAAATCACTGATGCTAAACTGTGGAGGAACATCTGATACAGCATCCACTCAATCAAACTGTTGATAAAACATGCTTTTTATAAATATGACAGACTGTTGAACAGCAGTTATACAGCACCAAGAGCCTCGGCAAAGCTCTCCCGTGTTACTGCTCCACTCTCCTTCCTCCCTGTTTTTCAGAGGGCTTTCTCCTGCTTTTCCCCTCGTTTTTCTCGCTGCTTTCTCTTTCCTTCCCCTGTTTTTCTGAGTGCTTTTCCTTTGTTTTTAGGTCTCGCGTGGCATTGCAGCGCGAAGCGCTGCTCGCCTTGGCGAGATTTATTGTTAATGAGGACTTTCAGAAGAGGGCTTTAAGCCCCGCCCCTCATTTCCATAGGCTGGCTTCACCGTTTATGCTAAACGGTGGCCTGCCATTGGAAATTATGGTTTCTGGTTCACGCGATTTGGCCTCCGATCTGGACTTGGTTGCCTGTTTTGCTGCTGTCGCAAAGCACTTTCTTATCTTTATGGGGCCATGTGATTCTAATTAGAAACACATGGCCCCATAAAGACAAGAGATCGATGCTTGTTTTTCTTCAGGACAGCCCCGGATCAACCTAGAGGATTGCAGTACTTGCTCTCCGTTTTCTTGATGTGAGCAAAGCCCTCGCACAGGTTAATTTTTCTGTTACCATGCTGTGGGGCTCAGAGCAGTGCGATACTGTAACTTCACTCCTTCTCTGTAACACATTATTACAGGCAAATAGTGGTATTTTCTTAGTACCACTGATTTCTGGCCCCAGAAGGTGCATGTAAGAAGTTAACAATGAACAGAGGTTTACTTCACGGCTGCCGTTTCTAAGTGCTAAGATGATATTTTGCGTCGGCAAGAGGAACCTGGTTTATTTTGCTTAGCCTCCTTTCTATAGTTTGTAAAGTTTGTGTAACTCTGTACGTGTATAAAATGCGTATAACATTGGCGTAATGTTGTTCTTGTTTTCAGCCTGCCACTTAATTAACTCTCGGGCAATCTTATGCACATCTTTAACGCAATGCAACTTTTTAAAATTGTTATGCGCTTGGCGCCTACGGCAGGATGCGCACTATTGAAAATCACGTAAATGCATAAAATAAAAATGGTGTGGGAGTAGGAGGTCCATAGGTGCTTCTGGGGGAGGGGGGTATGTATGGTGGGTTTGACGAGCCCATCCTGAACAAGTAGGGCCGGTTTTGAGATCTGCCTGCCCTCCCCCCCGCTTCAGGGCTCAAACACCTACTGGGCATCTGCATACTCCTCTTGACGGGGGGCAGAGAGTTGAAGGGGTTGGGGGGGCAAACTCCTATCAGCGGTTCACAGCACCGCGCCGGGCCTGCCCAGAATGTGCTGGTACAAAGGGGGAGGGGCGGGTCTCTACAGAGGAGAAGGGCCTGTGTGTGCTGGTAAGGCTCCGTCTGTGCCCGCCACCCTCCAAGGCCAACGGCCCACCAAACTCTCATGGCCAAGGTAAGGGGTCATCACGCATATCCTTTTTTTTTTGTCTTGTGCCTCTTCCGGCCGTGCAGGTTTTCAAACATACTGCGGGTTTTCAAACGCTTCACTTACAGCCTGTGTTCATCGAGAGAGCACTTCTGTGACAAACAGAGGAGTGCAAGGCAATGTATTAATTTATATAATGCTTACTACCCCTGAAGAGCGTCGTGATTCAATTATTTCAACTCTAAATGTTAATAGTTTTCAATGTCTACTATGCCTTTTATTAAATTGCTCTGAACTCAACTTTGACTACATGCGCACCATATAAAAGAAAACATTTCCTCAGTGTGAACCCTCTGGCCGTCCCTCTGACAGACCCCCATTCACCACATAACCAGCCTCTGTCTTGTTGAGGAGGAAGGAGGAAGTGCAGAGTCAAAACAAGGTGTTAGTTTAAGTGGTTTTACCCCAAAACACTACACACAGCAAGAAAAACAAAAGTGTTCAGCCATACAGCCATAGACATTCGCTCAAATCGTTATTAAATACAAAATCCCAGAATAAAACTTTCAAATCAAAACCTTTATTGGAAGTGCTGGTGCCGCCCCCTAGAGGTTACTTCTTTTTGCTCATTCATGGCTGAAAATAATGAGATATTAAAAATAAAACTGTCTCCAGGCGTTGAAGGGGGTCGTGCAACGCCTGGCGTTCAGGCAAGAAAAGGCAGTGCCAGGCTGCCCCGAGGGGGGTGAAGAAGGGAAAGGTGCAAATGAAGTGACGGGGAAAAAGACAACCCCTTAAAGAATGAACTTGCATACTCTATTCAGTACTCATTGCTATTAAAGGCGATCTATACTCTATTCAGTACTCTTTGCTATTAAAGGCGTTCTATACTCTATTCAGTACTCTTTGCTATTAAAGACGATCTATACTCTATTCAGTACTCATTGCTAATAAAGACGATCTATACTCTATTCAGTACTCTTTGCTATTAAAGACGATCTATACTCCATTCAGTACTCTTTGCTATTAAAGACGATCTATACTCTATTCAGTACTCATTGCTAATAAAGACGATCTATACTCTATTCAGTACTCATTGCTATTAAAGACGATCTATACTCTATTCAGTACTCTTTGCTATTAAAGACGATCTATACTCTATTCGGTATTCTTTGCTATTAAAGACGATCCATACTCTATTCAGTACTCTTTGCTATTAAAGACGATCTATACTCTATTCAGTACTCTTTGCTATTAAAGACGATCTATACTCTATTCAGTACTCTTTGCTATTAAAGACGATCTATACTCTATTCGGTACTCTTTGCTATTAAAGACGGTCCATACTCTATTCAGTACTCTTTGCTATTAAAGACGATCTATAATCTATATATGGTCCACTTTAGGTCATTGGTGGTGTGACTCAAAGACAGAAAATGGTCCGTCAGTCTTGTACTTGCTTTTCGGCACCTAATATTACTCCGGTGCTCGCACACTCGTTGTTTAATCTTCCTGGTTGTCATTCCCACATACCGCAGCTCACAAGGACAGGAAATAAGATACACCACATTTGTGGAGTTACAGTTTGTGTGGGTAGTCTGTCGCCAAACTTTCCCTGGTTCCAGCTCCAGTTGTTTCGTGGCTGTGGTTAGGTGGCACACACTGCATGCTCCACAGGGGAAGTGACCTGTCACAGGCGGGAGGCCCCATGCGGTGGTAATAGTGTTGGTGTTGGCAGAGTTCTTGGCCCTTGGGCGAGTATGTACTAGAGAGTCCTTTATGCTCCTAGCTCTCTTATAAGAAAACAAGGGTAGTTCCCAATTGTGGTTGTTACTTTTTAGGATCTTCCAATGTTTTCGGATGGATTTACTCACTTCAAAAGAGGCATTGTTGTATGTCGTCACACAGGTTAGCGGGATGTCGCCTGGGGTCTTGATAGTCTCCTCCAGGAGAACATCCCTGTTCTGGTTTCGTGCTCTCTAATAACTCTTCTTGAGGATCATCTTCGGGTAGCCCCGTCTCTCAAGCTTTTGTGTGAGTTCATCCGCCTGGGTCTTGAAAGTGGCCACTTCACTACAGTTGCGTCGGAGTCGCAAAAACTGTCCTGTTTTTTCCCCCCATTTGCTGCTCCGCCTGATGCCTGTTTTCTTGCCTCCCGCTTTGCCCTGCCCACTGCTTCCCATCTCCCCTCCTTCCTCCCAGGACCTACTTAATGGAGGCCGCAGCGCTACCCCATTGTGCAGACTCCGGGCCGAGCTCTCCCATGCTGCTGCACCCCTCTCCTGCCTCCCTGTTTTTCTGGGTGCTTTCTCCTGCTTTTGCCTCGATTGTACTGCATTCTCTGTGAAGCAGTTAGCAACCCCGGCGCCCTGAGACCCTCACGGGGGATTTGCAGCGCTTTATATATACCGACTGACGGATTGAATGCAAAGGCACCCAAGAACATTCTATTCATGGTACCTGAAAGAGCCAACGTTGGAGACAGCCTTCCTCAGTTTGTCAAACAAGCTTCGTTTACTGAGGCCTTCCTAAAACTGAACCCAAACATATTTCACTTTTATCACAAATATAAAAACACAAGCTCAGATAAAGTGCGTCGCAACCTGATTTTAGACACTTCTTCACCACCTCTCAATGTAAAGGAAAAAACCAAGGACCAGATGTAGGAAGGCCATTACCGGTCGGTAACGGCCGAAATTAGCCGTTACCGACTGGTAATAGGCTTTTCCTATGTAGGTGGCAAATTTACTGATTCGGTACCGAATCATCATTTACCGATTCGATATTTACCGAATCGGTAAATGAAATGTAGGAAGCACTTTGAAGAGTGCTTCTGTGCTTACCTTATCGATCTAATCTTAACGATTCAGTAATTTTTACCGATTTTTTATCTACATAGCATTTACCGATTCGGAAATACCGAATCGGTAAAATTCGATATTTTCGAATCAGTAAATTTAAATTACCTACATCTAGCCCTATATGCTTTACCATTGTCTTCTTCACAGCCTTCTTCACCAAAAAACTGCGAATGTTTGGTGCAAGCCACGTCCTTCGCTTGGATCTCTACAGCAGGGTCGGAAATGATGGCAGACTCACAATGGATGGTGCCAGCGCCCGGGGCACTAACAACACTGGCTCTACATTAAGGGGCAGATTTACAAGCCCCTTGCGCCTCTTCTACGCTGCCGTTGCGTCACTTTTGTGATGCAGCGGCGGTGCAAAAGATGCACCATAGTGAGGGGTATTTACAAGGTGACGCATCTGGGCGATGCATCACGTTGTAAAGCCCTGCGCCAGAAGGAGGAGTTCCTACACAGGGAGGGGTGTTCTGGAACAGGAACGCCTCCTAAAAGTGGCTGAGTGAAATCTACAAGATTTCACTCAGTCACTTTTAAGGCCAATGCTGCGTCAAAACCCTGCGCCTGCTTGAAGCAGGCGTAAGGATTGACGCAGCATTGTATAGATAGGGCCCCCCAGAGCATTGCTGGACCTGCGTCGCGCTTGCGATGCAACTCCAGCAATGCGCCGCCTTTACAGCACAGAAGCGTCACGCATCTGTGCCATTTTTGCCCCGCGGCGCATCCCATGCAGCACTCAAAGCTAATTAAAACAAGCATTTGCAATGCAATCGGTCTCTCATTTGCAAGAGTTAGAGCTTTTGGCATTGTAAATGAAAATGGGCCATATGTATTAAGGTACCCATTTTAAGAAATCGCTATTTCAGAATCGCCAATTGCTATGTATGTACAAATTCGCATTTTTTTGCGAATTCTTAGTATTCCTTAATCGCAATTAAGGAATACTTTCCCATTCATTTCTATGGGCCAGGAGTCCCATAGGAATGAATGGGAAGGTATTCTCAATTTTGCGAGTCGCAATTTGAAAATCGCAAATTGAGAATAATTTCAAGGGTGCAGGGGAGTCCAAAGGACACCCTGTTGCACCTCTGAAATATGCATGGGTGAACATGTGGCACTTTGAAAAATGCAAAAATGGGCATTTTTCAAGGAATTCGCAAATTACCACCAACTTGAAGTTGGTGGTAATTTGCGATTCCTTAGGGACAATTTACAATTTGCAAATTTTGTGATTCCTTATTTTGCAGCAGGTTTTCCTTTATACATACCATTTTGCAAATTCGCATTCGCAAACGTCGAAATTCTGCGAATTTTGGCATTTGCGAATGCGAATTTGCTTCATACATATGGCCCAATGTCTTTTACCCTCATGTTTTGGTTTGGAGTAGAGTGGATGTATGTTGTTTGAGGTGGAATTGTTAGTTGTGTAATTGTGTGCGGTGGAAATGTGTGGTGTGTAGTGGAATTATGTGGCATGGTGAATAGCTGGGGGTGAGAGCTGCACAGAAAAGATTGAAAGGAAGACAGAGAGGGATAGTTCATTTGTGCACCAAGTGGTGAATGAACTCCAGATCGAGGAGCAGAAAGAATGTAAGAGAAGGAAGGAGAGAGTAGGCCTCAGATCATAAAGAAGGTGCAGCTGTGTATGCAGAGACACTCCAACAAGAGGACTAGAGCGCGGTTTTGAGCGACGGAAATCTTGAAAAGGCATTGGAAAGAAACGTCTCGAAGACCTGAAGTGAACCAATATGAGAAGCATGACGAGTTCGTAAGAAAGTGAGAGTGTGGATAGAGAGACAAATGGGAAGGGCACCCGGCGGGGGAGGCGAGAGGTGAACCAGTGCACAGCCTGAGGAGGTGCAGGAAGGTAGCATGGCTGAGCAGGCCGTATAAAGAGAAGATAACTTACTGAATGGAGAGTGGAATCATGACGTATGAGACGAATTGCTTATGGAATACTCCTGTTCTCTTTTTCAACATCTCTGCAGCAGGTACACACACCTCTGCAGCAGGTACACACATCTCTGCAGCAGGTACACACATCTCTGCAGCAGGTACACACATCTCTGCAGCAGGTATGTACACACATCTCTGCAGCAGGTACACACACCTCTGCAGCAGGTACACACATCTCTGCAGCAGGTACACACATCTCTGCAGCAGGTACACACATCTCTGCAGCAGGTACACACATCTCTGCAGCAGGTACACACATCTCTGCAGCAGGTACACACATCTCTGCAGCAGGTACACACATCTCTGCAGCAGGTACACACATCTCTGCAGCAGGTATGTACACACATCTCTGCAGCAGGTACACACATCTCTGCAGCAGGTATGTACACACATCTCTGCAGCAGGTACACACACCTCTGCAGCAGGTACACACATCTCTGCAGCAGGTACACACATCTCTGCATCAGGTACACACATCTCTGCAGCAGGTACACACATCTCTGCAGCAGGTACACACATCTCTACAGCAGGTACACACATCTCTGCAGCAGGTATGTACACACATCTCTGCAGCAGGTACACACATCTCTGCAGCAGGTATGTACACACATCTCTGCAGCAGGTACACACACCTCTGCAGCAGGTACACACATCTCTGCAGCAGGTACACACATCTCTGCAGCAGGTACACACATATCTGCAGCAGGTACACACATCTCTGCAGCAGGTATGTACACACATCTCTGCAGCAGGTACACACATCTCTGCAGTAAGTAGGTACACACATCTCTGCAGCAGGTACACATATCTCTGCAGCAGGTATGTACACGCATCTCTGCAGCAGGTACACACATCTCTGCAGTAAGTAGGTACACACATCTCTGCAGCAGGTACACACATCTCTGCAGCAGGTATGTACACACATCTCTGCAGCAGGTACACACATCTCTGCAGAAGGTACACACATTTCTGCAGCATGAAGGTACACACATCTCTGCACATCTCTGCAGCCGGTACACACATCTCTGCAGCAGGTACACACATCTCTGCAGCAGGTACACACATCTCTGCAGTAGGTAAACACATCTCTGCAGCAGGTAGGGACACACATCTCTGCAGCAGGTACACACATCTCTGCAGCAGGTACACACATCTCTGCAGCAGGTATGTACACACATCTCTGCAGCAGGTACACACATCTCTGCAGCAGGTACACACATCTCTGCAGCAGGTACACACATCTCTGCAGCAGGTACACACATCTCTGCAGCAGGTACACACATCTCTGCAGCAGGTACACACATCTCTGCAGCAGGTATGTACACACATCTCTGCAGCAGGTACACACATCTCTGCAGCAGGTATGTACACACATCTCTGCAGCAGGTACACACACCTCTGCAGCAGGTACACACATCTCTGCAGCAGGTACACACATCTCTGCAGCAGGTATGTACACACATCTCTGCAGCAGGTACGTACACACATCTCAGCAGCAGGTACACACATCTCTGCAGCAGGTACACACATCTCTGCAGCAGGTACACACATCTCTGCAGCAGGTATGTACACACATCTCTGCAGCAGGTACACACATCTCTGCAGTAAGTAGGTACACACATCTCTGCAGCAGGTACACACATCTCTGCAGCAGGTACACACATCTCTGCAGCAGGTACACACATCTCTGCAGCAGGTATGTACACACATCTCTGCAGCAGGTACACACATCTCTGCAGCAGGTATGTACACACATCTCTGCAGCAGGTACACACACCTCTGCAGCAGGTACACACATCTCTGCAGCAGGTACACACATCTCTGCAGCAGGTACACACATATCTGCAGCAGGTACACACATCTCTGCAGCAGGTATGTACACACATCTCTGCAGCAGGTACACACATCTCTGCAGTAAGTAGGTACACACATCTCTGCAGCAGGTACACATATCTCTGCAGCAGGTATGTACACGCATCTCTGCAGCAGGTACACACATCTCTGCAGTAAGTAGGTACACACATCTCTGCAGCAGGTACACACATCTCTGCAGCAGGTATGTACACACATCTCTGCAGCAGGTACACACATCTCTGCAGAAGGTACACACATTTCTGCAGCATGAAGGTACACACATCTCTGCACATCTCTGCAGCCGGTACACACATCTCTGCAGCAGGTACACACATCTCTGCAGCAGGTACACACATCTCTGCAGTAGGTAAACCCATCTCTGCAGCAGGTACACACATCTCTGCAGCAGGTATGTACACACATCTCTGCAGCAGGTACACACACCTCTGCAGCAGGTACACACATCTCTGCAGCAGGTACACACATCTCTGCAGCAGGTATGTACACACATCTCTGCAGCAGGTACGTACACACATCTCAGCAGCAGGTACACACATCTCTGCAGCAGGTACACACATCTCTGCAGCAGGTACACACATCTCTGCAGCAGGTATGTACACACATCTCTGCAGCAGGTACACACATCTCTGCAGTAAGTAGGTACACACATCTCTGCAGCAGGTACACACATCTCTGCAGCAGGTACACACATCTCTGCAGCAGGTACACACATCTCTGCAGCAGGTACACACATCTCTGCCAGCAGGTATGTACACACATCTCTGCAGCAGGTACACACATCTCTGCAGCAGGTATGTACACACATCTCTGCAGCAGGTACACACACCTCTGCAGCAGGTACACACATCTCTGCAGCAGGTACACACATCTCTGCAGCAGGTACACACATATCTGCAGCAGGTACACACATCTCTGCAGCAGGTATGTACACACATCTCTGCAGCAGGTACACACATCTCTGCAGTAAGTAGGTACACACATCTCTGCAGCAGGTACACATATCTCTGCAGCAGGTATGTACACGCATCTCTGCAGCAGGTACACACATCTCTGCAGTAAGTAGGTACACACATCTCTGCAGCAGGTACACACATCTCTGCAGCAGGTATGTAAACACATCTCTGCAGCAGGTACACACATCTCTGCAGAAGGTACACACATTTCTGCAGCATGAAGGTACACACATCTCTGCACATCTCTGCAGCCGGTACACACATCTCTGCAGCAGGTACACACATCTCTGCAGAAGGTACACACATCTCTGCAGCATGAAGGTACACACATCTCTGCACATCTTTGCAGCAGGTACACACATCTCTGCAGCAGGCACACACATCTCTGCAGCAGGTACACACATCTCTGCACATCTCTGCAGCAGGTACACACATCTCTGCAACAGGTACATACATCTCTGCAGCAGGTACACACATCTCTGCAGAAGGTACACACATCTCTGCAGCATGAAGGTACACACATCTCTGCACATCTCTGCAGCAGGTACACACATCTCTGCAGCAGGTACACACATCTCTGCACATCTCTGCAGCAGGTACACACATCTCTGCAGCAGGTACACACATCTCTGCAGCAGGTACACACATCTCTGCAGCAGGTACACACATCTCTGCAGCAGGTACACACATCTCTGCAGCAGGTATGTACACACATCTCTGCAGCAGGTACACACATCTCTGCAGCAGGTATGTACACACATCTCTGCAGCAGGTACACACACCTCTGCAGCAGGTACACACATCTCTGCAGCAGGTACACACATCTCTGCAGCAGGTACACACATATCTGCAGCAGGTACACACATCTCTGCAGCAGGTATGTACACACATCTCTGCAGCAGGTACACACATCTCTGCAGTAAGTAGGTACACACATCTCTGCAGCAGGTACACATATCTCTGCAGCAGGTATGTACACGCATCTCTGCAGCAGGTACACACATCTCTGCAGTAAGTAGGTACACACATCTCTGCAGCAGGTACACACATCTCTGCAGCAGGTATGTACACACATCTCTGCAGCAGGTACACACATCTCTGCAGAAGGTACACACATTTCTGCAGCATGAAGGTACACACATCTCTGCACATCTCTGCAGCCGGTACACACATCTCTGCAGCAGGTACACACATCTCTGCAGCAGGTACACACATCTCTGCAGTAGGTAAACCCATCTCTGCAGCAGGTACACACATCTCTGCAGCAGGTATGTACACACATCTCTGCAGCAGGTACACACACCTCTGCAGCAGGTACACACATCTCTGCAGCAGGTACACACATCTCTGCAGCAGGTATGTACACACATCTCTGCAGCAGGTACGTACACACATCTCAGCAGCAGGTACACACATCTCTGCAGCAGGTACACACATCTCTGCAGCAGGTACACACATCTCTGCAGCAGGTATGTACACACATCTCTGCAGCAGGTACACACATCTCTGCAGTAAGTAGGTACACACATCTCTGCAGCAGGTACACACATCTCTGCAGCAGGTACACACATCTCTGCAGCAGGTACACACATCTCTGCAGCAGGTACACACATCTCTGCCAGCAGGTATGTACACACATCTCTGCAGCAGGTACACACATCTCTGCAGCAGGTATGTACACACATCTCTGCAGCAGGTACACACACCTCTGCAGCAGGTACACACATCTCTGCAGCAGGTACACACATCTCTGCAGCAGGTACACACATATCTGCAGCAGGTACACACATCTCTGCAGCAGGTATGTACACACATCTCTGCAGCAGGTACACACATCTCTGCAGTAAGTAGGTACACACATCTCTGCAGCAGGTACACATATCTCTGCAGCAGGTATGTACACGCATCTCTGCAGCAGGTACACACATCTCTGCAGTAAGTAGGTACACACATCTCTGCAGCAGGTACACACATCTCTGCAGCAGGTATGTAAACACATCTCTGCAGCAGGTACACACATCTCTGCAGAAGGTACACACATTTCTGCAGCATGAAGGTACACACATCTCTGCACATCTCTGCAGCCGGTACACACATCTCTGCAGCAGGTACACACATCTCTGCAGAAGGTACACACATCTCTGCAGCATGAAGGTACACACATCTCTGCACATCTTTGCAGCAGGTACACACATCTCTGCAGCAGGCACACACATCTCTGCAGCAGGTACACACATCTCTGCACATCTCTGCAGCAGGTACACACATCTCTGCAACAGGTACATACATCTCTGCAGCAGGTACACACATCTCTGCAGAAGGTACACACATCTCTGCAGCATGAAGGTACACACATCTCTGCACATCTCTGCAGCAGGTACACACATCTCTGCAGAAGGTACACACATCTCTGCAGCAGGTACACACATCTCTGCAGCAGGTACACACATCTCTGCAGCAGGTACACACATCTCTGCAGCATGTACACACTTCTCTGCAGCAGGTACGTACACACATCTCTGCAGCAGGAAGGTACAAACATCTCTGCAGCAGGTACGTACACACATCTCTGCAGCAGGAAGGTACACACATCTCTGCAGCAGGAAGGTACAAACATCTCTGCAGCAGGTACGTACACACATCTCTGCAGCAGGTAGGTACACACATCTCCGCAGCAGGTACACACATCCCTGCAGCAAGTACACACATCTCTGCAGCAGGTACACACATCTCTGCAGAAGGTACACACATCTCTGCAGCAGTTAGGTACACATATCTCTGCAGCAGGTACACACATCTCTGCAGCAGGTACACACATCTCTGCAGCAGGTACACACTTCTCTGCAGCAGGTACACACATTGCTGAAGCAGGTACACACATCTCTGCAGCAGGTACACACATCTCTGTAGAAGGTACACACATCTCTGCAGCAGTTAGGTACACATATCTCTGCAGCAGGTACACACATCTCTGCAGCAGGTACACACATCTCTGCAGCAGGTACACACTTCTCTGCAGCAGGTACAAAAATCTCTGCAGAAGGAAGGTACACACATCTCTGCAGTAGGAAGGTACACACATCTCTGCAGCAGGTACACACTTCTCTGCAGCAGGTACACAAATCTCTGCAGAAGGAAGGTACACACATTTCTGCAGTAGGAAGGTACACACATCTCTGCAGCAGGTACACACTTCTCTGCAGCAGGTACACACATCTCTGCAGCAGGTAGGTACACACATCTCTGCAGCAGGAAGGTACACACATCTCTGCAGCAGGAAGGTACACACATCTCAGCAGCAGGTAGTTACACACATCTATGCAGCAGGTACACACATATCTGCAGCAGGTAGATACACACATATCTGCAGCAGGTACACACATCTCTGCAGCAGGTAGGTACACACATCTCTGCAGCAGGTACACAAATCTCTGCAGTAGGAAGGTACAAACATCTCTGCAGTAGGAAGGTACAAACATCTCTGCAGTAGGAAGGTACAAACATCTCTGCAGTAGGAAGGTACAAACATCTCTGCAGTAGGAAGGTACAAACATCTCTGCAGTAGGAAGGTACACACATCTCAGCAGCAGGAAGGTACACACATCTCATCAGCATGTACACATATCTCTGCAGCAGGTAGGTACACACATCTCTGCAGCAGGAAGGTACACACATCTCTGCAGCAGGTACACACAGCTCTGCAGCAGGTAGGTACACACAACTCTGCAGCAGGTACACACATCTCTGCAGCAGGTAGGTACACACATCTCTGCAGCAGGAAGGTACACACATCTCTGCAGCAGGTAGGTACACACATCTCTGCAACAGGAAGGTACACACATCTCTGCAGCAGGAAGGTATACACATCTCTGCAGCAGGTAGGTACACACATCTCCGCAGTAGGAAGGTACACACATCTCAGCAGCAGGTACACACACCTCTGCAGCAGGTACACACATCTCTGCAGCAGGTACACACATCTCTGCAGCAGGTACACACATCTCTGCAGCAGGTACACACATCTCAGCAGCAGGAAGGTACACACATCTCAGCAGCAGGAAGGTACACACATCTCAGCAGCAGGTGGGTAGACACATCTCATCAGCATGTACACATATCTCTGCAGCAGGAAGGTGTACTCATCTCAGCAGCAGGTAGGTAGACACATCTCATCAGCATGTACACATATCTCTGCAGCAGGAAGGTGTACACATCTCAACAGCAGGTGGGTAGACACATCTCATCAGCATGTACACACATCTCTGCAGCAGGTACACACATCTCTGCAGCAGGTACACACATCTCAGCAGCATGAAGGTACACACATCCCTGCAGCAGGTACACACATCTCAGCAGCAGGAAGGTACACACATCTCAGCAGCAGGTGGGTAGACACATCTCATCAGCATGTACACATATCTCTGCAGCAGGTAGGTACACACATCTCTGCAGCAGGAAGGTGTACCCATCTCAGCAGCAGGTAGGTACACAAATCTCTGCAGTAGGAAGGTACAAACATCTCTGCAGTAGGAAGGTACACACATATCTGCAGCAGGTAGGTACACACATCTCTGCAGCAGGAAGGTACACACATCTCTGCAGCAGGTAGGTACACACATCTCTGCAGCAGGAAGGTACACACATCTCTGCAGCAGGTAGGTACACACATCTCTGCAGCAGGTAGGTACACACATCTCTGCAGCAGATACACACATCTCTGCAGCAGGTAGGTACACACAACTCTGCAGCAGGTACACACATCTCTGCAGCAGGTAGGTACACACATCTCTGCAACAGGAAGGTACACACATCTCTGCAGCAGGTAGGTACACACATCTCTGCAGCAGGTAGGTACACACATCTCTGCAGCAGATACACACATCTCTGCAGCAGGTAGGTACACACAACTCTGCAGCAGGTACACACATCTCTACAGCAGGTAGGTACACACATCTCTGCAGCAGGTAGGTACACACAACTCTGCAGCAGGTACACACATCTCTGCAGCAGGTAGGTACAAACATCTCCGAAGCAGGAAGGTACACACATCTCTGCTGCAGGTAGGTACACACATCTCTGCAGCTGGAAGGTACACACATCTCTGCAGCAGGTAGGTACACACATCTCTGCAGCAGGTAGGTACACACATCTCTGAAGCAGATACACACATCTCTGCAGCAGGTAGGTACACACAACTCTGCAGCAGGTACACACATCTCTGCAGCAGGTAGGTACACACATCTCTGCAGCAGGAAGGTACACACATCTCTGCAGCAGGTAGGTACACACATCTCTGCAACAGGAAGGTACACACATCTCTGCAGCAGGAAGGTATACACATCTCTGCAGCAGGAAGGTATACACATCTCTGCAGCAGGTAGGTACACACATCTCAGCAGCAGGAAGGTACACACATCTCTGCAGCAGGTACACACATCTCTGCAGCAGGTACACACATCTCAGCAGCAGGAAGGTACAAACATCTCTGCAGTAGGAAGGTACACACATCTCAGCAGCAGGAAGGTACAAACATCTCTGCAGTAGGAAGGTATACACATCTCAGCAGCAGGTAGGTACACACATCTCTGCAGTAGGAAGGTACACACATCTCAGCAGCAGGAAGGTATACACATCTCCGCAGTAGGTAAACACATCTCTGCAGCAGATACACACATCTCTGCAACAGGTAGGTACACACATCTCTGCAGCAGGAAGGTACACACATCTCTGCAGCATGCACACATATCTCTGCAGCAGATACACACATCTCTGCAGCAGGTACACACATCTCTGCAGCAGGTACACACATCTCTGCAGCAGGTACACACATCTCTGCAGCAGGTACACACATCTCAGCAGCAGGAAGGTACAAACATCTCTGCAGCAGGTACACACATCTCTGCAGAAGGTACACACATCTCTGCAGCAGGTACACACATCTCAGCAGCAGGAAGGTACAAACATCTCTGCAGCAGGTACACACATCTCTGCAGCAGGTAGGTACACACATCTCCGCAGCAGGAAGGTACAGACATCTCTGCAGCAGGTACACACATCTCTGCAGCAGGTACACACATCTCTGCAGCTGGTACACACATCTCAGCAGGAGGAAGGTACACACATCTCTGCAGCAGGTACACACATCTCTGCAGCAGGTACACACATCTCTGCAGCAGGTACACACATCTCAGCAGCAGGAAGGTACAAACATCTCTGCAGCAGGTACACACATCTCTGCAGCAGGTACGTACACACATCTCAGCAGCAGGTACACACATCTCTCCAGCAGGTACACACATCTCTGCAGCAGGTATGTACACACATTTCTGCAGCAGGTACACACATCTCTGCAGTAAGTAGGTACACACATCTCTGCAGCAGGTACACACATCTCTGCAGCAGGTACACACATCTCTGCAGCAGGTACACACATCTCTGCAGCAGGTACACACATCTCTGCAGCAGGTATGTACACACATCTCTGCAGCAGGTACACACACCTCTGCAGCAGGTACACACATCTCTGCAGCAGGTACACACATCTCTGCAGCATGCACACATATCTCTGCAGCAGGTACACACATATCTGCAGCAGGTACACACACCTCTGCAGCAGGTACACACATCTCTGCAGCAGGTACACACATCTCTGCAGCAGGTACACACACCTCTGCAGCAGGTACACACATCTCTGCAGCAGGTACACACATCTCTGCAGCAGGTACACACATCTCTGCAGCAGGTACACACATCTCTGCAGCAGGAAGGTATACACATCTCCGCAGTAGGTAAACACATCTCTGCAGCAGGTAGGTACACACATCTCTGCAGCAAGTAGGTACACACATCTCTGCAGCAGGTAGGTACACACATCTTTGCAGCAGGTACACACATCTCTGCAGCAGGAAGGTATACACATCTCCGCAGTAGGTAAACACATCTCTGCAGCAGGTAGGTACACACATCTCTGCAGCAGGTACACACATCTCCTCTACCATCGGCCAAGAAACACCTTCCCCTTCGGAGAGTACCTCTCCGACCTATTAAACCATTCCTCACTCCAGAGCCCAAACAACATACTTCTAGGTGACCTCAACTTAAACTGGAAAGATGAATACACAGCGCTAATCAAAAGCCTCAATGATCTTCTAAGCAACCTCAATCTCACCCTACACTGCACCGAGAAAACACACAGCAAAGGCTCTATCCTCGACGCCATTATCGCTTAAGCAAATAAATTCTCCATCGACCAAACCTTGCCTGTGGACTTGTCGGATCACCATATCATTCTGTTCCACCTAAACCATAGGATTCAAGACCAACCCTGCATTTGGGACCCTCTGCGCTGGGTGAGAAATATAAGCCAAATCCCACTTGCAGACCTGGAGGAGAGTGTAAGCTCCCTCCTCCCTTTACACATGGATGAACGCTCAACAACAGAACTCACTTGTTAATGTTAATGTTAATGTTAGGGGGAGTTTTATATAGCGCTCAGCTACTCCGAGGAGTGTCCCGGCGCTTTTAAAACCCTCGGCGGTACAGACGGTGGAGGCAGAGCGGGGCATGTACTGAACAAAAAGCAGAGTTTTAAGGTCCTTCCTGAAAGCTAGCAAATTGCCATTGGATCTCAAAGGCAGAGGCAGGGTGTCCCACAGCTGTGGAGCCAGACGTCTAAACGAAAGTCCCCCACACCGGGCACACCGAATCGCTGGAACAGCTGCCAAGGCCAAGGTGGAAGACCTAAGCGATCGGAATGGCTGATAAAACGCCATCCGCTTTCGGATGTACGCAGCTCCTGTGCCATGAAGTGCTTTAAAGGCCACAGTAAGCGCTTTGAACACAACGCGCTTTCTAATTGTAAGCCAGTGGAGGGTTTTAAGAAGATCACTAGCACTGGCTCTCAGATTGAGGCCAAAAATGGCACGCGCGGCAGAGTTTTGGACAATTTGCATGCGCGTTAGGAGAAAATCCGGAAGGCCAAGATACAACACATTGGCGTAGTCCAGGCGTGAGCCTATTAATGCCTGCACAATGACTTTTCTGTGCTCCAGCGAGAGTAGGGGCAGGAATTTCCTGGTCATTTTGAGAAGACCAAAACATTTGCCCACTAGTCCTAACACCTGAGGTTTCAGAGAGAGGCCGTTATCGACCTGTACTCTGAGATTTTTGGCGACCGCAGAGTCGCTGGCGGGGGGAAACATCGCCGCAGGCCTGGAGGGCAACCAAAAAACAACACCTCCGATTTGTCAGAGTTGCACTTGAGGCTGTTCTGCTGAAACCAGTCGAATACAGCCTCTAGACAGCCTCTGATGATCCCCCCGTCAAAATCGGAGCCTCTATCACACGCGAATAGGAGCTGGGTGTCATCAGCGTACGACACAATCTGAGCTCCATAAGCCTCTGCCAGTGCCACCAGGGGGGCCATGTAGATATTAAAAAGAGTAGGGCTCAAAATTGAGCCCTGGGGAACTCCCACCTCTAATGGCGGCATCATGGCAGAGAACGGGGGAGCCCAGACCGTTTGTTGGCGGTCAGCTAAAAAAGACTCAAACCAACTGTACACCGACCCCCTTAAACCAATCTCCCAGAGTCTAGAAAGGAGACGGCCATGGGGGATGGTGTCAAAGGCCGCCGAGAGATCCAGCATCACCAGCAGCGCTCTGCCCCCTGAGTCCATGGTTTCTTTGATGGCCTCCGAGATTTCAAGCAAAGCTGTCTCGGTACTCATGTTGGAACGGAAGCCCGACTGTGACTGGTGTAGGATGTTATGTGTCTCAAGAAAACTGGCACGAGTTAGATGGACGTGTTTCTCCACAGTTTTCGCCAAAGCAGGCAGAAGAGAAATAGGTCTATAGTTAGCATGTGCCGTGGGATCCAGATTGGGTTATGGTCATGTCACATCCACAACAGAAAAGGAGGCCTGAATAGATATGATTTTATTTGCATAAAAGTTAGCTAGCTCATTAACCCAGAGCTCAGAATGCAAGCTTCTGGGCGTACAGCAGGAAGGAGAGATAAAATCCTTCACTATCAGAAAAATTTCTTTGCAAGAGTTAGTGGCTTCCTCAATTCTTCTTGCAAATTAGGACTTTTTTTCTGTGATGATGTCATGGTGATATTCCTTCATAGATTCTCTGTAAGCTTCCTTAGATAAAGAATCATAATGCCTACGCCAAATTCTCTCGGCTTTTTTGCAATGCCGCCGCTTCTCAGCCAAAGCTGAAGAAAACCAGGGGGCCGATAATCTGGGAGAATTAGTGCGATCGTCACGAAGGGGGGCGAAGTCCTCAAATTGTTGAAGAAGCCAAGTCTGCAAGTGCCTAAGATTGGTTTCTAGGGCGCCAGTCAGCAGGCATGGGTGAGAAAGTAAGGCCTGCGCTAGCAGGTCTGGAGAGACGCGATGGAAGGCTCTACTGTTCTGAGCCGTGCGGGCCAGGCCACTAGAACATGCTTTGTTTGCAAGAGTGATCTGAAAGTCCACTAAAAAGTGGTCCGACCAAAGGACTGGTACAGGAGTGGAGATGTCGATCGGGATGGTAGAAAACACTTGGTCCAGTGTATGACCCTTGACATGTGTAGGGGCCGAGAGATAGGGAATGAGTCCCTCAGAGGCAGTAGTATCACTCAGCTAAATGCTGTCTGTTGTATCCATAATATCCATGTGGATATTAAAATCGCCTAAAAGCAGGCAGTGCTGTGATTTTATACAAAGAGCAGAGATTACTGAGTGGAGCTCCTCATGGAAAGAGCCCATAGGGCTAGGAGGTCTATAAACCAAGAGCCCCGAGCACGACTGGTGTGGCGACAGGGAACGAGAGAATCCCAAAGTTTCGCAACCCAAGATGTCATCAGTGTCTATAATAGAGCATGCATATCGCTTGTCCACTACCAAGGCCACCCCACCACCCCTGTTGTTGGCTCTATCTTTTCTAAAGATGACATAGCTAGGGGGAATCGCAGTGGCTATATCCGGACCTGAACTGTCTCCCAGCCACGTCTCTGTCAGGAAGAGACAGGTGGGCTTGGTATCTGTCAATAGATTATAGATCTCCAGTGCATGCTTCCCTAGGGACCTGGTGTTTAGTAATACGCAGTTACTCTTTTTGGGAATGAATTTAGGAATGGATATGGAGCCATTACCTGGTAGCCAACTGCATCCGGGGCAGCGCCTTTTGCCTTTGACTAGTTTGGGAAATACCGTGCAACAGGTATTAGACTTGACCCTGAGAGACAGCAGCTCATCATGGGAGTATGTTAGCATCCTTCGCGCAGTCACCCGTCCGACCCGTCCGCCTCCGGGACACTGACGGGCGCAGACGGGCTTTCCTTTGGCGCTCTTTAGGCACGTCCGCTGGAAGCGAGTGTGCTTAGTTTTAAGACGTCGCCGGCGCTAGGGAAAACCACTAGACTGCCGCCCAGCGCGCCTGCCCCCTCCCAAGATGGCCGCCACAAGCGTGAAGCCTACACGTCCCTGCACCCACTTCAGCACCTAGATCGGCTGACTGGGTGATGTATACTCAGGGCGAGGCAGCGCGACAAATGCGGCAGGACAATGAGGGGTGAATGATAGCAGAGATCAGTAAAGCGCAGAAGCGTCCTAGAGGTCACCCGGTTTTCCGCCTGATACAGGTGATTAGCAGCTAATAGAGCGCGATGAACACAGAAGCAAATACAATTTAAAAATCACTGTCAGTAGCAACAATCATTAAAATTAGCCAATGTCGGTAAAATACACCCGCTCGCCCGCACCCGGCTTTCCGCCTCAGGTAACGTGGGAGGGATGAAGATCTGGTACAACTCCACAATGACCTCTATTATGGACCAAATATCCGCCCTGAAACTAAAAAGAGTCAGGAACATTCCTTCCAGAGCAGGGTTCAATTCAGACTTGAACTCAGAAAGAAGAGAACCAAGAGCGGCAGGAAGACTGTGGCAAAGCAACCCATCCACACTCCTACCAGCTAGACTCAAAGCAGTAAGAGGGAGATACAACAAACACATACAAATGAAAAAAAGTCCTTCTTTTGCAACGCCCTGGACAAAGCAAAGAACAGACCCAAGGAACTATTCAGCCTCATCAAGAAACAAACCTCCAAACCCCCATGACACAAGTTATAGTCTCCAAAGACCTGTGTGACAACTTTGCCAATTTCTTCAATGACAAAATCCCCATGATAGAACTCTTCTTGGACGTACGAAGCTCTCCTCACAACAGTATATCGCCCACTGTGTCAGAAGACATCACACACAAGCACCCCCCTAACTTCTGGAAATCTTTCAACCCCATCTCCGAAGCAGAGGTCATCAAAATGATCTCGAACACCAAACCCTCAGCACACGTCATGGATCCCTTACCTGCCCAACTGGCCAAAAAGCTCAAACTATGCCTAGCCCCGCACTGGACTAAGATTATAAACAGCTCCTTGTGTACTGGAGTCATGCCTGACTGTCTCAAAATCAGCCAAGTCACTCCTCTACTGAAAAATCCTGGATCCGACACAAACTATCTGAACAACTTCAGACCCGTCTCTAACCTCCCTCTCCTAGAGAAAATTCTGGAAAGATACGTTCTCCTCCAACTCACTCAATACCTAGACAGCACCAAGTTTCTTGATCCTCATCAATCGGGGTTCAGAAAAGGTTCTAGTACAGAGTCAGCGATCCTACATGTAATAGACGATATGCACAAATCTCTGGACAAAGGCCAATGCTGCCTACTCATACTCTTGGATCTATCGGCAGCCTTCAACACGATTGACCACAAACTACTTATCAAAACACTTCAAGAAAGGGCGGGAGCAGAGGAGGTCGTCCTACAGTGGTTCACCTCTTTCCTACAGAACCGCACCTAAAGTATAAAAATCAAGAACTTCTTGTCTGACCCACTCCCCGTACGTAGGGGTGTCCGCCAAGGATCGGTAATCACCCCCCAACTTTTCAACATCTATATGGTGCCCCTTACCATCATACTAAAAAAAACTAACATTCCCCTCTACCTCTATACAGACGATACCCAAATTTACCTGGATACCTCCTCCATCGAAGACATCTATAGACTGAACGCCACTCTATGAGAAGTCCAGCACTGGCTCTCATGCAACCACTTAAAACTAAATCAGGATAAGACGGAAATCCTCCTCATCTCCAACTAAGAGGAGAACCCCCAAATCACAGACTGGATAAAAACCATCGAGGCTCTCAACCACATCCTCACCCTAGCTGATTCCGCAAAATCATTGGGAATCACTCTGGACCCCAAACTAGATATGAACAAAAACATCAAAACACTGCAACGAGCGCCTTTCTCAACCTTAAACTACTCAACAAAATAAAACCCTTCATCCCTCCGAGTGACCTCAAACAAGCTACACAATCCCTGGTACTGTCCAGACTGGACTACGGGTTTGGAAATATGATCACATCTCGCCTGCACTCAAAGAGCTAAAATGGCTCCCTGTCGAAATGCATGCTAACTTCAGAACTGCCTGCCTCACACACAAAGTGTTGCAAACAGGGAAACCAGCCTACCTGGCTGCTAAACTCCAGAAGGCCGGGCAGTCAAGAACCCTGAGGAGCACAAACACTCTACTCCTTATCCCCCCAAAATCTCGCAGACAATAAAACGCATCTCGACCCTTCGCAGGAAGTGCACCGAAAATATGGAACTCCCTTCCAGTCCATACCAGGACTAACCCCTCGTACATAAAATTCAAAAGGCAACTCAAGGACTTCTTCCTCAACCGATCTCCCCCAAACGGACAGCTTCAAGCCTGTCGCCGAAGACAAACCGTCGTAGCACACGGACACTTTGTCACCAATGACCTCTACCTCACTCTCCGCATGACGACCTCCCGCCCCCACTCACTCCGCGAGTCATGGGGTTCCCTGCGACTACCTCAGCGGGCGTCATATGTTCCCTTTACATTCTACTGCGATATGTTACTTTACCAGTTAAATTTTTTTTATGCTAAATTGCTTAATGTATCCTACGAGTGATTCTTGTTGTAAAGCGCACCGATACATTCGGGTCTGGTTAGCGCCATATAAAACTCATAATAAATAAATGAATATAAATAAATATAAATAAATAAAATCTCTGCAGCAGGTACACACTTCTCTGCAGCAGGTGCATTAATCCTCTGAGTCCGCTGCCCCGGCACCATGACAGGGCCAGCATGCAGCCCACGGCCTTCATTAAAGATACCCGTCTGCTTTTCTTTGCTCGACAGAGACTGAGCGGGACACTTGGCTAAGGGACCACATTGGTATCTTAAATAGTGTTTGAATTTGAACCCTCTTACATTCATGATTAGACGCAGCTAAAGAGTCTCAGAACCAGGTGCCAGATTCAAGGGCGGGGACGTGGGAACATTGCTCAGTTATTTATAGGGGGTTTTTATGTACAGGTGGAGGGATGAAAAACAATTCTTATATAGGTATACAGACTGGCGCTGACAGTAATCAAGGGGCGTGCACCTGTTTTAACTGTGTTCTCGCCCAATATTGTCACTTTTAAAACTTTTATTTGAAACCAACATGTCTAATTTGTGAACATGTTGGTATGAGGTTTTCAGACTTTTGGCATACAAGAATACCATGTACAATAAAGCAACTCTCTTTTGTCTTATCTTCTAAAGAAGTGGTCAGGCAGGTCTGAGGCAGATGTACACCCTGGGGGCCTCCAAAAACATTTAATATGAAATGGTTCATCCAATAAGAATCTAGAAAAACAACTGCCCCTTTTTGCCTTTTCACCCTAGTAAAGTAAATGTTTCCCAAAAAAGCCATTTATCAAACACTGATTTATGGATTCACTTTGCTGATGTTTCTCTCGTTTCATAATAAGGTTACACCCCTCCTTACCATGTGGTGATTGTATCTTTAATTAGAGTGATAATCCATACTGATTTGTTTGTTGGACAGCTGCCTGGCTATTATGAAATTCAAACTAGAAGCAAGGCCCAGAATACCCCATCCTTCACCGAAACAAGATTCAAGTTGTTACATACTGGGAACATTTGTCATGCACTAAAGAAGCGTTTCAGACTCTTTTTTTAAAATACATTGCACCTGTCTGAGCTAGTCGCAAGCTCGCAAATCAAAGCCAGCAACCTTCTTTCCATGATTAAATTGTCACAAAATGAAGTTCCTGGTTCAGGTTTGTGCCCAGGGCAAACTTGCACCTGCTGTTTTAAAACATATGCGTGCACATGTCCTGTCCCCCTTCCAAACTCAAGTCGACAACAATAGATCCCGCTAGCAACAGCGCTTCACGCTGCATCGCTAGGCGAGACCTAAACAGAGATGATGGCCGAAATGTTCATTTAATGAGAATATAGACGTGAGCATGCATTGTCATTAAAAAAAAAATAATGCACATAGAGAAACAAGGGTTACCACCTTTCCACTACCGGCCTTTTGTTGTTGTTTTAATTGTCTGCAAAGGCCCGGACATGAAAGAAAATCATATATATTCATTTGTGACATATCTTTTCTCCCTTGATTTATTTGATAATGAATACAGCATTGTTATAGCTCTTACTAACCCAATGTGTGGCACTGAGCACTTACCTACATGCTCAGCACGCAATGGCGTGCGTAGGGTGGGTGGTTGGAGTATTTTCTTTGGTTTCTGATCCTGTGGGATGTGTTTCCTTGTCTTGCCTGAACACCGAGGCGCAGTTATGGTTATGGGATGAAGCGCAGTGGTGAAGCTGTAAGTTTATAATTTTCAATCTGCCGACAGCTTTGAACAGCTCTTCAGGTCCCAGTGTTATTTGTGCAGATTGTAGTAGCTGCTTAGCAGCCTCAGTTGGATACCACTGAGGTGAGAATCACAGAGCGATCTCACTGACCTGCTCAGCGTGCGTTGCTCCCCTGGCCGCGCAGCTCCACCCGGTAGCTATCTCTCCTTCTACGCTCCGGTAATACTGTTCGGGGCCCTCCTCCACCCGCAGGCTCCCACCAGCGCCTCATCCCTGGTCCAGTGGTGAGTATTGTCTGCTCCTTTTGTTCTTTTTTCTTGTATTTCTCTAGATTTCTTGTATTTCTCTTTCTGTGCCCTTTTTCCTCCGTCTCCATTCTCTGTGCCTCCTTCGCTTCCTGTCATGCTTCCCGCCCTCAGTGCTGCCTGCCCCTGCAGCCCGCCCCTTCCCATCGCCGCTTCCTACCTCTCAGCTGACCAGCACCTCCCATCTCCGCACCACTACTTAATGGCAGACGAAAGTGCACCACAGGCAAGCCCACCTGCGCCCGTCTGCACCTGGACTGCGCCAGCAAGCCTGGTTCCTGCACTGCTTACAGATAGGACGCCTGCTTACTCCACGCCTTCAACACCAGATGCAACGCCGTCTGCAACCTCGCATCACCAGACACCCATGGACCATTCACCTGTGCAACGGTGCCTTCTCCAGCCTATTCAAACCAGACTCACCCACCGCACGTCCCCAAGATCTTTACACGACCACCTCAGGTACATCTTACTCAACACACCTCAAGAAACATGCCCTGGAGATTTGGGAACTGCTGCTCAACTCCATCTCCCCCAACGTCGCATTCCTCACGGAAACCTGGCTAAACCCCTCATCTGCATCGGACATCGCCACCACTATCGCCGGCGGCTACAAGATCATCCACAAGGGGCGCGCCAACTTGACCAGGAGGAGGCATCTCCACAGGAACACCCTCCGCCTTACAACCAGCACTGATGACCACTCACCCGGCATGGAGCACCACCACTTCCAGATCCAGACCAACCCGAACACCACCTCCCACTGCACCTTCAACTACAGACCCCCGGACTCCACACCCCCTTCAGCAAATCCAAAGCCGACTTCATTGCACACCACGCCCTCGCCTCAACAGACTACTTCCTCCTTGGCGACCTCATCTCTACTGGAGAATCTAGTCAGCATCGGACTCAAGCAATAGGTCACCCCTCCAAAGCATGCAGCAGGACACACGCTCGATCCCATTGCCAGCAACAACATCTCCGTCAGTCACACCTCTGAACTCAAATGGACCTACCATATTCTCATTCACCAAACCCACCCAACTCCACCACGCCCAACACCGCCGCAACACACCACCGCCGACCTCCACTAACGGCAACAGATCAGCACGCATCCTCCACCTTTGGATCTCCGACTGTGGCAACACTTTGGCTCCCCTCAGGAAGCAATCCGGGAAACAGACCGCCAAGAAACCCAGCTGGTTGTCCCCCACTCTCCAAGATTCCAGAGGCACCTGCAGACGACTCAAGAGAATATGGAGGAGCAGTAAGATCATGGCAGACCATGCTGCCTTCAAAACTGCAGCCACCTCACACTACTGCCTCATGAGAGCCACAAAGAAAACTGCCATACAGGAATGAATCAATGCCAACCCACACAACAGCAAAGATCACTGGGATCGAAAATGTTGCCAAACCCAACCTGAACACCATAGATATCCACCCCTCCCAAGCCCTCTGTGACAACCTCACCAACTTCTTCCACCGCAAGATCTCAGACATATACGATAGCTTCATAACACAAGACCCACCAACCCCCTCCCCTACAACCACCGCACCCAAATGTTCCAGATCCCAGCCGACCCTGACCCACTGGATTACCCTCACCACTAACAACACACTACGGATCATCAAGACCGTTCACTCCGGAGCTCCCTCGGACCTCTGCCCCCGCGTAATCTTCAACTGAGCCGGCGTCACCATTGCACCCGACCTCTGCTGCACCATCAACTGCTCCATCGAGACCACCACCTTCCCTAAAGACTGGAAACACGCAGAGATCAATCCCCTGTTGAAGAAACCCTCTGCAGACCCAACAGACCTCAAGAACTACAGACCGATCTCTCAGCTCTCCTTCCCGGCCAAAGTCATTGAGGAAGCCATTAACGCCCAACTCACCGAATTCATCTAAACTAACCACATCTGGACCCCTCCCAATCTGGCTTCAGAAGCAACCACAGCACCAAGACTACTCTCCTCACCGCACTAGACCATGTCTGCAATCTCCTCGACTGAAACGAAACCACAGTCCTCATCCTTTTGGACCTCTCTGCTGCCTTCGACACTGACTCCCATTACACCCTCTGCGCAAGAGTCCACAATGCCGACATCCATGGCAGAGCCCTAGAGCGGATCTCTCTTTCCTCACCAGCCGTATCTAGAAAGTCAGGCTCCCACTGTTCACATCCGAACCTAGAGAGATCAGATGCAGCGTCCCCCAGGGCACCTCCCTGAGCCCCACCCTGTTCAACATCTACAGGGGTCCACAGGCAGACATCGTCAGAAACTGCGGCTTCAACATCGTCTCCTATGCCAACGACACCCGGCTGATCCTCTCCTTCACCGACAAACCTGCAGCGCAAAGAGCAACTTTTACACTGGAATGAAGGCAGCGGCCCACTGGATGAATGTCAGCTGCCTCAAGCTCAACTCCGACAAGACAGAAGTCCTCATCCTGGGATCCTACCCCTCATCCTGGAATGACTCCTGGTGGCCCACAATGCTCAGAGTCCCCCCAACACCGACTGACCACGCACGTAACCTCAGCATCATTCTCGACTCCTAACTCTCAATGAACCCCCAATCAAACCTGTTTCATCCTCCTGCTTCCACACGCCCTGCCTGCTCCGAAAGATCTTCAAGTGGATCCCCATCTAATCCAGAAAAACAGTCACCAAAGAACTCGTCAGCAAGCTTGTCTACGGCAACACACACTACGCCGGAACCCCTCAGAAGCTCCAAAAGAAGCTGCAAAGAATCCAGAACGCCGCTGCCAGACTTATCCTGGACATTCCCTACCACAGACACATCTCTTGGCACCTGGGAGACCTCCACTGGCTCCAGCTCAACAAGATAATCACCTTCAAGCTCCTCACTCACGTCTACTAGGCCCTCCACAACATCGGAACTTAGTACCTCAACCACCGCCTTGCCTTCTACACTCCCACCAGACAACTCTAGCCCGCTCATCTGGCCCTGTCCACCATCCCACAGATTCGCAAGACCACAGCCGGAGGAAGACCCTTCTGCTGCTCAGACCTGGAACTCTCTTCCTCTTTATCTCAGGCGATCGCCATCACTACCTCAATTCAGGGAGAACCTCAAGACCTGGCTGTTTTTCGATTGAACCGGCCATCCAGCTCTCAACTGAACTGCAGAACATGATGTACAGTTCAGCCAATGGGTATCTCCTTCTCCCCAAAGATGGGTTGACCACTTTCAGTGCTTCACAGAGTGAGTTGTGGCCTGTGGCGTACTCATAAACAAGATAAGACACAAGCAGAGCACAGGGACAGTGCAGAGCAGCAGTGCTCAGGGACCCCGCGTTTGGCAACAGGGCCGGTCAAAGAGCAATTGGTCACCCGGATAAAGAGACATTTTGGGGAATATGTATAAGAACTGCCGCTAACTAGCATTAGCGTTGGTTAGCTGCAGTTTTCTTAACGCGGCCTATCACCAAAAACTATCACCCTGTTAACGATGTATTTACAATACGTCGCTACATGGCTATAGTTTCAGGTAGCCGTGGTGAAAACTGCAGCTAACACTAGTGTGAAGGCAATATAAATTCTGGCGTTAGCGGGCCTTGACAAAAGGCCAATTTGCGGGCAAAAAACTCACGTTAGTCAGCCCAACGTGACTTTTTTGCCTCTACAGGCGAATTAGCCTATAAGTCCACCTCCAATGAAAAATAGGAAGCAAAATCAATGGAATGCAGATTGGAGCAGCCAAGGCCAAGTGCAGCACAGATCAACAACCATCCCAAGCCCTCCAACAGCCAGGATGACCAGCCAGAGTCCCAGGGGAAGAGGAAATTCAGGGCTACAATCAGGAAAAGAGGCGCATCGCTGGGCAAAACCAGTGATGCATCAGTTATTATTGGGCACTCCTTGTGACACCATGGCATCGAAAAGCTTGAAAGCGCAGACAGTTCCCGGGGTCCGGAGGCCTCGCTGGTCCTGCGTCTGGGCCCCGAAGTGGGAGGCAGAGCTGGTGTGGAGTTGCTGGGCCGTTGTTCTAGATATTGAGGCTTCAACAATCAGCCTTATCTGATGGTGAAGTCTGCCAGGTCACATGGAGACATGTTGCTTTCTGTGTGAGACCCCCTGGTGCCCCTTGGAGCTGCGAATGGTAGAGGTGCTCTTGCGTGCCAACATAGGGAAGTCTGTATCGCATAGAATGTGCCACCCCTACACCGGGGTGCACGGAGGAGATTACCAATGATGGGACGCGTCTCTCTGCATCACGGCCTGGAGGATGTTGGTTGGTCGGACGCTGTGGAGGGTGAGACCCCTGATCTGCGCCAAACTTGTGTGGCGGGAGCGCAGCAACTTCACGCCTAAGGGGGCCCTGCTGCATTGTTAGAAAGGCGACCCGGGGGAGGCAGAAGATGTCTGACTGACCACCCCTAGGTCAACCCCTCTGTCGAGAAGTAGCCGAGCGTTGCCGAGAGACCTCCTGAATGAGGGCCCCTCCTAGGATCGTACAGCAGAGTAATCACAACACTACAAACGGACACCACACAGGAGGTCAAGTTCTCAAGCTTTTATAAGTAATAACGGTTGAGAGTTCTTGGCAGTATATACAGCTGGATCGCGGGATCCGTAAAGTCTCGGACAAGGAGGGTAAGGTAGCGGGACAGTCTTACTCTGGGTGGAGGAAGGGATACCCTACACACAGCTCTCAATCCTCGAGCTGGGGGGTTCCGAGAGGTTCGAGCCGCGGCGGCGCCAGCAGGCTAACAGGATGGTTCGGCAAGGTAGGCCGCGGCAGCGCCAGCAGGCTCTCAGATGGTTCAGCGAGGTAGGCCGCGGCAGCGCCAGCAGGCTCTCAGGTGGTTCAGCAAGGTAGGCCGCGGCAGCGCCAGCAGGCTCTCAGGTGGTTCAGCAAGGTAGGCCGCGGCAGCGCCAGCAGGCTCTCAGGGGGTTCAGCAAGGTAGGCCGCGGCAGCGCCAGCAGGCTCTCAGATGGTTCAGCAAGGTAGGCCGCGGCAGCGCCAGCAGGCTCTCAGATGGTTCAGCAAGGTAGGCCGCGGCAGCGCCAGCAGGCTCTCAGATGGTTCAGGTTACAAGAAGGATGAGTTCATCTGGTGTCGGCCGTGACAGCGTCAGCAGGGCTTCCAGTCCAGGATACAACTAGAGTCCTACTCCGGGGCTGGCCCAGATATAGGACGGAGGTCCTTTGATGTCCGGACCCTCGCGCCTGGGGGCCAGAGGGGCCGGGATGATGGTGTCCAGACACCCAGCAGGGGGGTGGAGCCAGCGCCCAGGGAGGCCGGAGGGCGATCGATACCAGGCGTCCGGGGACGGCTGGAGGGCCATCGAAACTCCTCTCCCTCCGGGATCTGTCGGGTGGCCACTCGACCACCTGGATGGATCTTGGTGCCTCGATGTCTGGGCTTCGCTGGGGCCGAGGCTTGGGCCGAGGCCACGTGGTCGTGACGTGGTGGGCCCAAGATGGAGTCCGGCACGGCCTCGTGCTGAGGTCGTGAGGGGCCTACGCTGGGGCCAGGCCGATGATGGGGATCCGGGCAGGTAGCGGGATCGGTGGTGTTGGGGCATGCAGGGTCGGGCCGAAGGGGCCGCCCGAGGTCCGGAGGAGGGCTGATGTTGTCCTGGGCCCGCCATGCGGGAGGGGTAGGACCACGCCATGAGGCCGGGTCCAACACGCGTCCCCCCCAGCTGAAGGCAGGGGAGAGTCACCCATTTTCTTGGGGATTCTCCTCGCTGAAGTGGAAGAATCTGGACAGGCCGTCGGCATTGGCGTGGTCGTTGCCGGGGCGATGCTCCACAGTGAAATCCATCCCCTGCAGAGAAATGGACCAGCGCAGCAGTTTCGGGTTTTCTCCCCGCATCTGCATCAACCAACGCAGGGGCTGGTGGTCGGTCTGGACTCGGAAGTGGGTGCCGAAGAGGTAAGGCCGGAGCTTCTTGAGGGCCCATACCACGGCAAAGGCTTCCCTCTCGATGGTGCTCCACCGCTGTTCTCTTGCCAGGAGGCGTCGGCTGATGAAGGCCACAGGCCGGTCGATTCCTTCGGGGTTAACTTGTGACAGGACCGCCCCAATGCCGTGCTCCGAGGCGTCGGTTTGGACTACGAACTCTCTGCTGTAGTCGGGGGCCTGGAGCACAGGGGCGGTGCACATGGCAGTCTTTAAAGTCTCAAATGCTGTCTGGCACGCAGGGGTCCAGTGCACCTTCTGGGGTAATCTCTTTGAGGTCAGTTCGGTGAGGGGCCCCACAATGCTCCCATAGTCTTTTATAAATCGCCGATAGTATCCGGTGAGCCCCAGGAAGGCTCGGACGGCGGTCTGGGTGACCGGGGGCTCCCAGGCCCGGATGGCGTCTACCTTTGGTTGGAGGGGAGCCACTTGACCGCTCCCCACTTGGTGTCCTAGATAGGTCACGGACCCTTGGCCTATCTGGCATTTGCTGGCTTTGATTGTCAGTCCGGCCCGCCGGAGGGCCGTCAGGACTTCCCAGAGGTGGGACAGGTGCTCATCCCAGTGAAGGCTGTACACCGCAATGTCATCTAGGTAGGCGGCGCTGTACTCCTCTAGTCCGGCCAGCACCTGGTTCACTAGTCTCTGGAAGGTGGCCGGCGCATTTTTCATGCCGAAGGGCATCACTTTGAAGTGATAGTGGCCATCTGGCGTCGAGAAGGCCGATCGCTCTTGTGCGCCAGGGGTAAGGCCGATCTGCCAATACCCCGCCGTGAGATCGAAGGTGCTGAGGTATCTGCCGGCCCCTAGGCGATCGATCAGTTCATCCGCCCTGGGGATGGGATGTGCGTCGGTCCTGGTGACTGCATTCAGTCCTCGGTAGTCAACACAGAACCGGAGCTCGGGCGCTGTTCCGGGGGAAGCGGCTTTCGGGACCAGAACAACGGGACTGGCCCAGGGACTGTTGGAGGGTTCGACGACCCCCAGGGCCAACATCTTGGCTACCTCGGATTGGATGCAGGCCCGAACCCGGTCGGGCACTCGAAAAGCACGTTGTTTCACAGGGGGGCTGTCTCCGGTGTCCACATCGTGGACACACCACTGGGTGACCCCCGGCGTGAGGGAAAACAGATCCGCAAACTGCCCCAGCAGCTTCCGGCAGTCTTGTTGCTGCTCTGGGGTCAGGGTAGAGGAGAGCCGGACCCCTTCGAAGGAGCCGTCTTTCTCGGTGGTGCTGAGTAGATCTGGTAGTGGCTCGGAGTCGTCTTCAGCTCCGTCATCGGTCGCCAGCAGCAGACTCAGTTCAGTGCGTGCAAAGTGCGGCTTGAGCCGGTTAGCGTGTAGAACCCGGAGGGGGTTCCTGGGGGACTCCATGTCTACCAGGTAGGTGACGGGGCTCTTGCGCTCCACCACCCTGAAGGGCCCCGTCCATTTGTCCTGGAGGGCACACGGTTCAACCGGGGACATGACCCAGACTTGCTGGCCCGGCTCGAACTCGATGGACGAGGCGTTCTGGTCATACCAGCGTTTCATTTCCTCCTGACTGGCCTCGGCAAGTTCCCTGAACTTCCGAGTCTGGTTGCGGAGTGTCAGGAGGTACCGGTAGACATCCGGTGGGGCATCTCGAACTGCCGTCTCCCAGCCCTCCTTGACCAGGCTAAGGGGGCCTCGAACCGGGTGTCCGTACAAGAGTTCGAACGGGCTGAACCCCAGGGATTTCTGGGGTACCTCTCGGTAGGCGAACAGGTGGCAGGGCAGCAGGACATCCCATTTGCGCCGGAGGGGCTCTTCTAGGACCTTGATCATTCCCTTCAGTGTCCTGTTAAAGCGTTCCACTAGTCCATTTCCCTGGGGATGATACGGGGTGGTGAACTTATATGCGACCCCGCACTGTTGCCATAGGGACCGCATATGCTTCGAGATGAAGTTGGACCCCCGATCACTCACGACTTCTCGGGGGAAGCCGACTCGGGAGAAGATGCTCATGAGGGCTCGGCCCACCACGGGGGCCGTGATGGTTCGGAGGGGGATGGCCTCAGGATAGCGGGTGGCATGGTCCACCAGGACGAGGATGAAGCGGTGCCCCTGCGAGGTGCGAGGGTCCAGGGGCCCTACGATGTCTATTCCCACTCGCTCGAAGGGGGTGGTTACCACAGGGAACGGCTGGAGCGGGGCTTTGACTTTCCCCCCGCTCTTCCCGCTGGCTTGACAGGTCGGGCAGGTCCTGCAGTGGTTCTGTACATCAGTGCGCATTTTTGGCCAGTAGAAATGGGTCACCAGGCGGCTGTAAGTTTTGTCCTGCCCCAGGTGCCCGGCGAGGGGCACATCATGTGCTAAGTTCAGGAGGAAGTCTCTGAACCGGAGGGGTACAACTAGCACCCGGCCGGCCCCTAGCTCGGCAATCTTCTGCTCACTGTAAAGGAGGTTGTTGTCCCAGTAGACCCAGTGGGACCCCGCGGGGTCTCCAGCGGCTTGCGTAGCGGCTTGCTGTCGCATCCCCTCGAGGGAGGGGCAGGTTTTCGGTTCCTGCCGGAACTGTTCGCGGGTGGGGCCACCTTCTTGGCGCCATTGAGCGAGTTCCGGGAGGTGGTTGAGCTCGGTGAGACCTTCTTGGTCGGGCCCTTGGGGGCCGGGCTCGGTGTCGGCGTCCTCGGGGACGACGGGTGGTGGAGGTGCGGGCCATTCTGGCTCCTCTGTTGGAGCCTCCACCGCCGGGGCGGAGGCTCGGGCGGACATGGAGCGGGTGGTCGCACAGACCCACTCGGGAAGGCCTAGCATCCCCAGGTGCTCTCTTCGTTCGACGCCAGCCCATGGGGAACTTTCCAGGTCGTTCCCAAGGAGGCAGTCCACGGGGGCATCGTCGCGGACAGTCACTTTCAGCACGCCCGACACTCCCCCCCACTCGAAGGGGATGCGGGCCATCTGACACATAGTTTCGGAGTTATCTGCGGATCGGACTGGGCACAGGACGTTAGGAAGGATCTGTTCCGGGGTCACCAGATGGCAGCGGACCGCTGTCACGCTGGCCCCAGTGTCGCGGAGGGCTTCGGTCCGGCGACCATTGATGGTGACCCACTGGCGGTACTTCTGGGTGTTGCCGGGGATCGGCCCTCGGGGGATCATGTCGTGAGTACCCAGGCAGGCTAAGGTCATGGCGGCGGGCTCCCACTCGGCCTGCTCGTGGTCGTTGTCCTCTTCCTCACTTCTTTCTTCACCTAGGGCAGCTGCCGCGATCTGGCGGGCTGGGGGCCCGGTGGTGCCGGGTCGCTGGTTCATCGGGCAGAGGGGGTCATTCGCATAATGACCCTGTCGCTGGCATCTGTGGCACGTAACGTTTGGGCGGGGCCCCGGCCTGGCTGGGGGGCCCCCTCTCCGGCCCAGGGTTGGCGACGTGGAGGTAGGGGATGACCCCTGGGGGGCGTCTCGACCCCGGCTCTGGCCTACTCCGCCACCTCGTGGTCGGTGGTTCCCCGGGGACCCCCCGCCGTAATCTCCCATCGTGTTCCGGGGAACTCGGGTGCTCGCCCATCGGTCTGCCTCGACAGCGAGTTTTCGGGGCTCAGTCAATTTGCTGTCGAGGAGGTGCTGCCGGAGTTCGACGAAACAGTTATTGGACAGGTGTTCCCATAGAATGAGGTCGACTAACTGCTGGTAGGTGGTGACCTGGCAGCCCCGAGTCCACCCCTCGAAGGCTCGACTGTAATAGTTCACGTATTCCACCCATGTGGTACCGGGGATTTTTTTGCAGTCTCGGAATCGCTGCCGGTACATCTCGGGGGTGAGTCCGTAGCGAGTGAGGAGGGCGGTCTTCATGTGCTCGTACGAGGTCCTCTCGGTATCAGGGAGCTCCAGCAGGGCGTCTCTCCCTTCGTTGATAAACTTCCCCCACAGGCCGGCACCCCAGTCCCTGAGGGGTACTCGATGGGCGGCCATGGCGACCTCGTAAGCTTTGAACCACTGCTGGATGTCGTCGTTCTTATAGTACTCCTTGACGACATCCTTGGGTATGTGCACCTTTGTGTCTACCGGGGGAGGTGAGGTCTTACCCCCGGAGGTGGCAGTCTCGTTTGCCTTGGCTTTAAATTCTAGTTCTTTGAGGACGCGCTCGTGCTCGAGCAGGAGTTTCTTCTCCTCGAGGTCTCTTTGTCTTCGCTTTTCTTCTAGGTCTCCTTCTAGCCGTAGCTGCTCGAGGGCTAGCTTCCTTTCTGCCAGTTGGATCTCTCCTTCTTGTCTGAGTCGCGCAAGCTCCAGCTCGTGGAGCCGGTTCCTCTCTCGTTCTCGGGCGTCTTCGTGGGAGAGGCCCGTGTTTGGGTTTGCGGGTCCCTCTCCCGCTGGGTTCAGCTGAGCCTCCGGGCCTCCGTCCGGGCCCGGGTTATCTTCACTCGGAGGTGGCGCCTCACCGGCGTCCACCCAGGCCTGCAGGGCCGATTTGAAGTCTTCTTTGGTGCTTAAGCCAGTGGTAGCGATGCCTAGATCTTTGCAGAATTGTTTCAGCTCCTTGTGACTGTAGTCTTCCATCTTCTCCTTCTGGAATTCTGTGCTCATGGTCGCAGTGGGTTTTTCTGGGTAGCGAGTGAATCACTCTCTGTACGATCTGCGTGGGCTCGGATCCCACCGCTGCCACCAATGTTAGAAAGGCGACCCGGGGGAGGCAGAAGATGTCTGACTGACCACCCCTAGGTCAACCCCTCTGTCGAGAAGTAGCCGAGCGTTGCCGAGAGGCCTCCTGAATGAGGGCCCCTCCTAGGATCGTACAGCAGAGTAATCACAACACTACAAACGGACACCACACAGGAGGTCAAGTTCTCAAGCTTTTATAAGTAATAACGGTTGAGAGTTCTTGGCAGTATATACAGCTGGATCGCGGGATCCGTAAAGTCTCGGACAAGGAGGGTAAGGTAGCGGGACAGTCTTACTCTGGGTGGAGGAAGGGATACCCTACGCACAGCTCTCAATCCTCGAGCTGGGGGGTTCCGAGAGGTTCGAGCCGCGGCGGCGCCAGCAGGCTCTCAGATGGTTCAGCGAGGTAGGCCGCGGCAGCGCCAGCAGGCTCTCAGGTGGTTCAGCAAGGTAGGCCGCGGCAGCGCCAGCAGGCTCTCAGGTGGTTCAGCAAGGTAGGCCGCGGCAGCGCCAGCAGGCTCTCAGGGGGTTCAGCAAGGTAGGCCGCGGCAGCGCCAGCAGGCTCTCAGATGGTTCAGCAAGGTAGGCCGCGGCAGCGCCAGCAGGCTCTCAGATGGTTCAGGTTACAAGAAGGATGAGTTCGTCTGGTGTCGGCCGTGACAGCGTCAGCAGGGCTTCCAGTCCAGGATACAACTAGCGTCCTACTCCGGGGCTGGCCCAGATATAGGACGGAGGTCCTTTGATGTCCGGACCCTCACGCCTGGGGGCCAGAGGGGCCGGGATGATGGTGTCCAGACACCCAGCAGGGGGGTGGAGCCAGCGCCCAGGGAGGCCGGAGGGCGATCGATACCAGGCGTCCGGGGACGGCTGGAGGGCCATCGAAACTCCTCTCCCTCCGGGATCTGTCGGGTGGCCACTCGACCACCTGGATGGATCTTGGTGCCTCGATGTCTGGGCTTCGCTGGGGCCGAGGCTTGGGCCGAGGCCACGTGGTCGTGACGTGGTGGGCCCAAGATGGAGTCCGGCACGGCCTCGTGCTGAGGTCGTGAGGGGCCTACGCTGGGGCCAGGCCGATGATGGGGATCCGGGCAGGTAGCGGGATCGGTGGTGTTGGGGTGTGCAGGGTCGGGCCGAAGGGGCCGCCCGAGGTCCGGAGGAGGGCTGATGTTGTCCTGGGCCCGCCATGCGGGAGGGGTAGGACCACGCCATGAGGCCGGGTCCAACATGCATCACCTGCACCGGGAGGTTCAGCAGCAGACTTGGTGGTGACTGCTGAACCCAGGCTTGTGAAATCCCGGCCGGCTGAAGCTCCTGCTGGCTGAGTCACAGATTTAGAGAGAGTGCAGCAGATTGCGCCACGGTGTCAATGTCCAGGTGAGGAAAAGGTGGGACCCGTATCGGAGGAGGCCCGGGGGTCGAGTCTGGTCCAGCCCTAGCACCTGTGGGTGACGCACCCCCAGTGACGGCTCATCTGCTATGGCGGAAGAGCGTCACCCCCACTGCTTTCAAGCAGTGCAGGAAGAGGAAACATGACATGCTAACTTTCTGAGGTACTCATGCTATGCTTTTTTTGTGGGTGGCAGGGTGGGTGGGGCTGCACGACCCATGGAGCAGGGCAGGGGTGCAGTGGTATGCCCACTCAAGTGTGCAAAGACTGTTTGGTCTGCCGTTTCAGGCCGCCCAAAGCAGTCATGCGCACCTCCCTGTTCGCAATGCAGGCTGCATTACAGCCTGCATGGAGAACATGCCCACCCCTCCAGCCCCTGGCTGAATGCCTTGGCACGGCGCTCAAGAACATTTACAATGCCTCTTTGCAGCATTGTGATTGGCTTAGGGGAGGAAGCCTGGCTGCCTGCCTCCTGTTCCTGGAAGCAGACTCAGGAGAGCAGTAGCAGAGAAGACGTGGGACCGGCCTCGAGGTAAGAATTGAAAAAACAAATATTTACAACCCCTGCATCCCCTCCCCTTTCTAGTGTCCTTTCCCACGTTTTCCCCCTCCCAGCTGTCCAGTCCCCCTTGCAACACTACAGAATGGCAGCCGCTGTGCGGCCATGCTCAGAGGCGATACCACTGATGCGCCAAAGGCAAGCCTGTCTGCATCCATCCACCCCAGGACCGCTCCCAGCACTAAGGACCCTTCCTCTCGGACCACCAGCACCCTCCTCGCCATCAACCCTGGATGCCACACCGCCTGCCATCTAGCAAGCCTGCACCTGTTGAAACCGCAAACGCACCTTCTGCCACATCAGCACACCAGCGCTTTCTGCCGACCAAAAGTGCAGCCGACCGGCTCAACTGCATCCTCCTCAATGTGTGGTCCCTCCACAAACACACAATAGAAATCTGGTACCAGGATGTCACCTCTTCAGATATTGCCTTCTTCATGGAAAGCTGGACCAACCTTCGCTCCAACCCGGACATCGCCATCACCATCACCATCCAAGACGGCTACAAATTCACCCGCACGGACCACCCCAGGAGGTGGCATTGCCATTGTTCAAAAAAGGCACACTCCGACTGACTACGCACTCATATAACCCAACAGTGACGATGGAACACCTCCACTTCCGGATCCAAACCAACCCCAACATCACCCTCTGTAGCACCCTCATCTACAGGCCCTCCGGGCCAGAAACCCCCATTCAACAATGCCACTGTAGACCTCATCGCACCTCAGGCTCTCCCATCCACCGATTACATCCTACTCAGAGACCTCAAGTTCCACCTGGACAACCCCAGTGACCAGAACACCACCTCCATCCTGGAGAGCCCTGCCAACATCAGACTCAAGCAGCTAGTCACCGCACCAACCCACATAGCCTGGCACACACTCGAGTCATTCTTCTCCGCCAGCGGGAACTTTAACTACAGTCACACCACAGGACTCTCCTGTACTGGCCATCTTTGTTTACATCACACCTTCACCCCGCCCACTGTACACCATCGCCATCATTGCCCCCCCGGTTCCGGCTGAATCAAGGCCATCGAAGAACTTCCTGTCAACTCCATCAGCAGCACCACTCCGCCAACACTTACAGATGCCAACACCGCAGCGCGCAACCTCCACCGATGGATCTCAAACTACACCAACAGCCTGGCACCCCTCAAGAAAAGACCAGGCAAACAACCCACCAAGAAGACCAACTGGTTCACTCCCACCCTCCACTAGTGTAGCCCCACCTGCAGACGTCTCGAGAAGAGATGAAGCTACAACATCAGTCAACTCCGCAACACAGTCACCCTTGCACCGTGGCACAAGGGAGCCTGTGTTGGTGCATGGCAGCCATTGTGCGCCAACTTAGGGGAAAAAAACCCGGGGGCTTATTCATGATCCCCTTAGGACAGTTTCACTCCCCTGGTGCATTATTTTCTTGACGTACTTGCAGCGTGATTCTTGACCAAGTTTCGCCATATTTGCAGAGTGACTCATCTAGGCATATACGTGACCTTGTGAAGCCCTGTGCCACATTATACCTGCATCAGGTCTGATGTATGCAGGGTGGGCGTTCCCACCCAACAAAGCCCCATAGGAGTGGTGCAGTGCGATGCAACACTTTTCATGAATGAGGCGCAGGAATGCGTCCTATCTTATTGACTGTGCGCATTCCTGCCCTGTAGTTTGGTCGCAGGGCAGCACAGCAGCATTCCATGCAGTGCAGTCCTGCACCAGAACCTTCTGAAATGAGGCCTCAAGTGTTTGCACCATTTTTAAGACAAGCTATTTTCTGGACTTAAAAAAATTGCCTCGAACTGGAGTCAGAGGCAGTTTTTTGGTTATGCACCGTACAAGGAATTCCTTGTAAATATTGCAGGAGGCAGTTTTTGCACGGGAACGCCTACCTTGCATCTCATTTTCGTAAGGTCCCACTAACAGAAGTTGCAATCCTAAAAATTCGAATCAGATGCTGAGACGCTGAATTTCAGCCACCGTGCCTTGATGTTTTTTTTTATCATAAGAACCAATAGCAGATACACATATTTTGATTGTGAATGTACATCCTGATCTAACTTTAGAGCCTTGAAGAAGTCCCTTTCATGGACAAAACGCGTCGGCTAATGGAATGTGAATATTGGATTTAATCTGCTTGATTTACTCGTCGCTTTCAATAAAGAATCATTTTTCAAAAAGAAAACAAGAGTGCATGGACTTGAAGGATTTCTTCAGACTATCAATAATGACTTTGACTTAAATGCTTTTGGAAAGTATTAACTGTTTTTTGTGTGCGGAATTCCTATTTCTCACCTTTCACAGTTGCTTCATTAGTTGAACAAGAACAAAGAAACGTGTGGTTTACTGACAGCAAGAAAGGAAAGGGAGCCATGAGAAGCTTAAAGTCAATACTTAACCTTTCAAAGAATGCGGAGTAGAGGACAAACTCCGTGCTTCGTTTCATGCTCCAGTCAAGTAGCTGCGTAAAACAAATCTGACATTCAGCTGATCCGGACCTTGAAAAATACAGCCATCTTGTCGCAGCTGCAGCCGGAGAGTTACACCTCTTTGACACCATCTGCATTTGTAATTCAGCAAAGCTGTGCACCGGCCGACTGCCACGCACTGCGACTACAATAACGACATCCTCGGCATCGCCCTCCCAGAATTCCAGATTACGCAGCATTAAGAATATCACACAGTTCCACATTTCCTTTGATTTTCTTTAATGTTTGTTAATTGAGCTGCATTATAATGATAATTTAAGGGACTGCTGTTAATTGAAAGGTCTTGAAACGTGTTGACAACACAAATCCAAAGGCATTCCTATCAATATTTCTAGGAAACTTTAAAGTATTTTGTTCAAATCACAGGATGGGCTGAAATAAATTAGGCTTAACCGGTCCTGTGCTCATAACGAGCCCAGCTCGTCATGAGCCACGGCGCTCCAGTGCTCATGACGAGCTGAGCTTGTCATGACCGTTGGAACGCTCGCACGCTGGGCTGATTCCCCTGCTGTGCTGAGCATTCCATTAAACGGGTGCGGTCATGACGAGCTGAGCTCGGCATGAGCACCGGAGCGCCATGGCTCATGACGAGCTGAGCTCGTCATGAGCACCGGGGCGTTGTGCGCGCCCCCCCAGCACAGCAGAGGAAACAGCCCCGCAGCGAAGGGGTTAAAGTCAATGGAGCTGGGCAAGGGGAGGGTCTCTCGTAGAAATGCGCGAGTTGCTTGGCCATTAGCAGCTCATGTTGATGTTCACAGATCAGAAGTAGCTCCCGTTACAGAAAAGGTTGGTGACCCCAGCCTTATAACATTTAATGAGCGATAACTATGGATGGAACTATGTTAGGAAATTACTATTTACACTCAAATTGGTTGTAATTTAAAACTCTGTAATGATGAAGTAAGATTTTAAGTTACAATTCTGAAAACGCCACTTTTAGAAAGTTAGTACTGATATCAATTATTTATTTCATTCACACCAAACAGGGTCCCTACTAAGCGCAAAGATAAAATCACAAATCTTTGTAAATTCTGTTGGTAATGAGCTTGAGTGGTGCACTTCTATGATCTTAGTAGGGACCCTGTTTGGCAGTAGCCCTCGGAGGAACAAATTTAATTATTTTGTCACAATGCAAGTTCCAAGGGCATTTTTGGTTTCTAAATAAGGTTTCGTTTAAACAGAACCTGAGCTTTGAAATGGTTTTGTAAAGACTGTATGCAATGTGATATTTGTTTGTGTAATGCCTACGTGATATGTTTTTTGTTGTAAATATTGTATCAGTAGTGCCCCTGTGTATTGAAACGTTCTACAAATTGTTTTTTCAAGTTTCTGAATAATATATCTAAAAAAGTCTCTTCTTTGTCAAAACACAAAAAAAGTAAAAACACTAATAAATAGATTTATGGTCATGACAATTGAGAAGTGTGACCATGGTATGCGAATGAAATGAAGAATTGATATCACTATTGGCATTCGTCTTGTGATTTGTTGCTATAGAGCCGGGGTCTCCAACCGGTCGATCGCGAACTACCGGTAGCTTGCGGAGACCCCGGGAGTAGCTCGTCTAGCCCTTCGCTCGGATTGGAGGTAATCTGTGGCTGGGGCGGGCGAAGAGGATGACGTGATGACGCTCCTCTCCTGGAGCTGCAGGTTTCTCTCGTGAGAGTCTGACGTCATCGTCTACTGAAAACGGAGCAGTAGGAGACATGACTTCCACCGCCAGAAGCAGCCAGGAGACGTGCCTTCCATTCCATTCCACTGCAGGTAAGCTCATTTTTCTTGCCTCTGCCCCCCTGATTGTGCCGTTTTTCGTGCCTTCTGTCCCCTGATTGTGCCATTTTTCGTGCCTTCTGTCCCCTGATTGTGCCGTTTTTCGTGCCTTCTGTGCCCTGATTGTGCCGTTTTTCTTGCCTCTGCCCCTGATTGTGCCGTTTTTCGTGCCTTCTGTCCCCTGATTGTGCCGTTTTTCTTGCCTCTGCCCCCTTATTGTGCCGTTTTTCATGCCTTCTGTCCCCTGATTGTGCCGTTTTTCTTGCCTGTGCCCCCTGATTGTGCCGTTTTTCGTACCTTCTGTCCCCTGATTGTGCCGTTTATCTTGCCTCTGCCCCCCTGATTGTGCCGTTTTTCGTGCCTTCTGTCCCGATTGTGCCGTTTTTCTTGCCTCTGCCCCCCTGATTGTGCCGTTTTTCTTGCCTCTGCCCCCCTGATTGTGCCATTTACCTTGCTTCTGCCCCCCTGATTGTGCCGTTTTACCTGCCTCTGTCCCCTGATTGTGCCGTTTTTCGTACCTTGTTCTAGTGGTTGTAATAGGTTTCATCTGCAGCAGTGAGTGGTTTGCCAGCAATATATTTTGTCGCGGGAAATACCCCCAAGCTGCGAAGTCCTGTCCTTTACCGACAGAAAACCGAAGGAAACAGCAGATGCTATTTTAAGAGTATAATACACAGGAAACTCGGACAATGAAGCATGAGGCAGGTCAACCACCCTCAGAGCCAGCAGACCCACAAATGTAACAGGGCCCTTAGTCCTATTAGATCACCATCAGGATTGGCCTCCATGCAGTCAACACTAAAGCGCTTCAGGGACAAGACTCAGGGGCAGATTTACAAGCCCCTTGCGAAACATTTACGCCGCCCTTGCGTCACTTCTGTGACGCAGCGGCAGCATAAATCATGCGCCATGTTGCGCCGTATTTACAACGTGACGCATCTAGGGAGATGCGTCACGTTGTAAACGCCTGCGCCACATGAGGTTTCATGTGGGCGTTCCAGTGCAGGGTGGGCGTTCCCTTGCAAGTACGCCTCGTAAAAGGGACGCAGTGAAATCTACAAGAATAAAAGCCAAAGGTAAATATAGGAAGAAGCGGGCGAGAGACCGCGTCTTCCTGATCCAGGCTCGACTCAGATAGCCTTGAGCCCAGTCCAGAAGAGTTCAAGGTCATGCCCTCCACTCCAGGCAAGGATGTCTCGGAGCCCCCAGCACTCTCCTGGCACACTGCCCCCGTACTGCCAGGCGTACCTCCTGCAGCGATCTGCGTCCTGCTGTCCATGCTGAGAGCATCTGTATGTCATTCTGCTGCTCCAAGGAGGAGTGATGCGACAACTTTCACCCTGCTGATCAGTGGGTTTTTGCATGCACTCTGTACCCTGGCAACCATCCTGTGAGTGTACTCGTCATTAATGAGGGAGTACCACAGCTGACAGAAGCTTTGTCGTCTGCGGTCGTAAGTTCTGCCAGTTTGATTGTTTGGACAGACATGCCATGGTCTTCAGGTTTCGCGGGCTGTGTGCACGATCACTTAGTTAAAAATACCATTTCTACCCGACACCTTGCCTCAAGGATAGCCACCTAGTCCTTGAGCCCAGTGTAAGGGGGCCATTGGGGCCGGTCTTCCTCTCTTACCCTTCTCCCCACCCTTATCTGGAGTTTTAACATCTTGCTTCTTCTGGTCACCACCTTGGTTCTGTACCTTCTGCTTCACCCTGGATCTGACCCATTTGTCTGCCTACTTTCCCAATTCTTGGGGAGAGGTCAGACCAGAGTCTACCAGGTGCTGATGCAACAGCTGATTCTGACAATTATTAAGGATCTGCTCCCTCATAATCAAGTTGTACAATTCTGTATAATCATATACTTTACTGCCAAGTAACCAGCCCTCCAGAGCCTTAGTAGCACAATCAAGTCCTGAGTCTGTGTCTTCTGTGTGTCTCTGAACGTAATCCTGTATTGTTCAGTGGTTAGGCCAAACCCGTCAATCAGAGCACTTGCAATTATCAGCATCCTCTGCTCTGACAGCGAGGAGCTTGTCTCTACCTTTGTCTGCAAAGGAGAGCCACAGGATTGCTGCCCACTGCTCCTGAGGGACCTGCTGTACTTTGCAGGCCCTCTCCAGCGCAGTTATCCATTTGTGGTTGTCATCCCCATTCTGGTAGGGAGGGACTTTCTTGGTCAGGTTCTTATGATCACGGTTGTACTCCTTAACCCTAGGGATACTGTTGCTGCCACCACGGGGCTCTAGCCCCAACTTTCGTCTTGCCTTCTGGAGCTGTAGGGACTCCCTATCTAGTGCCAATTGCTCTTGCCTGAGCCGCAGCTTGACTGTCTCAAGCTCTAGAAATTGGCACTGCTTGTCATAGGAGCTCGATCTCTTATGGGATTTGGAAGTCGCTACTGAAGTTCCCGAGTGGTCAGATTCTACGGAGGGAGTCCTAGTTCTAGTTCTCCAAGGCAAACTCTGTACTCTACCAGGAGGAGTAAAGAGAGGGCCCCCAAGGCCTTCCCCATCCTCTTCCTGGGCGTGGTTGTCCAGGTTAGAATCATCTTGATCCTCCTAGTCAGGGTTTGAGTCTACGTCACAGATGGTGAGACCTCCTAACCCTTCCTCATCTCCTGCCCCATCCACTCTTTCCACCTCATCTGACCCTGGGGTCTTCCTAAGGTCATCTAAGACTTGTACCTCAATGAGGCGTTGAGTACTAGGGTTTCTCCCTGTCCCCAGCTTCCTAGACACGCACATGGCTTTTAATTATTGGAATCTCAAGCCATTGTACCTAGTAGGCAGAGAGCCGCTGGCTTCTCCTTTAGAAGACATTACTAGCGCGGTGTGGTGTAGGCGCCTACCTACCCTAGTGGGAACTAAATTCTCTTAGGTTGAAGAAAGGTTGTGCTAGACCCTTGACTTACCCAGCCCTAAGTTCAGTAGAACTTACTTATTCTATTCTTAGTATTATATGTGCCTAATACTTAGTGGTTTTCAGTTAATCACTCAATGAGATTTATCTGGTAAAACAATGCAAGTTTGAATCCCAACCGCTGCACACCGATGTGAGAAAGTGGCCTGGTATATGCTGTCCACTAATTAAAGTGGGCATCGTGCACCAGTCCAAACGACCGTTATGATGTATGAGGTCAAAGATAACATTTAATAAAAGCTATCCTAGTGGTAGCTGTGGAGAGCAGCCTTCAGGCTTAATCTTGAAGGAATGTAAAGCAACTTGTTTTACCAGAATACCACCTTCTGAATGACCAAATGAAAGTAGAACCACAAAGTGTTTAGATAAAAATATGTATTTATTGATACAACACTCTCTACGGTTCTCTACAAGAGAATAGAACACAAAGTACACAATATTAGATCAATAGAACAAATGTATGTAGCCCAATACACAGCGGGCTCCAGGAGGAGACCAAACCATATACTAAAAAAATGGTATAACAATCGCGACTTGAATAGACACAGTGCCTAGAGTACGTAAAATCGCTAGGACCCCAAGGAACCACCCCTGGTGAATAGATCGAGACCCCACGGAGGACGGGTGCAGTGTGTGAGCACAGACGTGGGCTCCGTACAACTCTATGCGAAAGTCACGGTTACAGTTTTACACGTTAAGGACACTTCTAGGAGGACTTCGGGCAAATCCTTTGGTACTTAAGAAGTTTTAAGGCCAACCCACCCATGGATACCTAGCCCAGAGGAGCCGGGTGCATAAGGGTCAATTGGTTTCGGAAACCTCTGTTGTTTTCAATGGAAAGCTGCAAAGAAGTACTGCTGCCGGGAAGATGAAAAGTGTCCAGTGGAATCCAAGCCTGGATTCTGGATGTAAGGAACCTGAAAGCAGAGGGGACAGAGGCTGGGTCACTTCAGGTGACCAGGGGCTCGGTAGTAGAATGCCCACCAATGTCAGGGGCTTCAGGTGTGTCGACGGGATGCTTGACTCTTCAGCCACGAGGACCAGGAGATGTCAAGGATGACCAGAATCCAGAGGTGAGCTGTCCCGTGAAGGATGTCGAGTGCTGAGGGGTCGGTGTCCGGCTGAAGCACCAAAAAGCCCTGGCAAATGCAGCCCACACAGGAAGGACAAACAGGTTACGGTGTGGACCAGCAAGGTCCAGGGGACTCTCCAAGCAATGGAGAGTCAGGGCACTTTTGGAGAAACCAGGGAAGTCCAAGAACAAACAAGGTGACCCTCGCCAGGACTCACAAGCCAATGGACCAGGGATAGCGAGAAGACCTCGAGCAGCCCACGAAGCACACAGTGCAAGGAGGTCGGAGTTCTTTGGTGCAAATACTGCTCTGGGTCAGGACTACATGGAGTCCAATGCACAAGCTCGGGAATCGCCAACAAGCATATGCAAGTACAAATGTACGCGGTGCACAGGGGTTCGGGTCACGCAGTCCCCATGAGGGATACTGGCCTTACAATTGCTGAGAGGGCACCTTCAGAAACCCACCTCCTGTGTTGCAGAATTCTTCAGAGTCCTCAGGAGCTCAGGAGATGCAAGCCGGACTGAGGCGCCTAGGTGCCTGCTACTGCAGGGGAGTAACTCCTTGCAGGGGCGGCTCTAGGCTCATGGTGGCCCTGGGCAGGGAGCGTAGGTAGGGGGCCCGGAAGAGGGGGTCAGGGCGGGGCGGAGCGCGCAGGCCAGTAAAGAGGGGAGGGGGTCAGGGTGTTTGGAAGTGGAACAGAGCCGGAGGCTGCCAAATCCCTGCCAGGGGCCACCACGCAAATATGTATCCATCCTCAGAGGATTAATATATTAAGGATATATATTGGCGTGGTGGCCCCTGGGGTTTGGTGGCCCTGAGCAGGTGCACAGCTTGCACAGCCGGCCCTGCTCCTTTACTCCAAGGGAGATTCTTCAGTCGTCCAGTGTCTTGCAGACAGTCATAGTACTTGGTATCTTCTATAGTAGAATCTTGTCCAGGTAAAATCCAATGTCCTGTAGCCAGGTAACCCATTTTATACCCATGGGAAGGGGTGGATAGATTCAGGGGACCCTCCTATGGGAGGGGCAGGACAGAACGGTGGCTAAACCCATGACTTTTGTCCAGTTGTGCACCAGAGCAGGAGCCAATGGCTCCCAGAACTGGTTTGAGCTGGACTATGCACAGGGACACCAAATGTGCTCCCAGTGCAGACTTTCTGGCACTCTCAGAGTGCACCCACCCAGCCCCAATACACTAAATCTTGTCTGGGAGATGGTCACACCTCCCTGTGACAGGATACCTATTGTCATGCCTTCCTCTGCTTGAGCTTGGCTCAGCAGCAGGAGGGCAGAAATGTGTCTGTGTCTGGCAGCATCCATTTTGTGCTGCCCGGGTTAGGAAAGCTGGTACCGGGTAGACCGGTGACCCACAGTTGTGGTGTCAGAAGGGTGGAATCATACCTCCCACACCAGTTACGGTGTGGAGGTATGATTCCAAGGTGTTTCACACCAAACACAACATGTTTCTAAGCAGCCGTTTTAAAGTTAGCATTTACCGCGAGGTTATAATGCACTTTAACCTATATGTCTGGCTGCATCACAGACAACCCCGGAGAATAGTCTCCCAAGGCTGCAGAGGGGCCCTACTCATGCCGGGGCACCCTCTCACATAAAACCCAGAGCCCTGCCTTCAGGATTGATAAGGCCTGCCATAGGGGTGACTGATAGGTTTTTAATTGTAGTGATTTAGATAGATATAGTGTAACTATATCTAAGTAAGAGGCACAAGCGCCGGCTTACACAGGTTGCTGTAGCAGACTTGTTGTGTCTTTTTGAATGGCCTCTCATGGGTGGCATAATACATGCTGCAGCCCCTGGGAGGCCTCTGGGGTACCTATGCCCTTGGTACATGTCTACCAAATACTAGGGACTGATTAGGTACACTCCAGATTGGATACTGGGGTACCCTTAAGTCCAAACATATCGATGTAAGGGAGAGAGCAGATAGACTGGGGTCCTGGATGGCAGGATCCCAGTCAGACTATGAGAAAAACTGTGAGACGTCAGCAAAAAGTGGAGGTAACTATCGGAAGCAGATCCTATTTTCCTACACAGATTAACAAATTCCATATTCACTCAAAATGACATATAAGTGTTTCTTGAGCCCTGTCTGACGCCTGAAATCCTCAGTTTCTCAGTTACTATAGTGTCTCAGTCATCGTAGTGTTGAAGTGGGCACGATCATCCACTGGGAGTCGAGGGAAGGTGTGGTAATTTCCCTGCCTGGGTATGGTGTCAAAGCCATAAAAGAGAAGGTTTCGTGGCTACCCTGAGCAGTAAGTACTATGTGCTGATAAGACGTTAGAACCTTTCATTTCTTCCAAACCAGAAACAACTTTCCGCAAGGGGAAGAGCCGAAACTTACTTAGCCCTAGCTATCCTAGGATGGGCAATCAGGCACATTTTCTCTCGACTCACAGATTTGTTTTTTTCAAATGTGGATGGTGCAGATGGACCACTGACAAAAAGAAAGAATTTTCTGGCCCGAATGGCCGGTCTTACAAGATAAATACGAACATCAACTGTCGGACCAACTATGTGGTCTACGCAGTTGTACGCAAATATCAACGTAGCTACATTGGCAGGACAATCAGATTTCTGAAAGACCCCCTCTTAGAACACATCAGGGCGGGCAAACAGGCTGACACCAGGTACCCCGTAGCCATGCACATATTGGAATATCCTGCTCAGGGTAGCCACAAAACCTTCTCCTTTTACGGCTTTGACCCCACACCCAGCGACGAGAGAGGTGGCAATAGGGAACTAACATTGAGGAGAAGGAAGGCAACTTGGATCATGCGATTAAGAAGTGTGGAAATGGGCCTAAACAGACCATGAATTACACAACTTTTTGGGAGACTAGCGTTCACGGTCCCCGCATGAGGTGTAATGTTACAAAGATGAAATATCTATTTACTCAGTACCACAATCTTCATGTGGTCTTCTGACTTGTTTGTGATGCGATTTCTATCTTACTACTACTGTTGAGTTCGAAATGAAGTTTTGAAGTCTGCTTCCATACGCTTACGTGCAAGCTTACCTAGGACTACACGTCGTAACATGGTTTTGATTTCCTCAGCACCATAGGCTGTCACTTTAGACGCTCATTTGTTCGCTAAGCATCTATCATGCTCCTTGTACCTGTTCTCTTTTCCCCTCGGATTTAGGATTCTACTATCACAACCTATCTTCTTTACTCTGGAACTGATATGCTTACTCTGGCACCAATGTATTACTGTATAATTTTAACTATCTTAAGATGACCCACAGGATTGTGCATGTAGATCCTGTGAGCATACAATATGTGTTATTTGGATTTTTGATAACTATTATTCCGTACAGTTCGATTTAGACGATTGCAGCACACACTGAACTCGGGAATCCCTTTACCTGGACTCTCCTTTAATGTTGCCTTAGAAGTCTACTATTAGAGACCCCCTTTTTTCTTGGATTCAAATATTTAAAAACTTATTGTTTCAGGTAACTTGTATCCAGATGGATTCGTTACCCTAGGGTTGGTTCACCCACGTTCCGTCTATTATGTTTTTTTACATTTTTCTCCTTCACATTTCGAAACTTGCTGTGGACACACCATTACATGGGGGCATCAGCATTGTTTTCTTTCTACCAACCTTTTTTTTGTATGCACACAACGATAATCAAAATTATATTTTCAGATCCTTATTGAATGCACACAGCTACAATTGCTTTAATTTGATATGTTCTTTACTCCTTCTCGGGCTGTTATTTGCCCATCACTCTCTCTGTTACTAAGCCAGATGCGGAGATTAGACACTCCAAGATGGCCGACGGTATTTGTTTTACTACTATACATTAGCCCATCGAGCATAATGCTGATCAATACCCCACGACCCTTGAGTTCTACATCAACTCACCTCAGGGGCTGATGAATTGCCCACTTTAAACCTTTATTGTTAAGCTGGGTACTGAATTTACCGTTCCAAGATGGCCAACATCTTTGGAGCCGATACAGTCCTACAACTGTTTCCGCACCCAGGCCTATATAATCGTGTGTTCTCCTGCATAAATACCGGAAGGAGGTCTGTTTATCACAGAGGTAAGCACCCATAACTAACTGAAAGTTATTCTGCAATTAGCGGTACAGTGACAATTAAGCTAGATACAAGCATCTGCGTTTGGGGGCATCTTTTAAGTACTCACCACGGGGTCTGTCTACTCGCTTATTCTGACACACTTTCCTTTGATCCTTTTTATTATGCAAAAGTCTTGTATTAATACCGGCTAGGATTTGGCTGCCGGTTATTTTCTTTAACACAACCTGCATCGAGAGGGTGCAATGCACCACAGATTTTATTTATTCATGCCTGAATAAACTTGCACTACCACTAAATCCTCGTTTAAGGTACGTGGGACCACATACCATACTCTTAAAGTATATAGAATATGCCCCTGAAATTTTCCCTCTGGGTGTATTTTTAGATGTAATTAGATCGTTTTTCTTTATTTACTCATCCTCAGGAACTCCTCATTGGGAAACACATCCAGGATACGTATACTGTGAGTAGGAGGGATTATTTATGGACACAGGATATGTGCAGTCTCGACTGTGTGTCTGACATTGGACCCTATTGAATCCCATTCGGGAAGGAAATACAACCGGATTCAAGGTTGGTTTCCCGGTCAGATTTGGTCACCTTACCACGATAAACTTGCTCTTACAGGGATTGTGTACTTAGCATTATTTTTCTTTCTTTTTACCCGTCTTTTTCCCCTAAGGCCTTCATGTTTTGAGTATAGGTATTTTGTTTTTTATTACATTTCTTCGGGTACCAGGCAACATTAACCCCTTGAATGCGTCAGACGGCCCCCAGCCGCCGGACGTAATGGTGGGCGTGTGCGTCGGACAGGTGGGAGACGTCCGATTTGCGGACGTATGAAATTTTCCCATACTGCGGGAACATTTTGGCCGCATTCAAGGGGTTAAGTGGGTGTCGTTATGTTAAATTCACTGTAGCAAAGTCACTGTTGACTGTTTAGGTTCATATGTCACAACTGGACTCACAGGGAACAAGCATGCCTTAACTCTGGACGAGTTTATTTGATCTAAAAGTGTTCTTATAATTTTTCTTAAATTTCACTAGTTTGTCACTAAACAACCGAGGTAACACATTTAAGACAGCATGGGTTTCCACAGGCTCGAGAAGGCAACATGAGCCGATCCTTCAACGTTAGTCTGTCACAACGGGAAACTGACATTGGATGCTATTGTGGCATACCTTTCATTCCCGATTCTGCACTATTGTTTGTTTCTTAGCCCTGAAGAAGTCACTGCGCACAACACAAGTGAGGTACCATAGGCCTCATTTATGAAAAGTGACGCATCGCTGCGTGAAAACAGCGATGCGTCACTTTTCATTGCGCCCTCCTTGCGACACCAATGATACGTCATATTTACAGTATGACGCATCATGTCGCAAGGAGTTACAGATATGTCAGTATTTCTGACGTATCTGTAAGCGCAAAAGTCACGCATTGCTGGAATGTGTCACAAAAGTGACGTAACTCCAGCAATGCGTCCTTTCACATGGGGAAAACCCCATGTGAAAGGGCTTGTGTCAGTCTTACTGTGAGGCAGGCGCAAGATTTTGACGCAACAGCGTCCTAAAAGTGATGCAGTGAAATCTCATATATTTCACTGCATCACTATTACGAGGCTTTTTGCGGAGGAACGCCCCCTCTGCATACATTATACCTGGCGCAGGTATAATGTGGCGCAGGGGTTTACAAAGTGACGCATCTGCTTAGATGCGTCACTTTGTAAATGTGGTGCAACAAGGCACATTTTTTACTCCACTGGTGCGTCTCTAAAAGTAATGCACCAGCGGCGTAAAAGTGACGCAAGGGCTCATAAATGAGGCCCCTTGTTTATTGAGAGGTGTGTGGGAATGCTGGTTGGTAGGAACTGTGTGGATTTCCACAAATTCTGGAACGTTCTCTCACAGAAATTAGCAGAATATGAGTGATTTTACCCAAGTTGTAGGTTTTCCTTGGTGATGGGCAAGCCCGGACCCAAATGCCACATTTTCCCACTTTGGCAAAACTGATCAAAACCCAACACAGAGAACTCACTTGTGAGGTGAATGGGGCTTGCACTGAAAGAAAAGGCAGACCGAAGAGTTCTTGCACTGCCCTTTTGTGCAGGAGACGATGTCCGACTGGTTCCATGGGACAGTAAGTAGGATCCTTAGGAATCGTAATCTCGGGCTGCATGAGACAGTCTATTTTTTTTACTCTAAGTGATAGGTAATGAGTTCTTGTCTGATTTTAACATTAAGCAGGACACTTTTCCACACAGGGAAGAGGTGTGGCGCAGTGGCCAGGGTGGCTGACAGTAGAATATAGATTATATGCATATGGCCATGTCTGAACTGGGGTGGCTGAGTGAGCTAAAGAATGGTGATGTATTAAACCCAGATCAGTTGACAGGGGGTGAGTGTTTGATTTGCTCAAACGCTTCATCCATCATCCCCTTTTGTTTTGCTTAGTTCGCCCTAAGTGTGGCAGGGTATGCTCGGACGGGAGTCCCTTGTTCACTTGGCCACTGGATTCAAGATAGCCTGGCTAATGAGGGTTATGAACCCGAAACCGGTCCCAGGATGCTTGTTTCCGGTCCAGGGAAGGCATGGCTTGGCAGTTCGCGCTGGACTGTTCCCATGAGGCACGGGGTCAGACTAATTTGCATATGGCCATGTCTGAACTGGGGTGGCAGAGTGGGCTAAAGAATGGTGATGGATTAAACCCAGATCAGTTGACTGGGGGTGAGTGTTTGATTTGCTCAAACGCTCCGTCGATCATCCCCTTTTGTTTCACTAGAATATAGGGCTCAGGGTTCGATCCCCGGCGCCTGCGACAGGTCAGCCCAGCACCATGTGATTCTGGGCAATAGCGTGTCTAATCTTCCCCATGCCTTGAGATCCTTACGGATGATTAGTTCGTGATGTACAAACACCAGGTTATTTATTTATTAATATTTTGTGGAATGAAAAAGATTTATATCAAATGTACTTCAGGATTAAAAGTCAGAGATAATCTCTCAACAAACAGAGCCCTAGATTCCATAGAAGAATCCCATTCAGATCTGATAACCTGTTCTTCTTACAAGGAACTTTAAAGATTATAGAACTGTCCACCGTAGTTATCATTACAAAAAGTTAACCCTTACTGTTGCCATGTGTTCATGTCAATTCAAGGCTTCCTTGTTTTGGAGGTGTTGCTAATCCTTTAAAATGGGTATTTTTTATATCTCACCTACCAAACCGCTTTTATGTCTGAAGCTGAAAGCCTCTTGTGGACCAAAACAAACCCTTACAGTGGGCTTAGAGCCTGCCTATTGCTTACAATTGGTCGGCTGTATGGTTACTCTTGTTTGCTTGCTTCTTATTCAGTGACTTACCTGCCTCTCCCTGTGTTTGTCCCTCCTCTGGAGGGTATCCTTTTTCACTTCCTTTTCAGTAGCTGACTTCCATTACTCACATTTAGAGAACTACATTTTTATTTTTCATTACACCCTCCAAGAGAGTGCATGTATTTTTTGTTCTTTGCTTTTGTGCTATTTCACCCTCTCAAATAGAAGTACTCCTGTTGCTTCTGCTTCACCCACTTCCCATCTGCTCCTTGGTTCTTACCCTACCCCTCAGGGTACATGAAATATGTTTTCAGTTGTGTGTGCATACATCATCACGTGTGCACCTACAGAATGACGTGGCCGACCGCAGCATCCGCGTCTTTGTGCTTTCTGGTTTTTTGCCAATGCTTCACAGCATCGACAAATAGCATTTTGCTTATCCAAAAGATTACACTAACACATGCATTCATGTGTTCACACAAGCACTAAAACAGCGCAATTCGCAACAACATTTGCAGGGCACGATCTAGGCAAAATGAGATTTGTAGCCACTGACTTCAACAAGCATTTGCAATGCAATAGGTCTCGCATTAGGAAAGTTTGAGCTATTGGTATTGTAAATGACAATTTTTTTATTTATGTGTTGGTTTTGAAAATAGCGGAATTAATAGCTTTGTCATTTACAATGCCAATAGTTATAACTTTGGCAAATGTGACACCTATAGAATTTGTATTGCAATATGTGTTGTATTTAGATGACTTCGATGTATTGATATTACAAATAACAATGTATTTTAATTTTTTTTAATAATTAATACTTAAATAAAAGTTATTGTAATTTATAATGGCAATAGCTTAAACTTTTGTAAATAACTTTTGTGAAGATTATGTTCAGTGTATTTTATTGTGACGAAAATCCAAGAAGTGAAATATTAACATCTTTTTGTGACATTTGTAATAAAGCTTGAAACATTGAAAAAACATATTTGAACCAGTTGTTGAATGGTTGCACAGATTGATGCTGTGGTGACGCCGAGTGATGTTGTGGTGGCGACGAGTGATGCTGTGGCGTTCAGTGATGCTGTGGTAGCGCATAGTGATGTTGTGGTGCCCCTGAGTGATGCCGTGGTGGTGCTGAGAGATGCTGTGATGATGCGATAGATAGATAAAGTGAGGGCGATAGATAGAGTGAGTGCGATAGATAGAGTGAGTGCGATAGATAGAGTGAGTGAGTGAGTGAGGGCGATAGATAGATAGAGAGATAGAGTGAGGGAGATAGATAGAGGGTGATAGATAGATAGAGTGAGGGCGAAAGATAGAGTGAGGGTGATAGAATGAAGGCGATAGATGGAGTGAGGGCGATCAATAGATAGAGTGTGAGGGCGATAGATAGACTGAGGGTGATAGATAGATAGATTGATAGAGTGAGGGGCGATAGATAGATAGATTGATAGAGTGAGGGGCGATAGATAGAGTGAAGGCGATAGATAGAGTGAGGGCGATAGATAGAGTGAGGGCGATAGATAGATAGAGTGAGGGCGATAGATAGATAGATAGTGTATTTATGTGGCACTGAGTGGTATTTGGAGTGTATGTTACATTGAGTGCAGTGTAATTATGTGGCGTGTAATGTGGCACTGAGAGGTATTTGAAGTGCATGTTGCATTGAGTGCAGTGTATTTATGTGGCACTGAGTGGTATTTGGAGTGTATGTTGCGTTGAGCACAGTGTAATTATGTAGCATATAATTATGTGGCACCGAGTGGTATTGTGTGGAGTATATGTTGTATTCAGTAGAGTGTAATTGTGTGGCGTGTAATTATGTGGCACTGAGTGGTATTGTTTGGAGTGTATGTTGCATTGAGTGCAGTGTAATTATGTAGCATATAATTATGTGGCACTGAGTGGTATTGTGTGGAGTGTGTGTTGCATTCAGTAGAGTGTAATTATGTGGTGTGTAATTATGTGGCACTGAGTGGTATTTGGAGTGTATGTTGCATTGAGTACAGTGTAATTATGTGGAGTGTAATTATGTGGCACTGAGTGGTATTTGAAGTGTATATGTTGCATTGAGTGCAGTGTAATTATGTGGCGTGTAATTATGTGGCACTGAGTGGTATTTGGAGTGTATGTTGCATTGAGTGCAGTGTAATTATGTGGCGTGTAATTATGTGGCACTGAGTGGTATTGTCTGGAGTGTATGTTGTATATAGTAGAGTGTAATTATGTGGTGTGTAATTATGTGGCACTGAGTGGTATTTGGAGTGTATGTTGCATTGAGTGCAGAATAATTATGTGGCGTGTAACTATGTGGCACGACCAATGCAATTCACACCCATGTGCAGGTCCTGTGTTACCTGCACCTCCTATCATCAGGGAGCTACCAGGGGGCAAGGTAATAGCAGCAGCATGAGGGATCTCTCAAAGTGAACTGTTGGGCTTTTTTCATTTCACTGCTGCATCTGATAGTCGGTGTGATCTTGGGCATGACAGCCTTCAGCAAGCAAAGCCAGAAACGGCGGGGGAGTGGATTCCTTTGAAGTCTGATGCCGGCTGCAAGCAAACCAGCAGTGCGGAGAGAGGCTCACAGGCTGCCAGTGGTGTGCGATGAGCACGCGCCTGCACACATGCACTGTAGGCAATCCGCCTGGAAAAGCCTTTGGAAGCATTTTTTAAAGTCCCTAATTAATATCTTGCCAAAGCATCGTTAACACGATGGCTTAGGCGAGACCTAAAAAAATACAACGAACAAGCATTAGAACCGGCAGAAAGAAGTTGCCAGCATTGTAAGGACAAAAAAACTAGAAGATCTTTGTTATGTTAATTCATTTTTATCACAGGGTTGTTCATTTGTACATAATGCCTTCTTGGTTATATATAAAGGTAACAAAAATTTGCATAACTCTCTTTTTATTATAACTTTTCAACATACTGCACAGCACAGCAGCCACACTGCTCTACAACATAGTTTAAAGACATTTGCAAATCCAACAACTCCAGCTAAACACTTACAAGGTCCCAAAGGCGGGACCTGTTGGCTATGCCAATGCTTGTTAAATTATAAGTGTTCATTTATTTCGGTATTTGTTTCAAATATAAATGCAAATATAAAGGATTGGGACTGGAAGCAGATTGGAGTAATGGTACCACGTTGGACAACCATTCCGGAGGCATCTAATGCAAGCAAAGAACTTATTAGCTGTGGGAGCAAAAAGTTGTTCCGAAATCAATGCAAATGCTCAAAGGCGAGCCTCACGCGCACCGACCTTTGCTTTTGCAGTGAAAACTCATCAAGATTAAGACAGCATACAAACTCGAATCATCGCTGTTTCAAATAGAAATGTTATCAGGGTTTAATATAATCTTGTATTGTTAGGAACGATACGCTGGATGTTGTTTCCCCTTAGGGCAATACTCTCCAAACGATATTTGCATTTGCCTGTGTGAGAGCAATCAAACCAGACCTTATTGCACTTTGTTTTCTTTTTGTAATTTCTATATTCCCTGTACCAGGAAATTTCTATTGCCTCTGTTGTGCAGGTACAAATGTATTAACCCCTTCGACGCTCATGACGAGCTCAGCTCGTCATGAACCGCGGGATTCTGCATTTCTTAGCGCACAGCGGGGAAAATGCGCCACATCGATGCGGTTAAATGCAAAGCTGCTTTGCTCTTCTTACAGCAACTAAGTGGCCAACATACCGGTTACTTGGTTGGCCGTTTTTTGAGGGACATTTTACGTGTGAGAAAGTGTGTTATTTCAAAAACGAACACTCAATTCTTCTTCCACCTTATGTCCTGGCTTTTGTGATTGTATTACATAATTTCACGTTTTTAGAACAGGTCTTTTTTTTATGGCTTTTGTGCCTGGTATTTATATTATTTTTATTGACGCATTTTAAAATATTTGATTGTTTTTATATTACTTGTGGTGTTTTAAATCATGTACGTCTTATATGATCATCTGGGAAATTATTGGATAAAGATTATTTTGAGTTTCAATCTTGTATTGCTTAATTACAATGGAAAAAGTATCCACATGTTCAAAGTATGTGCTGTAAGGATACAAATGATGCAAATTATAAGTTTACTTTCGCTACAGTGTGTGTTACTTATTCCTGGTGTCCTTATAGGTGGCTGTTTTGGATTTATATTTATGTTACACACTAGATCCAACGTGGGCATGCATATAACATGCACTCTACGTGTACACAAATTTTTGTGCCAAATTTGACGAAAATCTGAAGATTTAAAAGGATTTTTTTATATCTGTCGGCCATCTTTGATTTCGATTAGACTATATGACGTCATAGGCAAGATCCACTTGAGGTCTTGCTCTTATACGATTACTAATACAAATTCGAGTGTCTACCATTTTACAGCATTCTATCACAAGGTGAATGATTTATGTTAGAAAGCAGGCTTAGCAGCCGTACTACATGATATATTTAACATCCGATTGAAGCATACTTAACCTGGACTGTTCAGTGGGAGTCTATGAGAATGTATGGAACCAATCACAGGACTCCTATAAAGTAACCTCTTCATTTCCTCTTAGGAGGCACATGATCATAAGATTCCACTGTAGAGTTTGCAACAAATCAATTACCTACTTCCCTCCAAACTGTTCCTTCCGCCACCCACACCGAGAACCCAAATCACCAATAAAAAAAACATCTTCCCCCAACACCCTACAAACATCAAATTGAAAGTAAAGAATGTTTCACCATTAAATCCAACATGGGCATTACGGACTAGGGTAGCCTGAATCCACCAACCGAAGGCTACTCACGCACCACTTGCTGCAGCTCAAGAACTGTATCTACCCTCTCCCATCTTACAATGTTGCTTTACTGTTCTTGAGCCGAAGGTCTGAAGCTTGGTGCGGTCCCACATTTATAGTTTCCTGTTGAGTCACTGCGTTAGGTCAATAACAGGGCTCCACAAGGCAGCAACAAGAGACAATCGCATTCCCAAATACAAGTTTAGCACACATTTGAGAGTTCCAAATTTTCATAAACAAGTCCCACACAGTCTGCAAATACTGTCCTTCAATCAGTTACAGTGTTGCTCCGTTATGACCCCAGTCGGCTCCCGGTGTTTTCAGCCACAGCTACAGGCAGATTGATCGCAGGACCGGTTTAAATAGCCCCACAAACTTTCAATTCCTGGCAAGAGTGGAAATGGATCCATTTTTTATTTAGATCAGGAAGTGAAGCATCTCTCTTAAGCGTGGGATCTCGGATAAGCGCTCTTTGGCGCCCCTGTGTGCTTCCAACCCGCAGCATTTCTGCTTTGCTGTGTTTCTAACTGGTTGACCTGCATCTTTCTACTGCTGATATGAGGAAGGCATTTTTTTTTAATTAGCTTTGAGTATTCCATGAGAGTGCATCAATTTCCACACTCTCTTTGAAAAATAACAAAACACTTGAAGCTAGCAAAACAAATAGCTTCAATGGGGGAGATCAGTTGGCATTGCGGATGCTTGTTAGTTTTTGCACGTCTTCACTTGCAACGTTCAGGTGTCTTATGTTGTAATGTTGCTCGTCCTCCTTCATGAGGGGTTTCGTTTTTCAGTCATGTATAGAGAAATGCATTAGTTGGCACGGTTTTATCTGCAATGTAAAGCACCTTGAAGAGGATACTTAATTGCAGCAACAACCAGTGTTGATTTGGGTTAGAAAAATATGATCATATTTGAATATATTTTTAAATCAGCAGCCTCGTATATACCTTTTCTGAGAATTTAAGATTGATTCAGTGTTGTTAGTGAGCAGGGTTTTGGCCCCATCCATGTGACAGAAAAACAGCATTTACAATCCCACCGTAGAGAACCTTGGAAAAGAGAGAGCTTGTACCAAGCATTCCGCATTTTCTTGGCGATGAAGGCCATGAAGAAGACAATGGTAAAGCTTAGAGTTTCTTCAGTGCACTGAGGATCATGTTGCAAAGCACTTTATCTGAGCTTTTTTGATTAGACTGGATACAATAGTGAGTTATTTATGAGTTCAGTTTTAGGAAGGTCCTTGAAGCCAAACTTGGATATCTGAAAAAGTCTGAGGCAGGCTCTTTCAGGGACAAACAAGTTCACCTGATGAATCAGCATTCTAATTATTATAAAATCCTATTTTTCTGATGTAGAAATAAAAGCAAATCATTCACTTGAAGGCTTTGTCACATCCAGAACTTCGAAGAGGCTTCTTGCCATTATGTGTTAGCTAATGCTTTTATAAATGCTCTTTTATTGAATGCCTTATCACATTCAGAACGCCTACAAGGCTTCTCCATAGTATGGTTTTGCCTGAGTCCTATCAGCTGTACCTTTGAGGTGAAAGCCTCAGATGGGTTCTCTCATGTTTTGACAGATGACTCTTTTGTCTGAAAGCCTTTCCACATTCAGGACATTGATACGGTTTCTCACCAGTATGGGTTTTCTGGTGAAGTATTAAATGATACCTTCGGTTGAAAGCCTTATTACATTCAGAACATTTATATGGTTTCTCGCCAGTATGTATTCGCTGATGACTTGATAAAAGAGCTTTGAAGCTAAAACAGCGGTCACATTCGGAGCACTTATATGGTTTCTCGCCAGCATGGGTTCTATGATGATGTGAAAAATAAGACTTTCGACTGAAAGCCTTGTCACTTTCTGTACATTTATACGGCTTCTCGCCAGTATGGCTTCTCTGGTGAATTATTAGATAAGATCTTCGTGTGAAACCCTTATTACATTCAGAGCATTTAAATGGTTTCTCACCAGTATGTGTTCGGTGATGATCTGTAAGAAACTGTTTTAGCTTGAAAGATCGATCACATTCTGTACACTTGTATGGTTTCTCACCAGTATGGGTTCTCTGATGATGTATAAAATCTGACTTTTGACTGAAAGCCTTGTCACATTCTGTACATTTATACGGCTTCTCGCCAGTATGCGTTCGTTCATGTACTGATAACTGCTGCTTTTTACGGAATGCTCTGTCACATTCAGAACATTTATATGGTTTCTCACCCGTATGTATTCGCTCATGCATAGATAAATGTTCCTTTTTCTTGAAAGCCCTTTCACATTCAGAACATTTATACGGCCTCTCACCGGTGTGAATGATCTGGTGTCTTACTAAATGAGGCCTTTGCCTGAAAGCCTTGCTGCATTCAGAACATACATATGGTTTCTCACCAGTATGGGTTCGGAGATGAATTGATAAAAGCTCTTTTAGCCTGAAAGCGTTGTCACATTCAGAACATTCATATGGTTTCTCACCAGTGTGGGTTCGGAGATGGACTAATAAATATTCCTTTGTTTTGTATGCCGTGTCACATTCGGAACATTTATACGGCTTCTCTTCAGTGAGACTTCTCTGATGGACTAATAAACTGTAATCTGCAGCAGAAGCCATGTCACATCAGAACATTTGTGGATTTTCAGGTGGATTCTTGGTTGTACCTGCATATTACCAGTATTGTTGAATTCAGAACATTTTCCAAACTTCCGCAGTTTTGTGGCTCCTATCTTAAGATATTCATCTTCAATTAATAAAATTGTTGAATAATTCAGAGTATTTATATTATGTCTTCTGCTATTAATATCCTTATTTATTAGTATTTTGATGTTCTGTTTCATCTCTTTACATTGAAGGTATAGTCATGTTGTACATTTATGTAGCCTGTTTCACGGGCATTCCAGCTAACAGACTCACGCTCCACTCCAGGTAAAGTGCAGGCATAAACATACTTAGATCAGCTCTTTGGTGTGCGGTGCCAGTGGGTGTCTGAAAGAAATTCTTCGCATTCAAAGTCGCTTTCACATTTATGAGAAATACACATGATTTTTCATAGATGAAAATCTTCAGTTTGTTTCTCTTTTTATTTTTCAGACTTGGTGTCTCCTCGATGCGGCTCTAGTGTCCGATGTCTGAGAAGCTTCTTCTTTGATTCTTGAAATAAATTCAAGGGACTTCCTTGTTCTGTGTTTCCGAATCTATTTGAACAGAGGACTTCCTTATAGACATTTAAGGTTTTTTTACTTTCTTTCTGTGTTTCAATCACCTGTCAGACTGGGGAAAAAAGAAATCTAGATTAGGGCTGCATGAGAATAAACTTCTAAACAATAATTAACACTTTGGGTCTGATTCACAGCGCAGTGGATTGATGGGTACTTTGGTCACAAACCTGACAGATATCTGGTCCACTTTATATATATTTATTAGGATATAATGGAGTAGTAATAGGACAGAGGGGATAACCACACATTTGTGACTGAGTCCCTGCCTGTCCAACTCTAAACCAAGACCATGTTCTATAGCCTTATAGCCTGCCGTAGAGGGCTATACCGGCTATTAAAGGCCCTCTCCAGCGTTAAAGGCCCCGAGCCGAAGGCGAGGGCCTTTAACAAGGGAGAGGGACTTTAATAGCGGTATAGCCCATCTACGAAGGGCTATAAGGCTATTAGAACATTCTGTCACTAGAGGACAGAATGTTCTAACAAAAAAAACAAAGCCTTATGGGAGCGTGAGGGGATTTGAATCCCCTCAGGCTCCCTGAAGCCTTTGTTTACAGCCAGAGCTGTGAACAAAGAAACATTGGAACGTTGGAGCTCCAGGCTTATACCAGCCATTAGAAGCCCAGAGCACGCCATTGTTTTCAATGGAGCTCCCAACATTCCAATGTTCTAATTTATGTTAAATAGAGTCAATGGCAGCCCACAATGGAATGTGAATGAGTAGAAGACACAAAGCTAATAAAGGACGTCTCCTTCTCTGATCATATGGGATTAACTAGTGTTGTGTAGTTCCTATAAAACCTATACAGGATCTGCACGTTTGGACAATATACACTGCGGGCTTGTTGTGCAGACTGATTCCAGATACCCCCTCCGGATATGTAGGCCAGTGTATCAGCTAGCTCACAGTGCCACTAGAAACTCCTCTTACCAAGGAGAGAATCGTTCTTGGCAACTATCGAACATGACAACCCTGATCCCTCAAGACCGTGGAAACTTGTGCTCGCTTAGTCTCGGAGAGATACACAGAATAAACAGTAGGGACGTCTTCAATAAGCATTTATTAAACAGTTGTTACTAAAGTGTAAAATAGGTGTGCTGAAACAACCATTAGACAGTAACAGATATAGACGATGTTTTTCTAATTTTTGTGTAATGAACTCCGTGCGCATATTCATGGCGTCCATTTTGTATTCAATGGATGTGAGGCTTTGGCGCATATTTAATAGCAATGCCTTTATATCCTAGTCCTGTGTGGGAGCAGAGGCAGGGATTCCCTCTTCTCTTTGTGAAGCTGTACCCTCAGTCTCGCTGGGATCGTTCTTCCAGGCAGGAAAATGCAGCTTAGATTTCTTGCCCTCTGTTTGGCGCATGGTGTGTTCCACTGCGTGGCGCAGACAGACCCCCCCCCCCCCGAGAAGCCCAGCAGGGGTTGTTCACTGTATCTGACTGTACTGAGGGGTTGGGTGAGCAAGGAGGCTAAATTACACTGCCCCTCTGTTCCTCAGCGTGGTAGTTTTATGATCAGTCTATGTCATCCCCCAGGATAGCATCTCTATCCAGGAAATTAAGGATTTTAGTAATAACTCGGTGCAGCCATGCACCCAGGAGGGCAGCCTCACCAGAGCCGTATGGGTATGTTCTACAACAAAGGAGGAGGAGAGAGACGACGGGGAAACAGTTGCCCTAATCAGTTGAATGAGGAATTTGTCCACTGACACCCTCGCAGCCTTCAGGAAACCCACAAACCGTAGGCTGCCATGATGGGCACGGCCCTCCGCATCCTCGGCCCGCGCAGCCCGCTACTTAGTAACGTCGTGAGCATGGCCACCTTCTGCTGGAGAAAAGTTGCGATATCTTCGACATTAGATACCCTGGTCTCAGTTTCTGTGATCTTCTCAACCCCCTTCCGTAGATTTTCACACAGTACATTGACATGTGAGCCACCGCACCAATTTTGGCATCCAACATGTCCCTCGATTGGGTGATGGCTGCCAGCAGTGCTGCGTTATCGGGACCGGCATTAGGGCCTCCTCCCCCGGGGATCAGCCACAGCAGCCCTAGTAAATTGATCCATGGTGCTTTGCCTTTTGTCATGGTGAGACTACTTCAGGTGCCCAATCAAGACAGTCCAGATGTTGCAGGAACCCCTGACCCGCCAGATCTCAGTCCCAAGGGTGCAGCACGAGCAGTCAGTAAAGGAAAGCGGACACAATTGTTGCTGAGATGCTTACTCAAATAACGGAGCCAAGAAGGTCATGTAAGGGAACTCCAGGGTATGGGGAGTCACAGGAGCAGGACTGCCCGCACCACAGGCTTCACCAAGGCCCCACTCAGCCGCCATCGCGATCAGGAGTCTGCCTGCAGCAAGGACAATCAATCAATCAAGGGTTTATAAAGCACAAGCTACTCACCCGGAATGGGTCTCAACACGCTGGTGGAGAATAGGCGGGAGGGGTGTTCTACGGATTCCGGAGGTTCACTGAGTTCCTTCGAAGAGCCACGTCCGGGAGACTCCTGAGCGCAAGGGGCTCCCAGTCGGTGCTTTTAGCTGGCTCACCAGATGGTTGTAATGGATATAGGGGAAAGATTATTCAAGTGGCAGTCGGGGCTCTAGCAAATGCGGCCATCTTGGGTGTTGGCTAGCCACGCCCCCTGTTCTGCTTTTCTTGATCAGAGTTACCGTTGCGAGGGCGAGCTGGGCCGAGCAGAGAGAGCGCTGGGGAGCGTGGAACACAAGGTGGTGGTTCAGGTTTGCGGGTCCGGTGTTGTGGAGGGCCTTGTGTGCATGGGTAAGAAGCTTGAAAGTTATTCTCTTCTCGATGAGGCGCCAGTGTAGGGCCCGCAGGTGTTGGCTGATGTGGAGGTGTCGCAGTAAGTTAAGGACTAGTCTAGCCACGGCGTTCTGGAGTTTGCAGGTGAGGTTCTTGTTGATCACAGCAGTGGGGTCTGCTGAAGGTTTTTTCAGGAAAGGGTTGATCTCAGCGTGTTTCCAGTCGTCGGGGAAGGAGGTGGTCTCGAAGGGGCGGTTGATGATACGCTGAAGCTTGGGGCGCTGATCTGCGGCTTTGCCGTTATTGTGGTGGGGGCAGGGGTCCATGGGGGCACCGGAATGGGTATTCTTCATTTTCCTCCAGTGCGCAGAGGGGTGCCGGTACTATAAGGCCGGGGCCCTTCGGTGCGCAGAGGGGCGTTGGCAGTTTAAGGCCAGGGCCCTTCAGCGCGCAGAGTGGTGCACGTACTTTAAGGTCCGGGCCCTTCAGTGCGCAGAGGGGTGCCGGTACTTTAAAGCCCGGGCCCTTCAGTGCGCAGAGGGGTGCTGGTGCTTTAAGGCCGGGGCCCTTCAGTGCACAGAGGGGTAGCGGTACTTTAAGGCTGGGGCCTTCCGTGCGCAGATGGGTGCTGGTACTTTCATGCCAGGGCCCTTCAGTGCGCAGAGGGGTGCCAGCACTTTAAGGTCGGGGCCCTTCGTGCGCAGAGGGGTGCTGGTACTTTGAGGCCGGGCCCTTCAGTGCACAGAGGGGCTGGTATTTTAAGGCTAGGGCCCTTCAGTGTGCAGAGGGGTGCTGGTACTTTACGGTTGGGCCCTTCATGCGCGGAGGGGGGGCCGGTACTTTAAGGCCGGGGCCCTTCGGTGCACAGAGGGGTAGCAGTACTTTAAGGCCGGGGCCCTTCAATGCGCAGAGGGGTGCCGGTACTTTCAGGCCGGGGCCCTTCAGTGCGCAGAGGGGTGCCGGTACTTTCAGGCTGGGGCCCTTCAGTGCGCAGAGGGGGGCCGGTACTTTAAGGCTGGGGCCCTTCATGTACAGAGAGGGGCCAGTATTTTAAGGCTTGGGCCCTTCAGTGCGCAGAGGGCTGCTGGTACTTTAAGGTTGGGCCCTTCATGCGCAGAGGGGGGGGGGCGGTACTTTAAGGCTGGGGTCCTCCGTGCGCAGAGGGGTGCAGGTACTTTAAGGCCCTTCAGTGCGCAAAGGGGGCCGGTACTTTAAGGCCGGGCACTTTGATTCGCAGAGTGGTGACAGTACTGGGCTGTCAGTGTCGATGCCCTGGGCTGTCAGTGTCGATGCCCTGGGCTGTCGATGCCCTGGGCTGTCGGTGTCGATGCCCTGGGCTGTCGGTGTCGATGCACGGGGCTGTCGGTGTCGATGCACGGGGCTGTCGGTGTCGATGCACGGGGCTGTCGGTGTCGATGCACGGGGCTGTCGGTGTCGATGCACGGGGCTGTCGGTGTCGATCCACGGGGCTGTCGGTGTCGATCCACGGGGCTGTCGGTGTCGATCCACGGGGCTGTCGGTGTCGATCCACGGGGCTGTCGGTGTTGATGCACGGGGCTGTCGGTGTTGATGCACTGGGGTGTCATGGAGCCCCGTGGCTGCTGACCACACCAGTAACAACCTGTTCCTAATCACCTCACTTCCCAGACGGCACCACTTTTCTAGTAACACCCTTCTCATATCCCCCCCACCCTCCTCCTCCTCATTTTCCCAACATGGCCACCACTCGAGTTAAAGATGGAATTAATTGCTACAAAATCATTTATCTTTCCAACCAGACTAAAGCTTCAGTAAAACGATTGAAGCATAACACTTTTGAATGTTTCCCCGATTCCCTTTTTGTTGATCAATTTTACAATGGTCGTTTTGGGAGGCTCAAAAACAATTTCATTTTCTTCACTCAAGACACCCCCTCTTGGTCCACCAGCTTATACAATTCCCTTAACGTCACCTCCTCCTCTCCTATCCCTCATGGGAAACAACTAAAAATTTCCCCCTCCGCGTGTTTCAACGGCTCCCTCACTAACTCACTCTATAACAATGGTACTGTCATGATCCAAGGCAAAGACACCTGTCTCTCTCTCTCTGACCACCTCTTACCCTCCCTACTCCCCTCCTCTGCGGTTATCCCCTGACTCTTCATCTAGCTCCACCCTTTACTCCCTTTCTCCTCCCCTGACCCCCCTACACTCCAATAGGCTGCACCCTCGAGAAGCACAGGTTGGCCCTCTTCCCTCCCCCTCCCCTGTGCCCTCCTCTCCCATTCCTCCACCTCACAGTATACCCCACCTTCATCACTTCAGCCTTACCTCTAGCTAATACGCTCCTCGTCCAATCTGCACCGTCCCGGTACTCCCCCCTATTCCTACCTGCCACCCCCCTTTTTAGTCCACCTCTCCTCCAACCTTCTCACCCAGTTAACTTTCCTTACTCTCCGCTTATTCCTCCCTCTCCCCCTCTTCTCTACCCCCTCCTCCCCTCGCTATATACCCCGATTTCTCCTCGATTGGGTGATGGCTGCCAGCAGTGCTGCGTTATCGGGACCGGCATTAGGGCCTCCTCCCCCGGGGATCAGCCACAGCAGCCCTAGTAAATTGATCCATGGTGCTTTGCCTTTTGTCATGGTGAGACTACTTCAGGTGCCCAATCAAGACAGTCGAGATGTTGCAGGGACCCCTGACCCGCCAGACCCCACCAGATCTCAGTCCCAAGGGTGCAGCACGAGCAGTCAGTAAAGGAAAGCGGACACAATTGTCGCTGAGATGCTTACTCAAATAACGGAGCCAAGAAGGTCATATAAGGGAACTCTAGGGTATGGGGAGTCACAGGAGCAGGACTGCCCGCACCACAGGCCGCACCAAGGCCCCACTCAGCCGCCACCGCGATCAGGAGTCCGCCTGCAGCAAGGACAATCAATCAATCAGGGGTTTATAAAGCACAAGCTACTCACCCGGAATGGGTCTCAACGTGCTGGTGGAGAATAGGCGGGAGGGGGGTTCTGCGGATACCGGAGGTTCACTGAGTTCCTTCGAAGAGCCACGTCCGGGGGGCTCCGAGTCGGTGCTTTTAGCTGGCTCACCAGATGGTTGTAATGGATATAGGGGAAAGATTATTCAAGTGGCAGTCGGGGCTCTAGCAAATGCAGCCATCTTGGGTGTTGGCTAGCCACGCCCGCTGTTCTGCTTTTCTTGATCAGAGTTACCGTTGCGAGGGCGAGCTGGGCCGAGCGGAGAGAGCGCTGGGGAGCGTGGAACACAAGGTGGTGGTTCAGGTTTGCGGGTCCGGTGTTGTGGAGGGTCTTGTGTGCATGGGTAAGAAGCTTGAAAGTTATTCTCTTCTCGATGGGGCGCCAGTGTAGGGCCCGCAGGTGTTGGCTGATGTGGAGGTGTCGCAGTAAGTTAAGGACTAGTCTAGCCACAGCGTTCTGGAGTTTGCGGGTGAGGTTCTTGTTGATCACAGCAGTGGGGTCTGCTGAAGGTTTTTTCAGGAAAGGGTTGATCTCAGCGTGTTTCAAGTCGTCGGGGAAGGAGGTGGTCTCGAAGGGGCGGTTGATGATACGCTGAAGCTTGGGGCGCTGATCTGCGGCTTTGCCGTTATTGTGGTGGGGGCAGGGGTCCATGGGGGCACCGGAATGGGTGTTCTTCATTTTCCTCCAGTGCGCAGAGGGGTGCCGGTACTTTAAGGCCGGGGCCCTTCGGTGCGCAGAGGGGCGTTGGCAGTTTAAGGCCAGGGCCCTTCAGCGCGCAGAGTGGTGCACGTACTTTAAGGTCCGGGCCCTTCAGTGCGCAGATAACTGAACCACCACCAATTTCACCCCCTACTGTTTCCATCGAGCCACCCAACCTTCTGTGCTCTGCCCTACTCTCTCTGGAAAATAAGCTAGGCTCTCTTATCACCTCCATCTCCCAGCTTGTAGCGACCATTTCACTTTTAAGCTCCAAGATTTCCACTTTTCCATACACCTCAACTCCTTTGGAAAACTCTCACCTTCCCACGAGATTCACCTTGCCCCCTCACCCCATTATAGCCAAGCATAACCTGTCGTCTGCAAACATCGTTAACTCACACAAGCCCTTGAACGCCACCCTTCTTCAACTTACATCTCCTAGTCACCCTACTATCTACACTATTCCGACCATCTCCTCTGTAAGAACCATGCATCCACCTAAACCCTCCCGAGGACCCCCGTATAAGTACAATATCCCGATCACCCATCAGAGCCACGAGTCCCCCTGTCACCAAAACAGTCTTGACAGAGCTGCGCTGTCTGCTCCACAACTACAGATCTGCAATAAAACACAAACTTGAAATCTCCAATACCATCACCCTTCACAATATTGACACTCTTCCCTGGTCAGAACCGGTCGCTCCACCTCGCTCCTGAGCCGCCTGGTGTTCGTGGCTGCCTGGTGTCCACATTGCTCCCTCCTGGGCTGCCTGGTATCGTTGTGCTCATTGCTGCGCCTGCTATTGCAAATAAGTTGTTTTGATTTGCCTATTTCGTCATATAATATTGTGCTCATTGCTGCGCCTGCCATTGCAAATAAGTTGTTTTGATTTGCCCATTTCATTACATAATATTGCTCCGCTTTGCCTGGTATCGCCGCTTTGGGTGTCTTTGCCAGATTGTGCCCCCCGATCCCGTCCTGCATTGTTTTTCGTGCCATTTGTTGTGCCTCTCCTGCTCCCCCACGGCCCCTCCCCCGTAGCCCTCCGGCAACCCCAGACCTCGCAACCCCGCTCCCGCCTCCCAGCTGCTCCTCCCTCGCTCCGCCCCCTCCACGATCCATTTATGACAGATGCACGCAAGCGCAGTGTTCACGCGCATCGGTCGCGCCCCATGCGCGCCGAAGGCGCGCCAAAGGTAAGCCCGTCTATGCCCGTCCGCGCCTGGACCGCGCCCAGTGCCAGACCCCCTGGCCCCCGCCAAACCAACTCCTCCCCGCCTAACTTACGACGCCGCAACCCTCTCTGCACTCAACACCGGCCGACTCCACAACTTCCACCAAGCCGCCCCAGGACGCACCCATGGACCCTTCATCTGCCAATCCTGCAAGTTCTGCTGCATCAAGACCTACACTATGCTCACTAATGCCAAACAGAGCTCCGACAATAACCACCTGAAATGCATCCTGCTCAACACCCGCTCGGTCCACAGACACGCCATTGAACTATGGAACCTACTGGACACCACAACGCCGGACGTCGCCTTTCTTACAGAAACCTGGATGAATACTGCATCAGCGCCCGACTTCGCCATAGCCATCCCGGACGGCTACAAGATCATCCGAAAGGACCGCATCAACCGAACAGGAGGAGGCATCGCCATCGTCCACAAGAACACCATCCGCATCACGACCAGCTCCGACGACACCTTCACCGCCGCCGAACACCTCCACTTCCAGATACACACCGACCCCAAGACCACACTAAGAGGCACCCTCATCTACAGACCACCAGGACCCCGCACACAATTCAGCGAAGAGATCACTGACTTTATCAGCCCACACGCCCTCCCCTCCGAGGACTACATTCTCCTAGGGGACCTCAACTTCCACCTGGAAAAGAATAACGACAGCAACACCACCACCCTGCTGGACAACCTCGCCATTCTCGGACTCATACAACTGGTAAACACCCCCACCCACCACGCCGGACACACGCTCAACCCAATCTTCTCCTCCAGCAAACATATCTCCTTCATTCACGCCACAGGACTCCACTGGACGGACCACAGCTGCATCCACTTCAACTTCAGAAAGACCACAACCCACCACCACCCACAACAAGTCCCACGCAGAAACTGGAACAAAATTACCACCAACCAGCTAACCACATCGCTAAATCAAAACCTTCCCACCAAACCATCGGACCCAAACCAAGCAGCCATCAATCTCGCACAATGGATCACCCACTGCGCCGACGAATTAGCACCCTTAAAAAACCATCACAACAAACCAGGTAGCAAAAAAGCCTCCTGGTTCAATGACGACCTCAAGAACTCCAAAAAGAACTGCCGCACCCTCGAGAAAGCCTGGCGAAAAAACCCAACAACAGACAACATGACCGCCCTCAAGGACGCCACCCGCAAACACCACCAGCTGATCCGATCCACCAAGAAATTAGCATTCAAGGATCGACTCGACAACAACGCCCACAACAGCAAGGAACTCTTCAGCATCATCAAAGAGCTAACCAATCCCAGCGCCGGCTCTAACGACATCACTCCCTCTCAAGACCTCTGCAACTCCCTAGCCTCATTCTTCCACAGCAAAATCGCTGACATACATAACAGCTTTGGCGACCAGTCCACCCCCCTCACCACCACCGAACTGAAGCCCCGCACCACCACCCTTGGCGCCTGGGACCCAATCAGCACTGAAGACACCATCCGCTTGATGAACTCCATACACTCCGGATCACCAACCGACCCATGGCCCCACCACATTTTCAACAAGGCCGACTCCATCATCGCACCCCATCTCCGAGATATCATCAAATGCTCCCTCAACACCGCTATCTTCCCAGAAAGCTGGAAACATGCCGAACTCAGTGCTCTACTGAAGAAACCCACAGCAGACCCGACTGAACTTAAGAACTACCGCCCCATCTCGCTCCTCCCGTTCCCTGCCAAGGTCATAGAGAAGACCGTCAACAATCAGCTCGCAGCCTTCCTCGAATCTAACGCCTCCCTCGACCCCTCACAGTCCGGCTTCCGAGCCAAACACAGCACCGAGACCGCCCTCATCGCAGCTACAGACGACATCCGAACACTTCTCGACAACGGGGAAACAGCTGCCCTCATCCTCCTGGACCTCTCCGCAGCGTTTGACACGGTCCGTCATAGCACCCTTGTACAACGCCTCAGAAACGTCGGGATAAAAGGTAAAGCACTGGACTGGATCATCTCGTTTCTCGCTGGAAGAACCCAGAGAGTCCGCCTCCCCCCTTTCAGGTCAGAGGCCACGAAGTCATCTGCGGCGTACCACAAGGATCATCGCTCAGCCCCACCCTCTTCAACGTCTACATGAGCCCCCTCTCATCCATCGCACGCCAGCACAACCTCAACATCATCTCCTACGCCGACGACACCCAGCTGATCCTCTCCCTCACCAAAGACCCAAACACCGCTAAAACTAACCTACACGAAGGGATGAAAGACGTTGCCGAGTGGATGAAGAACAGCCGCTTAAAACTGAATTCTGACAAGACGGAAGTCCTCATCCTAGGATCATCCCCCTCCGCATGGGACGACTCATGGTGGCCACCGGCCCTTGGCAGCGCACCCAAACCAATGGACCATGCTCGCAACGTGGTATTCATTCTAGACTCCTCCCTCTCGATGACCAGACAAGTCAACGCCGTCTCATCATCATGCTTCAACATCTTACGTATGCTCAGAAAGATCTTCCGCTGGATCCCCACCGAAACAAGAAAGACGGTCACCCAAGCTCTTGTCACAAGCCGACTGGACTACGGAAACACCCTCTACGCCGGAACCACAGCCAAATTACAGAATAAACTCCAACGCATTCAGAACGCCTCCGCCCGACTCATCCTAGACATACCCCGCCACAATCACATATCCGGTCACCTGAGAGACCTTCACTGGCTCCCAGTCAACAAGAGAATAACGTTCCGTCTCCTCACCCACGCACACAAAGCCCTCCACGACCTGGGACCCAAATACCTCAACACGCGCCTGACCTTTTACACCCCCACCCGCCAACTACGATCGTCCAATCAAGCCCTTGCCACGATTCCACGCATCCGAAGAGCCACCATGGGAGGAAGATCCTTCTCCTACTTAGCGGCCAAAACCTGGAACTCTCTCCCCTCCCACCTCCGCCTTACACAGAACCACCTCTCCTTCAGAAAACAACTCAAAACTTGGCTATTTGATAAGTAACGAACACCACCCCCACCCCCCCTCAAGCGCCTTGAGACCCTCTGGGTGAGTAGTGCGCTATACAAATTTTTGACTTGACTTGACTTGACTTCCTCACAGAGAGCTGGTTCAACGATAGCTCTCACTCGACCTTCCGCACTTTTGAATGCCTTTCTCTTGAGTTTCAACTACACCACCGCTCACCCCTCAGATTCCATGCCATTTACCGCCCCCCTTGTAGCGGCCCTTCGTTTATGGAGGAACTCACTGACTTCATCAGCGACCAATACTCGCAAAGTGACAATCAGACCTTCGTGGGTGACTTCAATCTCCACTGGGGCCTACCGCAAGACTCTTCTGCAAACTCCATGGCCACCTTCCTCTCTGAAAAAGATCTTATCCAACACTGTACAGAATCAACACACTCTAAGGGCTCAATCCTGGACCTTGTTATTTCTAAAGCAGACATGCTTTCGATCGCTACCCCTATTCATGTAGACTGGTCTGACCACCTCCTCATCCCATTCTCTCTTCACCTATCACACTCTATAACTCTTGGCCAACCTAAGAGGCCTCCCTCCTGATTCCGTGACACTAAAAATATTGACCTCGGTTCCCTCTGTGAATCAGCTTTGCTGTCACTTCCAAGGCTAGACCCGAACCTAGATGTTGACAAACTCACCTCCCAATGCCTCACAGTCCTTGCAGTCGAAATCAATAACGTCGCTCCTCTCCAAAGCAAAAAGAAAAGGCCCACTCCCTCAGCACCTTGGTTCAACAAATCCCTCTATGAAGAAAGGAAGCACATAAGAATCCTGGAGAAACAATGGAGGCAAGCACCCTCCACCGATAATTTGGCCACGCTTCATTCAGCAAGATCCAAGTACCACAAGCACATCTTCCTTGGGAAAGCGTCGCACTTTAGAACACTCCTTGACTCCGCCAAAAACAGACCCAAGAAACTATTTGATCTCATCAAGAATCCTAACTCTTCTCCCTCAACCTCCAAGTTGGACGATTCTACAAAGAAAGCAGCGGATTTCGCTATATTCTTTGACGAAAAAGTGAAATCACTTGTGGATCAGGTCGTTCATCCTACCCCTCCAGAGGAGCGCAAATCCTTAGCCATTTGGCAGAACTTTGACCCCATCTCTGAAGATACCCTCCTTAAATGCATTCTCGAAACAAAGCCCTCCAACCACTCTCTTTACCCCATCCCTAGTGCCATTGCCATTGACTTCTATACCCATTCTCTTTCCTATTGGACCACTCTGGTCAACCTCTCCCTCTGTCAAGGCTTCCTTCCTGTCTCCTTCAAAACTGGGCAGGTCACCCCTCTGCTTAAAAACCCCACTGCTGATGCGAATGACCTCAACAACTTCCGCCCCATCACTAACCTACCCTTTCTTGCGGAGATCACAGTAAGATGTGCAGCGAAACAACTCTCTCGTCATATCAAGGACAATGATCTTCTTGACAATCTTCAGTCCGGCTTCATCCAAAACTGCAGCACTGAAACGGCCCTGCTGCAAGTGATTGATGACGCGCTGCGGATACTCGATTCGGGGGGGATCTATCTTCTAATTCTCCTTGACCTTTCTGCAACCTTTGACACCCATGGGAATCTATGAAAGTTACCAATACTGGAGAACCAAAGTTACAGGTAAGTAACTTGTTTTCTTTTCTAACATGGTCACTCCCATTTTCTGCCCGGTAAATCATGTGATTTCGACTTAAAGTGCACTGGGTTCTAGGCCTACCGGCCGAATTTTATAAAACCTACATCGACATAATGGCGCCGGTGCTCCGCGAGGTCTTCACGGAATCCCTAGCTGATGGGATACTTCCCCGCTCTATGCGTGAGGTGATCACCTCCCTTCTGAAACCGGATAAAATCCCCACCACCTGTGAGTCATACCGACCACTGTCCCTCCTAAACTGCGATGTCAAGATCCTAGCCAAGGTCTTAGCCACCCGACTGTCGCTGCTCATGACCAGGCTGGTCCTACCTGATCAGTCTGGCTTTGTGGCGGGAAGATCTACATCCCATAATCTTCGCACCCTCTTTGCCGTGCTTCGCACGGTTCACCCCGACGTCCCTGTCGCAGCCGTGTTCCTAGATGCCACTAAGGCATTCGACTCGATCGAGTGGCCTTACCTCTTTTCGGTTCTAGCCAGCATGGGTTTCCCCCAATTGTTTATCTCTTGGGTTCGACTCTTGTATACTGACCCAACTGCGAGAGTGCTAATCAATGGCCGCCTGTCACTACCTATCGCACTTACAAGAGGCACCCGGCAGGGATGCCCGCTCTCTCCCCTACTGTTTGCCATCGCGGTCGAACCGCTTGCCTGTCGTTTACGGCAGCTACACCGAGAGGGAGCAGTGCTATGTCTGCAGCGGCAAATAGATGTGTCCCTCTATGCTGATGACATCACATTATATGTTAAACGTCCTGAGACGCATCTCAATCCCCTGCTTAGAGAATTCATAATGTTCGGAGGGGTATCAGGTGTCCACATCAATTGGGCAAAGTCGCAGTTTTTTCCCCTCACTGATGCCGTACAGTTCTTCCCTCTCGATTACCCACTAGAGTGGTGTAGCGATGATCTTAAATATTTGGGGATTTGTATCTCTCGCGATAGAGATGAGACGTTACGTGCCAACTATGGAGTAGCCATGACCAAATTAACTGCTTCAGTGGACAGATGGATCACTCTGCCACTCTCCATGGCGGGTAGAGCCTCACTCATTAAAATGGTGATCTTACCTCGCTTCCTGTATCTATTCCTTAACATCCCCTATTACCCTGGCGCTTTTTTCTTCAGAACGCTCCGCACGGAACTGCGCAGGCTTTTCTGGGGTGGCAAATCCCCCCGCTTAAAATGGTCGACGCTGACCCTCCCCTACGATAGAGGTGGCTTTGACGTCCCTGATTTTGAAACTTATTACCAATGTGCACAAGCGCACTTTGCCTACCATTGGATGGCTCCAACTCCTTTCATGCCGCACATAGCGGTAGAGGACTGGATCGTACACCCTATACCACTCAACGGTCTGCTGCACTGTCCTGAGACGTCCATCACCACTGCGAACACCTCAGTTTCCTGCACATTAGATGCATGGCGCCGCATTGCTAGACACCTGTCATGCCCGCTGCCCTACTCTCCTAAACTGCCACTTTCTTACCACCCACAACTATCTCTCTTGTCGGAACGCGGTTTCCGTCAACTGTGTGACAAATTACTCATCGCCTGTTGGGGTGACCTGTTCCATGAGGGTGGTTTTAAGACTGAGGAATTGTTCTTCAAGGCACAAGCGCACACCTCCCTTGAACTCTTTTACTACATTCGGCTACGTGCGGGGATGCGGGACATCTTACCTGATTATCCCAATGAACCTGATACCCTAGCGCCACTGCACTTCCTGCTGGGGTCACAAGACGGGACCCACTTGGTCTCCGGTCTTTACCGCCAAATTCGCGTTGCTGCCCCTGAGCCGGACTCTAATACTCGGTTGCGCTGGTCGACTGAACTTGCCATCGACATTACCGATGAGCAGTGGAAGTATTGCTGCACGCTCACCTCTCGTGTATCTGCTAGCAGCAGATTGAAAATTATTCACTACAAATTCCTTCAGAGGATATATTATACTCCGGCTCGGAAATATAGGTTTGGTCTGGCTGACAGCGACCGATGTGACCGCTGCCGTGCTGATCATGCTGATTTCTTGCACCTGGCATGGGACTGTCCTCAGGTTGCTCATTACTGGCAGTTGGTTGTGGAGGCTCTTGCGGAGATGGTGGGTGAGGCGGTGCCTGCAGACCCCTTGGTCGCCATACTCGGATACACGATGCACATGCCTAAAGGATGCCGGAAATTTGTTGACACCGCCTTGCTCTTAGCCAAGCGACGAGTTGCTTGCCGCTGGGGCAGAGGACGAGCGCCTAAGTTTAAGGACTGGCTTACAGATCTGACGTATTGCCAAGATCAGCACACCACTTTTGCCGAACTAGTACCCCTCTCCTGCAGGCCCAGAGATATTTGGGAACCACTAACGCACTATCTGCTCACGCGTCCGGATGACGATGCACGCTCGGGCGACCTGCCTCCCCCTCCTCAGCGCGCTGATATCCCTCCCGGATCGCAGCCCCTTGATACCTCCTGCGACATCTGACTTTCTTCGTCCCCACACGCTCTCATGCCCCTGCGACGTCCTGTATGAACTAGGCCGCCCAGGCGTGGCCTGACCCACACCCCCCCCTCCACTTTGGGCATGACTATTCCCCTTTTTCTGCATCCACAGCCCGTTCCATGATCTTGCTAGAAGATACCCCGTTTTATACTCTACGTCTGTAGGACACACCTTTGCAGACTTCTGCCACACAGGGATAGCAGACCCAGACATCAGTTCCGCCATGGGCTACGGCCTGCCTGACCCACCTTGCTGCACCACTCATCATTCGCACTTTAGTACAGTCACGATCGGCCTCGTAGTTATAACCTGAGTTGGGAAGTTTTGGGTTCCTGTTTTTTTTAGCAACAAACATAACGGTGAGGGATCTCATCTTTCGACCACAAAACCCTGTTCAACTGCTGCTTATCCTTGCTTGTCCTACTCCCCAGGCTGCTGAACCAGTATCCTATATGTCTTTCTATGCGCCGCCGGGCCCCCGGGATGCCGGCTACTGGGCTGTGTATTGTTCGTTAACTTTGCTGCCGGCCTCCGGGTTGTAGGCGACTCAAGCTGTGTATCATATTTTGTTTACACCAATAAAGCAGGTTGAACCCAAAAAAAAAAAAAAAAAAAAAGTGCACTGGGTTCTTACAAACCAGGTCCCCAGTGCCAGAGCTCTTTCCCAAAACTGTACAATTGATCCTCCCAATTGACAAAACCTTTAGTACCCTCTGTAAGTGTAAGAAATTGGCTCTGTAAATACTGGACCAAAGTAAGGTACAGTGTGTACAGAGTCCACAGTCCCCAGAGGTTTGGCAGAGACTAAAGTTAGATATAACCTTACTCTCTAAAGTGGTAGCTTGGTCGAGCAGTAAGGCAGTATCAGAGGACAGTGAAAAGCATTTGTTGTACACACTCAGTCAGCAAATGGTCTCACACACTCAATAGCTGAACTCCAGGCCAATTGTTTGTATAAAAAGATATGGTTGTTTTTATTATAGAACCAGCAAGGTATCAAAATATACTTTCTCAGAATGAGTTACTTTAGTTAAGTACTTTTAAAATAGGCAATAGACTTTTTGGGTACAATAGTTAGTTGTTGCAATAGGCAATACAATTTCAAACACAATATGATATTGAGCTCAATGGGAATTTCTAGTTCAATGCAATTAATTACTTTGTGGATTACTTTTCTAACCACCGGACTGGATCCTAGATTCAGTCCAGGGACATCTCCTGTAAACAGTTGAGTAAAAGCGTTTTGGTTACAGTAGTGATTTTTAAGGAATATTATTGTATTTTAAAAGTTGACACTTGGACAAGTGGGAAAATTAGCTAGTCTGGTAGGTGTCACCTCCAGGCTAGTACCACCCCTAAGGTGGGCTACTGTGAGGTGGACACAAGTTTACAGAATGAGCCATCTTTGTGATGGCATAGTTATGATTTCTGGGACAGGGTTATACCCAGTTCCCACAGGAAGGGGTCATATAGGAAGAGTAGTGACCCCAATGGTCAGTAGCCAGTAGGCTACTTCCCTAACAACCCAAAATTCAGTATTTAGGGGAGTCCCTGGCACCAGAGAAGCAGATCGTGACGAGCTAAGAGAAAAGGACACTGAAGAGCCGGAAAAGTGGAGGAGAGAAGCAGCTGACCTGGTACCAACCCTGCCTGCCTGTCAGCATCCTTCCTCTAAAACGCCACCTGTAGGAAAGTGGGTTTTTGCAGCATGAATCCTTTTCTGGATTCACATGTGTATTAATCCACCATCTAGTGGTTGAGTCTGAAATAGTCTTTGGTTTTGTTGTTGTTGGTTTTTTTTGTGCTTGGGGCGTCGTCGGCCACCATTTGGTGCTATGTCCATCCCTTGTGTGACGTCAGTCCCTGTGCACGGTAGCCATAATGTGGAAAAGTAAATTTTGCCATGTTGTATGTGCCTACGTGTTCCCCATCTTATGTTATATGTGCATGATCGATATGCATGTATTCCCCTCTGATCAATTAAAGACGCAATTACAGTTGTGTCCATCTCTAGTATGCCAGTTTCCAGTCCTCGTGAATACAACGAATATCAGGCCTATGTAATCCTACGTTGCCACGTTTTACAGTGTGCACGTTAATTCATTGAAAAGTCCCCGTTTCTAGGCCTCAAAAGGGCCCGGACTCAGATTCAGCTCCTGTCTCCTGAACCCTCTCCGAGGAGCGATACAGCCCCCACCTGTATCCCTGACCCTTAGCTTACTTTCATGTCTCGCAGTGCCCGGCTCGGCCTGGCTCTGCCTCCGAGTCTGCCAAGAGTATGTTATGATTCTAGTTATCAGTCCAGCCCTCCTTCTCTGCATTCCTAAGCTACTGAATCGCATCAATAGTTTCCGTCATGGTCTAGCCTTTATGTCTCCATGTAAGAGAAATACTGTATTAATATTCATAGAATACTCCTCGCACATGCAATACATTTAGAATAATGCATGCACCAGTCTTAGTGTCTGTTAGCCTTTGCCCTGATAACTTTTGGATTCTATCAACATGTTCTCTAAACACGAGATACTAGATAGGCTTTAGGTACATGTCGCTCTGACCCTCCAGACTTTAGTCTCCTCTTCTAGCGCAGAAGTCATAGCCCCCAGTTCTCCCTGGTAACACGTCATTGTCAGTTTGCGCGCACCACTAGGTTAGAGGTCCCAGCTGCTCAGGTAGCCCCCTCCATGTTTCCGCCCTTTTTATGACATATTCTGTTACGTTTACATCACATGTCTATGTATACGCCCTGTACACACCTCTTGTTACACCCACTTTATGCCTTATCTTTCGCGACTGCTACAAACTCCGCCTACTGCTACGCCTACTGTATTGAATACAATGTATTTGTTTAACTATAAATATTGTGCACTGTTATTAAAAGTTTGCTAGCCATTCCCAGATCCTGCCCCGGCAGCTGCCGGGCCCTGCCATTCCATCCCCGTACAGGCTGTCCTGTTCCAGTCCTTTATGCTTAATTAAAGCCTGTCAACTCTAGCTACCTCGAATCTTGACTCTTATTTATTGAGCTATCTGTTATATTGTATCCAGTCAAAAATAGAACCGGTAATTAATTATTTATTTACCACATAATGGCGCCCGAATAGGGACTTGCCCTTTCCCCACGTGCCGGAGAAGCCACGCAAGCCCCCTGACCCTCTGCAGCCGTGACGGAATCATACCGTGCACGTGCAGATATTTCTGCTTCAAGTATCCCTCAGGCCCACGGAGGAGACGGAGGTTGCGGTCCAGCATCCAGACGAGGCGGTGGAGGAACGCGGCGAGTCCCGACCAGAGCCCAAGCCGAGAGTCCAAGGTCCGAGGTATCCGGAGGCCCACCTGTAACTGAAGTCCGAAGTTCGTCCGTCCGTCGTCGTAGCAGTCCAGTCCAGTCCGAGGCCTTCCGTTCTTGCTGCCCGGTGAGTACCGTTGCTGGGGTAGTATCTAGAGAGGGTCAATTAATTTGTCTCTGGTCCGTGGGTTTGGGTACACAGATCCAACACGAAGTGTCCACCTAGGTGGATGCGGGTCCTGACGTGTCTCTTAATGGGACCGGTAAGTTTCGTACTGTTTCAGCAGTGCATCTAGTAATTCTAGTCAGTTCTGTTCTCGAGAAATTCATGTGTTTCTGTTCTTAGTATTCCAGGTAGTATTTTGTAAATGTTATTTCATGTGTTTTCAATGTCGTGGTATGAATGATTCGTATTACAGTTATTATTGTGTTTATTGTGTATTGTATTGTGTCTAGACTCCAGTCCAGTCATGCCTCTGTTCTCAAAGTTACGTCAGTTCAAAACTAGAAAAGGTCTGCTCGAGGAAGCAGTTCCTGTCCCGCCTAGGGACAGTCCAGGTCATTTTATGTATCATAAGCATGGCATAAGTGCCATATTATATCTAGACTTATGGGTCGAGTATACCAAGGAATTAGAAGAGAAATATAGATGGCCTGTATCAGGTACATGGGATGCCGAGTGCATCATGCGAGTAGAAGAAGCATTATGGAAAAAGAAATCCAGACAGTCCCAGAAAGATGCCATCGAGTTATGGCGCAAAGAATCTCATAAAAGAACCGAAAAAGAAATCAGAAAGTCAGAATTAAGTAGAGAATCCTCAGAAAGAGCCCAAGAAAGGGAACTGATAGAAATAGGTGAACGAGTTAAAGCCGAACAGTCAGACAGACAGAGAAATGCCCTCATTAAGGGTATGTATCCTCTTCTTGCCGAGGGCTTGCCGAAAGCAACCCCGGAAGCACCATGTAATTTTCCGCCGCCATTAGTTCCGATTAAGCTACGTCACAAACCGACCGCAGCTGATATTTTTCTCTCGTCCTATTTGGACGACACAGTCCCAGAATATGCAAATCCTGTTCCGCCAGCTCCTGTAAATAATGTAATACCTGTTCTTCCAGCCACCGGGGCACCTGTTACAGCACCTGTTACGGTACCCCCGGTCCAGCCCACAGTACAAGTTCCCGCTACATCAGTCACTCTGCCAGCACGAAGAGTATCAGTCGACGATTCCAGTTTAGGGGCCGCGGGGGGAGGTCCTCCTGGTACCCCGCCGCCACACAAACGTGTAACATTAGTCGAGTTACATGAACGTGCGTTACAGCGTACGCCCAAACATCAGTCCGTTGCAGATATCAGACGAGCTCTTACCGAATGCCGTTATGATCCAGTCCCAGGCGATGATAATATGGTTATATATTCATTGCGTGTAAGACGGGTGACCGAGTATTTGGACACCCTACCGAATATGAAAGAAGATCTAGACAGAATATATCGTTTCATCCGTACAGGAGACGATCCAGAAAGTATTGGCGAAATCATGTCTCTAAGGAAAGCTGAGACCCAGCTCATGCTATTGAAGTTTCTAATTAATTGTTTAATAAGGGAACAAGATTGTCCGACTAAAGATCCGACCGAAATGAAAGTTCTGACAAGGTGGAGTGATAATATAGCCGAGGGAAGACACAAGACACTCAGTAGTATAGAGAGTATGTACAAGAAAATTCGTAAGGAAATAATAAGGTTACACGACAATCGTAAAGCAGCACAAGTAAGTGAGAAAGAAGACAACTCTTCTACTGAAGAGGTAGACGACGAGAATCCCATCAGAATAGCGTATGTAGGTAAATCTAGATTTCCAGACCGACATTCACGCCTAGAACACAAGAAAGTTTTTCATCTTCCAGCACCAGAACAAGGTTCTCTTGAGCAAGTATTTCAAGCTACCGATCACATTCTGAAATCACGAATCGGTTATAGTGAACTTAGTACCATGCATGAACAAGAACTAGCCCGATCAGCAGTCCGATGGATTACTGATTCTACCACTTTTCCAGACGAAATAGTGGCACAAATGTTTCTGAAACTGCCACCAGCCGAGCAGCGACTGGTGGGTATGTATATGATCCAGCACCTCATTACACTGTATGAGGGTCAACATTCTGATCCAGGTCCGTTACATGATGTTCTGAACGAGTTGCTCCAGTATAGATGGAAAGGTTTAGGTACTGATTTAATTAGTACCATTCTAGACAATTAGTACCATTCTAGAACAGCGCCACAAATACCGAACGTTTCTGAATCCGCATTTTGTTCACGTCTCACCTCCAGAAAGTAAACCATTCTACATAGATAGACAGCATCCGTTACGAGAAGTACACCCAGTTAGGACACCGGATGGTCAAATGCAACGAGTATTTGTTTACACCCCTATCACCAAGATGGAACTCTTAGAGATGAAAAAATTAATTCCCTGTCACGACAAAGATCCAGCAGGGTTCCATCGAGAATTAAAAGACATGCTCCGTATGGGAGAATACACGTATCCAGATATTATTAAAATGCTAAAAGTCCTGTTGCCTGCGGGCATATATGAAAAACTCAAGGAAAAAGAATGGGAGGTGGGAGAGAAAAAGATTGATTGGACAGCTCTAGAAGCTAAAGATAATGCACGAGTACCAGGTACCGGTCTTGGGGACAAATGTAAAGAATTACCCGAGTTATTGATTCAGGTTTTGCCAAGATTATTAGCCACGAAAAAGGAAGATTGGGATGCAATCTCAGCTTGTAAACAGAAACTAGACGAAGACACTAGTGATTTTTATTCTAGATTCGAAAAATGTTTTATAATTAACAGTGGTCTGAAGACAGGTAGCGAGTCATACCCTCATCTTTTTGTTACTAAACTAGTCGAGAATTCAAGCCCACAAGTTAAAAATCGAGTTTTGAAAGTCGAAAGTACCTGGCAAGCTAATACCCCGTCACAAATGCTCCAGATGCTCCAGTATCACCAGAACAGAATCAGGGAAGAGCAAGAACACGAAAGGAAACGTATGAAAGACACGAAAATGAAAGTATTAGTTGCCCAATCTGTTCCACAAGACAGTCAGAAGAGGGGTCCGAATCAAGCCAGTCATCCAGCAGCTCCCGTTAAAGGGACATGCAATTATTGTAAACAGCCAGGTCATTTTATAAACGAGTGTGCAGTTCTGAAACATAACATAGCCACTGGTAAGACTAAAGAAAGACCACGTCCGCCTAGACAAGAACAAGTCTCACAGACTTCTCAGTCACCACAGAATGCACAACAGACAGTTCCAGCATTGCAGCCCATCGCTGCAACACAGCATGTTACACAGCAAATGTACCAGTATGCTCAGACAGAGTATCCAGAGTATCAACAGTATTCATGAAACAGCCTAGAGAGGGTGGTAGGCTTGCCTCTCATCGAGATACCTGTAGATCAAGAGGGTCCCTATGTACACAGTCAAGTATTGGGGAAAGACAGAAAGTTTTTGATTGATACAGGGGCAAGTAGGACTACTATCAGTCATGACGAGGTTCCAGGGGCTCCGCTCTCAGGCTCTAAAAATGTTTCCCTTGGATTTTCAGGAAAGCCTATTGTAAACGAGATATCACAGCCAGTTACTCTAGAAGTTGGTCCATTGTCCCGAACTACTGATTTGTTACTTACGAAGTCATGTCCAGAAAATTTGTTAGGCATTAAAACATTGAAAGAATTAGGTGCAGTAATTTGTTGTTCCCCAGAAGGAATACGTTTGTTTTTAAGGGACTTTAAAGGTCACTATGTATTACGCGATTTTGATCCAAGATTACTGAATGTCCCCCAGCATCTATGGGCGCAAGGTCCAACTGATGTAGGTTTTATGCAAATCACACCCCATCGTGTGACCCTCAAGCAAGGTATAGTCCTGCCACGGATCAGACAGTACAAATTGCCACCTGAGGCTGTAGCAGCCTTATCCAAAATTATTGACGAGCTCATTGCTCAAGGAGTGGTTGTAGAAACTGACTCCAATGTATGTAATTCTCCTATCATTCCAGTCATGAAACGTACTGATCCAAATGCACCTCCAGTATATCGATTAGTGATTGACCTTCGAGAACTTAATAAATGTATCATACCTCAGTATCCAGTAGTCCCAGATATTTCATCCTTATTGACAGCTATTGATCCCGAAGCTACATTTTTTACTGTAATAGACCTCAAGAACGCATTTTTCAGTGTTCCGATTCATCCAGACAGCCAGTACCTTTTCGGATTCTGTTTAAATGGAAGGAGCTATAAATTCACACGAGCTCCTCAAGGTTTCACAGAAAGTCCTAGTATTTACAGTCAAGCACTTAAGAGACAACTAGACAACATTCACATGCCAACTGACACTGCCCTGCTCCAGTATGTCGATGATCTACTGATCACAGCCCGTTCTGAACATGCTTGCGAGCGAGCGTCACTTACAGTTCTGTATTTCCTAGCCGAGATGGGGCACAAGGTGTCCCCTTCGAAGCTCCAGTTCTGTGTCCAGCAAGTGATCTACTTAGGCCACTTACTGTCCAAGTGGGGTAGGCAGTTGACACCAGACCGTATCCAGTTAATAGCGAGTCTTCCACAGCCCAAGACACAGAAGGAGGTACGTGCTTTTATCGGCCTCACTTCTTACTGCAGACAATGGATTCCTCAGTATGCATTTCTAGCAAAGCCACTGATACAGTTAACGACACAGGAGGCAGCCGTATCGACTGTCCTCCCTTGGACATCTGAACATACACTTAGTTTTAATGAATTAAAGAAAGCTTTATGCCAAGCACCTGTTCTAGCTACACCGAACTACAGTAAGCCTTTTACACTTTTTGTCACAGAACGTGAAGGTACAGCATTATCTGTTCTCACACAAGATCAAGCAGGACAAATCAAGCCTTGTGCTTATTTTTCGAGCACATTAGATCCAGTAGCCCAGGCTCTGCCTGCGTGCCTCAAGTCAGTTGCAGCCACAGCTCTAGCTATCAGACAAAGTGATTCCATAGTGTTAGGACACTCCCTGACAGTACAAGTTCCACACTCCGTGGAAGTTCTTTTGAACCGAACACAGACACAGCACTTGACAATTGCACGTTTAACAGGTTACGAATTGACACCGTTCCAGCCACACATAGAAATCAGACGCTGCAACATTTTAAATCCCGCTACACTGTTACCGTCAGTTACTTCAAATCCTGCCACACATGACTGTGTGGAAGTTATTAACACTATGACCAAGCCAAGACAAGACCTGACAGACATTGCACTACCTGATCCCGACCTTACACTTTATGTGGATGGTTCATGTATGAGAACTAGTACAGGAGAACTAGTAGCCGCGTATGCAGTGACTACTGAAACTGAAGTTATAGAGACACACCGTATTGACACCCTGTCTGCTCAAGCAGCAGAGCTAGTTGCTCTGACCCAAGCCTGCATACGTGCCAAGAACCTGAAAGTAAATATATACACAGATTCACGTTACGCATTCGGAGTTGTACACGACTTCGGAGTGCTCTGGCAGGAGAGAGGTTTCATGACTTCTCATGGAACCAAGATTCAGCATGGTCTCCTCATTCAAGCTCTGTTAGATGCAATACATTTACCGACAGCTATTGCTATCATGAAGTGCAAGGCACATACGAAAGTTACTGACATCATTTCCCAAGGTAATGATCTAGCAGATCGAACAGCCAAGCTTACAGCTCAGACACCAGACATTCCAGTTAACAAGACACAGACATTCATTCCAGAACAGACTACATGTATGACAGTTAAGGACCCTACACAAGATGTCATAGACATACAGTTACATGCTACTCCTGAAGAAATCAAGAAATGGTCCGAACAAGGAGGGGTCCAGACAGATCAGGGATGGGTGACGAAGGGAAAAGCCACATGGTTTCTCCCCGACTCTATGGTTATGTTAGTTGCATTTTAATGCGCACAGCTGCTCCAGCGAAGGAGCGTCCTGGCGCAGGGAAAGGTAAACACAACACAACACTAGGTCCGGTAACAAAAAGCAAACAGTAAAAGCTAGAAACAATTAAAACAGGAAGGTTTTCAGGGCCCTACGGAAAGACATTAGGTCATTCGAAAGGCGGATTTCCAAGGGGAGCGCATTCCAGAGGGTTGCGGCTTTCACGCGGAAGGAGCGACCCCCCATCCGACTAAGTCTGAAGCGGGGGACGACCACCAAGGACTGTCCAAGGGATCGTAGTGAGCGGGTAGGAACATAGGGAGAGATCAGTGTATTCAGTATTCCGGGTGCCAACTCTCTCAGAATTTTAAAAACCAGGCAGAGAGCCTTGAATTGGATACGCTTGCATATCGGGAGCCAGTGCAAGGACCGCAGGGTGTTAGAGGTGGGGCAGGTTCGAGGCAGACCAACCACCGCCCTAGCCGCCGCGTTCTGGACTCGTTGTAAACGGAGAATCTCGGCTTGGTTCGCTCCTAAAAGGAGAACTGGCGTAATCCAACCGCGAGATGATCATTGCTTGAATGACCAGCTGTCTTGTAGGAGCATCGAAGAATCGCAGCAGGGGTCTTAGCCCGCGTAGTACTCCAAAACAGCAGGCCGCCACTCTCTTTGTATGAGTCACAAAGCTTAGCGTGTGGTCAAGCCATACTCCGAGATTCCTGAGTTCCAGGACAGGGGCCGGCGCTGATCCCAGCTCTGGAGGCCACCATTCGTCCCCCCAGTGGTCCGCTTCCCTTCCAACGATCATCACCTCTGTTTTTGACGCGTTCAGCTGGAGACAGTTGTTATTCATCCAGCTGGCCACCTCTCTCAGTCCACTTCGGAACCTGAGGGCATCCTGCTTGGCATCCCCGCTGATCGTAACCGCCAACTGAGTGTCGTCAGCATAGGAGACCATGGTAAGGCCCCATTGCCTGACGACCTCAGCCAGCGGCTGCACGTACAGATTAAAAAGCGTGGGACTCAGCGAGGAGCCCTGAGGGACCCCCAGGTCCAAAGGATGGTACTTGGACTGAAAAGGAGGGGTGGCAACGCAGAAGGAGCGATCACTGAGGAAGGAGCGGAACCACTGCAGAGCTGAACCACAAATGCCAATGTCCTGCAGGCGGTGTAGCAAGATGCGATGGAAGACAGTGTCAAAGGCAGCGCTCAGGTCTAGTAAAATAAGCGCTGCCGTTTGACCTGCATCGAGCACACTTCGCAAATGCTCAACCATTGCCAGAAGGGCCGTCTCGGTGCTGTGGCCAGCACGAAACCCATTCTGCGTGGGATCCAGGACATTCACAAGGGTCATATGCTCCGTGAGGGCCCGATTTACATGGGCCTCCATAACCTTGGCCGGCCAAGGGAGCAAAGATATAGGGCGGTAGTTTTCAGGTCTCGATGGATCCAAAGATGGTTTTTTTAGGATCGGGGAAACCACCGCTTGCTTCCATTTGGCAGGGACCAGGCCAGAGGTTAGGGAGAGGTTAATCAGGGAGCACACTGCTGTGCGGCCCTGAAAAGCAACGTCCCTGAAGAGAGCAGATCTTACCGGGTCTGCAGGCGATCCAGACTTGACTCGCAGGGCCCACTTTGCGAACTCCTCATTGGAGATGGTAGGAAGGGAGTGCAGCGATGGACAGCTGCTAGAGCCGCTCCAGGGAATCACAGGAGACAATGTGCTTGGAAACGCCAGATAGATCTTCCTGACTTTATCCAAAAAGAAGGTGGCTAGGGCTTCACAGTGGGCAGTGGAACTGTCCAACTGTGGGGGAACTCTCTTTGCCATTAAGTCTTTTATGGTCTTAAAGATGGTTTTAGTCGGGTTAAGGCTATTTCGAAATTCGGCTGCGTAAAACGCCGCCCGGGCCCTGCATATAGCTCGATGGTAAAGCTTAACTAAGGCCAGGTAGATGGATTTCTTGTCGGCATCGTACGACTTACGCCACACCCTTTCCGCCCGTCTGCAAGAGGACTTCATTGCACGCAGCGCGCTGTCATACCAAGGGCTAGCCTGCCGAGGACTGGATTTGCTGGAGATGATGGGTACCAGGGCGTCCAGCGCCCTGGTAATCCAGTTACAGAACCGGTCATAGCCCGAGGTGGCATTCAGCAGGGGACCTAATGGCTCAGCACCCAAAATACGGTGAAGGTCCTCTAACCTAAGTTTGTTCCAGTGACGCCGGGGTATCCGCAAAGGAGGCGGTATAGTAGGATTAGCAGGGAGGGGAAGCCAAGCAGACACCAGATAGTGGTCAGACCATATCACAGGATCAACCGCCACAATCCGAACATCAGAGAGAGTGGTAAAAAACGGATCAAGGGTGTGGCCGGCCACGTGTGTAGGCTGAGAAATAAGCTGGGTCAACTGCAAAGCCTCTAAATCGGCCAAAAAACCACTGATGGCCAGAGACTCTAGCCTATCAAAGTGGAGATTTAGGTCGCCCAAGATAGAAAAGTTTGCACATCCACTAGCCAAGAGGCTCACAGCCTCCGGAAAGGCACCTCTAAAAGCTACATCGCTGCCTGGAGGGCGATAAACAACCATCCCTGACAGCGAGAACTGTGGGCTGATGGAAACCTTAAACAGCGCACTCTCACATCCAGCAATCTGCAAGACCGTCCAGGTACATGTATAGGCGGATCTGATAAATAAGGCGATTCCTCCACCTCTAGAGTGGCGGTTGGATCTAAAGCATGAATAGCCCGGAGGACAGGCAAGATTGACTATGGCGTCATCAGTATCTTGTAGCCAGGTTTCAGTTACAGCCAACAGATCTGGTGTCTTATCCAGAATGAGGTCAGCCACAGACAGATGGTGTTTCACTAGAGATCTGGTGTTCAGATTTAAAAAACGTAGACCAGATCCCAAGCTACCAGGCAACGGAGAGAGACCAGGAGGAGCTCGTGGGGCGGGAGAAGTGGCGAGCTCGCGAATACCTACAGGCTGGTCCAATGACCATCTGTTGCAAGCACACTGAAACGGGCCACACAGCGGATGGTGGGGTGTGGTAGAGCAGCGTGGTAGAGTATCTCTGATGGCAAGAAGCGAGGCACCGGAATACATAATCATCCTGACAGGGCGACAGCTACGGACACACAAATATACACTAGGTAAAAATAAAAGATAAACTCCCTGGCGTACCGCGCGTACTTAGCGCGGACGGGCGCAGACGGGCAGACTCTGGCTCGACTCCGGCGCGAGTCAGGCGCTACCGCTGCGCGTCACCGCTGCGCTAGCAGAGTGAGCTTTAAATACCAGCTCACCTGGGCTACATGAAGCGCTAGAGCGCTGCAGCAAGTGGCACAGGAGGCAGAGACCACCCCAAGATGGCGGCCAAGCGCCACGAAGAAATTACAAAACCGGTGAAATTCCGCGAAAAAACGCGGTGGGGGCACAAATTAAAATGCAGGTATGAGGCCAGAAACAGTTATACAATTAAAACGAGGCTCCAAACAAAATAGTGCAAATGTCAGAAAACGAGGTTTAAAATCAATAATAAGCGCAGCACGCTTACATGCGACTAGTATAGCGCATGCAGGCACCTTTCCCAAGGGAGGACAGTGGGAGAGCTCGCCTTAAATACCAGCTCACCTGGGCTACATGAAGCGCTAGAGCGCTGCAGCAAGTGGCACAGGAGGCAGAGACCACCCCAAGATGGCGGCCAAGCGCCACGAAGAAATTACAAAACCGGTGAAATTCCGCGAAAAAACGCGGTGGGGGCACAAATTAAAATGCAGGTATGAGGCCAGAAACAGTTATACAATTAAAACGAGGCTCCAAACAAAATAGTGCAAATGTCAGAAAACGAGGTTTAAAATCAATAATAAGCGCAGCACGCTTAAATGCGACTAGTATAGCGCATGCAGGCACCTTTCCCAAGGGAGGACAGTGGGAGAGCTCGCCTTAAATACCAGCTCACCTGGGCTACATGAAGCGCTAGAGCGCTGCAGCAAGTGGCACAGGAGGCAGAGACCACCCCAAGATGGCGGCCAAGCGCCACGAAGAAATTACAAAACCGGTGAAATTCCGCGAAAAAACGCGGTGGGGGCACAAATTAAAATGCAGGTATGAGGCCAGAAACAGTTATACAATTAAAACGAGGCTCCAAACAAAATAGTGCAAATGTCAGAAAACGAGGTTTAAAATCAATAATAAGCGCAGCACGCTTAAATGCGACTAGTATAGCGCATGCAGGCACCTTTCCCAAGGGAGGACAGTGGGAGAGCTCGCCTTAAATACCAGCTCACCTGGGCTACATGAAGCGCTAGAGCGCTGCAGCAAGTGGCACAGGAGGCAGAGACCACCCCAAGATGGCGGCCAAGCGCCACGAAGAAATTACAAAACCGGTGAAATTCCGCGAAAAAACGCGGTGGGGGCACAAATTAAAATGCAGGTATGAGGCCAGAAACAGTTATACAATTAAAACGAGGCTCCAAACAAAATAGTGCAAATGTCAGAAAACGAGGTTTAAAATCAATAATAAGCGCAGCACGCTTAAATGCGACTAGTATAGCGCATGCAGGCACCTTTCCCAAGCCATTCAAGTCATTATCAATACCGCACATAGTCCAGCACACCTAGGAGAAAAAGCTATGTTAGACAGTATCCAGAACCTTTGGTTCAACAAGCACTTACGAGCTGCAGCCAAGCAGAAAGTCCGTACTTGTATGATATGTTGTCAGTTCAATCCAGGTAAAAGTGTCCCGGTGGAACAAGGTGGATTCCAACCTCCTGACCACCCTTTTGAAGTCCTCCAGATGGATTATATTTAGATGGAGCGATGTCGAGGTTTCAAGTATGTCCTCGTAGTTGTATGCGCTTTGTCCAGGTGGACAGAAGCATATCCAGTTCCAGATTACACAGCAGCGACCACTGCCAAGCAGTTGGTTCGTGAATTCTTCCCCCGTTATGGACTCCCTAGGGTCGTGTATTCTGATAACGGCCAGCCATTCTCATCTGAGTTGATGAAACATGTTTCCCTTCTGTTAGGGTACCAGTGGAAGTTCCATTGTGTGCGCCATCCTGAAGCAGCCGGTCTCGTAGAGAGACATAATCAAACCCTGAAAATCCGTATTGCTAAGACATGTAAAGAGAAAGGGGTAGACTGGCTAGTTGCCCTGCCAGTTGCTTTATTCTTTATGCGTATGGTCGCACATTCCAGGTCAGGTCTGTCCCCTTATGAGGTCGTATTCGGCCGCCCCCCAAACATGTGGGGTACACCTAGACCCCGTAGTATTACAGATGTTTCCAGTAATATGCTGACAGATTACCTAGCTTCCTTGATGTCTGCCCTACACTCTTGTCGTTCACAGGTTGCCGCCGCATTTCCAGACAATACTGAAGTGAAACCACATGAGGTCATTCCAGGCGACCTCGTGTTGGTCCGGAATTTTGATCGTTCAAGTCCGCTGGAGCCTCGCTGGAAGGAGCCGAGACTAGTCCTTCTGACCACCCGTACGGCCGTGAAGTTGGAGGGCCGCAAGGGTTGGGTCCATCTGTCGCATATCAAGAAATTTCATGGGATCCGAAAAAAGACTTTTAATGACAATTCCAAAGACTGTTCCATTACTAAAGACTGCCTGAAACAAGACTCTAAATCAGACATTAATTTCAATCCCGAACTGAAAGTTCCTCTGTTAGAGAAAACTCTGCAGCAGGAGTATAAATTAAAGCTCCGGTCTAGTAAAATAAGTCAGCCAGTTTAATTGTCTAAGTCCCTCTCGGGTGAAACGGTTAGACAGGTATCTGACATGTATGAGATAGACCCCCATAGTGAGAGAGTTAGTCAAAACTCTATAAGATGTATCGTTTTTCTAAGTTTTATATTGTTTCTAAGTTTGATGGTTACCTGCACAAGTTATGCATTGCATTTATGTTTTCCAATTTCTCATGTAAATAAGTTTTCTAATGCTACAGTAGAGCACACATTTAGTGATCTGCCTCCTCACGAGCTATCCTATCGTCTTGCTATGAGAAATAATACATTTATAAGAATGTTACACTATTCACACCAGACCAGCAATGCCACTAATTGTTGGGTGTGTGGTCGACTCCCCCCTTTTCAGACACCGAAGGGAGTTCTGCCACTCTTTCCTTATCCGTTTTCACATAATGGTTCATGTGGAGCATGGTCCATGTTAACGTCATCTTCAAATGATATGTCCCTTCTGAATAGAACATGTTTTCCAGACAAGCAAGGTCTCCCCCATAGAACAGGGTTAGATCTAGAAAATGAAGTATATGATTTAGGTAATTATTCTTCGAATTTTATGGTCCTGAATGTTCAGTCTGATACTACTCCAGACTTACCTGCTATTTCAGTACTACCAGTCAAAGGCGAATTATGTGTCCGAAAGAATGGTTCCGCACATGTAGGACATAGTGATTGCACTACTACTGTCGAGTACAGTGACAGTGGGAAATCTATTTTCAGAGCATCACGTCATTCTTATTTTGTTTGTGGTCAGACCGCATATATTCGTCTGCCCCTCGATTGGGATGGAACCTGTTACATTGCCTTCCTACTGCCACCAGTTTTTCTAGCCCCATCTGATTATCACAGAAACACACATCTAGTACACGTCAGGCATAGAAGGGAGATCGAGTCCCCAATTGTCGATCAAACTGAAACTACTCTAGAACAATATCAAGACTTTAATAAAGGTTTCTTCTTTTTTATAGGCCCTGTCCAGAATAGTAAGTTAATACGTAGGTTAACCAGAACCCTTGAAGCAGTAGTGAATGAGACTACTTCTGCTCTAGGTAACTTAACCGAAGAGCAATCTGCTATGAGATTTGTCGTGCTCCAAAATCGTCTCGTTCTTGACGTCATACTGGCCGATAGAGGAGGAGCATGTAGAGTCATCGGATCTAGTTGCTGCATTTTCATTCCTAATAACGCGCCGTCTGTTTATTCAGCTATAACCAGACTTCATAAAATTGGCCATCAGTTACACCAGAATCCAGGCACCTGGACATGGTCCGGTTGGCTCTGGAGTATTATATCTGCCTGGGGATGGAAAGTATTGTCATTCCTAGGTATTGCAGTAATGATCATATTCAGTTGCTGCCTCTGTATACAATGTGGCCCTGCGATTTGCGGCATTTGTGCTACCTCTTGTATTCCTAGTCCTAAGTCCCGTTCCAAGACAATTCGAGACGAGCAAATGATGCTGTATGAAATGATAGATGGTATCATGAATATAGATGTTTCCTGATGGAAACGTAGGGCACAAGGAGGGAATGTGGAAAAGTAAATTTTGCCATGTTGTATGTGCCTACGTGTTCCCCATCTTATGTTATATGTGCATGATCGATATGCATGTATTCCCCTCTGATCAATTAAAGACGCAATTACAGTTGTGTCCATCTCTAGTATGCCAGTTTCCAGTCCTCGTGAATACAACGAATATCAGGCCTATGTAATCCTACGTTGCCACGTTTTACAGTGTGCACGTTAATTCATTGAAAAGTCCCCGTTTCTAGGCCTCAAAAGGGCCCGGACTCAGATTCAGCTCCTGTCTCCTGAACCCTCTCCGAGGAGCGATACAGCCCCCACCTGTATCCCTGACCCTTAGCTTACTTTCATGTCTCGCAGTGCCCGGCTCGGCCTGGCTCTGCCTCCGAGTCTGCCAAGAGTATGTTATGATTCTAGTTATCAGTCCAGCCCTCCTTCTCTGCATTCCTAAGCTACTGAATCGCATCAATAGTTTCCGTCATGGTCTAGCCTTTATGTCTCCATGTAAGAGAAATACTGTATTAATATTCATAGAATATTCCTCGCACATGCAATACATTTAGAATAATGCATGCACCAGTCTTAGTGTCTGTTAGCCTTTGCCCTGATAACTTTTGGATTCTATCAACATGTTCTCTAAACACGAGATACTAGATAGGCTTTAGGTACATGTCGCTCTGACCCTCCAGACTTTAGTCTCCTCTTCTAGCGCAGAAGTCATAGCCCCCAGTTCTCCCTGGTAACACGTCATTGTCAGTTTGCGCGCACCACTAGGTTAGAGGTCCCAGCTGCTCAGGTAGCCCCCTCCATGTTTCCGCCCTTTTTATGACATATTCTGTTACGTTTACATCACATGTCTATGTATACGCCCTGTACACACCTCTTGTTACACCCACTTTATGCCTTATCTTTCGCGACTGCTACAAACTCCGCCTACTGCTACGCCTACTGTATTGAATACAATGTATTTGTTTAACTATAAATATTGTGCACTGTTATTAAAAGTTTGCTAGCCATTCCCAGATCCTGCCCCGGCAGCTGCCGGGCCCTGCCATCCCATCCCCGTACAGGCTGTCCTGTTCCAGTCCTTTATGCTTAATTAAAGCCTGTCAACTCTAGCTACCTCGAATCTTGACTCTTATTTATTGAGCTATCTGTTATATTGTATCCAGTCAAAAATAGAACCGGTAATTAATTATTTATTTACCACAATCTTCTGATTCTTTTTTCCACCGTTGAGTCTGGAAGCAAAGGGAGACTCTCCAAAGATTTGGACGAAATCCCAGAGAATATCAAAGAATTCAATTGAAAATAGCATCGATCATCGACTACAAAGACACCAGAGAAGAAGAAAGACCTCCGAATACTTTTTCCGTCAGTGGACCCCAATGAAACGACGCACATGTATCTAAAGGGGACGAGGTAGAGGCCATGGAAAATACCCTTTTCAAATTCTGCCCAAGTGCCACCACAAGTTTACTCAGCGCAATCCACACAACGTTTGTAACCTCTGCTTGCCGAGGGATCACAAGGATAAGAACTGAGAGGCCTGTGCGGTGTTGGTGTCGAAGACACTCCAGGTACTCTGAAAGCAGAGGGAGGACCATTACGCAGCCATGCTCCAAAGCCAGAAACCACCTTTGCTGAGGGACTTAGTCCTCTTAAGCGATGAGGATGAGCAGGGAGTACCCGCAGAATCAACACACAGGGGTCAGACGTTGAGATACTCGAAGGGGAAACCGAGAAAAGGCATACGGCAAAGAAAGCAACAAAGGACACTGAGAAGAAGACGAACAAGGTAAGAAACCCTGAAACCAAGGGCCACGAAAGGAAGGCGCAAAAGTCATCCCAGGCTTCGAAGGAAACGGCGACAGAGGGCCAGCAGTGACCAAAATAACCCCATGGATCCCACCCCAGAGATACAGACTAGGGAAGATCGTCTAAATCGACAAAGGCAAGCGCTGAACAAAAGGCCATGAAGGGAAAGAACATACCCTGGGAGCCTGAAACCCCCACACCCAAGTAGAGTATCTTCCTGGCCATAGACCCCCGAAAGGGCCCTTTTGGTGGAGAAAGAGGAGACGGCTGGAAGCGGTAATGGCGGCACTCCTTCAACAGAAGGAGGAGTTCAACAAGGCACCAATGGAATTCCGAATACCCTTGAAGCCTGCCGGCGACGCCAGAAAACACCGAAGAGGAAGCTATCCTCAAATCTCCGGCAGCCCCCGAACCGCGCGAAGACAATGTCGAAGAGGAGCGCGACGCCCCAGAAGAAGAGGACCCCGCGGGGACTTTCGAGGAAGAATAGAACAAACTTGACACAGAAAGTCCAAAAGAAGTCTGTAGCTATCCCTCAAAGGCTTCTCCACCAGAGAATATAGCCTTCTACAACAGCCTCATCAAGAAAGCAGCTGATAGCTTTGGGGGTCCCCCTAGAGGAGGAAAAAAGGAGACTCCTGCTTCCTTCTAGAGACTCTGGCACCATCCACCAAGGGCACACAATACCGCCCAAAGCTTCCAAGCATCCTGGGCCAAGGCAAGGAGGCTTTCAAGGAGCCTGACTCAGCAAAAGGGGTATCCTCAAGGGTGGAGAAAAAATATAAACCCTCAACAAAAGACCCTAAATACATTCAGGGAAACAGTGCCAGACTCCATCATTGTCATCACGGCAGGAAGGGGCATTGCCCATTCCTCCACTGGTCCACCTCCAGACCGCGAAAGCAAAAGAATGGACATGATAGGGAGAAAAATGGAAAACAAAGCAGCAACACAATGGCGCATTGCTCTCCTCAACAGGTATGGCTACCAACAATGGGATGACATCGAAGAAATAATGAAAAAGCTTTCAGTGGAGGATAGAAAGATGGCAAAATAGACCTAAAGGACACCTATCTACACATCCCCATGAGCCAAGCTCACAAAAAATACCTTGGGTTTTTCCACGAGATCACTCACTACCAATTCAAAGTGCTGCCTTTCGGGATAGAATCGGCACCAAGAGTCTGAACAAAGTGCCTAGTAGCGGTTGCAGCATCCCTAAGGAGGAGAGTAATCCACGTCTCTCCCTACCTAGACGACTGGCTGATGAAGGCAAATTCAAAGCAAAAATCTTACATGTCCAGCAGATGATCACTACGCTGCAAAAATTGGGGTTTTCAATAAACCACAAAAAATCATCGAAGCCAGAACAAGAAATAACCTTCTTAGGAGCAAGATTAAACTCCAAGGTTGCATGGACATACCCGACCCAAAGGAGAATACAAGCTATCAAACAAGAAACTCGCTTGTATCAGAATTGTCAGACTCTGACAGTGAGGACTGTCATGAAACTCATGGGCATGACCGCATCATGCATCCCCTCGTCACTCATGCACGCCTCCACATGCGCCCTCTGCAGTTGCAGCAGTTGGCCCCAAGTCACATGGTGTTGAGATGATCTAGTGGTTGTAACACAAAGGGTTCAGACTGAGATACAATGGTGGGCATTTAAGTACATAACACTTGGTGGACCTTTCAAAACACCTACTCCCTCAGTGACCGTGACAACAGATAAGTCCCACAAGTGATGGAGCACATTTAGGAAATCTGAGGATACAGGGTCAATGGAACAATGCATTTTCTATAAAGCACGTCAACTAGACCAGGAGGCGGTATTGCCTGCATCTACCGGAACAGCCTTGCAGTGAACGGCTCACCCTCACCGGATCTTTCCTCATGTGAATATCTTTGCTTAGATGTCACAAGTAATAACAAACCAATTTGTTCACTGCACACTTTTTACCACCCGCCAGGCGATAACCTCACCTTCATCGAGCAACTCATGGATATTGTGACCACACATACGGGTCAACTAAATATCCAAATCTTCCTCGGTGATTTCAATCTCCATTGGAACAACCCTAAGGACCCGGCAGTAAATAACCTCAAAACATTCCTTTCGGACCTTGACCTCAACCAAATCTGCAATAGCCCCACACATGTCAAAGGCTCAACCCACGACTTGGTGATTGCCAACCCAGAGGCCATTCAACTTAACACAATCCTCCCCTGTGATTGGTTTGATGACCACTGCATCACCTTCTCCATCAAGGTATCAGTTAAAATGCGCTCAGCACAACTAACAAGGCCTAAAGTATGGAAGAGAAACCTAAAAAGCTCCCTCACAGACTTATCCACATCCGTCAATGTCAGCCTCCAAGGATTTGTAATGCACTACCCCAGAAACCAGACTCAACCCATCATCTGCATCCTTCAAAAAAGAAGTTAAATCTCTTCTAATGACGAAAATTACATGAACATTATTTTGGACTCTTGGAACAACCAGCTGTAACATAAGTCTTTATCTCGAAATACTATGTTTCTTTTGTACATTGTTTTTTTTGTTTAATTACCTTACTTGTAAAGCGCTCTGATACCCGCAAGGGACATGTTCGCGCTATATAAAACCTTTAAAATAAAACAGAGAATGGGCATGGAGGGCACTGTGCTTAAATGGTTTGCTTCCTTCCTCTCGGATAGATCCCAGTCTTTCATCTCTTTTGGTGGTAGGTCAAGGTGTTCCTCAAGGCTCTATACTTGCACCCACACTGTTCAATCTCTATTTGGAACCTCTGGGAAATCTCCTAAGTAAATCCGGGATCCACTATCATCTCTATGCAGACGACCCTCAAATCTACCTCAAGGTTGCCTCCACTCATGATCTCTCCATCCTAAGCTTTACTCTCGACTCCATTCAAAACTGGATGTCAACTCATCAACTGATTCTGAATCCCGCCAAAACTGAATTCCTCCTCCTCTCCTCTTCACTTTCTCCTCCCCCGGTTCAATCATGGATGGATCAGATGAATCTACTTAACAATAAACCCATCATTGTCGACAGCGCAAAATCCCTTGGTGTCATACTCGACAAAAAACCCAATCTAATCTCCCACATCAATTCCATTGCAAAATCTGCTCGATACCAATTGCGCTTTCTTTGGGGAATTTGACGCTTCTTCCCGGAGCAGGACCTTATAACCCTGGTCCAATCGCTGGTCCTCTCCAGACTGGACTACTGCAATGCTCTTCTCACTGGCCTCCCCAAATCCCACCTGTCACCCCTTAAATCTGTTCTCCATTCAGCAGCTCGTTTCATTTATGGGGCCTCAAGAAGTGACCACATCACACCCATGTTATCCACCCTCCGCTGGCTTCTCATCGAGGCAAGATCTATCTACAAGACTGCCTGTATCACCCACAAAGCCTTGCACTCCTCCTCTCCCCGCTACCTGGCGAATAAACTGAAACTCTCTGGAGGCTCTAGACCCTCACGTAATGTGGAAAATCTATTGCTTGAACCTCCCACTTTCAAGAAGGAAAGGTTGATGGCCCAATCCTTTTCAGGCAACGTGGTGATAATCTAGAACTCAATCCGCCTCAGCTCGGGACCACCACCTCCTCCCAGGCCTTCAAAACTGAAGGCTCGGTTCACGGCACTCCTCGCGCCCGGGGCTGTTCAGGGGGCTTTGGGTTAGGGCTAATCTCCATGCAGCTACCTAGTGTGGGAAATACGTTCTAGTCGAGAAAGCACCACTGCGAGAGATAGTGGGCCCTGAGGACAGGAGAAGAGGGGCCAAGGATACTGAAGGTCGCTTCAGTGAGAACAGAAGTACGGGGCAAAGGAAAGACGCGGCATGGAGTATATAGGATGAAATGCGAGGCGTAGGCATTGTATTTAAGGAATCGCAATTTGTGATTCCTTAAATGCAATCGCAATTTAAGTAATTGCAAATTTAGTGATTCCTTAAATAGTGATTTTTGCATTTGGGATGATGCATCCCTGATGCAAAAAATGCTAAGTTTCCGAGGTCCATGGATGCTCTCTTCGTCCAATCATGTTTTTCTCGTTTGAATTCTGGGACTTGTAGTCCTGCTGTATAACTGAATAGACGAGACAAGAAGTCACGGAATTCAAAAAAGAAAAACCTGTACTGGAGCAGCACATTACGCGTGGACCTGGGAAACTTTACAGAGCTTTACAGAGCTGAGATGGTGGGGAAAGTTTGACGGTGGAGGTTGTCCCAGCTCTGAAATTAAAAATACCCCATTTCAGAGTGAACGTCCTGTGCATTCTGGATGTTTGTCAGACGTACTCTTTCCTCTCCAACTGAGACGGCTCACTGTGTGCTCTGTGGCAGTAAGAACTAGTCCATAGAGAGCCTCTTTGCCTCTCACTTCTCGCTCTAGGAAAGTTCACCATGCACTCTAAGTGACTATTAAAGATACTCCTTGACTCACTCATTTTCCTTTGTGTGCTTTGGTCGGCTGGGATAGAAGTACACGAACCCCCTTCAGGGTGAACTCCCGAGTTTACCATAAGAAAGAGTCCACGCTCTCCATTTGCGTTAACTGCAAAATGTGGTCTCTGAGCGGCTGAGACTGGTGCTCTCAGTATTAATAAAGTAAAATTAAAATGTTATTTGTGATGCAATGGACTTTAGCCCCTGGCCTGGCACCTTGTGTGGCCCTGAAGTGAAGCCACACCTTCAGCCTGGGCCTTGCGACCTGCTGTAGACACCCGGCCTTCATGCAGTCCCTCGAGTGTGGCCCTGGACTTTGGTGTCCGGCTTTGGAGTAGATGCTTGCTTGATAACAGGCCTGGCCACGCGTCGTTTGGTCCGCCCTGGGTGGGCTGTAGCATCAGACCGACACAAGCCATCACGTGGCGCCTTGAAACGTGCCTGGAATCGATGCTGTGCCTTCTGTCACTTTTCAGATTCCCGCCTCGAAGGAATGTTGTAATAAAATATGTCATTACACGCGGAGTGGGCGATTTTGAGGGGTGTGCTTTGGAGCCAGAGCGTGTTTGATAAAGAGCAGTGAGCTATTTAAGGGGCTGGAGGAGAATAAGGGGGTGTCCGGGTAGTGCGCGGTGCTGCGTGGCAGGACCCGTGGAAATCTAGTTTTGTCAAACATTTGAGAGTGGTGATGCAGGCGGCTGGCAGTCAACGGGGTGCTGTGGGCGTTAAGAGGCAACAAGTAGGGGCTTGAGGCAAAGGTACTGAGTAAACAGTAGGCAGATACGGTGGGGGGCGACAGTGAGGAAAGCATCATTCCAAATCCAAATAACTGACTAACCAATCCACCACTTAAAATGTACTTGCATGTTTCACTACTAATTCAACACTAATCCTCCAAGGGTCCTGGAGTAGCGTGCTACCCGCCGAAAAAGCGCTTCGACGCCTCGTCAGGGGTAGTAAGCACTATATAAATGCATTTACAATACAATACAATTACAGTGTGTTCTTGTGGTTTGAGTGTCTGCCATTCATTGCAGTATTATCCTTCTACCTGTGTTCGGTACTCTTTTGTAACATGCACACGTCACTTTTCTCTTTTAACACACTGGTTGCTCCTCTTACATTTTGTTTGCTTCAGATACTTGCACAAGTGCCACCATTGCCTACGTAACGTTTGTTCTTGTGTTTGAGTGTCCTCCATTCATTGCAGTATTACACCTCTACTTGTACTTTGTTCGCCTTTGTAACCTGCACACGTTACTTTTTCCTCCTGTAATGCACCGTTTGCTCCTCTTGTATTTTGTTTGCTCACAATTGTCACTTTTGCCTCATGTAACTTAACGTTTGCTTTTGTAATTTGTTCTCTTGTAATGTTCTCCTCATGTATCATTAACGTTCCAATTGTGAAGCCTCCGACACCTTCAGGTAAAGTCCGCGCTAAAGAACCACGCATAAAATAAATAAATAAATAAAGGACTGCATAAAAAAGAATAATAATAATTAAAATAAAATAAAAGGACTGCACAGGACAAGAGGACACCGAGAGCAGGGAGCCAGGGGGGTGCGCAGTTACCCTGGGGGCCCTGCCCCTCCCCCCGGGGCCGCAGCGCGGGCTTCAGCTCCTTGACTTACCCTCCAGCCGCGGGCTCCGGGCTCCCACAGTTGTTCGAGGCTCTCGCCGCTTTCTTCGCAGGGCCGAGTTTCCCACGAATCCCATTGGTTAGGACAAGCACGCGGCGCGTACTCCGATTGGCTAGTAAAGCGCGCTTCTGATTTGTTGACCTAAGGCTGCCGCTCATTGGCTTCAGTCACTAAAGGTGCAAGAAAGAGAGAAGGCCTCTGATTCGATCCAACATCGACTCCAAAAACAGATGCCCTGAGTGACGGGACTTTGAGAGAAGGGGCGGGGCCAGGAGACACGAGGGCAGAGAAAGGGCGGGGCCAGGGGAGGGTACAGAGGTCAGAGAAGGGGCGGGGCCAGGAAAGGGAGGGGGCTGGGGAGGGGCGGGGCCAGGGGAGGGTACGTGACGGCAGAGAAGGGGCGGGGCCAGGGGAGGGTACAGGGGGCAGGGGAGGGGCGGGGGCAGGGGAGGGTACGTGATGGAAGAGAAGGGGCGGGGCCAGGGGAGGGTACAGAGGTCAGAGAAGGGGCGGGGCCAGGGGAGGGTACAGGGGGCAGGGGAGGGGCGGGGCCAGGGGAGGGTACATGACGGCAGAGAAGGGGCGGGGCCAGGGGAGGGTACAGAGGTCAGAGAAGGGGCGGGGCCAGGGGAGGGTACAGGGGGCAGGGGAGGGGCGGGGCCAGGGGAGGGTACATGACGGCAGAGAAGGGGCGGGGCCAGGGGAGGGTACAGAGGTCAGAGAAGGGGCGGGGCCAGGGGAGGGTACAGGGGGCAGGGGAGGGGCGGGGCCAGGGGAGGGTACATGACGGCAGAGAAGGGGCGGGGCCAGGGGAGGGTACAGAGGTCAGAGAAGGGGCGGGGCCAGGGGAGGGTACAGGGGGCAGGGGAGGGGCGGGGCCAGGGGAGGGTACATGACGGCAGAGAAGGGGCGGGGCCAGGGGAGGGTACAGAGGTCAGAGAAGGGGCGGGGCCAGGGGAGGGTACAGTGGGCAGGGGAGGGGCGGGGCCAGGGGAGGGTACAGAGGTCAGAGAAGGAGCGGGGCCAGGGGAGGGTACAGGGGTCAGGGAAGGGGCGGGGCCAGGGGAGGGGACACAAGGGAAGGGGCGGGGCCAGGGGAGGGTACATGAGGGCAGCGAAGGGGTGGGGCCAGGGGAGGGTACCGGGGGTCAGAGAAGGGGCGGGGCAAGTGGAGGGTACAGGGGGTCAGAGAAGGGGCGGGGCTAGGGGAGGGTACAGGGGGCAGAGAAGGACCGGGGCCAGGGGAGGGCACAGGGGGCAGAAAAGGGGCGGGGCCAGGGGAGGGTACAGGGAGCAGAGAAGGGGCGGGGCCAGGGGAGGGTACAGGGAGCAGAGAAGGGGTGGGGCCAGGGGAGGGTACAGGGAGCAGAGAAGGGGTGGGGCCAGGAGAGTGCACAGGGGGCAGGGAAGGGGCGGGGCCAGGAGAGGGCATCATCCCAAATGCAAAATAACGAAATCGCATATTTGCGAGGAATTGCATTTAAGGAATCTCTATTTGAGATTCCTTAAATGCAATTCATTAACCATTTTTAAATTGCGAATTCGCAATTTTTGGTCGCTATTTACCACGAAGTCTGACTTCGTGGTAAATAGCGAAAAAATAGAAAAAAGCACTTTAGTGCATTTTTCTCAATTGCATGTTACACACACACATGTCCTTTGGACATGTGTGTGCGCAACACCTGTGTAAATTTGCATTACAGGGGGGCTACAGGGTGTCCTTTGGACACCCCTGGCACCCTTGAATTCGCATCCTTATTTGCGAGCAGCTAATTGCTAATCGCAAATAAGGAAAAACTCCCCATTCATTCCTATGGGCCTGTAGGCGCATAGGAATGAATGGGGAGTTATTCCTTATTTGCGATTAGCAATTAGCTAATCGCAAATAAGGAAGCTGTAGGAATCGCAATAAATATAGCGATTCCTACATGAATCCCTTTTTGCGAGTCTGTAATAGCGATTCCTTATGATTCGCTATTAAAGACTCGTAAAACGGGTCTTTGATGAATCTAGCTGTATGACACACATCACGTAGAAACCATAAACAAACCGCCACAGATCACACACTGCGTCAGGGGCTTTAGACCCAGCTGGATAGTTGGAATGATTCGATGATTGGATTATTTGCTCGAGCCACGGGAGATGCGTTGCACCTGTGTCTTTTTACCAGATCATATTTGTAATATCCATGGCCCCCTGTTACAGGGGTGAGTGCAGGGTATCGCAATGGCCCCTCAGTACTTTGCTTGACTGTGTGTTCTATTAAAAAACACAATAAAATATTTGGAACAAGAATAAACACGCGGCACAGTACCCTTGGGGGGGGAGGGGGGAGCATCTTGCCAATTTTTTACAAATTCTTTTCCCACTTCCAACTCTTGTCTCTCCCTGAATAGCAAAACAAACAAATGACCAGTATTTTTCATATGAAAGGGGGAACCCTATTCTATTCCAGCCCCTTCATTAGTGCAGCAGGTGCAGTGTCACCAGAGCCCAGGGGTGAGAGGGCCAACGACCCAATGCTTTCTTTTAAAAAGTGAACTGGGGGAATTGGACAGTTTCCTTGATAACATTAGAGCCCATAGTGTCCTCACTACGTCACTTCCTGAGTCACAGCTGTAGACAGGACTAACCCCCAGTGACAGGCTCGGCACGCCCCTCTCAGTGGTCAGGGAGAGCTGAAGAGGCTTCCACTGTCATCAATAGAAATGCAAATATGTTTCTGGGAGGGTAGAGGGAGTCCCAGGAGAGTGACACATTTCAAAGGAGGGTGATTTGAGAGGTGAGCTTTGAGCTTCACCTTCAGTGACCGACTATGAACAAAACTCTGTTCCCTGGTCACTGACAGGCCTTGAATCCAAGCAACAGGCTCTGTGCAGGCATCACCCCACAGTGGCAAGCCATGATCCGCATTACAGTCATGTAATAGACTGTAGACATGCCTTCCAGCCCAAATAGTGGGCTACAGGCATGCCTCACAGCTGAGACAAAATTATTTACAACAAGGGGTGGTGATGGACAGAGTCTCTGTCCATCACCACCCCCTTTTTGAATCGTTTTGGCCACTACAAGTGTGGAAGGGTATGCTCAGACATGAGTCCCTTGCTCACTGCACCATCAGGATTCAAGCAAGCCGGGCCGAAGACGGCTGTAATGCCAGAAACCGGTCCCCGGAAGCTTGTTTCCTTTCCGGTAAAGAATTGGCTTGGTAGTTTGGTCTGCCCTGTTCCCATGATGCACTGGGCCAGGGACAGACTAATTTGCATATAGCCAGGTTCTGAACTGGGATGGTGCAGTGAGCTAAAAAACGGTGATGGATCAAGCCCTGATCTGTGGACTGGGTAGGAGTGTTCTGCTTAATTCAGAATACTCTGTCCATCACCACCCCCTTTTTGAATCACAGCTGAGACAGGCAATGGGCAGCCCTCACACCTCAGTACTGGGCTGCAGTAAGCTATCACACCCTGTGACAGGCTATTGACAAGACTCACTCACTCTGTAATACTCAGTAATCGTAGTTTGTAGACAGACCCTGCCTTCAGTGACAAGCAAATGGCAGAATTCAGCCCCCACTCCCCTTATTGACATTCCCCAGATCCATCACTCAGTGACTCCCTAGTATCGACAGTGTAAAAGGCTGGACAACACACCCAGTGACCAGCCAAACCTACTCCACCCATTGACCGGCCAGTAAAGATATTCTCAACCCACCAAGTAACTGAATAGGGATAGAACTCACACCTCAGTGACAGGCTATGGACAGTCCTCACACCTCACTGACAGGCTATGGACAGCCCTCACACCTCACTGACAGGCGATAGACAGCCCTCACACCTCAGTGACAGGCTATGGACATCCCTCACACCTCAGTGACAGGCTATGGACAGCCCTCACACCCCAGTGACAGGCTATGGACATCCCTCACACCTCAGTGACAGGCTATGGACAGCCCTCACACCTCAGTGACAGGCTATGGACAGACCCCACACCTCAGTGACAGGCTATGGACAGCCCTCACACCTCAGTGACAGGCTATGGACAGCCCACACACCTCGGTGACAGGCTAAAGACAGCCCTCACACCTCAGTGACAGGCTATGGACATCCCTCACACCTCAGTGACAGGCTATGGACAGCCCTCACACCCCAGTGACAGGCTATGGACATCCCTCACACCTCAGTGACAGGCTATGGACAGCCCTCACACCTCACTGACAGGCTATGGACAGCCCTCACACCTCACTGACAGGCGATAGACAGCCCTCACACCTCAGTGACAGGCTATGGACATCCCTCACACCTCAGTGACAGGCTATGGACAGCCCTCACACCCCAGTGACAGGCTATGGACATCCCTCACACCTCAGTGACAGGCTATGGACAGCCCTCACACCTCAGTGACAGGCTATGGACAGACCCCACACCTCAGTGACAGGCTATGGACAGCCCTCACACCTCAGTGACAGGCTATGGACAGCCCACACACCTCGGTGACAGGCTAAAGACAGCCCTCACACCTCAGTGACAGGCTATGGACATCCCTCACACCTCAGTGACAGGCTATGGACAGCCCTCACACCCCAGTGACAGGCTATGGACATCCCTCACACCTCAGTGACAGGCTATGGACAGCCCTCACACCTCAGTGACAGGCTATGTACAGCCCTCACACAGTGACAGGCTATGGACAGCCCTCACACCTCAGTGACAGGCTATGGACAGCCCACACACCTCAGTGACAGGCTATGGACAGCCCTCCACCCCAGTGACAGGCTATGGACATCCCTCACACCTCAGTGACAGGCTATGGACAGCCCTCACACCCCATTGACAGGCTATGGACAGCCCTCACACCTCGGTGACAGGCTATAGACAGCCCTCACACCTCAGTGACAGGCTATGGACATCCCTCACATCTCAGTGACAGGCTATGGACAGCCCTCACACCTCAGTGACAGGCTATGGACAGACCCCACACCTCAGTGACAGGCTATGGACAGCCCTCATACCTCAGTGACAGGCTATGGACAGCCCACACACCTCGGTGACAGGCTATAGACAGCCCTCACACCTCAGTGACAGGCTATGGACATCCCTCACACCTCAGTGACAGGCTATGGACAGCCCTCACACCTCAGTGACAGGCTATGGACAGACCCCACACCTCAGTGACAGGCTATGGACAGCCCTCACACCTCAGTGACAGGCTATGGACAGCCCACACACCTCGGTGACAGGCTATAGACAGCCCTCACACCTCAGTGACAGGCTATGGACATCCCTCACACCTCAGTGACAGGCTATGGACAGCCCTCACACCCCAGTGACAGGTATGGACATCCCTCACACCTCAGTGACAGGCTATGGACCCCCCTCACACATCAGTGACAGGCAATGGACAGCCTCCACACCTCAGTGACAGACTATAGACAGCCCTCACACCTCAGTTACAGGCTATGGCCCATCCTCACACCTCAGTGACAGGCTATGGACAGCCCTCACACAGTGACAGGCTATGGACAGCCCTCACACCTCAGTGACAGGCTATGAACATCCCTCACACCTCCGTGACAGGCTATGGACAGCCCTCACACTGTGACAGGCTATGGACAGCCCTCACACCTCAGTGACAGGCTATGGACAGCCCTCACACTGTGACAGGCTATGGACAGCCCTCACACCTCAGTGACAGGCTATGGACAGCCCTCACACCTCGGTGACAGGCTATGGACATCCCTCACACCTCAGTGACAGGCTATGGACAGCACTCACACAGTGACAGGCTATGGACAGCCCGCACACCTCAGTGACAGGCTATGGACATCCCTCACACCTCAGTGACAGGCTATGGACAGCCCTCACACCTCGGTGACAGGCTATGGACATCCCTCACACCTCAGTGACAGGCTATGGACAGCACTCACACAGTGACAGGCTATGGACAGCCCGCACACCTCAGTGACAGGCTATGGACAGCCCTCACACAGTGACAGGCTATGGACAGCCCTCACACCTCAGTGACAGGCTATGGACAGCCCTCACGCCTCGGTGACAGGCTGTGGACAGCCCTCACAAGGAGGAAAACCTGGAAGAGAAGGAGCAGAAGGAGGTTCAGGTGAATCAGGAGCGTGATTTGGGCCAGAAGTTAGAAGATTATGAGGATGATCACAGCTAGGATAACCAGGACCAGAGGAATGAGTAACAGGAGTACCATAATATTTATTTATTTTAGAGGTTTTATACAGCGCTGGCAGGACCCGGGGGTATCAGAGCAATTTACATGATAGAGCTAGTTACGTTCAGAAACAAATTACAGCATCATGGAATAACAAAACATCAGAGCACTTATATGACCGAGCTAGTAACAGTAACGCAAAACAACAACATCATGGAATAACTGCAGGTAAACACAGAAGAAAGAGCAGCTTGAGATTATACAAATCATGTAAATAGCTAGAAAGAGTAAATAGTTAAGTACCTCGGGCCTCATTTATGAGGCTGTGCATCACTTTTACGCCGCTGTGACGCACCAGAGGCGTAAAAAATGCGCCTTGTTGCGCCATATTTACAAAGTGACGCATCTAGGTAGATGGGTCACTTTGTAAACCCCTGCGCCACATTATACCTGCGCCAGGTATAATGTATGCAAGGGGGGGCTTTCTGACGCAAGAAAGGGTCATAGAAGTGACGCAGTGAAATCTATGAGATTTCACTGCGCCACTTCTAGGACTCAAATGCGTCAAAATCTTGCGCCTGCCTCACAGCAGGCGTAAGACTGACGCAGGTCCTTTCACATGGGGCTTGCCCCATGTGAAAGGACACATTGCTGGAGTTGCGTCACTTTTGTGACATACTCCAGCAATGCGTCACTTTTGCGCCTACAGATACGTCAGAAATACTGACGTATCTGTAACTCCTTGCGACATGATCCGTCATACTGTAAATATGACGCATCATTGGTGTCGCAAGGAGGGCGCAATGAAAAGTGACGCATCGCTGTTTTCATGCAGCGATGCGTCACTTTTCATAAATGAGGCCCCTCGAGTTTAAGGTGCAGGTAAAGACCCCCAATATTTGTTGAGGAGTTGCATTTTGAGGTCTTTTTTAAAGCTAGAGTAGGTGGGGTTACATTGTAGGTCTTTGGGGAGGGCGTTCCAGATGTAGGGGGCATTTCCAGAGAAGAAGCGGGATTGTGTAGATTTCTTTTTTAGCGGGGGGGACATGGAGGAGAGCGTTAGTGCTTCTCAGAGGTTGTGTGCTGCCTGCTTTGCAGAGTTTATTGGCAAGGTATGGCGTGTATTTTGATGGAGTGCTTTGTGTGTGATGCAAGCATTTTTGTAGGCAGATCTGCCTTCGATGGGGAGCCATTTAAGAGTTTTGAGGGCAGGGGAGATGTGGTCGAACTGTTTGCAGTCGGTGATGAGCCTGGCTTCACGAATAGGTACAGATTTGAGTGGAGCTAGGTGGACCTTGGAGATTCCGATGAGGATGGTGTTACCGTAATCAACTCGCAAAAGGACCAGGAATTGAACTTCTTATTTAAAATCTTCAGTTGGGGGAAAGGGTTTGATTTTCTTGAGATGACGGAGAGTGAGGAGGGCTCCTTTAGCCAAATTTTTGATGTAGATATTGAGGTTTAGACTGTTATTGATGGAGACACCAAGAGATTTTACAGAGTTGGACAAGGAGAGAGAGCAGCTGAGGGCATTGAGGTCGGAGATCCAGGTTTGAATGGGGAGAGGGTTGTTTTTAGGGGAGAAGAGAACAATTTTAGTTTTTTGGGGGTTTAGTTTGAGATGATTAAGGTGGAACCAGGAGTGGATTTTAGTGAGGGTGTTATTAAGGTGAATGATGTCAGACTGGGTTTTGATCTTATAATAGAGTTGGGTGTCGTCGGCATAAAGGTGGTAGTTGATACCAGCTTGTTTAAGAATGAGGGTGAGGGGTTCCATAAAGAGGTTAAAGAGAGAGGGAGAGAGAATAGAACCCTGGGGGACTCCTAGGTTGAAGGGAGTGGGTTTCGATAGACAGTCTTGAATTTTAATTTGCTGGGTTTGATGTTAAAGATAGGAGACAAACCATTTGTGGGTAGTACCATTGAGGCCGAAACGATCTTTGAGAACATTAAGTAGGGCAAAGTGGTTAACAGTGACAAAAGCTGCGGAGAGATCAAGGAGGATAAGTAGGCAGGTCTCGCCATTATCAAGGGAGTGGTGCATATCGTCAGCAATGTTAAGCATGGCAGTTTCAGTGCTGCAGCCTTTTCTGAAGCCTGATTGTACGGGGTCCAGAAGATTGAATTTTCGATGTGTTTGTCTATTAGGAGCAAGACACATTTTTCGAGGGCTTTAGAAAGAAGGGGGAGGTTAGTGATGGGGCAGATATTGTTTACGTCATTAGGATCAGCATTAGTGTTTTTGATAATGGGGGAGATTTGACTCAGTTGAAGAGAGCTAGGGACATTTCCAGTAGCTAGGGAGGTGCTGATGCTTGTGGTCCAGGATAGGACAATGATGTGCTTTAGGTCTTGGACAAGGTTAGAAAGGAGGGGGTCTCTGGTATGGGAAGATGGTTTTAGTTTAGCAATGATGCTGTGGACTTCACGCTCAGTCACAGGGAGGAAATTTTGCCAGGAGGCATTGTTTTTTGGTTGTGATTTTGGGTGCATGGGTACAAGAGGAGTAGTGGTGGAAGGGTGTGAGGGGTGGTGTAGGGTCGCAATAGTGGAAGGAATGTGAAAGGAGGGGTTAGGGTGAGGAAGCGGGGGAGTGAGAGGGGGTTCCAGGGGGTGTAAGGAGTGTAGGGTGTGACTTAGAGGAGATGTCAGGAGTAAGTAGTGGTTTGGTTGGGATCAGCGTTGCGTGAAGGATTGATCTATTTTGGTGACTTTTTCAGAGAAGAAGAGGGCAATTTCATCACATCTAGCGGTAGAGGCCGTCTGGTTAGGCGGAGCTGAGGAGGTTTGGTGACGGATAATGTTGAACAGTTCTTTAGGTCTGTTTTTGGCCCGATCGAATTGCGTGCGGAAGAAGGATGCCTTTTCATTAAAAATTTGTTTTTTATATGTAGATCCAGCTGATCTGAGGAGTGTCGGGTTTGAGTGGGAGGGATGCTGTCTCCAGGTTCTTTCCATCAGTCTTAATGAGCATCTTTCGTTGTTAAGTTCTAGGTTAAACCATGATTTGGAAGGGACGTTTCTTAGAGTTTTAAGTTTAGGAGGGGCCAATTGGTCTACGACATCCGTGACAGCTTGATCAAAGTGCTCAGTAAGCTCATTTGCGTTTTGTGAGGGAGGAATGAGGAGCAGTTGCGCTTGGAGTTTGGACTCAAGCTCATCAGGAGGGGTACATTTTAGATTTCTGATCCATTTCATGCTTTTAATTTGTTTGGTAGGGAGGGGCGTGAATGCAATGGTGAACATTATGAGGTGGTGGTCGGACCAGTCAATGGGGATGATGTTGGTCAGGAATGCCAAGTCATTGTTGATAATGATGGCGTCCAGGAGGGCTCCTTTGGTGTGGGTGGGGGACTGACATATTTGTTTGAGGTCGTTGATCTCAAGAAGGTGGTTGAAGAGGGTGCTAGTGGGATCATTGGAGTCATTCAAGTGGAGGTTAAGGTCTCCAAGGAAGAGATTGTTTGAGTTGGATAATGCGGCTAGTATCATCAAGTCAGAAAGTTTGTCGATAAAGGGTTGAGGATCACCAGGAGGGTGATAGATAGTATGTAAGCAAATAGGGTGGGCATCTTGAACTTTAAGTTCAGCTCCAAGGTATTTGAAGGTGGAGTGGCCAGAGTGGTTAACAAGGGAGAGCTGAAGTTCACTTTTGAAGATTATGGTCAGGCCCCCCCCCATTCTATCAGGTCTGCCTATTCTGAGGATAGAATATGTGGGGGGGAAGTAGATCAAGCATGCTCGTTGAATGGTCATTGAGCCATGTTTCCATGAGGGACGCAATGTCAATTGATTCGCTAAGGATAGATTCGAAGATTTCAGTGGCTTGAACGACAGTTAACAAGCATGCAAGTGAGCGGTTTAGGGTTGTTTTGGGGGAGGACAGGAGTGGATGGTGGTGAGTTGTGGAGGGGGTCTAGGGGAGCCGGGAGAGGAGTGTATTCTGTTAGTACCTAGAATGACGGGGATGTTGGAGTAGGGGGAGGTGGGTTGCTGACTAAGGGATTAGGATGGTAAGAAGTGCATAGGTCGGAGAGGTCTAATGGGGAGAGGTGGTTCGAGGTGCGACGAGGTCTAGACATCTGATCGTGGAGGGGGGAAGTATTCCAATGATGAGGATTGATGTTGGCGGTGATTTTGGGGGTGGGGTGAGTTTGCACGTTTGAGTAGGGTTCCAGAGCTGAGGGATTTAACATCTTCTCTAAGTCGAGAGAGTTCATTCGACAGTGAGGAGAGATTGCGTTCAATGTTGTGTGGGGTCAGGGTTATAGGGGAGAGGGGGATCTTAGAAGGGGAGGATGAGGGTGAGAAGGAAGGGATAGTGTTTGTGGGGGGGGCAATTGTGTGTGGGGTGTGTAGGGGTCGATGGAGGTGGAGTGAGTAGAAATAGGGATATTAGGCGTAGGTGGTGGCATGATGAGGACAAGAGATTAGAAAACTCGGGTGATGTGGGTAGTGATAAAGAGTTTGAAGAAGGACTGCATTGGGGATTAACGGTGCTGAGAAATTCGGCGGTAGAGAAGGAGGATTAGGCAAGGCTACGGCCAGAGGTGGGACAGTGGAAGAGCCAGGGTGGAGGGGTAGGGATTCAGGTTGGGGGGGTCAAGGAGGGAGGATAAGGGTTAGGTATTCTAGAAGGGGAGAGGGGGACAGGTCATTGGCGGATGTGGGTGGTTGGAAGCGGGGGGGTGCAGTGGGAATGTCAGAAAGAGGGAGGGTCATTGGAGGGGGATAATATATGGGTGACTGTGATTGGAAGATGGTATTAGTTGTAGAGATGACAGGGGAGGGGGTGTGGGAAGTAGGTGTTTGGACTAAGGTGTTGGTGGGAGAGAAGAGAGGGGAGGGGGAGTTGTGTAGAAGAAGGGGAGAGAGCGGGGGACGTGTTGATCGGTTGGGTATACAGAGGAATAGGGCTCAATTTGTTTAGGTGGAGAGACAGGGTGCTGAAGTGGTGCTCAAAAGATGGAGAGGTGTGATTCGGCAGCTTGAATGAGGATGTTACCCGTTTTGAAGATGGAGATGTTGATTTCACCAGGGAAAATTAGGGAGGGAGTAGTGGATAATTTAAATCCATGGGGAATTTTGATTGAGTGTGTGACTGGGAGCTGACGTAGGAAAGTGCTTTTCCATTTGGAGCGGCGTTTGGAATAAAAGATGTAGTTGTTTTTTATGGCGGAAGAGAGGCTGAGGTAGTTATCGACGATAAGTGTTTCAGGGTTACGAATGAGTAGTTTATGTTTGAAGTTTTTCTTAGCATTTTTAGACAGATTGGGGGGTAAAGGATGGTCCAGGAGTTAGGGCCATGTTTGGAGAGAGTGTAGTCATGGGGATGAATGAGTGATTGAAGGGGGCATGTTAGATCAGGGGTGAGAAGTAGAGAGTTAGAAGAAGGTCATGAGGGCAATTAGGTGTAAGGTAGAGCGGAATGTATCAGGATGTAGAAGGACGCGAGGGCAAGCAGGGGTAAGGTAAAGGGGGATGTATCAGGATGTAGAAGGACGCGAGGGCAAGCAGGGGTAAGGTAAAGGGGGATGTATCAGGATGTAGAAGGACGCGAGGGCAAGCAGGGGTAAGGTAAAGGGGGATGTATCAGGATGTAGAAGGACGCGAGGGCAAGCAGGGGTAAGGTAAAGGGGGATGTATCAGGATGTAGAAGGACGCGAGGGCAAGCAGGGGTAAGGTAAAGGGGGATGTATCAGGATGTAGAAGGACGCGAGGGCAAGCAGGGGTAAGGTAAAGGGGGATGTATCAGGATGTAGAAGGACGCGAGGGCAAGCAGGGGTAAGGTAAAGGGGGATGTATCAGGATGTAGAAGGACGCGAGGGCAAGCAGGGGTAAGGTAAAGGGGGATGTATCAGGATGTAGAAGGACGCGAGGGCAAGCAGGGGTAAGGTAAAGGGGGATGTATCAGGATGTAGAAGGACGCGAGGGCAAGCAGGGGTAAGGTAAAGGGGGATGCATCAGGATGTAGAAGGACGCGAGGGCAAGCAGGGGTAAGGTAAAGGGGGATGTATCAGGATGTAGAAGGACGCGAGGGCAAGCAGGGGTAAGGTAAAGGGGGATGTATCAGGATGTAGAAGGACGCGAGGGCAAGCAGGGGTAAGGTAAAGGGGGATGCATCAGGATGTAGAAGGACGTGAGGGCAATTAGGGGTAAGGTAAAGGGGGATGTATCAGGGGGAGGAGAGTGGGAGGGACACTGAAAAGCAGAGATCCGCAGCCTGTGCGCTCCTACCAAGTGTTCCTACTCAGCTGCAAATATAAGTACCAACAAGATAAAAAGAAGGTAAAAGTAGTAGTATGGCCTCCACAGGAGTGCAAGATAAAGTAGTCTAGATGGTCTGGGACAGAACAATAACAGTTGCAAATCAGGAATGGAAAGAATAGTCCAAACTTATAGCCATAAGTGCCTCGTAAGCGGTAGAGATTAGCGGGGGCTCAACGGGCTAGAGAGTTCCACAACAAAGACTTCAATAGTGAAGGTAGGTTACTAGGATGTCAACAGGAGATGAATAACTGTAGGGACAATATCAGCATGCTATTCTAGTATTTCTACAGACCAACAGGTAAATGTTGATAGGCTTTCATAAATGAAGACAAAAAAAGCATATAGGAAGGTCCAGATAGAGGGCTAAGGGAATAAGGGCCAGATGTAGGTAATCTCAATTTACCTACACTTAAATACCGAATCATACCGATTCGGTATTTAAGAACAGGTAAATGGGATGTAGGTAATTTCTCTTTTAAAATTACCGAATCGGTAAGATTAGGTAATTACCGAATCGGTAAGATTCGGTAATTACCGAATCGGTATTTACCGATTCAGTAATTGCCATTCATTCCTATGGGCCTGGAGTCCCATAGGAATGAATGTCAAATACCGAATCAGTAAATACCGATTCGGTATTTGGGGGAAACATTGAAGGGTGGCAGGGTGTCACTTTGACATCCTGTTGCACCCCTCAATCGTGTATGGGTGCACATGTTGCTTTTTTTTTCTCAATGCTTTTCATTATTTACCACCAACTTCTAGTTGGTGATAAATAACGAATTCTTAAAGCCCTGTAGCACTGATTACAGTGCTACCTACATCTCATAATACAGATTCGGTAATTTTACAGAATCTGTAAAATTACCGAATCTGTAAAATTACCGAATCTGTAAAATTACCGAATCTGTATTTTAGGTGGCCCTACATCTCATTTTCCAAATACCGGTCGGTAACAGCCGAAATTACCGAATTTGGGGGCGATACCGACCGGTATTTGCCTACCTTCATCTGGCCCTAAATTACATAAGGGAAAAAGAGTGGGACAATGTACCTAGTTAGGCCACAAGGTAGAGCTCCCGGCCCTTAGTACCATCGGCGGCCGTCCCTGTTCTCCTCCCACGTTCCTTCTCCTGGTCGCCCCCTCCCAGCCACCCCATGCCTCCCTCCTTTACCCTGTAAACCGCCCCTTTATGCCTCCTCCATGGCTACCTCGTTGGCGCTTTTTTTCGCTATCCTTGAATGTACGTTCTGGTGCATCCCATATTTATTTATTATTTTATTTATGCATTTTTATATAGCGCAGACTTTACCCGAAGGTGTCAGAGCGCTTCACAAAAGGAACAGAAATGGAACATAATGAGAAACATTACAAAAGCATTCGTTGCGTTACATAAAGTAATAGTGACATTTGTGATCAAACAATATACACGAGGTATTAAAAATTGTGAGCAACCAAAAATACATGAGGTAGTAAAGGTAATAGTGACAATTGTGAGCAAACTGAATACATGAGGTAGTAAAAATTGTGAGCAGCCAAAAATACATGAGGTAGTAAAGGTAATAGTGACAATTGTGAGCAAACTGAATACATGAGGTAGTAAAAATTGTGAGCAACCAAAAGTACATGAGGTAGTAAAGGTAATAGTGACAATTGTGAGCAAACTGAATACATGAGGTAGTAGAAATTGTGAGCAGCCAAAAATACATGAGGTAGTAAAGGTAATAGTGACAATTGTGAGCAAACTGAATACATGAGGTAGTAGAAATTGTGAGCAGCCAAAAATACATGAGGTAGTAAAGGTAATAGTGACAATTGTGAGCAAACTGAGTACATGAGGTAGTAAAAATTGTGAGCAGCCAAAAATACATGAGGTAGTAAAGGTAATAGTGACAATTGTGAGCAAACTGAATACATGAGGTAGTAGAAATTGTGAGCAGCCAAAAATACATGAGGTAGTAAAGGTAATAGTGACAATTGTGAGCAAACTGAATACATGAGGTAGTAAAAAGTGCACAGGAAGAAAAAAGTGACAAGTGTGCAGTTACAAGAGAAAACAAAGTATCATTTGAGGTGTAATACTGCAAAAGGTGCTAGGCATTCGGGAACAAGAACAAGCGTTATGTAGGCAGGGTGGCACTTGTGCAAGTATCAACGATAAAAACATGTGAGAGGTAGCAAACCGTGTGTTACAAGGGCAAAGTGGTGTGTGCATGTTACACAAGGGCACCAAACACAAGTACATGGAAAATACTCCAAAGAGGCAGACACTCCAACCACAGGAACACACTGGGAGGGCACTTCCATGGGCATGGAAAATATGAGTAGTGGGGAGTCTTCCTCCAAATACCAAGAGGACGTGAATCACTTTTGGAGGTGTCTTTGGAGGTGTCTGGTCTCCCATAGTCACTCCGCACCTTCCCGTTATTATATTTAAGAGGCGACATCGCCCTCTTCCTCGCATGACGCTACCTCTCCTTGTAGCCGCCACTAAGCCCTCTGCCGGCAGCGCTTGCATACCCGTCCGATCCCTCGAGGCTGCACTCACCGTCCAGCCGTAGAGCCTCCCCCCCACCCCTGCCCACTGTCACTCCCTCTGCTGTCCTTGTTGTCGCCTGAGCGCCCCACTGCCTCGCCGGACACCCCTTCGACCTCCTCTGTGCCCGATGCCTTTGTCACCATTACTTGAAACCAATAGCCGTGCATTTACCCGCCCAGAACCAATCCCCATAATAGCCCAAGCCTGCCCCTTGCCGTCCCCAGCCAGTATTAGGCAGCAAACCCCTAACCCCCGCTGGTGTCCCCCCCCCCCCCCCCCCTCCCTGCGCCGTCAATGGTCAGCTAATTTGCGGGCAGACAAACCGCGTCGCTCTACCTTCCGCCCTAAAACACCCACTCTTAACCTTTACTTGTATTGCACCATATTTATTTATTTGTGCATTTCTATGCAGCGCGGACTTTACCCGAAGGCGTCAGAGGCTTCACAATAGGAATAGAACTGAAACATGAGAACATTACAAGTGAACAGATTACAAAAGCAAACATTACATTAAATGAGGCAAAAATGACATCGTGAGCCAACAAAATACAAGAGGATCGAACGGTGCCTTACAAAAGTGACAACCGCGAGCATCCCCTCTCCTTTCGCTTCACCCTCCTCTGCACTCCCAGCCCCCAACCACCCACCGCCCCTGCTGCCCCGTGCCCTTCACCCACCCATTCTCTCCTATGCCCACCATGCTGCAGCACCCCCCAGCCCACCCCTCCCCCCACCTCACCTCGCACTTTGTCGACGCTGCGCCTCTTCTCCTGACAAAATTCCCCGGAGAAAGAGGGCCTTGCGCCCGGTGCCCCCCCTTAAATAGCCCTTATCATCCCTACCACATTCCTACCCTAGATTTATGGCTGAGCCGGCCCAGCCCCAATGCTTGGTGGGCCTGCTCTTTCTCTTTCCCTGCCTTTGCTCCCCTTATCTCCCGCCAATCATTGGTGCCCGGGCTCTGCCTGGGGGGGGGGGGGGGGGCCTCCACTGAGACCCCCGGTCCAGCCACTGTCCCCCTCCCCCTGGGGAGTGGGGGGCTGAACCAAGGGGCAAAGGCAAGATAAGAGAGTTCTGTTACTTTGCCGTAAAACAGTGGTTCCCAATCTCTGCGCCGCGACACCCCAGCGCGCCATCAAAACTAGCCAAGGGCGCCGAGAACGGGTGCGCACCAGTTTGGGAGCCACTGCTCCAGCCCGTTTTATGGCATCAGTACTCACGCGCCAGTTGTTTAACATGAACACACTGCGGCACTATCAGCCTGATTCATCAAGGTACCGCTTTGCGAGTCTCTAATAGAGATTCATAAGGAATCGCTATTAGAGACTCGCAAAACGGTATTCATGTAGGAATTGCTAAATAAATAGCGATTTCTACACATTTCTTATTGCTACTCGCAAATAAGGAATAACTCCCCATTCATTCCTATGGGCCAAAAGGCCCATAGGAATGAATGGGGAGTATTCCTTATTTGCGAGTAGCAATTTGCTACTCGCAAATCAGATAGCGATTTAAAGGGTGCCAGGGGTGCCCAAAGGACACCCTGTACCACCCCTTAAATGCAAATTGAAACAGGTGTTGCGCACACACATGTCCAAAGGACATGTGTGTGTGCAACATGCAACTTAGAAAAATGCGTTTAAAAGCATTTTTCTAAGGTTTTGCTATTTACCGAGAGGTCTGACCTCTCGGTAAATAGCGGCCCGAAATTGCGAATTAGCAATTTAAAATTGGTTGATGAATTGCATTTAAGGAATCTCAAATAGAGATTCCTTAAATGCAATTCTTCGCACAATAGCGAATTCTGTAATAGCGAATATTGCATTTGGGATGATGAATCCCAAATGCAATAATTGCGAGCCGATTTTCGTTTCATGAATCAGGCTGTATATGAGGTCGCTCTTGGTTATTTGGAACACCAACAGCATGTTTTTCATGCGGATTGCGACGCTTAGGGAGGTCTGAATGTGAACACATAAAACACAATCTGTATATGGCCGCGTATCCTGCACATGCTCACTGGGGTTGGAGCACACTGAAGAGGTTTTCCCAAGCATTTCAGCGAAAGAGGAATTATAAATTGAAACCATTGAAACCTGAGCTGAGTTTAATGTACCACAAGAGCTTGCAATTCAATGGCAATGCTGTATTTTCAAACTTCCCCATAAATAGTTTTCTTAGCCGTGCTCACACATGTTAAGGCCTTGTACACTTATCTCACTGGATTGGTTTGTGACAATTGCCTTCAGGGTGCATAATGTGCTTTAGCAGGCGGCCGCAGGTATTGTTGAAGCGTTAATAAGAACAACGTCAAAAATAAATAATATTCATCCATGTCGCAAACCCAGACTGGCGCCATCGGCAGCAGCGAGCACAAGGTGAGCACCTCCACTCCGGGAAGGGTACACTGAGGGGTGGGTGGAGAGAGGGACAGCAGGTGCACCTCGAGGCACAGAGCTGGCATAGTAGAGGCCAGGTGTAGAGGGGGCGAAGGCCCTTGATATTCATTTTCACTCCAAGGCACAGAACTGGCACAATGAGGGGCAGGAGATCCCAGGTGGGAACTTCCACTCCAAGGCGCGATGCTGGCACACTAACGGGTTAGTGGAGATTGACATTTGGACACCAGTTGTGCACTTCCATCCTGTGCACAATGCTGACACATTAAGAGGGTTGGTGAGAGAAGGGCAGTGGGTCCAAACTGTGCACATTCACCCAGGGTCAGGGTGCTGGCAAAGAGACCCTGGAGGAACGAGGGGCGGAAGGCCCAAGGTGTGCACCTACACTTCCAGCACCGAGCTAGTACACAGAGGAATCATGAGGGGAGAGGCCCGAGGCAAGCCACCTCCTGCTGTGGCATTGAGTGAGTGCTACTGGCACTGTGAGGGGGATGGAGTGTACATGGGGCGGCAATTCCAAGGTGATCATCTCCTTTTCTGGACAAACTAATGGAGATTGAGGAAGGAAAGTGCATTTCGAGTGAACTTTATCATAACACTTGCATTAAAGTTGCACCACCTCAGTATATAATTTCTTGAATATGCATAAATATAAAAAGTTTATCCAATTAATGCAATTCCTTCTTTCAGGGTGTGTATTCTTCTCTTTATTTAAACAGTCACAGCCAACGCGTTTCGTTCTGAAGCCAAAACTTCTTCAGGGCATCCAATACCGTATAATGTCAGTAAGATCATGAGATCAAATTCATTCCTTTGCATGAGTGTACAATAAGTCACATAACAAGAGCAACTCCAATATCTTGCGGCGAGTTCTGACAATAGCCTGTAGTTCGTTCACAGAATCCAGAGTTCAATTAGAGGTTTAAAATCCACCTCCTTAGTGTCAAGAGTAATGTGTTTCACCAGCAACTCTCGTGGCCCGCCGTAACCTGGCTCGTGCAATGTATCTTCTAAGTGTTGTGGGCACTTAATCCATTCAAAACGACCACCAAATGCGCAGTCCCACTAAAGTGAACTTTAGTGGAGACGTGAGAGCCGGCCCAGGATGACCACTGCCCCATGTACGCACAAGTGTGCGCCCTGCAGACATACAGAGAGGAGGCCAAAGGTAAAAGCACCAATGGCACACAGTGTCCTGTAAAGGCTAAAGGGAAGGGCCAAGCACCAGCATCCATGAATGTGCTCACTGCTGGCACTGTGGAGGTTGCATGCGAGAGGGAGGCCGTATGATTATAATAGCTTCATCAGCTTCATCCCAATTATTTTCAGGGAGAAAAATGTAAGTACTCCCGAGGCTGGGTTTACATCTCTCCACCCGCCCCAAAACATTAGCATAATTGGAAGCCGTGGCCAATGGCAAGTAGGTCAAGGGAGCCGCCGGTCAAAAAAAGTTTGGGAACCACTGCCGTAAAAGACAGATCTAATCTGGTGTAGATTGTTTCCTAAAAAAAATTGTGAATTGAAGAGAAAAAGGGGAGAGATAACAGGATTGGGAAGATAGTAAGGAGGGGAAACAAAACACAGTTAGGGTGAGCGACCTAAAATCCAGTTGGGCTCCATCAAAAGTCCAAGAGGGAGCAAGAGAAGGTTAGCAACGTGGATCAATCATCATCGTCATTTGCATGCCGTAAACAATTCCATCAACGGACCAAGAGTGCGAAAAAGTTTCAGAGGTCCCGCTTTTGAGACAAAGAGTTAGAAAGGGCCAGGTGGACCCCGTACCAGCTCCCAAACAAAACAGATCAGGACGTTGAGGAAACCAGGAGACTGATTACGTCTCAGTTTTCAACATTTGAGCATCGATGGGAGTTGCTGGCATGAATCACATCCCAGACGATGGAGTCCACACTGAGAAATAGTCCACGCAGGCAGCAGGGACATCGCAAGATGGCGGGTTGGAGAGGTGAGCAAGTGATCTTAAGCGGAGATCCCAAGATGAGAATAGAAGTTAATAGAGATTCACCCCATAAACAAGAGTATGCTTCTGCCACAGCAGCACTGCAGTTGCTGTCTGTCAATCAGTCACTCGGACAAGATTTGCAAAGCGCTGTTATTTATACGCAGGTTATCCAGGCGCTGAGAGACAAGCTGCTAAGGTCTAATCAGTTGAACAATCAGGTGGAGTCCCGCTCTGAGGGGCATATTATCAACAAATAGCGATACTTATCGCTAAGTAGGGTTAGCGGCAACTTTTTTATCGCCGCGCATCACCGGATTTTATCGCTGAGATAACGTGCTATTAGCAACGTTTATCTCAAAAGCGATAACATTTCCAGCGATAGCGGCGAAATCCGTGAATATCGCTGAGAATACAGTGATATTCACGCATTATCGCTAACAGGGTCTTAGCCATTATATCCACCTCCCATTGGATAGAACTGGTCTGAGCAGGCGTTCGTTTTTGGAGATATTCGCGCTTTGCGCAAATATTTCCTTTGCTACGCCTGTGTTGGTAATAGCGATGTTAGCGACTGCTTTCAGTCGCTAACAGGTTGGGTACACCCACTTTGCATGTCATTAGTGATAAATATCGCTGATATGCAAAGCGGGCCCCAAACCGCTCGATATCGCCTACAAGCTGTCGCTAACTGCTGTCAGCGACAGCTTGCTAATAGGGCGATAGAATTATCGCCGCTTAGCGGCCGAAAACGGCCGCTAAAGCGTCGATAATTTCCTATCGCCCCCCCTTGATAATATGCCCCTGAGTTCCTTAAGAGAGGGTGAGGGATGATAGTGTAACATGGAATTATTACAAAGTGTACACTAGTGATTGCGTTATCATGAATCATGCAGTACGTAGAGAGTCCTCTCTCTAATTCTCACGTTGGGGCATCTTAGTTCAGGAACTATAGGTTAGTAGTTAACACTCTGTATTATTATGATAAGGAATGATTGTACAAAATATTGTGATTACATGTACATGAGTTTGTATTTCTCCCTGTATAAATATGTATATAGTGTTTGTTAGTTATTGTTAGACATTCTCATACAGAATTTAAAGGGAATCATTGTTGTAACAAAGGAACAAATGAATTTTGTGGACTTAAATTGATATTCTGTGTACTGTCTGGTTCTTTGTGCAGTGTAAATATGCTTGGTTTCTAACTTTTGTATATTTTGCAAATAAGTTTATGTTTTGTATATATTTTGTATCCCTGAAGAAGTCCCAGATGGACGAAACACATTGGCTACCAATTGCATGCTGTGATTTTTAAGAAAAACTGATGAATAAAGAATAAAAGAATCTTTTTCAAAGAAGGAACGACTTATATTGGTTGTTTGAGGAGATACTGCTCCGCTACTCTTATCTGTGAACTATGGATTATAAATACTGTCACATTTACAATTGATTTGGAAGTTGAGTGCTGAACCACTCTGCGTGAGTGTGATAAAGTGCCTCTTTCACATGGTCAGCCCCCCACTTTTCTGCTGGTTTTGATGTGGTTTTAAATGCAGTGCACATGGCCCCTGCCAACCTGGTCCCCTGTGCCAGTGTTTCCTTCCTAAAAACAAATCCCCAATTGGAACTTGTACCCCCTGTAAACCCCTAGTAAATGGTACCCGGGGTACCCAGGGCCTGGGAGCTGAAGAGGGTCCCTGGAACCCCCCTCACTGGGACCCTGCCACTGCCCTTGCAGCTTGCATGCCCCTGTGAGGGACAAAACAACAAAGTTGACAGTGCACCCTGCCAGGGTGCTATGCCAGCTAACACTGCCTGGGGGCATAGGTAAGTCACCCCTCTCACAGGCCTCACAGGCCTCACAGCCCTAAGGCAGGGTGTATTATACCACAGGTGAGATATAGATACCACCGGGTCTTGAATTGATGGAGGCATTATGGAATAGACCATGTTTTTAACTACCTTTTTGTGAAGCAAAATAATATATGTTGATCTCATTACAAGGATATACTGTTTGGCACAATGAAGATTAAATGTTTTTAATAATAAAGTCCTGAGGAAGGTGTTTTTCAAAAAGAACATAACACACTGAAACACGTTGACACAGGATACAGTTAATAACTGTTAATTGTACACTGTTTTATTTATATAGTGAAGCAAGTGAAGCAATGAGATTTGTATAAAATGGTCTCTGTTTTATATATGTGATGGAATTTATGGTAAAGAATTTTTTTTGTAAAGAAAACATAATATTGAGAAATTTCTTTATTTGATATTATTGATTGCTTGAAATGATTTGAGATCATATATGGTTTTAATTGCTCTAAGTATTATTCTAATTTGTATACAGAATAATAAATGCAAATTATGAATTCACGTGTTGCTATATTTTTAATGTTTAATTTCTTTGGTTCATTGCATGTTTAAATCTTATTAGCTGCACCTACATTGAAGAACACAGAACGGAATTTTTTAAATATTATTTACTATAACATGTCCTCAAAGGTCACCTCAAAGGTGCCCCCTGAAAACCTACCAACCCTGGTGTGGTCTCTGACTGGCTTCAGACAGCCTGCCGCACACAGACATGTTTCTGGACCCCTGGGTGGACAGACCCTACTCTCTGGGACCAGAATAGATGCACATCCTAGGCAGAGGTGGCATATCCCCTTCCCCAGGGGGGGCCAGTGCTTGAAGAGGGAAGCTTCAAAGGCCTGCCACCTTTGTAATGCGACCCCAGCCTCTGCTGCTAGCAGCAGGTGGCAGCCCCTGGTTTACACTCCCACTTTGGGCGGTAAAACCGGAAGGAAAAATTCAAAAGAATAGGAGGTGTGCCCACCTCTGTGAACCCCACCCCTTAGTTGGGGGAAGGCAAGGTGAAGCACAACTTTCAGTTCCCGCCATCTTGAAGATGGGGAGACCCCTCAAATCAGGGCTTGGTCTATGCACCCCCACCCCCAGGAGTGTGGCATAATAGAGGGTGCAGTCATCCCAGGTAAAGTGCCCATTGGCCCTACCTGCTACTCCCCTAAAACGCCTCCTAAATTTGATGTGCTATGACCTAAGAAGATCGAAACTAGATGTGCGATGACCTAAGAAGAAAGAAGGTGACCCTACAGAGAAGACTGAAGATGACGAATGCCTTGGCCCCAGCTCTACCGGCCTGTCTCCAGCTTCTGAGAACCTGCGACCTGTCTTGCAGCCAGCGACCTATGTAACCTTTGGGAGGACTGCTGCCTTCAGAAAAGACTCCTATCTACCGTGGACAGTGGACCTGTCCTGAAGGAAACTACTCCAAGGACTCCGGATCCCGGCGGATCTGCGTCTCCTGCCCACTTTACACCCGACGTCCACAGCCCGAGTCGGAGTAGTTTTTCTGTGCAGTGAAGTCTCCCCGGCGATCCTGGCCTTGTGTCCAGCATAGACTAACCTCTCCTGCCTTCCACGACGGCACTGGTAATGTGAATCCAGAGGCTACCCCTGACCACGACCGGCTCCGGTAAGAAAACTCCTACGTCAAATGACACCCCTGCACCCGAAGCCCCTGGGCCCTGATGAGCTGAACCAACGGTGCCCTTATGACCCCCTCCATCTCTACTTACCTCTGTTGTCATCGTTCTTCCTTCTGCATCCTCCGGTGCCATGCCTGAAGCCTCTTTGCCAAAAGAAGAACCCAGTTGAAAATCATTGTTTGCCGAACATCGAAATTGCAACCTTCAACTGGTCACCACTGTGCTGCTGGTGATATATGTTTAGTGCTGCTGTGTGGCTCCCCCAGTGCTTGAATATATGATTTTACAAAGCTTACCTGTACCACGCATGGCTTTACCACGCGAATTTTACTTCGCATGTGTCTTTACCATGCAGCAATTCATAACGCATGATTCTACTCCGCAAATTTTACGTTAACTAACCTCTTACGTCCCTTCTAAATTTACATAATGATACTGATAGGCTACTAAAAATTATCTCAAAACTGCCTAACAAAGCAAAATATCGATATTTATTAAAAAACAATACTACAGATTACATTTTTACTAAAACATTTTTAATTTACAATGCGCTTTATTTTTAATTTTTTATGTATAAACATTTTATCCTTATCTCACCTCTCCACTGCCCTTCACGGAAACGAGTGTCAAAAAACGTTTAGAAAAAATAGAGATAGGACTACTATAATGACGTACATGTCACGTCGCTGGGGAGGCTCTTTTCATGATCGTCAGAGGCACTTAATATCTTTTTTTTGCTTGTTATTTTTTTTGCTATATTATTTTTTGGGGGGGGAGACCCCCCCCAGCCCTCCCCCAAGCCTCCTCAGCCCCCCTTGTTTTTTTATAGTTCCCTTTTATTAATTATGAAGGAGCAGGACGAGAGAACGAAGACTGGAAGGAAAGAACTTTGCGTGGTGATGACGTTTGCGGGGTAAGTGAATCGTACTAAAAGTAATTCGTGGTAAAGACTTCGTAGTAAATGATGTTTCCCCCAGTGCTTAATCTAACTCCCAAAGCTTGGACCCTGCAACAGATCTACTTACTTGCAATCAGTGTGGCTCCAGGCATCTGCTGTCTCTATTGGATAGCATTGGGTCAAGCTCCGATTTTGACGTCTGAATCTGTGCCGCTGGTGGTGCAGTTTTGGTTGTTACCTGACCTGGGCCCTTGTTGACTTTTGGTCCCGAAAACTGGGATTGGAAGTGCAATACTTACCTGTTTAGCTACAATATTGTTTTCCCCATAGGATAACATTGGACTGTGTCGAAAAGTTTCTAAGGGCTCCATTAGGATATCGGGCGGATTGCCTCCGCCAGGGTGGCGGTGGCCACCGCCACCCAGGCGGAGGCAATCCGCCCGGCAACCACTCTCGTTTTCCCCTCCGCCTGATTAGGATGGCGGAGGGGACAATGGCGGACGGAAAGACCGTCCGCCGCTTTACCGCCGCGGTCGCCTTGCGACCGCGGCGGTAATAGATTAATATGGTGGCGGAGTCCAATGGACACCGCCAGCCATATTACGATGGCGAAATGTGTGGGCCTTTCCGCGGCGGAAATGCCGCCACGGAAAGGCATGCGGACATTGCTGCGGGGGCCCCCTGCAGGGCCCCCAGGTTGGCGCCACTGTCGGGGGGCACATGGGGGGTACCTAAGGTACCCCCCCCACATTTGCATATGCAAAGCGGCAGGCACCACGCGGTGCCTGCCGCTTTGCATATGCAAATGCGTAAAAGCATTTTTTGCATTGTGGCGGGCGGTGGAGAGTGCACTGCCCGTCACAATGGTAAAACTACAGGATGTGCCCGCCACTGTGGCGGGCACATCCTAATTCCCCCCACGGGACCCCCGCCCTTATGGCGGGCGGTCACGTTCTCCGATAGGGTGGCGGGCGGACAATGTCCGCCCGTCATCCTAATGGGGCCCTTAGTGTCGATTTTTGAAAGTGGAAAGTATTTTTAATCAAAAACGTGCTTACCTTATTACGAAGACCCTGTTCTTAAAATAAAATCCAAACACATAATATTTTTCTAAAATTGGTCTGGTTCTCCATCTTGAGTCGTGTGTCCATTATTGATCACTGCTGTGCAATAAATGCCTTACACTCCTCTGTGCTAGGCCTACTGCTGCTCGCCCACACTACCACTAATAGAGCACTTTGGGTTTTACATGCGCAGCCCTACCATGACGTACGTCTGATGTAGGGGATTACGGCGAGGAGCCGGAGATGCCGTGATAAAGGTAAGTGGGCTTTTATTTTACTTTAATTGTAATTTTAATTTAAAAATATTTATTGCGGGGGGTGGGAGGTGCGGAGCGGAGCTCCACAGAGTTTTTGCCCAACTCTGTAGAGCTTCGCGTAGAGCAACTCCGCCCGGGTCTACTTAATAGACAGGTCGACAGAAAGCTGTGGAGTGCTAACTTGTGAGAAATGTTGTCAGGAAAGTGCAGGGATAGACTCCAGACACTGAGGGCCAGATGCAGGTAATCCCAGATTACAATTCTTAAATACCGAATCATACCGATTCGGTATTTAAGAACTGGCAATCGGGATGTAGGTATTTTTACCGATTTAATTACCGAATCGGTATGATTCGGTAATTACTGAATCGGTATTTACCGATTCGGTAATTGCCATTGATTCCTATGGGCCTTGAGGCCCATCGGAATCAATGTCAATTACCGAATCGGTAAATACCGATTCGGTAAAAATACCGAATTGTCAAGGGGGACAGGGTGTCACTTTGACACCCTGTTGCACCCCTGATTCTGGCTTGTTTGCCATGTGGCACACATACATGCCCATAGGGCATGTATGTGTGGCACACATACATGCCCATAGGGCATGTATGTGTGCCACATGGCACAGGTGTACATGCACAGATGTGCATGTACACAGGAATTCATTATTTACCACCAAATATTATTTGGTGGTAAATAACGAATTCTTAAGGGCCTGTGGCACTGTTTTGAGTGCCACCTACATCTGGATTTACTGAATCGTTACATTTACCGATTCGGTATTTTACCAAATCGGTAAATTTACCGAATCAGTAAATTTACCGATTCTGTAAAATTTAGGCCCCCTACATCTCAAAAAGCAAATACCGGTCGGTAACGGCCGAAATCGGCCGTTACCGACCGGTACTTGCCTTCCTACATCTGGCCCTTAATGAGAAAGATGCTATACCTATGACCTCATGAAGGGTACCCTGAGTGAGGGCGCTGGATTCTGCACTCAGGGATATAATATCAAGTTCAGGAAGGACAATAAAGCTCAAGGCCAATCCTGAGTAGATTTTGAAGATTACTCAGTGAAAACACTGGTAGGTTGGTTGAGTGGTTAACAATATACATGATTTTGAAGGGTTATATAATTGAATTATGAAGGAGCACTATTTAAGTAATTGTCACCAATCTAAACTACATCAATTCCTGGTAGACCTAGTTCCACTGTCTCCTCAAGAATTGGGGAAGAAGGCAAACCACTGGGTTAAAACAAGGGTCACCAAAACTATAACTGGTGGGGAGACCAAAAGAAAGAGGCCAAAAGGCCCCCCAAGGGAAAGTGGGTAACCCTAAAAATAATCAAGAGTCTTCATCAGGCCCCTGAAAACCTTAGGAGGGTGGGCCCGGAGTCTCTACACAGTCTACGGGTGGGTACCAGGGGAAGAACTTGGATCCCAACAAGGCTTGGTGTCATGACTTTAAAGCAACAGACACCAAACTGGAGACCTTAGCTGTAAAACAAAGGCAAATGCCTCTAGTCCAACTGCAGTACCTGCAGATGCTAACGAATGTCTGACAAAATATCGAAATCAAAAATATCGAAATACAAAAATATCGGAACAAAAATATCGAAGTCAAAAATATAGGAATCCTATCCCTAACAAGGTAAGTACAAAAATATCGAAAAAATAATATCGTAGTACAAAAATATCGAAATTAAAAATATCGTTTTTTTAAATGTATTAATAATAATGTAAAAATAATTATAAAATACATATAATGTTACAAATATTAAATAAAAATATTAAAACATAATTAAAAAATTAAAACTAATACATATACATTTAAAATAAATTAAAAACTTAATAATTTAATGTAATTTTATATTTTTTAATTTCATTTAATTGATTTAATTTAAATTTATTTTATTTTTACCCTGTACGACTGTACCCCAAAACCCCAAAACTGACCCTGAACCCTAAAAATACCCCTTTACCCAAAAACCCAAAACTGACCCTGAACCCTAAAAATACCCCTTCACCCATGAACTGAAAACTGACCCTGAACCCTAAAAATACCCCTTTACCCAAAAACTGAAAACTGACCCTGAACCCTAAAAATACCCCTTTACCCATGAACTGAAAACTGACCCATAACCCTAAAAATACCCCTTTACCCAAAAACTGAAAACTGACCCTGAACCCTAAAAATACCCCTTTACCCAAAAACTGAAAACTGACCCTAAACCCTAAAAATACACCTTTACCCAAAAACTGAAAACTGACCCTGAACCCTAAAAATACCCCTTTACCCATGAACTGAAAACTGACCCAGAACCCTAAAAATACCCCTTTACCCAAAAACTGAAAACTGACCCTGAACCCTAAAAATACCCCTTTACCCAAAAACTGAAAACTGACCCTAAACCCTAAAAATACACCTTTACCCAAAAACTGAAAACTGACCCTGACCCCTAAAAATACCCCTTTACCCATGAACTGAAAACTGACCCAGAACCCTAAAAATACCCCTTTACCCAAAAACTGAAAACTGACCCTGAACCCTAAAAATACCCCTTTACCCAAAAACTGAAAACTGACCCTGAACCCTAAAAATACCCCTTTACCCATGAACTGAAAACTGACCCTGAACCCTAAAAATACCCCTGTACCCATGAACTGAAAACTGACCCTGAACCCTAAAAATACCCCTGTACCCAAAATTAATTAATATTATTTAATTACCAATTAATTATTAATTAACAATAACAATAAAGTAAATATATTAGCACATTTGCTGTAATTAATTTAATTTAATAATTAATATTATTTTGCACAATTAATTAATTAAGAATAACAATAAATTATATATAAAAAAATTACTATAATTAATGTAATTAAATAATTAATAATAATTAATTACCAACTAATTAATAATTATAAATATGTAAAAAATTATAATAATTAATTAACTAATGAATAGAAATTAATTACCAATTAATTATTAATTAAAATATGTACAAACATATATCAATTAATTAATTATTATTAAATTACTTCCCACCCTATTCCCCTATAAACCCATAACCCGCTACAGAACATATTTATCTATTAATAAATTAATTAAAAATAATTAAAAATTAATTCTCAATTAATTAATTAATAATTCCTACTAATTAATAATTAATTTAACATAATTAAATTACTTCCCACCCTATTCCCCTATAAACCCACAACCCGCTACAGTAGTAAAAGACAATATTTAATAAAATAACATTAAAAATAAATAATAAAACATAATAAATACAATATAATATACACTAAATTTATTTAAAAATTGATATTAGTAACATCAAAGTTATTAATTTCGATATTATTAACATCGATATTTACAACTTCGATATTACTGATATCATGCCAATATCGATATTTAGACTGTCGATATTACTTACCTTCGATATTTTTGTATATCGATATTTAAACTTCGATATTTTTGCATATCGATATTTAAAAATCAATATTTTGTCTGTGTACCGATGCGAACGTCCAGATGGGATCCCAGGTGTGGCCTGCCCATGGCAGCAATCCCACTGAGGAAACATTAGTCTTTGAGGGAGAAGTATACTTAGTCTGTGTTGCCTGGCCCGATAATATGAAAAAACACAGGCAGTTTCCCGAGATTAATGGGTCCAGGATAGAGGCCTTGAGGGATACTGGGGTTAGTGTCACCATGGTGACCCAGCTGCTAGTTCACTCAGATCAGTACCTGATCGGAAGGACCTTTCGAGTCACCAATGCTAGAAATATCACCACAGTCCATCCCATGGCTATGGTCACTTTGGACTGGGGGGGGGGGTTTGAGTAGTTGGACAAAAAGAAGTAGTTGTGTCCCCAGCTGTTCCCGTAGATTGTCTGCTTGGAAATTAGGAGCCTTGCTCTTGGGCTGAGGTCGAATTGAGGACCCATGCCAGCATGGTCGGTCTCTCGGAATGGGGTTGTGTTACAACCAGAGCACAGAACAGAGCTCTGAGTGAAAAAGAGGAGCTGTATCCTGTAAGAGTGGACCGGCCCTCCAAGAAATGGGGCAAGAAGACTGGGGGACCGGCTTCTAAACAGCTCCCAAATCAGAATCCCTCTTCCCAGGAAGAGGACTTGGTATTCTCAGAGGGAACTGAGCCTGAAGAGATTGGGCCTTACAGGCAGATCTCTTGGGCCCAGGGTGACCCTCTAGAATGGATCTGTGCCAAGGACAAGAGACCTGTCCCACTCTTGAAAGCCTGAGGCAACAAGTTGCTGCACAGGAAAAGGGTGATATCAGTGGCGCCCACAGGCTCTATTGCGAGGATGGGCTGCTATACACTGAAGCCAGGGGCCCCAAACCTGATGCAGCTAGGAGGGTGGTAGTGAGTTAGATAGTTTCATGATATCCCCTTAGATGTATGTATATATACACAAACACTGAAAAAAAACCGAAGGTTACAGGGACGATATAGTTAGGCTCACATTTCACTAGTACAAAACCAGAGAAATTTAGCAGTTATAGTTCCCTGAGCTAACTATAATTTACACGGAGAGGAGAGGCGCCACGCCCAGGGCGACTGATGCTGGACATCACGGTTCGATTGCCGGCTCCGGCGGCAGGGGTCTGCCCAGCACCATGCGACTCTGGGCAATAGCTTGCTTAATCTTCCCACTGGGCCCCAGCGCCTTGAGACCACTTTGGGGGTGATTCGTGAGCTATACAAGTACTGGGTTTACTTACATTTAACGCTCTCGCAATGCGCTCATGGTCAGTGACATCACTGATGACATCTCAAAAGAGATCACTGGTGACATCAACAAGTGAGTGTAAATGTTTTCAAAGAGTTTATGTTTGTTAAACATATACAATAACTACAAAAGTTTCATTTGTATACTAGGTGTACAACTAATGAATTATACTATTTCTAACGTATATTAAGTGAGTGACTGTGTATATCCATGTGTGAGTGGGTGTCTAAGTGGCTGTATAGGTGTTTGAGTGGCTGTATGTATGTATAAGTGAGTGTGTAAGTAGCTGTGTGGGTGAGTGAATGGTTATGTGAGTGGCTGTATGGATAGGTGACTGGGTGTCCGAAAGGCTGGGTATGTAAGTGGTATATGAGTGGGTGGGTGGTTGTTTAAGTAGGTGTTTGGTTAAGTGAGAAGTTGTGTGAGTTGTTGTATTGGGGAGTGTTTCTCTGTGTGAATGGCTGTATGGGTAAGTGAATGGATGTAGGATTGCTTGTATGGATGTGTAAATGGGTATGTAAGTAAGCGTGTCTGAGTGCTTGTATGTGTGTTTGAGTGGTTGTGTTGAAAGGCTATATGGGATATGGGTGAGTGCCTCTGTGTGTGTGGCTATATAGGTGAATATGTGGATGTGTGAGCAGTTGTATGGGTGATTGTACAGCTGTATGAGTGAGTGGTTGTAAGATTAGCTGTATGGGTGAGTGAGTTGTTATGAGAGTGGCTGTTTTAGAGAATGTGTGAGTGCCTGTTTAGATCAGTAAGTGGATGTGTGAGTGGTTCTAAGGTTGTGTGAAAGATTGTGTGAGTACTTGTATGGGTCTGTGAATGGGTATGTGAGAGGTTGTATAGTGGTGTGAATGAGAGTGTGAGGGGTTGTGTGGAGGATGTCACCAGTGATGTCATTTGAGATGTCATCAGTGATGTCATTGCCCATGGCATGAGTGATGTAATATGTGAGATCATCAGTAGTGCATTGCAGGGGGGAGTAAATTATAGTTAGCTCAGGTAACTACAACTGCTGAATTTCTCTGTCTTTGTATGAGTGAAATGTGAGCCTAATGTTCCTGTAACCTTTGTATATTTTAGTGAATTTCGATGCTTTTAAAAAATTTGATTTCCCATTGTAACCTTTGAAAGTGGGTATGTGAGGGGCTGTTTAGGTATGTTAGTGGGTGTATAAGTCTCTGAGCAGGTGAGTGAGTGGGTGAGTGCGTGGATGTTAGTATTGGGTGTCTCTAGTTGGCACAAGTAGGTACTTGTGAGAAATAGGCACCCTCTCCTCTAGTCAGGGTAAAGGGGTACACTCCTTAAATAACCCCTGCTCACCTCCTTCGTAGCTTGGCACAAGCAACAGGCTTATCTCAGAGGCAGTGTGTAAAGCATTTGTGAACACATACAGTAACCCAGTGACAACACTACAAATGGACATCACACAAGGTTTTATATCAAAAATAAGTATTCTTTTATATAGAGTTACCACAAGACCATAAACAACAGAAATAATCCACAATACTATTAGAAATCAAGAGTTCTTGTTAAGAATGCTTAAATCACAGTTCTGTGCGAGTCGGTCGCCCTGTCCGGCTACAGCGTTGCTGAAAATAACATCGAGTCTAACAAATCCAGCGACCGCGTCGGTTCGGGCACACTCAAATGTCCACAGACTCGTTCACAGTACCTTTACTTGATGCGGCCGGCACGGACGTGCGAGCCGGTTACGGTGTTCGTCGCGGTGCAGAAAAGAAAGTGTTGCAGGATGCGTTGTCCCTCGATGCGGTGCAGGCAGCAGCCCATTGACGGAGTCAATGGGTCCGAGGTGTACGTTGCAGGGCGAGACGGTGCTTCGTTGTGGTGCTTCCAGCTTGCGGTGCTGCGACAGAGCCGGAGTTCGGGAGCTGGCGTCGATCAGTCCGGATAGCGGTAAGAGTTGGGCGGTGCGTCGCGAAGCGTGCGAGACGGTGCCAAACTCCGGTGCATTCACAGGACTCAAAGTCAGCAACAGTGACCGCGTCGGTCAGACCAGCACGAGTCCATGTAGCGAGGAGTTGCACGTCGCGGTATCCACAGTTTACGGTGCAGGCAACGGCTCGGTGACGGCGTCAGGACGGAGTCGGTGAGCTCAGAGCTTACGTTGCAAGATGCGGGTGTTGTTCGATGCGGTGCCTACAGGACACCGGGCCGGTCGTGAGAGTCGGTCACAGCTCCCTGCCTCTGTAGCCACTGAAACAGCGTTTCCAGCAGCAATCCACAAAGGCTGGTGAAGTCTACTGGCCTTTAGACTTCGGTCAGGGTGCAATCTCCCTGCAGGTGCAATCTCCTGTGCAGTTTCCGACACATATACATGGACACGTGCTAGACCAAGTTTGGTCCCTTAACAGCTCCGTCTCGTCCACATTCGTGTCCCCATGCCCATGGTCTGACCATGCCCTTATTTCTTTTTCTCTCCACCTCAACTCTGTAACTAAGGTCCCGCTCGCAAAAAACACCTGGGCGTGGAACTGGAACCGTGTTGACCTCCCCTCGTTATCCTTTTCTCTCCTTGACTCCTCACCCAACCTGGCGGGCCTATCCTCTTCACTGCAAGCCACCACCATTGACACCTGGCTCGCTGGAGGCTGCGATTTAGTAGCCCCCTTACGCAGGATCTCAACCAGAAGACCTAAGGAGTCAAACCGGTGGTTCAGCGAAGATTTGAAGGATAAAAAGCTGACTCTTCGGCGAGCTGAGAGGCAATGGAGAAAGGGCTACTGCCCCTTACTGAAAACCCAGTATTTGACACTATTAAGTGATTATAAAAAAGCTATTATTGAAGCCAAAACTGCCTACTTTTCAGCTAAAATTCTGGTGGCAGAGAACAAATCTAGAGAGATTTTTACAATCATTCACGATTTAGCTTTTTCCGAGAGGGTTACACCTAAACCCCTTCCCACCCAGTCCTTATGTGATTCACTGAATTATTATTTCCTGGATAAAATTATTAAAATCAAGACCAATATCCCACCCCCCCTCCTACTTATGTTGCACCTCTACCTCCCATTGTTCAGTGCTGCCTTTTTTCAATCCCCCCTCTCACTGAAGAAGTATTCTTGGAAACAATTCCTAAGGTAAAATCAGGTTCTCCGGCAGATATTTGCCCGGCTTGCATTCTTCAACAGATCTACTCTGTTTGCACCCAGCCCCCGATCACTCTTCTCAATAGTTCCCTTGCGCAGGGGGTTGTGATCCCAGCCTTCAAAACTGCCACAATAGTGCCCATTCTAAAGAAGCCTGGAGCAGACTTGTCTGCCCCAGTCAACTATCGCCCCATTTCCCTGCTGCCCTTTCTGGCCAAGGTGCTTGAGCGCCATGTTACATCGGCACTCAGTGCCCACGTAGAAGCAACTGGGGGCCTGGCGTCTCGTCAGGCAGGCTTTCGACCCAGGCACTCCACTGAGTCTGTTGTGGTGTCGGTCCTGGACAACATCAGGGAGGGCATGGATCAAAACAAACACCAGGCCTTAGTGCTCCTTGATCTCTCCACCGCTTTTGATACGGTGGACCATTCCATCTTGCTTTCACGTATCAGAGCGGCGGGAATCGGGGGCTCAGCCCTGGTCTGGCTGTCGTCCTTCCTGAGGGACCGCACCCAGGCTGTCCGGCTGGTGGATTTCACGGCAAGTCCACTCAACATCACTTGTGGTGTCCCTCAAGGTTCTTCTCTTTCCCCCCTCTTGTTTAACCTCTACATCTATCCCTTAGTCTTTGCTCTTCAGCAGATGGAGGTCACCGTATATAATTATGCGGATGACCTCCAGCTCATCTTTAACCTTTCTCCTTTGTCCCATTCTCTCTCTAACTTCCAGTCTATTATGATTTTTATCAGGGACTGGATGAGCCACAACCACTTGAAACTGAACCCCGATAAAACCGAGTTGGTTCTCACTGGTGGCTCTTCCAGTCCCTGGAACTCTCTTTTCTGGCCCTCTTCTTTAGGTTCCCCTCCCACCCCCTCTCTTACAGTCAAGACTTTAGGCATTAAAATGAATAACCATCTTACCCTACACTCACAAATCAGTTCTGTGGTTTCTTCCTGTTTTCTCACCCTTCGTACTATTCGCACTGTTTCCCGATTTTTTCCCCCCTGGCACTTAAATTGATCATGTCTGCCTTAGTGATCTCCCGGCTGGACTACGCAAATGCCCTGTATAACGGCATCCCAGCCTACAGTTTAAGAAAGCTCCAACTGGTGCAAAATCAGGCGGCCCGGCTTGTGTTCGGCCTCTCCCGATCCCACCATTCCACCCCGTTATTGAAGGCGCTCCACTGGCTGCCTGTCAGGGAGCGTTCCCTCTTTAAAACTGGTTGCATGGTTTTCCAGGCCCGCCAGGGCTCAGCTCCTGCTTTCATTGCCTGCCTGATAAAGGAATACGTCCCTGCCAGAGAGCTCCGCTCATCTTCTCAATCCCTTTTGCAGGTACCCCGTTACAAGCGGAAAAAATGGGGAGGGGCCAACTTTTCATTCCTGGCACCTACCTTTTGGAACTCCCTTCCCGATCATCTGCGGTCGGCTAAACACTACTCACTTTTCCGTAAAGGCCTAAAAACCTTCCTGTTCAATCAGGCATTTTTGTAGTAATCTATCCTTTGTCCCTCTTCTGCTTACTTTGCCTCCACAGCGCCAAGAAACCATCTAGGTGAACGCTGCGCTTTATAAATATTTAAATTCAAATTCAATCTCTCTTCCAATCCCTTGGAGATCCTTCACAAGTTGAAAGGAAAGTACACAAAGTTCTTTCTCCTTTCTTCGGCAGTCAGACAACCACTGCAGGCCAATCCCCCAAGCAGCACTTCAGCTTAGGGATAGTCTCTCCTCAGTTTCTTCAGGTTCCCTTCCTCAGCAAAGGTTTATTCTTGTAGTCCAAAAGTGATCTAATTTCTTGGGATCAGGGTCCCAATATTTATACCCCAAAATCCTTTGTCCTCTGAGGGCAGAGGGGCCGTGGCCCAGTCCAGTTCTGGAGCACTCTGTTCACATGACTCCTTCTTTCCTTTCACAGTGCAGAGCTGAAACATCAGATGCCCCACAGGAGGTGGAGCCAGCATTGTGGAGGGAAAGCACAGCCCTGGAGCACTTTGTTGACATGATTCCTTCTCTTCTTTCACATTGCACGGCTGAGACATCAGAAGCACCACAGGAGGTGGAGCCAGCATTGTGGAAGGCACGCCCAGCCCTATTCAGGTCCCAGGTGCAACTCCTCCCACCTATCTAGATGCAGATCTCTCTATTCACCACTGGGCTGACCCATTCTGTCTCCTGGAATTCCCCAGCCCTGTCACTCACAAACCCCAGACAAGGAATACACAACCTAGCAGAGGTAGGATTGGAAAGTTAGACAAGAAAATACCTACTTTCTAAAAGTGGTATTTTCAAACACAGAATGTTAAAATCAACTTCACTAAAAGATGTATTTTATCATTCTGAGTCCAGGCATACTAAACTCGAATTTCTACTGTGTTCCCTGAGTCAGTTAGGATCATAAAATGTAATAATCTAACCGCCCATTTTGGCCTATGGGGAACAGGTAGCCTTGCAATAGTGAAAAAAGAAAATGGCTGTAATTCACTATTAGGACATGCCACACACACAAGGGCATATCCTACATTATACTTACAATGCTCCCTGTCCGTGGTCCTACCATAGGGGTGTCTGATATGAAGAAAAGGGAAAGGTTAAGGACTGGCAAGTGGGTGCACGTGCTCAGTCGACATGGCAGCACCAGACTGCACACAGGCTCTGCAATTGCAGGCCTTAGACACATTCTACAAGGCCGCTTCTGTGGGTGGCACAGCCAGTGCTGCAACCCCACTAGCAGCATTTGGTTTACAAGCCCTGGGCACACTCAAAGCGCTGTACTAGGGTCTGACAAGTAAACCAAATCAGCCAATCATGGAATCATGAATTAATACATTAATTTACAATAGGGAGCACTCACACTGTGGCACTGGACAGCAGTGGCACACTGCCCAAAGCATCTAACACCAGCAAAAATACATGAGGCAAAGGCAAAAATGGAAGGGAGACCCACGCCAATGGTGCCAGGTCTAACAGTGGATATCTGAATGGGTCTGTGAGTAGTTATGTGAGTGTCAGAGTGGGTCTGTGAGTGGGTCTGTAAGTGTCTGAGTGGGTCTGGGAGTGGCTTCGCCAGTCTCTGAGTGCATCTAAGAATGGGACTAGGCCTTGGCATAAAATTCTTCTCCGGTTGCAGAGTTTTCAGAATTCAGCAACTCTGCATTCTTCGGAGAAGGCAGAGTTACCGATAAGCTTCGCACTCTGCAATGGAGTGGAATTTGTTTGTGCCATAGGTGAGCGTAAACGAGCGTAAGTGACCACAGCTGCAACCTGAAGTGTGCCAGGAGGCCCAGGCCTTTTGCAGAGTGGTTAAGAAAGGGGACAGGGCCTCCGACGACATCTTAGCAATCCAGCTGTGGGGGACTTACTTGTGGCAGCAATAGGGGTTCTGGCCCCAACGACTCTCAGCAGCCAAGGCAACTCCAACCCCCAACCAGTAGTGCGCCAGGAGGCCCCTGTGCAGAGTGGTTGAGAAAGGTGGCGGGCCTTCAACAATATCTCAGCAATCCAGCAGTAAGGGACTTACTTTTGGCAACAATAGGGGTTCTTGGCCCCCAACCAGTAGTGTGCCGGGAGTCCCCTGGGCAGAGTAATTGAGAAAGGGAGCTGAGCCTCCGACGAGGTCTCAGCAATCTCATTTGTGACCGTTATTTTGCCTCTTTCGGCTTGTTTTTCACCTTTATCTTGCCTCTTTCTGCTCCTTTCACACCTTTATTCTGCCTCATTCTGCTAGTTTCTCACCATTATCTGGCCTCTTTCTGCTAATTTCTGACCTTTATTCTGCCTCTTGCTGCTCATTTCTGCCCTTTATTCTGCCTCTTTCTGCTCATTTCTCACCTTTATCTTGTCCCCTTTTAACCTATTCTGCTTCTTTCTGCTCATTTCTGACCTTTATTTAGCCGCTTTCTGCTCTTCCACAGGACTGCAGGGAGCGCCTCAAGACCTCGTGGTCCCAGCCGCCTCCTGTAAGAGCCAACATTGCTTTCACAAACATGCAGCCCCCTGTGTGTGAAAACAATTAGCCTGTATCTCTGCTCACTTCACAGCGGGCAGGGAAACAGATGAAAGCTCAGCTTCCACCAAACACAAGCATTTTTACAGCTCTCCTTTGCTGAAAGCAGTGTTTGCTGCGACTTGGTGGGTGATGGGGGCCATCAATATCTCCAGGAGGGGGGTCCCGTCCATTGCAGTACCTCGCCCTGTGGTGGTGGTGGTCCCCGGGGTTGTGCAGGGGGGGCACACAAGGCTTAGACATACCTTGGAGTTCATCCAGAGACCCTGAGTTTGTCCACCACGAAAGGAAAATATTCTTAAATCTTAAATCTGATAGTGACTTCGAGCTGCAGATTCCTTACTATTGAATTTTCGAGGTGTCAGACTAGATCTGGAACCTTTTGGGTGAGCAGTACCCCCTGCGCACCGCCAGATGGCTCATTTCGGTTCCGAGCGGCAGCACTGGACGTGACATCGCGGTCACTTATACAGGCACAACACAGGTGCACGGGCGTCAGTTCTTTCCTTTCTGTGCCAGTTAGAGCTAACCCTGTGGCTCTTTTTGACAGATTTTTTTGACATTTTATCAAAGATTTTTTTCTTGTTAGTCAAGGGAATGCCCTACAGAAAGGTAGGGTTCAGCCTGTGTGGCGCCGGTCACCGCACTACGTCGGTTCGGTTACCAACCGGCACCTTGTGTGCTTATGGTCTCTTGAGTATGACCACAACTCTGAGTCATGCTCGGATTTCAAGGCCATGGTGCTGAAGGCTTTGAGGGAGCAGTCCCAGAACTTCGTTGTGACCTGCTAGTTGATGCCATACAGCCCACCTCCTAGCAGGTCTCTGTCCCAATTGAAGAAAAGAAGATCGCAAAACCGCTCCAGGAGCCCCAAGTCTTCCACTGGACACTAGGGGAAGAAGAACAAAAAGAAGAAGTGTAGACGGACTTTGACTTCACCTCGTCTGTCAGCTGGCGAGGCGAGTGGGGAACATCAACTTCATAGGCACGGTTCTGCAGAGAAGTTTCTAGGACTGACTCCACGCCTCCCCGCGTTTCCGAGAGCCGGAGTGACTCTCATTCATATGAAGGAGTTTTACGAGGCCAAGCACCGAGTATTTGAGCAGGCTGACACCTCCGGAGTGCCTTTGGGCCCTGTGGTGTCAGAGGAGGCCCCATCGGGTTCCGCACTGACGACTCTGGCCTCAGCACCAGTGGGGTCTCATGGATCCAATCTGACCTGGATCCAGACAGGCACCAGTCGTGCCAACGTGACCTTCTGCGGTGCCGGTCCTGACGTCGATGGTCCCGGCACTAGCCCCATTCTCATATCCACTATTCGGAGTTGGAACAGCGTCGGTTGAGGCCGATTTTGGCACTAACAGGGCTCAGTGGTCCTAGGTCGGTGCTTGAGCCTTTTGAAGAGCAGACCGGCATGAGAGATGAGTGGGAGGAGTCACGGGACCCTTTAGAGCACCAGTTATATATCCCTGGTGAGAATTTGGACTAGTATGAGGAATTAGCAGAGGCCAGTGGACTGGACACCTCTCCAGATTCTGGTATGCTCTCTCCACCTGCCGTGGCTACGGAGGAGGGAGAATCTTATGCAATGGTGGTAAAGAGGACACACGAGGTTCTTGACGTGGAATTGTCCTCGGTGAAGGTCAAGACTAACCTCTTGACCGAAGTGCTTCAGCCGGGGGCTTCCTCATCTAAACCCCTACTGCCCTTTAATAAAGCACTGACTGATATCCTGCTAGGCACTTGGCCCAAGCCTAGCACAGGGGATCCGGTGAACAGGACAATAGGATGCCATCGCCCTGCCCCGGGTGATCCAAGTTTCCTCAGCCAGCATTTCAACCCAAGAGCTTGGTGGTCCAAGGCTTGACTTCCCTTGGCGCATTTCTTGCCACTCCCCCGGACAGGGAATCCAAGAGGCTGGACAAACGTGGAAAGAAGTGTTTTTTTCCGCCAGACTAGCATTGCACTTGGTGAACAGTGCTTGCCTTTTGGGCCGTTACTCCCATACTTATGGGAAATGGTTGCTTAAGTGCTGCCACAGGGCCTGAGCCTTTCTCTCCCAAGCAGGGAAAGATGGGAGGGGTGCAGGTAAGTTCACCATTAGGTGTGGTCTGGATACGACTGACGCAGAGCAGTTTTGTCAACGATGGCCTTACAACGCCATGCCTGGTGGAGAACATCTGGCTTTTTCCGGGGATGTCCAGGCGAACCTGTTGAACATGGCCTTCGATGGTAATTGTCTCTTTGGGGAGAAGACAGACATGGCACTGGAATGCTTTATGGACTTGCAGGCTATGGCCAAGTCCTTGGGTCTCTCAGTGACACCTTGCAGCCAGTCTGCTTTTTTGCCCCTTCCGTGGCTATAGAAAGGGCTTCCAACTGCATCAGCCATATCTCGGCCAACGTCTTGCACAAGCTGCCGAAGTTCTGCGAGGACTTGGACGTGGTGAACTTCAAACCCGTGGGAATGGTAGCCAGAAGCCATCTGCCACCAACTCCGCTCAGCTGCAGCCTCTAAGCCCGCCTAGTTTGGTTTTGCAAGACCATGGGTGCCCATTTGGAGAGAGAATCCAATATCATCTCCACCACTAACAGTCCATAACATCGAACAAATGGGTTTTGTAGATCATTCAGAGGGGTTACTCCCTCCCTTTCAAATCTTCCCCTCCCCCTTTACCGCCGTCTCACGAACGTCTGGTGGAGGATCATCTTATCTGCCCGAGGAAGTTACAGCTCTCCAGGAAGAAAGGATTCCGATATCAGAAGTAGGCTGTGGTTGTTATTCCCACTACTTTCTGATACCCAAATGACCAAAGGTCTTTGTCCTATTCTAGACATCCGAACTGTCAATCTCTTCTCAAAAAGGAGAAATTCAAGATCTCACTTTGGCTCAGGTCTTGTCGGCCCTAGTCCAAGTTAGACTTGCAGAATGTGTATTTTCACATCCGCAACCTGCCTGTCCACATTTGTTACCTGCGGTTCAAGGTGCACTATGAGCACTTTCAGTTGACCAAGCTTCCCTTTCGTCTCACCAGTGCCCCTCGGGTGTTCACCAAGGTGATGGAGTTGGTAGCAGCTCATATACGCAGGTTGGAGGTTTCAGTCTTCCCCTGCCTCTGTGGTATATAAATAAATAATACCGGATCTAGGTTTTACTGGACATAGCAATAACAGATAGCTCAATAAATAAGAGTCAAGATTCGAGGTAGTAGGAGTTTGCAGGTTTTAATACAGCATAAAGGAAAGGAACAGGACAACCTGCACGGGAACAGGATGGCAGCGCTGCCGGGGGCAGGATCAGAATCGACGTAACATTTAATAACAGTGCACAAATATATATACTAAAACAGTTACATTACAATGAATTACAGTAGGCGGAGCAGTGGGTGTGGTCAATAGCAGTCGCGAAAGATAAGGGTGAAAATGGGTGTAACAGGGGCGTATACATAGACATGTGATGCAAACGTAACAGAATATGTCATAAATGGGGAGGAAACATGGAGGGGGCTACCTAAGGAGCCGGGACCTCTAACCTAATGGTGCGCGCAAACTGACAATGACGTGTTACTAGGAGAAGCTGGGGGTTATGAACTCTGTGCTAGGAGCAGAGACTGAAGTCTGGAGAGTCAGGGCGACATGTACCTAAACAGTATCTAGTATCTAATGTTTGGAGAACATGTTGATAGAATCCAAAAGTTATCGGGGTAAAGGCTAACGGACTCTAAGACTGGAGCATGCATTACTCTACATGTAGTGCGTGATGAAGAATATTAAATGACCATTAAATGCAGTATTTCTCTTACATGGAGACGTAAAGGCTAGACAATGACGGAAACTATTGATGCGATTCAGTAGCTTAGGAATGCAGAGAAGGAGGGCTGGACTGATAACTAGAATCATAACATACTCTTGGCAGACTCAGAGGCAGGGCCTGGCTGAGCCGGGCACTGTGAGGCAGGAAGTAAGTGAAGGGTCGAGGATACAGGTGGGGGCTGTATCGCTCCTCAGCGAGGACTCAGAAGACAGGAGCTGAATCTGGTGTCCGGGCCCTTTTGAGGCCTAGAAACGGGGACTTTACAATGAAATAACGTGCACACTGAGAAACGTGGCAACGTAACTTTACATAGGCCTGATACTCGTAGCTTTCACGAGAACTGGAAACTGGCATACTAGTGATGGACACAACTGTAATTGCGTCTTTAATCAAACATGGGGGATACATATGCATATTTAATCATGCACACATAACATAAGATGGAGGACACGTAGGGACACAGAACATGGCAAAATTTACTTTTCCACATTCCCTCCTTGTCACTACGTTTCCATCAGGAAACATCAATATTCATGATACCATCTATCATTTCATACAGTATCATTTGCTCGTCTCGAGTTTTCTTGGAACGGGATTTAGGACGGGACTTGGGACTAGGAATACAAGATGTAGCACAAATGCCGCAAATCGCAGGGCCACATTGTAAACAGAGGCAGCAACTGAATATGATCGCTACTGCAATACCCAGAAATGACAATACTTTCCATCCCCAGGCGGAAATTATATTCCAGAACCAACCGGACCATGTCCAGGTGCCTGGATCTTGGTGTAACATATGGGCAATTTTATGGAGTCTGGTAATAGATGAATAAACAGACGGTGCGTTATTAGGAATGAAAATGCAGCAACTAGATCCGATGACTCTACATGCCCCGCCCCTATCGGCCAGTATGACGTCAAGGACGAGACGATTCTGGAGCACGACAATTCTCATAAAGGATTGTTCTTCGGTTAAGTTACCTAGAGCAGAAGTAGTCTCAATCACTACTGCTTCAAGTGTTCTGGTTAATCTACGTATCAGTTTACTATTTACAACAGTACCTAAGTAGGGGAAGACACCTTTATTGATATCTATGTATTGTTCTAGAGCAGTTTCAGTATAATCGACAATCGGGAAATTTCTCTTGTGTCTAGTATGTACTAGGAGGGAATTCCTATGATAGTCAGGTGGGGCTAGGAAAACTGGTGGCAGTAGGAAGGCAATGTAACATGTTCCCTCCCAATCGAGGGGCAGACGAACATATGCGGTCTGACCACAAACAAAATAAGAATGACGTGAAGCTTTGAAAATAGATTTCCTACTGTCACTATACTTGACAATAGTAGTACAATCACTATGGCCTACATGTACGGAACCATTATTTCGGACACATAATTCACCTTTGACTGGTAGTACTGAAATAGCAGGTAAGTCTGGAGTAGAATCAGACTGAACATTCAGGACCATGAAATTCGAAGAATAATTACCTAGATTATAAACTTCATTTTCTAGATCTAACCCTGTTCTGTGGGGAAGACCTTGCTTGTCTGGGAAACATGTACTGTTCAGAAAAGACATATCTGTTAAGGATGACGTTAACGTGGACCATGCTCCACACGAACCATTATGTGAAAATGGATAAGGAAAGAGTGGCAGAACTCCCTTCGGTGTCTGGAAAGGGGGGAGTCGACCACACACCCAACAATTTGTGGCATTGCTGGTCTGGTGTGAATAATGTAACATGCGGATAAAAGAGTTATTACGCATAGCAAGACGATAAGAAAGTTCATGAGGAGGCAGATCACTAAACGTGTGCTCTACTGTAACATTAGCAGACTTATTTACATGAGAAACTGAAAAACACAAATAAAATGCATAACTGGTGCAGGAAATCATAATGCTAAAATATAGCAGAAAACATAAAATAATAGTGCAACTTCTAGAGTTCTCACTAACTCTCTCTCTGTGGGGGTCTATTATATACATGTCAGAAACCGGTCTAACCGTTTCACCTAGGGGAGGACTTAGACAATCAAACTGGCTGACTTATTTTACTAGACCTTAATTTAAGCTTATACTCCTGTTGCGGAGTTTTCTCTAACAGGGAAGGGTTCGTAGCAATGTCTTTTGCGGGACAGTCCTTAAGAATAGTACTTTGGCAGTCTTTAAGATCCTCGGAAATGTTCTTTGAAACAGGTTTCAGTCCAAAAAATCTTTTCACATGTGACAGGTGGACCCAGCCCTTCCTGCCTTCCAGCTTGACGGCAGTACGGGTGGCCAGGAGGACCTGTCGGGGTTCCTTCCAGCGAGGCTCCAGCGGACTTGAACGATCAAAATTCCTGACCAGAACCATGGATCCGGGAACGATTTCATGCGGTGCCACCTCGGTATTGTCTGGAAATGCGGCAGCAACCTGTGAACGACAAGAGTTGAGGGCAGACATCAAGGAAGCTAGGTAATCTGTCAGCATATTACTTGAAACATCGGTAATACTTCGGGGTCTAGGTGTACCCCACATATTAGGGGGGCGGCCGAATACGACCTCATAAGGGGACAGACCTGATCTGGAATGTGCGACCATGCGCATATAAAACAAGGCAACTGGCAGAGCTACTAGCCAGTCCACACCTTTCTCTTTACATACTTTTGCAATTCGGATTTTCAGGGTCTGATTATGTCTCTCTACGAGACCGGCTGCTTCTGGATGGCGTACACAATGGAACTTCCACTGGTACCCTAACAACAGGGAAATATGTTTCATGAGCTCGGATGAGAATGGCTGGCCGTTATCAGAATATACGACTCTAGGGAGTCCGTAGCGGGGGAAGAATTCACGAACCAACTGCTTGGCAGTGGTCGCGGCTGTGTAATCTGGGACTGGATATGCTTCTGTCCACCTGGACAAAGCGCATACAACTACGAGAACATACTTGAAACCTCGACATCGCTCCATCTGAATATAATCCATCTGGAGGACTTCAAAAGGGTGGTCAGGGGGCTGGAATCCACCTTGTTCCACCGGGACACTTTTACCTGGATTAAACTGGCAACATATCATACAAGTACGGACCTTCTGCTTGGCTGCAGCTCGTAAATGCTTGTTGAACCAAATGTTCTGGATACTATCTAACATAGCTTTTTCTCCTAAATGTGCTGGACTATGTACGGTATTGATAATGACTTGAACCATAGAATCGGGGAGAAACCATGTGGCTTTACCCTTCGTTACCCATCCCTGATCTGTCTGGACCCCTCCTTGTTCGGACCATTTCTTGATTTCCTCGGGAGTAGCATGTAACTGGATATCTATGACATCTTGAGTGGGGTCCTTAACTGTCATACAGGTAGTCAGATCTGGAGTGCATGTCGGTGTCTTATTTACTGGAACGTCTGGTGTCTGTGCTGTAAGCTTGGCTGTGCGATCTGCTAGATCATTACCTTGGGAAATAGTGTCAGTAACTTTCGTATGTGCTTTGCATTTCATGATAGCAATGGATGTCGGTAAGTGTATGGCATCTAACAGAGCTTGAATAAGGAGACCATGCTGAATCTTGGTTCCATGAGAAGTCATGAAACCTCTCTCCTGCCAGAGCACTCCGAAGTCGTGTACGACTCCAAATGCGTAACGTGAATCTGTGTAAACATTAACTTTCAGGTTCTTGGCGTGTATGCAGGCTTGAGTCAGAGTAACTAGCTCTGCTGCTTGAGCAGACAGGGTGGCAATACGGTGTGTTTCAATAACTTCAGTGTCAGTAGTCACTGCATACGCGGCTACTAGTTCTCCTGTACTTGTTCTCATACATGAACCATCCACATAAAGTGTCAGGTCGGGATCTGGTAATGGAATATCTGTCAGATCTTGTCTTGGCTTAGTCATAGTGTTAACTACTTCCACACAGTCGTGTGTGGCAGAATTTGAATTTACTGACGGTAACAGTGTGGCAGGATTTAGAACGTTGCAGCGTCTGATTTCTATGTGTGGCTGGAACAGTGTCAATTCATAACCTGTTAAACGTGCAATTGTCAAGTGCTGAGTCTGTGTTCGGTTTAAAAGAACTTCCACGGAGTGTGGAACTTGTACTGTCAAGGAATGTCCTAATACTATGGAATCACTTTGTCTGATAGCTAGTGCTGTGGCTGCAACTGACTTGAGGCACGCAGGCAGAACCTGGACTACAGGATCTAATGTGCTCGAAAAATAAGCACAGGGCTTGTATTGTCCTGCTTGATCTTGTGTGAGAACAGATAATGCTGTACCTTCGCGTTCAGTGACAAAAAGCGTAAAAGGCTTACTGTAGTTCGGTGTTGCTAGAACTGGAGCTTGGCATAGAGCCTTCTTTAACTCATTAAAACTAAATGTATGTTCAGATGTCCAAGGGAGGACAGTCGATACGGCTGCCTCCTGTGTCGTTAACTGTATCAGTGGTTTAGCTAGAAATGCATACTGAGGAATCCATTGTCTGCAGTAAGAAGTGAGGCCAATAAAAGCACGTACCTCCTTCTGGGTCTTGGGCTGAGGAAGACTCGCTATTAACTGGATACGGTCAGGTGTCAACTGCCTACCCCTCTTGGACAGTAAGTGGCCTAAATAGATCACTTGCTGGACACAGAATTGAAGCTTAGAAGGGGACACCTTGTGCCCCATCTCGGCAAGGAAATACAAGACTGTAAGGGATGCTCGCTCGCAAGCACGTTCAGAACGGGCTGTGATCAGTAGGTCATCGACATACTGGAGCAGGGCAGTGTCAGTTGGCATGTGAATATTGTCTAGTTGTCTCTTAAGTGCTTGACTGTAAATACTAGGACTTTCTGTGAAACCTTGAGGAGCTCGTGTAAACATATAGCTCCTTCCATTTAAACAACAACCGAAAAGAAACTGGCTGTCTGGATGTATGGGGACACTAAAAAACGCGTTCTTGAGGTCTATGACTGAAAAAAATGAGGCTTCAGAATCAATGGCTGTCAATAGGGAAGAGATATCTGGGACAACTGGGTACTGGGGAATAATACATTTGTTGAGTTCTCGAAGGTCAATCACTAATCGATATACTGGGGGTGCATTTGGATCAGTACGTTTCATGACTGGAATGATCGGAGAATTACATACATTGGAGTCAGTTTCTACAACTACTCCTTGAGCGATGAGCTCGTCAGTAATTTTGGATAAGGCTGCTACAGCCTCAGGTGGCAATCTGTACTGCCTGATTCGTGGTAACACTACACCTGGCTTGAGAGTCACACGATGGGGTGTGATTTGCATATAACCAACATCAGTTGGACCTTGTGCCCATAGATGCTGCGGAACATTAGACAATCTCGGATCAAAATCTCGTAATACATAGTGACCCTTGAAGTCACGTAGGAACAATCGTATTCCCTCTGGGGAACAGCATATGACTGCACCTAATTCTTTCAGTGTCTTAATGCCTAACAGATTTTCTGGACATGACTTCGTAAGTAACAGATCAGTAGTGCGGGACAATGGGCCTACTTCTAGAGTAACTGGCTGAGATATCTCGTTTACAATAGGCTTTCCTGAAAATCCAAGGGAAACATTTCTAGAGCCTGAGAGCGGAGCCCCTGGAACTTCGGCGTGACTAATGGTGGTCCTACTTGCCCCTGTATCAATCAAAAACTTTCTGTCTTTCCCTAATACTTGACTATGAACATAGGGACCCTCTTGATCTACAGGTATCTCGATGAGAGGCAAGCCTACCTCCCTCTCTAGGCTGTTTCATGAATATGGCTGATACTCTGGATACTCGGACTGTGCATACTGGTACATCTGCTGTGTAACATGCTGTGTTGCAGCAATAGGCTGCGGTGCTGGAACTGTCTGTTGTGCATTCTGTGGCTGAGAAGTCTGTGAAACTTGTTCTTGTCTAGGCGGACGTGGTCTTTCTTTAGTCTTACCAGTAGCTATGTTGTGTTTCAGAACTGCACACTCGTTTATAAAATGACCTGGCTGTTTACAATAATTGCAGGTCCCTTTAACGGGAACTGCAGGATGACTGGCTTGATTCGTACCCCTCTTCTGACTGTCTTGAGGAACAGATTGTGCAACTAGTACTTTCATTTTCGTGTCTTTCATACGTTTTCTTTCATGATCTTGCTCTTCTCTGATTCTATTCTGGTGGTATTGAAGCATCTGTAACATCTGGGACGGGGTATTAGCTTGCCAGGTACTTTCGACTTTCAAAACTCGATTCTTAACTTGTGGACTTGAATTCTCGACTAATTTAGTAACAAAAAGATGAGGGTATGATTCGCTACTTGTCTTGAGGCCACTGTTTATACTAAAACATTTCTCGAATCTAGAATAAAAATCACTAGTGTCTTCGTCTTGTTTCTGTTTACAGGCTGAGATTGCATCCCAGTCTTCCTTTTTAGTGGCTAATAACCTTGGCAAAACTTGTATTAATAATTCTGGTAATTCTTTACATTTTTCTCCTAGACCGGTACCTGGTACTCGTATCTTATCTTCAGCTTCTAGGACTGCCCAATCGATCTTTTTCTCTCCCACCTCCCAATCTTTTTCCTTGAGTTTTTCGTATACCCCTGCGGGCAACAGGACTTTTAACATTTTAATTATATCTGGATACGTGTATTCTCCCATACGGAGCATGTCTTTTAATTCTCGGTGGAACCCTGCTGGATCTTTGTCATGACAGGGAATTAATTTCTTCATCTCTAAGAGTTCCATCTTTGTAATCGGAGTGTAAACAAACACTCGTTGCATTTCACCATCTGTTGTCCTAACTGGGTGTACTTCTCGTAACGGATTCTGTCTGTCTATGTAAAACGGTTTACTTTCTGGAGGTGAGACATGAACGAAATGCGGGTTTAAAAACATACTATATTTGTGGCGCTGTTCTAGAATGACACTAATTAAATCGGTACCTAAACCTTTCCATCTATACTGGAGTAACTCGTTCAGGACATCGTGTAACGGACCTGGATCAGAATGTTGACCCTCATACAATGTAATGAGGTGCTGGATCATATACATACCCACCAGTCGTTGCTCGGCTGGGGGCAATTTCAGAAACATTTGTGCCACTATTTCGTCTGGAAAAGTGGTAGAATCAGTAATCCATCGGACTGCTGATCGGGCTAGTTCTTGTTCATGTATAGTACTTAACTCACTGTAACCGATTCGTGATTTCAGAATGTGATCGGTAGCTTGAAATACCTGTTCCAGAGAACCTTGTTCTGGTGCTGGATGATGTAAAACTGACTTGTGTTCTAGGCGCAAATGGCGATCTGGAAATCTAGATTTTCCTACATACGCTATTCTAGTGGGATTCTCGTCCTCTACCTCTTCAGTAGAGTCATTTTCTTTCTCGCTTACTTGTGCTGCTTTACGTTGTTCGTGTAACTTTAGTATTTCCTTACGAATTTTCTTGTACATACTCTCTATACTACTGATAGTCTTGTGTTTACCCTCGGCTATATTATCACTCCACCTTGTCAGGATTTTCATTTCGGCCGGATCTTTAGTCGGGTAATCTTGTTCTCTTATTAGACAATTAATCAGAAACTTTAATATCATGAGCTGGATCTCAGCTTTCCTTTGAGACATGGCTTCGCCAATACTTTCTGGATCATCCCCTGTACGGATGAAACGATATATTCTGTCTAGATCTCCTTTCATATCTGGTAGGGTGTCTAAATACCCGGTCACCCGTCTTACACGGATGGAATATATTACTGTACTATCATCACCTGCAACTGGATCATAGCGGCATTCAGTGAGAGCTCGTCGGATTTCTGCAACGGACTGATGTTTGGGCGTACGCTGTAACGCACATTCATGTAACTCGGCCAACGTTCTACGTTGGTGCGGTGGCGGGGTACCAGGAGGACCTCCTCCTGCGGCCCCTAAACTGGAATCGTCGACTGATACTCTTCGTACCAGCGCGGCGGGAAATTGTAATGTAGGCTGGACCGGGGGTACCGTAGCAGGTACTGCAAGAGGTGCCCCGGTGTCTGGGGGAGCAGGAATTGCCTGATTTACAGGGACTGGCGGAACAGGATTTGCATATTCCGGGACTGTGTCGTCCAAATAGGACGAGATGAAAATATCAGCTGCGGTCGGTTTGTGACGTAGCTTGGTCGGAACTAGTGGTGGCGGAAAGTTACTGGATGCCTCCGGGGTTGCTTTTGGCAAGCCCTCGGCAAGAAGAGGATACATACCCTTAATAAGGGCATGCCTCTGTCTGTCTGACTGTTCTGTTTTAACTCGTTCACCTATCTCGATTAGTTCCCTTTCCTGGGCTCGTTCCAAGGATTCTCTAAAATGACCTGGACTGTCCCTAGGCGGGACAGGAACTGCTGCTTCTAGCAGACCTTTTCTAGTTTTTAACTGACGTAATTTCGAGAATAAGGGCATGACTGAACTGTAATCTAGACACAATACAATACACAATGAACACGATAATTACTTCACATTCGTACCACGACATTAAAATACATGAAGAATATTCAAAATAACAGTTCGAACAGAATACTACCTGGAATACTGAAAACAGAATACATGAATTTTCTCGAGAACAGAACTGACTAGAACAGAAACTAGATGCACTGCTAAAATAGTACGAAACTTACCGGTCTCATAAAGAGACACGTCAGGACCCGCATCCACCGAAGTGGACACTTCGTTTTGGGTCTGTGTACCACCAACCCACGGACCAGAGTCAATTAGATTGACCCTGTCTAGATACTACCCCAGCAATGGTACTCACCGGGCAGCAAGAACGGAAGGCCTCGGACTGGACTGGACTGCTTCGACGCCGGACGGACGAACTTCGGACTTCTGTTACGGGTGGGCCTCCGGATACCTCGGACCTTGGACTCTCGGCTTGGGCTCTGGTCGGGACTCGCCGCGTTCCTCCACCGCCTCGTCTGGATGCTGGACCGCCACCTCCGTCTCCTCTGTGGGCCTGAGGGATACTTGAAGCAGAAATATCTGCACGTGCACGGTATGGTTCCGTCACGGCTGCAGAGGGTCAGGGGGCCGGCGTGGCTTCACCGGCGCGTGGGGAAAGGGCAAGTCCCTATTCGGGCGCCATTATGTGGTATATAAATAAATAATACCGGATCTAGGTTTTACTGGACATAGCAATAACAGATAGCTCAATAAATAAGAGTCAAGATTCGAGGTAGTAGGAGTTTGCAGGTTTTAATACAGCATAAAGGACAGGAACAGGACAACCTGCACGGGAACAGGATGGCAGCGCTGCCGGGGGCAGGATCAGAATCGGCGTAACATTTAATAACAGTGCACAAATATATATACTAAAACAGTTACATTACAATGAATTACAGTAGGCGGAGCAGTGGGTGTGGTCAATAGCAGTCGCGAAAGATAAGGGTGAAAATGGGTGTAACAGGGGCGTATACATAGACATGTGATGCAAACGTAACAGAATATGTCATAAATGGGGAGGAAACATGGAGGGGGCTACCTAAGGAGCCGGGACCTCTAACCTAAAGGTGCGCGCAAACTGACAATGACGTGTTACTAGGAGAAGCTGGGGGCTATGAACTCTGTGCTAGGAGCAGAGACTGAAGTCTGGAGAGTCAGGGCGACATGTACCTAAACAGTATCTAGTATCTAATGTTTGGAGAACATGTTGATAGAATCCAAAAGTTATCGGGGTAAAGGCTAACGGACTCTAAGACTGGAGCATGCATTACTCTACATGTAGTGCGTGATGAAGAATATTAAATGACCATTAAATGCAGTATTTCTCTTACATGGAGACGTAAAGGCTAGACAATGACGGAAACTATTGATGCGATTCAGTAGCTTAGGAATGCAGAGAAGGAGGGCTGGACTGATAACTAGAATCATAACATACTCTTGGCAGACTCAGAGGCAGGGCCAGGCTGAGCCGGGCACTGTGAGGCAGGAAGTAAGTGAAGGGTCGAGGATACAGGTGGGGGCTGTATCGCTCCTCAGCGAGGACTCAGAAGACAGGAGCTGAATCTGGTGTCCGGGCCCTTTTGAGGCCTAGAAACGGGGACTTTACAATGAAATAACGTGCACACTGAGAAACGTGGCAACGTAACTTTACATAGGCCTGATACTCGTAGCTTTCACGAGAACTGGAAACTGGCATACTAGTGATGGACACAACTGTAATTGCGTCTTTAATCAAACATGGGGGATACATATGCATATTTAATCATGCACACATAACATAAGATGGAGGACACGTAGGGACACAGAACATGGCAAAATTTACTTTTCCACACCTCGACGACTGGCTGTTGAAGGAAGCCTCGCCCCAGACTGTTGTCTAGAACCTCCAGACTACAGGGGACCTCCTGCATTCACTGGGGTTCACTATAAACGTGCCAAAGTCACACCTGACTCCTTCTCAGATGCTCCCTTTCATCGGAGCAGTTCTGGATACAGTGCAGTTTCGGGCTTATGCTCCAGAGCAGCGAGTACAGGATATTCAGGTTATGATACAGATGTTTCAGCCTCTATCTGGGATTTCGGTGAGAATGACTCTGAGGCTCCTGAAACTCATGGCCTCATGCAAACTATTGGTAAACCATGCCAGATGGAATATGCGGGCTCAGCGGTGGGACCTGAACTTCCGGTGGGCCCAGGGGAATCTCTCCGACATGGTACAGATCTCAGAGGGAAATGAGAAGGACCTGCAGTGGTGGCTAACGAACCACGATTGACTCATAGGCAGACCCCTCTCCGTTCCCCAACCGGATCTCACAGTAGTGACAGATGTGTCACCCTAGGGATGATGCAGTCGTATGGGAAAAGACTCTGGTCTCCGGCAGAATCCAGAATCCACTTCAAACTGCTGGAGCTCCGGGTGATCGGACTAGCATTGAAAGCATTTCCTCCCTCGGACAAGGGGGAGTTGGTGCAAGTGTTCACAGACAACACCACTGCCATGTGGTACTGCATAGAAGCAGAGCGGGGTTAGGTTGTGGACTCTTAGACAAGAGGCCCTGAGTCTCTGGACATGGCTGGAATAGCAGGGCATAACTCTGGTGGTTCAACACCTGGCAGGTTCTCTGAACGCCAGGGCAGATGAACTCAGCCATCGATGCCTAGCGGATCACGAATGATGTGTACACTTAGAGATGGCGAAGGTCTCTTTCAGCAGTGGGGGGAGCCTTGGTTAGATCGGTTCGCCTCCCGAGAGAATGAGCAATGACAGCATTTCTGCGCATTGGAGTTTCCTCCTGTACGCCTATACCACTTCTGCCCAGAGTTCTCTATAAGAACAGGAACAACCAGGCCCAAGTCATTCTTGTGGCTCCAGACTGGGCATGTAGAGTTTGGTATCCTGAGCTTCTGAAAATGGGCGTTGATCCTTTGATCAGGTTTCCCCTTTGGGCGGATCTTCTGTCGCAGCAGTAGGGGAGAGTCCTCCACCCAAACCTATCAACTCTCCGCCTCCTTGCGTGGAAACTGAGCGGCGACAGTTGATAACTTTACAAACTTCCAGAGGAAGATCAAAGGCTAACTTGGTGATCAGGTGTCCCTCCACCAAAGGAGTATACGCCTGCTGTTGGCAAAAATTAGTCAAATATTGTACAGAAAAGTCTATTGACCCTTTTCTTTGCCTCTTTATCTCATATTTTTCTCTTTATTCTTACCCTTGCCCTGCAGGGTTCTGCTCTGGCCACTCTCAAGGGTCGTCTTTCTGCTCTGTCGGCTTTCTTTATTATTTATTTGTAGAGTTTTATATAGCGCAAACTTGACCCGAATGCATTAGAGTACTTCACAGTGTTTGCATAGTAGTAGTTATTTGGTTTACAAATTACATGTTAGGGTAGACATGAAGGCAAAATAGCTACGAGTAAAAGACACATAGGAAGGCATTAGAATCCGTAGCCGAATGAGTTTTTGAGGTAGAAACAGCTATATATGTATAATTAATGTTTTAACAGTGCATTGATACCATTGCACAGGGTTACACGGGGAATACGTACAAATGCATAGAATCAAGTAATAACATTGGTCTGCGGCGTGCACTAGATTGAATGGGCGAAATAGCCATGGGCCTCTTGGTGGCTGGGGGAGTGGAGGCATAAGAGTATTCCACGAGACAGAGGTGAGGAGCCTTAGTCTTGATTTTTTGTGGGTGGCAGCGCGGGTCAGTCGGAAGCTTTACGAGGGTGGGTTCAAATATTTGTAGAGGAGAATGGGTTTCAATTTCATCTTGAGTGAGGGAAGATTGTGAAAGTCTTGCAGAAGCACGTTCCTGATTCTGGCTGCATTCCTGGAGTTGGAGCAGGGGCAAGATTTCTCTTTCTTGAATTTAGGTGGAATCAGGAGAAGGCTGTTTGAGCGTCACAGAGGTCTCTTTTGTCCAGCTTCTTTTTTTTTTTTCAAATTTTTATTAACATTTTTTACATAATAAATGCATTCCCACCCACCCCTCCCCCCCGACACCCTGACCAAGACCATGTCATAAAGAAACGACTTATTACATTCATAAATCTGAAATTAATCCATTATGATTCGCATTTCCTAAGCATAGGAAGGGAAAAAGAAATGAACAAACAGAATACAATCATGTATGTCTCTGAATCCACAGCAAGAGCGGTGCCCAGATCTGCATGCCCCTTAATCTTTTTTTAGCTCCTTTGTTCCTGTAGATTGCCATTTCCAGGCTGCAGGTCGCTAAAAGTCTAGCCCTCCATTGTTGGAATGCCGGTGGGTTAGGGTCTAGCCATGCAGAGGCGATACTAAGTCGGAATATTGCCATAGCCACAAATATCAATCCCTGTATGTTTAACTGCTGTTCACCATTCGCTACCCCCAGCATGATTTCCTCTGTTGAAACTTCTACTCTTGTTTGGCATACTTCAGAAAGAAATTCTGACATATCTTTAATCAAGCCGGAGAGCGTGTTACAGGTGGCAAACATATGAACAATATCAGCCCCATAGAGTGCACAGCGAGGACACGTAGTTCCCTTCCCTGTTCCCCATTTGGCGATTTTCTTAGGTGTGTAATAAAGGAAAAAAAGGTTTTATAAAATTGTGCTTGTAGCTTTATCGACATTAACAAATTTAGGGCTAAATCATAAGCCATGCGGGGTATTGTAATATGGACTCCCAGCAGAGCCTGCCAAACAGTGCATTGTTTATCCATATCATCAGGGGAGGCTAGATTCAGTATTTCATAAATTTCCCCAATCCGGGGGGTAATTTTTTTACATAAATTATCAATCAATTGATTATTCTGAAAATTCTCCCGCCCGCCAGTTTTCTTTATTAAGAAATCTCTGACCTGCAGAAACGTAAAGAAGTCCCTATGGCTAATATTATATTCCTCGTGTAGGTCTTCAAACATCTTGAGACAGCCTTGTTTATAAAAACAGCCCAGCTGCACCACCCCTACCGAGGCCCATCTGTTCATACAGCTATCGTGAAATATAGGGGGTAGATTGTTATTGCGGTTCACTGGCGTATAAAATGAAAATCGCCCCAACCCCAAAATCTTACGGACATTACACCATACTTTATAAACCCCTACAATAGTTTTAAACTTGACTTTCTTGAAGTAGCTATCGTTGGTATGTCGCCAAAAACAACCAGCGCAATCTTCTCCTAGTATAAGTTCTTGAGGTGACGGGATCTCTAGGTTAATACCATCATGTGAAATCAGTTTAACGCAATATTTCAGGATGGTGGCCCAATAATACAGCTTAAAATTAGGTAGAGATAAACCTCCTCTTTCCTTTGGTAGTACCAGCCGTTTAAGGGCCCTTCGGAGTTTCTTATATCCCCAAATAAAGCTTGAAAGCATAGATTCAATAATCCTAAAAATGTTGGGGGAGAACTCAAGGCAAATGGTCCTGAAGAAATATAAAAAACGGGGCAAAAAAAGCATCTTAATCAGATTACAGCGGCCCCCTATGGTCAAATGTAGGTTATCCAGTCGGGCCAACTCTTTCTTAGTACGAGAGATCAATGGGTTTAGGTTGATTTCTACAATATTTTGAATTTTTGCACTTATTGTAACACCTAGGTATACGGCCTCCTCCGTCACTCTTGAATCTACCATCACAATCTTATTATTGAGTACAATCTGGGTTTTGTTGGAGTTCAATTTATATCCAGATACTAATCCGTATAGGTGTGCCTCTTCTTCAATCACTCGCATGGCTAAATTAGGATCTTTAGTGACAAGCGCGATATCATCGGCGTATGCCAACATTTTAGTGTTATAATTACGTATTTGAATCGGTGGTATAGATATACAATTGTCTAACCACCGAATAAAAGGATCGATATAGATCGCGAACAACAGAGGTGAGCATGGGCAACCCTGTCTGGTTCCTCTCGTGATTGAAAAGTTCTCTGACAGGAGCCCATTAACCAATACTTTGGCACTTGGCTTATTATATAGCCCTTGGGTAGCCATGATGAATCTGTTATTGATTCCACAATGAGCCATTGCCGCCCATAAACATCTCCAGGAGACCCTGTCAAACGCTTTCTCCGCGTCAAGGAGGATAAGTGCCATAGGGTCTCCTGTTGACTCTGTATAATCAAATAGCGAGATCACCCGTTGAACGTGGTCAGTTGTTGACCGTCCTGGTATAAACCCATGTTGATATTTGGAGACTATTTTATTAATTATTGGTGCCAGTCTAGCTGCTAAAAGTTTAGAGTAAATTTTTTAATCCCCATTAATCAGGGTAATTGGACGATATGAACCTAAATCACGTGGATTTTTGTTTTTTTTCAAGAAGACCACAATCTTAGCTTCAGACCATGAGGAGGAGGGGGGTCCCTCCCTGAAATATATGAGCAAATAAGGCCATCATTATTATTTTTAATTGATCGGCAAATTTCAGATAGAACTCTGATGGAATCCCGTCCAGTCCTGCCGCTTTCCCACTATTTAGCGCATTTAAAGAGAGCAGGATCTCATCCCAATTAGGTAACTCATCCAGCATTTCCTGATCTTCCTTCTCGAGAATGGGCCCTGGATTTACATCCAAATATAGATCTGGGTCCCCAAGCCCCACGATGGGTTCTGTATAGAGTTCTTGATAGAATCTCTGAAATGCGGCCCTTACTTCGTTTGGTTCAGTCTTTAAGCCTAATCTGGGGTCCTGAATTTCTTTGATAGTGCTTGCTGATGCCACTTCTCTAGTGCGCACCGCCAGCTGATGCCCAACCAGTTCGCTCAGCTCGTACACTTTCTCCTTATTAACTGATGCTTTGATGATGGCCTTTTCTACTATTATTTCTGTAATAAGATTTCTCGCGATGGCTACCTGAGCCAATGCATTGTCTAGCACTTGGCCCTGTTGGGCTGCAGCGATCAGATCCTCCTCGGCTTTACCCAGGTTATGTTGTAGTACAGCTAGGCGGAGTTTCCCTTCCTTATTAGACCTAAACGAGAATTGCAGTGTCTCGCCTCTTATGCCCGCTTTTAGAGCATCCCAGACTATAGCTACAGGAGCACTTCCAAGATTATCTGCTATAAAACCCGGGATCCACCCCCTCATGTGTTGACAATAATTTACATTCTTTAACAGAGCCCGTTCAAACGTCCAGGTAGTAATTGGACGTTTATTCAAAGTATAAGATAAGTTCAAAATTAGGGGATTATGGTCCGATAATAAGCGCGGAAGTTTATCTACCGTACATGCAGCTTTCAATGAATTTGACATAAACATGTAATCTAATCTAGCATGTCGCGAATGTGGATATGAATAGAATGTGAAGCCAGGATCTCCACTGTGATTATGTTGCCACCCATCTATTAGGCCATGTACCATACACAAATCTTTAAGTGCCCGAAAAACTCTAGGTTTCCTGCCATGATATTTAAATTCCGGCCCCATTGTCCAGTCACCGGGGAGATGTAAATTAAGATCCCCGCAAACTATTAGAGGTAGGGGCCAGTGTGTTAACTTATTAGAAACATATGTAAGCGTCTCGGGTTCATCTTTTGTCCAGCTTCTGATAGTTTATTTGAGAGGTAGGTTGGTTTATTTGTGTGGAGAGCTTTGTGAGTTATGCATGCAGTTTTGAGTATAGCTCTTGCCTCTATTGGAAGCCAGTTGAGCTGCTTGAGAGTGGGAGTGATGTGGTCATGTCGCCTCTCTCCTGATAGCAGCCTGGCTGCAGCATGTACAGTTGCTTTCAAAGGGGTGAGGTATGT